>NC_140993.1:92838724-94225820 GCF_052327205.1 Somniosus microcephalus | reverse complement strand
GGCTCTCCCCCCCCGCCCCTCCGCGATTTCCCCGAGGCTCTCTTCCGCCCCCCCGCCTCCGCCGCGATTTCCCGATGCTCTCCCCCCCCCCGCCCCCCGCGATTTCCCGAGGCTCTCTCCCCCCCCGCCCGCCGCCCCGCGATTTCCCGAGGCTCTCCCCCCCCCCGCCCCCCGCGATTTCCCGATGCTCTCCCCCCCCCCGCCCCCCCGCGATTTCCCGAGGCTCTCCCCCCCCCCCGCCCCCCGCGATTTCCCGATGCTCTCCCCCCCCCGCCCCCCGCGATTTCCCGAGGCTCTCCCCCCCCCCGCCCCCCGCGATTTCCCGATGCTCTCCCCCCCCCCGCCCCCCGCGATTTCCCGAGGCTCTCCGCCCCCCCCGCCCCCCGCGATTTCCCGAGGCTCTCCCCCCCCCGCCCCCCCGCGATTTCCCGAGGCTCTCCCCGCCCCCCCCGCCCCCCGCGATTTCCCGATGCTCTCCCCCCCCCGCCCCCCCGCGATTTCCCGAGGCTCTCCGCCCCACCCCGCCCCCCGCGATTTCCCGAGGCTCTCCCCCCCCCCCCGCCGCCCCCCGCGATTTCCCGAGGCTCTCGCCCCCCCCCGCCCCCCCGCGATTTCCCGAGGCTCTCCCCCCCCCCCGCCCGCCCCCCGCGATTTCCCGAGGCTCTCCCCCCCCCGCCCCCCCGCGATTTCCCGAGGCTCTCCCCCCCCCGCCGCCCCCCGCGATTTCCCGAGGCTCTCCCCGCCCCCCGCGATTTCCCGAGGCTCTCCCCCCCCTCCCCGCCCCCCGCGATTTCCCGAGGCTCTCCCCCCCCCCCCCGCGATTTCCCGAGGCTCTTCCCCCCCCCCCCGCCCCCCCGCGATTTCCCGAGGCTCTCCCCCCCCCGCCCCCCGCGATTTCCCGAGGCTCTCCCCCCCCCCCCCCGCGATTTCCCGAGGCTCTCCCCCCCCCCCCCGCGATTTCCCGAGGCTCTCCCCCCCCCCCCCCGCGATTTCCCGAGGCTCTCCCCCCCCCCCCCGCGATTTCCCGAGGCTCTCCCCCCCGCCCCCCCGCGATTTCCCGAGGCTCTCTCCCCCCCCCGCGATTTCCCGAGGCTCTCCCGCCCCCGCCCCCCGCGATTTCCCGAGGCTCTCCTCCCCCCCCGCGATTTCCCGAGGCTCTCCCGCCCCCGCCCCCCGCGATTTCCCGAGGCTCTCTCCCCCCCGCGATTTCCCGAGGCTCTCTCCCCCCCCGCGATTTCCCGAGGCTCTCTCCCCCCCGCGATTTCCCGAGGCTCTCTCCCCCCCGCGATTTCCCGAGGCTCTCTCCCCCCCGCGATTTCCCGAGGCTCTCCCCCCCGCCCCCCCGCGATTTCCCGAGGCTCCCCCCCCCCCCGCCCCCCGCGATTTCCCGAGGCTCTCTCCCCCCCGCGATTTCCCGCGGCTCTCCCCCCCCCCCCGCGATTTCCCGAGGCTCTCCCCCCCCCCGCCCCCCGCGATTTCCCGAGGCTCTCCCCCCCCCCCGCCCCCCGCGATTTCCCGAGGCTCCCCCCCCCCCCCCCGCCCCCCCGCGATTTCCCGAGGCTCTCCCCCCCCGCCCCCCGCGATTTCCCGAGGCTCCCCCCCCCCCGCCCCCCGCGATTTCCCGAGGCTCTCTCCCCCCCCGCGATTTCCCGAGGCTCTCCCGCCCCCGCCCCCCCGCGATTTCCCGAGGCTCTCTCCCCCCCCGCGATTTCCCGAGGCTCTCCCGCCCCCGCCCCCCGCGATTTCCCGAGGCTCCCCCCCCCCCCGCCCCCCCCGCGATTTCCCGAGGCTCTCTCCCCCCCGCGATTTCCCGAGGCTCTCCCGCCCCCGCCCCCCGCGATTTCCCGAGGCTCTCTCCCCCCCCCGCGATTTCCCGAGGCTCTCTCCCCCCCCGCGATTTCCGAGGCTCTCTCCCCCCCCCGCGATTTCCCGAGGCTCTCTCCCCCCCCGCGATTTCCCGAGGCTCTCCCCCCCGCCCCCCGCGATTTCCCGAGGCTCCCCCCCCCCCGCCCCCCGCGATTTCCCGAGGCTCTCTCCCCCCCCGCGATTTCCCGAGGCTCTCCCCCCCCGCGATTTCCCGAGGCTCTCCCCCCCCCCCCGCGATTTCCCGAGGCTCTCTCCCCCCCGCGATTTCCCGAGGCTCTCCCCGCCCCCCCGCGATTTCCCGAGGCTCTCTCGCCGCCCCCCGCGATTTCCCGAGGCTCTCCCCCGCCCCCCCGCGATTTCCCGAGGCTCTCCCCGCCCCCCGCGATTTCCGAGGCTCTCCCGCCCCCCGCGATCTCACGAGGCTGTGTGCTGGCGTCACGGGGGCCGTGCGCATGCGTGCCGGCGTCAAGGCGGCTGCGCAACGGCCGTGCGCATGCGTGGTTGCCGTTTAAAAAAAAGCCAGAGCGGGCTCTCGCGGGCGGGCGGCGCATGCGCGGGCGAGGCGGCCCGCGGGGAGTAGGCAGGGAAACCCCGCGGGCTGGCGGCCGTTAGAGCGGGGAGTAGGCAGGGAAACCCCGCGGGCTGGCGGCCGTTAGAGCGGCTCACTTCGGGCCCCGACACCGTGAAACCTGAGAGGGGGAAGTAGAGAGAGACAGAGAGGGAAGAGGAGAAGGAGAGAGAGGGAAGAGGAGAAGGAGAGAGAGGGAAGAGAGATAGAGAAATTTTTGGAGCTTCAGGCCTGCCTGCAGCGGGCCTGGAGACCAGCACCGAGTCCCCCCTGCGCGAGGGTGAGGAGGAGGAGGAGGAGGGGGGGGGGTTGCTAAACACTATTTAAAACTGAAATAAATTGTTAATTAATTCCCTAACACATAATTCAAATATTTACCTTAGTTCCCTAACACACAGAAAGTGTGGGGGAAAAAATCGTGAAAAATCAAGATGGCGGCCACTCACCTCGGTTCAGAAGGATAAGGCCCGCCCACACACGCACCGATTGGTCGACCGGTCAGGTCACCCAAGCGTAGGATTGGTCAATCGTCGAGTCACTCGACACTCAACTGTAGGAAGACCTCGACGTCACACGGTCGCTAATGAGATGCTAATGAGCGGAACGCTGAACGTTTTTGGGATACCGCGGGCGGGATTTTTGTCCGGCCGAAACGTAAATACGCCGATGACCGGTCCGGAATCGCAAGCTTTCTTTTGAGGCGACGCGCGCGTCGGTACGCTCTGTAACTTCCAAACGTATAGAGACCAGGCGGACAGACAGACAGACAGACAGAAGAGCCGCTTTATATATATAGATAATTTCACAACTTGCCATGGTGGAATTTGAATTTATGACCTCTGAGTTGATAGTGTAGTATCATAATCTTCTCGAGGGCAATTAGGGATGGGCAATAAATGCTGGCCATGCCAGCAATGTCCACATCCCATAAATGAATATAAAACAAAATAACCACAAGTCTACTTCACAATGTAAGGTATCTATTATTGGTGAATTTACACACGTACAGATGGATGCAAATAGTTTTCTATGTACATCAGGTAATCCAAAGTGTGCTTCTTTTATACTATTCAAGTCTGCACCTAGATCTGTGTATAATTATGCAAGTAGACTGGACTGGAATTTTGAGCCTATTAGCATTTTACCATTCAAGTGGGATCAGCACCAGTTCTAAACTAATTAAGGGCTGAATCGCTGACTGGCCATTTTCAGCTCAACAGTTATTACACAGACATTTAGACACTATGGGCCCACAATTTCTCACCAGTGCTTCCTGCAAGCATTGCTCCAAACTGAGAGCATCTGAATGTAGAATCAGCACTTTAGATATGACTTACAGCAGCATATGAAAATCAACCCCAGATTTTAGCCATGAAAGTTATTTTTTTTTCAAAGTTGCTCCCAAGTACAAAATGGATGTCACATTAAGTGAAAAGCTTTAAAGTTAAAAATAAATAGAAAAACAGCTTAGAATAGATGGAATAGAGTATATTATTTGGGGGAAAATTAACTATAAGGTAGAACAGAGAGAGAATGGAAAAGAGGGAGCAGGAGGGGAAAGAAGACAAAAGGGTAAATTGCAAGTAACAGTTTTTATTTTTGTATTAAATTTTGTTTCAGTTATTTACTTTTATTATTTTATTTCATTGTTTATATTTAGCATTATACAATGATATAAAGGTATTCCCAAGTCTTTTAATGTTTAAGCAGCTTTAATAATATTAGTGTTTTTTGGTATCATAAAGCATAAGCTGAAAACAGACAATTATTGTCATCCCAGAGAAATAATTGTTTCCTGAAACTACCTCAAGGTTAAGTCAATGGATTTGGTTCTTGCCCCTTTCAGTAACAATGGATCCATCCCCTAGTTCAATATAACAACAGAAAATGCTGGAAAAACTCAGCAGGTCAGGCAACATCCGTGGAGAGAAATTTGAGTTGACGTTTTGGGTCGAACCCTTCTTCAAAACTGGAAAGAAAAGAAACTGGATCGAAGGCAGGGCTGCGATCGGACAAAAGAATAAAAGAAACAAAAGAAGTAAAAGAGATTAGAAGCTAGACGAGATGGTAATAGGCTGAGATTAGGTGTAAAGTGTACTGGCAGGGCAAAAGATAGCTGCCAGGTGTGAGAGAGAAACAAAAGGAAAGGGGGGGGGGAAAGGAGTGGAACAATTACAAGAGAAAATGAAATGGGGGCCGAGTTATGATCTGAAATTGTTGAACTCGATATTGAGTCCAGAAGGCTGCAGAGTGCCTAATCGGAAGATGAGGTGCTGTTCCTCGAGTTTACGTTGAGCTTCCGTGGAACAATACAAGAGGCCAAGGACGGTGAGGTCCGAGTGGGAATGGAGTGGTGAATTAAAATGACAGGCGACCGGAAGCTCGGGGTCACCCTTACGGACTGAACGGAGGTGTTCCGCAAAGCGGTCACCCAATATGTTGATTCAGATGTCTTTCAGAATCATCCCAAATGATACAGTATTTTTATATGTTAAAATGCAGGCCTATATTTGCAGTTGATAAACCGTCTTTGATTTCTGTATTTTTTTTTGATGAGTCTTATTTCTTTTTCTTCTCCAATGACGATAACTATAGATCATGGTCAAAAGTACAGGAAGGAAAATGCTTTTGATCTATTTACATCAAAAGGCATTATTAAACCTTATGTGCAAGTATAGAATACTAAGTGCAAAAACTAAGGGAGGAATTTTTCGGTGGGTCAGCGGGCACGATCGGTGGTGGGTCGGATGCAAAAATGTTTTTTTTTGACAGCGGGTCGGGGGAGGCAGTTAAAATCATTAGTGGCTTGTTTACAGCCACTTAACAACACTTTTTTCCCAGCTTTTTGATTTTGATAGGTAACCCACCAGTTTCCTGCTGTGTCTAGATATTGTCAGTGAAGCTGAGGTGGGGGGTAACTTGCCATTATTTGAGCTGATGAGTTGACAGCGTCAAATGTCAAGTCAATGCTCCCAGCTAAATCAGATATTTTCCCTTAGCCACTAGCTTCTCTAAACTGCATTTCCACTACAGATTCAGAATGCTACAAGTCTTTACATAAGTCTCCATCCAGTCTGACCTCATTACCTCTCTGACCATTGACAGATCGCTTCTGTCATCTCTACTTCACCTGCCATCAATTCTATCAGCATAGGTGCACTTTATACTCTCTGATCTTGGTCCTCAGAATCCCACCACGATCAGTCCCAACACCAGCAGCACCAGCCACACCAGCAACACCAACAACAACACCAAACTTCTCCGCAACCAACTGATGTTGCACAGGACACAGGGCATCAGCACCTGGCCACATTGCTGCCCAGGAGGCCAGGGATGGCCTCACCATGGCCAGATTTACTTCACTTGATGCTGTACACCCTGGCTGCCACATGATGCGCCAGGTTAGCACCACCCCACACCATCACCATAAAGCATCCCTAAGATGCCCAAGCCATTTCTTTCACACTCATCACCATTGCAGGAGGTACCATTATGTCTCACCATTCAGTGCAACTCACTAAGCCACTTCCAAAGGTGCACACAAATCTGTCCAGGAACACAAAGTGTTAAAAGTAAAGGTTTCAATGTTTGACACCACATTAACAGAAACTTTACATGAATATTGCATGAAATACTCAAGTGCCTACCCTTGTGTGTTGTCAGTTGATATGATTGCACTAGGATGATGGTGAGTGTGAGGGGTGGCTAGTGAGATGAGGAAGTGATAATGTAGATAGAGAGGGATGGATGGAGGTGCAAGGTAAGTTGGTGTGAGTAAAGATGTGCAGGAGTAGGGTAGGGAAGGCAGAGTGAAACATAGAAACATAGAAGATAGGAGCAGGAGTAGGCCATTCGGCCCCTTGAGCCTGCTCCGCCATTCAATGAGATCATGGCTGATCATCCAAATTCAGTACCCTGTCCCTGCCTTCTTTCCATATCCCTTGATCCCTTTAGCCTTAAGAAATATATCTAACTCCTTCTTGAATATATTTAATGAATTAGCCTCTACTGCCTTCTGTGGTAGAGAATTCCACAGGTTCACCACTCTCTGGGTGAAGAAATTCCTCCTCATCTCTGTCCTAAATGGCTTACCCCTTATCCTTAGACTATGACCCCTGGCTCTGGACTCCCCGGCCATCGGGAACATCCTTCCTGCATCTAGTCTGTCTAGTCCTGTTAGAATTTTATAAGTTTCAATGAGATCCCCTCTCATTCTTCTAAACTCCAGCAAGTATACGCCCAATCGACCCAATCTCTCCTCATACGTCATTCCTGCCATCCCATGTATCAGCCTGGTGAATCTTCGCTGCACTCCCTCCATGGCAAGAACATCCTTCCTCAGATAAGGCGACCAAAACTGCACACAATACTCAAGATGTGGTCTCACCAAGGCCCTGTACAATTGCAGCAAGACATCCTTGTTCCTGTACGTGAACCCTCTCGCTACGAAGGCCAACATACCATTTGCCTTCTTAACCGCCTGCTGCACCTGCATGATGGATGTGGATATGATGAGAGGCACAACAGGATGAGGTTGAGTGTGGCTTTGCAGTAACGTTTCGTGATCTATTGAGATCATTGAAAGGTTTATGTCACTGCAGCCTGGTCCTCCTGATGACATCCGTGCATGTGACCTCCTGTGCAAAGTGCAACCAGGCTGCATTGGTCTCCTGGGGAGGTCTCTTCCGCCCATTGGAAGGGAAGAGAACCTCCCTGTGTGCTGTGACACCCTCCATAAGCATATGGAGGGAGACATGGGAGAGCCTGGGTGCAGCCGTGCATCTCTGTGCTCTGCTTGTCAGTGTTTGCAGCACCTCAATGCTGTAGAGCACTGACAGCACAAATGTCAAAATAAATTTGCGCATGGTCCCTTTAAGGAAACCGGCTGAGACGTGACATCAAATGACGTTATCAGACCCCCTTCCTATTAATTGGCCGGGAATCTCGCTGGGGAAGCCCAATCAGGGGAAAATCATTTGGGACAGCGGGATGGAGCCAGCAGCAAGGCCGAGACCCGCCACCGACATCGCCCGCCATGGATCCGCCGAGATTGGTAAAATCCAGCCCTAAAATATTACTTTAGATTCTGGCTACTCCAGAATAGATACATGAAGTTCAATAATCAAAACTTGTGGTTGCACAAATAGCCAGTGTAACTTTCTGGCTCTCAGAAAATCTAATTAAGCAGCATGGAAGAATTGTAAACATTTTGGGGGTTTCTCAACCTTTTGGTAAGCTTGCTTGCCCAACTGAATAAAAGCTTTTAAGACATTCTTTCCAATGAGCTGAGAGAAAGCTTTTCATGGTGGTTTTGACCACTATTCCACAAATCCAGTTTGAACATTAATCTTAATTACCAACATTATTGTTTTAACAAGATGACTCATGCATTTCTCTGTCTCGACAGCTCACTTAACATGTAGATAAGGGTGTCCTGCCACCACTTTCAGCCTAATAAGAAAAGTTGACCTTACAAAATTGTTTCTATGTATAGCAGGTATAAGTTCAGTAGTATTTCCAAATGTCACATAATTCAGAATTAATGTTAAAATAATTAAGTGATTTTAGTATTTATTTTACAGGTGTGATTTAATACAACTGAACTGGAAAGAGATTCAATGGCTGCATGCTGCAAGTTAATGCTAACACACACAACTTCATTAGTGATTTTTCAAATTTTGCATTATTGTTTTAATGTGCATGATTCAAGGGGGAAAGAAAGGCAATTTATCTTTCTCTCCTACCGCTGTCAATTACGTGTATGAAAACAATAATGTAAAATCAAAAAATCATTAACAGAATTGTGAGTATTGGCAATACTGTACTACTTTCACCACTGCTAGAATCTGTTATATTGCAGTATTGATTCTATTTTAATTGAAGGTTTAGCTTCAAAACTCAAAATAAAGACAACGTAATATAAATACTTCTTAAAATTAGATTTCAGCCACAGCATAAATTAAACTGTACTGTCACTACTTCAATGGTAAACCTTTATAAACCATGGGTTAGGCCTCAGCTAGATTATCGTGTCCAATTCTGGGCACCAGAATTTAGGAAGGATATGAAGGCCTTGGAGAGGGTGCAGTATAGCACCAGGGATGAGAGACCTTTTTTTCATTCGTTTATGGGATGTGGGCATCGTTGGCAAGGCCAGCATTTATTGCCCATCACTAATTGCCCTTGAGAAGGTGGTGGTGAGCCACCTTCTTGAACCGCTGCAGTCCATGTGGTGAAGGTACTCCCACACTGCTGTTAGGTAGGGATTTCCAGGATTTTGACCCAGCGAGGATGAAGGATCGGCGATATACTTCTAAGTCAGGATGGTGTGTGACTTGGAGGGGAACTTGTTGGTGGTGGTGTTCCCATGCACCTGATGCCCTTGTCCTTCTAGGTGGAAGAGGTCGCGGGTTTGGGAGATGCTGTCGAAGAAGCCTTAGTGAGTTGCTGCAGTGCATCTTGTAGATGGTACACACTGTAGCCATGGTACGCCGGTGGTGGAGGGGGTGAATATTTAAGGTGGTGGATGGGGTGCCAATCAAGCGGGCTGCTTTGTCTTGGATGGTGTCGAGCTTCTTGAGTGTTGTTAGAGCTGCACTCATCCAGGCAAGTGGTGAGTATTCCATCACACTCCTTACTTGTGCCTTGTAGATGGTGGAAAGGCTTTGGGGAGTTAGGAGGTGAGACACTCGCCGCAGAATACCTAACCTCTGACCTGCTCTTGTTGGCACAGTATTTATGTGGCTGGTCCAGTTAAGTTTCTGGTCAATGGTGACCCCCCAGGATGTTGATGGCGGGGGATTCGGCGATGGTAATGCCGTTGAATGTCAAGAGGAGATGGTTAGACTCTCGCTTGTTGGAGATAGCCATTGCCTAGTACTTGTGTTGCGCGAATGTTACCTACCACTTATCAGCCCAAGCCTGAACGTCATCCAGGTCTTGTTGCATGCAGGCATGGACTGCTACATTATCTGAGGAGTTATGAATGCCGCTGAACACTGTGCAGTCATCAGCGAACATCCCCATTTTTGACCTTATATTGGAGAGAAGATCATTGATGAAGCAGCTGAAGATAGTTGGGCCTAGGACACTGCCCTGAGGAACTCCTGCAGTGATGTCCTGGGGCTGTGATGATTGACCTTCAACCACCACAACCATCTTCCTTTGTGTTAGGTATGACTCCAGCCAGTGGAGCATTTTCCCCCCAATTCCCATTGACTTCAGTTTTACTAGGGCTCCTTGATGCCACACTCGGTCAAATGCTGCCTTGATGTCAAGAGCAGTCACTCTCACCTCACCTCTGGAATTCAGCTCCTTTGTCCATGATTGGACCAAGGCTGTAATGAGATCAGGAGCCGAGTGGTCTTGGCGGAACCCAAACTGGGCATCAGTGAGCAGGTTATTGGTGACTAAGCGCTGCTTGATAGCACTGTCGATGACACCTTCCATCACTTTGCTGATGATTGAGAGTAGACTGATGGGGTGGTAATTGGCTGGGTTGGATTTGTCCTGCTTTTTGTGGCCAGGACATACCTGGGCAGTTTTCCACATTGTTGGATAGATGACAGTGTTGTAGCTGTACTGGAACAGCTTGGCTAGAGGTGTGGCTAGTTCTAGAGCACAAGTCTTCAGCACAATAGCCGGTATGTTGCCAGGGCCCAGAGCCTTTGCTGTATCCAGTGCGCTCAGCCGTTTCTTGATATCACGTGGATTGAATCGAATTGGCTGAAGACTGGCTTCTGTGATGGTGGGGACCTCAGGAGTCGGCCGATATGGATCATCCACTCAGCACTTCTGGCTGAAGATGGTTGCAAACACTTATTATTAATCCAGGCCTCTGGATTATTAACCATGTGACATTACCACTATGCTACGTAGTTAAGTGGAGGGACTAGAGAAGCTGGGATTGTTCTCCTTAGAGTAGTGAAAGTTAAGGGGAGATTTAATAGAGGCGTTCAAAATTATAAGGGGTTTTGATGGAGTAGATAGTGAGAAACTGTTTCCACTGGCAGGGGAACAGTAACCAGAGGCCACGGATTGAAAATAATTGACAATAAAGCCAGGGGGGAGATGAGGAGAAATGTTTTTACACAGCGAGTTGTTATGATCTGGAATGCGCTGGCTGAAAAGGTGGTGGAAGCAGATTCAATAGTAACTGTCAAAAGGGAATTGGATATATACTTGAAAAGGAAAAATTTGCAAGGCTATGGTGAAAAAGCAGGGGAGTCGGACTAATTGGATAGCTCCTCAAAGAGCCAGCACAGACACGATGGGATGAATGGCCTCCTTCTGTGCTGTATGATTCTATGATAATAACAAAGCAATAGCCTCAACAACCATAAGAAGAAGGACAAAGAGAAGGAGCACTTATTTATACATGCTGATGATGGCAGATCGCCACCCCAGGGAGAGAGCCCGAAAGTTTTCCGAGGAAGCTTTGGAGGCATTGGATTTAACAGTGGAGAGAAGGTCCTGTACCAACTGGCAGGTTGCCCTCGCCACAAGTCTGATGGACTATGTGGAGGGAGGTGGCACACCATGTCATGGGCGGCACTGCGGTTCTGAGGTCGCACACCCAGTGCAGGAGGAGGTTTAACGCGCTCACACGGGTGGTCAGGGTGAGTGAAGGCTTCAACAATTGATACAAACCACCACAAGCTTCACACACACTCACACACACATCTCACGCCTTGCACACAATGACAGCTATTCAACAATGGCAAGCACAAGGGTCGTTAGTTATTAGAATTCATGTGATATATATATGATATATTTATAGATACATTTATTAATGGTGTTTGGAGTATTTTATGGTCTCTCTCACTTCACCTTTGCACCCAGGAGGACACTGTGATATGGCATGAGACAGGGATGATATGATGGGGATGTGGTGAGCAATGGGGATCTGGGGTTTCATTCATTCGAATCGCAGTCTGATGAGCAGGTCTCGGACAGCCCGACCAGAAGGCCGATTGTCTCACTGGCTCCCCCCCCACTCCTGTTCCTCCTCCCCCTCATCCTCTTCCTCATCATCATCCTCCTCATCCTCATCCTCATCCTCATCCTCCTCTGCCTCGTCACCCTCCTGAGGTGATCTCACAGTCCCTGCTGGCAAGGGCTGCACCCTCATGATGGCCAAGTTGTAGGGCATGCAGCAGACCACCACAAAATGGGACACCCGCTCTGGCCAGTACTGGAGGACTCCTCCTGAGCGGTCAAAGCAGTGGAACCATTCTTCAATAAGCCAATGGTCTGCTTGATGATGTTCCTGGTGGCAGCATGGCTCTCATTATATGAGTGCTGGGTGCGAGCGTTGGGGTTGCGGAGGGGAGTCATGAGCCAGGTGGAGAGTGGCTAACCCTTGCCTCCGAGCAGCCACCCTCGCGCTTGACATGGTGGCTGGAAGAATGCTGGCACACTGGTCTGACACAGGATGAAGGCATCATGGCTGTTGCCAGGATAATGGGCATTGACATTCAGGATTGTAGGGGGTGGCATGTGTGCCCAGTCAGCTTTGCCTCTGACTGTCCTTTGAGCGGTTCAAATCGCTCCCACACCCCTGGGTTCTAGACACCGGACTTAGGTACAGGCGGCGATATAGAAAATTGAGTAGACAAGTGGTTTGGTGTAAGAAAACCAACATTTTATTAAAAGCAGTCTTATGAAAATTACTGGTATAAAAATACAGGCATAAAACAATTACACTTATATGGGAATGGGGAACACACTGCACATCGAGGGAAAACAACTACATTAACAATCCCCTTATCCTTATCCCACCCCCTATACCTAACTAGATTAAGCTATGAGGGGCCAGGAATTCATGCTCACCAATCCAAAACCTGTTCCTTTAACGGTTGTGAGTTTTGGGGTCCGTTCTGGGCTGTCCTTTAGGGTATCCTGTCGGCACATGGTCTCAGGGCGCGGCGCTGAAGTTGTTGATGCGAAGCACCCTCCTTTTCCTCAGCTACCGCCGTCGTTTCGTCGTGATGGATTTTCTCCATCCTCTCCCTCGGGCGGTCGTCGGCAGTATTGTTACAGTTGGGGATCGCTTGACGGTCTTTACCGCTTAGATGATTTTACTAACCAAGCTTCGAATGCCAGTTTATTCGTCATGGGCACCGCTACCCACTCTTCGAACACCAGCTTATTCTCACTGTCCATGCATGCAATGCCAATTTATTCACCAAACGCCAGCTTATAACTAGGCGTTTGGTTTTTCCCAATGCGTCTTTCGCTGCCCTTCTCTGCTTTCATCGGCTTACCTTCTTCTTCGTCTCGCCTCATCTCGTCAAGAGAACGATTGCTACTGATGGGCCTACAATTATACCCGTTCTTCAACTCCTTACCTGCGCGCCAAATCAGGTCAGTCCATTGTTTAACTTTTGGCGGGCTTGTTTAAATGATTACAGCCATTTATTTTAACGACATGTAGAGTGGTTGTCTCCGGGTCTAATGGCCCCGATGTCCTGGTTGTTTGTCATGGATACGACTTAATTGTTCCCATCCTGACTTGATGGCTACTGTGAGCTGTTACCGATTAAATATGCAGAAACCTAATGGCCTCGATTCTAGGCCCATTCTGGCTTGATCTATTTCAAGTCGAATAAATGCGTACTCTGTGTTTACTCTGTCTGGCTGGCTCCAGAGAGTCCCTTTTCACAGGTTCCTGCATTTTAAGTTTCATCTCCGGGCCTGCTTGTCTGCAGAGCCTTGCTTTAAAATCCTGTCGGTTTTGGTCACGAGGTTACAGAAGCCATTTTGGGTACCCTGGTTTTAATAACATGTCCAAACAGGGTCCCTTGATCCAAAATTTGGGGAGTGCGGGAATTTTGAGAGCCCTGCACTTACACTCCCCCCTGTTGATACTAAACTCGCTTTAAGTATCATCCTGATAAGGTGAGCAAAATTTCCGACCCTCCATAGTCAACCTTCCCCTGTAATTACATATCTAACATACTCACGACACATGCACTTCCCATTCCGTGAAAATGTGGTGTACATAAGTATACATAGAATAATTACAGTCGTTTACACATATCCAAGCGTGGAGAGGGTCCGACACCCCTGCACCACTTGGTACACGTACATCTTTATTATCAACACATTTGAAAATCTTTATTAAAACCAACAAACACAAAAAAACAAATTTTAATCAGAAATACAAAAAGCTCAAACAGGTGTATCTCCCTCCACCCTCACATAATGTTCCTTCCAGGTCTTCTGGTTTCGGAATTCTAGTATTTGACCCTTGCCCTTGCACTGAGTGCAGACTAGGTACAACACTATCCCCAGCTGGCAAACCACAAGAATGTGGGAAGCCAGTCTGATCCACGAAGGGTCCGCTATATTGTTGAAAATGTCCCACCAGGGTGGGATCACAATGTTCAATATTTTAGCCCCTATCTCTACTGTTTTCTGCTCTAACGTGTAGAAATGTTTCTGCGAGACTATAACGGCTTTGAGTATCTTGGTAAGGTGTTCTGGGAGAGGGGGAATTTCATAGCCAAAATGCACTACATACTTTTGCAGGTTGGTAAAATTCTCCTTTACAGTGAGGTGAACAGTGGAGGGTTCAGGAATGGGGACAATTTGTTCCTGGGCCACTTGAACTTCTGCCTCGGGTTTAAAGCAGAAACCGCTGTCACTTACTGGACACCAGCTATGCTGTCCATGCTGGCAGTGGGGCACCCCTGTGGTGAAACAATATGTCCCACCTCCTATGTATGCTACCTGTGGGGGAACATGGCCTTGTGCCATTGCCTCCATGGTACAATTTATAGGTTTTGCGCCAACAGATTTAAACCGCACTGTAGTTTTGAATAGGCATTCAGGTGCTGGGGACACAGTATTATGTGTACTCCCCGGCTCAGGCACCCCGAGAGGTCAGTACCTGTCATAGCGTGCTCCCACTTAATGACGTAAGGTGGGACCGCTGCAAAACGAATGTGTGCACCCCCTTGAATGACTCCAATGTTCTCTACCCTGTATACCGGTGCGGGTCGGGCTGTCCTACCCATGACCGGCATCCTCACTACTATTCCCATGATGGTGTGGTTAGACAGCCCACAATCCATTAGGACTGGGTAGGCCTCGGAAGCTAGCTGGAGTTGGCACGGGCTTAATGCATTCTCAAACAGATGGAGGGCTGCGAGGTGCTTGTTGCTGATCCAGGAGTGGACTAAACCCTGTTTTAAATCCTCCAGATTACTGCGGCCCTCGCCCAGCAAACATGCCCCATACAGCACGCACACCTCATTCTGTGCAGCCTGGTCAGAAGCATTTCTGTCCTCTCTTATGAGGGCATTTACAGTCTTTGTGTGCTTCTCCAGCTCGGCTATAATCTCCTTTAAATGGACCGTCATGGCCTGGTCCTCATGTAACTCCGAGCCCACTACCTTGTTCTCGTCCATTAATATCTTCCTTAACTGAGTTTTTAAACCGTTTATCTGGGTCTGCAGCTCTATGTCATCCAGACTGTTGATGACAGAGGACCCAGTGTTAAACGCAGTAAAAACATCATTCCATACTCCGCTTCTTTGTCTCCCTGCATTACCAAAGTACTCGCGGTGTGTGGTGTACAGTTCGGTTTTGTCTATATTGGCGAAATCAAACTCATAAAACTTTCTGAACATGTCCTTTAACAGGGCCTGGTATAGCTGCTCTGTCACTTTGGGACACCACTCCTGTAAGTGTAACTCGGTGAGGTTTAAAATCACGGAGGCTACCGCGTAGTGTACCCCCTGGTATAGCACCTGATCCGTGGGCACTAGTACCAGCCCATTCCCTGGTCCCTTGGTGGTGGTGGGGCACGCTTCTTGGTGTGTCCTTGCTGCCTGAGTCGTGGGCAGGGGCTTTCGGGTGTGCGCCACTAGCTCAGTGGCTTTAACTGGGGCTGGGTAACGTGGGACTATGCAGGTGTGTAGGTGGGAATCCCATTCCACCCCCTTCCCCTTATCCTGCCATGATGCGGAGAAGATGATAGATATGCCTGTAGGGCAGGCCCTTTTTGACCCCCACATACAGACATAGATTCCCTGTTCCTGTAAGAATTCGCAATAATTTACAGTTCTGAAGATCAATTTTTTTTGATTAAAGAATCCCTGGGCGTTGTGCTTTTAAATTTCCAGGGATAAAAATGGCTGTCGCACCACATGGCCGAAGACAAAGGACTTGGAAAGCAACTTTCTGTGTCTGGAAGTAAGGTTCAATGGAGACAAAACGTTACCACAGGACAATGCTTTGTTTACAAAGCAATTGAATGCTATTAGCATTTGTTTGTATATCGAGTGGATACATCTAAACTGCAGAAGAGACTTTTGTATCTTGAATGGGCTCCGTTTAAGAATTGAATGGGTCTAAATCACCTAGCATTCTGGACAATAGAGCAGTTGTATTTCCCTTTTGTTTCAGCCCAGGAAGCTCCGGAAGACACATTAACCCAGTCCAACCACTCTGAGTTAGCCAATCACAGCTTTCTCTTGTGTATTGGACCCTTTGGGTGGGGAATTTTGCACACAGCCCTTGCAGGGCAGAATGGCAGGACCTCACCAGGTATAAAAGATAGCTGCTGAGAAGCTATCACTCTCTTTTCACTTCGCTGGACCACAGGTGAGCAGGGTGTTCTGACTCCTCGGCAAGGCAACCTAGCAGGAGTTAGGGGGTGGTGATTTGAGGGTAATTGCTAAGATTGTTTAAATAACATTGTAGCCATTGTATCCCTCGTTTTTGCCATCTGCAACCCCCTGTTATATAGTTTTACTGTAATTACTGTGTTCGTGTGGTATAGTTTATTCTTTTGATTGTAGTTTATTTAGGTAACAAAACTTGATTTTTCTCTCATCCAAACCACTTGTCCGTTTTAATATCATTAATTATAAGTTCCTCCACTCAGAACTGAAGGAGGGGTAGCGATTCGAAACCGCTGTTTGTAAATTGGTTAGAGCTCAGAGGCAAAGGCTGTTGGCCAGGTAAATTACCATAAATCAGTTAAAAGAAGCCCCCCCTTACATTCCGACTCCCACCACTTATCCCAACATACGCTAGTCCCTTCTTGGGTCCTGGTGACCGTTCAGTGGGTGTCATTTCCCATTCGTTCCCAGTCAGCTGTACGATCCCCCATGCCCATGCTCAGCTTCCTGAGCCACCACCACCTTTCCAGGGGAATCTGTCCTTTACAAGTCAGGCACACTCGTTTCCCCTCAGTGACCCCCACCCGTGAGGCCACAACCTGTACGCTGGGGCAGGGGAGGGAGGCCTCCCCGTAGGTGAACTCGGTCTGGCTGGAGTATCGGGTGGAGTTGGATCCCAACCACCCAGGCCATCTTCCCTTGTGGGCGTAGATGGCGGGTTCCTCCGCGCCTTGTTCCCTGCTCCCTACAGTCACCACTGGAGCCTTTTCTCCCGAGCACCCGTAGATGTGGCAGTCCTCCACGTCGCCTCGCTTTCCGATGCTCATCCCTAGCAGGGCGAGTAGGAGTACGCCCCCCTTCATTCTCAAATCCTCTTTCTGCAAAGAGACACAAGAGCATATGGCCAGGTCCTGAGGAGACTCTCTGGCTTGGGTGAAGCATAGTCGAGTCTTGCAACCTCGACTCAAATACAAACATCCTTAGAATACTACTACTGTATTTAAAACTACCCATCACCTTATTTAAACTTAAACTAAACACCCAAACTTAACAATATAAACTTACATAAAACTATGTACATCCGCCGCCCGTCTCCGGGCGGCCAGGCTAATCTCTGTTCGGGCTGCGGCACACCGCTCCCTTCGGCGTGGCCGCACTGTCTTGTACTGTCGGTCCCTCGCAGCCTGTGGCCGCCGGCTGGTGACCTCTGTCCTTGGACTTCCCCCTAACTCGGGAGGCTGCCCCTTTAAAATGGGGAGCTGGTGACCATGGTTTCCTTGGCTGGGGTGTCCGTGGGGACCTTCTGAGGACTTTGGCGGGTGGGGTTTTCTTGGCTGGTGGGCCTCTAACCTGAACCGCTGCCCCCTCCGGTGCGGTCTGTGGGCTCACCACTGCCACTGGCTGGGGGTCCTTGCCCTCAGGTCCCAAATCTGGGTCTGGGGCGGGGTTTTCGCTCTCAGGTCCCTCCTCCTCTAAACCTGGGTTAGGGGCGGGGTCTTCGCCCTCGGGTCCCTCCTCATCTGGAGCCCAGAAGAGCGGGGGAGTGTCCCAATCGGTGGGTGGGATGGCCCCTCCCCTTAAGCAAGCCACAGCGCCTGCCTGTGCAGTCTGTGAACTCGCTCCCGCTGCAGGCTGAGGATTTCTATCCTCAGACCTTACCCCAACTGGCTGTTTTCTCTTTTCAGGTTTAAACAGTTTACACTGATTAATATGGAACCATTTGGTGCGCCGAGGCATCTTAACGGCGTACACCATGGGGCTGGCTTTGTCTACAATGCTGTAGGGCCCCATGTATAATGGTTCCAGACTCCCTACTCGGGCATAGTTCTTCACCATGACCTGATCCCCTACCTCCCACTCATGGTGTTTTCGGGGTTCCAGCAGCAATCAGTTATTCCGATGCTGCTTTCCCATGTTCCCAGCTGCCTGCTCGTGGACCTGTTTAAGGTGCTTGAAGAGGTTTCGGGCGAACCTGTCCCAGTTTACATCTCTGAGCTGACCCTCCGTGAGCACCGGGGCTAGTACATGGGTGGGGGTCCACATAACCCTGCCAGTCATCAGCTCATACGGTGAGTACCCCGTGCTTTTTGACTGGCTGGCCCGGATCCCCATCAGAACCAACAGTAAGACCTTGGCCCATTTACGGGGCGAATCCATCGTCTCCTTCCTCAACCTTTCTTTTAGGGTCCTATTCATTCTTTCCACAATCCTTAATGACTGTGGGTTGTGGGCCACTTGCCACTTCCCCTCGATGCCTAGCAGCATAAGGGTATTCTGCATTATCTGCCCGGTAAAGTGACTCCCTTGGTCGGACTCCACATACTGTGGTAGCCCCCACTGCAGGAACACTTCCCGGACCAGGATCATGGCAGTACCCAGAGCTGTGGCTGTTCGGCAGGGGAAGGCCTCTACCCATTTCGTGAACACATCTACCAGGACTAGGCAGTACTTATAGCCTCCCTGGGCGGTGGGCAGAGGCCCGATGTAGTCGACCTGTATCGACTGCCATGGTCCCTCTACCCTCCTGACGTGTCCCATAGGTACGTTCCTTTTGTGGGGGTCAGGGTTATTAGCAGCGCACACAAGACAGCCAGCGCAGAACTCGCGGACATCTTCCCTGAGTCCTGGCCACCATCCCGCCTGTTCCACACGTTGCCAGGTGGTCTCAGGCCCAGGGTGTTCCACTCCTGGGCCCTCATGGGCCAGTTGAAGGAATTCCCTCCGGTGTTGCTGCGGCACAACCTATTGTTCCCCCCGGAACAGCATGCACTCTTTGGTGGAGAGGGTTGCTGTGCCGTATGGACCCTCTACCCTTTTTCCCTCAGTTACTGCGCTGAGGACTGCCTTGAAGACGGGGTCTTGGGCTTGGACCGTCTTAAGGTCCGGGGCTAAAGCTACCCCTGCACTCCCTTGGGTCCCGTCCCTACCTCTGACTGCCGCCATGGGTCTGGACCCATATGGGTCCCAGAAAGTGCCTGTGCGGGCACCCTCCTTGGCGAGCATGTCAGCCTGCTGGTTGCCTTGGCTGCGGGGTTCTGTAGAGGAATGGGCTTTCACCTTGTGGATGAAAACCTCCTCTTCCTCCCCCACTGCGACTAGGATCTTTTCTAGCAGGGGTTTCACTGTGAGGGGTCTCCCGTCGGCGGAGGTGTATCCGCGGCGGGACCAGATGGCCAGGTACTCCGTACACGAATTGCACGTAAACATGCTGTCCGGGCAAATCGTGTATGGGGTGGGGAAGATTTCGGGGTGTGTAACGACGTACACTACCGCGGACAGTTCAGCCTGCTGGGCGCTCATGGTGCTGGGGAGTTTAATCGCCAGGGCAATGTTTGCCGCTGGGTCATAAACTCCACACCCCATGAGACACTCGCCAGCAGATCCCGTGCTGGAGAAGTCCACATAGATCTCGTGGCCTGTGGGACGTATCCCGGCCCATAAACCTATGTCCACCGGTGGGCTGTTCCAGGATATACCAGGTTGGCTGCGAGTTTTGGCTCACAGAGACCCTTCATCTTAAGGTCCATCTGTGAGAGAAGCAGGGTCCAGCGAGCAATGCGGGCACTGCTCACCGTTCCATCCTTGATTCTCCCATCCAGGAGCATCTGGGTGGGTGTGTGATGGGTGATGAGGGTGATGAGAGAGGTGCCTGTGAAGATCAGCGATCATTTCACAGCCCAATGTGTGGCCAAGGTACCTCTCACAGTTGGAGTAGCTCCTTTCCACATCCATGAGTATCCTGGAGGAGTAGACTACCGGACTCAGCCTGCCGTGCCGCTCTTGGAGCAGTACAGCACTCAGGCTGTCCCCGCTGGCTGCTACCTCCAGGAAAAACTCTTTCCCCCCATCTATGGCCCCTAGAGCTGGTGCATTCTGCAAGTCCTTCTTGAGCCTGACAAATGCGGCCTGGCAACCCTCATCCCAAACCCACTCCACTCCCTTGTGTAAAAGTCGGAGCAGAGGGGCTGCTGTGGCTGCATAGTCCTCAATATAGTCTCTGCAGTACCCGGTTAGCCCTAGAAACGACCTCACACCCGTTACTGTGTTGGGAACCGGTAACTCCTGTACCGCTTCCCTCCTAGCCTTATCTATGGCCCTTTCTCCAGCGCGCACGATCAGGCCCAGGAATTTCACCTCCTGCTGGCCGATCTGCACTTTCTTGGGGTTTACCTTAAAATCCTTTTGCCCGAGCAGCTTCAGCAGTTCGGCCAATAGTGGGCCATGCTCCTCTCTCGAATCGGTGAACAGGAGCAGGTCATCCACATATTGTACCAGCTGTCTGGGTTGACTGAAATCCTTTAAACTGTTTGCCATGCACTGATGAAAAATGCTGGGGCTGTTGTGGAAGCCCTGAGGTAAGCAGTTCCACGTATACTGTTGCCCTTTAAACGTAAAGGCAAACTTGTACTGATCCTCCCTCCTTAAAGGGATGGACCAAAACCCATTGGAAATATCCAGCACCGTGAAAGTGGTCGCGGATGCTGGGATACATCTTATCAGGTCGGCAACTGCTGCTACCGTGGGTGCACAGGCTGGGATGTTACTATTGAGCACTCGATAGTCCACCGTGGCCCTCCAAGAACTGTCCGGCTTTCTAACCGGCCACAGTGGAGAGTTCACGTGGGTGGCTATCGGTCTCAGAACTCCCTGCTGTACTAAGGAGGATATGGCTGCCTCCATGTCTGGCTCCGCTTCCCTGGGCAAGTTATACTGTTTCTGTGGTCGGGCCATGGGGTCCCCGTCTACACTGACCTCAAACCCGTTGACCCTCCTGCAGTCATGTTTGTGTGTCGTAAATGTGGCCAGGTGGGTCTGCACAAATGCCTGGAATTCCTGTGGGGTGTTACTGACCATGAGCTCGAGGTTATAACCCTCTTTGGGCTTCATGGTGCACAGGGTCCCCTTCCCTTCTTTCCCTGGGATTACTACTACCTCGTCGTCCTTTCCTGTACTTGCCCCCCATAGGCAATGATTTCTTAAATCGACCAGGATCCCGTGGCCTACAATAAAGTTGGCTCCCAGGACCCCTCTTCCACCCTCCACTTCCCACTTCATCAGGACACAGTGTAAGATTAGGATCACAGGCTCACACAGATTACCCAACAGGGCTTTAGAAGTTGTAAGGCTTTAATTAAAGAGCTACAGTTTTAAAGCATAATCAGATATTACATATGGTTTAAGCCGAGTATAATAAACATACAACCTGTGACAGTAGGAGTGATCTACGACTCCCGAATCAGAATGCCACGACCAGACAGATGAGGAGGCAGTACGGTGGTCTCGGTTTGGGTGGATTCCTGCAGTTTGCTGCAGCGGTCACTTCCGTTGGGTCATCTCTCAAGCTGCTGGAGGTGTTAGGCCATCAGCCACCTCAGAGGCTAAACTTGACCAAGGTGTTAGGCCGTAGCCACCTTGGGGAAGCCTTCACCCCTGACTGCCTGATTTCCTCTCTCGGTCGTCTATATTTATAGTTATTTTGGTGGGCTGGTAATCACCTGGTGTCAATCATTTGATCCCCCATCCTATTGTCCAATTGTGAAGTGGGAAGGCAACCCTCACCGTCCCTTTCTGCATGACTGACAAGGCCTCCCTCTTATCTTTCTGAGGAATGTTTTGTCAAGTTTCTGCAAGGGCATTTTATGGCTTCATGGCTCCTTGTTATCTAGCAGGTGCTATCCTCCCTGTTTCCTTGCATTTTACGATTCCCTTATCACTTCTATTTAGAACATAAGATCATAAGAAATAGGAGCAGGAGTAGGCCAATCGGCCCCTCGAGCCTGCTCCGCCATTCAATAAGATCATGGCTGATCTGATCCTAACCGCCAATCCACTATCACAGAACCATCTCCTGAATCTAACAGAATTAGACACACGAAATAGGAGCAGGATCAGGCTACACGGCCCCTGGGCCCGCTCTGCTACGCACAGGGCCATGACCGATCCGAACCTAGACTCATGCCCAAATTCCTGCCCGCTCCCCGTAACCCTTAATTCCCTTTACTTCTAGGAAACTGTCTATTTCTGTTTTAAATTTATGTAATGATATAGCTTCTACAGCTTTTTGGGGCAGCATATTCCATGGACCTACCACCCTCTGAGTGAAGTGGTTCCTCCTCATCTCAGTTTTGAAAGAGCAGCCCCTTATTCTAAGACTATGCCCCCTAGTTCTAGTTTCACCCATCATCGGGAACACCCTCCCCGCATCTACCCGATCCAACTCCTTCACAATCTTATATGTTTCAATAAGATCGCCTCTCATTCTTCTGAACTCCAATGAGTAGAGTCCCAATCTACTCAACCTCTCCTCATATGTCCATCCCCTCATCCCCGGGATTAACCGAGTGAACCTTCTTTGTACTGACTCGAGAGCAAGTATGGCCTTACCTGAGGAAGGACGTTCTTGCCATGGAAGGAGTGCAGCGAAGATTCACCAGGCTGATACCTGGGATGGCAGGAATGATGTATGAGGAGAGATTGTGTCGATTGGGCTTATAATCACTGGAGTTTAGAAGATTGAGAGGGGATCTCATCGAAACCTATAAAATTCTGTCAGGCCTGGACAGACTAGATGCAGGAAGGATGTTTATGATGGCCGGGGAGTCCAGAACCAGGGGTCATAGTCTAAGGATAAGGGGTAAGCCATTTAGGACTGAAATGAGGAGGAATTCTTCACCCAGAGAGTGGTGAACCTGTGGAATTCTCTGCCACAGAGGGCGGTGGAGGCCAGTTCATTAAATATATTCAAAAAAGAGTTGGATATATTTCTTAAGGCTAAAGAGATCAAGGGATATGGGGAGAAGGCAGGGACAGGTTACTGAATTTGGATGATCAGCCATGATCTCATTGAATGGCGGAGCAGGCTCGAAGGGCCGAATGGCCTACTCCTGTTCCTATCTTCTATGTTTCTATGTCCTTTCTTAAGTATGGAGACCAAAACTGTATGCAGTATTCCAGGTGCGGTCTCACCAATACCTTGTACAACTGAAGCAATACCTCCCTATTTTTATATTCTATTCCCCTAGCAATGAAAGCCAACATTCCATTGGCCTTCTTAATCACTTGCTGCACCTGCATACTAACCTTTTGAGTTTCGTGCACCAGAACCCCCAGATCCCTTTGTACTTCAGTACTTTCCAGTTTCTTGCCATTAAGATAATAACTTGCTCTATGATTTTTCCTGCCAAAGTGCATAACCTCACACTTTCCAGTATTGTATTCCATCTGCCAAATCTCTGCCCACTTACTTAGCCTGTCGATGTCCCCTTGCAGGTTTATTATGTCCTCCTCACTCGCTACTTTCCCTCCCATCTTAGTATCATCTGCAAACTTTGATATGTTACACTCGGTCCCCTCCTCCAAATCATCAATATAGATTGTAAAGAGTTGGGGACCCAGCACTGACCCCTGCGGAACACCACTAGTTACTAATTGCCAGTCTGAGAATGAACCATTTATCCCAACTCTCTGCCTTCTGTTAGATAGCCAATCCTCTATCCATGCCAGAATATTACCCCCAATCCCGTGATTTTTTATCTTAAGCAATAATCTTATGTGTGGCACCTTGTCAAATGCCTTTTGGAAGTCTAAATACACTACTTCCACTGGTTCCCCTTTATCCACCCTATATGTTACTTCCTCAAAGAACTCCAGCAAATTTGTCAAACGTGACTTCCCCTTCATAAAACCATGCTGACTTTGTCCTATTAAATTATGATTATCCAAATGTCCTGTTACTGTCTCCTTAATAATGGACTCCAAAATTTTACCTACCACAGATGTTAGGCTAACCGGTCTATAGTTTCCAGCCTTCTGTCTGCTGCCCTTTTTAAATAAGCAGTTTCCCAGTCTGCCGGGACCTTTGCCGAGTCCAGGGAGTTTTGGAAAATTATTACCAATGCATCCACAATCCCTACCGCCACTTCCCTCAAGACCCTAGGATGTAACCCATCAGGTCCAGGTGATTTATCCGCCTTGAGTCCCATTATTTTACCGAGTGCCACTTCCTTAGTGATTTTGATCATGTTTAGCTCCTCCCCCCCTTTAGCCCCCTGTTTGTCCAGTGTTGGGATATTCTTTGTGTCCTCTACTGTAAAGACTGATATAAAATATTCATTCAGTGTTTTTGCCATCTCCATATTTCCCACCATTAATTTCCCGGTCTCATCCTCTAAGGGACCAACATTTACTTTAGCCACCCTTTTTCTTTTTCTATAACTATAAAAACTCTTACTATCTGTTTTTATATTTTTTGCTAATTTACTTTCATAATCTATCTTCCCTTTCTTAATCAATCTTTTTGTTATTTTTTGCTGTCTTTTAAAGTTTTCCCAATCCTCTATCCTCCCACTAGATTTGGCTACCTTATATGCCCTTGTTTTTAGTCGAATTCTATCCTTAATTTCTTTACTTAGCCACAGATGGCTGTCTTTTCTTTTACACCCCTTTCTTCTCAGTGGAATATTTTTTTTTTGGAAGTTGTAAAATAACTCCTTAAATGTACACCACTGATCATGTATCATCTTACCCTTTAATCTATTTTCCCAATCCACTCTACTCAATTCCACTCTCATACCTTCATAGTCTCCTTTATTCAAGCTTAGCACGCTTGTTTGAGGTCCAACCTTCTCACCCTCTAATTGAATATGGAATTCAACCATGTTATGGTCACTCATTCCAAGGGGATCCTTTACTGGGACATTTTTAATTAATCCTGTCTCGTTACACAGGACCAGATCTGAGGTTGCTTGCCCCCTGGTCAGGGGGCAAGCAAATTTGTCTTTTGATGCTTGATATTTGACCTTGCTGGCATTTCTGCTATCTGTTCCCGGTTGCATGTTGTCAGTCTCTGTTCTAAGAATTAAAACCCATCTTTGAATCTAACAGCTATTTCTTACAACAGGTGCACTTAGAGCGGAGAGGTCCTAAACAAATGGCAAGCGGGATGGAAAACGAGCCGGCCTGTTCTTTGCCTGTGAATCCCGACAGACTGTATGGGACCCAGTTAGATAGAGGCGAGGTGGTGGGGTTAGCTGAATGGACCACGGTGCATGATGCCCCCGTGTCCAACAGATAGGTCCCCTTCACCTTTTCTACCTCCATCTCCACGAGGGGTCTTTTCCATTCATCGTACCGAAGGGAACACAGGTAAACAGGCTGCGCTGGCTCTAGTCAAAGCTCTGGGTTGGATGGGGCTGACAGGGTCAGAGCACCAGTAGTGGCTGCTGCCCTCCCGTGGCCAGTCAATAAGGACCTCATGGTGTCCAAAAATGACTCGACCACGGCGGGAGGGATCCCTGCCTCTACCTTTTGGGCTGGGCTGTGGGATTCTTTCCCTTGTTGTCTTTCCAAGGGTTTTTGCACTCGTTCCACCAATGACCATCCTTCCCACACCCATAACAATTCGTCTTGGTGTTGGGGGGGTTATTGCCTTCCTGATGCCACTCTTTCCTACCCTGTCCAGGTTTTACCTCATGCACCTTCCCCTTGGGTGAATGTGCATCGGTTCCCCTAACGTTCTTATAGGCTAGAGTCAGCTGTCTGATCACCGTGAGCTCGGTGGTCTGGGGATTCTTGGGGTCGAACCAGACTTCCGCCTTGGCCCAGACCTGTGGCAAGCTGTTCGACACCAGGCAACAGAGCCAATGGGCCAGTGGATCCCGTTCAGGAACGCCCGGTTAGGCGACCCGGACAGGCACTCCGGTACACCAGCTATAACCTGTCCACGAAAGCCTGTGTAGGGGGCGGCGGGTTGGCGCGTGCACCCAGTCAGTTATGCCCCTGACTGTTGGTGAGCGGTTCGAATCACTCCCACGCCCCTGGGTTCCAGACACCGGACTTAGGTGCAGGTGGTGATACAGAAAAATCAAGTAGACAAGTGGTTTGGTGTAAGAAAACCAAGATTTTATTAAAACAGAAATAAAACAACAGTCTTATGAGAAATTACTGGTGAACAATTACAGGCATAAACAAAATAACTATATACTTATACAGGGAATGGGGAACACATGGCACATCGAGGGAAAACAAACTACATTAACACTCCCCTTATCCTTATCCCACCCCCTATATCTAACTAGATTAAGCTATGAGGGGCCAGGAATTCATGCTCACCGATCCAAGGCCTGTTGCCTTAACCGTTGCGAGTTTTGAGGTTTGGCCTCCTGTCCTTTGGGGTGCTCCGTCGCCATGTGATCTCAGGGCGCGGTGCTGGAGCTGTTGCTGTGGCACACCTTTCCTCTCCTCAGCTACCGTCGTTGTCTCGTTGCGATGGGTTCTCTTCTTCTTCTCCCTCGCGCAGTCGTCGGCGGTAACGTTGCATTGGCAGTCTTTACTGCTTAGATTTTCCTACCCATTCTTAGAATGCCAGCATATTCGTAATATGAATTCTTCCCCAAGCGCCAGCTTATAACTAGGCGCTCGGTCTTTATCAATGCGTCTTTGCTGCTCTTCTCTGCTCTTGTCGGGTCTCTACCTTATTCTTCGTCTCGTTTCGTTTCGCTTCGTTTCCTCTGCCCTCTCTCGTGGCCCGGGTGTCCTGGGTGACTTTGGACTCGGGTCTCGTTCCTCTCCTCCGCGCTTGGTATGGATGTCCTTGGTTGCAAAACTCATGTGGGGAGCGAGAAGAGAACCCGCCATGAAGCCAGGGTGGCAGCAGCCCACAAGTCAAGAGTAAGAGCAAAAGTAAGAGGGACAAGAGAGCGATTGGTACTGATGGGCCTACAATTATACTTCTTCGGAAGGCCCTAATCGGCTCGCCAAATCAGGTCAGTCCATTGTTTAACTTTTGGTGGGCTGTTTTAAATGATTATACCAATCTAAACAAACTGGCTTTAGATGGCCGTTTATCGCACCTGATGGCCTGATGTCCGAGCTGTATTGTCATTAATGCATTTTAATCGGACTTTCCAGCCTTGCTGGCTTCCTTAAGCTGTTTCCGATTATTTATGTGGACAAACTAATGGCTTTACGCTTAGGCCTAACTGGGTTGATCTGTTCCAATCTAATGAAATGCATATTCAGTTTTTGCTTAACTGTCTGGGTTTTCAAACACAAAGTCCTTTTCACAGAAATGCATTTTAAGTTTCGATTTCCCAAAACTGCCTGTTCTGTGCTACAGTGTCCAAGCTTTTAAAAACCTTACAGGCTTTTGGTCACGAGGTACGGACGCCATCTTTTGGGTACCCTTTTTAAATTGTCCATGCAGGGTCCCTTTTATTAATAAACTTGGGGGAATGTGGGAATTTTGAGAACCTTACACTCCCCCCTGTGATACTAAAACTTGCTTGAAGTATCATCCTTACAAGGTGAGCAAAATTTCTGACCCTCCATAGTCAACCTTCCCCTGTAATTACCTATCTAATATACCCACGACACATGCACTTCCCATTCTGTGAAAATGTAGTGTATATAAGCAAACATAGAATAATTACAGTCTTTTACACACATCCAAGCATGGAGGGGGTCTAACACCCCTGCACCACTTGGTACACATACATCTTTATTAACAACGCGTCGCAAAATCTTTATTGAAAACAACAAACACAAAAAAAACAACAATCTTTAATCAAAATACAAAAAAACTCAAACAGGTGTATCTCCCTCCACCTTCACATAATGTTCCTTCCAGATACTCTGGTTTCGGAATTCTAGCATCTGACCTTTTCCCTTACACCAAATGCAAACTAGATACAACACTATCCCTAACTGGCAAACCACGAGAATGTGGGAAGCCAGTCTGATCCAAGAAGGGACCTCTATGTTACTGAAAATGTCCCACCAGGGTGGGATCACAATATCCAATATCTTAGCCCCTATCTCTACTGTTTTCTGCTCTAGAGTGTAAAAATGTTTCTGTGAAACTATACCGGCTTTGAGTATCTTGGTAAGGTGTTCAGGGAGAGGGGGAATTTCGTAGCCAAAATGCGCTACATACTTCTGCAAGTTGGTAAAATTCTCCTTCACAGTGAGGTGAACAGTGGAGGGTTCAGGAATGGGGACAATTCGTTCCTGGGCCACTTGAACTTCTGCCTCGGGCTTAAAGCAGAAACTGCTGTCACTGACCAGACACCAGCTATGCTGCCCATGCTGGTAGTGGGATGCGCCGGTGGTGACACAATAGGTCCCACCTCCTATATATGCTACCTGCAGGGGAACATGGCCTTGTGCCATTGCCTCCATGGTACAATTAATAAGTTCGCGCCAGCGGCTCTGAACCCACACTGTGGTTTTGAATAGGCATTCAAGTGCTGGGGACACAGGATTATGTGTGCTCCCCGGCTCCGGCACCCTGAGAGGTCAGTACCTGTCATAGCGTGCTCCCACTTTATGACG
This sequence comes from Somniosus microcephalus, assembly GCF_052327205.1. Classification (NCBI taxonomy): domain Eukaryota; kingdom Metazoa; phylum Chordata; class Chondrichthyes; order Squaliformes; family Somniosidae; genus Somniosus; species Somniosus microcephalus. The sequence goes on along the minus strand of NC_140993.1, from coordinate 94,197,425 downwards.
TAAGGTGGGACCGCTGCGAAACGAATGTGTGCACCCCCTTGAATGACTCTAATGTTCTCCACCCTATATAACGGTGCGGGTCAGGCTGTCCTACCCATGACCGGCATCCTAACTACTACTCCCATGATCATGTGGTTGGATCGTCCACAATCCACTGGGACTGGGTAGGCTTCGGAAGTTAGCCGGAGTTGGCACGGGCTTAATGCATTCTCAAATGGATGGAGGGTTGCAAGGTGTTTGTTGCTGATCCAGGAGGGGACTAAACCCTGTTTTAAATCCTCCAGATTACTGCAGCCCTCGCCCAGCAACCACGCCCCATACAGCACGCACACCTCGTTCTGCGCAGCCTGGTCAGAAGCATTCCTGTCCTCCCTTATGAGGGCATTTACCATCTTTGCGTGCTTCTCCAACTCCGCTATAATCTCTTTTAAATGGACCGTCATGGCCTGGTCCTCATGTAACTCCGAGCCCACTACCTTGTTCTCGTCCATTAATATCTTCCTTAACTGTGTTTTTAAACCGTTTATCTGGGTCTGTAGCTCTATGTCATCCAAGCTGTTGATGACAGAGGACCCAGTATTAAACGCAGTAAAAACATAATTCCACACTCCCCTTCTTTGTCTCCCTGTGTTACCCAAAAAACTCGCGGTGTGTGGTGTATAGTTCGGTTTTGTCAATATTGGCAAAATCGAACTCATAAAACTTCTTGAACATGTCCTTTAATAGGGCCTGGTATAGCTGCTCTGTTTCTTTGGGGCACCACTCCGGTAAATGTACCTCGGTGAGATTTAAAATCACGGAGGCTACCACGTAGTGTACCCCCTGGTACAGCATCTGGTCGGTTGGCACTAGTACCAGTCCATTCCCTGGTCCCTTGGTGGTGGTGGGGCACCCTTCCCTGGGTAACCTCGCCACCTGCGCCGTGGGCAGGGGCTTTCGGGGGCGGGTAACAAGCTCAGTGGCATTGACTGGGATCGGGGAGTATGGGACCGCGCACGCCTTCATGCTGGTATCCCATTCCATCCCCTCCCCGGTGTCTTGCCACTGTCGGTGGAAAATAATGGATATGCCTATGGGGCAGACCCTCTCTGACCCCTACATACAGATGTAAATCCCTTGATCCGGCTCCCACCACTTGTCCCAACACACACTTAATCCCCCGTGGGTCCCTGTAATCGTCCGGTGGGTATTGTTCCCCAACCATTCCCACTCGACTGCAGGGTTTCTCATATCATTGCTCAGCTTTCTGAGCCACCACCACCTATCCAGAGGAATGTGTCCCTTGCACGTTAAACATACACGCCTCCCTACGGTGGCGCTGACCCTTGTGGTAACGACCCATACCCTGGGGCACAGGAGGGAGGCCTCCCCGTACGTGAACCCGGTCTGGCTGGAGTACTGAGACGAATTGGACCCCAGCCACCCTGGCCACCTTCCCTTGTGGATGTAGACGGCGGTCTCCTCTGCATCCCGTTGGCCGCTTCCGTCGGTTGTTATCGGCGCTTTATCTCCGGAGCACCCATAGATGTGGGAGTCCTCTATGTCGCCGCTCTTTCCCAGGCTCAGTCCCATCAGGGCGAGTAGGATTACGATCCCCTTCACCCTGAAAGTCTTTCTGCAACAGATACAAAAACATGCAGCCAGGTCCCCAAGAGATTCTCTGGCTTGGGTGAAGCATAGTCGGGTCCCGCGACCTCGACTCAAATACACACACTCTTAGCAGATTACTACTAAATTAAAACTACCCATCAACTTATTTAACTTAAGCTAAAATACCCAAACTTAAGCTAAATACCTAATTAAAAAATATGCACACTTACATTACCTAAACTATGTACATCCGCCGCCCGTCTCCGGGCGGCCAAGCTAATTCTTGGTTGGACTGCGGCACACCGCTTCCTCCGGCGTGGCTGCACCGTCCTGTACTGTTGGTCCCTCGCCGCCTGTGGCTGCTGGCTGAGGCCCTCTGTCCATGGACCTCCCCCTAACTCAAGGGGCGGCCCTACTAGTGGCGGGGTCTTTGCTCTCAGGTCCCTCCTCATCTGGATCCCAGAAGAGCAGGGGATTGTCCCAATCGGTGGGTGGGATGGCCCTTCCCTTTAAACAAGCCACAGCGCCTGCCTGTGCAGTCTGTGAACTCGCTCCTGCTGCAGGCTGAGAATTTTTATCCTCAGACCCTACCCCAACTGGCTGTTTTCTCCTTTCAGGTTTAAACAGTTTACACTGATTAACATAACTAGCAGCCTGTTTCAAAGTCTTGTCCACTGCCCCGAACGGGCCATTTATGGACTCCCTATTCTCTTTCCTTACCGGGACGGCCCTACAGACGGGATCTTGGGCTTGGACCTGCTTTAGGTCCGGGGCCAAAGCTACGCCCTGTGTGCCTCCTTTGTCTACGATGGTCTGAGGAGCGAGTTGGGTAGGATTGATTGGGGAATGGCACTCAAAGGGTTGACGGTGGATAGGCAATTGCAAACATTCAAAGACCTAATGGATGAACTACAGAATTTGTTCATCCCAGTTTGGCATAAAAATAAAACTAAAAAGGTGACCCAACCGTGGCTAACAAGGGAAATTAGGGACAGCATAAGGTCCAAGGAGAGGGCATATAAATTGGCCAGAAAAAGCAATAATCCTGAGGATTGGGAGCAGTTTAGGATTCAACAAAGGAGGACAAAGGGATTAATTAAGAAAGGGAAAATAGAATATGAGAGTAAGCTTGCAGAGAACATAAAAACTGACTGCAAAAGCTTTTATAGATATGTGAAGAGAAAAAGATTGGTGAAGTCAAGCGTAGGTCCCTTGCAGTCAGAATCGGGGGAATTTATAATGGGGAACAAAGAAATGGCAGGCCAACTAAATACATATTTTGGTTCTGTCTTCACAAAGGAGGACACAAATAACCTCCCAGAGATGCCGGGGAACATAGGGCCTGATGAAAGGGTGGAACTGAAAGAAATCAGTATTTGTAGGGAAATGGTGTTAGGAAAATTGATGGGACTGAAGGCTGATAAATCCCCAGGGCCTGATAACCTACATCCCAGGGTACTTAAGGGAGTGGCCCTAGAAATAGTAGGGCCTTGCGGGGAGGTTTGCTAGCACTGCTGGGGGGGGTTTAAACTAACTTGGCAGGGGGATGGGATACAGAGCGGAGCTATAGTAGGGGGTGATTTACAGCCAAATACGGAGGAAAAAACAAGTCAGCTGGGAAGGCAGAGCAAATAGGTGAAGGCAAAAGGGAATATGGCAAGGTTGGAAGGCATTTATTTTAATGCAAGGAGTCTTGCAAACAAGGTGGATGAACTGAAGTTGTTGTTGAACACATGGGAGTACGATATTGTTGCTATCATGGAGACATGGTTGAGGGAGGGTCAGGACTGGCAGCTCAATATTCCGGGGTATAGAATCTTCAGGCGAGACAGAGGGGGGTGTAAAAGGGGAGGGAGTGTTGCAATATTAATTAAGGAGTCAATTACTGCTGTAAGGAGGGATGATATATTAGCGGGTTCCTCTAATGAGGCCATATGGGTAGAACTTAAAAACAAAAAGGGGGCAAGCACTTTGCTGGGAGTGTACTATAGGCCCCCAAACAGTCAGGGGGAGATAGAGGAACAGATATGTAGGCAAATCTCAGAGAAGTGCGAAAATAATAGGGTAATAATAGTGGGGGATTTCAACTTCCCCAATATTAATTGGGATAGTCAGAGTGTGAAAGGCTTAGAGGGTGCAGAAAACTTAAAGTGCATCCAGGAGAGCTTTTTGAGCCAACATGTAGAAAGTCCTACAAGAGAGGGGGCGGTACTGGACCTAATTCTAGGAAATGTAACCGGGCAAGTGGTGGAAGCGTCAGTAGGAGAGCATTTTGGCGACAGTGACCATAATTCGGTGAGATTTAAGGTGGTCATGGAAAAAGACAAAGACGGCCCGGAAATAAGGGTTCTAAATTGGGGGAAGGCCGATTTTAATATGATAAGGCAGGATCTGGCCAAAGTGGACTGGGAGCAGCTACTTATAGGAAAATCCACATCAAAACAGTGGGAGACTTTCAGAAGGGAAATAGAGAGAGTACAACGCCAACATGTTCCTGTAAAGGTCAAGGGTGGGACCAACAAGCAAAGGGAACCTTGGATGACAAGGGATATACAAAAATGCATCAGGAAAAAGAGGGGGGCTTTTGGCAGTTACAAAAGACTAAAGACGGAGGAAGCCCTAGAGGAGTATAAAAAGTGCAGGGGCATACTTAATAAATAAATTAGGAGGGCGAGGAGGGGCCATGAAATAACACTGGCGAGCAAAATAAAGGAAAATCCTAAGATGTTTTATAAGTATATTAAGGGCAAGAGGATAACCAGGGAAAGGGTAGGGCCCATTAGGGACCAAAGTGGCAATCTGTGTGTAGAGCCAGATGATGTAGGTGGGGTTTTAAATGAATTTTTTGCATCTGTGTTCACTATGGAGAAAGACGATGTAGACATAGAAATCGGGCAAGGGGACTGTGACATACTTGAACATATTAGCATCGAGAGGGAGGAGGTACTAGCGGTTTTAGCAGGCCAAAAAGTGGATAAATCCCCAGGCCCGGACGAGATGTATCCCAGGCTGTTGTATGAGGCAAAGGAGGAGATTGCAGGGGCTCTGACACAAATTTTCAGAACCTCTCTGGCCACAGGGGATGTACCAGAGGACTGGAGAACAGCTAACGTAGTACCATTATACAAGAAGGGTAGCAGGGATAAACCAGGGAATTACAGGCCAGTGAGCCTAACATCTGTGGTAGGGAAATTATTGGAAAAAATTCTGAGGGACAAAATTAGTCTCCACTTGGAGAGGCAAGGATTAATCGGGGATAGTCAGCATGGCTTTGTCAAGAGTAAATCATGTCTGACAAATCTGATTGAATTTTTCGAGGCGGTGACCAGGTGTGTGGATGAGGGAAATGCTGTGGATGTGGTTTACATGGACTTCAGCAAAGCTTTTGACAAAGTCCCGCATAGGAGACTGGTCAAGAAGGTAAGAGCCCATGGGATCCAGGGTGCCTTGGCGCGTTGGATCCTAAACTGGCTGAGTGGCAGGAGGCAGAGGGTGATGGTCGAAGGTTGCTTTTGTGACTGGAAGCCTGTGTCCAGTGGGGTACCTCAGGGATCGGTGCTGGGTCCCTTGCTGTTTGTGATCTACATAAATGATTTGGATGAGAATGTAAAAGGTATGATCAGTAAGTTCGCAGATGACACGAAAATTGGTGCGGTGGTAAATTGCGAGGAGGAAAGCCTCAGGCTACAAGACGATATAAATGGGTTGGTCAGATGGGCGAAAAAGTGGCAAATGGAATTTAACCCTGAAAAGTGCGAGGTGATGCATTTTGGACGGACAAATAAGGCAAGGGAATACACAATGAGTGGTAGGACCCTAGGAAGTACAGAGGGTCAGAGGGACCTTGGTGTACATGTACATAGATCCCTGAAGGCAGCGGAACAGGTAGATAAGGTAGTTAAAAAAACATATGGGATACTTGCCTTCATTAGCCGAGGCATAGAATATAAGAGCAGGGAGGTTATGATGGAGCTGTACAAAACGCTGGTGAGGCCACAGCTGGAGTACTGTGTGCAGTTCTGGTCGCCTCACTATAGGAAGGATGTGATTGCTTTGGAGAGGGTGCAGAGAAGATTCACCAGGATGTTACCTGGGATGGAGCGCCTCAGCTATGAAGAAAGACTAAACAGGCTGGGGTTGTTTTCCTTGGAGCAAAGAAGGCTGAGGGGGGACCTGATTGAGGTGTACAAAATGATGAGGGGCATAGATAGGGTAGATAAAGAGGAACTTTTCCCCTTAGTAGGGGGGTCAATAACAAGGGGGCATAGATTCAGGGTAAGGGGCAGGAGATTTAGAGGGGACTTGAGGAGGAACTTTTTCACCCAGAGGGTGGTTGGAATGTGGAACTCACTGCCTGAAAGGGTGGTAGAGGCAGGAACCCTCACAACATTCAAGAAGCATTTGGATGAGCACTTGAAATGCCACTGCATACAAGGCTATGGACCAAATGCTGGAAAATGGGATTAGACTGGACAGGGATTGATGGACGGCGCAGACACGATGGGCCGAAGGGCCTCTTTCTGTGCTGTATAGCTCTATTGCTGGTCATCTTCCAGAACTCGATAGACTCTGGAACGGTACCCATGGATTGGCGGGTAGCTAATGTTACCCCACCATTCAAAAAAGGTGGTAGAGAAAAGGCGGGGAATTATAGACCGGTAAGCTTGTCATCGATAGTGGGGAAAATGCTAGAGTCCATTATAAAAGATGTAATAGCAGAGCACTTGGAAAGCAGTGACTGGATCGGACAAAGTCAACATGGATTTACAAAAGGTAAATCATGCTTGACTAATCTACTGGAATTTTTTGAGGATGTAACTGGTAAAATAGATAAGGGAGAACCAGTGGATGTGGTGTATTTGGACTTTCAGAAGGCTTTCGATAAGGTCCCACATAAGAGATTAGCGTGCAAAATTAAGGCACATGGGATTAGGGGCAAGGTATTGACTTGGATAGAGAACTGGTTGGCGGACAGAAAGCAAAGAGTTGGATTAAACGGGTCGTTTTCCGAGTGGCAGGTAGTAACTAGTGGGGTACCACAAGGATCGGTCCTAGGACCCCAGCTGTTCACAATATATATTCATGATTTGGACGAGGGAATTGGATGTAATATCTCCAGATTTGCAGACGACACAAAGCTGGGTGGGAGGGTATGCTGTGAGGAGGATGTCGTGAAACTCCAGCACGATTTGGACAGGTTGGGTGATTGGGCAGAAACATGGCAAATGCACTATAATGTGGATAAATGTGAGGTTATCCACTTTGGTGGCAAAAACAGGAAGGCAGATTATTATTTGAATGGCAATAGATTGGGAGAAGGGGAAGTGCAAAGAGACCTGGGTGTTCTTGTACACCAGTCGCTGAAGGTAAGCATGCAGGTGCAGCAGGCGTTTAAGAAGGCAAATGGTATGTTGGCCTTCGTAGCAAGAGGGTTCGAGTACAAGAACAAGGATGTCTTGCTGCAGTTGTACAGGGCCTTGGTGAGACCACACCTTGAGTATTGTGTGCAGTTTTGGTCGCCTTACCTGAGGAAGGACGTTCTTGCCATGGAAGGAGTGCAGCGAAGATTTACCAGGCTGATACCTGGGATGGCAGGAATGACGTATGAGGAGAGATTGTGTCGATTGGGCTTATACTCACTAGAGTTTAGAAGATTGAGAGGGGATCTCATCGAAACCTACAAAATTCTGTCAGGCCTGGACAGACTAGATGCAGGAAGGATGTTTCTGATGGCCGGGAAGTCCAGAACCAGGGGTCATAGTCTAAGGATAAGGGGTAAGCCATTTAGGACTGAAATGAGGAGGAATTTCTTCACCCAGAGAGTGGTGAACCTGTGGAATTCTCTGCCACAGAGGGCGGTGGAGGCCAGTTCATTAAGTATATTCAAGAAAGAGTTGGATATATTTCTTAAGGCTAAAGGGATCAAGGGATATGGGGAGAAGGCAGGGACCGGGTGTGGTAAACCACTGTTATTGTTGTTCACCGTTGTTGTTGTTGTTGCACACTGTTGTATCTAGGCATGCCTCAGCATGCCTCTGCTGGCTCCGCCCCTGGCTCCACCCACAGGCCCAGGTATAAAGGTGACTGCTCTGCAGCCCCCTGCCTTCTTGGAAACCAGTCAACCACAAGAGGCATGCTCTGTTCTTTGTTAATAAAAGCCTTTTAGTTACTCTCCTAACTCTCCGTCTTTTATGAGTAATTGATAGCGCATCAATTTTATTAACAAAAACAAAATGTCGGCACCAAACGCTGAGCAGCAGGAAACGACGGCACCAAACGCTGAGCAGCAGGCGCTGCAGCAAACGACGGCACCAAACGCTGAGCAGCAGGCGCTGCTGCATGCCCTCAGACCAACATGCCTGGACCTAGACCCTCAAGAGGCGGGTTCGTCTACCAAGTTCGCACAATGGCTGCGTTGCTTCGAAGCTTACCTGGAAGCCTCAGCCGTGACACTAGATGGAAACAAACTAAAAATCCTGGCCTCCAAGGTGGGCCACCAAGTCTACACGCTCATCCAGGACGCGACTACTTATACGGCGGCTATCGATCTGCTAAAAGGACAATACACACGCCCGGTAAATACGGTTTATGCCAGACACCTCCTGAGATCCCGCAAACAGCAGTCCGGGGAATCGTTGGAGGCATTCCTACAGGCACTACAGATACTCGGCCGAGCCTGCGATTGTAAAGAGGTATCGGCCGCGACACACGCGGAGGGACTTATCCGAGACGCTTTCGTTGCGGGCCTCAAATCCGATTACTCCCGGCAGAGACTGCTGGAGAAGGGCGAAATCGACCTGAAGAAGGCAGTGTCCCTCGCGCTCTCACTAGACGCGGCCCACCGGAATATGGACGCATTCTCCCCTAACCGCTCCGCACCGTGGACGCCGTAACCTTGGGTCATGGGACCCCCGGCACCAACTGCTGCAGCGATGTCCAAGGGCCCGAAATGTTACTTTTGTGGCCAGGCAAAACACCCCAGAGCACGCTGCCCGGCGAAAAACGCTACCTGCTCTGGCTGCGGGAAGAAAGGACACTACGTCAGCGCCTGCAAAGGTAAAACCGCTAACGCCAGCAGCGCCGCGTGTGAACCATGGGGGCAGCCATCTTGTCCGCCATCTTGGACACCTCCAGCCGCGTGGGGATCGGGATCATGGGCGCAACCATTTTGTCAGCCGTCTTGGACGCCTCCAACTCCAATCGCGGGTGACCCGGACTCAACCACCGCCTCGTCTGACGACCACAGCGACTCGCTCGACCACACGCTGGCCTCCGTGACGCTGGACCAATCTCTCCCTCACCAACTGTCCAGGCCCATGATGGACATTACGGTAAACGGCCGCGCCACTACCTGCCTTTTCGACAGCGGGAGCACGGAGAGCTTTATGCACCCCGACACGGTGCGCGGTTACTCTCTCCCGGTCCTGCCAACGCGCCATCGGATCTCTATGGCTTCCAAATCCCATTCAGCAGACGTCGGTGGCTACTGTGTAGTGACCCTTTCAGTAAGGGGCACAGAATACAAAAATTTTAAACTTCTTGTCCTGCCCCATTTCTGCGCTGCCATTCTACTGGGGTTGGATTTTCAGTGCCACCTTAAAAGTGTCACATTAGCGTACGGCGGACCCCTCCCCCCACTCACAGTCTGCAGCCAGCAGCTTTTAAATCGCCCGCCGTGCACCATTTGCAGCCTCTCCACGCTTAAAGTCTCCCCACCCCCCTTGTTCGCTAACCTCACCCGCGACTGTAAGCCCATCGCTACCAAAAGCAGGCGGTACAGTGCCGGGGATAGGAGCTTCATTAAATCCGAAGTAGCAAGACTCCTGAAGGAAGGGATTATTGAGGGTAGCACTAGCCCTTGGCGAGCACAAGTGGTGGTAGTGAAGACTGGCGAAAAACAGCGCCTAGTTATTGACTACAGCCAGACGATCAATCGCTACACCCAGTTAGATGCATACCCACTCCCCCGCATATCTGACATGGTCAATCAGATAGCACAATACCGGGTGTTCTCGACGATTGATCTGAAGTCGGCATACCACCAGCTCCCCATCAGGGCTGAGGACCGCCAGTACACAGCTTTTGAAGCTGACGGTCGTCTCTACCACTTCCTCCGAGTCCCCTTCGGTGTCACCAACGGGGTTTCGGTCTTCCAAAGGGAGATGGACCGAATGGTTGACCAGAACGCGCTGCAGGCCACCTTCCCCTATCTAGACAACGTCACCATCTGCGGCCACGACCAGCAGGACCATGACGTTAACCTAGAGAAATTCCTCCGTACGGCCCAGCGGCTGAATCTAACATACAACAAGGACAAATGTATGTTTCGCACCACGCGCCTCGCCATTCTTGGCTGCGTAGTGGAGAACGGAGTCATCGGCCCTGACCCCGACAGAATGCGCCCCCTTGTGGAGCTCCCCCTCCCCCACTGCCAAAAAGCACTGAAGAGATGCCTAGGGTTTTTCTCTTACTATGCTCAGTGGGTGCCCAACTATGCGGACAAAGCCAGACCCCTCATCAAGTCCACCTCCTTCCCCCTGACAGCAGAGGCATGTGCAGCCTTCACTCTCATAAAAAAAGATATTGCGAAGGCCACAATGCACGCAGTGGATGAGTCCATCCCTTTCCAAGTGGAGAGCGACGCATCCGACTTCGCCCTAGCTGCAACCCTTAACCAGGCGGGGAGACCCGTGGCCTTTTTCTCAAGGACCCTCCAGGGCCCCGAGATTCGACACTCCTCTGTCGAAAAGGAGGCCCAGGCCATTGTGGAAGCGGTGCAACATTGGAGGCATTACCTGGCCGGAAAACGATTTACCCTGCTCACTGACCAGCGTTCAGTAGCTTTTATGTTTAATAATAATCAGAGGGGCAAAATCAAGAACGACAAGATCTTGAGGTGGAGAATTGAACACTCCACCTACAATTACGATATCTTGTACCGGCCCGGGAAACTCAATGAGCCCCCAGATGCCCTATCACGTGGTACATGCGCCAACGCACAGGTTGATAGACTGCAGACCCTCCACAATGACCTCTGCCACCCGGGGGTCACCAGGTTCTTCCACTTCATCAAATCCCGTAACCTGCCCTACTCCATCGAGGAGGTCAGGACCATGACCAGGAACAGCCAAATCTGTGCCGAGTGCAAACCGCATTTTTATAGGCCAGACAGAGCAAGCCTGATCAAGGCCACTCGCCCCTTCGAGCGCCTGAGCGTCGATTTTAAAGGGCCCCTCCCCTCCTCTGACCGCAACGTGTACTTCCTCAACATAATTGATGAGTACTCCCGTTTCCCGTTTGCCATCCCGTGCCCAGACATGACCAGTACCACGGTCATTAAATGTCTGAATTACCTTTTCACCTTGTTCGGCTTCCCTAGCTATATCCATAGCGACCGGGGCTCATCCTTTATGAGCGACGAACTCCGTCAGTACCTGCTTACGAGAGGTGTCTCCAGGACCTGTCCTACTGCGGAAGCACGTGAGGTCCCATAAAATGGACCCCCTGGTCGAGAGGGTGAGCCTCCTCCACGCCAACCCCCAGTATGCTTATGTGGCGTACCCGGACGGGCGGGAGGACACAGTCTCCATACGAGACCTCGCACCTTCGGGTGCCCCTGAAACACTACCATTGCGGGAGGACACAGTCTCCATACAAGACCTCGCACCTTCGGGTGCCCCTGAAACACTACCATTGCCATCCACCACTACCCACAACCCAACCCCGGTAGACGGCATGCCGCAGCCCCAGAACCCGTCATTGACCACCCAACCACTCAATGAGACGCCAGATTCAACGTTGGATGCTGCACCATCACCGCCGCCACCACGACGATCGGGACGGCATACAAGGCCACCTGATAGACTTACTTACACGAAGCTTTAGTACACTTCACCCCGCCGGACTCAATTTTAAACAAGGGGTGAATGTGGTAAACCACTGTTATTGTTGTTCACCGTTGTTGTTGTTGTTGCACACTGTTGTATCTAGGCATGCCTCAGCATGCCTCTGCTGGCTCCGCCCCTGGCTCCACCCACAGGCCCAGGTATAAAGGTGACTGCTCTGCAGCCCCCTGCCTTCTTGGAAACCAGTCAACCACAAGAGGCATGCTCTGTTCTTTGTTAATAAAAGCCTTTTAGTTACTCTCCTAACTCTCCGTCTTTTATGAGTAATTGATAGCGCATCACCGGGTACTGAATTTGGATGATCAGCCATGATCTCATTGAATGGCGGAGCAGGCTCGAAGGGCCGAATGGCCTACTCCTGCTCCTATCTTCTATGTTTCTATATTTCTATGTCCCGGACAGCGGCTACCGGGCCTGCTCTACAGGGATCCCAGAACTCTCCTTCCCTGGCCCTCTGCTCGGTTACCTCGCTGGTCCTTTGGTTACCCTCCCACGTGGTAGGGAGGGATCCTACAACTATGGCCAAAAGTTTGGCCAATTCCCCAGCCTGCTCGTTCCCTGTGACTCCCATTGGGCTAAATGGGACCTCGTTAGACCCGGGTGGATTGGTCGGGTCTTCCGGATGGACCACCATGCTGGAAACTCCAGTGTCCACTGAATATCTCCCATGCACCATCTCCACCCGCATCTTAACACAGGGCCTGTGCCCCTCATTGTTTTCAGGGGGACACAGGTCGACAGGCTGCGCTGGTTCTAGTCATGGCTGTGGGTTGGATGGGGCGGATGGGGCCAGCACACCTGTAGTGGCTGCTACCCTCCCTTGGCCAGTCAATATGGACCTCATGGCATCCAAAAATGACTCGACCGCGGCGGGAGGGATTCCTGCCTCCGCCTTTTGGGCGGGGGCTGTGGAATTCTATCCCTTGTTATCTTTCCAAGAGTTCTTGCACTCCTTCCACCAATGACCGTCCTTCCCACACCCGTAACAATTCGTCTTCATGTTGGGGGGGTTATTCCCTTCCTGGTGCCACTCTTTCCTACCCGGTCCAGGTTTTAGCTCATGCACCTTTCCCTTAGGTGGGTGTGCATCGGTTCCCCTACCGTTTTTATAGGCCAGAGTCAACTGTCTGATCACCGTAAGCTCGGTGGCCTGGGAGTTCTTGGGGTCGAACCAGACTTCTGCCTTGGCCCGGACCTGTGGCAAGCTGTTCACCACCAGGCAATGGAGCCAATGGGCCAGGGGAACCCCGTTCAGGAACACCCGGTTTGGCGTCTCCGGGCAGGCCCTACGGTACACCGACCATAACTGGTCCACGAAAGCCTGCGGGGTTTCCCCTGCGAGCTGGACCGTACTCTTCACACAGGAGAAAGGACTTCCGTCATTCATCCCCATGGCCTCCAGGACTGCATCTCTAAGCTCCTCGTACCCGCTCTGCTCCCTCTTACACTCATCAGAGAGGGATTGGAGGAGACTACTCTCCAGGGAGAATAGCAGCATCTTGGCCTGCTCTGCGCCATCACAGTCATTGATGCTGGCTGCCTGCTCTATGTCCCTGAAGTGGATCGAGGGGTCTCCCTTTTCGGACAGCTTTGGGATATGCTTGACCATAGCCCTAAGCTGTTGGGTGCTATAGGGTAATACGAATTGGTTTTGGAGGGGTCCCTCATTGTCACCATTGACGGGTGGGCTGAACCTCCAATGTCATGCTGGGCACATCGGTCCCGGCTCCGACCTCTCTGGCGGGGGTTACTCCACCTCCGCTCCCACCTCTGGCTCTACCCCCGCCTTGCTGCCAAACCTCGCTGAAGCTTGGCGTTACGGGTGGTGGTTGTGAGACCTCCTGTTCCTCAACCGGGTCATCCCTGGGCACTACCAGTGATGTTTGAACTGTCCTCCCCTCGTTCCCCATAAAATCTGCCTGACATGCCTTCAGGCTTATGAGGCACACCATGCCTTTTGCCTTCCTCAGGGCCAGGCTCAGATTCTCTATCTGCTCCTTGCAGGGGCCATGATCTGCATCTTCAAACCCCTGTTCGCTCGTTAGCTTGTAAGCTGCCTTTACCTCTTTTACTTTCTCCTCCTGTTTCCTAACTTGCCTTGCCAAGCGGGCATTCTTTTCCCGCAACCTCAACTCATTACCCTTGGCTTTGGTGACTTTGCACTGTAGGTATTCCAACTTGGCCTTATATTCTCCCATTAAATGCATCCTTTCCTGATTCAGGGCCTGCAATGCTACCAATAGCTTCTCCCCTGCTAGAGCCTTGTCCTGGATCTCCAGGGCTGACTCCTTTAACTCGGCTGCCTGTGCTGCAATGAGCCTGTCCAAAAGCTGGACCTGCTTTTTGAAACACATCAGCCAGACTGCCTTCTCTAGGGACTTCTTGTGTTCCCTCCCCTCTGTCCACTTAGCTGCTGCATCTACCGGACGCCCAGCCTTTAACAGAGTGGTGATCCACTTCTTTGTGATATTCACCTTACTAAACACATAATCAGAAATCCTTTCCTCCATCATGGTTTGCTCATCCGAACCATTGTCTACTGTATCACACCCCTGTTGCCAGTGTCCTGCCGCGGTCGCCATTTCTGTAGGGGGTGGCGTGTGCGCCCAGTCAGCTTTGCCTCTGACTGTCCTTTGAGCGGTTTGAATCGCTCCCACACCACTGGGTTCTAGACACCGGACTTAGGTACAGGCGGTGTTACAGAAAATCGAGTAGGCAAGTGGTTTGGTGTAAGGAAACCAAAATTTTATTAAAAGCAGAATACAACAATCTTATGAAAATTACTGGTATAAAAATACAGGCATAAAACAATTACACTTATATGGGAATGGGGAACACACGGCACATTGAGGGAAAACAACTACATTAACAATCCCCTTATCCTTATCCCACCCCCTATACCTAACTAGATTAAGCTATGAGGGGACAGGAATTCACGCTCACCAATCCAAAACCTGTTGCTTTAATGGTTGTGAGTTTTGGGGTCCGTTCTGGGCTGCCGTTTAGGGTATCCCATCGGCATGTGGTCTCAGGGCGCGGTGCTGAAGTTGTTGATGTGAAGCACGCTCCTTTTCCTCAGCTACCATCGTCGTTTCGTCGCGATGGGTTTTCTTCTTCCTCTCCCTCGGGCGGTCGTCGGCTGTAATGGTACGGTTGGGGGTCGATTGGCGGTCTTTACCGCTTAGATGATTTACTGACCAAGCTTCGAACACCAGTTTATTCGTCGTGGGGACCGCTACCCACTCTTCGAACGCCAGCTTATTCTCACTGTCCACGCATGCAATCTTCTTCTTCTTAGGCAGTCCCTCGGAACCGAGGATGACTTGCTTCCACATTAAAAATGAGCTCGCAGGTGACTGATTAGTCCAATGCGGGACCTACAGTCTCTGTCACAGGTGGGGCAGACAGTGGTTCAAGGGGCGGGTGGGTGGGGTGCTTGGGTTGATGTGCGCTCGTGCGCTGCCTGCGCTTGGCTTCCGCTTGCTCTCGGCGAAGAGGCTCGAGTTGTTCGGCGCCTTCCCGGATGCTTCTCCTCCACTTTGTGCGGCCTTGGGCCAGGGATTCCCAGGTGTCGTTGGGGATGTTACACTTTTTCAAGGAGGCTTTGAGGGTGTCCTTGAAATGTTTCCTCTGCCCACCTGGGGCTCTCTTGCAGTGCCGGAGCTCCGAGTAGAGCGCTTGTTTTGGGAGTCTCGTATCGGGCATGCGGACAATGTGACCCGTCCATCGGAGCTGATTGAGCGTGGTCAAAGCTTCGATGCTGGGGATGTTAGCCTGAGCAAGAACACTGACGTTGGTGCGCCTATCCTGCCAATGGATTTGCAGGATCTTGTGGAGGCAGCGTTGGTGGTATCTCTCCAGTGCTTTGAGGTGCCTGCTGTACATGGTCCATGTCTCTGAGGCATACAGCAGGGCAGGTATCACTGCTGCCCTGTAGACCATGAGCTTAGTGCCGGGTCTGAGGTCCTGGTCTTCAAACACTCTCTTCCTCAGGCGACCGAAGACTGCACTGGCACACTGAAGGCGGTGTTGGACTTCGTCGTCGACGTCTGCCCTTGTTGACAGCAGGCTCCCGAGGTATGGAAAGTGGTTCACGTTGTCTAAGGCCTTGTCGTGGATTTTGATAATCGTGGGGCAGAACTGTGTGGCAGGGGCAGGTTGGTAGAGGACCTTTGTCTTATGGATGTTTAGTGTAAGGCCCATGCTCTCGTATGCTTCGGTGAAGGTGTTTACGATGGTTTGGAGTTCGACCTCCGAGTGAGCATGCAATGCCAATTTATTCACCAAACGCCAGCTTATAACTATGCGTTTGCTTTTTCCCAATGCGTCTTTCGCTGCCCTTCTCTGCTTTCATCGGTTTACCTTCTTCTTTGTCTCGTCTCGTCTCGTCTGCCCGTTTGTGGCCTGTGTGTCCTGTGTGGCTTTGAACTCGGGTCTTGTTCTCCTCCCGCATTTGGTCCCGGTGTACTGGGCGTCCTTGGTTGTTGAGCAGTGTGGGGAGCGAGAAGAGAGCCCACCACGAGGCCAGGGCGCGAGAACGAGCGGCAGCAGGCCAAAGGCCAAACGATGAGAGCAGGAGCAAGAGCGAAGAGAGCGATTGCTACTGATGGGCCTACAATTATACCCGTTCTTCAACTCCTTATCTGTGCGCCAAATCAGGTCAGTCCATTGTTTAACTTTTGGCGGGCTTGTTTAAATGATTACAGCCATTTATTTTAATGACATGTAGAGTGGTTCTCTCCGGGTCTAATGGCCCCGATGTCCTGGTTGTTTGTCATGGATAAGACTTGTCAGATTGTCCCCATCCTGACTTGATGGCTACTGTGAGCTGTTACCGATTAAATATGCAGAAACCTAATGGCCTCGATTCTAGGCCCATTCTGGCTTGATCTATTTCAAGTCGAATAAATGCGTATTCTGTGTTTACTTTGTCTGGCTGGCTCCAGAGACTCCCTTTTCACAGGTTCCTGCATTTTAAGTTTCGTCTCCAGGCCTGCTTTTCTGCAGAGCCTTGCTTTAAAATCCTGTCGGTTTTGGTCACGAGGTTACAGAAGCCATTTTGGGTAACCTGGTTTTAATAACATGTCCAAACAGGGTCCCTTGATCCATAATTTGGGGAGTGCGGGAATTTTGAGAACCCTGCACTTACAGGATTCGCTGTCTGTGGTCGCACATCAACAGCACATTAAGTGAGTGAGTGATTTTTAGCAAGTGTTGTACTTTGAAGCCTTTCAAAAATAATTACAGCATTTTGTACTTGCTAGAACACTCCCTGATACCAAAGAACCTTTAAATAAATAAGGAAAACTTTTCCAGTAGCAGGAAGTAGCACACAGCCTCTCAAACTGCAAAACCCTGACAGGTGCGAGTGATTGGTGAGGATCCCTTTAAATAGAATCGCTGGAGCCAGCTTCCTGCTGCTGCACACCACCTGAAGCTGTCTATGTTTTCTCCAGCTGTTAAGTATATTTTTGAAAACAAAGTTGTGAGATTGGGCATCAAGTGAGCGTTGCACACTCACTGACATCACGATCTCCATCATAGCAAGCTCCCTAGTGATCAAGGTTACTGGCAGCATGACCGGCAACACCGATATGGCGTGTGGTGCTGGAACCGGCATCAGCTGCTGTTACAGCTGTCAACGGCACTTTAGTGCCATCTCCTGGAGTTAACGTGTGACACAAGCCACATGAATTTCTCCCCCACCATCTTTATAATACTAGATTGATAAGTAAGGCTAATAATAGCTAAAATGGCGCGATTTTCTCAGCGGCATCGGGATGGTGGCGGGAGAGCTGGTTTCCAGGTTCTAGTCCTGATCCTGGCTGCAGTCAAAGGAATTTTCCCTTGATTGGTCTTGTTAAGCCCGCCTTGTGGGCTTCCCGGCCAATTAACAGGAAGCGGGTCTGATGAGGTCATTTGATTATGCGTCATCAGCCGGTTTCCTTAAAGGGACCATGGGAACATTAAGATTGACAGTTGTTCTCTCAGTGTTTGACAACATTGAGGTGTTGCAAACATTGACAAGCACTGCACAAAGGTGGACGCTTACACACAGGCTCTCCAATGACTCCCTCCATATGCTTATGCAGGGAGTTGCAGCATGCAGGGAGGTGCTCTTCCCTTCCAAGGGTGGAAGAGAACTCCCCAGAATACCAACACAGCCTGGTTGCACATTGCACAGGAGGGCAAATGCAGGAATGTCATCAGGGGTCCTTGGCTGCAGTGGTGCCAACCTTTCAATGATCTTAGTGGATCACAAAACGTTACTGCAAAGCCACACTCAAACTCACCCTGCTGTGCCACTCAACACATCCCCATCACTCTGCCTTCCATACCCTTCTCCTGCTCATCCTTACTCACAACAACTTACCTCGCACCTCCACCCATCCCTTTCTATCTACTTTATCACTTCCCCATCTCACAAACCACCCCTCACACTCACCCACATCCTACTGCAAGCATACCAACTAACAATACACAAGGGTAGGCACTTGAGAGGTTTAGCCAATGTCCATGTGAAGTTTTTGGTACTGTGCTGTCATACAGTGAAATCTACTTTTTCAACACTGCCCCTTATTGGACAGATCTGTGTGCACCTTGAGAAGTGTCTTACTGAATTCCAGTGAATGTTGACAAATAACTACTCCCCTGCTATAGTGATAAGTGTGCATGGAATGGCTTAGACATTAAAGGGATGCTTTATGGTGCTGGTCTGGGATGGTGTCAACCTGGCGCATCAAGTGGCAACCAGGGTTTACAGCGTCAGGTGAAATAATTCTGGCCATGGTGATGCCATCGCTGGCCTCCCGGGCAACAATGTTGTCGGGGGCTGATGCTCTGTGTCCTGTGCAGCATCAGGTGATGGCGGAGAAGGTTGGTGATGTTGTTGGTGATGTTGGTGTTGGGGCTATTCGTGGAAGGATTCAGAGGACCAAGGTCTGATTTTTTCAAGGGCACCGATGTTGCTGCACTACATGGCAGCTGCAGGTGAGATGACAGAAGCAATCTGTCAATGGTGAGAGAGGTTGTTCCAATGAGGTGGCACTGGACATACAGTTGCCTCTAAACACTTACAAGCTAAAGAAATCTGTATATGTATTACAAATGCAGTAGCCAACAGTTTCTGTGCTCTGAAACTTGTAGTGTATGTACCCGTCTACCTTTAAGGGAACTATTGAATGTAACCGTTCACCTTTAAGAGGACTACTTTCGGGTGGCACTATTTGTTTGGCTTCTGTATACTGTAATACCGATAGTGACCACACCAGTATATAGGTGTTGTGGCATGATTGCTGGGGCAGATTTGCCCGGACCTTCGAATAGTAAAGACCTGTTTGTTTGTTACTTCTGAAGTCTGTGTATTTATTAACTGCACAACGCACAGACTTTACAGTGGCGACGAGTCCGATCGTACCCTGCGGCAAGACTACCAAAAGCAACGAAGAGCGTCGAAGAGAGACAACCGCCCTCGTCGTGCTACCAAAAGAAAACACGAGGCTGCAACAACAGAAAGCAGGAAGACTAGCAACAAAAGCTGTATCAGCAACAGGCACTGACTACCCTTCTGCCACGGTGCGGAGTGAGCCGACCAGTAAGAAACAAGGCGGCCGAAGAGACTGTGAGTAGGGGAAGGTGTAGAAGTATCCGGAGGATAAGGGCAGAGCACTCGACCTCGGTCAAGGGGGAGCTGTGCCGGCCAAAAGTCGGGTCCAACGGTGTCGGGTGACAGCCGGACCGCGATCGGCGGGAAAAATCCGGGCAGCGACCGCAGCCACGAAGCGCTGAGCCTGCGAGTAAGCGCGGGAAGAGAAACCCAGCCGCAGCCGGGGAGGGAAACACCGGTCTGCGAGAGGGCTGGGGAGGCGAACGGGAACCGTGCGGGTGAGAGCCGGGTGCGGAGAGAGAGACTGCGAGGAGCCAGTCCAGCGGCTGAGCTGTTCTCCACCAACGGGGTACTCAGAGCCGGCAAAATCGAATGTGCGGGAGTGGGAGAGAGACACAGCCGAAAACGGGGTGAGAGACTGCGCGAGAGCCAGTCCAGTGGCTGAACTGTCCTCCGTTAACGGGGTGTACCCAGCGCCGGTAGAGCCGTGCGGGCGGGAGGAAAAGACAGAGCCGAGTAAGGGGAGCTGTGCAGAAGCCAGCCCAGCGGCTGAACCTGTCCGCTGTGGGGAAAGCGTACCCCTTCCACCAGGGAAGAAACGCGGGAAGCCGCCATTAGGCGGGGAAGACGATTGAAGTGGGCGGGGCGAGAAGGAAAGAGCGGGAAACCGCCATTTTCGCGGGTAAACCGCCATCTTAGAAATAAACAAATAAATAAGAATACTTGAAGAAATACTTGTGTTGTACCCAAGGAAAGAAAGATGCCTAAGCGGGCGGACATCAATGAGTTCAATTTGGAGATAGAAGACTGGGCCACGTACGTAGAACATATTGAGATACATTGTAAGGCTAACAAAATAGCTAAGGAGGAAAAAGCTTTAACCTTACTTAACATGATGGGTGCGAAAACATTCGGGGTGTTGAAGAATCTTCTCTCACCAGCTAAACCGGCAGATCAGACTTTCGGTGATATTGTAGCAGTGCTGAAGGATCACTTGAACCCCACACCGTTGATGCTGGCTGAACGATTCAAATTCTACGCAAGAACGCAGAGGAAAGACGAAAGCAATGCGGAATACTTAGTCGAACTGCGTAGGATAGCGAAATACTGCCAGTTTGGAGGGAATCTGACAGAGGCACTGCGTGACAAGTTCGTATGCGGATTGTCCAAAGAAGGAACACAGAAGCGACTACTGGAAGAAAATGACCTCACACTGGACAGGGCTGTCCTCATAGCTGCATCGCACGAAGCCGCAGCGAAAGGAACGGCGGAAATGCAGCTAAAGGCGGCGGCACTAGGGGTGGACCAAATTACTTTGAGCACAACAAAATGCTACCGTTGTGGGAAGACAACACACGACCAGAATCAATGCTGGGGCAAAAACCAAGAATGCAGGAAATGTGGCAAGATCGGGCACATAGCTAAGGTATGCCGGTCAGGAGCAACGTACAACAATAAGAAGTCACCACAAAAATGGTACGGAAAGGTACAAGAGGTGACTAAGAAGAGTCTGAGGGAACAGAAGTCGGTCTCACACTCCAAATGCAAAGGACTGGACAGTCTGAGAATTCACAACGTGAGCAATGAAGCTGACCGACAAACTATCTGGATAACGCTACAGATTGCAAAGGTCCAAGTAAAAATGGAAGTGGACACCGGATCGGCGTTGACGGTCATGAATAAGCATGACTATAAGAAATTTTTCAAGCATATTCCACTACGGGATACAGAACTAGTACTACAGACATACACGGGGCACAAAGTATTCCCCATCGGAATGATAGAAGTCAAGGTGAGATACAAGGATAAAGATCATCACCGGTTGGACCTGTATGTATTGCCTGAGGGAGGACCACCACTTCTGGGATGGGAGTGGATCCGAAAAATAAAATTGGACTGGCAGTCACTAAACACCATGACGGTGGATTCCGAAAAAGAGGATGTCAAACCTGAACGGTTGTCCAGAATATTGGACGAAGCTAAGGAGGTATTCCAGCAAGGACTGGGAACACTGCGAGGTATTAAAGCAAAGGTTAAGATTGCAGAAAATGCAAGCCCAAAGTTTTTTAAGGCCAGATCAGTACCTTACGCAATACGACCAGCTGTGGAGGCAGAACTGGAAGAACTTGAACGATCAGGGGTTCTGTCAAAAGTGGACTGGAGTGAGTGGGCCACGCCCATTGTTCCCGTCATGAAGTCCCCACCGAGTAATAAGCCAGGGGGACCGGGGAAGGTCCGTATCTGCGGAGATTTCAAGATTACTGTGAATCCGGTGCTTCACACGGTACAATACCCGCTTCCGCGGATTGAAGATATCTTTGCTTCGTTGGCTGGAGGGAAACATTTCACGAAAATAGATCTGGCTCAAGCATATCTACAGATGGAGGTCGAGGAAGAGTCACGCTAGTACCTCACCATCAACACTCACAGAGGCTTGTATCGCTACAATAGACTGGTCTTTGGGGTAGCTTCGGTGCCAGCAATTTGGCAGAGGGTCATGGAACAGGTGTTACAAGGAATTCCAAGCACGCAGTGCTACTTAGATGACATTTTAATCACGGGAAAAGATGAGGAAGAACACCTCACGAATTTGAAACTGGTACTCACCAGGTTGAAGGAGTATGGCCTTCGGGTTAATCGCAAGAAGTGTGAGTTCTTCCAAAAACGGATCTCATACTGCGGTCATGTCATTGACCGAGAGGGACTGCATAAGTCACCCGAAAAGATAGAAGCGGTTGTGAAGGCCCCCGCTCCAGGAAACGTATCACAGTTAAGATCATTCTTGGGGTTGATTAATTACTATCACAAGTTTCTGCCAAATTTATCCACGGTACTGCATCCGCTGAATGACCTGTTGCGGAAAGAAACACCATGGAAGTGGAGTGAAGAATGCAAAAAGGCTTTTCGCAGAAGCAAGGAGTTGATTACCTCTGAAGAAGTGTTGGCTCATTTCAACCCAGCATTACCCCTTCGTCTAGCTTGCGATGCTTCCCCGTACGGAATTGGGGCAGTACTCTTGCACAGGCTACCAAATGGCTCGGAAAGGCCAGTGGCTTTCGCGTCCCGATCATTGACACCCGCGGAGCGAAATTACGCCCAAATAGATAGGGAGGCCCTCAGTCTTGTGTGGGGCGTGAAGAAATTCAACCATTACCTACAATGTAAAAAGTTCACATTGCTGACAGACCACCAGCCGTTGGTGTCCATATTCAACCCAAATAAGGCCGTTTCCACCATGACAGCACAAAGGTTACAAAGGTGGTCCGTGTTACTTGGGGCACACCAATACGAAATTGAGTACAAAAGGTCTAAACAGCATGGAAATGCTGATGGGTTGTCACGCTTGCCATTGCCGATGGTAGAAGAAGCGAGTATAGTGGACCCAATAGAGTTGTTCCACTCATCCATAGTGGAGTGTCTACTGATAACAAACTCAATGATTGAGAATGAGACAAGGAATGACCCGACTCTTTCACGAGTCTATGATGTAACGGTGGAGGGATGGCCAGCACAGAGCGAACCAACACTGCAAGCATTTGCACAGAGGAAAGAACAACTGTTAGTGTGTCGAGGAACCCTGATGTGTGGATCTAGAGTGGTGATTCCACCCAAACTCCAAAAGAAGGTGCTAAAGGAGCTGCACGAAGGACATCTGGGGGGAGTAAAGATGAAAAATCTAGCAAGAGCGTTTGTGTGGTGGCCAGGCATTGATGGAGACATAGAGGGGATCACGAAGAACTGCCTAGGATGTCAGAGGGTTCAGAACGCGCCACCCCAGGCTCCTCTGAATCCATGGGAGTGGCCCTCATCGCCTTGGCAAAGAGTACACATCGACTTTGCTGGTCCATTTATGGACTCGATGTTTCTAATAGCGGTGGATGCCCACTCCAAGTGGCCGGAAGTAATTAAGATGACCACCACCACGACGGAAAAAACCATCGCAGTGTTAAGGACTATGTTTGCTCGGAATGGCCTGCCGGAACAGATCTGTTCTGATAATGGACCACAATTTGTGTCCGAAGAATTCAAGAAATTCTTAAAGAGCAATGGGGTTAAACATTACACGTCAGCCCCATACCATCCCGCCTCCAATGGATTGGCTGAAAGGTTTGTCCAGACCTTCAAGAAGGCCGTAAAGGCCATGAGTAATGAAAATATAAGTCTGCAACATAAGGTGGATAGCTTTTTGTTGGCATACCGAAATGCGACACATGCGGTCACAAATCAAACTCCCGCAATGATGTTCTGTAATAGACGCCTAAGATGCCGGCTGGATTTACTAAAACCAAACGTCAGAAGAGACGTGGAGAACCGGCAATTCCAGGGCATGAACGACAGGGTCACTAGATCTTTCCAGATCGGTCAACGAGTTTTGGCCCGGGACTACCGTACTGAGAAATGGCAGCCTGGAACTATTGGGAAAAGGCTGGGGCCATTGATGTACACCGTGGACATTGGAGACAATATAATAAGGCGCCATGTTGACCAAATCATAGGGTCCGCCACAAATGGGCCACCGACTTCACCACCTTATCCGGGTAATGTTGAAACTGAGATACCCAGAACACCTACTTCCGATCTAGTGATACTGGAGTCAGCTGAACCTGACACGGCTTTTCAAGCCGAATCGACCTTGCCAGAAGCACCTCCTAGCCCGCCTGAAATGACGACACCACTGCGGCGTTATCCTGACAGAATCCGGAAACCCCCGGAAAGACTGAATCTATGAACTGTCTTACATAAACCTGTATATATGTTAGAATGTATGTTCACTATGGACTTAGTAAGTAATAAGCTAAAAAGGGAGGATTGTAGTGTATGTACCCGTCTACCTTTAAGGGAACTATTGAATGTAACCGTTCACCTTTAAGAGGACTACTTTCGGGTGGCACTATTTGTTTGGCTTCTGTATACTGTAATACCGATAGTGACCACACCAGTATATAAGTGTTGTGGCATGATTGCTGGGGCAGATTCGCCCGGACCTTCGAATAGTAAAGACCTGTTTGTTTGTTACTTCTGAAGTCTGTGTATTTATTAACTGCACAACCCACAGACTTTACAAAACTGACCATCTGCAACATGGCATCCTTTACACCACTTCTGCAGCTGTCAGCTTATCAGATACATCAGAGCAGACTCAACTCACGCCAGGGTGAGCTGGCGTGTTCCCTGAGCAGCAGGTAACCCGTGGGGGAGCACGTAAAATTGGAAAGACACCTCAAAATGCTATTAAATTGGCTGTTAACAAGCCATTTAATGAGCTCAATTGTCTCCCCCGCTGCTTGGTGTCGGGTCAGTTCTTCGCTGACAGACCCAACACCTGGGAGACTCGCGTGGAGGCGGGTCGACAGCAGGTTTCCTACCCGCTGTCAATCCTTGCTATTTTGACAGCGGACCTGCCTCCAAACCCGCCCTCTGAGTGCTGGCAAAATTCCGGCCATTGTCACTGATGGAAATAATAGTCAGGAATTTCCTCAGACCTGCTCCCGCTCCACTGCTATAACTTCACCAGCAGTGCAGCGGAAACTCACTTTACATGCAAACAGGGTTTCTGCTGAAATTCTGGATAAGTTACAATGGCAGAATAGGAGCAGCTCCTGTGAAATTCCCGGCAAATGTATTTGGAACCTAAACAATTTTCAAATGGTATCAACTTAACTTGTTCAGAATTCCAAAATTAAAATAGAATATGAAAACATTTTGTAAACAGTGTTTTGAGAATATTATGCATTAGGAAATGTTCTTCATTTGGCTTTATTTCTCTTTTACTTCTCTGTAATAGTGATCATTTAAAAAAATTGTGACAAAGTCCTGTCTGTGGATGTTGTATGTGGAAAGTTGAAAAGGTCTTTTAGTGCTGGAAGCATTATTGAAACATCTATTTTTAATCTTTAAAAGTAGTACATAGTTATCCATTACAGTGTGATTGTTGGATATATAGATTATTTTTGTGATTGAGATTTTTACAACAATTAACTGTTGTAGGGCACAAAAGAACAAAAGAAATATAATACTCAAAATGCGCTTCAAGACGATTGGGAAAATGCCAAATCCGTGCTGTGGAAGGAAAATGTTATCAGATTAAATAGGTAACAGCCCAATTTAGATGAACATCTTGGTGGGATTCAGCCTCTGTCTCAAAGTTCAGCAAAGGCAATCAACAGTAGATGTAGGAAATGATCTGCAAAAGACCTTTCAACCGACCTCCATTATTGTCAGTCTAACTCAACTAACTCAAATCATTCCTAGAGTGTTACATTTTAAGACCACTGGAAAGAAACTGATCAAAAGAAGATGCAGAAAAGATCAATCACCATCGGGAAATGATTAAGGTAGGTTAGCTGGTTAGTTGAAGGTTAGTCACTCAGAAAGCCTCAACGTTTCTCATGTAAATGAAAATGGCCTACACTGGAAATGCCAATCAGACAGCAGCAAAGGTCCTTAATCAAAGTCATAGAACAGCTAAAGAATGTGCTGTTACTAGAGTTAGATACTATGAACAATAAAACTCAGGAAAGTTCCTTGCATACTTCTAAGCAAATAAATTAAAGGGAGAACAATTACAGCAGTCATAAAAGCAAATAGCTGATCCTGCAAAGATCGACTGTTTGCAGCCTTCTACACTTCACTGTTATTTAGTCAATTTGACTGAGTAGCCGAGTTCTAAGGGATAGCTACTTGAAATGCAACCTCCCTTTAAATCCATGCCTCGGCATGGAGAATGAAACGTTCCCTCACATCTACTCTCCATAAATTGACTTTCATTGACACCCTCAGTAGGAAATTGAATTCTGAAAATATTCCATAATGGTAACTATATAAGTTTATTGGACAAAAATGGTATAAGATAGAGACATTCAATTTGGACCTCTACATACAGCAAAATGCAATAGGGCTATTACAAAATAATACACCAAACATACTGCATTGTCAAGGAATTCATGAGCTGCATCTCTCCATTTCAGATGAATGTGGCCTCAAGAACACATTTTCGTTTTTTGCTACTTGCTGTGAATGACTACTTCCAATTACAGCCCAATTACAGCCCAATTACCCTCCACAATAAACATGGATAAAATAGCTATAGGACATTTGCCAATCTGAAGTGATAATACATAGGCTATTCCTGGAGCTGGGCAAGCACTGAGCCATTTAGGCAGCTTTTCTAATGGCCCAGTACACAAACCTTCCACCCACCTTAGTACCAGAAATAAGGAAAGATACCATCCATTCAATCCTCATATTTCCCCCAGCTACCAGTACTCACATAGCAGGAAGAATAACCCATAAAGTTTCTTCTCTGCTTCCCTCTAATTAAAGCTTCATGACCACAAGCATCTTGCATGCTGGATGGTCAGGGTGTTTCCATTAATTAAGTCATAATCTCAAACAACACAAAACTGCATCAATAATTCAACTCAGTACTAAACTTTGTGTGCTTGCAAACCATTGCACGAGCAGGATTTGGACATGAGTGAACACAATATATCAATATGTATAAAAGTTTTGAGTGTCTGTCACACTTCAGATGTTTCCGTTTATATAAAACACTAACAAGTTACAAATGAACAATTTTAAAATGCTATGCAAAAAGGGAAAGAAACCCACTTATTTCCTGCTCTATTTTATGCCCTTGAGATAACCTGGAGAGGTTGTTGAGATAACAAAGAGAAGAACCAAGCAGCTACCAATCTAGAGAAGCTTCCAATACCAACAACAAGTGGACTTTAATTGACCTCAGGACTTATTTAGGCTATTTTTCCACAGGTACTACTTAAGCAGTAGCCTTAAGAGGACAGGCTAGGTTCGTAGCTAAAAATCACAACCATGCCCCAGACCCTAGAGTACCCATGAACAATGCCACGGGAGGTCAGTTGGTACTTACATCATTCTTAAAATAAAGTTTCAGTTTTTTAAAGAAGAAACTGACAAAGTTAAGCTCAATGATACAGTCTTGGCTAAAAAGGGATATAGGTTAACATGATTTTTTGATTTGGCAACTGTTTACTGTTAAATATAGTAAGGAATCATCATCATTACATATAATGCTCAATATCACATTTGATATTATCCTGCACAAGCTGTTCATTTATCAGAATTAAAATGACCAAGCATAATATAAAATGTGGACATACAAAATTATAAATTAACATTTCCTACAAGCTTCCACATCTTGATAGGGGTGCAAATTGAAGTACAGGTTAGACAAGGATCCCAGATACAAGTGATAAAAAGATAATGGGCTGAATTTTGCCAGTGCTCAGAGGGTGAATTCAGAGGCAGGTCCGCTGTCAAAATAGAAAAGATTGACAGCGAGTAGGGAACCCACTGTCAACCTGCCTCCACGCGAGTCTCCCAGCTGTCAGATCTGTCAGCACTGAGCAGACCCAACACCAAGCAGCGGGGAAGGTATTTGGCATCATTAAATGGATGGTTAACACCCAATTAAGTGTTATTTTTTGCCTACATTTCAATTTTACATGCTCCCCACAGGTTACCCGCTGTTCAGGGAACATGTCAGCTCAGCATGTCGTGAGTGGATTCAGCATTGAATTATCTCATGACCTGACAGCTGCCAAAGTTGTATAAAAGATCCCATGTTGCAGCTGTTCACTTTCAAAGCTCAGAAACTATTGGTTACTGCATTTGGAAGACAGATTGAGCTTTATGCTAGTTGCAAGTGTTTGGAGCCAACTCTCTATCCATGCCATCTCATTGAAACAACCTCTCTCACCATTGACAGATCGCTTCTGTCAACTTAACCTCACCTGCCATCAGCATCGTTGCCCTTGAAAATATCTCACCGTGGCCCTCAGAATCCCACCACAATCAGCCTCAACACCAGCATCACCTGGCACATCAGCAACAACAACAAGAACACCAACCTTCCCCTCAATCAACTGATGCTGCGCAGGACACAGGGCATCAGCACCCAACCACATTGCTGCCTGGGACACAGGGATGGCCTCATCATGACCAGATTTACTTCACTTGATGCTGTACACCCTGGATGTCATGTGATGTGTCAGGTTGGCACCACCCCACACCATCACCATAAAACATCCCTACGATGCCCAAGCCATTCCTTTCACACTCATCACTATTGCAGGAGGTACCATTATGTCTCACCATTCACTACAACTCACTAAGCCACTTCCAAAGGCGCACACAAATCTGTCCAAGAATGCAAAGTGCTGAAAATAAAGGTTTCAATGTTTGACACCACTGATACGCTTATCAATTACTTCATAAAAGGTGATGAGTCGAAGAAGAGATGACGAGTCGAAAGAAGAGATGAATAAGGCTTTTATTAGCTAAGAAGAGACCATGCTTCTTCGTGAGTGACTGAACAAGTCTGAACGAAACCCACACAGTGGTGGGTGGAGTCAGCTGAGGCATGCCTCCATACACAGCGCCACCCAGAGGTGGCAATATACAATACAGTGGTTTACCACATTCACCCCTTGTTTAATGTGAAGTCCGGCGGGGTGAAGGGTACTACAAGTTAAGTCTATCAGGAGGCCTTGTCTGACGTCCTGATCGTCGTGGTGGCGGCGGTGGTGTTGCAGCATCCGACGTCGGGTCTGGTGTCTGGGTGGTTGGCGAAGATTCCTGGGGCTTTGGCATGCCGTCTGCAGGGGTTGGGTTGGGAGGGGTGGTGGGGGATAACAGTGGTAAGGGGGATAACGGTGGTAAGGGGGATAACGGTGGTAATTCAGGGGTACCCGAGGGTGCGAGATCTCGTATGGAGACCGTGTCCTCCCGCCCGTCTGGGTATGTCACCCAGGCATACTGGGGGTTGGCGTGTAGGAGGTGCACCCGCTCGACCAGGGTGTCCGTTTTATGCGTCCTCACGTGCCTCCGCAGTAGGACGGGCCCAGGAGAAGTCAACCATGCCGGTAGCGAGGTTCCCGATGTAGACTTCCGGGGGAAAACGAACATTTTCTCATGAGGGGTCGCATTAGTGGCAGTACAAAGCAGTGACCGAATGGAGTGGAGCGCTGCAGGGAGGACCTCCTGCCAGCGGGAGGTCGGAAGGCCCTTAGATTTTAGTGCTAAGAGGACTGCCTTCCAAACCGTCGCGTTCTCCCTTTCCACCTGGCCGTTCCCCCGGGGGTTGTAACTGGTGGTCCTGCTCGTGGCGATACCTCTTGTTAGCAGGTACTGCCGAAGTTCGTCGCTCATGAACGATGAGCCCCTGTCGCTATGTATATAGCTGGGGAACC
Source organism: Somniosus microcephalus (assembly GCF_052327205.1). Classification (NCBI taxonomy): domain Eukaryota; kingdom Metazoa; phylum Chordata; class Chondrichthyes; order Squaliformes; family Somniosidae; genus Somniosus; species Somniosus microcephalus. Next base: position 94,168,095 of record NC_140993.1, on the reverse strand, counting down.
CGAACAGAGCGAAGATGTCATTCAGACACTTGATGACCGTGGTACTGGTCATGTCTGGGCAAGGGATGGCAAAGGGGAAACGGGAGTACTCATCAACTATGTTGAGGAAGTACACATTGCGGTCAGCGGAGGGGAGGGGCCCTTTAAAATCGACGCTCAGGCGTTCGAAGGGGCGGGTGGCCTTGATCAGGCTTGCTCTGTCCGGCCTATAGAAGTGCGGTTTGCACTCGGCGCAGATTTGGCAGCTCTTGGTCATGGTCCTGACCTCCTCGATGGAGTAGGGCAGGTTACGGGATTTGATAAAATGGAAAAACCTGGTGACCCCCGGGTGGCAGAGGTCATTGTGGAGGGACTGCAGCCTATCACTCTGCGCGTTGGCGCATGTACCACGTGATAGGGCATCTGGGGGCTCATTGAGTTTCCCTGGCCGATACAAGATATCATAATTGTAGGTGGAGAGTTCGATTCTCCACCTCAAGATCTTGTCGTTCTTGATTTTACCCCTCTGCTTATTATTAAACATAAAAGCTACTGAACGCTGGTCAGTGAGCAGGGTAAATCGTTTCCCGGCCAGGTAATGCCTCCATTGACGCAGCGCTTCTACAATAGCCTGGGCCTCCTTTTCGACGGAGGAGTGTCTCGTCTCGGGGCCCTGGAGGGTCCTTGAGAAAAAGGCCACGGGTCTGCCCGCCTGGTTAAGGGTCGCGGCTAGGGCGAAGTCGGAGGCATCGCTCTCCACTTGGAAGGGGATGGACTCATCCACCGCGTGCATTGCGGCCTTCGCGATATCGTTCTTGATAAGAGTGAAGGCTGCACACGCCTCTGGTGTCAGGGGGAAGGAGGTGGCTTTGATGAGGGGCCTGGCTTTGTCTGCATAGAGGGGCACCCACTGGGCGTAGTAGGAGAAAAACCCCAGGCATCTCTTCAGTGCTTTTTGGCAGTGGGGAAGGGGTAGCTCCATTAGGGGGCGCATTCTGTCGGGGTCGGGCCCGATGACTCCGTTCTCCACCACGCAGCCGAGGATGGCCAGGCGCTTGGTGTGAAACATACATTTTTCCTTATTGTACGTTAGGTTCAGCCGTTGGGCCATACGGAGGAAATTTGCTAGATTAACGTCGTGGTCCTGCTGGTCGTGGCCGCCGATGGTGACGTTATCCAAATAGGGGAAGGTTGCCCGCAGCGCGTTCTGGTCAACCATTCGGTCCATCTCCCTTTGGAAGACCGAAACCCCGTTGGTGACGCCGAAGGGGACCCTAAGGAAGTGGTAGAGGCGGCCGTTTGCCTCGAAGGCAGTATACTGGCGGTCCTCATGGCGGATGGGCAGCTGGTGGTACGCTGACTTAAGGTCGATGGTGGAGAATACTTTGTATTGCGCAATCTGATTGACCATATCAGATATGCGAGGGAGGGGGTACGCGTCCAGCTGGGTGTACCGGTTTATGGTTTGGCTGTAGTCGATTACCATGCGGCGTTTTGCAGTGGTTTTAACGACTACAACCTGGGCTCGCCAGGGGCTAGTGCTACCTTCGATAATGCCCTCCTTCAATAGCCGCTCCACCTCAGAGCTGATAAAAGCTCTGTCCCCGGCACTGTACCGCCTGCTTTTGGTAGCGATGGGTTTACAGTCGCGGGTGAGGTTAGCGAACAGGGGAGGGGGGGGGACTTTTAATGTGGAAAGGCTGCAGGTGGTTTGCAGCGGGCGATTTAAAAGTTGTTGGTTGCAGACTGTGAGTGGGGGGAGGGGTCCACCGTATGCTAGTGTGACACTCTTAAGGTGGCACTGAAAATCCAACCCTAGCAGGACGGCAGCGCAAAGACGGGGCAGGACTAGCAGTTTAAATTTTTTATATTCAGTGCCCCCTACTGACAGGGTCACCACACAGTAGCCGCTGATGTCCATTGACTGGGACTTGGACGCCATAGAAATGCGATGGTGCGTTGGCAGAATCGTGAGGGAGTGGCTACGTACCGTGTCGGGGTGGACGAAACTCTCTGTGCTCCCGCTGTCGATCAGGCAACTGGTGGCGCGGCCGTTTACCGCGATATCCATCATGGAGCTGGATAGATGGTGAGGGAGGGCTTGATCCAGCGTCACGGAGGCCAGTATGTGGCTTAGTGAGTCACTATAGTCATCCGCCGAGACGGTGGTCGGTTCCGGTGACGAAATGGCGGTTGAGTGCGTTGGATACGATGGCGGCGGATGCCATGCGGCCGGGGGTACACAAAATGGCGGATAAGATGGCTGCTCCCACGGCCCGCACGCTGCGCTGCTGGCTGGCTTCCCCTTGCAGGCGTTAGCGTAATGGCCTTTCTTCCCGCAGCCCGAGCAGGTAGCTGTCTTAGCTGGGCAGTGCGCTCTGGGATGTTTTAACTGGCCACAGAAATAGCATTTTTGGGCCTGGTTACTGGGCATCGAAGCAGTTCTTACCGGAGGCTGCTGTCTCGGTTGGGTCGCTGCAGCGGTTGGTGCCGGGGGCGGCGGTCCCGTGTCCCACGGTTTCGATTGCCATGTCTCGGCGCCGTTACGGGGGTATGCCTCGAGGTTTCGGTGGGCCTCCTCTAACGAGAGCGCAAGGGCAATGGCCGTCTTCAGGTCGGGTTCCTTGCTTTCTAGCAGTCTCTGCCGGGTGTGGTCTGACTGGAGGCCCCTGACGAAGGCATCACAGGCGAGTCCCTGCGCGTGCTCCACAGCCGTTACCGCTTTACAATCGCAGTCTCTGCAGAGTGCCAGTAGCGCCCGTGCAAATGCCTCTACCGATTCTCCCGGTTGCTGCCTGCGGGATCCCAAGAGGTGTCGGGCGTAAATTGTGTTCACCGGGCGCGTATATTGCCCTTTTAGTAGCTCGAGGGCCGCCACGTACGTATTAGAGTCCCGGATTAGCATATATACTTGATGGCTCACCTGGGCGGTCAAAATTTTCAGTTTGTGATCCTCCTCTGTAACCTGTGAGATTGCGAGGAAGGATTCAAAGCAGCTCAGCCAGTGTTCAAACTTGGCTGATGCCCCCACCTCTTGAGGGTCGAGGTCCAGGCGTGGTGGTCTGAGGGCTCTCAGCAATGTCTGCTGTATCCGTTGCTGTTGTTGCTCCTCAGGTGTCGCCATTTAACTTTTAGCTAATAAAATTGATACGCTTATCAATTACTTCATAAAAGGTGATGAGTCGAAGAAGAGATGACGAGTCGAAAGAAGAGATGAATAAGGCTTTTATTAGCTAAGAAGAGACCATGCTTCTTCGTGAGTGACTGAACAAGTCTGAACGAAACCCACACAGTGGTGGGTGGAGTCAGCTGAGGCATGCCTCCATACACAGCGCCACCCAGAGGTGGCAATATACAATACAGTGGTTTACCACAACCACATTAACAGAAACTTCACATGAATATTGGCCAAACCACCCAAGTGCCTACCCTTGTGTGTTGTTAGTTGGTATGCTTGCAGTAGGATGAGGTTGAGTGTGAGGGGTGGCGAGTGAAATGGGGAAGTAATAATGTAGATAGAGAGGGATGGGTGAAGGTGCAAGGTAAGTTGGTGTGAGTAAAGATGTGCAGGAGTAGGGTAGGGAAGGCAGAGTGATGGGGAAGTGATGAGTGGCACAGCAGGATGAGGTTGAGTGTGACTTTGCAGTAACGTTTCATGATCTACTGAGACCATTGAAAGGCTTGCGCCACTGCAGCCAGGTCCTCCTGATGACATCCCTGCTTGTGCCCTCCTGTGCAATGTGCAACCAGGCTGCGTTGATCTCCTGGGGAGGTCTCTTCCGCCCATAGGAAGGGAAGAGAACCTCCCTGCATGCTGTGACTCCCTCCATAAGCATATGGAGGGAGTTATGGGAAAGCCTGGGTGCAGTCGTGCACCTTTGTGCAGTGCTAGTCAGTGTTTGCAGCACCTCAATGCTGTAGAACACTGACAGCGGAATTGTCAAAATCAATTTGGACATGGCTCTTTAAGGAAACCGGATGATGGCATGTCATCAAATGACGTCATCGGACCCACTTCCTTTTAATTGGCCGGGAACCTCGCAGAGCAGGCTTAACAAGCCCTATTAACGTAAAACCACAGTAGGCAGCGGGCTGGGACCGCAACATCGACCCAGGCGAAATCGCGGCCAGTATCACTTAAACATAATATAGACATAATTCAAGTTAAAACAAAACCTGAAATTCTAAAATACCAACAATGTAAGTCAAAAGTCAACTGAATTAATCCCCTGTGGATGCCCCATAGGTTATAGCCACCAAAGAATAAATAAAACTCTACCAGCTACAAAATATCTCCTAAAGGAGTAGACAGTCCATCAGGTTAAATTGGCTTTGCTCCCAGTTTATTTCTGGACTTCATTCCTAAAAAGGCAACAAAGTTGGTGGATATCAGAAATATATAAGAATAAATACCATGAATGGCAAAGAACAGGAAAGACTTTTGGCCAAGGGTACTGAGAAAGAGTGTGAGATCATAATTTGTCATTCCATTTAAGAGAAAAGATTGCCTGTTCAGCCTTTAATAGAAATCCTATTCATTTTGCAATGTAAAAGACTGTTTAAATACAACATGAATTTTAACTTGAATATCCCATCCAAATACTACCTTACCCAACACTTATTCAAAAATAATTCAGTTAGATAGAAGGCTTGTAGAGCCTACTGAAGGTGTAAGAGCCTACAAATAAAGAAGTAGTTAAATCATGCTTACATCTAGTCTCATTTTGGCATCCTTGATAAGCAGAGCACCATTAAATAAAGGAGGTGCATACCTGAAATTTACAACACCTACACTGGCTAGTGTATATTTCCATGTCTGTATTCTTCTTAAAGATAGTTCTCCAAAACAAGGCAGTCCAGTTTTCCATCAAAGGATCTTTCTTGACGGAAATGAGGAGGAAAAAAGCATTGGCCCAATTTGGACTAGTGTCACTTCTGTTACCTGGAGTAACATCCATTCCATAGTGATGAGATGAGAGTCTTCTCTCTCTGCCAGCTGTAAAAGTCCTACATTAAACATAGTTGAGCAGATTCAACACAGGTCCTGATGACCATGGGTTTACAAACTTGACCATACTTTGTCATAAATTGCCACCAAATTGGCAATCTCAGTCAGAGAAGTCATAATGATGTCTGGTGTGGAAAGAGTAACAATCAGTCTGATACAATATTTTTGTTTTCTTCTAGAGAGTGTCACAAGAGAGGGCTATTTTGAATTGTGCTTTTTCAGGGTATTCAGTGGCTCTGTATGTTTCTCTGATATACAGGGATCCATTATTGACTAAGATAAATGCAATTTTAGGACATTTGGCACCAGCTAGGGATAGCAATAGAAGGGTCTCTCTTGAATCATATTGTCATTAAACCTGCTGACAAGGGTGGTGCTGTTGTTGTTTGGCGAACCGACCTCTACCTAGCGGAGACTGAACGGCAACTCTTTGAAACCTCCTCCTACCTCCGCCTGGACCATGACCCCACTACCGAACATCAAGCTACCGTTTCCAAGACTGTCACTGACCTCATCTCCTCTGGAAATCTTCCCTCCATGGCTGCCAACCTCATAATTCCCCAACTCAGCACAGCCCACTTCTACCTCCTTCCCAAGATCCACAAACAGGACTGCCTCGGTAGACCCATCGTTTCAGCCTGTTCTTGCCCCACGGAACTTATCTCTTCCTATCTCAATTCTACTTTTTTCTCCCCTTGTCCAGTCTCTTCCCACCTACATCCGCGACCCTTCCAACACTCTCAGTCACTTTAAAAGTTTCCAGTTTCCTGGCCCCAAACGTCTCTTTTTCACTATGGACATCCAATCCCTCTACACCTCCATCCCCCACCAGGATGGCCTGAGGGCGCTCCACTTCTTCCTTGAACAGAGGCCCAATCAGTCCCCATCCACCACCACCCTCCTCCGCCTGGCTGAACTTATTCTCACATTGAACAGCTTCTCCTTTGACTCCACTCACTTCCTCCAAATTAAAGGTGTTGCTATGGAAACCCCCATGGGTCCCAGCTATGCCTGCCTTTTCGTGGGATATGTGGAACATTCTTTGTTCCAGTCCTACTCAGGTCCCCTCACCTCTTTTTCCGGTACATTGATGACTGTATCAGTGCTGTTTCCTGCTCTCGCCCTGAACTAGAAAATTTCATTCACTTTGCTTCCAATTTCCACCCTTCCCTCACCTTCAAATGGTCCATCTCCGACTCTTCTCTTCCCTTTCTCGACTTCTCTCTCTCCATCTCTAGAGATAGGCTCTTGACAAACATTCATTACAAGCCCACTGACTCCCACAGCTACCTGGACTACACTTACTCCCACCCCACTTCCTGTAAGGACTCTATTCCATTCTCCCAGTTTCTCTGTCTCTGCCGCATCTGCTCTGACGATGCCACCTTCCATACCAGTGCTTCCGACATGCCTCCCTTTTTCCTCAACCAAGGATTCCCCTCTACTGTGGTTGACATGGCCCTTTACCGTGTCCGTTCTATTTCCCGCACTTCTGCTCTCACCCCTTCCCCTCCCTCCCAGAACCACAATAGGGTTCCCCTTGTCCTCACCTTTCACCCCACCAGCCTCCACATTCACCGGATCATCCTCCGCCATTTCCGCCACCTCCAGCGTGATCCCACCACCAAACACATCTTCCCCCCACCTCCCCTTTCAGCATTCCGAAGGGACCGCTTCCTCCGCGACACCCTGGTCCACTCCTCTATCACCCCCAACACCCCTTCCCCTTCGCCCAGCACCTTCACAGGAGATGCAACACATGCCCTTTTACCTCCACCCTTCCCACTGCCCAAGGCCCCATTCCTTCCAGGTGAAACAGCGATTTACTTGTACTTCTTGCAATTTAGTATGCTGTATTCGCTGCTCACGATGCGGTCTCCTCTACATTGGGGAGACAAACACAGATTGGGTGACTGCTTTGCGGAACACCTCCGTTCAGTCTGTAAGGGTGACCCCGAACTTCTGGTCGCCTGTCACTTTAATTCTCTGCTCCATTCCTACTCAGACCTCACTGTCCTCGGCCTCTTACACTGTTCCAATGAAGCTCAATGTAAGCTCGAGGAACAGCATCTCATCTTTCGATTAGGCACTTTACAGCCTTCTGGACTCAACATAGAGTTCAACAATTTCAGACCATAACCTCTGCCCCTATTCTTTTATTTTCCATTCATTTTTTTTTTTACACTTCATCTAGAGCCATCTTTTGTTTTTTAACTTGTCCCATTACCATCTCCTTTTGCTTTGCACCATCTCTTAATATCTTTTAATGTCTCTTAATCTCTCCTGCCTTCCATCTAGAGCCATCTTTTGTTTCTTAACTTGTCCCATTACCATCTCCTTTTGCCTTGCACCATCTCTTAATCTCTCTTAATCTCTCCTGCCTTCCATCCTATCACAGACCTTCCCTTTTGTTCTTTCCTCCCCTCCCCCCTTTCCCTGCCCCTGCACTTGCTTAAAAACCTGTTCGATCTCCAGCTTTTTCCAGTTCTGACGAAGGGTCATTGACCTGAAACGTTAACTCTGTTTCTGTCTCCGCAGATGCTGCCTGACCTGCTGAGTATTTCCAGCATTTTCTGTTTTTATTTCAGGTTTCCAGCATCCACAGTATTTTGCTTTTGTATTAGTCTCTCTTGAATCTATTGGTTCTTGATGGGATGAATCTCAAAGAACAAAATGATAGAGTGAAATAAAGTGCTATATGCATTGACATTGCCGTAAAAAGGAGTAAGAGCTTTGCATTCAGGTAACATTAACATTCACATTTTCCCTCCTGATTGGAAAGTTCTGCAGTGTGCTTTGATTAAGTACACCTCACAGATTATGATACCCAGAGATAAAATTCATATATTATATTTAATAGTTATACACTATTGCTTTGTAATAGAAATAAAAGTATTATGAAGCGTAATTACTTTATTACTGTTGTAATTATGATAATTATGGTGATAATTATGCACTTATGCACCATAACTGACTGTTGCTCATTGCTGTAATTAAATTTGCCCTCTGAGTTTACAAGAATAATGCAAGGTTAGCTTGTCTCATAAGACCATTATCTCTGCTGCATCAGACGTGCATCCATTCCTCACATACTGAACTAAATTTTCACAGAACTACAGTTATCTGCACTGTGAAAACTGTCTTTAAACCCCTGTGCAAATAAGTACCATCTTTCTGTAATGGTTGTATGTCAGAGTTTAAGTGTAGGTGGGAGTCTTGAGCATGGACTAGGAAACAACCTGTTGATAAAGAATGCTTTCCTTTGTTCTTTAAGGATGCACTTACATTACAACGGTAGTGTTAATGTGAAGTGGTTTTGCTTCGCATTACAGTCATAGTGCAATTGGAGCCTAAATTGGGAATCGGAGCAGAACCTGATACTGGAGCAAAGTAAAATGAGACTCCCTGAGATTAAAATCATGATTCAACAGGGCCGATCACAGATAACATGCCTATAATTCCCTTATATGTGCTTCCAGTGGACAAGGCTACACACCTGGAGAGCGCATTTGAAATATCATCTGTAATATTTTTGCTCTTGAGGACTCAGACTAGAGAATTAAAGTGGGGCGCCAGAATTATTTTCAACGGTCTGTGCCTGATTTTTAATTTTTTTACAGTTCTCAAATTATAATGAATGAAATAAATATATATCTTATAAATAGATAGACTGGTTGTAAAGGAGTTTGGAATGTCATGAAACTGGCATTTAGATCCATTGCGTATGCAAATCAGATGCCTAACGCCTGTTTCAGGCCCCTTTGCCAAATAACCACAGCATGCACCGTGCATGCTGCAGTCAGTTTCTTCAGCCACTCAGCAGCCAAATCAGTGGTACATAAGGGGACCGCTGGAGGCTGCCACTCGAAAGGTAGGTAGAGCCAGGAGATGCTCCTCCTGGCTCCACATTAAAACCACAGGCCACTGCCGGCCACCATTTACCATTGTCCCAATTGCCTTCCCCTGCCCCAAACTCTCCTGAGCTGAAATCTGAGCTGTTCGATATTGCTGCATCTCCTGCTGCCCACCCCTCCACCCCCACCCCCCTCACTCCCCGCCCCCTTGCCCGTGCAACTGGCAAACTGCCTCTGGGGCAGCAAATGATGCCTGCAACTCACTGGTACTATCCTTTTGAGGCCGGCGTACCAAGTTGCCATGGCCCTGCTGTCAGCCTCATTAGTCGTGTGCAGCATACGCTGGCCTAGAAATTCAGTTGGGCGCACCATCCGTTAGCGCCTTAGGAGGAGTAGATCTCGAGCGCTAGGCGCTTAGCGCCCAGGCGCAGCGCGATCTGCGCCTCGCCCCAACTTCAGTACACATTTAGCGCCGGCGCAAAGTCTTAGCGCGCGCCCTGCTGCGCGCGCAGATCATGACGTCATTTACTAGTGCAACGCCCTTTGTGCGCCCCGAACCGGAACTTCACTCACGCCGGGCCATTGTGCGCCGGGCGGCCCTAACGACTGTGAAGTGGAACGGTACACAGCCGAGGCGGGCCGCGGGGAGCGCTAATTAAAGGGCACTTACCCTGCACTATAAAGGCCAGCCATTTTGCAGCATTCACTCTTGTGCAACGGTTTTTTGGAGAGAGACCAAGGAGGAGAGCTTACTGGTTTGGACCAACACTAGGACAGGTATTTTTGGCTCAGGCCAGAGCTTAGCAATTATCTTTGCCTTCATTGAGAGCTCAGTGTTTGCCAGCATATAATGGGGGCTGCATTGGGTGCCAACGCTGACTTTCAGCCTTATGCCAGAAGGGCTTAAAGACGCCGTGAGAGAGTGGCAGCCCTGGCTAGACGCAGAGGGGGCAACAGGCGTCGCCAACTGAGGCCTTACCCACCCAGGGTATACCGCCAGCAGTCCTCCTATCTGACCATGTCTGCCGCGATGTGTGTAAGTAGGCTGCGATTCAGAAGGGAGGTGGTTGCAGACATCTGCCAGCTGCTTCAGAGAGATCTGCAGCCACAGCTGATGCGCAGGACGTCTCTGTCGGTGGCAGTGAAGGTGACGGTGGCTCTCAACTTCTATGTCACCGGCTCCTTCCAATCCGCTGCTGGGGACATCGCTAACATCTCCCAGTTCGCCGTGCATTGCTGCATCCGCCAGGTGACCGAAGCCCTTTTCAGAAGGAGACATCAATTCATCTCCTTCCCCATCACCCTGGACAAGCAGCAGCAGCGTGCAGTGGGATTTGCAAGAATAGCGGGCTTCCCCATGGTGCAGGGCGCCATTGACTGCACGTATGTGGCTTTGCGGGCACCTCTGGAGCATGCCGAGGATTACCGCAACCGGAAGGGCTACCATTCCCTCAACGTACAGCTGGTGTGTGACCACAGGCAGCGCATCCTAGCTGTCAATGCCCGCTTTCCAGGCAGCAGCCACGATGCCTTTATCCTGCGACAGACAACTGTGGCTGACATGTTCCAGGCACAGCCTCCCCCAAGAGGATGGCTTATCGGGGACAAAGGCTATCCTTTGTGTACCTGGCTCATGACCCCGCTCCGCGCGCCCACGACCCCTGCTGAAGAGGCATACAACGAGAGCCATCAAGCGACTAGGAACATCATGGAACAAACAATCGGCGTTCTCAAGCAACGGTTCCGCTGTCTCGATCGCTCCGGGGGAGCCCTCCAGTATTCGCAGCAGCGAGTCTCCCAATTCGTCGTCGTTTGCTGCATGCTGCACAACCTGGCTATCCGCAGGACTCAGGCACTGCCACCTCACGTCGGACCCCCACCTCAGGAGGAGGAGCAGGAGGAGCATGAGGAGGAGGAGGATGAGGAGTACCAGCCCAGGAGGGAGGCAGAAAGTCCAAGGGCCGCCCGTCGGCGGCTTATTGAACGTCACTTCTAGGCCCCCTGTCAGGGAATGGCTTGTGCCAATGAAAGAACATGATTGCAGCCGCTCCGCAAGCCCTCAGCCGGTTAAGGCAACAAACGCTTCAAAGATCAAACATGGACAATGTTAATAAATAAAATGCTTTATTGTACAAACTCAGGGCCCTTCCCACATGAAAACCAAAAACAGACAAAACCCCCAAAAAACACTCAAACACATTACTCACTCCCACAACCTGGAGAGGATTAACAAAGCAGTGCAACTAAAATGGCCGTCATCCTCGGCCTTCGTAAAAAACAAACATCACATCCTCGGCCTTCAAAAAACAAACATCCAATTCTCGGCCTCAAAAAACAAACATCCAATTCTCGGCCTCAAAAAACAAACACAACTGGCCACACATTCGACTTTTTGGCCCGCTAGGGCGATGCCTTGGCCATCTTTGTGTGGCCCCTGCCCGCCCTGCTGCTCCTCCTCAAAGTAAGGCCATTGGCTGCTGCAAGGCTGGGGGCAGGCTCCTGAGGGGCACATGTCGTGACGGCAGATGCCCTTGGGGGTCGGCCTAGTCGAGGTCTGGCCGTCGAGCGGGCGGCTGTTGAATGCTGTAGCTGTGGCTGGCCAGCATCAGTCGCTGCAGCAGCTCCTGGCAGCTCCACTGGGGGAGTGGCAGTGGCGGCTGGAGGAATGGGGGCAAGCTGGCGGATGGCAGGCGCTCACTGGTCGCCTGAGACACTGGCACTCGCCCGGGCCAGCACTGCAGCATGCGCACCAATCTGCCGAGGGACAGACCGCTGTGCTGCTGCAGCGCGCCGGGTGCCCTGGCGATGCCTGGCTGACACAGCGAGTGTGGCAGCAGTGAGTGCCCGTGTTGACCTGTTCAGTGACCTCATCACAGCACCCAGTGACTGCACGGCACCACTGATCAGCTGCCCACTCGCTGCCTGAGCTGCCCCGAATGCCGCCCGACTCGCTGCCTGATCTGCCCCGAATGCCGCCCGACTCGCTGCCTGCTCTGCCCTGAATTCCGCCAATCTGATGGCCTGTGAGGCCCCGACGTCGGTGACACTCCGAGAGAGGGACCCGATGGCCTCAGGCAGCCGTGCCACTACCCCCATGAGCTCCGTGTGCCGGCGCTCCGAGTCCGCGGACAAGTCCTCGAGGCGTTCCATCTCCTCGGCGAAGACCATCTCCGGACTGGAGGCCAGACTCTCCCTCTGGGGAGAAGGCTGCCGAGCTGGCCGACCCTTCCTGCATTGCTGGACGCCGCTGGGCCCAGCAATTGGACTCCCCTCCGACCCTTCCCCCCTCTGGGGAGAAGGCCACCGAGCTGGCACCCCCCTCCCGCGTTTCTGCAGGCCGCAGGTCCCATGAGCTCCCCTCCCCTCCGACACTTCCGCCACGCTCCCCTCCAGGGAAGACGTGTCCCCCACATTCGCATGGGTTGCCACGGCTGAGGGTTCCCCTGATGGGCCGCCTTCCTCTTGCTCCTCCTCCTCCTCCTCTTCTGAGGGGCTGTCACTGGCAACTTCAGGGACCTCCTCCTCACCATCTGAAAGCAGGAAGGCACAAGAGTAGCTTTAGAGTGAGGAGAGGGCATCAGCGAGGGATGCATGAGTGGTGGCATTCAGCGCATTGGTCGGACAGTGGCAAAGGATGTAGATCTGATGCGCAAGTGGGACGAGAGAGGTACAAACGTTGATGTCCTTACCATTGGTGCCCAGAACAGGGTCGGCATCTCCACATGCAACGGGGCCAATCACCCGGCCACCCATGATGCGCTCCACGCGATGTTGCAGCTCGGTGAGCGGCTGGATCTGGGGTCGGCCTCCCCCGGTCGCAGTCCAGCTCTTCCTATTATTGGCCAGCTTGGCCTGCAAGAGAAAGGACGGCCTCTAAGTACAGTGTGTCGCCCTGATCTTGTGTGCACTGCCTCCCATGGTGGAATAGCCTGGCCAGTGTGTCGCCCTGATCTTGTGTGCACTGCCTCCCATGGTGGAATAGCCTGGCCAGTGTGTCGCCCTGATCTTGTGTGCACTGCCTCCCATGGTGGAATAGCCTGGCCAGTGTGTCGCCCTGATCTTGTGTGCACTGCCTCCCATGGTGGAATAGCCTGGCCAGTGTGTCGCCCTGATCTTGTGTGCACTGCCTCCCATGGTGGAATAGCTTGGCCAGTGTGTCGCCCTGATCTTGTGTGCACTGCCTCCCATGGTGGAATAGCTTGGCCAGTGTGTTAAGTGCAGAATGTGCAATTGATGTTCATGCCTGTCCCATAGCTGCTGGAGGAGGGCTGGCCATTAGGGCTTTCAGGTCCCTTTGCCCATAATGTGAGGTGCACATGCAAGGATGAGGAGGTCACTGGAAAGGGTACTCACCCTGACAATCCGAGTGAGGTCATTAAACTTTTTGCGGCATTGGACACCGGTCCTGGGGACCTCGCTGTTGGCTGACACCTTGCTGGCGACATGCCTCCAGGCTCTCCGGTAGGCGCAGACCGGCGCCTTCCTGCCATTGTCCGGGTACAAAAGATGGCGCCTCTTCTCCACACCACCAACCAGCACACTCAGATCACGCTCTGAGAAGCGCTGCGCTCGTTCACGGGCCTTCTGCATGGCTTCAGGCGCTATTTGGGTCCAGCAGCAGTGTTCAGGCCTAGCTGGAGGGCTCCACTATCCAGGGCGTGGCAGCAGACCAAGTCGACCCTTCCCCCTTAAGAGCTGGCCGGCGCCAGGGTGTCTGCTGTCAATCACGAGATGGCCGCACCTGCGCTGCGCCCGGCCTCGGCGCTCTCGCTCAGCACCTCCGGCTTAGCGCCTAAAGAGAGGCGTCCAGTGCCAGTTTTAGCACTCGAGCAAACTCTTAGGGCGAAGCTAATGAATATCGGAGAAGTGGCCTCGATTTGGCGGCGGGCGCAAACTTTAGCGGCCGCCCGACTTTACCGCCCCATAAGTGGCTACAATGAATTTCTAGGCCGCTGTGTCAGGATCACGCCCCGATTCGGGCGCAATCAATTTCTAGGCCGAATTTTTCCAGAGCCATTGGGGATATCAGCAACTTAATTCAGTCAGAAGAGCATTGCAGCATAAACAGGTGACTATTGCATTGCTTGACAGAGCGAACAGCTACATTACATTTTCCATGAACAGCAGAGAGCAGCAGGACTGAGTTCTAGGTTTCTATCACGATACAGGATTCCGGAAAAGTCCAGGGTATCGCTGATGACACCCATATAGCCAGTGGGGGGGAGGCAAAAAACATCGGGGGCGGCCTGAAGATCATTGGTGGGGGCGGTGAGGGGAAGGCGATTGGAGGTCTGGGGTGGTGGGGGGAAATTGGAGGCCTGGGGAGCGGGGATTGGAGGCCTTGTGGGGGGGGTCTCCAATCGCGGTGAGTGGGTGAGGCATGGACACTGGATCCAGGAAGTAAGTGTAAAGGCACTTACCTCCTGGATCCAGTAATCCTCACCTTCCATTAGCTGTCAGGTTTCATGAGGCCTGTAAAACCCAACCAGCCACTGTTAACTTTAAAATGGTGGTTAAATCTGAGGCACAGCCACCTCATTATAATATTTAAAAGGGCGACCTGTCTCCTGGGAGTGGGTTGGCTGCCTGCGCCCCCGTCCCATCTCCGTTAAAACCGGAAGTGGGCAGGTTGGAGGTGGGTTGGGGTCGGGATTCAGATTTTTAACACTTTAACTTCCCAGCTGACTACAACCAACCTGCTTTTTGGGGTTAAAATTCCCCTCTGTAGGTCAATGCCCTATTCTCAGCCCACACTCATAATTCTTTCATTTTATGCCAGTCAGTGAAGGGTTGGATTCTGGGTGGTCAAGGATACCTGCTGCTGCTTTGGATCCATGTGCCATCCTGCACGGATACACAGAGGTGGACATCTCCACCAGATGCATTATAGAGGCATTGGCATGAAAAAGTCACACGTCTAACATCTAGACAGGTCAGTGGGCATCCCACAAAACAACCCAGCACAAGTTTCCAAGTTCATTGTGTTCTAATCCATGGGTGCGATTTTGCCAGCCCTGGAGAGGTGGGTATGGAAGCGGGACTGCCGGGAAAATGGCAGACATTGGGGGCGGGTGCCCAACCTGCCTCCATGTCATCTTGCCAGGAGACGTGTAGCCGTCCTGCGCCGGGTCCTATCTCCTTGGAGGCAGGAAGGAATTAAAGCCTATTAACTGCCTGTTAACAAGTAGTTAACAGGCAGAAAATAGGATTACCCCCATTTTGCCCTCACAAGTGCGGGCTTCCTGAAGGCTTCAAAACCCGCCAGGTCAGCGAGGCGAGTAGTGGGTCTGCGGGGGTCGGGGCGGGGTGCAAAAGTGTGCTGTGAAGGTAAGTGATGGGTGCAAGTGTGGAGAGGTGAGTATCTGAGGTAAGTGCAAAGTGTTGTTAAAAGTGTACTTACCTTTGTTTCTTCCTGCAGGCTTCAGTCGGTGTATATGCGGAGAGTCTCGCACCTCTGCATTGGAGATGACAGATGACATTCTCAGATGCAATAAACATCTTATTTCTGCAAAAGAAAGATGTTTGACGAGGTCTTTTGATGACGAAAGATGTTTTATGACCTCATCAAACTACAGAGAATGTCACTGTTTGACAGCTTCACAGAGCTGTCAAATGATGACAATTCATCTGTCAAAAATTTTTGACAGATGAAACATCATCTCTGCAACCGGCTTTCCCTTAATTGGCCTGCTAAGCCCGCTGGGTGGGCTTAACAAGGTCAATCAAGGGAAAATAGCGTGGGTTGGCCAGAAATTGTTGGAGGCGGGACTGAAACCCGACAAGTGGGAGTCCCACCTCCAAAAGCTCCCCATTGGCAAAATCACCCCCCCCATGGTTCATAACATAGTAATTGAAAGAGGTATTCACATGGACCAAATGCAGCAAGAGCCCTCATCATAAGCAGCTGGAGGACAAGGATGAGGAGCCTGAGGAACATAACAACAGAGGAGGCCATTCTACCCCTCAAGCTTGGTCTACCATTGCTGATCTGTATCCTAACTCCATCCACCCACCTTGGCTCCATATCCCTTAATACCCTTGGCTAGCAAAAATCTATCAATCTCAGATTTAAAATTATTAATTGAGCTAGCATCTGCTGCTTTTTATGGGAGAGAGTTCCACACTTCTACCACCCCTTGTGTGAAGAAGTGTTTCCCAACTTCGCTCCTGAATGGCTTGGCTCTGATTTTAAGGTTATGTCCCCTTGTCCTAGACTCCCCACCAGTGGAAAAAGTTTCTCTCTATCTACTCTATCAATTGCTTTCAAAATCCTAAAAACCTCAATCAAATCATCCCTTAACCTTCTATATTCCAGGGAATACAAGCTTAGTTTATGTAATCTCTCCTCAACTCTTGGAGCCCTGGTAACATTCTAGTGAATCTGCGCTGCACTTCTTCCAAGACCAATATATCCTTTCTAAGGTGTGGTGCCCAGAACTGTACATGGCATTCCAGATGTGGTCTAACCAGGGCTTTGTATAGCTGTAGCAAAACTTCCTTCCCTTTATATTTAGGCCTACTAGATATAAAGGCTAACATTCCATTAATTGTTTTGATTTTTTTTGTACTTGACCACCAATGTTCTCTCTAATTTATTTTTTAGGTACACTGCCCCTTTAACGGGCTGTGCAGCCCATTCAAATTTCCATGCATACGCGGTTTTCCATTGTAAAGCCAGCAAGCAGCCTATGTGGGGCCTTCAGACTGCTGAGTGGCTGTGCTGCCACGCAGCTTAGCAGGAACATTGCTGACCACTACATTTTAGTGATCTGTGTACATGGACTCCTAAATC
The DNA here is from genome assembly GCF_052327205.1 of Somniosus microcephalus. NCBI lineage: Eukaryota > Metazoa > Chordata > Chondrichthyes > Squaliformes > Somniosidae > Somniosus > Somniosus microcephalus. The sequence continues at coordinate 94,151,462 of NC_140993.1, read as the reverse complement.
TCTTTGGACCTGCACTGTTCCTAGCTTCTCACCGTTTAAAAAAATACTTGGATCTATCCTTTTTTGGCCCAAAATGGATGACCTCACACATACCTGCTTTGAAATCCATCTGTCACAGTTTTGCCCACTCACTTAATCTATCAAGTCGTAAACAGTGAGGAAGATATTAATTGACTTCAAGAATACATAGACAGGCTGGTGGAATGGGCGGACACAATAAGATGCAGAGAAGTGTGAGATGATGCATTTTTGTAGGAAGAATGAGGAGAGACCATACATACTAAATGGTAGAATTTTAAAGGGGGTGCAAGAGCAGAGAGACCTGGGGGTACTTGTGCACAAATCTTTGAAGGTGGCAGGACAGATTAACAACGCAGTTAATAAAGCATATGGGATCCTGGGCTTTATAAATAGAGGCAGGGAGTAGAAAAGCCAGGAAGTTATGCTAAAGCTATATAAAACACTAGTCTCTTATGTGGAACCTTATCGAATGCTTCTGGAAGTCCATATAAACTACATCCATAGACATTCCCCTGTCCACTACTTAAGTTAGTTTCTCAAAAAATGCAATTAGGTTTGTTAGACATGACCTACCCTTTACAAATTCATGTTGGCTCTCTCTAATCAGCTGAAATGTTTCTAAGAGCTCAGTCACTCTGTCCTTAGTTATAGATTCTAATATCCTCCCCACAACAGATGTTGGACTAACAGGTCTATAATTTCTTGGTTTTTCCCTCTCACCTTTCATAAATATATTTGCAATTTTCCAATCTAAAGGGAAAATTCCTGAATCGAGAGAGCTTTGGAAGATTAAGGCTAAAGCATCTGCAATTTCCTCACCTCCTTCCTTTAAAACCCTGGGGTAGAAACCATCAGGTCCTGGAGATATGTCAGTCTTCAGAGGAAGCTAAGCGTGCAGCAGGACAGGCATCTTCTCCTGCTGCAAGAGCTATTCCCCAGCACCTGGCCCCATGTGTGAATGTGCACTCTGTAGAAATGTGCAGCTTGCAGGTGTTGATCATCAAAGGTCTTGGCTGAGGGTATCCTGTGCTCCCTTGTACTGATAGAGGTAGTTGCTGGGCAAGGGAGGTGTTGCAGAGTGTACTGTGCAGCATCATGGGCACTCATGGGAAGGTGGAGCAAAAGTGAAAGAATTCATACTTATGATGAAAGAGATCATCATAATAATAAAGAGGTAATAATAGTTGCTGCAGTGCCTATATATAACCTTACATTAAGTACAACTATGTTGCCCCTCCTGGTGAGGTCAGTTAATTATTTTTCACCATGGTAACCACATTCTCTGGACAGTGCTGCTGGCATTATTCTGCCTGCCACCTCTTGGCATGCGCTTCACCCCATCAACTTGGAAACCCAATGGCCATGAGCAGGAAAAAAGTACATCTTTCCTCAACTCCACTTCCTGTAGGAAAATGTCCCCAGCTTTTTTGTGTTACATGCCTGTAATAATATAATTATTTAGAGGTCTGCATCCACGTGAGAAGCTGAGCCTTGAGTTCATGCAGGTTCCCAGATCCGTCATAGCTAACTAAAGAAAAAAAAGACACTTATATATTTATGTAATGCTTGATTACGTTGTCAGGATGTCCCAAAACATTTCACAACCAATTAATTATTTTTGAAGTGCAGCCACTGTTGTTCTGTAGGCAACCTCAATATAGCTGCACCTATAATCTGTCAACATTTTTATGATTGTTAGGAAGTCTCTTTTTTCACAGAGCATACCAGGACATGGAGCTTATAAGCCCTTCACCTTTCTGCACTCCTCTGCACTATAAATTGAAAATTATTGTAGCTGAAGACTGCCAGGAAAAGTATCTTTATATTGATTTAAACATTTGTGTGTCTGAGATGTCCCTCTAAAGAAATTACATGATAAACAACTACCCCATCATCAGTGCACACTGTTATTATGAATTTGGAGGGAAGAGCAAAACAAGTACCAAGGGTAATATTGTTTCAGTTATTGCTGATCTAATAAAATTTCAGTTTTACTGACTAATTTTGTCACTTCAGTTTCAGAAAATGTTCTATCCAAAAAAGTAATGGTGCACTCACCCCATAGTGGGGATTTTTCCTGAGTTTGTGCTAGGTTGTCTGGGTGGAGGAATATCAGAACATTGGCCAGTCAGATTATATGCCTCTAAAGGAACCTACCTGATTTTCCTTTTAATTGAGTTAATGGAAAGAAAATCAGGCATTTTCCTTTGCAGGTGTGCACAGTCTCAGGGAAACCTCCCATTTTAATTGATAAAATAAAGCACTCCATGAATTTCATTATATTTAAAGCAATAGATTACAGTATTGAAAAGGTTACTCCCAGCGTCTTTTAAAACTTCTTCCCTTCTTCATGTACGAACCGGGGTCAAGCAAAGCTGTGTCATCGCACCAACGCTCTTCTCAATCTTCCTTGCTGCAATGCTCCATCTCACCCTCAGTAAGCTCCCCACTGGAGTGGAGCTAATTTACAGAACAAACGGGAAACTGTTCAACCTCCGTCGCCTCCAGTCCAGATCCAAGGTCATCCCATCCTCTGTCATTGAATTACAGTATGCAGACGATGCTTGCGTCTGCGCTCACTCGGAGGTCGAACACCAAACCATCGTAAACACCTTCACCGAAGCATACGAGAGCATGGGCCTTACACTAAACATCCATAAGACAAAGGTCCTCTACCAACCTGCCCCCGCCACACAGTGCTGCCCCCCGATTATCAAAATCCACGACAAGGCCTTGGACAACGTGGACCACTTTCCATACCTCGGGAGCCTACTGTCAACAAGGGCAGACGTCGACAACGAAGTCCAACACCACCTTCAGTGTGCCAGTTCAGCCTTCGGTCGCCTGAGGAAGAGAGTGTTTGAAGACCAGGACCTCAAACCCGGCACTAAGCTCATGGTCTACAGGGCAGCAGTGATACCTGCTCTGCTGTATGCCTCAGAGACATGGACCATGTACAGCAGGCACCTCAAAGCACTGGAGAGGTACCACCAATGCTGCCTCCGCAAGATCCTGCAAATCCATTGGCAGGATAGGCGCACCAACATCAGTGTTCTTGCTCAGGCCAACATCCCCAGCATCGAAGCTCTGACCATGCTCAATCAGCGCCGATGGACGGGTCACATTGTCCGCATGCCCGATATGAGACTCCCAAAACAAGCGCTGTACTCGGAGCTCTGGCACGGCAAGAGAGCCCCAGGTGGGCAGAGGAAACGCTTCAAGGACACCCTCAAAGCCTCCTTGAAAAAGTGTAACATCCCCATCGACACCTGGGAATCCCTGGCCCAAGACCGCACAAAGTGGAGGAGAAGCATCCGGGAAGGCACCGAACACCTCAAGTCTTTTCACCGGGAGCAAGTGGAAGCCAAGCGCAGGCAGTGCAAGGAGCGCACGTCAACCCAAGCACCCCACCCACCCGCCCCTTCAACCACCGTCTGCCCCACCTGTGACAGAGACTGTAGGTCCCGCATTGGACTCATCAGTCACCTGCGAACTCATTTTTAATGTGGAAGCAAGTCATCCTCGGTTCCGAGGGACTGCCTAAGAAGGAGTCTTTTAAAACACAACAATAACAACAACAATTTGTATTTATATAGCACCTTCAACATAGTAAAACGTCCCAAGGCACTTCACAGGAGCATTAAAAGCCAAAGAAATTGACACCGAGCCACATAAGGAGAAATTAGGGTAGGTGACCAAAATCTTGGTCAAAGAGGTAGGTTTTAAGGACTGTCTTAAAGGAAGAAAGAGAGGCAGCGAAGCATAAAGGTTTAGGCAGGGAATTTCAGAGCTTAGGGCCTAGGCAACTGAAGGCACAGCCACCAATGGTTGAGCGATTATAATGGGATGCTCAAGAGGGCAGAATTAGAGGAATGCAGATATCTCGGGGGGGTTGTGGGGCTGAAGGAGATTACAGAGATAGGGAGAGGCAAGGCCATGGAGGGATTTGAAAACAAGGATGAGAATTTTGAAATCAAGGCGTTGCTTAATGGGGAGCCAATGTAGGTCAGCGAGTAGAGGGGTGATGGGTAAATGGGACTTGGTGCAAGTTAGGACATGGGCAGCCATGTTTTGGATGACCTCAAGTTTACGTAGGGTAGAATGTGGAAAGCCAGCCAGGAGTGCATTGGAATAGTCAAGTCTAGAGGTAGCAAAGGCATGGATGAGGGTTTCAGCGGCAGATGAGCTGAGGCAAGGGTGGAGACGGGCAATGTTACGGAGGTGGAAATAGGCGTTCTTAGTTGTGCTGTGGATATGTGGTCTGAAGCTCATTTCCATGTCAAATATGACCCCAAGGCTTTGAACAGTGTGGTTCAGCCTTAGAAAGATGTTAGGGAGAGGGTTGGAGTCAGTGGCTAGGGAACGGAGTTTGTGGCAAAACCAAAAATAATGGCTTCGAGAAAATTTCTGCTCATCCATAACTGGATGTTGGACAAGCGGTCTGACAATTTAGAGACTATGGAGGGGTCGAGAGAAGAGGTAGCAAGGTAGAGCTGGGTGTCGTCAGCAAAAAAAGGGCATATCAACTGGCAAAAAAAAGCACCAGACCGGAAGATTGGGGGCAGTACAGGATACAGCAGAAGAGGACAAAGGGATTAATCAGGAAGGGGAAAATAGAATACGAAAGTAAACTTGCAGCAAAAATAAAGACAGACTGCAAAAGCTTTTATCGGTATATCAGGAGGAAAAGACTGGTAAAATCCCAAGTCGGTCCCCTGCAGTCCGATTCGGGAGAATATATAATGGAGAATAAGGAAATGGCAGACCAATTAAACTCATACTTTGGTTCTGTATTCACAAAGGAGGACACAAATAACCTCCCAGGAATATCGGCAAACATAGGGACTAATGAGAGGGAGGAGCTGACAGAAATTAGTATCTCTAGGGATATGGTGTTGGGTAAGTTGAGGGGACTGAAGGCCGACAAATCCCCGGGGCCTGATAAACTACATCCTAGGGTACTTAAGGAGGTGGCCCTGGAGATAGCAGATGCTCTAAGGATCATCTTCCGGAACTCCATTGACTCGGGAACAGTACCCGTGGATTGGAGGGTAGCTAATGTTACCCCAATATTTAAAAAGGGGGGTAGAGAGAAAGCAGGGAATTATAGACCAGTAAGCCTTACATCGGTTGTGGGCAAAATGCTAGAGTCCATTATTAAGGATAAAATAGCGGAGCACTTGACAAATGGGGAAAGGATCGGACAGAGTCAACATGGATTTACAAAGGGTAAATCGTGTTTGACTAATCTGCTGGAATTTTTTGAGGAAGTAACTGGTAAAATAGATGGGGGAGAGCCAGTGGATGTGGTGTACCTTGACTTCCAGAAAGCCTTCGATAAGGTTCCACACAAAAGATTGTCATGCAAAATTAAGGCTCATGGGATTGGGGGCAAAGTATTAACGTGGATAGAGAACTGGCTGGCGGATAGAAAACAGAGAGTTGGAATAAACGGCTCGTTTTCAGAGTGGCAGGCAGTGACCAGCGGGGTGCCGCAAGGATCTGTCCTGGGACCCCAGCTGTTCACAATATATATAAATGATCTGGATCAGGGAATTGGATGCAATATTTCCAAATTCGCTGACGACACTAAACTAGGAGGAGGGGTGGGCTCTGATGAGGATGTCAGGAGGCTACAGTGCGATTTGGACAGGTTGGGGGAATGGGCGGATACGTGGCAGATGCACTATAATGTGGATAAATGCGAGGTTATCCACTTTGGGGGTAAAAACAGGAGGGTAGATTATTATCTAAATGGCAATAGATTGGGAGATGGGGAAGTGCAGAGGGACCTGGGTGTTCTTGTGCACCAGTCACTGAAGGAGAGCATGCAGGTGCAACAGGCGATTAAGAAGGCAAATGGTATGTTGGCCTTCATATCAAGGGGGTTCGAGTATAGGAATAGGGATACCTTACTACAGCTGTACAAGGTGCTGGTGAGACCGCATCTGGAGTATTGTGTACAGTTTTGGTCGCCCCATCTGCGGAAGGATGTTCTTGCCATGGAAAGAGTGCAACGGCGATTCACCAGGCTGATACCTGGAATGGCGGGAATGACCTACGAAGAGAGATTAAATAGTTTGGGCTTGTACTCACTGGAGTTTAGAAGATTGAGAGGGGATCTCATCGAAACATATAAAATTATGGCAGGCCTGGACAGGCTGAATTCAGAGAGAATGTTTCCAATGGCCAGGGAGCACAGAACCAGGGGCCACAGTCTAAAAATAGCGGGCAAATCATTTAAAACAGAGATGAGGAAGAATTTCTTCACTCAAAGAGTGGTGAGCCTGTGGAATTCCCTGCCACAGAGGGCTGTGAAGGCTAATTCAATAAATATTTTCAAGAGAGAATTGGATATATTTCTGAAGGCTAAGGGGATTAAGGGTTACGGAGAAAAGGCGGGGACGGGGTACTGAACTGGTAAGATCAGCTATGATCTCAGACGAGGATCAGCCATGATCTCATTGAATGGCGGAGCAGGCTCGAAGGGCCGAATGGCCTACTCCTGTTCCTATCTCTATGTTACTATGTTACATGTGGAAACTGACGCTGTGTTTTCAGATGATGTCGCCAAGGGGCAACATGTAGATGAGAAATAGGAGGGAGCCAAGGATGGATCCTTGGGGGACACCAGATGTAACAATGTGGGAGATGGAAGAGAAGCTCTTGCAGGTGATTAGATAGATAAGAATGTAACCAGGCGAGTGCAGTCCCACCCAGCTGGCCGATGGTGGAGAGGCGTTGGAGGAGGATGGAGTGGTCAGCAGTGTCAAAGGCTGCAGACAAGTCAAGAAGGACGAGGAGGGATAGTTTACCTTTGCCACAGTCACAAAGGATGTCATTTGTGACTTTGATTAGAGCCATTTTGGTACTGTGGCAAGGGCGGAAACCTGATTGGAGGGATTTAAACATGGAATTGCAGGAAAGGTGGGCACGGATTTGGGAGGTGACAACACATTCAAGGACTTTGGAGAGGAAAGGGAGGTTGGAGATGGGGCGGTAGTTTGCAAGGACGGAGGGGGTCAAGGGTTGGTTTTTTGAGGAGGGGGTGAGGACAGCAGATTTGAGGGAGGGGGGACAGTGCCTGAGGGGAGAGAATATCAGCTAACATGGAAGCCAGAAAAGGAAGTTGGGTGGTCAGCAATTTGGTGTGAATAGGATCAAGGGAGCAGAAAGTGGGTCTCATGGACAAGGTGAGCGTGGAGAGGTCATGAGGGGAGATCGGAGAGAAAATTGAGAAATATGTGACTTTAGGGCTAAGGCAGGGGGGAACCTTAGAGGAAATTTGGCCCGGTGGGCTAGGGAAAGGAATGGAAGTGGCAGAGGCAGCTGAACGGATGGTCTCAATCTTAGAGACAAAGAAGTCCATGAGCTCCTCACACTTTTTGTCGGAGGTGAGGGTGGAGGAGACAGGGGAGAGGAGTTTAAGCAGACATTTAGCAGTAAAGAATAGGAGCCAGGGTTTATCTTTGCGTTCCAGAATGATTCTGGAATAGTGAGCAATTTTGGCAGATGAGAGCAGGACCCGATAATGCTTTATGTGGTCCAGCCAGATCTGGCAGTAAATGGCTAAATCAGTTGTCTGCCATATCCGTTCAAGTCTGCGTCCCTTGGACTTAAGGGAGCGAAGATGAGGGCCATACCAGGGGGAACGGAAAACAATAATCAGAGACAACACTGAATATATTGTTCTGTGTCTCACTGTTCAGGTGACTGTTTTTTTGAAAGGAGGAAAGGGTTTGTTTCAGGGGCATAGCCAGACATATGCACTGCATGCAGGTCTGTACACATTTAATTTCCTGAGGTGGAAAATTGGTGAACTCTTGATGCAACAGATGATCCACTGCCCCAGGGTTAGATGCTGCACTAGGAAAACTATTGCTGCTGCACTTCTAGCCGATCTTCTTACCACTCGTCTTGACTGGAACTTGTGCTTGTTGCTGCTACTTCAATCTGGGAACAGGCTCCTGTACTGAAGCAGAAGCAACAAGCGGCAGAAGAATTCCCACCCACAACACAGAGTCCACTCCCGGAGTGAAAATGCAGCATCAGATAGGAGCTGCACCTGGGATCAATAGTGAAAAGATTATCAAGCAGAGTGTCTTTGTGAACTGGGAGATAAGGGTTGTTTGAAGAGGTAAAGTTCCTCTGTGATGTAGAGGAAGGAGGGTGTGAATGCTTCTGTAAACTGGAGGAGTTATAGGAAAAGAGTTCCTCTGTGGAGAGTGACTGTTCAAGTATCTTTAGAGAAGTGATGGTCTGATTGATGTGTTGAATATGGATACACTGAAATGTCAATTACTTTTCCTTTTTTAGTTTAAAAATTGATCAACAGTGAAGTAAAAATTTTTTTTAAATGAACCAGAATGCACCATTCTTAATGTAAAAATTGTAATGTTTTCTAGGGAAACATAACCCCAGACCCCACCTCCTGTATAGTGTTAGTAGGCATGGGGATGGTGAAAGGCACTATTTGTAAGAAGTATGTATGTTTCCAAATTAGCTGTCTATGGTGCTGATCTGTTTAATAAAGTTGGTAGAAAAAGGTGCTGATGGGACCAGCATGCCCACTGAGTCCATTCCCATCAACAATCACAGAATCACAGAAACCCCACAGTGCAGATAGAGGCCATTTCAGCCCATCGAGCCTGCACCGACACATATCCCACCCGATCCCCATAACCCCACGTATTTAATCCCCCTAACACTAAGGGTCAATTTTTATCATAGCCAATCAACCTAACCCACACATCTTTGGACTGTGGGAGGAAACCGGAGCACCCGGAGGAAACCCACGCAAACACAGGGAGAATGTGCAAACTCCACACAGACAGTCGCCCGAGGCCGGATTCGAACCCGGGTCCCTGGCGCTGTGAGGCAACAGTGCTAACCACTATGCCACCGTGCCACCATGTAAAAACAGAAAACTACTCTCTGATCATCAGGTTTTTCTTTATCATCACAATCTGCATTGACTATTTCCTCTAAGTACCTAAATTAGCTAATAGAAAATAAAATGTATTCCTCACACAAAAGCTCTGTCACTACATTTATATATACACAGCAATCAATACAGTTTTTATGCCAGTTTTTTTTACTTAATTAAAAAGCAAGATATAGGTAAAGAGAATGCAGTATGCAGATTCTTATTATTAAAACATATCTATGTATAATCTTAAATCTGCAAACATTTTATGTCAACTTTTTCCAATATAGATTCCTAGGTCCAAATTTTTAATGTAAAGTGCCTATGTAAACTTGTCACACTACAATTACACTGTCTCACCAGTGGAGGCACTGCATCAACCTCACTGGCATTAAGGCGTAATTACAGTGTGACATATTTACAATAGGCATTTTCCACTATGAATAAGGACTGAATTAGGTCTGTGCACCCTGGTCCAATTCTCCCCGTCCTCAAAACCCTTCTCACCTAAAGACTACTCTAGGTCTTGACTTCCCTGTGCAGTGCCACGGAAGATCGACTATTACATAAAATACTAATTCCCACTGACACTACTTTTATAATAAGTCCTAATATTTTAATACAATCTCTCCAGCCATAAAGCCACATATATTGTTTTATATGGCTTTCTATGATCAGAATTCCCATTACCTATAAATAGTTTAGCTACTTTTACTTAATGTACGCCTCAATGTTTAATATTTCTAAAAAAAATATGCCGGCGGCAGTTTTTTTTAAACGTCAACGAGTGCTTCATGATCAATTGTCCAAAAGTGAACGGGTCTGGAGAAAGTAGGAGATGTGCCAAAGATGGGAGCACATTAAAAGATTGGGGCAGATTATGTCTAACTTGATCGGTTTATAAATATATATATATATACCAATCTGTATAAGACATTCTTAATAATATTAAGCTGAGATGGTGGGCGCGTGACAAAACCAGAGAATATAAATGTGCATCTGTTATAGAGGAACGGTGATGAGAATCATGTTATTCCTGTCATGTCCGGAATCTAATGAATTCGTTATATTTGGTTCATTCACGGCGAGGCTGTACAGGAAAACTGATGAAACCGGTGCTATTATAACCTCCTGTACAATACTTTCATATTATTGAAATTGCGCATTTATGTGCCAGTGTTTGTGTTACGATATACGATGCTGATTCAAAGGTAGGTCTGAGCATAACAAATTCCTAATAGTTTTGATTGTACGTTCTTGTGACAAAACAGTTAAATTGGAGACTTTGAAAGTTTTCTTTGATTTACAATGGAAGCTGCCCGGAATTATTCATTAATATTAATGCATACATGGTTCATTTTCTTTTGGCAGAAAGCGTTTTGGTTGCCGTACGTGTGCCATGTGCTTACTCTAGACCACCACAAACTTGCAATAAGGTGCAGAGTGCAGCAAGCAGTTTATTTAACCTATTTTAAAAAAAATCCGATCAAAAAGAACAAAAATACAACGCAGTTTATTTGCTTTGAGTCCGCGCACATACGCTCCACGAGCCGGAGAGATGGTCACCACTTGCCTCGGTGACTGTACTGCACATGACATATGATCACAGCTAATTACTTCCACGTAAAGAAACAAGCCAACAGTAAATATTGTGGGTATTTCGACTAAAACCGAGTTAATAAGTAAATATTCGGCTTGCAAATGAGATTTCTCCAAGACAAAAAAAATAACGCGTGTGTGTGGCAGATTTGCAACGCTCTGACGAACTAAAATTCCCAATATTTTAAAGCTTCAGGTGGCCGGTCCATTTAAAAAAATAATTGTCGAAGGTAAAATGAGTTGCAGCATCTCCCCATTTCCCCTGGCTAACACGCTTCTGTTCCCCCCACTGTCTCCGAATCACCCAGCGGACTGCACCATATCATTTTTAGGGATGCGCAGCTCAGTTTCCAAGAGAGACGCCGATTGCAGCCGTTACTGCGCGACAGAGCGGGTGTAAAACGCCGGAGCAAACGTACAACGGTCTAAACAGACATGGTTTGAAACAAATAAATAAGGACGAGCCTTGATTTGGGGGGGACTGGTGGCTCTGTCATCCTTTGGGCATTGCTGGCAGCAGGCTCTCTCGGATCACGTGCCTTTGCCTGAGGGTGAGGGCGCTTCATTACTTCTTCCACCGCCATATTACAAACTTCAGTATTTTTCTCTCTTGAATTTTTCCCGCTCGGTGAGTAGGTTTTTTTTTCTATCTGGATTTTTTCAGTGCTTTTTGTCATTTTAATTCTTTTTTAACTTTTTTTTAAAAGAAAGAAATTGAGCCTACGAAGCATGGTTTATAAATTCTATTTTATAAGTTCTTGCATGCTGTATAGTGATATAAGTCAGTGACGGCATTGGCAAAAGGAACTGGCTTTATGTGTATATTTTGTCATTTTTGTTACTGTCGCCATCCAAAAAATAAGAATTTTTTAACACGCATGCATAGCCGTAGTTTTTTTAAAAAAGAAAAGCAACTCTCTTCTATTGTGCTCCTTTCTATTTGCAAAGCTTTATTGGGTGTATTTTTCCATACCGGTATTGACACAACCTGTGTGCTTCGCTTGGTTGAGCTTAAGTGACAAGCCGCCAAAGCATGACCTGAAGCAAGTTTTCATTGTCAACAACAACCAGTGTTTTGCAGACTTTTCTACATTTTTTTTTAACGAGAAACTTTTCCTGCAGTTTGTTGTTAAGGCACTTTTTTCTTGAAGTCATTTTCCTAAATGTGTACAGTTATTTCAGACGGTTTGTGTTTTTTTTTATTAAAACAAATCTGCTTTTCAGTTGTTGAAAACTTTTTAATCATTAAAACCAAAAAAAAAGTTGTGGATGGCTGTGGAAGGTCTTGAGGGGAAAATGAAGTGCGTTATTGGTTATACTGTTCACAGAAGGCACATCAACACTTCAGCACAGGTATTTACTTCAGGGCCAATATATTGTAACCCTATCACTATCATCAGAAAAGCTGGGAATAAAATATTGATAAAGTAAATAACGTGTGTGTTATTTAATGCTTTCCTCAGTGGCTAGTCTGCCTCACAGGTCCATTGCACTGTAGAGAATGTCGCGTTATTTCTGATCTGCCCGGTTCATAGATCCGTGTTTGCGGTATTGCTGCCGAACATTGCGCGAATATTTATGTGTTTTCATTAAATTGCGTGGATTAGAACTTGTGAGATGCTTTCCGATGAAGAGCTTCTGGGAGCAATGAGGGGGAGTCAGTACATCATGTCGTTTCTAACGGTGCTGCTACAATGTAAGTAACTGTGGTCTGGTGCCCAATACGACAGTGATACATTGCAATGTTTGACGTTACCTATGTGTGCATTCAGACAGTGCTCGTCATCTACAGGAATTGCACGTTTCCATTTTTATCACAAATTATTTCATTGGGAACAGTGCCGTTCAGTGGGTGTTCGCAAGACATTTTGTCCGTTATTGAGTAAAACGTATCTATTAAGGAGCACTCTTGTCCAGAATTCGATCGTTGTAAGGAATGAATGTGGCAGGTAAAGGGATAATAAGTCAGTTTATTAACGCAGAAGTTTGGAAAGTTCTAGCGAATTTTTTTGTAAGCAAGGTGATTGCTGAGCATTCTCATTTGTTTGGCAAGAATCCTATGATTTTACACCGTTACATCTTCAACATTAGGTTTTCAGTGATAAGGTAGGGAAGATTTTTCCAGTAGGATTTGAGAAATAATAATGTTACTACATTTTGACCTAGTTACATCTATCTAGAAGGAAAATTGGCCAGTAGCATTCTTTGTTTTCTGCAGGTAGTACAGAGAAGATTTATTATTAAAGGTGTGGTTTACCTTTTTTTTAGAAAACATTCTTGTCCCTTTGAAATCCATTGGCTCAACTTGCCTCTAGATGTCCTGGTTAGTGAATCATTTACGCCTTTATCCTGTGCGCTGCCTGAGGAAGGGGGTCACACTGCAGTTGTCATAAGATTAGTAAGCCCAAATTTAAAATGCATATTGCGATGGTGGTATTTTGATTAGGTAGAAAATGTTTAAAATTTAAACTTAAATTTTTTTTTGCAAAGCATCCTATTGGTTTGATTTTTTACACTGTTGTAAGTATGAGTAGTATTAAAATTCACAGTAATATAAAGTATTCTTTCTGAATCAGCCCAGCAGAATATGATTTTACTTTGAAGACAACATACTATTAGTGCATTTAGCATTATTGGTGAGTTTGCAATTGATCTGAAGATGGCTGAAAAGAGATTCACAAACAGCATTTAAGTACATCAATATGTGGTCAAGTTATTCCATTTCAAGTGCATTGATGCTGCTGAATGTTTTCTTACTGCACAGCAGCCAAGCCAAATCTTGACAATTAATAAAGAGCCACCAGTTTCATACCTGAGGATGGAGAACAGGTGCATATAGTAATTGCCATAGTAACATCACACAAAAACAGTGCGATGCTATTTATGTTTGTGTCACAACATCTAAGTGAATGCCAAGCAAAAAGATATACCCCAAGCATTTTTTCATAGAAGTTAATGTGTGGTGCTTGCATTAACTTTTAACATAGTGGAGTAAACACAGTGACACACTGTTAAATTGTTAAACTCAAGGGAAAGATTCAATTTAACATTTCTTTTGAAGCTACCTACTCTGCCGTTGGTGGAGTCTCATGGCTTATCTTTGTTTTTCCCCCATATAAATATCATAAATTAACACTGAATTACACTTCCAGGCACTTGATGTTGGGGAGTAATAAATCTTCTAGCTAAAGTTGTTCTACACAGTCTGGATGATATCGCTAACATTGCTATGTATTTTCTCTTTTAAAATTCTTACTTAAGGATCTGAATACCGGCAGACTAACAGAGGTGAGGTTCACAAAAGCTTAGTGATTTTCTGAGTGCCAGTGCTAGAAGAGAGGTATGACGAGGGATAAGAACATTCTTCCCCTACTGCCATTAAAATGTTCCACAGAAGCAGTACTTATATGAAGATAAAGGAAAACAAATGTGTCTGAGAAAATAAAACATACTGAATGAATTAGTATATCTCTATAGTCTGCTATTGTAGTCATTAAATACCCAATTAAATAAATAGCCTGGCAGATATATATCAGGTTGTTGATATGGTGATGAGGGGGCAAACTTTGAGGTAAAGTTCACTATTTAGGGAAAAAAATAAATCTTGCTAGCTAAAATTAAGCTCAAACTAGAAGTGTCTGGAACGGTATGATTATAACTTGAGGTACTGGACTGTTTGGAACAGGAAGACCATATTTACTGTGGCTCACTGTCTGGAAACATTGGACGCGAGAAGAAGAGAACAAGACTCTCATCTCTAAAGTAATTTTACCGAAGACAGCTTAACAGATTCCTAATTAAACTGAAGAATTTTCAAACATTTAACTTAGCTGCGAAGCATTGGGGATGAAATGGGTCTGGGGGTACCACAAAATGGGCAATAATAATTGACTGGAAAAGAAAATTGGGCTGTGTAAAACCGGCTGCCGATTTACGATTGCCCATTTTGCATTACTGCTGAAGATGAATTTCAGTGTGGCTTCATCATGATTAAAGAAAATACCCTGTTGGAATTTTTTAGTAAAATCAGTCCACAAACAAAAGGTCTTGAATTTAGATTTAAAAATGAATAGACATTTGCACTATTAACCTGGTACGCCTGCTAGTGAACCATGAAGGGGTAGTAGTAATCCTTGGAAAGGTCAGAGGAAGCTGCAATATACTTAACAAGCATTAGGGTTTTCAATAAACAAAGACAAAGGGCAGCAACTTGTGAATTGTATAAATAACTGGTAACCAGAGGGAAAGCTGTTCCAAAGAGCTATCAGACAAGATGCCAACTATTTTGAAGGTGATTGAGGCATACTGAGAACAGAGATAAGTGCAGAAACACTTGAAAAAAGTTTATTTTAATAGTGAAAGGACTATATAGTCTCACAAATTGAAATCTTTCTGAATCACAGAATTTTGCATCTGAATGCAGCTGGATATGTGATATTGTATGCAGCTAGATCTCACTTGTGTTTCTGTATTACTGCAGCGCTCTTGGTTCAAAGGAACATCTACTTTTTATTAGATATAATAAAAGGAGTCTTGGGTCAAGTTAGAGACAGAAAGAACATTGTACTGTACTAGAAAGGTCAAAAAAGTTAAAATGGGATATAATAACAAAGAGGGGGTGGGGGGAATTCAGTGGGTTATAGATTAACATATCACCTCTTGGAGCAGAGTTCAAATCGAGCGCAGGCTGAAGAGATAAAGGTCTCCTCTGTCAGCAGCTTGTAACATTCCAATATGAAATGACTTGGGGAGGCTTAGTTCATTTCCTAATGAGCATGGGCTCACAACACAAAACCTTACCTAATTTGGCAGTAAATTACAAATTGTGAGGGAAATGGAAAATGTCACCCTAGTGCAGTAATGGTGTTACACTAAGACTGTGACTGAGGCACGTTGTTGGGCAGAGTAGAGGGAGCTTTACTCTGCATCTAAACCTTAATGTGGGACTGCTAGATGCTGACACTGGTTGCTCAACATGGAAAGTGTTCCTTTCCCTAGCAGTTACCTTTGTGAGCACAAAGGAATCGTTAACAAAAAACACATACACAATAGCCGTGATTTTGCTGACCCCAGCGGGTCTATGGCGGGCGACGTCGGTAGCGGGTCCCAACCTCGCTGCTGTCTCCATCCCGGCTTCTGAAATGACTTTGCGTTGATGAAAAGCCTGCCCAGCGCATTTCCCGGGCCAATTAGAGGAAGCAGATCTGGTGACTTCATTTGATGGTGCGTCATCAGCCTTTATTTTAACATTTGTGCTGTCAGTATTCTACAGCATTGAGGTGCTGCAAACACTGGCAAGCACTGCACAAAGGCACAGGGTTGCACCCAGTCTCTACCATGACTCCTCCCAATACTTATGAAGGGAGTCACAGCATGCAGGGAGGTCCTCTTCCCTTCCCATGGTGGAGAGACCTCCCCAGGAGATCAACACAGCCTGATAGCACAGGTGGGCACAAGCAGGGATGTGGTCAGGAGGACCAGGCTGCAGTGGCACAAACGTTTTAATGATCTCAGTAGATCACGAAACGTTAGTACAAAGCCACACTTAACCTCATCCTGTTGTGCCTTTCATCACATCCCCATCACTCTGCCTTCCCTACCCTACTCCTGTACATCCTTACTCACACCAACTTACCTTGCACCTCCACCCATCCCTCTCTATCTATATTATCACATCCCTATCTCACTAGCCACCCCTCACACTCACCCTCATGTTAGTGCAATAATACCAACTAACAACACACAAGGGTAGGTACTTGGGTGTTTTATGCAATATTCAGGTAAAGTTTCTGTTAATGTGGTGTCAAACATTGAAACCTTTATTTTCAACACTTTGCGTTCTTGCACAGATTTGTGTGCACCTTTGGAAGTGGCTTTGTGAGTTGCAGTGAATGGTGAGACATAAGGGTACCCCCCGCAATGGTGATGAGTGTGAAAGGAATTGCTTGTGCTTTGTAGAGATGCTTTATGGTGTTGGTGTGGAGTGGTGCCAACCTGGAGCATCATATGGCAGCCAGGGTGTACAGCATCAAGTGTAGTAAATCTGGATATGGTGAGGCCATCCCTGGCCTCCCGGACAGCAATGTGGTCGGGTGCTGATGCCCTGTGTCCTGTGCAGCATCAGATGATTGCGGAGAAGGTTGGTGGTTTTGTTGTTGTTGGTGCTGCTGGTATGCCTGGTGCTGCTGGTGTTGGGGCTGATCGTGGTGGGATTCTGAGGACCAAGGTGAGAGAGTATAAAGGGCACCCATGCTGTTGGAATAGATGGCAGGTGAAGTAGAGATAACAGAAGCGATCTGTCAATGGTCAGCGGTAATGAGGTCAGACTGGATGGAGACTTGTGTAAAGACTGGCAGCATGGTGAATCTCTTTTGGAAATGCAGTGAGGAAGAGTTTGTGGCTGAGGGAAGATATCTCTAAGGTGGGAGCTTTTACTGTACATTTGAAGCTGTCAACTCAACAACTGATTCAATGTCCATTGAACTCCCGCCTCAGCTTGACAGGCATGGTCCACAACCAGTGTGGACCCTGTGGGTGAGCTGTCAAATGCAGGTGAGCTGAAATTCATTCTTAAGTGGCTCTAAACAAGCCACTAATTGCCAGAACTGGGTCCCCCACTGTGAACCTGCCACTGCCTGTTGGGTCTGCTCAGCGCTGACAGACCCGACATCATGGGAAAGGTGCATGGCGGCTGATTCATAATGGAGTCCCAACCCACTGGAGGAAAAAAACACTTTCCCACACGACCCGCCACTGATCGCGCCCGCTGACCCCCTGGAAAATTCAGCCCAATGAATTAGAAAAGTCAAAATGAAGTAAAACACAGCAAACCAAGAAAGCAAAATAATCAAATGTACGGTTCAACAATATAAATGTATGAATGTGGCTTTCTTGCAATTGATACTTAAAATATCAATAAATTTGACTTCTGAAGAGAAAAACTATATGGGGTAATGCTTTATCCAATAGATTCATAAATATTGGTAATTTGTGTTTCATTCTGTTCTAATACCTGGGGGCAGAACATGAGGGAGGTAGTTGTCTGGTCTACAGGTATAATGGAACGCTGGGTGAGATTTAACTGTCTTTGGCCCGGCGGAAATGGAATGGTAGCAGAGTTAAAATGGAGGTGTGGGACTTATTGCCCCGTTCCCACTCTGCAGCCATTTTTTCTGGAGACTACCACTGGATGACCAAAGTGCCTGTCAGAATCAGGCGAAGCTTCATTAATCTATGCAAATAGGGGTGCTGTGATGTAGATAGGACCCTGATGCTATTTGACCTGCTTCCATAGTGCAGTGTTCGCAGTAAAAGCTAGCCATACAGCAGAAGAGGCCAGGAGGAGCAGGAGTGTTCTACAAGAATAATGTGTGTCTCTGTCACAACACCCCCTGATGCCTGCTCCCACAGAAGAGCTACCTTTTTCCTGGCCTGGAGCCAGCGAGTTGCATTGGGATGCATGTTTGGGCCATGCAGCTGCTCACCTTGTATTTGTTAATGAGGCCCTGCGCTTGAAGGATTGGGCAGTATTTTTACCTATATTTGAACCATGTGACTGCCAGCAGGTCCAGGAATTGTAAGGCTTCCTGGGCTGGCCATTTGTAAAGTTTTAGCTCACAGCTCTAATGCTAAAGCAAAACCTAGGACGAAAGTAATAAAGCTACTCAAACAATAATAAAAACAGAAAATGCTGGAAATACTCAGCGGGTTAGGCAGCATCTGTGGGGAGAGAAACAGTGTTAAATATTTAAGATCGATGAACTTTTGTCAAAAAATACTTCCGACGGTATTTAAAATAGTATTTTAGGTTTCTATATTTGCAGTATAGGGCTTAAAACTTAAAATACAATTTTTTAAATCAAATTAGAAAGTTTACCCTTCATGTCCTGTCCTCCCTTTTTCTTGCTATTCTTTCTACCCCATTCTCTGCTTCCCCATCCCTTTTATTATTGCTCTTTATTATTTTAACTTTTGTGTTTAGTAAACAAATGTAGCTTTTCTATATTTTATCTCTCGAAGATGTAAAATGCTTTCCTTGTGTGTTTTAGTCTGCTTCCTAGCTCCCATGACCCATTTTGGAGTTGTTGTGACCTAGAATTAGCTTATCAGTTAACTTAAACTGAGCTTTGGAGTTTTCTTTTTTCAGCCAGACAAAGCCCAGAAGGATTGACAGGGTCTAATTATTAGAATAGATTTTTCAATATTAAAAAGAAGCATGCTATTGTTGGACAAGTTATGTTGCCTGTGGCAATAATAGTGCGATTATGTCTGGTGAGATAAATCATCTGTCTTGCAGTAGAGGTTAAGATCTGATTATGCTTTGCATCACTAACGAATGGAAAGACAACAGAAGTAAGGGCATTTGACAGAACTCAAATATGCTAACCTGTGTAGAGATGAGGTAGAAAATGAAGAATATACCTCAGCAATCTGTTGACTGATAGTTATCCAAGTCTAGGGGACCAAGAAATATGTTACGATATTTGGTTCACCCATTGGATAAATACTCCATGTAACAAAGTCCATTATACTTGTTTTTGTAACATGAGTATAAATAGAAACAAAAACAAATAATTACATAATTGGAATCATAGAAATTTAGAATCATAGAAATTTACGGCACTGAAGGAGGCCATTTGACCTATCGTGTCTGTGCCTGTAGAGCTCAGGATATGTCTGTTAATGTCATTAGGAGTAACACATACCTAATGGGGATTAAGGTGCCCTTTAGTGATGAGTTTTGCTTATATTTTAGGTTTAATGCTGCAGTGCACCATCAATTTGAAACTAATAGGTACATGCTTACCCACATGCTTAGAGTTGTGCAACTAGCTATGTTAATGTTTTGAGAGTGCAGATAGGAGTGTCTGCTTTCTTAAAATATTGAGGTGAGGCTCTGCTTAAGGGTATAAAGTGCTCAGGAGATCAAATAAATCCCCAGAGCAATTTTTAAACCTAGTTTGACACAGCACTGCAGTTACACTCCACATGATGTTAAGCCAAATAAGATGTGAAAAGACCACACAATGCTATATTCCAGAGTGTGATCAGCACTGGACTGAAGTTATACTTTCACCTTAAACTGCAACTTTAGAAAGATGTGATTTGCTTTCAAAGCAGGGGAAAGGCACCTGTGAATGCAAGGACTATATTGATTGGTTAGTTTAATTCTGGTCATGGATGTTGATATGGTCGCCAGGGCAACTTTTGTTGTATGTCACATGGTTGACGTGAACATATGGTATGCCCATTTATATAGAGAAAAGTCTTGCAAACATATGTCTGAATAATGCAGTCCATGTTATGAAGCCCAGTTGCTCCAAACTCCCAATAGCAGTGATATTGATGTTAATGCATAAAATTGTTCTATTTGGTTTAAATTACTGGTGGACAGTAATGGGAAATGTGCTTTAGAAAAGGCTACTACACTAAAAAATCAGTCTTAAATAAAACCTTTATTTATAGGCCTATAATTTGCGGTCAGCGGCGAAGCAAAGGCATTCACTGCTGGCCCCGAATTAAGCTTCCCACAAAGGTCTCGCGATCTCTGTGGTGAGAAATTTGGCTTTTCCGACGTGCAGTTGAAATCCACGTAGTTTGATGGGAATCCCATAGCGTGAGCTGCTGTCTAAGCAGCCAATCACAATGCAGAATTCTCACAGACAGAGAACCAGGAAGTGAGTAAGCTCCTTTGATTCTAACTTTTTAAAAATGTTAGAGAGCAAAACAGAGATTGAGGCTCTCGCATGGGAAAAAGGTAAGTCAGAAATAAAGATGAACAAACGTTTAAAAAAAACATTGTAAAGTTTCTTAAAAGTATTAATTTTTATTAAATTGGATAAATTTGACATGCCACAAAATTAGAATTAGTTTTTCAGGGCCATAACATTTGTTTAGCAGTCATTACGCTGTTAAAATCCCAGTTACACCTAATCCAAAAAGGTCTAACTTTTAATGTGGTATTTAACAGTGATATTACCACGGAAGAGCTGAAGTTTTTGTCAGTTTCCCTGATTTTACAGATTACACTGATTGTCGGCTGTGGGGGCGGGGTGGTGCCACAGTGCAGCCAGTGTCGGAGCAGTGAATGACTGACCGCAACTTCAGTATTTCTGTGTTAGGATGTGCATGCACGATATCACAGAATCACAGAATCACAGAAACCCCGCAATGCAGATAGAGGCCATTTCGGCCCATCGAGCCTGCACCGACACATATCCCACCCGATCCCCGTAACCCCTACACCAACACATATCCCACCCTATCCCCGTAACCCCACGTATTTAATCCCCCTAACACTAAGGGTCAATTTATCATAGCCAATCAACCTAACCCGCACATCTTTGGACTGTGGGAGGAAACCGGAGCACCCGGAGGAAACCCACGCAAACACGGGGAGAATGTGCAAACTCCACACAGGCAGTCACCCGCCTGAAGTTGCGATCAGTTTCAAAGGGGTAGTAGCAGCGAACACTGTGTGTTCACTGTTATTACCCACCGCAAATTCCGGACCATAATATTTTTCTTAAAGTAAAAGAATATCTAACACAGAGTGAAAGAGAGAGAGGTGAAGAGCATTTCACCAGTGTAATTAACATTGCTAAAATTCATTTCCGAAGAGGGGGCATTCTGGATAAGCTGTAATTCTGGTTAGCTGTTGCAAATAATTAGGTTTCTTGGAAATGTTGCAAATATTCTTGGGTTCAAGGGGGTGGGGAGCATGGATTGTTGTATTGATGTTCATGTGGACCACCTTTGTGTTTATTCTGCACACCAAACTTGAGCACCCTGGGGGGAAAAGTTAACATGCATGTAGATCGCACTTAAATTGATTGTTTTGCTTTAAAGAGTATGCGATCTATGCAAATTAACATTATGGCCTAGAAATTCAGTTGGTAGCACCAGCCGCTCGCACCTTAAGAGGGCGATAAGTGGGGTGCGAAGTGGCTAGCGCCCGGGCGCGGCGCGATCTGCGCCTCTCGCAAACTTGAGTGAACATTTAGCAGCGGCGCAAAACCACAATGCCCGCTCAGAGCGCGCGCAGATCCTGACGTCATTTCATGGTGCAACACCCTTGGTGCGCCCCGAACCGGAATTTCAGTGGTGCCCCGCTTCTTTCCGCCTGGCGCTCGCAGCGACTGGTTGAGTGGAACGGTTCCCAGTCGCTGTGGGGCTGGGGGGGGCGCTATTTAAAGGGGACTCTTCCTGCATTCTTTGTGGTAGCCATTTTGGACCACTCCTATGTGAGAGAGAGAGCGAGATTTGCAGAGAGACAAAGGGAGAGAGCTTTCTGCTTTGACTCAGCGCTCACACAGGTACTTCTGGCTTCAGCCCAGAGCTTTGCAGTTGGATTGATTTTTCAGTGCCATAGCCTTGAGTGGCCACATATAATGGGGGCTGCAATGGGTGGAAACTTTGGGTTTCTCCATTGCATTGAGAGGGCTCAGAGACGCCGAGAGAGAGAGTGCCAATCATGGCTGTAACATTTGCATATTGAATTATCATTGGCCCGCAAGCATCTGTAAGGAATATCTATTATATTCACATGTGATCACATGCTGAGTTGTCATTGGCCTGCAGGCATCTGTAAGGGGTCCTAACTCCATCTTGTCCACACGATGCTGTATGATTGAGATCACAGACCTATTGCTTCATAAAAGAGTTTAAACTGTAATACTCCGTTGTCCTGCAATTTATTATTTTTGTACAAAGCGTGCAAAACAAGACAATGGCCAGATGGAGGAGGGCCAACAGGCGTCGGCACAGGAGGCCTTACCTTCCCAGGGTATATCGCCAGCACTTCTCCTACCTCAACATGTCTGAGGAGCAGTGCATTCGGAGGCTTCGATTCAGAAGGGAGTTGGTCACTGAGATCTGCCACCTGCTTCAGAGAGATCTGCAGCCTCAGCTGAGGAGCAGGACGTCTCTGTCGGTGGCAGTGAAGGTGACAGTGGCTCTCAACTTGTATGCCACCGGCTCCTTCCAATCTGCTACTGGGGACATTGCCAATGTCTCCCAGTTCACGGTGCATTGCTGCATCCGCAAGGTCACGAATGCCCTCTTCAAAAGGAGACGTCAGTACATTTCCTTCCCCATAATCCTGGACAAGCAGCAAGAGCGTGCAATGGGATTTGCAAGAATAGCGGACTTCCCCATGGTCCAGGGCGCCATTGACTGCATGCATGTGGCTTTGCGGGCGCCTCTAGAGAATGCCGAGGATTACCGCAACCGGAAGGGGTTCCATTCGTTGAAGGTACAGTTGGTGTGTGACCACAGGCAGCTGATACTAGCTGTCAATGCCCGCTTTCCAGGCAGCAGCCACGACACCTTCATCCTGCGCCAGACTTCTGTGGCAGACATTTTTGAAGCCCCGGCTCACCCAGGAGGCTGGCTTCTCGGGGACAAGGGCTATCCTTTGTGCACCTGGCTGATGACCCCGCTCCGTGCGCCCACCACCCCTGCTGAAGAGCGATACAGTGACAGCCATCAAGCGACCAGGAACATCATTGAGCACACAATCAGCGTGCTAAAGCAACTGTTCCGCTGTCTGGACCATTCCGGGGGAGCCCTACAGTACTCGCCTGAGCGAGTCTCCCATTTCGTTGTACTGTGCTGCATGCTGCACAACCTGGCTATCCTCAGGACTCAGCCACTACCAGCAGACATTGGAGGCCCACCAGAGGAGGAGGAGCACCAAGATGGGAGGGAGGCACAAAGTGCAAGGGCCATCCGTCAGCGGCTTATTGCAAGTCGGTTCTAGGCCCTCTCTCAGGGAATGGCTTGTGCCATTGAAAGAACATGAATGGACCTGCTCCGCAAACCCTGAGCCGGTCAAGGCTACAAATAGTTCAAAGTGCAAACATGCACAATCTGAATAAAGACAATTATTTATTTAACAAACTCTGTGCCCTTCCCGCATGACAAACAAATACAGAGAAACCCCCAAAAAAACAATCAGACACATAACTGGCTCTCACAACCTGGAGACAATGAACAAAAGAGTTAAACAAAAATGACCATGATCCTCGGTCTTCACAAAAAAGAAACACAACATTTTGCCACACCTCCTACTTTTTGGCCTGCGAGGGTGATCTGCCTCGCTTGCGAGATTGGCCCCTTCCCACCCTGCAGCTCCTCCGCAATGGGACCCCAGTGGCTGCAGCAAGGCTGGGGGAAGGCTGCTGAGGGTCAGATAGTGAGTCGGCAGATGCCCTTGGGGGACGGCCTGGACCAGCTCTGGGCCTGGAGGGCCCGGCTGCTGACTGCTCCAACTCTGCTTGGGCGGCAGCAGTCTGTCCTACGGGTGATGGCAGCTGCAGTGGAGGAGTGACGGTGTTGGCTGCAGGAATGCTGCCAATCTGACAGAGCACAGGCACTCCCTGGTCGGACGAGACACTGGCACTCGCACGGGGCAGCACTGAAGCATGCGCAGCAATCTGCTGAAGCACAGACTGCTGGCCTGCTGCGGCGCGGCGGGGCCCCGGCGAATCCTGGCCGATCCAGCGAGGGTGGCAGCAGTTAGTGCTCGCGTGGCCCTGATCTGTGTCTGCATCAGACCAGCCAGTGACTTCATGGCACGGCTAAGCACTTGGCTGGAAGCTGCGTGTGCTGCACCGAAGTCCTGCAGACTCCTTGCCTGTGCTGCCCGAAGTCCTGCAGACTCCTTGCCTGTGCTGCCCCGAATTCCTGTACGCTCCTTGCCAGTGACTCTATGGAGTCAGGCATCCTTGCCACTGCAGCCATGAGCTCAGTGTGCCTGCGCTCTGCCTGGGCGCCCATTTCACCAAGGAGCCGCACCTCCCCTGCGCTCACTGTAGCAGGACTGGAGGCCACACTCGCCCTCTGGGGAGAAGGCCGCCGAGCTTCCCTACCACCCCCCCCGCGTTGCTGCAGCCCGCTGGGCCCCGGAGCTTCACCCTCCTCAGACCCTTCCCCCCTGCTTCCCCCCAGGGAAGACGTGTCCCCATCATGGCCATGGGCTGCCTCGGCTGAGGGTGGCACTGATGTTCCGGCTTCCTCTTCCTCCTCCTCGCCTTCCGATTCACTCAGTGCCAGCTTGAGGGCCCGCCTCCTCACCTGGCGAATCAGCATCTGAAAGCAGGGAGGTACACGAATTGCTTTAGTGTGAGGACAGGGCGGCAGCGAGGGAGGCATGAGTGCTGCAATGCACTGCATTGGTTCGATAGTGGCAAAGGATGCTGGTGTGAGGCACAAGTGGACAGAGAGAGGTCAAAAAGGTGATGACCTTACCATTGCTGTCCAGAACGGGGTCAGCATCTCCAGTGGTGACAGGGCCAATCAGCCAGCCTGCCATAATCCGTTCCACTCGCTGCTCCAGATTGCTGAGGTCTTTAAGTTCAGGACGGCCTCCCCCGGTCCGTTGCTGCTGCCTCCTATTGTGGGCCAGCTTGCCCTGCAAAAGAGAGGACGGGTTCTGAGTACAGTGTGAAGCCCTGATCTTGGCTGCACTGCCTCCCATGGTCGAATAGCCCTGACAGTGTGAAGCCCTGATCTTGGCTGCACTGCCTCCCATGGTGGAATAGCCCTGACAGTGTGTAGCCCTGATCTTGCCTGCACTGCCTCCCATGGTCGAATAGCCCTGACAGTGTGTAAAGTGGTGAATGTGCATGTGATTTTCATGAGAGTCCCATAGGTGTTGGATGAGGGCTGGGCATTGGGGCTTTCAGGACCCTTTGGCCATAAAGTGAGGTGCACATGCAGGGATGAAGAGGATACTGGAAAGGGTACTCACCCTGACAACCCGAGTGAGGTTGTTGAACTTCTTCCTGCATTGCGTTGAGGTCCTAGGGACCATGCTGCTGGAGGTCACTCTGTGTGCCACCTCCCTCCAAGCTTTTCTATATTCGCTGGGCAACGGCCTCCTGCCACTGTCATGAAAGAGGATAGGTCGCCTGCGCTCCACTGCGCCAACCAGAACCTTCAGGGCCCCCTCACTGAAGCGCTGCGCTCGCTCCCTGGCCTTCTCCATAGTCGTAGGTGTAATGATGTTGCAGCAGGTCTGTTCAGGCCTAGAATCAGGGCTCCAATGTGCAGGGCGTGGCTGCAAGCCAAATCGACCTTCCCCCTTTAAGAGGTGACCGGCACCAGCGTGTCTGCCTGCAATCGCTAACTCGTCGCACCTGCGCTGCGCCCGCCCTCGGTGGTAACGCCTTGGCTTGCCGGCTTAGCGCCTTAGGATAGTCATGCACCGCCTGCTTTAGCGCAGCAGCAACCTCTTGGGGCGATGCAACTCAATTTCGGTGAAGGTGGCGCTAAGTTGCGCCAGGCACTAAATTTAGCGCACGCTTGACTGTAGCGCCCCAAACGTGGCGATATTGAATTTCTAGGCCTATATGCCTTCTGTTTGAATATGACCTCTGATGTAGGGGTCGATTTTCCTGGAGCCATCAGGCGGGGTTTCAGGCGTGTGGGGGGGGGGGGGAAATCCCGAATTTGGGGGTCCCGACACCATCCTGGCCAAAACACCGCCCCACGCAACTTTCAGGGGCGGCGGGTACCCGCCCCACACTGGGACCCGCCGAAACCAGGCGGGAAGGGATTAGTGTCAATTAACTGCCTGTTAACAGGTAGTTAACAGGCAGTTTTTAGCCTAATCCCTATTTTGAGGGGTTTCGTGTGGGATTCCCGATGGCTCCAAACCACGCCAGGTTAGAGCAGTCGGGCCGAAGGAGTTTGAGGGGTCGCGATGCCGGTGCTCAGGTGAGTGATGGGTGCATGAGTGCAAAGGTAAGTGTGTTTGGTGTGACTAAAGTGTGTAAAGAACTTTTACTTACCTGTACTTACCTTAACAGCCTTTCTTCCTGTAGCCGTCGGGAGCCCATCACTCAGCTGGCACTTAAAGCTGAACGGCTGCGATCTGTGAAAAGTGACAGCCTTCAGCTTTGAGTGCTGCTGAGAGCTTTGAGTGCTGCTGAGAGTCCTAACGGAGTCTGTGCAGAAGGACTCATGTTAGAACTCAGACTGTCAGTGTTTCACAGCTTCAAACAGCTGTGAAACTGATTGACAGATGAAATTGCAGTCTGTGACGTCACCTGTTGCCGGGTGGCCCTTATTTGGCCTGCTGAGCCCACTGGGCGGGCTCAACAAGGTCAATCAAGGGAAAATCGCGCGGATTGGCCGAACGTCGAAGTAGGCGGGTCTAAAATCCGAAAGTTGTAGTCCCGCCTTCTTCCCGACAGCTTCAGGAAAATCGACCCCGTAGTTTCCAAATAAAAGTTCGTCAAATTTGTACCTGTTTGGATGTTTCTAAATTTGCCACACTTAGATGCATTAGGAGTTAGCTGATAGGTGATAAGGTGTGAGGTGGGTGCAGTTTCAAAAAACTCAGGCGTTGTTAACAGTGTAAAACTATGGATGATGTGGTACAGGAAAAATTGGTGAAGGAATCTGAAATGCAGTTCGGCATTTCAAACTAAAAGTTCTGATTAGGAACCCCTCATCCTGCTTAGATATAATGAGGGCAATTTTCAATGGGTGCCCATCTGTTTTACATTGATAAAATGGGTGCCAGGACCCAGAAAATCAAGTTTCCAACTTGCCTGCTAGTTCCATTCGTTCGGTGGCATTTTCGGTTGGGCCTGTTAAGCATCTGCCAAACCTGCCTGAAATTTGACGTTGCCTATTTAATAATGCAAATGAGGGTCCTGCACTTGCTTAAGAAACCAAATGCCATTTTTAAACAGATCCAGCTTCCTATTTCTCAATTCTATAGTAGACACACAAATCATAGGGAGGAACAATAGGGAGGGTGCCATTTCCAGTGTTATTTAACAGGAACATTAGCTGCTCTTGGGTAAATCACTGGTTTGCTAGCTTGCTGCTTTTGACATTTTGCTATGTTGGCTGCTAGAGCTGACATAAAACTGAAAAAGGTTATCTGGCTGAGCCAAAGGTGGAATTTTTACCAGGGGCTTTTGCAAGCTCTGGTTGGCTTTATGATTTGATGATTTGGTGATTGGGATGCTGTTGTGGCTGGAAGAGGAGGATGAGGAGCAACAGGCAAGAGTCCAGAGATCTGCAGCTGCAGTGAGAAGAGGCAGAAGGAGGGAAGCTCACAGGAAGCCTTGCCCCACTAGAGTGTACATTTCAAGAACGTCATACCTGCAATTCAGTGAGGAGCAGTGTGCGAGTTGGCTCATTACAGAGCTATGACACATGCTGCAGCACCAACTGCAACCAGCACCAGGTCACACTCGCCCTTGCCTATAGCTCTGAAAGTCACCGTGGCCCTGACTTTTTATACCTTGGGGTCGTTTCAGGCTGCAGCAGGTGACATTTGCAACATTAGTCAATCAGCTATGCTATGCACACCAGCATCAAGCAGGTGATTGACGTGCTTTTCGCCAGTGCCAATGACTTCATCTCCTTTCGTATAAAGATCACGATGCAGGAAGACATGTCTCTGAACTTTCTCCTGGTGCAGGGCATCATTGACTGCACAAACATAGTACTGAGCACTCCAACGGAAGAACCTGCAGTATGCATCAACAGGAAGACTTCCACTCACTGAAAATGGAGCTGGTGTCCAATGACATGCAGTGCATCATGCAAATCTGTGCCAGGTATCATGATGCCTTCATCCTGCACCAGTTATCAATTCCCCTTTTCTTTCACCTAGACCATCTGGTCAGAAGCTATCTACAGGAAACTTTGTGATATCCGGCACCGACGGGACCGGCGTGTTGCCGATCTATCAAAACTGCCGGACATACAAAGTTAATGTTGAAGCATACGGAGGTTTTCATCTCCGTATCTGACAACAAACACTGTTGCTTAGCAACAGCTTCTAAAGAGTCGGCTGCAGCTGCAAGTGTCTCTAGCTGAAGCTGTTGCTATAGCTACAGACCTTGCAGTGCCTGACTGGGAAAAAAAAAGAATGAGAACTAAAAAAACTTACAGAAAACGGCTCCTGATTTTTGCCGTTAGATCAAGTATTCCGGACATACAACCTCCGGATAAACCAAAGTTTCCTGTACTTGGAGATGAGGGTTATGCTCTGCAGTTGTGGTTCATGAGATCTGTCAAGAATTGAAGCACAGATGGAGAGATGAGATAATCAGAGCCATGTCTCTACTAGAACTCTGATGGAACAAACCATTGGCATCGTCAAGCAATACTTTTGCTGCCTGGATAAGTCTAGAGGTATCCTGCAGTACAGTACCCAGAGAGTCCAAGATTGACATTGTCTGCTGCATGCTTCACAACTTTGCCAAGCAGAGCGGCCAACCCATTGAGCCACCTGTGGAGGAAGACATGGAGGCAGAGCAGCATGAACAGGAAGGCACAGGATTGCGAGGAAGAGCAAGGCCTACATTTCCTGCCAGCTGTAATAGCTCTTCGACAGTGGTTACTCAAGGATCACTTCGGCTAACTACTATTCCCCAGCACCAATAGTCCTTCAGAACATCAGTCCCAGTCCTTCCACTATCATTAGGACTGTACTCAACCCAGACATGGCATTGGGTCTTTCAGTCAAATCGTATTGCTTGGTCAACAAATACTTACCAAACCCACTGTGCACACCAAGAATTCTGTTAGACTGTAATTGACAATAAGTGTTAACACATCAATAAACTAACGATCACCTGATGCAATCCCCTAGTGCCTGTCTTAAGTGCTCTTCTACCTACCCTTGTGCTCCTACAAGGTGCTCTCCTAGTGGCTATAGCTTAGGAAGTGGAAAGGTGCTGTGCCTCCGATGAGGGTGCTTGAGATGGCTTTGGGTGGCCACCTCGAGGAGCTTTGGCTTGAGAAGGCCCGGCTGAAAACTGTTGTACCTCGGCTATGTGAGTACTACATACAAGTAGGAAGTGATCACCTCTACACTATCCCACCATGATGCATAAAAACCCCTGACAGACACTCGAGTGCACCTGATAGTTTCTGGTGCACAGCTACAATTCAGCTCTTTTAGGTTGGACCCTGGAAGTCATCATCTTGGCCTCTACAACAAGTCTAGAACATGAGCTATCCTCCTTCCCGACCCCCTCCCACTGACATTGTGCTTGGTGCAAACGCCTCTGAGTCCCTATCTACAGGATGCCAATTTCTAATCTGGTGCTTTCAAGGGTGAGAGTGAATGACAGTGCATTTTCTGTATTGCCAGTGGGCCCGGGACTTGCATTGGACCTGGAGAGAGAGGAGAGAGAAAATGTTAGTAAACGGCAAGGGTAAGTCTTAGCACTAGACCGTATGCAGATTGTGTGAAGGGGAGAGTTCAGTGATGAGGGAAGAAGGAGGTTTAAAGTGCAAAGAACCCTGTGGCACATTTCTTCCTGCTTCGCCATTTGCGATGGCTCTGGCTCGCCCTCTATTCACAACATGCCTGGCAACTTCTGCTGCTGTCACGACTTGGCAAGATGGTGGTTCCTCTCCAGTGGAGGTCCTCTGCCTGGCATTGTGTGCTGGCTTATCATGCAAGAGAAAATGAAGAGTATTATTCATTTAGTTCAATGAAAATTTAAAATTGGCAGAGATGTAAAATGGGCTGCTGACTTGCTATCACACATTTTACTCTATCTCACAAAGTCAAGATCTACCCCGTTCAGTGGACCGCCACACTACACTAAGAAATGCAGGCCAGCTTTAAATGACGTAATTCCTGCCTGAATTCCCTCTCTCCTCCATGGCCAAGCTGTCAAATGACCAGTGTGATTCATGTTGACTGTTCATCCATCATATTGAAATGAGACACAGACCTGAAAATGTTTCATGCCTTCTACAAACATCATCAGGTGGGCGACACAACCACCTCGCCCACCGTGTGCCTGTTTTGGGCAAAACCTAAAAATTGCCCCAATGTCTGTTCATTGATTGTGTGTTCTGCGTGTTCTTAACAAAAGCATGAGCAAGCTCTAATACTGTGATATTGGAGGCACAGGCACATTTGTTTCCCCCATTTGTATAAAAGTATAAATTCATGACTGCGTCTTTCTGGGACCAATGCTGCAATCTTGCTTGGTCATGTGATATAATATGCAGTTGCCAGATTTCCTTTTTGCTATTAACATGGCAGAAGACTTTTTTACAGTTTAACTTCCTCTTTTAGTTTATGTTGATCAATAATTCATTTAGTGTGATATCAGATATAAAAATCTCACATTCCTGGTAATTAGAACATCATAAAGAGTTTCTGAAATACTAGTTAAAGTAACCCATTGATTACTGTCCTAATCGAGTATTTGCTTTTTCTTAAGATACTTCACACAATCAGCCAGTGTGACTCTGGAATTGAATCTGCATACTCTAACAGCCTCAGAATTTATTGAAAATATGCAGAATACTTAACCTTTGATTATGGTTTACTCAATATTTTGTGACCTAATGAAACATTTGACACTGTTGTTCAAAATGTCAACTTAAAGCTTAAAATGTTTTTAATGCTATAACAGCTTCCTGGCTTAACGATGATGGCTCTCTTACAAATAAGTATCAAAGGGGAAGGAATTTTAAATGGAATATTATCTGCTCTGTGTGAGGTACAAATTATTTTCCAAGGTTCAATTTGAGGTCATTTGTTATTTCACACATTAATGACCTGCCAAAGGTAAGCTGTCAAGCAACAGTATTTATGCATACAGACGACAATGTTGCTATTTTCTATCAATCTTCTTCACTTGCTGACATCTCGATCGTGTTGAACCACTGAAATTTATAATGGTCAGTTCATAATATTTGTTCCTTCATAATAAAATATTCAGTGGTTTACAGTGCAGTCCGTAGCTTTAACTTGCATACACCATAAACTAAGAAATTAACACTGCTGATTTTTTTTTTAATCATTTGTATTTCCCACATTCCATTGCTTTCCTATTACATGGTTTCTGTTGGCTACGCACTATTCCCCATAGACCGGCACTCTGTTCCCAGGCCAGTGATCAGTTGGTATAATTTGTGTCAAACCAGCTCAGAACTGGACTTTCTTTCCTTCTCTGTGAGGAACAAAGCACCTAGACTTGCATTTAATGTCTCTATCTCCTTAGCAGAATGCCATGTGACTCCCTTTGTGAGTGTGAACCCATGCCCTTTCCTACTTGTGGTTCTGTTTACTGTTAAATTTGTTTATAGATTACCTATATTACAGTACCACAGAGCACTAATCAAAAAGGGAAGCAACTATCTGAAAGCTGCTGATGAATAACTATTTAAATAGTTTGACACTTAACAGAATTAAAGCAGCAGTTGCATAATCATAAACAGCTTGCATATATAGCATTCATGTAATTTCATATTACATCATATTTTGCAGAAACTTAATTGCAGCCATCCTAGAATGCCAACTATTTTTTGGATTAATGCTGTAATGTTTCCTTTAAGTCCATCCTTAAACACTTTGTAGCAGCAGTTAAACAACATACTACAAATATCAATTGGTTTATTGCTCTGGTCACATGGGCAAAAAACAAATAAGCCTCTCTTCTTCCCCTTTCCCACAAACAGGTGGGTGGAATACCTGCAGTATATTTGCCAGTTGGATAGGGTGTATCCCAGGGCATTGCTCCACCTGGGCAAACACCAGGCAGTTTGAGATTTCTTCTTCCATCTGTCCTCTTGCCGCCCCACATCAAAAACTGAAAGCATTGGTGCAAAAAGAATGTAAGATGGGTAGGAAAACAAAAGACTCACTCAAAAGTTCCCAAAGGGAAGCTAATTAACCCAAGTATCCCTAGAGATTTACAAGACAGACCGAGGACATTTGACACATTGGGCAGGATTTTCATTGGGCCGTGGAGGCGGGATTGGAGGCGTGCGGAGGGTTAAAATCTCGAAATCGGGGGGCACGAACCCATCCCGCCCCCAACCCGCCTCCATGCCAGTTTCAAAGGAGGCGGATACCCGACCCGCACTGGGACCCGCCTCCCTGAGGCAGGAAGGGGATTAGTGCCAATTAACTGCCCGTTAACAGGTAGTTAACAGGCAGTTTTTAGCCTAATCCCTATTTTTATTGCTGAAGTGTGGGATTCCCGACGGCTCCAAACCATGGCATGTTAGCGAGGTGGACCGTCGGGCTGAAGGGCTTGGAGGGTTCGAGATGTCCGGTGTTCAGGTGAGTGATAGGTGCATGAGTGCAGAGGTAAGTGTGTTTGGTGTGTGTAAAGTGTTTAAAGAAGTTTTACTTACATTTACTTACCTTTACAGCCTTCCTTCCTTCAGGTCTCGGGAGTCCCTCATCTCACCGGCACAGAAAGCAGAATGGCTGCGAGCTGTCAAAAGTTGCAGCATTCAGCTTTCTGTTCTGGAGAGATCTCTAAATCATCCTGAGAGGAAGGAATTAAATTGGAGTACGGATTGTCAGTGTTTGACAGCTTCAAACAGCTGTCAAACACTGATATTTCATCTGTCAAAAGCTTTGACAGATGAAATGTCAATCTGTGACGTCACCTGTTGCTGGGTGGCCCTTAATTGGCCTGCTGAGCCCGCTGGGTGGGCTCAACAAGGTCAATCAAGTGAAAATCACATGGGTTGGCCATAACTCGATGGAGGCGGAACTACAACCCCGAAAGTTGAAGTCCCGCCTCCTCAATGAAAATCCAGCCCATTGTTTCTGTGCTTGCTCTTTGCTAAAGCAGTCAAAAACTAATCTCGCTGCCCTGTGCTCTCACTATCGCTCTGTATTTTTCTCTGTTTTAAGTATTTATTGGCTTTTCCCTTATAAGATGCAGTGATCTCTGTCTCAACCATTCCCTGTGGCAAAGCATTCCATGCTCCAACAACACTCTCCATAAAGAAATTACTCCTAAACTCTCCTCACTTTTTTAGTGACGATTTTAAATCGATGACCACTCATCGCTGACTTCCCAACCAGAGGAAATAGCCTTTTCCTATTTCAAAACCTTTCAGAATTTTGGAAACCTAATACATTTTTTCTTGGCCTTCTCTCATCTAGTTCAAATAGTTCCAGTGTCTCAAATCTCTCCTCACAACTATAGGTTCCCATTTCCAGTAGCACGTAAGACAATTTGGAGATGTTCTCATGTACCTAAGTGTCAATAAATTATCCCATTGCTCTCAATGGACATAGTCTGGCATCCAATAGAAAACAGCTACATCAACATGTTTAGTTTGCCAATGTGTGCTACAAATACCATGTAAACAAAATGTACAATGGCAACCCAAATGTACAAAGACATGTAAAATACTGAATAAATAATACAAATATTATTTAACAAAACTAAGATGGTTCATTGTGAAACACTTGAAAAAAAATTGCTTTTAGCAACAGACTGCTAGATTACCTCATTAAAATGTTTTTTATACAATCATTCATCCATCATAAAAATCGGTTCATACAGTGCCTTGTTTAGGATATGCTGGGGGAGAAATTTGGTTGCTAGTGCCAGCGATTAGCACCTAAAGAGGCCGAGAATTGGGGCGTTACCCAAATTTTGGGCGGGCACAGTGAACCCAGTGCCTCTCGCCATATTGAGTGGTATTTTAGCGCCGGCGCTAAGTCTTAGCGCCCGGGCGCAGGCAGATCATGACGTCATTTCAGTGTGCAACGCCTTCTTGGCGCCCCGGACCGGAAATTCAGTGGCGCCCCCCTCTGTTCCGCCCGGCGCTAATAAGGACAGCTTCCAGGAACGTTCCCCAGTGGCTCTCGGGCTTAGGGGGGCGCTATTTAAAGGGCACTGCACTGGTATAAAAGCGGCAGCCATTTTGGGAGCACAACTTATTTGTGATTTGCACAGATTGGAACAGTTGAACTCTGAGCCATTTCACTGCTGACCCAGCGCTGCCAGAGGACCTTCAGCCTTCATACCATCACCCTGCTGCTGGTGAGCGCTTACACCCTTTTTAATTTCTGCTGACCTATTATTATGGGGGCTGCTTTGGAGGGGAACGTCCTGCTGCTCGACCATCTTGAAAGGGCACAGGGACGGAGGGAGAGAGGGCCAGGAATGGCCAGACGGAGGAGGGCCAACAGACGTCGCCACACCAGACCTTACGCTGCCAGGGTATTCAGGCAGCAGTTCTCTTACTTCAACATGTCGGAGGAGCAGTGTGTTAGGAGGCTGCGATTCCGAAAGGAGGTGGTGACTGAGCTGTGCCACCTGCTTCAGGAAGATCTGCAGCCGCAGATAAGGTGCAGGACCTCTCTGTCGGTGGCTGTGAAGATAACAGTGGCATTGAATTTCTATGCGACCGGCTCCTTCCAGTCAGCAACTGGGGACATTGCCAACATATCCCAGTTTGCGGTGCATAGCTGCATCCAGCAGATTACAGATGCCCTGTTTAAATGGCTGCGTCAGTACATCTCCTTCAATGTGACACCGGAGAAGCACCGGAGAAGCAGCAATAGCAGACTTCCCCATGGTGCAGGGCGCCATTGACTGCATGCACGTGGCTTTGCGGGTGCCTGTACAGAATCCTGAGGAGTTCCGCAACCGCAAGGGGTTCCACTCCTTGAATGTGCAGCTGGTCTGTGACCACCGGCAGCTGATCCTCGCGGTCAATGCTCAGTTCCCAGGCAGCAGCCACGACGCTTTCATCCTGCGCCAGACTTCAGTCGCTGACCTTTTCGAGGCCCCGGCTCACCCAGAAGGCTGGCTTCTCGGCGACAAGGGCTATCCACTGTGCCCATGGCTGATGACCCCGCTCCGTACGCCCAGCACCCCTGCAGAAGAGCACTACAATGTCAGCCATCAGGCGACGAGGAACATTGTGGAGCACACAATCGGCGTGCTCAAGCAGCGGTTCCGCTGTTTGGACCATTCGGGAGGAGCCTTGCAGTACTCACCAGAGAGAGTCTCCCACTTCGCCGTTGTCTGCTGCATGCTCCATAACCTCGCCACCCTGCGCACCCAGCCAATGCCAGCAGACATTGACGGACCAGCAGAGGAGGAGGAGGAGGAGGAGGAGGACCAAGACGGGAGGGTCCGAGAAAGTGGAAGGGCCGTCCGTCTGAGGCTGATAAGGAGTCGGTTCTAGGCCCCTCTCACGGACTGCTTGGTGCCATTGGAAGACCACGAATGGAACC
Source organism: Somniosus microcephalus (assembly GCF_052327205.1). Lineage (NCBI taxonomy): Eukaryota > Metazoa > Chordata > Chondrichthyes > Squaliformes > Somniosidae > Somniosus > Somniosus microcephalus. Next base: position 94,115,919 of record NC_140993.1, on the reverse strand, counting down.
ATTCAGATAACCCAAAGCCTATGAAGGCCACAATGATTGTAAATAGCAGACATGGCCAATGCCATTAAAATTCTTTATTTTGAAAACTGTGCTTCCTTCCAACATGACAAAGCAATGGCAACTGAAAGCTTAACTAACAAACTAACACATAAGTGACTCACACACCCAGGAGACTATCCAAAACATGAGTAACATTCAGAACACGTGACTCGCACACCCGGGAGACTATCCAAAACATGACTAACATTCAGACCACCATCCACGGCCTTGATTTCTAGAAATAGGACGTTTCTGCAGCTCCTTCTACTCTTTCCCCTTTGATGGAGATCTACGTCTCTTGCGAGAACGGCCCCTTCCCTCCCTGCAGCTCCTCCGTAATGGGACCCCAGTGGCTGCATGAAGGCTGGGGGACGCCTGCTGACTGTCCGAACGCGCTGATGCCCCTGAGGGACGGCCTGGACGGACTCTGGGCTTGGAGGGGCCGGATGCTGACTGCTCCAATTGGGCATGGGTGGAAGCAGTGTGTCCTGCAGGTGATGGCAGCTGCAGTGGAGACGTGCCAGCGTTGGCATCAGGAATGCTGACATCCTGAGAGCAGGCACCAGCTCTGTGGCCGGCCGACTCACTGGCACTCTGACGGGGCAGCACCGCAGCATGCGGACCCATCGGCTGGTCCACAGATTGCTGGCCTGATGTGGTGCTACAAGGGCCCTGGGTAATCCTGGCTGAACCATGGAGGGTGGCAGCAGTCAGTGCTTGTGTGGCCTCAATCTGCCTCTGCATGAGGCCAGCGAGGGACTGCGTGGCAGGTGCCAGTGCATCGGTGAAGCCCTGGACAGTCCTTTCCAGTGATGTTGCGACGCCCTGGACAGTCCTTTCCAGTGATGTCGCGACACCCTGGACAGTCCTTTCCAATGATGTCGCGACGCCCTGGGCAGTCTTTTCCAGGGCTGCCCCGAAGCCCTGGGCACTCCTTTCCTGTGCTGCCCCGATGTCCTGCACAATCCTTTCCTGTGCTGCCCCGATGTCCTGCACAATCCTTTCCTGTGCTGCCACGAACTCTTGCACACTCCTTGCCAGTGTCTCGACGGCTTCAGGCATCCTTCCAACTGCAGCCATCAGCTCAGCATGCCTGAGTCGAGCCAGGGCACTCATTTCGGCAAGGGAATGCACCTCTTCTGCGCTCTGTGCAGCAGTCATCGTGGCCTGACGTGCCCTCCGGGTAGATGGCTCCCGAACTTCCCTCTCCCCCCCCCCCCCCCCTTGCACTGCTGGAGGCCGCTGGTTCCTGCAACTGGTTCCTCCTCAGATCCATCCCCCCCATTCCCTTCCAGTGAAGCACTATCCCCAGTCTGCAGATGGACTGGCTCACCTGAGGGTGGGACAGATGGTCCGGCTTCCTCCTGGTCGTCGCCTCCGGAGTCAGTGTCCCTGGCAGCTAGATGGCCCGGCTCCCAAGCTGGTGATGCAGCATCTGAAAGCAGGGAGGTTGAAGAGTGGCTTTAGCGAAAGGACAGGGTGGCAGCAAGGGATGCAAGAGCGCTGCAATGCTCTGACATGGGTCCCGGCTGAAAAAGCATGCTGGTGGGGGGAACAAGTGGAAGGAGAGAGTTCAAAAAGGTGATGACCTTACCATCGCTGTGCACAATGGGGTCGGCAGCTCCAGTGGTGACAGGACCTATCATCCGGCCTCCAGCAATCTGGTGGACTCTTTCCTCCAGGTCCGTCAGTTCCTGCAGCTGAGGAGGGCCCCCGCCAGCACGATTCTGTTCCCTCCGGTTCCTGGCCAGCTTGCCCTGCAGGGGAAAGGATGGGAAGTTCTGAAACATGCTGCCCTGAGTTGTCATCTCATGCCCCCCCATGGTGGATCAGCCCTTACAGTATGCCCTGAGTTGTCATCTCATGCCCCCCCATGGTGAATCAGCCCTTATAGTATGCCCTGAGTTGTCATGTCATGCACCCCCATGGTGGATCAGCCCTTACAGTATGCCCTGAGTTGTCATCTCATGCCCCCCATGGTGGATCAGCCCTTACAGTATGCCCTGAATTGAATGTGCGTGTGCGTTCCCAGAAAGGGCCATGGGTCCTGGCTGACAGATGGCCATTGGGGCATCGCACACCCTCTGGCCATAAAGTCAGGTACAGATGGAGGGATGAAGAAGATTGCCAACAAGCCACTCAACCTAACGACCCGAGTGAGATCGTTGAACTTCTTCCTGCATTGCACAGGAGTCCTGGGCGCCATGCTGCTGGAGTTGACTCTTTGACAAACATCCCTCCAAGCTCTGCGGTACTCGTTCTGAGGAGGTCTCTTGCCATTGTCAGGGTACAGCACTGCTCGCCGGCACTCCACTGCGCCAACCAAAGCATCCAATGCCCTTTGGGAAAAGCGCTCCGCTCTCTGCCTCACCCTCTCCATCTTGTCAAAGTTTGCAACGCCTCAGTTTGCACAGCGCCGAAATTGAGGCCTACAGGACGATGAGTCTGGCTGCTGAACCTAAATGACCCGCCCCTTTAAGAGCTGGCCGGCGCCTGCATGTCTCGTGGTCATCGATTATTGACAGCACCTGCGCTGCGCCCGTCCGCCCAGATATTGAGTAGCGCCATAGGAGTCCCGTGCAGCGCCTGATTTAACGCCGCAATCACCCTCGGGCGCAGCAACCCAATATCGCTGGAGGTGGCGATAAGTTGCGCCTGGCGATAAAATTTGTGCATCGCCAATTCTAGCGCCTCGAGCGGGGCTATACCCAATTTCTCCCCCGCTGTCTTTTACTGCTTTCAGTATTAGCCTCTGCTTGCACATAAAGGTACACGTGGCACATAACTAGAGAGTTTAACTGCTCAATTAGCTCTATATCTTTCCTTGCTTATAATCCCTAGGCTGAATAGCACCTTTCTAAATCATTGTGGGGGGGGGAAAAACCTAATTTTTGGAAAAAAATATAGCCACAATAATAGTATTTGTTTTATGTACTTAATATACATTATATGTAAGTTCATTTTGCATTGCAAACCAAGTGTAAACCGACTCTTTCAGCTCACTACTTTTATATAAATACAGTATTAAAATAACATTTGTAAATGCTTAGGAAAAGGTGCTTTGATGAAATAAGACCAATAACAAACTAAGATAAGAAACCTTTAATTAGCACATAACTGAACAGGAGTGAATAATATATTTGCACATAGTTGTGAGCATAATTCACTGCATTGAATGGCACTGATGGACTTTATTAAATAGTGATTCATTAACAGAGCAATGAAGTAGTTTTCCAGAGTAACTCAAAAAGCAGCCTTAAATAAGTTTCATCAGCTTGTAGAATTGTACAATTGTAGAATCTAACAAGCACAAATAGACCTCCAGACTTGTTTTTAGTTTTATTAGAGTCCTCACATTTTTCAACAGCAACCCACTTGAAGTCTAGTTGGAAGTCAGCATAATGGCAACAAAAAGGCCCATTACTGTGTCCTGAATTAATGGGCCAGTAATTCCTGTCCCAACGCGTGAGTACGGACGGGGTACTCACGCGTGGGCCCGGAGGAATTGCTGGTTTTCAGCATGCACAGCGCATGCGGGGAAAACCGGCATTTCCTCTCCTCTGACCCAAGGGGTTAAGAGGCGGAACGCGTACGACGTATCAGGCAGCGCGTGTGTGCTGAACTTCCCTTTTTTTATTAGAGTTGCCCGTGGGGAAAAGACTCCGGTTTTTACGCGTGGAAAAAGCAGCCGTAAGTACTTACTTTTAACAGGTAAGTGGTCTGTTAAGTAAAATTAGAACATTTTTCCACAGGTTCTTTTTTTTTTAAGTCTTTACAGTAAGGTAAGTGTATTTCTAGCCCTGATTTTTTACATAATTTTTTTCAAAATTTAAAATTATTGTTTAAAATAGTTTTTTACAGTTATTTATAGTTTATTTAAGTAGTGTGATTTTTTTTAAATTTTCTTTCAAGTTTAAGTAGTGTTTTGGGGCCAGGAGTTTTCATGAGTTTGACAGTTCTTACTATCAAACTCATGAATGAACTTTTGCAAACTCCCATTGGTTGCCCAGTGCTCACGTGATCCCAGCCGGCTCATCGCACTAAGTACGCCGCTGGGTCACGCACGCACAGCGCGGCAGGACCTGAAGTGGGCCAGTGACAGGAAATGCAATGCGGGCCAGGATTGAAATGTCAGCGCGCCGGGTAAGTGCACATAGAAACATAGAAGATAGGAGCGGGAGTAGGCCATTCGGCCCTTCGAGCCTGCTCCGCCATTCAATGAGATCATGGCTGATCATCCAAATTCAGTACCCGGTCCCTGCCTTCTCCCCATATCCCTTGATCCCTTTAGCCTTAAGAAATATATCCAACTCTTTCTTGAATATACTTAATGAACTGGCCTCCACCGCCCTCTGTGGCAGAGAATTCCACAGGTTCACCACTCTCTGGGTGAAGAAATTCCTCCTCATTTCAGTCCTAAATGGCTTACCCCTTATCCTTAGACTATGACCCCTGGTTCTGGACTCCCCTGCCATCGGGGATATCCTTCCTGCTTCTAGTCTGTCCAGGCCTGACAGAATTTTATAGGTTTCGATGAGATCCCCTCTCAATCTTCTAAACTCGAGTGAGTATAAGCCCAATCGACACAATCTCTCCTCATACGTCATTCCTGCCATCCCAGGTATCAGCCTGGTGAATCTTCGCTGCACTCCTTCCATGGCAAGAACGTCCTTCCTCAGGTAAGGCGACCAAAACTGCACACAATACTCAAGGTGTGGTCTCACCAAGGCCCTGTACAACTGCAGCAAGACATCCTTGTTCTTGTACTCGAACCCTCTTGCAACGAAGGCCACCATACCATTTACCTTCTTAACCACCTGCTGCACCTGCATGCTTACCTTCAGCGACTGGTGTACAAGAACACCCAGGTCTCTTTGCACTTCCCCTTCTCCCAATCTATTGCCATTCAAATAATAATTTGCCTTCCTGTTTTTGCCACCAAAGTGGCAAACCTTTCATTTATCCACATTATAGTGCATTTGCCATGTTTCTGCCCAATCACCCAACCTGTCCAAATCGTGCTGGAGTTTCACGACATCCTCCTCACAGCATACCCTCCCACCCAGCTTTGTGTCATCTGCAAATTTGGAGATATTACATCCAACCCCCTCGTCCAGATCATTAATATATATTGTGAACAGCTGGGGTCCTAGGACCGATCCTTGCGGTACCCCACTAGTCACTGCCTGCCACTCGGAAAATGACCCGTTTATTCCAACTCTTTGCTTTCTGTCCGCCAACCAGTTCTCTATCCAAGTCAATACCTTGCCCCCAATCCCATGTGCCTTAATTTTGCACGCTAATCTCTTCTGCGGGACCTTATCGAAAGCCTTCTGAAAGTCCAAATTGTTGTGTATGTACCTTTAAGAGAATAACTGGTCTCAGACTGCAGTACCGGCAGTGACCACCCCTGTATAAAAGGCGCTAGAGAGCCTCTGTTTGTTAGTTTTACTATTGACTTCCACCAGTAAAGATTTGTTTGTTTTCACTCCTGCTGGTCCGTGTCTCAATCATTCACGGACTTAACACTGGCGACGAGTAAGAAACGAACTTACCTGCAACTCGGCAGCACCTCAGACGACGTTGTTGAAGGTCGGAGCCAGAAGAAAGAGAAAAAAAAAATTGAGTCCAAAGAAACTCGAGAAACGGGCGCCGACCGTCAATCATCGGTTTGAAAACTTGCAGGAGAGACTGTCCAGAGCCAGGCCGGGTTCCTCGGTCTGTGGTTTCCCAGCTAATCGGGCTGGTGGCAGGTAGTGCTCTGATTCTTCCTGGGCTGCGGCGGGCTGAAGCTCGATCGGGTGGCTTTTCAACGGGGCCGGGCAGCGAGTCGGGAAGCAAAGAGAGAGAGAGAGGGTGGAGCACACAGGGCGCGGCCGGTGCTTCGAAGCCGGGCAGCGTTCGGACCTAAGAAGAGGGAGGGAAGTATCCCAGAGGGTCCGCTCCACGACAGGAAAATAATAAAAGAAAAAGAATCAATATTTAACGCGCAAGAAACCGTGGAAAGCAGCGCTAACAACAGCGGGGAAGAAGGCAAAGCGCGGGAGGCGCCATTTTGTTAAATCGGGGAAGAAGGCAAAGCACGGGAGGCGCCATTTTAGATTTGCAAGATGCCGAAGACTGGCTGTATCACTGCTTTTGATAATACATTAGAGGACTGGACCACGTATGTGGAAAGAGTCGAGGTATATTTCGAGGCAAACGAAATAGCGGAGGGGAAAAAGGCATCGATATTGCTAAACTTAATGGGCACTAGAACGTACGGCCTATTGCGGGACCTGATTACTCCAGCCAAACCGAAGGCGAAGAGTTTTAACAAAATTGTTGCTGTCCTACAGGAACACTTAAACCCTGCACCGCTGTTGATAGCAGAAAGATTTAAATTCCACAGGAGAACTCAGCACAAAGATGAGAGCAATGCAGAGTATCTTATGGAACTACGCAAGCTATCAAAGCACTGCCAGTTCGGAGCAGGACTGGCAGATACCCTACGGGACAAATTTGCCTGTGGACTCCTGAGTGAAGGAACACAGAAGAAGTTACTCTCAGAGAAAGAGCTGACGCTAGATAAGGCTTTCAGCATGGCAGTATCGTATGAAGCAGCAGCCAGGGGAGCTGCAGAAATTCAACAAAAACCACAGGAATACGGCACCCACGAAATGACACGGGGATTTGCAAAATGTTATCGCTGCGGCAGAACTAACCATGACCAGAAGGACTGCTGGTCCAAAGACAAAATATGCAGACAATGCGGGAAGATTGGACACATTGCACGAGTTTGCAGGTCTGGGAAGAAGACCAGTGACAACAAAAAGGCTACTAAGGAACCGTACAAGAAAGTACAAAAGATGACGGACAGTAGTTCCGAAGATCAGAGGAGCGATAATGAATCCGGAAACAGGAGACTAAGCTGTCTCAAACTTCACAATGTAATCGCAAAAGAGGATCACCGAACCATTTGGGTCACCCTCACGATAGCAGGGTCCCAAGTTAAAATGGAATTGGATACTGGATCAGCTCTGACCGTCATGAATCGACGAGACTACGAGCGGCTATTTTCACACATACCCTTGAGAGAGACATCCATCGTCTTGACGACGTATACGGGGCAAAAAGTATACCCCAGAGGAAAAATAAGGGTGCCTGTCGAATACAACGGCAAGAAAATACGGAAATTGTATCTCTACAAACTGCCAAATGGTGGACCACCGTTATTGGGACGGGAATGGATCAGGAAGATAAACTTTGATTGGCATTCCATTCATGCAATGATGGTGGACGGTAAAAAAGATGAAGACGTCACTCCTGGACGATTGTCAACAATCTTAGCTAACGCCAAAGAGGTATTTCAACAAGAACTGGGCACTCTTAAAGGCGTAACCGCCTCAATAAAAATAGAAGAGAATGCAGTTCCCAAGTTTTTCAAAGCGAGACCGGTACCATATGCAATTCGCCCAGCCGTCAAGGCAGAGCTGGAGAATCTGGAGAATGCAGGCTTGTTATCTAAGGTAGACTGGAGCGAGTGGGCGACACCCATTGTTCCTGTCATGAAGAAAACGTTAACCAATAAGTCCGGAGAGCCAAGGAAGATTCACATCTGTGGGGATTTCAAGGTGACGGTGAACCCTGTCCCTCACACAGTACAATATCCTCTTCCAAGGATAGAAGACATCTTCGCCTCGCTGTCTGGAGGGAAGCGTTTTACAAAAATTGACCTAGCACAAGCATATTTGCTGATGGGGGTTGAAGAGTCCTCTAGGAAGTATCTCACGATAAACACTCACAAAGGTCTTTACCAGTATCATCGATTGGTATTCGGAGTAGCATCGGCTCCGGCGATATGGCAAAGAGCGATGGAACAAGTCCTGCAAGGGATTCCGGGGACTCAGTGTTACTTGGACGACATCCTTGTAACAGGTGAAGATGACAGTGAACACCTTAACAACCTAGAACAGGTGCTCACTAGACTACGGGAACATGGGCTGCGAGCCAACCGCCCCAAGTGCGAATTTTTTAAGAAACAGGTATCGTATTGTGGACACGTGATTGATGAAGAGGGGTTACATAAGTCCCCTGACAAAATTGAAGCGGTTGTTAAGGCCCCAGTGCCTGAAAATGTGTCGCAACTGAGGTCATTCCTCGGATTGGTGAATTACTATCATAAGTTTTTGCCGAATTTGTCGACAATTTTGCACCCACTGAACGCCCTGCTACGAACGGGGGTAGCATGGAAATGGAGCGATGATTGTAAGCGTGCTTTTCAGAAGACTAAGGACTTAATCACTTCAAGGGAAGTATTGGCTCACTACAACCCAGCACTGCCGATCAGACTGGCGTGTGATGTGTCTCCCTACGGCATTGGGGCGGTACTGTCACATAAGTTCCTTGATGGGTTAGAGAGGCCGATAGCTTTTGCGTCACGCTCGTTAACTTCTGCCGAGCGTAACTATGCTCAGATTGACAGAGAGGCCCTCAGCCTAGTGTGGGGGGTGAAGAAGTTCAATCACTACCTGCACGGTCAAAAATTTACCCTACTAACCGATCATCAACCTCTTGTCTCCATTTTCAACCCTCAGAAGGGCGTACCGATAATGACGGCACAACGGCTGCAGAGATGGTCCCTTTTCGTAGGCGCACACCAATATGACATCGAGTACAAAGGAACTAAACAGCATGGAAATGCTGATGGATTGTCACGTCTACCATTGCCGACGGTGGAAGAAGAAGACCTTGCAGTGGATCCAATGGAGTTATTCCACTCGACCACAGTCGAATGTCTCCCTGTGACGAATGCAAACATAGAAAAGGAAACACGGAATGACCCGACACTATCACGGGTCTGTGATTTAATGGTGAAGGGATGGCCAGCACATGGCGAACCACTGCTGCCAGCATTCTCGCCGAGAAGAGAACAGCTGTCGGTGTGCAGAGGGACCTTGATGTGTGGATCCAGAGTAGTAATTCCACCTAAGTTGACGGATAGAGTACTCAATGAGCTTCATGCGGGTCATCTGGGTGGGGTAAAAATGAAGAACTTAGCCAGAGCATTTGTGTGGTGGCCAGGAATCGATAGAGAAATCGAAGAGATGACCAAGAGCTGTGCAGGATGCCAGAAGGTCCAAAACGCCGCACCACAAGCTCCTCTGCATCCATGGGAGTGGCCCTCATCTCCATGGCAACGGGTGCACATTGATTTTGCTGGTCCCTTCATGGACTCGATGTTTTTAATTGCGGTGGATGCACATTCAAAGTGGCCAGAGGTAATAAAGATGTCCTCAACCACCACGGAAAAAACTATCACAGTTTTGTGAACCATATTCGCCAGGAATGGGCTGCCTGAACAGATTTGCTCTGACAATGGACCACAGTTTGTGTCTGAAGAGTTCCGGAGGTTCTTAAAGAACAATGGCGTTAAGCATTACACATCTGCCCCATATCATCCAGCCACTAATGGATTGGCCGAGAGGTTTGTCCAAACATTCAAGAAGGCTATCAAGGCAATGTGTAATGAAGATATACCCCTACAACACAAGGTGGACAACTTCTTGTTTGCCTACCGGAATGCGACACATGCGGTTACCAACCAAACTCCAGCCATGATGTTCTTCAATCGAAGACTATGATGCCGCTTGGATTTGGTTAAGCCAAACGTCCGAAGACTTGTGGAGAACAGGCAGTTTCAGAATATGAATGAAAGGCCGACCAGAAGTTTTAAGGTAGGTCAACCAGTTTTGGCCCGGGACTACCGCACTGAGAAATGGCAGCCAGGAACGATTTGTACACGACAAGGACCTCTCATGTATACCGTGGACATTGGGGAGAGCATTGTAAGACGCCATGCTGACCAGATTCTAGAGTCACTGGAAAACATCAACTCCACACCACAATCTGATACACCTGGTAATGAAATTGACGTTCCAATTGCAGCTACTGCAGAACTGGTAATATTGGAAGCAGATGAACCAAACAAAGACATTGATCCCGACGCAACATTGCCAGAAGAACCTGATACCCCAAAGAGGCGTTATCGAGACAGAATCAGGAAGCCTCCTCAAAGACTGGACTTATAATTGCTTAAACTTAACCAATGTATCTAGCAACAGTAATTGTGATTGTAATTCGTTATCATTTAGTTGTCAAATGAATGTTATGTACTGTTTATCTAAAAGGGGAGGAATTGTTGTGTATGTACCTTTAAGAGAATAACTGGTCTCAGACTGCAGTACCGGCAGTGACCACCCCTGTATAAAAGGTGCTAGAGAGCCTCTGTTTGTTAGTTTTACTATTGACTTCCACCAGTAAAGACTTGTTTGTTTTCACTCCTGCTGGTCCGTGTCTCAATCATTCACGGACTTAACACAAATACACCACATCCACTGGTTCTCCCTTATCTATTTTACCAGTTACATCCTCAAAATATTCCAGTAGATTAGTCAAGCATGATTTACCTTTTGTAAATCCATGTTGACTTTGTCCGATCCAGTCACTGCTTTCCAAGTGCTCTGCTATTACATCTTTTATAATGGACTCTAGCATTTTCCCCACTACCAATGTCAAGCTTACCGGTCTATAATTCCCCGCCTTTTCTCCACCACCTTTTTTGAATAGTGGGGTAACATTAGCTACCCGCCAATCCATGGGTACCGTTCCAGAGTCTATCGAGTTCTGGAAGATGACCAGCAATGCATCTACTATTTCTAGGGCCACTTCCTTAAGTACCCTGGGATGTAGATTATCAGGCCCTGGGGATTTATCGGCCTTCAGTCCCATCAATTTTCCTAACACCATTTCCCTCCAAATACTGACTTCTTTCAGTTCCACCCTTTCATCAGACCCTATGTTCCCCGGCATCTCTGGGAGGTTATTTGTGTCCTCCTTTGTGAAGACAGAACCAAAACATGTATTTAGTTGGTCTGCCATTTCTTTGTTCCCCTTTATAAATTCCCCCGATTCTGACTGCAAGGGACCTACGCTTGACTTCACCAATCTTTTTCTCTTCACATATCTATAAAAGCTTTTACAGTCAGTTTTTATGTTCTCTGCAAGCTTACTCTCGTATTCTATTTTCCCTTTCTTAATTAATCCCTTTGTCCTCCTTTGTTGAATCCTAAATTGCTCCCAATCCTCAGGATTATTGCTTTTTCTGGCCAATTTATATGCCCTCTCCTTGGACCTGATGCTATCCCTAATATCCCTTGTTAGCCACGGTTGGGTCACCTTTTTTGTTTTATTTTTATGCCAAACTGGGATGAACAAATTCTGTAGTTCATCCATTCGGTCTTTGAATGTTTGCTATTGCCTATCCACCGTCAACCCTTTGAGTGCCATTCCCCAAGCAATCCTACCCAACTCGCTCCTCAGACCATCGTAGTTTCCTTTATTTAAATTGAGGACCCTCGTCTCCGAGTCAACTACTTCATTCTCCATCTTAATGAAGAATTCGATCATATTATGATCGCTCCGACCCAAGGGGCCTCGTACAACAAGATTGCTAATTAATCCTTTCTCGTTACATAATACCCAGTCTAAGATGGCCTGATCTCTGGTTGGTTCCTTGACATATTGGTCCAGGAAACCATCCCGTAAACACTCCAGGAATTCCTCCTCCACAGTATTGTTACTCATTTGGTTGGCCCAATCTATATGTAGATTAAAGTCACCCATGATGACTACTGTGCCCTTATTGCACGCTTCTTTAATTTCTCTTTTAATGCCATCCCCAACCTCCGCCTTACTGTTTGGAGGTCTATAAACCACTCCCACTAACGTTTTTTTCCTCTTAGTATTTCTCAATTCTACCCATACAGATTCCACCTCATCAGAGCTAATATCCTTCATTACAATTGTGTTATTCCCTTCTTTAACCAGTAATGCTACCCCACCTCCCTTTCCTTTTTGCCTATCTTTCCTGAATATCGAATACCCCTGGATGTTGAGTTCCCAGTCCTGGCCTTCCTTGAGCCACGTTTCTGTAATCCCAACCAAATTGTATTTGTTTACTTCTATTTGCGCAGCCAATTCATCCACCTTATTACAAATGCTCCTCGCATTAAGACACAAAGCCTTCAGGCTTGTTTTTTTAATGCTCTTAGACCTATTAGAATTATTATTTACTGTGGCCATGTTTGATTTAAACCGTTGATTTCTCTGACTGCCACTTTTGTTTTTCTCCTTCCTATCTTTTGCTTTTATCCTTGTTTCCCTTTCCTCTGTCTCCTTGCTCAGGTTCCCAACCCCCTGCCATTTTAGTTTAAACCCTCCCCCACAGTACTAGCAAACACGCCCCCTCGGACATTGGTTCCAGCCCTGCCCAGGTGCAAACGTCCGGTTTGAACTGGTCCCACCTCCCCCAGAACCGGTTCCAATGTCCCAGGAACTTGAATCCCTCCCCCTGGCACCATTCATCTAGCCACGTATTCATCTGAAGTATCCTTCTATTTCTACTCTGACTAGCACGTGGCACTGGTAGCAATCCTGAGATTACTACCTTTGAGGTCCTGTTTATTAATTTATCTCCTAACTCCCTATACTGCGCTTTTAGGACCTCATCCCGCTTTTTACCTATATCGTTGGTGCCTATATGCACCACAACAAGTGGCTGTTCACCCTCCCCTTCCAAGATGTTCTGCAGCCGCTCTGAGACATCCTTGACGCTTGCACCAGGGAGGCAACACACCATCCTGGAGTCTCGTTTGCGGCCGCAGAAACGCCTATCCCCCTTACAATTGAATCCCCTATTACTATAGCTCTACCCCTCTTTTTCCTCCCATTCTGTGCAGCAGTGCCACCCCTGGTGCCAGGAAGTTGGCTGCTGCTGCCTTCCTCTGATAAGCCATCCCCCCCAACAGTACTCAAAGTGGTGTATCTGTTGGAGAGGGGGATGGCCACAGGGGACCCCTGCACCACCTGCCTGCGCCTAGTACTCTGCCTGTCGGTCACCCGTTCCCTTTCTTCCTGTCCAACCTCTACCTGCGGTGTGTCCAACTCCGTAAATGTGCTATTCGCGCAGCAAGCCCCCGAACCTAATTTCTGGCCCAATAATTTGACTTTTTCGCAGCGCTTGGCATTTTCTTAAAAGGACATATTAGCACAAGTGTTTCAAATGATTTATATACATATTCCTTGGACTTCTTTCAGAATTAGCTGGAACAAATCTTTCCTCTTGCCTATTAGTGGAAAGTGCTTGTGATTAGATATGAAATGTCTTTTTTAGTTCTTGAATTTTAAGCATTCACCTAGTTTAAGGCCATGGCAATTAAGTATCTCATCCTTACAAGCGTAATTTCATTCACTCTTCCATCTACATTCCTATTTGACAACAGTAAGGCAGATGTTGCTGAGCAGAATCATAGCACAAGAGGAGACTATTTGGCCTACTGTGCCGGCTTTATACTAGAGCAATCCACAATTAATCCCACTGTGCTCTCCCCATAGCCCTGTATTTTTCTCTGCTTCAAATATTTATCCAGGTTTCCCTTAAAAGAAGCAAAGGTTCCTGTATCAACCTTTCCCATGCTCCCAACAACCTGTGTAACAAAATTCCTACGAACCTTTCTTATCACTCTCTTAGCGACAATTTTAAATTGATGTCTCCTTGTCACTGACTGCCTAACCAGAGATTTTCCTTATTCACTATCAAAACAGCTTGGAGTGCATGCCATCTGGACCCGGTGAAATCATCTTAAAAGTTTTAAAAAAAATTTCAGAACCAATTCCTTTTCCATAATTATCTCTATCAATTGTTCCAAATCCTCCTCCAACATCTATTGGACAGCTCTTGTAACTCTGATTCCCTGCACCTGTGAGCACTGCCTCTCTTTGCCATCCCTGCAGATGGTCACCCACTTTTTTTTTCTACATTATCTCTGTGTCCTGAATTGCCCAGTACTGTCCCTTGGGTGAACACCTCTGGGGAATATGATCCAGAAATTTTCATCCCCTCTGATGCTCTGAAGTATGGCCAATTGCTGGTCTGCTCCAGAGACTCAATTTTTCAACATTGGTGCAAATGTGCTGCCCCTGGATACACGATCCATATCGCACTGCACACTCATCACAGGGGTTCCTTGCACTATCATCCTGTCATATTTAACTTAAAAATGTAGATAATGTCCGCCTGAGCTCTCACTACCACCAAAAAGAATCACAAGAATCATCTTACTCACTTTACACAAGTACTAATTATAGAGGAAAAACCTCCTGTCCAACTGCACCTCAGAGCTGAACTCCTTCTAAGGCTGAACTCCCACTAATGCTCTCTTCTATCCTCTCACTCCACTGGCTTCTCCACTCTCAATAACAGGAGTTAAAACAAATCTGTTGGTCTTTTTATAGCTTGAACATGGAATGCTGATCAGAAATTTCTTTTGATTCTGACTTGCTGTGTGTGGCATAATAAACTCTGAGAGGCTTCAAAAATTGTTTTGCAAGGACATTTGGCACTTTGTAAACCTTTTTCAAGGACAGATTGTCAAATTGTTTAAACAACTCATGGGGAAATTTAGCGCATACAAAAGATAAATATTTTTAAAGCTTTGTTCTTCCAGTTGGTGTTTCACATATAAAAAAAACCTTTTAATCTCAGTCTATATAACTTATTTTTGTTTCCTTTTCATTTACCATTTAGTCAGACTTTCAACAGTAGGGCTTACTAATGATATGGATAAGTCCAACGATAAGTAAACAAGTTAGACACTGTAGAACTGTGTTGTGCCATAAGAATTTACATACTGGCAGTTTTTTCTTTATGATCAAGGTTAACCTTTTTAAACTGCTCAGTTATCATGAGCTATAAGGTGCCTTGGATTTATGAGACCAAGATAAATACCAGCTCAAGCCATTTGCAAGCACTGAGGTGGACCTGACCCATGAGAGGGAAGTTGGTGGCAGACAACAAGACAGTGGGGGCTCCTCTCCAAGTGCTCACATGACCATGCCACTGCGTAGCCCTCGGTCAGAGCCCCACCAGAGTCCGCACCCAACTGAGATGGGCGTCTCAGCCCCTGCACTGCCGCAGGAGGAGCAGACGTTTGGCGAGTTCTCACAGGCTCGGAAACCCAGAGGACGCCCGCCAAAGATGTTGAAGCAGGAGCAGCATGAAAGTGAGCAAGAGGCCTCCACTTCTGCTGAAGCCACAGGGGGAGCACCACGTAGGAGCACGCGTAAGCGTAAAATAAAGCACCATTAGTCACAGGGGTAGCCACTTGGATGAATGTTTATGTGTATTGACGAAATGCCATCCCTGTTTGAAAGTATAAAAATGATTTGATGGCAAACTGTTGGCATGATGGCATCTGTTGTTTCGCCTTAGGCAGCTCCACATTGCGGGCTCCGTGACACTTACATGGTCAGGTTTGTGGCCAGAGTGAAAGGAGACCAGAGAGTCATGTCTATTGTCTATCATATCTTAAGATGGAGCCAAGGACATGTGCCAACATGGGCAACTTATGCAAATCTGGCCAGGATAAGTGCATGCTTTGCATCATGGGCAGCCATGTGCTCGCGTGCTGCCGCTGCTGGTCAATAGGCCGGTGCTTGGTCCTCCTCCTCCTCCTCATCCTCTTCTGAGGAGGCTATGAACTGAGCTACTTGCTCATCAGGAAGCTGCAAGCCACAACGCTGTGCCATGTTGTGCAGTGCACAGCAGACCACGACCATTCTGGAGACCCTGGCTGCTGAATACTGCAGGGCTCCAACTGATCTGTCAAGGCATCAGAATCGCATCTTCAACAAGCCAATGGTTTATTGATGATGGACCTGGTCAAAATGTGGCTGGCGTTGTAGCGCTCTTCAGCCTCGTTGGCTGGCCTCCTGATCGGAGTCATTAGCCACTTCTTCACGGGGGGTAGCTTGTCACCAAGGAGCCATCCATTAAGTTGGTTTGGCGGATTGAAGAGCGGAGGAACACTAGAGTTCCACAGGATGAACGAGCCATGACAACTACCACAGAACTTGGTGCAAACATGAAAAATCCCCTTCTTGTGGTTACACACCAGCTGTAAGTTGAGGGAGTGGAAGCCCTTGCGGTTGACAAAGATAGCTGGGTTCTGATGGTGTGCCCTAAGGGCCACATGTGTGCAGTCTGTGATGCCCTGCACCATTGGCAAGCCTGCCATATTTGCAAAGCCAACTGAACGCGCAGTTACACTTGCTGGATGTAATTGTGGGCCTTTGCGAAAAGGGCATCGGTAACCTGTGTGATGCAACTGTGGGCGGCTGACTGCGAGATGCCGTTGATGTCTGCTGATGATCCCTGGAAGGAGCCTGAGGCAAAAAAGTTGAGTGCGGTGGTGACTTTGACAGCCACTGGTAAGGGGTGTCCACCTGCTTCTCTGGACTCCAGTTGTTGGTGCAGCAGTGCGCAGATGTCTTCGACAACCTCTCGCGAAAGTCTCAGCCTCCTTTGGCACTGCGGCTCACTCATGTTGAGGAAGCTCATCCTTTGTAAACCCTGAGAGAGGGGTATCTCCTGCGGCGACGTGCTTCCACGCGCTGGCGCCTTCTGCCCTGTGCAGCATCAGGTGGGTGAGCAGGAGGTTGGGGCTCCTGCTGCTGTTGCTGCTGAGCTGCATGGTTCTGCTGCTGCCGTGGCTGCTCCTCATCCGAATCTGAGGTCCATGATGAAAGGAAATAAATGGTTCCCATGCTGCTGGCAGATGCCTCCGTTGGGGAAGTGCTCAGTCCAAGCAGGGAGAGGGTCTTCCAAGAAGGTCCCTCAGTTGAGAGATAGAAGCTGCAGCACCTCCAACTTCAGTAGGCCTGCTAAAAGTGCTGAAAGACCTTTGGAACAAAAATTCTGCCACCTGCAACTGCTCCCTGATGAAAGCTCCGTTTTAATGGTGGAGCTACCGCTGTGAGGAGGCCACCCACTTGTCAACCAGCCAGGATTAGCTGGCATGGTTTAGGAGGGTCGTGGAACACGCTGAAAATGTGGTACAATAACGAAGGCCTATCAAAATAGGATTATAGAGGCCCTTAACTACTATTTAAGGGTCTTAACTACCTCTCTGGTCTGATGGAGGCAGGACCGAATCGCCCCCATCAAAACTGCCTCCCGCAAAATTACGCGGAAGCGGTTTGGAGGTGGGTTCCGAACCCGCCCTCAGATTTTGCCAACTGTCCTGCCTCCAAACCCGCATCATCGGGGCTGGGAAAATCACCCCCCATGTTAACCAAATTCCTGACAGCCCAGCTCATTGATATAGATTTATCTAAAATACAAGAACTAATACTGAACTGGTATTCCAGTCTCTGCAATTCTTAAAACTGCATGAGAAAGAAATATTTCAGATAGAGAAATGGAGGTAATGACCACAGACACTCTGTCCATAAATTTGTAACTGGGCAAAAATGTATACAGTAAAGTCTGTCACTAAGTGAAACATCACTATAACTTTTAAGTTGACTGTAGGCTGTGGAATCCTCAAGTACGTTTTGGACAAGTCCTGGACTTCATTTTTTGGATTAAAGTATGAGAGGTTATTCATGATATTACTGAACAAGATACTTGCAGAATATATTTTCTTCCTGGCCTGCCATGTGATTTCCTAAGGGACTAAAACTTAATTAAACTCACCCAGTGGCTATTACATACAGCAAGAAAATGTGAAACCCTTCAGTCCCTAGATGAAGAATTCTCTACCTTAAATAGCGGGAGGGAAATTCTCTGGGATATTGCCAATTTGGAAAGATCACCCTCGCTTTATAACTAAGGCTCAAAAGGTTTGAAAAATATGCATGGTACCCTTTGGAGGATTGTTACTGATGTTCAAGTGCGCTTCGCAAATTACTAATGGGTATGGATAAAGTCTAACTATAAATAAACAAGGCAGATACTGTAGAACTGTGTTGTGCCATAAGGATTTTCATTCTGACAGTCTTTCCTTTAACACTTTGCACACTCTGTAAGCATGTTGTTGCTGCTAATTCTACAGTAAATTTAGTGGCCAGTAACATTTCACACCAAATGATTATTTTCAGACAGTTCACATTTTTTTTAACCAATGGTAATGGTGCCGTTATACTGCTAGTGTGTAGTCCTAGTACTTTTGGAGTGCTGAGGACAGCACAGTTGCTTGGTATTTCATCTAATTAGTGAAAGAAGAATATTTCAAACATATGCAGAGCTCGTCACTAGCTTCCAACTGGGGTCAAACTTTTTCAAACAATGTTGGTGGGGAGGGGGTGGTGGTGGGGAACTCTTTGCTTTTCCTCTAGCTAATTTCTATCCTCACCTACAAGTATTAGCCGCTTGCTGAGGTACAGTTTTAATGCCGATCTATCTGTGTATGTGGCAGGCTATTTGACTACAGGAGACTGCACAGCCAAACCTATGTGTGTGCTCACCTGATGACCACAATCATACATCCAGCAGTGGTTGCTGGACAGTGATGGGCAGTAGGAACCCTAAACTATTTTACCCTGCCTAATGGACACTGATCTAGTGGGCACTGATGCCAACGCTAGAATCCCTATAGCAAACTAGTTGAGGTTAGCTAAATAAGCAGATCAAAAGCCTTCCTGCCCTGTGTTACTCTGCTACTCACTAAACTCAGGAAGCCGTTGGGAGATTATTTTCTGATAGTGAAAATACTCTAGATTCTTCACTGAATAACCTTTCACTTTAAAGTTCCCGTATGTGGCTTTGCATCAATTACAATTATATTACAACTGGCATAAAACAGGCATTGCAAGACCACTTCCTCCAGATAATCTCATACTACTAGAAAATGCTGAGTCAGTGCTAGTTTAGCAAAATGATACTGCAGCTATATGATTAATCTTGCATTGATGCAACACAAAAGCTACTTCATGCCAACACATCATGTTCAGTTTAAGGGGCAGAAATTCAACTCACGGCCGACAGATTTTCTGGCATAAAAACGGCATAGACCTGTAAATTTTGCATTGCAATCTGCCGTGCCAGAACTATACCTGAATACGCTGGACGTCATATTGGATCGAGCGACTTTTAGTCGTCCAGGAATCCACTTGAAACAGGCTTTCGGCTTAACCATGCAAATCAGGGCTCTACATCAGTTGTAGGACCCTGAATGCAAAGCTTAGGTACAGATGAATAGAGCTTGCACCATGCATGCTCTGCCTAGTTGTACCAGGTGTTGAGTGACCTAACTAGAGATCCTTAAAAAGATAGCTGGAGGCTGCTCAGAAAAACGTCCAGGAAACTTTTGTAGGCCAGGAGAACGAGGAATGCTCCTCCTGAACCCGCAGAATCTCCAGTCCGCTGCTGGAGCATTCAAGGCCCCTTGTGATTGCCCTTCCTCCAGCCTTCCAACTACCACCACCCGACGTGCGGCCAGCTCGGCATATGAGCAGGCTAATTCTGCACTCTGCCCCGACCAACAAATTGCAGTAGGACGACCGTTTGGTGCCCGCAGCTCACCAGGAGTATTCAAGTGAATCTCAAACTTGAATTTGTATCTGGCCTCAGGCCAGCACGGACTGGCCCACGGAGCTGTCGCTTAATCGACTTTTTTTTTCCCTCACCCAATCGGACGCAAGTCGAATTTCCATCCATAAAAAAACACAATGGCCCAGATTTTGAAGTGGTAATGATGGCGAAACTGTCAGCGTTTGCTGTTATTACCCCTCTGATACTGACTGTAACTTCAGGATTTAGCGCATGCGCAGATAAACGCGGAAATCCAGAAGTTGTGGTCAGTCATTCCCTGCTCTGCCACAGGCTGTGCAGTAGAACTCCTCATAGCTGGCAATCCGTGAAATCACTTCAACTGATGAAAACTTCCCCTTTTCCGCTCTAATATCGCTGTTAAACACCCCATAAAAAGTTGAGCCTTGTTTGAAATAGGTATAGCTGGGGTTTTAATGGCGTATTGACTGAACAATCGTTCTGGCCCTGAAAAATTAATTTTATATTTGTGGAATCACATTTCTCCATTATGATAAAAATGACTAGATTTTAAAAATAAAAAAATATATTTTTTAAAGTTTATGATATTTCAGCTTTTACCTTAACCCCATGAGAATGTACCAATCTTTATTTTGCTCTCTGTAAAATTTTTAAGAAGTGAATTAATCAAGGACAGTCAGCATGGATTTGTTAAAGGAAGGTCGTGTCTGACTAACTTGATTGAATTTTTTGAGGAGGTAACAATGAGAGTCGATGAGGATAGCACGTTTGATGTAGTCTATATGGATTTTAGCAAGGCTTTTGACAAGGTCCCACATGGCAGACTGGTCAGAAAAGTAAAAGCCCATGGGATCCAAGGGAAAGTGGCAAGTTAGATCCAAAATTGGCTCAGTGGCAGGAAGCAAGGGGTAATAGTCAGCAGATGTTTTTGTGACTGGAAAGCTGTTTCCAGTGGGGTTCCACAGGGCTCACTACTAGGTCCCTTGCTTTTTGTGGTATACATCAATGATTTCGACTTCAATGCAGGGGGCATGATTAAGAAATTTGCAGATGATACAAAAATTGGCCGTGTGGTTGATAGTGAGGAAGAAAGTTGTAGACTGCAGGAAGATATCAATTGATTAGTCAGGTGGGCAGAAAAGAGGCAAATGGAATTCGATCCAGAGAAGTTTGAGGTAATACATTTGGGGAGGGCTAACAAGGCAAGGGAATACACAATAAATGTTAGGATACTGAGAAATGTAGAGGAACAGTGGGACATTGGAGTGCATGTCCACAGATCCCTGAAGGTAGCAGGACAGCTGGGTAAGAAGGCATATGGGATACTTCCCTTTATTAGCCGAGGCATAGAATATAAGAGCAGGGAGATTAAGCTTGAACTGTATAAAACACTAGTTTGGCCACAGCTAGAGTACTGCGTGCAGTTCTGGTCACCACATTACAGGAAAGATGTGATTGCACTGGAGAGGGTACAGAAGAGATTTATGAGAATGTTGCCAGGCCTAGAGAATTTTAGCTATGAGGAAAGACTGGATAGGCTGGGGTTGTTTTCTTTGAAACAGAGGAGGCTGATGGGGAGACTTGATTGAGGTGTACAAAATTATGAGGGGCTTAGATAGAGTGGATAGGAAGGACCTACTTCCCCTAACAGAGAAGTCAATAACCAGGGGGCATAGATTTAAAGTACAGGAAACTCTTTGGTATCCGGCAACGACGGGACTGGCGTGTTGCCGGTTTATCAAAATTTCCGGATGACGGAGAGGGTTATCTACCGAGGCTATTTTTAACAAAGAAAAATAAAAAAATCAAGAAATGTGCAGTATACAGTAATTGGGTACTAACCTACAGAATGTTGTGTTAAATGGATGGTGGAAGATGCTTCATTAAGTACAGTACTGCCAGTTGAGGGTAATCCATAACTCTTTAATTACTTAACAGTAAAACAAAACTTATAAACGACTGTACAGTACAGTATAAAGTACTGTGGTTGACTGTATACTTATTCCAAGTCAACTGGTTCATCAGGAATATCCATGTCAGCTGGGTCATCAGGATCATGCACTTCAACAGATTCTTCAGGCACTTCCACTGCTTCAACTCTTTTGGAAGCTTTCCTAAACATGTTCCGGATGTCTGCTTGCTTAGTGGACTCTTGCCTTCTTTGTAGAAAGGTGGAATGCAGAATATGGAGGTGCATAACTTCTTGGGCAGAATAGCAAGAATGGCTTTCAGCAAATTTGAGGAATGAAACAAAATCTTCTGCAGCTTTAGTCCAAGAAATCTTCTTCTCTTCAGAAATCTCATCCTCTTCACTTTCCATCTCACTTTCCTTTTCTTTCTTTGGATTCAAAACATTCTCCATTATTTCATCATCACTTAGCATATGCACAACAGCAACTTCTCTATTTGCATCAACCCACTGCTCAATATCACTTTCACTGAGGTGACATAGAGGGTTTGCTGGGCCTACATTTTTCACCATGCCAGCCATTTCCATTACTGTAGTCCTCTTGGGATGAACATTGAACCCATGAAATGCCTCCTCTGAAGAAGAACCTTCAGCAAACATTATAGAAGGCCACAATTTGCGCCAGGCTTGTCTCAAAGTGTGACCTTTCACCAAGTTCCAGGAACATGCAACATTAAAGATGACATCTTTAAGGTTGTATTCCTTCTGAAATGCGTGAATATTGTCATCTTGGCTCATCAGTTTACAGAGGAAGTCTTTCTTGTAACGACACTTGAGATTTTGGATAATGCCCTGGTCCATGGGTTGTATGAGAGAAGTTACATTTGGTGGCAAATAAATGGTGAAAATATTTCCCGAAACCAACTCGGATTCATGCGGATGGGCTCTACAATTATCAAGCAATAAAATGCATTTGCTATCTTCAGGTTTCCCTATTCTATGGAAATGTTCCCTCACAGATGGAACAAAAACATGATGGAACCAATTCAAAAAGATTTCGTTATCCATCCAAGCATTTCTTTGAGCTTTGTACTCAACAGGTAAGTGCCTCACATTTTTAAATGCACGGTGATTTTTATACTTCCCAATGACAAGAAGTTTAACCCGGTGTGATCCAGCAGCGTTCGCACATGTTAGCATGGTTACACGATCTTTATTTTTCTTGTAACCTGAAGCATTAGCCTCACTAGCCCCAGCAAGCATTGATTCTGGCAAAAACCTCCAAAATAAGCCAGTTTCATCGGCTTTGTATAGCTGTGCTGGCGACAAATCATGTTGCTGCACAATCCGATTGAAATAATCGCAGTATTCTTTTGCGGCGTTGTGATCAGCTAATTTCTTCTCCCTGGAAATATCGAGTTGTCGTATCCCGTGCCGTACCTTGAAGCACGTTAGCCATCCCTCAGAGAAAGCACACTTGTCAGTGAGCTCCATCTTTGCGTAGAAATCCTTCGCTTTTTCGATTAGCATGAGTCCAGAAGTCGGAACACCCTCTGAACGCTTAAGAGAAAACCGCTCATAAAGCATGGTATCCAGCTCTTCAAGCTTAGGCTTACGAAGTGTACACCGTTTCTTTACACCCTTAGATGTCTCCAAGCTTGAATAAAACTTGAGCAGCTTATCCTTCTGCGATTTGATGTCGTAGATTGTTGACGAACCGATTTTGAATTCATTCATAATGTTGATACGCTTCTCTCCCCTTTCTAGTCATTGGCATATCTCGATTTTCTGTTTTTAAGTTAACACCACTCTTCCTTTTGCTTGGACCAACTTTTGGGATTTCCATAATGCAACCCAATGACTACCGGCAGCGCGGGAGAGTCAGACTCCTGATACAGGGTTTTTGAGGTGCTCCGACTTCCGATAGCGCCAAGAGGCCGAGTAGTGGCAGTTTGGAGAACTACCCCCACTGACTAACTCGGCCACTGCGGGAGACTCGGACTCGGACTCGGCAACATTGCCGGTTATTGAGGTGTTGTTTTCAGAGCGAGAATTTTGCCGGTTAATAGAGAATTCCGGATATTTAGATGCCGATTAAACGAGAGTTTCCTGTAAAAGGATTAGAGGGGAGTTGAGGAGAATTTTTTTCATCCAGAGGGTGGTGGGGGTCTGGAACTCACTGCCTGAAAGGGTGGCAGAGGCAGAAACCCTCATCAGATTTTAAAAGTACTTGGATATGCTCTTGAGTGCCGTATCCTATAAGACTACGGACCAAGAGCTGGAAAGTGGGATTAGACTGGATAGCTCTTTTTCGGCTGGCACAGTCACGGTGGGTCGAATAGCCTCCTTCTGAAATTTTTATGATTCTATGAATGATAATCAGTGCTTTTTCATTCCTGGTTTACTGTCTGTGGGAATTCTTCAATATGTTTGGCTGCTTAGACAGCTTGATGACATCACTGCTGCTGTATGCTGGAGCTCCCCTTTTGATAGCGCTACAAATTAAGGTTGAGAAAGCTAAAGTTTTCGCCACAGAGATCATGTGATCTTTGTGGGCAGCTTTCCTTGAGGTCAGCAGTGATCGCCATCGCATCACTAACATTTGCTTAAAAATAAAGTAGCCTACATTGCTGTGCAGTTTTGAATGGTGTTAAGTATAAGTACAAGCACTGATTCCTAATCATAGGCAAAAAAAATGTAATGAAGGAACAATGCCTACATATCTGTGTAATTAATGACATGCTAATGGTTCCCATTTGCAGAAATTTTAAAGCCACAAGTTCATTACTGGGTCCTTAATTATGGAGAAATACTGGCATCGTTCCATTTTTCAATGAAAGAGGAATTTCAGACTCCAGAGTTTCTCTTTCATGTATGATTAATTATTCAGTCTTTTTTAATTTGTTTAAAAGGCTCCACCTTTAACGTTACAGCTGCATCATATGGATTGGATATGCGGGAGTGGCATTACTGCAGCTCGAAGTGAGAGAAGGAGGGGGAAGATTCCAATTGGTCCCCATCGTGATGGTTCAGGTTGAACCCGATACTGTGGAGTGGATGTGCTGCAGCAGATCTCATTGCCTGCTCTCAACACTCCTTTGCTTTTGTTCCACATGATGCTGTAAAAGGATATTTACGAAGAAGCCGAGTAATTTAAAAACATCTTAAAAATCAGACTGAAGAAGAACTCTGCAAATCTGAAGCTCTGCATTCAAGATAGTACTTACTCTTCGAATTGTGTTAACTTTTAGTGGCAGGCCAGGTCAGTTTTAAGCAAGCATGAACTCCAGGAATTTCTGCAAGGGGGCTCCCCCAATCTTTTACCATAATTTAAGCTAAAGACTGGTGAAACCTCTGAAGAACTGGCGTAAATAGCAAAAAAACGGCTTTATGCTGTTTCTCCATGGGTTCTTCAGTTGAAATTATGGCAGGAGATCAATAGGACCCCATGGAAATTCTCCCCCAATTATTTTACTCATAAAGTATCAATTTCTCAAATCAGACAGGAAATCAAATCTTGACATAGAAAAGTTCCTGCAGGCTTTCCTTTTTTAGGAACTCAACAGTATAGCAATGTTGCGCACAAACAGATGTTATTAAATATATATTTAAAACATAATTTGCACTAGATTAAGTGCCTTCATGGTTACTGAGGCCTGGATTTTCCTCCGGGTGGTTTAACGGTTGTAGGCGGGTCAGGGTGGGACATCCCTGCCATGACCCTGATCCATTTTCGTGGCTCCTAGCAGTAACTATGCTATATGGAGGGACCCAGCCACTACTATTAAGGGAAATCCAGATTGCAGCACCAGAAGAAGATGGGCCAATATTAAAGGGGGAAGAAGGCTCCTGAAAATTACATTCTTAATTACCTGGAGTGGCTCAGGAGGAGCTGTAATATTGGTAGCTGCCAGGAGGAGCCCAGAGAGAGGAACAGGTGGTCAGGAGCAG
This sequence comes from Somniosus microcephalus, assembly GCF_052327205.1. Lineage (NCBI taxonomy): Eukaryota > Metazoa > Chordata > Chondrichthyes > Squaliformes > Somniosidae > Somniosus > Somniosus microcephalus. The sequence goes on along the minus strand of NC_140993.1, from coordinate 94,090,630 downwards.
ATCCTCTCAATTATATGCTACTATTGGTGCCCTTTCTGCTGATCCCCCAACAAGGATCCCAACCACTGTTCTGGCCTTGCATGGAGTTGCCGGTATTGTAGTAGGAAGGCAGGGAAATCAGCCTCTCTCCCTAGCCCCGCCTCCCTGCCGTCCTTTAAATATGACGAAGTGGCAAGGGGTGGGCGGCTGCAAATCATGGAAGGAAAGAAAATGCCTTGCATTGTTTTCAAGGATATTCTCGAAATAGCCCCGTGATTTAAAAAAAGTCTTAAAAATCAGACTGAGGATGAACTCTGCAAATCTGCAGCCCTCTGTCCACAATAGTACTTATTCTTCGAGTTATGTTACCTTTTAGTGGTAGGCCAGGTCAGTTTTAAGTAAGCATGAACTCCAGGAATTTCCGCAAGGGGTTCCCCCAATCTTTCGCCATAATTTAAGACTTAATTTGAAGACTAGACTGGTGAAACCTCTGAAGAACTGGAGTAAATGGCTAAAAATGGCTGTTGATGCTGTTTCTCCATTGGTTCTTCAGCCAAAATTATGGCAGGAGATCAAAAGTACCCCATGGAAATTCTCCCCCCATTGTATTACTCATAAAGTATCAATTTCACAGATCAGAGAGGAAATCAAATGGATATGCACCATACATTCATATGCCAGTTATTTCTGTGGTGGGATTCTCCCAATCACCCACTCTAACTTCGGCAGAAAATCTGTGGAAATGCCGACAATATGGTGTAAACAACATCTAGATTTCCACAGATCGTTTGCCGAACCTATGGCAGTCAATTGGGATAACCGCCATGGAAATCCAATATAGTATTTAGTGGAAATATGCACGTTAACCGTAGCACTAATTCTTTTAAAATACTAGTGTAGATTTTAACCTAATGTGCCCGGATGGATGATTTACATCCCGCCAATTTTACACTCCATTGAGTTAAATGAAGCGTAAAATCAGGAGTAGTATGAATTGGGCGTCCGACGTGAACCCATTCATTCTCACCAGGCAACTTAGCTTAATACCAAGACAATTGACTTTGGTCAATATAAATGACTAATGGCAATTTTCTTCTTTAGCTCATTTTAAAAAAGAGACAGTGAGAATGGAGTTGACTGACAGATTGCTTGCTGTTACTTATTTCATTTGAGTGTTTATTCTACCCTCACGAGGCGATCAGCCACAGCACACACAGAAGTAAGCTCATCCAGGGTACAGCTACTCAGTAACATTTTATTGAACGCTACAGTTCCAGCCAAATTTTCCCAAGTCGACTCTCGGAATGCTGAAATATGTTGAATGAGATGTGGGGCCACGCTTGTGATTCCCTACTCCTCACTTCAAGCATCCCACTCTCTGAAATTGCCATGGTCAGACACTTGTCTATAGTAAGAGAAAATAAGAACTATAGAATAAATGATCTATTGTTATATTTTAATATGCCCTTTCACCCTCTTTATAAAAACTGGGGTAACTATGCCAGCAGATAGCATTCCAATTTATGATTTAGCTGCAAAGGAGAAGGGGCACAGCACTGAACCTTATTTTGATCACTAACCTACAGCCAAGCAGATTGGATGCAGGCTCAGATGCACATGTTTGCTGAGGGCCATAGGTAAAGGGAAGGGAGGTTACAAATAGCCCCTGGGGTACCACTATGAGTTCTACTGCTCTAGTGAGAAGACAGCCAATTGGCTCACTTACTCAAATTTTGCCTCTGCAGGATCATCACTACAAGAACAAAGGGGAAGTTAGAAGACTTTTTTTTTAGAAGTAGATACAGTGGTGCTGAAATTCCTCGAGACGCAATTCTGACAGTTACGCTGGGATCATGCCCATCATGCCCTCCACTGCTGACTCTGCCAGACCTTGTAGAATCAATGGGAGGGCATCTAATTAGCATGGCCTAGGTAGGTGCAATCACTACTGCATGCACGTCCCTAGCACCCACCTGCCCCATGCAGGTGGGAACTCTGGCGCTCATCTGTCTTGCAGTTGGTGAGAGGGATGTTGCACAGGGCAGGCCTGTCCATGTTCTTCTCAGTCCCCATCTAATTATGTTAACTGAATTTTAATTCAGATTCCCTGAATTTTCCAAAAACAGCTTTCATATTTTGGATACCATTTTGGATTTGGCTACAAAATTCTTAAATATCCCTATCCATCTCTATCGTGAAAATAGGAGGGTCCATTTTTGAATATTAATTTTGGGATAAGGACATTTAGCACATAATTTCTAGCATGCAGGACATCCATTTTATAATCTCACCCATCTGATATTGGCATCCAAGTTTGCTAGGTAACGGTAAGTACACAAAGTCATGGACAGGACAAAGTCATCTTAAGGTAAGACTTTATGAACCATTTCTTAACTGCTCTTTTTTTGTTGTTAGTGTTAAATGATCTGCAAACTGTAAAAAAAAAATCACGTAACTTTCTATATTTGCTCATAACCTCTACTTGAGGTACTAGGATTGTTTTTCTCTGTGCGCTGTGCCCCAGCAATCCTTTATGCCTAAATGCAAATGAGGAAAATATGCCTCAATACGTTAATGTTTCAAGCAGTGACCATTCATCAGAATCCTCTTGTGAATCCCATTATGTCAGACCCATGTCTGCTCATTGCTGATAGATCCCAGGAATGCACCAAACCCTATATTTCACCTCTGATTCTGCCAAACCTCAAGTTCCTCCTCCACATTTCAGCCAGACCACAGCACAGCCTCGTCCATATGGTCAGTCCATCCCCTGCCCTAGTATTGCTAACTATCGGGTACATACCCCTAACTGCTACATTGTGTATACCATCTTGTTGTGTATGTTCACCTTTTAAAAATTTAATTCCCACACTAATGGAATATCTAAACACAAAAAAGGTTTTTACAAAATAATAAGCAGAGTCATGAAATTAAATCGCCAAAGCACTGGTTAAAAACCCAGAATATCATCATTAACTTATCCGGCACCGTAAATCAGTGGTCCTGATATCATGCCCTACATGGCATAATAGCCCTGTTCTAAAAAGCGAATCTTCCAACTCACCATGTGTAAAATCACAGGTGATCTGCTAGTTTATTTATAATGAAGTTTACAGTATCTGTAGAAACAGTTATGGAACGGTAACATAGTGGTAAGCCAGAGCTAGTAAGCCAGAGGCCTGGGCTAATGAGCCACCATGGCAGCTGGGGAATTTAGATTCAGTTAATTAAATAAAAAGCTGGTATCAGTAATGGTAACCATGTCGTAAAAACCTATCTTGTTCACTAATGTCCTTAGGGAAGGAAATCTGCCGTCCTTACCTGGTCTGGCCTATATGTGACTCCAAACCCACAGCAATGTGATTGACTCTTAATTGCCCTCTGAAATGGCCTAGCAAGTCACTCAGTTGTAACTAACTGCTACGAAACATAATAAGAATGAAACCGGACTGACCTCCATCGACTACCCTCATTGACCTCGGCAACGGCACACCCAGCCCAGTCGATCCTGCAAAGTCCTCCTCACCAACATCTTGTGCCAAAATTGGGAGAACTGTCTCACAGACTAGTCAAGCTTGACATAGTCATACTCAAAGAATCATAACTTTCAGCCAATGTCCCAAACTCCTCCATCACCATTGTTAACTTATTCAGTCACCGTAAATCAGTGGCACAGTGATATAAAATCGGGAAGGAGTGGCCCTGGGAGTCCTTAACATTGACTCCGGACCCCATGAAGCCTCATGGTTTCAGGTCAAGTATGGCCAAGGAAACCTCCTGCTGATTACCACCTACCGCCCTCCATCAGCTGATGAATCAGTACTACGCCATGTTGAGCACCACTTGGAAACTGAGAGTAACAAGGGCACAGAATGTACATTGGGTGATGTCCATCACCATGAGTGGCTCAGTAGCACCACTACTGACCGAACTGGCCGAGTCCTGAAGGACATAACTGCCAGTCTGGGCCTGTGGCAGGTGGTGAGAGAAACAACACGAGGGGAAAACCTACTTGACCTCGTCCTCACCAATCTACCTGTCGCAGATGCATCTATCCATGACAGTATTGGTAGCAGTGACCACCGCACAGTCATTGTGGAGACGAAGTCCCGTCTTCACACTGAGGACACCCTCCATCGTGTTGTGTGGCACTACCACTGTGCTAAATGGGATAGATTCAGAACAGATCTAGCAGCTCAAAACTGGGCATCCATGAGATGCTGTGGGCCATCAGCAGCAACAGAATTGTATTCCACCACAATCTGTAACCTCATGGCCCGGCATATCCCTCACTCTACCATTACCATCAAGCCAGGGGACCAACCCTGGTTCAATAAGGAGTGTAGAAGAGCATGACAGGAGCAGCACCAGGTGTACCTAAAAATGAGGTGCCAACCTGGGGAAGGTGCAACACAGGACTACATGCATGCTAAAAAGTGGAATGTACTCTGGGTGGGGGACTTCAATGTTCGTCACCAAAAGTGGCTCGGTAGCACCACTACTGCCTGAGCTGGCCAAGTTCTGCAGGACATAACTGCCAGTCTGGGCCTTGACCTTATCCTCACCAATCTACCTGTCGCAGATGCATCTGTCCATGACAGTATTGGTAGCAGTGACCACCGCACAGTCATTGTGGAGACGAAGTCCCGTCTTCACACTGAGGACACCCTCCATCGTGTGTGTGGCACTACCACCGTGCTAAATGTGATAGATTCAGAACAGATCTAGCAGCTCAAAACTGGGCATCCATGAAGCGCTGTGGGCCATCAACAGCAGCAGAATTTTATTCCACCACAATCTGTTACCTCATGGCCCGGCATATCCCTCATTCTACCATTACCACCAAGCCAGGGGACCAACCCTGGTTCAATAAGGAGTGTAGAAGAGCATGCCAGGTGCAGCACCAGGCATACCTAAAAATGAGGTGGGAAGCTGCAATACAGGACTGCATGCAAGCTAAAAAGCGGAAGCAGCATGCTATAGACAGGGCTAAGCGAACCTACAAACAACGGATCAGATCAAAACACTGCAGTCCTGCCACATCCAGTCGTGAATGGTGATGGACCATTAAACAACTAACGGGAGGAGGAGGTGCCATGAATATCGCCATCCTCAATGATGGTGGAGCCCAGCATGTGAGTGCAAAAGACAAGGCTGAAGCATTTGCAACCATCTTCAGCCAGAAGTGCCGAGTGGATGATCCATATCGGCCTACTCCTGAGATCCCCACCATCACAGAAGCCAGTCTTCAGCCAATTCGATTCACTCCACGTGATATCAAGAAATGGCTGAGCGCACTGGATACAGCAAAGGCTATTGGCCCCGACAACATCCCAGCTACCGTGCTGAAGACTTGTGCTCCAGAACTAGCTGCACCTCTAGCCAAGCTGTTCCAGTACAGCTACAACACTGGCATCTATCCGACAATGTGGAAAGCTGCCCAGGTATGTGCTGTCCACAAAAAACTTGACAAATCCAACCTGGCCAATTACCGCCCCATCAGTCTACTCTCAATCATCAGCAAAGCGATGGAAGGTGTCAAGCTGCACTTACTCACCAAATATCTGCTCACTGATGCCCAGTTTGGGTTCCGCCAAGACCACTCAGCTCCCGACCTCATTACAGCCTTGGTGCAAACATGGACAAAGGAGCTGAATTCCAGAGGTAGGGTGAGAGTAAATGCCCTTGACATCAAGGCATTTGACCGAGTGTGGCATCAAGGAGCCCTAGTAAAACTGAAGTCAATGGGAATCGGGGGAAAATGCTCCACTGGCTGGAATCATACCTAGCACAAAGGAGGATGGTTGTGGTGGTTGAAGGTCAATCATCACAGCCCCAGGACATCGCTGCAGGAGTTCCTCAGGACAGTGCCCTAGGCCTAACCATCTTCAGCTGCTTCATTAATGACCTTCCCTCCAACATAAGGTCAGAAATGGGGATGTTCGCTGATCACTGCACAGTGTTCAGCGCCATTCACAGCTCCTCAGATAATGAAGCAGTCCATGCCCACATGCAACGAGACCTGGACAACGTTCAGCTTGGGCTAATAAGTGGCAGGTAACATTAGCTCCACAGAAGTGCTAGGAAATGACTATCTCCAACAAGCAAGAGTCCCTTGACATTCAATAGCATTACCATTGCCGAATCCCCGACCATCAATTTCCTGGGGGCCACTATTGACCAGAAACTTAACTGGACCAGCCACATAAATACTGTGGCAACAAGAGCAGGTCAGAGGCTAGGCATTCTTCAGCTAGTGTCTCACTGGTAGGAAGGCAGGGAAATCAGCCTCTCTCCCTAGCCCTGCCTCCCTGCTGTCCTTTAAATATGGTGAGATCATCAAAGGGTGGGCGGCTGCAATTCATGCTGGGGGAAGGAAAGAAAATGTCTTGCATTGTTTTCAAGGGGAACGGATTCGGCCCCATTCTGCCTGCTTCTCCACTGCTGTACCACTGATTGCAGGTACAGGAAGATCCATCCCCTAATCTATTAACTGTATACCTAACAGTGAAATGCCAGAATATGAACAACAAAAATCAAATGAACTGCAGGATTAACAGCAATATTCCAGGGTACTGGTATGCTTTAGGACGGTGACTCCTCACAACCAAAGGCTCATAATTGCCACTATCTGACCAGAACAAGTCAGTCCCGTCTACAGCAGGGCCCCCCTGAGTCAAATCCTTCTGCATGGAATCTGATTAATTAAAATCACTGAACTTGGGTTCAGAATTTGATGCAAAAAGTCAAAAACAAAACTGGAAATCTGGAAGAAAAACAGAAAATGCTGCAAACACTTCAGGAGGTCAGTCAGCATCTGTGGAGAGAACTGACAAGTTAATTACCCCGATTTTAACTCCAGGTGGATTCCCTGCTCAGGCCTGAGGTAAAAGTACAGTCGGGTCTCAATTATGTCATCGGGTTGCAACATGCATATGTAAAGAAGGACCCTGTTGTCTCCAGGCACGTATTCTTGCTGCCTGCTCGGGAGAGCAGGTTAAAATTGTAGAAGTTGCGATCATGGCGGCTTTCGGACAGGTAAGAGCCAGGGCGATTTTAACTGCCCACCCGCCAGGTTTGTGCTGAGCGATTAGGATTAAAATTGCCTCCCATGCTTGAGGTTTGACCCCTTCATCAGAACTGGAGGCTTTTACAGAAGAGCAGCATTTAAAAAATGAACAGAACTGAGGGAATAAAGTGGAAAACAGAAGATGGTTAAATGGCTGAAATGATATTATTGTGGAACAGTCGGAAGTATAATGACAGAAATTAAAGAGATGTATGAGCCATTGAGAACATGTGAATAGCTGAGGTGGGTGTGGGCAGGTAAAAATGGAAGCATGAAAAACTGGTAAAGCCTGTTTTCCACTTAAAACACTTTACAGGTCATTCTATTTTTTGTTTGTGTTTTCATCTTCCCTTTGTTCCCTTGGCGTTTTACTAGTTTGTATATTATATATAACTACTTTGGAGACAAGCACCAAATAAGCTCACCTGTAGCTGCAATTTACAGAAATTGTAGTGCATTTTAAGTTTGCTGCCTCAAGTTCATGCACAAACCACAGTGCAGAAAGTAACATGTGATCAGTTTTGACAACCTCCGGCCTTGCCTTCCAAATTCTCTCTCCCACATGGCAGCTGTCTCCCATTCTGCCAGCGCATTTCACACCTAATCTAGAGCCGTCTTTGTCTCCACTAGTCCTATCACCATCTTGTCTCGTTTTGAATACCTCTTAATGTCTCTTCACTTCTCTTTTGTTCTCTCCCAGCCTGGCCTCTTAATCTATTTCATTTCCTGTGCTTCTTTAGTCTTGGTGTGGAGATGCTGGTGTTGGACTGGGGTGGACAAATGTAAGAAGTCACACAACACCAGGTTATAGTCCAACAGTTTTATTTGAAATCACAAGCTATCGGAGCGCTGCTCCTTCATCAGGTGAAGTGGAGAGATGCCTATAGACACAGATTATATAGTCAGAGAATAATGCCAGATGATTGCAGGTAATCTTTCTAACTGCCATTTATCACACCTCGGCAGAGAGATCTCCAAGATAAATGGCAGTTAGAAAGATTACCTGTAATCATCTGGCATTATTCTCTGACTATATAATCTGTGTCTATAGGCATCTCTCCACTTCACCTGATGAAGGAGCAGCGCTCCGAAAGCTTGTGATTTCAAATAAAACTGTTGGACTATAACCTGGTTTTGTGTGACTTCTTACATTCTTTAGTCTTGACAAAGGGTTCACCTGAAATGTTGACTCTATTTTCTCTCCACGGATGTTGCCTGGCCTGCTGAGTTTTTCCAGCATTTTCTGTTGTTACTTCCAAATTATCTTATTGGCTGATACTGACAACCTCCAATCCCAGTGAAAAAAGCTGATTTTTTATATGAAATGCTAATAAACTGGCACATGGGTTAAGATGCTGACTGCCAGGTTAAAAAGCTGGCAGTTGGCATGTATGGCCATATAACAAACAAAAAAAGGTCATGTTGCAATGGTATACCTGCAGAAATATACAAACACTTTGGTGACTATCGCAAAGTCAATTGTGATTATTCTAGCTGATTTAGAAGAATGAATCCATTCCAAGCAACTTGAAAGGTGGATTAGCTGTTAACCTAAGTGAAAGGAACAAAAATCTGACCGTGCCATCTTTCTCCTCTCCATTGTGGGGAAGATTCTAACTTGGATTGTGTACTAAATTGACCTTTAATAAAGCTTATGGAATGACAGGCTGCCTGAAGCACAATGCAATTTTTGTGCAAACTGAGAGGAAGTTAATGAGTTGGCAAATTCACAACAAGTGCCTATGAAGACTACGCTTATACTTTGCATTCATTGATATCACAAAGGCCTTCAACACAGCGGGGAAGGACTCTGGAAGTTGCTGTGCAAGTTTGGCTATCACATACATAATCGAGCAATTTCACAATGGCATGATGGGTACAGTAATTGCTGATGGCAATGCATCTGAAATATTCCCTGTGGCAGATAGTCAAGACTACATACTGATCCTGAGCCTTTCCCAGTTCTTTTTCACAGCTATGCTGGATTATGCCAAAACAGATTTGAACAAGGGAATCTACCTACGATTCTGGATAGATAGTGACATTTTCAATCTCAAGATTAAATGACAAAAGTAGGATAAGACAACTTGTCATTCATGAATTTTTATTTGCTAATGAACAGACATTACTCGTTGATTACAAAGCTGCTCTGCAGCATATTGATCAATTTGCTGGATCAGCCTAGTATTGGCCATCAGCTTAAAAAAAAATCCAGATTGCACCAGGGTAACCTTACACTGAACCCAAAATCGTGACTGGGCACACAAGCTAAATTCTACTAGTTTTACATATCTAGGCATTGTATTCAGTTGAATTGCACCATTGAACCAGAAAATCAACAGTCACATCAAAAAGACCACTGAGGCTTGAAGCTAAAGATAAAGCTGCGAGCGTACATTTTAGTTGTATTGACTATATTTATGCAGGTGGAAAACTTGGAATCTTTACTGATGGCATATGAAGGTCCCAAACTCACAACCTCTACCACCAAAGGGCAGCAGGTGCATGGAAACACCACAACCTTCATGTTCCCCTCGAAGTCACACACCATCCTGACTTGGAAATATATTACCGTTCCTTCATTGTCGCTGGGTCAAAATCCTGGAATTCCCTACCTAGCGGATTGTAAAAACTTCTACAAGTATTGTTCTGTCCTCCTCATGACTATGATTCGACAGACAGCTAAACCTTCATCACCAAACAGGAGGCGTTGTTACTTTTAATCCAGTTTAATGACACAGGGTGAAACTACAAAGAGAGCAAAAAATTACAACATCAAATAAGGCCGATTGATATTACAATCACGATCTGAATACACAAAATAAACCTAGGATAGTAGAACGAAACGTTACCACTGTAACTCAATGGTTCTATTACAATTTGAGGTAAATCTGATACAACAATCAAAGGTCTAACACATGAATGCCAGGAGAAAGACTAATAGCCAGCCACATGGAAATTCCACAAAGTGCAATATTTTAACTCATCTGGCCACAAATATCAAGAAATGGTGACATAGATCAAACATAAAGACATCTGATAAAAGGCTACTTACAGACACTGTCAGTCAAAGGGGGAAACTGGGAAGGATGGCGTTAGATACTGTATACATCGCCAGCCATGAATTCTGGGCTCCCTCGTGGTTGTGTTTTACTTTCACTTTCTCATCATGTCACATGACATAAATCAACAATAAGGAGGTAAGTAGTAAAACCACTAGGGGGAGACAAAACACAATACTAAAAGTCTCATGGGGACATAACACTCCCCGTCTGGTATCTCTAAGATGCCACATAATAAAGAAAATACAACTTATCAGGGAACAACCGTCTGGTCTTCCTTGGAGAGAAGAAGCACAATCTCTGTGATTGGCCTGTAGAAGAGCTTTGTCCCATCACCGATTGGGATCTTGACCTCTACCTTCCGAACTCTACCACCTTTGCTGGGGAAAACCTTTGAGATGATTCCCATCGGCCATTCACTTCTTTTGTTCTGATTGTCCTTCATTAAAACTATGTTCCCCGTCTGGACGTTGGTCTTTGATGACTGCCATTTGCTACGTGTTTGGAGAGTTGACAGGTACTCGCGTCGCCAACGGCTCCAGAAGGTGTTGGCCAGACTCTGTACCTGCTTCCACTGACGTCTGTAGAGGTCCTTGCTGCCGAACTCTCCTGGAGGTGTAGGAATGGCTTCTCCTTTCTGAGTGAAGAGGGTGGCCGGCGTCAGGATGAGTGGGAGCTCTGCATCTGATGACGGAGGGACGAGTCGTCTTGCATTGATGATGGCTACCACTTCAGCCATGAATGTGGTGAGGACTTCATGAGTGTGTCTGGAAAATCCATGTTCCAGAAGCATTGCATCCAATATGCGGCGTGTGATGCCGATCATTCGTTCCCATGGACCTCCCATATGTGAGGAATGTGGCGGATTGAAGATCCAGGTGCAACCTTGGTCTGCGCGGTATCTCTTAACTGTGTTGTCATCATTAGAAGAAGGAATGTCGAGCTCCTTGCAGGCTCCGATGAAGTTGGTGCCACAGTCAGATCGAAGCTGCTTGGCCGGCCCACGTATGGAGAAGAATGACACTTCTGTGACTTTCTGCTTGGGACGACACAGGAATTCAGGTCCTATAAGCCATGTGGTATCCCTTAAGCGAGCTGCAGTGACAGATCTGGTGGCGTGATCGGCTGGATTCAGGTGAGTAGGCACGTAGTGCCATTGTTCAGGTTGTGTTGACCTTCTGCTGCATTGGACTCTGTTATTGACGTACACATAAAACCTTCTAGTCTGGTTGCATATGTAGCCCAGTACCACCTTACTGTCTGTGTAGAACTGGATGGAGTCAGGCTTGAGATCAATCTCGGAGGTGATCAGTTCTGCCATCTCTACAGCCAGAACGGCAGCACAGAGCTCCAGTCGTGGGATGCTGTGTTCGGGATGTGGTGTTAACCTTGCCTTGCCGAGGATGAAGCCTGCTTCACAATCTCCATTGGGGTTTGTGACCTTGAGGTAGGCAACTGCAGCTATGGCATTGTTTGAAGCATCGGAAAAGACACATATTTCTTTGTGTTGAGCTTCAGAGGGAGAGATGAGAGTATAGGGTCTTGGAATTTGAAGCTTTCTGAGGTCTTGGAGAGAGTTTCTCCAAGTGTGCCAAGATCCCTCCTTTTCTCGAGGTAGTGGTGAATCCCAATCGTTTGTGTCTGCCATGAGGTCTCTAAGCAGAGCTTTTCCTTGGATGATGACTGGTGCCACAAACCCAAGGGGGTCGAACAGGCCATTCACTGTAGAAAGGACACCGCGACGAGTGAAGGGCTTTTCGCTGTCTTCAACTTGGAAGGTAAAGGTATCCGTATTCAGGTCCCAACTAAGCCCAAGGCTGCGCTGTAGAGGAGGTAAGTCAACTCCAAGGTCCAGGTCCTTTGGGTCATTGGCGTGGTCTTCTGAGGCAAAGGCTTTCTGCATGAATGAAATGAAGTGGTCCTTTGTATCCGGCTTTCTTTCCAGCGTGCGGCGGAGAGAGATGAGTCGATTGAGTGCCTGTCCTCAGTTGTTAGGAAGCCGTCGTCTTGGAGTTCTGAACAGTAGAGGAGTGACCCAGCTATTGCTACTGTCCATGAAGACCTCTTCATCCATGTTCTTTATAAAGAGTTTGTCCTCAATGGAAGGAGCTAACTTGTCATCGTCGCTCGTCCCTTTGAAGACTGCCTGGCCAAGACGATCCTCTTGCTTTCCGTGTTCTGGTTGCTCAGTAGGATCATCAGAGAGACAGCTTGGAACCTTTATGCCGTATCTTTCTTTCACTTGAAAGCTGTTGGGGCACGGATCAAAGAGTGAGGGGCGACCATTCTCCAGCACATTTGTATGGAATGTGTTCACTTTGGCAGGTCTGTGGGCGTTTCCCAGACAAACATCACCGATGATGACCCACCCTAGGTCAAGTCTCTGAGCATAATGTGAGTCGTGTGGACCATTTATCTGTTCACGTACCTTGTGGATTCTCAATATGTCTCTGCCTAGTAGAAGCAGGATGGGAGCTTGAGGGTTCAACAGTGGAATCTGGTAAGCCACTGGTTTGAGATGAGCATGATGAAGTGCTGCTTCAGGTGTAGGGATCTCTGACCTGTATCAGGCACCTGGTTACACTCTATTAGTGTGGGCAGAGGCAGGCTCGTCTTTCCATCAAGGGTCTCCACTACGAAACCACTGGCCCTCCTTCCTGATGTCTCCACTAGGCCAGCACACGTTTTCAGTGAATATGGGGAGCTGTTTCCTTCTATGTTGAAGTGGTCAAAGAACTGAGTCTTGGCGAGTGATCTGTTACTCTGATCATCCAGCATGGCGTATATCTTTATGGCTTTTTCTTGCTGTCCTTCAGGGTAGACCATCACAAGACAGATTTTGGAACAGGATTTGCCGCTGATGTGTGCTCCGCAGACCTTGGTGCAATGTGAGGCTACTTCAGGTGTCAGAATGTCTTCCTCTTCCTCCCCGCCGTGCTCTGCTGTGGCAGTAGAGGCCGTTGAGACCCAGGGGGCTGGACTTGGGTGGAATGCTGTGTTGTGGCCTTCGCTGTTGCATTCTGTGCATTTGACGGCCGTGTTACAGTCCCGTGCCAGGTGAATTGAAGAGGAACAGCATTTATAACAGATGCCACGTTCCTTTAAGAATGATTTGCGATCCTCCAAAGTCCGTTCTCTGAAGCTCCAACATCTCCTGAGCGGGTGCAGCTTGTTGTGAATGGGGCATTGCTTGACGGGGTCGTCCGTTTTCCCATCTGCGTCGTCGCTGGAGGAGGTGGTGGACAGTGACATTTCAGTTTTATGAACTGGCACTGGAGTTCTCTGGTTGTAGCTTGTAGCAGACTGTGCTGTCTTCGGTGGCCCAGGGCTTTGAGTGGAGAAGAAGAAGCTTGGGTCGTTTTTTATTTTAGCCTGCTGGCAGATAAACTTGGCAAAAAAGGAGAAAGGTGGGAAGGGAACGTTGTGATCTTCCTTATACTTTGACCCCTGAGTTATCCATCTTTCCTGCAAGTTGAATGGTAACTTTTCAACGATGGGATCCCACGTGCCGTGTCAAGGTACAGAAGACCTGGCAGACATCCCTCAGTTTTGGCTGAGTCGATTTCCATTAGGACGTCACCTAATTCTCTGAGCTTCAGGCGGTCTCGATTGAGGACCTTGGGAAAGTTCTCCAGTTTCTTAAACAATGCATTCTCAACCACCTCCGGGGAGCCATAGCTCTCGTCCAGACGATCCCATATCCTCTTCAACCCCCTTTCTGGGAGGTTAATGTGCACAGCTCAAATTCTCTTGGCCTGCTCAGAGGATTCCTTACCCAGCCATTTAGCGAGTAGGTCGATTTCTTCGCTTGCTGACAGGTCTAACCCTCTTATGGTGTTCCGAAAAGTAGACCTCCATGCTCTGTAGTTTTCAGGTTGGTTGTTGAACTGTAGCAACCCGGTGGTGACGAGCTCACGACGTGCGAAGAACCTCACGAAATCTGACATGCCTTGGGTCTGTTCGTAGTGAGGTAGAGCAGCTGGACTGCGATAGGTCTGCAGATATTGTGAACGATAATGATGGGTTAGCCTTTGGTCTTCTGGTTGGAACTTCTGTTCATCCTCTTCCACAGTGTTTTTGTTGAGCTCACAACGGCACTGACATGCATGGCCAGGCTCCTCCTGTTCGTGTATTAACTCTGGAACAGGCTCTATGTCGGGCATTGAAGAGTTAACAGTTTGTGACCTGGAGTGGCCTTGTATGTATTCTGTGGTGTGTTGCACTGGATCTTGGTGAGGGAGATGAAGGTTAAGGTTGCTGCCTGTTGCTTCACCTTCAACAGCTGCTTCAAGGACTTCTGCCTCCGCTAGAGCTGCTGCTGCCTCTTTTTCCATATCCAATACGGCTAATGTTGCTTCAATACGTGCCTTTTCCATTTTTATGTCCATTTCCCTTTGAGCAAAGGATATCTTTGCTTTGGCTGCTTCGGCCTTGGCTCTGGCCATCGCTGCTGCTGCACCAGTACCAGACCTACTTGAATGCCTGGAGGAGCCGGAACACTGAGATCTGGTCTCCTCTGCTTGTTTCAATGGTGACTGTTCCTCCTTTTCAGCTTTTGTGACTGGTGTCTGGAATGTGTGGCTTTGGAGATGCATTGAATCGTGTTGGCGTTGAGTATCTGTACCTTTAGTAGATTCACCCATGGGAAAGGTGTTTTTCACTGTTCTGTCCTCCTCACGACTATGATTCGACAGACAGCTAAACCCTCATCATCAAACAGGAGGTGTTGTTACTTTTAATCCAGTTTAATGACACAGGGTGAAACTACAAAGAGAGCAAGAAATTACAACATCAAATAAGGCCGATTGATATTACAATCACGATCTGAATACACAAAATAAACCTAGAATAGTAGAACGAAACATTACCACTGTAACTCAACGGTTCTATTACAATTTGAGGTAAATCTGATACAACAATCAAAGGTCTTAAACATGAATGCCAGGAGAAAGACTAATAGCCAGCCACATGGAAACTCCACAAAGTGCAATATTTTAACTCATCTGGCCACAAATATCAAGAGATGGTGACATAGATCAAACATAAAGACATCTGATAAAAGGCTACTTACAGACAATGCCAGTCAAAGGGGGAAACTGGGAAGGATGGCGTTAGATACTGTATACATCGCCAGCCATGAATTCTGGGCTCCCTCATGGTTGTGTTTTACTTTCACTTTCTCATCATGTCACATGACATAAATCAACAATAAGGAGGTAAGTAGTAAAACCACTAGGGGGAGACAAAACACAATACTAAAAGTCTCATGGGGACATAACAAGTATGTAAAAAGAAAAAGATTAGTGAAGACAAATGTAGGTCCCTTACAGTCAGGAATGGGAGAATTTATA
The DNA here is from genome assembly GCF_052327205.1 of Somniosus microcephalus. Taxonomy (NCBI): domain Eukaryota; kingdom Metazoa; phylum Chordata; class Chondrichthyes; order Squaliformes; family Somniosidae; genus Somniosus; species Somniosus microcephalus. The sequence goes on along the minus strand of NC_140993.1, from coordinate 94,075,169 downwards.
TTGGGGAACATGGAAATGGCAGAGCAATTAAACAAATACTTTGGTCCTGTCTTCACGGAAGAGGACACAAATAACTTCCCAGAAATGCTAGGGAACCAATGGTCTAGTGAGAAGGAGGAAGTAAAGGAAATTAGTATTAGCAAAAAAAAAGAGTGCTGGAGAAATTAATGGGACTGAAAGCTGATAAACCCCCAGGGCCTGATAATCTGCATTCCAGAGTACTAAAAGAGGTAGCCATAGAAATAATGGATGCATTGGTTGTCATCTTCCAAAATTCTATAGATTATGGAACAGTTCCTGCAGATTGGAGGGTGGCAAATGTAACCTCACTATTTAAAAAAGGAGGGTGAGAGAAAACAGGGAACTACAGACCGGTTAGCCTAACATCAGTAGTAGGGAAAATGCTAGAGTCTATTATAAAGGATGTGATAACAGGACACTTAGAAAATATCAACGGGATTAGACAAAGTCAACATGGATTTATGAAAGGGAAATCATGTTTGACAAACCTACTGGAGTTTTTTGAGGATGTAACTGGTAGAATAGATAAGGGAGAACCAGTGGATGTGGTGTATTTGGATTTTCAGAAGGCCTTTGATAAAGTCCCACATAAGAGGTTAGTGTGCAAAATGAAAACACATGGGATTGGGGGTAATATACTGGCATGGATTGAAAATTGGTTAACAGACAGGAAACAGACAGTAGGAATAAATGGGTCTTTTTCGGGGTGGCTGGTGGTGACTAGTGGGGTACCACAGGGATCAGTGCTTGGGCCCCAGCTATTCACAATATATAGCAATGATTTGGATGAGGGAACCAAATGTAATATTTCCAAGTTTGTTGACGACACAAAACTAGGTGGGATTGTGAGTTGTGAGGAGGATGCAAAGAGGCTTCAAGGCGATTTACACAAGTTGAGTAAGTAGGCAAATACATGGCAGATGCAGTATAACGTGGATAAATGTGAAGTTATTCACTTTGGTAGGAAAAACAGAAAGGTAGAATATTATTTAACTGGTGATAGATTGGGAAATGCTGATGTACAAAGGGACCTGGGTGTCCTTGTACACCAGTCACTGAAAGCAAACATGCAGGTGCAACAAGCAGTTAGGAAGGCAAATGGTATGTTGGCCTTCATTGCAAGGATTTGAGTACAGGAGCAAGGATGTCTTACTACAGTTATACAGGGCCTTGGTGAGACCACACCTGGAGTACTGTGTGCAGTTTTGGTCTCCTTACCTAAGAAAAGATATACTTGCCATAGAGGGAGAGCAGTGAAGGTTCACCAGACTGATTCCTGGGATGGCAGGACTGTCGTATGTGGAGAGATTGGGTCGGCTAGGCCTGTATTCACTAGAGTTTAGAAGAATGAGGGGAATCTCATTGAAACGTATAAAATTCTGACAGGGTTAGACAGACTGGATGCAGGGAGGATGTTTCCCCTGGCTGGGGGCTCTAGAACGAGGGGTCAGTCTCAAGATACGGGGTAGGACATTTAGGACTGAGATGAGGAGAAATTTCTTCACTCAGAGGGTGGTGAACCTGTGGAATTCTCTACCACAGAAGTCTGTGGAGGCCAAGTCACTGAATATATTTAAGAAGGAGATAAGTAGATTTCTAGACACAAAATGCATCAAGGGGTATGGGGAGAGAGCAGGAATATGGTATTGAGATAGAGGATCAGCCATGATCATATTGAATGGCGGAGCAGGCTCGAAGGGCCGAATGGCCTACTCCTGCTCCTATTTTTCTGTTTCTATGTTTCTAACAGTACTGTGGGAGTACCTTCACCACACGGATTACAGTGGTTCAAGAAGGTGGCTCTCCACCACCTGCTGAAGGGCAATTATGGATGGGCAATAAATGCTGGCCTTGCCAGAGATGCCCACATCCCTTGAATGAATAAAAAACAAAGTAGAACAGTCAATTGTTCCAGGAAGTTGCTTAACTGCAGTAGAAATGGCAAACAAGGTACTGGGTTACATAAGCAAAGAGAGTTAGAATTCTAACAATTATATTGTTGCTATATAAAGAATTGATCAGACCCCCTTTGGAGCAAAGTGTGCAGTTACGATCACCTACGGGTTTCAGGATTTTTGGTTGTGAGGAGCATAAACACCGCATGGACCTGTTGGGCCGAACGGACTCTTCCTGTGCTGTAAAATTCTATGTGGGAGAAATTCCCCTCCAGTCCCGTTTGGGGTGCTAAATTGGAAAAGCTGGACAAGTTGGCGCCAAGTGCTAACCTCTTCCAGCTTCTCTGAGATTCCCATTTTTTGCTCCAAGAGGGAAGCTAAATCAAACGCTCCACTTGCTTCTTGGAGCGCAAGAGGGGAGGAAGTTCATGACCCAGGGCAATGTGCTCAGCAGTGCCACGAGTGGCCAAGCTGGAGCTGCCGCATTGTAGGGGCTCTTCCCTGAATTAAAGGGACGGGCCCCACGCTGCAAACTCTGCAGTTTTTTAAAAACGTACCATGGACCACCAAGCAGAGTGCCGGGCTGACCGATTGTGGCACGGACCCCACGTCTGGAGGCGAAAAAAATATGTTTAAAAAATCTGTCTTTTTCAGAGCGGCTGGCCACCTCACCTTTAACTTCCTCCCTGCTAGCGGCCAGTCGCTCTGCTCGCGTCCCCTGCAGCAGTTGCTGCCATCACCCAGCGCTGCTGCAGGGGGCGAAGGGGAATTTTTGTGCCGGGGTGCTACTGGGGCGATGCACCCGGAGATGACGTCACGATCTCTGAGCGCATGAGATCCGGGCGCAACCCAGTAGCGCTGCCGCTAACCTCCTGCGAAATTTGGCGCCATGCTTGGGTGAAAAGGCCTTTGTGCCCCATTAGCACCCTCGACAGGAGGCGCAAAGGAGAGCAGTTTTCCCCCCTATATAATTGAGACAGTTATGCTGATTTTGTTCAGAAAAGTGAGATTTTGAGGTGCATTTTCAAGATCATGAAAGAAATTGTTTACTGTAGTGAAGAGGTCAACTATTAAGGGACATAAGTTTAAAATTAGAGGCCTGAAATAATGCCACAGAATACTCATACAAACCCTTAATACGGTCATCTGAAATACCCCTCTCTGCTATTTTAGCAGAGATGTTAACCCATTTATTTTAAACTGGTTAACGTTGCCACTAAAATAGTGGAGAGGAATATCAGACGTACGTTCGCGTCACCACAGTGTAATTTAGAAAGTAAGATGGAGCATGGTACATCGGCGAGACCATGCAGACACCGACAATGGATGAACGGACACCGCACAACAATCACCAGGCAGGAGTGTTCCCTCCCAGTTGGGGAACACTTCAGCAGTCAAGGACATTCAGCCTCCGATCTTCGGGTAAGCATTCTCCAAGGCGGCCTTCGAGACACACGACAACGCAAAATCGTTGAGCAGAAACTGATAGCCAAGTTCCGCACTCATGAGGACGGCCTCAACCGGGATCTTGGGTTCATGTCACGCTACATGTAACCCCACCTGACGTAGAGTCCATCCAGACTCGAGTCGTCGTTGGCTTGTTCTCTCTGCACAGATGCGGCCGGACCTGCTGTGGTTTCCAGCAAAGTTTTTTGTTTTTTTTCTGTTTTTCATACAGACCCCAGCATCTGCAACATTTGACCCCTTGTGACCCCACCTCATTGTTCTTTGATGTAATGTTTTCCTGATTGACCTGTTTGGACACCATTCACACCTTTGATTGCTGTGATTATCTCTCTGCCGAGGTGTGATAAATGGCAGTTGGCAAGATTACCTGTAAACATCTGACATTATTCTCTGACTATATATGCTGTGCCTGTATGTTTCTCTTCACTTCACCTGACGAAGGAGCAGCGCTCCGAAAGCTTGTGATTTCAAATAAAGCTGTTGGACTATAACCTGGTGTTGTGTGACTGAATCATCCAGTTAGAGCCAGATCTTGACATATTTGCTACAAAGTTATGTTGCTTCAAAGTATCTACTTTCCTCAATTCCAGTGTAGTCAAAAATTAGTTTTACTGTTGATTTGTTTTATTGTGCAGTTGGTTGTCTAGAAGCTAAAATAAATATTGTAGGAATATTCTTACTAAGTTTTTAATCTGTGAAAATGGCTCTTGGGCCTAGAAATTCAGTTGCGTCCGCCAGCCGTTAGCACCATAAGAGGGGTAGATTTCCAGCGCTAGGCACTTAGCGCCCGGGCGCAGGCCGATCTGCGCCTACGCCCAACTTCAGTTGACATTTAGCACCGGCGCAAAGTGTTTGCGCCCGCTCAGCTGCGTGCACAGCTTATGACGTCATTTCGTCGTGCAACGCTGTTTGTGCGCCCCAAACCGGAACTTCAGTGGCGCCCGCCCAATGTGGGCGTGGCGCTGTTAAGAACTGTGAAGTGGAACGCAGCAGAGGCCCTGCGGGCCTCGGGGAGCGCTAATTAAAGGGCACTTAGACTGAACTATAAAGGCCAGCCATTTTGCTGCAATGACTTTAGTGCTTTGGATTTCTGGACAGAGACCAAGGAACAGACCTTACTGATTTGGGACAACATAGGAGAGGTATTTTTGGCTTCTGGCCAGAGCTTGGAAATTTCACTCATTGTGATTTCACTGTTTGCAAGTTTATTATGGGGGCTGCATGGGGTTCCAACCCTCAGTTCCAGCATTATGTGCGAAGGGCTCGCAGATGCTGTGTGAGAGGGCCAGCCATGCCTAGACGCAGAGGGGCCATCAGGCGTCGGCAACGTAGGCCTTACCCACTCAGGGAATACCGGCAGCAGGTGTCCTATCTCACCATGACTGCCGCGCATTGTGTTAAGAGGCTGCGCTTCAGAAGGGAGGTGGTTGCAGAGATCTGCCAGCTGCTTCACAGAGATCTGCGTCCACAGCTGATGTGCAGGACGTCTCTGTCAGTGGAAGTGAAGGTCACGGTGGCTCTGAACTTTTATGCAAGCGGCTCATTCCAAGCCGCTGCTGGGGACATAGCGAACATTTCCCAGTTCGCCGTGCATCGCTGCATCTGGCAGGTCACCGATGCCCTTTTCGCAAGGAGACACCAATTCATCTCCTTCCCCATGACCCTAGAGAGGCAGGAGCAGCGTGCAGTCGGATTTGCCAGGATCGCCGACTTCCCCATGGTGCAGGGCGCCATTGACTGCACGCATGTGGCTATGCGGGCACCTATCGACAATGCCGAGGATTACCGCAACCGGAAGGGCTACCATTCCCTCAATGTACAGCTGGTGTGTGACCACAGGCAGCGCATCCTAGCTGTCAATGCCCGCTTTCCAGGAAGCAGCCACGATGCATTTATCCTGCGCCAGACTACTGTGGCTGACATGTTCGAGGCACAGCCTCCACCAAGGGGATGGCTTATTGGGGACAAGGGCTACCCTTTGTGTACATGGCTCATGACCCCGCTCCGCGCGCCCAGGACCCCTGCGGAGGAGGCATACAACGAAAGCCATCAAGCCACAAGGAACATCATAGAGCAAACGATTGGCGTCCTCAAGCAACGGTTCCGCTGCCTGGATCGATCCGGCGGATCTCTACAGTATTCGCCGGATAGAGTCTCCCAGTTCGTCGTCGTTTGCTGCATGCTGCACAACCTGGCTATCCGCAGGACTCAGGCACTGCCACCTCACGTTGGACCACCACCTCAGGAGGACGAGCAGGAGGACCATGAGGAGGAGGAGGAGTACCAGCCCAGGAGGGAGCCACAAGGTCCAAGGGCCGTCCGCCGGCGGCTTATTGAACGACACTTCTAGGCCCCCTGTCAGGGAATGGCTTGTGGCAATGAACGCACCTGAATGCAGCCGCTCCGTAAGCCCTCAGCCGGTTAACGCAACAACCACTTGAAACATGACACCTGGACAAGCTGAATAAATAAAAAGCTTTATTTAACAAACTCAGGGCCCTTCCCACATGAAACAGAAAAACAGACAACACCCCCAAAAAACAGTCAAAAACATATCTCACTCCCACAACCTGGGGAGGAATAACAAAACTTGTCCATCCAATTGGCCTTCATCCTCGGCCTAACCAAGACAAACCCCCCCATACAGAACACAAACACCCCCATATAAAAAAACAGTTGCCTTCATCTTCGGCGTTAGCAAAATAAGCCCCCCCCCATACAGAACACAAACACCCCCATATAAAAAAACAGTTAGCAACACACTCTACTTGGTGTGCCGACAGGGCGAGTCCTTGTGCAGGCTTCTCCGGCCCCTGCCCGACCTGTTGCTCCGCCTCAACCTGGGCCCTGTGGGTGTTGCAAGGCTGGGGGAAGGCTCCTGAGGGGCACAATGCGTGACGGCAGATGCCCTTGGGGGTCGGCCTAGACGAGGTCCGGCCCTGGAGGGGCCGGCTGCTGACTGCTGCAGCTGTGGCTGGGCAGCATCAGTCTCTCCAGCAGCTCGTCGCAGCTTGGCTGGGGGAATGGCAGTGGCGGCTGCATCAATGGGGGCAAGCTGGCTGATGCCAGGCGCTTGCTGGTCGCCAGAGACACTGGCACTCGGCCGGGCTGGCACTGCAGCAAGCGCAGCAATCTGGTGAAGGCCAGACCGCTGTGCTGCAGCAGGGCGGCGGGTGCCCTGGCGATGCTTCCGTGACACAGCGAGTGTGGCAGAAGTGAGTGCCCGAACTGCCCTGGTCTGTGCCCGCATCAGATCAGCCAGTGTCTGCACGGCACCACTCATGAACTCTCGACTCGCGTCCTGTGCTGCCGTGAGTTGGTCGACACCCCTGGCCTGTGAGTCCCCGAAATCGGCCACACTATGAGCCAGGGACTCAATGGCCTGAGGCAACTGTCCCACAACCCCCATGAACTCGTTGTGGCGCCGCTCCGAGGCCGCGGACATTTCATCAAGGAGGCGCACCTCCTGGGCGAGGACCGTCTCCGGACTGGAGGCCGGACTCTCCCTCTGGGGAGAAGGCCGCCGAGCTGCCCGACCCTTCCCGCGTGCCTGGACGCCACTGGGCCCAGCAACTGCCCTCCCCTGCAACACTTCCCCCCTCTGGGGAGAAGGCCGCCATGTTGCCCGACCCTTCCCGCGTGCCTGGACGCCACTGGGCCCAGCAACTACACCCCCCTGCAACACTTCCCCCCTCTGGGGAGAAGGCAGCCGTGCTGCCCGACCCTTCCCGCGTGCCTGGATGCCACTGGGCCCAGGAGCTACACCCCCCTGCAACACTTCCCCCTGGCTCTCCTCCAGGCAAGACGTGTCCCCTCCATTGCCATCCCCTGGCGCGGATGAGGGTTCCCCCGATGTGCCGCCTTCCTCTTGGTCCTCGTCATCCTCCTCTTCCGAGGGACTGGCACTCTCAGCTTCAGGGACCTCCTCCTCACCAGCTGAAAGCAGGAAGGCACAAGAGTAGCTTTAGAGTGAGGACAGGGCGTCAGCGAGGGAGGCATGATTGGTGGCATTATGCGCATTGGTCAGACAGTGGCAAAGGATGTAGATCTGAAGCGCAAGGGGAACGAGAGAGGTGCAAACGGTCATGTCCTTACCATTGGGGCCCAGCACAGGGTCGGCATCTCCAATAGCAACGGGGCCAACCACCCGGGCACGCATGAGTCGAGCCACGCGCTCCTCCAGGTCACTGAGCTCCTGGAACTGGGCACGGCCTCCCCCGGTGACAGTCCGGCTCCTCAGATTCTGCGCCAGCTTGGCCTGCAAGAGAAAGGATGGCCTCTAAGTACAGTGTGGTGCCCTGTTGTTGTGTGCACTGCCTCCCATGGTCGAATAGCTTGGCCAGTGTGGTGCCCTGTTGTTGTGTGCACTGCCTCCCATGGTCGAATAGCTTGGCCGGTGTGGTGCCCTGTTGTTGTGTGCACTGCCTCCCATGGTCGAATAGCTTGGCCAGTGTGTGAAGTGCAGAAAGTGCTATTGATGATCATGCCAGTGCCATAGCTGCGGGAGGAGGGCTGGCCATTAGGCCTTTGAGGTCCCTTTGCCCATAATGTGAGGTGCACATGCAAGGATGAGGAGGACACTGGAAAGGGTACTCACCCCGACCAACCGAGTGAGGTCGTTGTACTTCTTGCGGCATTGGTCACCAGTCCTGGGGACATCGCTGTTGGCTGACACCCTCAGGGCGATTTCCCTCCAGGCTCTCCTGTACTGCCTCCTGGGAGCCTTCTTGCCACTGTCCGGGCACAAGATCTCTCTGTTCTTTTCCAACCCCCTAAGCAGCACCCTCAAAGCATGCTCTGAGAAGCGCTGCGCTCGTTCACGGGCCTTCTGCATGGCTTCAGACGCTATTTGGGTCCACCAGCAGTGTTCAGGCCTAGCTGCAGGGCTCCACTATCCAGGGCGTGGCAGCAGACAAAGTCGACCCTTCCCCCTTTAAGAGCTGGCCGGCGTCAGGGTGTCTGCTGTCAATCAAAACATGACCGCACCTGCGCTGTGCCCGGCCTCGGCGTTATCAGTCCGCACCGCCGGCTTAGCGCCTAAAGATAGGAGTGCAACGCCAGTTTCAGCGCTCGCCCAAACTCCTTGGCCAAAGCTACTGAATTTCGGCGAAGTGGCCTCCACTTTCCGGCGGGCGCTAACTTCACCGCCCGCCCGACTTTACCGCCCCAAAAGTGGCTAGACTGAATTTCTAGGCCTTGGTCTTTAATTGCCCTTTATTATCTAATGGGTATGTGCCACAGCCAAGCAGTAGATAATAACCCTAGGACAGTGTGGACTCATTATTGATTAGGTTTGAATTTCAGTATATTCAGTCTTGGCACATTTAAAATATTTTTGTAATTTGATTATCCTGTGTTGTGTGGCCTTGTTGGATCAAGGTCTATTTTTAAAAATTATTTTTAGCCTCTGGCCACGATTTTGCTGGCGCTCAGGGGGTGGGTTTGGAGATGGGTCGGGAGTTAAAATCCAAATGATTGACGGCGGGTTGCGAACCCGCTGCCATCCCAACTCCATGCAACTTTGCAAAGTGTAGGGTCTGTGAGTCTCGGTTAGACCTGACACCAAATGGCGGGAGAGGCACTTAAGGCAGTTAACAGCTTGTTAGATAATCCTTTTTTTACTGGCTCTTCCCATTTTACAACATTTTCAGCATTTTGTCCATCGTGCGACAAACACGCCAACTGATTGTGCCGGGTTCAGCAAGTAGCTGAATTGTTGACAGCTGCTCCTGCAGCATAAAAGCGGTCGTGCAACATTGCTCACTTTCAGATGCCAGAACTTTGCGCTTTAAGTTTTGGAGCATATTTTGCAGGTCTATTGAGCTTGTGAGTGTTTAAACTGAGATCCATATGCACTGTGACCTCCTTGGAATACCCTCTGGCCACATTGACTGAGCGCTAATGACATCTTTTCCTCAACTGAGATATATACCAGCGGAATGGGAACCATTTATACCCTCTCATCCTGGTCCTCAGAATTGGAGGAAGAGCAGCCGCGGCAGCAGCAGAACCAGGCACAATAGCAGCAGCAACAACAGGAGCGCCAACCTTCTCCTCAGCCACCTGATGATGCACAGGGCAGAGGGCCGGAGATACCCCCAACACAGGGTTTACAGGCCGAGGATGAGCTTCCTCAACATGAGTGAGCAGCAGCGCCAAAGGAGGCTGAGACTTTCAATGGAGAGGTAGTCGCTGACATCTGCACAATACTGCACCAACACCTGGAGCCCAGAGGAGCGGGTGGCCACTCCTTACCAGTGGCTGTAAAAGTCACCACCGCACTCAACTTCTTTGCTTCGGGGTCCTTCCAGGGATCATCAGCAGCATCTCCCAGTCGGCCGCACACACTTTCATCACGCAAGTTACCGATGCCCTCTTTGCAAAGTCGCACAATTACATCCACTTCTCCACAGATGAAGCAAGTGTAACTGCGCGTGTAGTTGGCTTTGCAAATATGGCAGGCTTTCCAAGTGTGCAGGGCATCGTAAACTGCACACATGTAACCATTTGGGCACCCCATCACAACCCAGCTGTATTTGTCAACCGCAAGGGCTTCCACTCCTGTAACGTCCAGCTAGTGTGTAGCCACAGGAAGATTATCATGCATGTTTGCGCCAAGTTCCCTGGCAGTTTGCCATGACTCTTTCATTCTGCGGCAGTCCACTGTGCCGCAGTTCTTCAATCCGCCAACCTAACTTTCCAGATGGCTACTTGGAGACAAGGGCTATCCCCTGAAAAAGTGGCTAATGACACTGATGAGGAGGCCATCAAACAAAGCTGAGGAGCATTATAATGAGAGCCATATTTCCACCAGAAGTATCATAGAGCAAACCATCAGCTTGCTGAAAATGTGATTCAGATGCCTTGACAGATCTGGTGGTGCCCTACAGTACGCACCAGCCAGGGTCTTCAGAATCATCGTGGTCTGCTCTGCCCTGCACAACATCGCACAGCAGCATGGCTTAGCGCTGCCTGAGGAACAAGTGGCTCAGCGCACAGCCTCCTCAGAAGAGGAGGAGGAGGCGGCAGATGAGGGACGCCTTGTGGGGGTGGATGTGCCAAATCCGCCAGCACGCGAGCACATTGCTGGCTGTGAGGCAAGGGATGCACTCATCTATGCCAGATTTGCATAATTTTACGCATCAACCACATATGGCTGGCACATGGAAATGAATGTCTGGCCGACCTTCTTAACACACCATACAGCATCTGTAAAATAAACTCTGGTTTCCTATCACTTTCATCACCATCATTACAGATGAAAGGCTCCCTGACCCCTCATTTCTGAGCACAAATAGGCCAGCTCTTTGAATCTTTGCCATCGCTTTTCTTTAATACATTTATAATCACGATGACAAACGTTTCTATCAGATGAAAACACCCAAGTGACTACCCTTGTGACTATTTGTGTGTTAACTTTCTCTTGCGCGTGCTTCTATGTGGTTCTTCCCCTGTGGCTTCAGCAGATGTAGAGGCACCTTGCTCACTTCTATGCTGTGCCTTGATGGAGTGAGTGTGAAGAATCCATAACATAGAAGCTTAGCGGGAGACAAAGATGGAGTAAGGTGCCAAAACCAAGGTGCCTGCCTGTGCGTTGTTAGTTGTTGTCATTGCATAACAGTGATATCGAGTGTGAGGGGTGCATAGTAGAATGGTGAAGTGATTCTTTACATAGAGAGAGAGGGATAGGTAAGGGTGCAAGGGAAATAAGGGTAAGTTGGGATATGGGGGAGTAGGTTGACAATGTCAGAGTGCTGGTGATGAGCACAGAAGGGAAGAAGATTGACGGTGAGTGTGATGTTATACTCACTTTTGCTGAGCGTAGCAGATCATTGAACATTTTTTGCCACTGCACCCAGGTACGTGAGCACAACGACCTTGCGCTTACCTCCTTTTCAGCCAAGCTGCCTTTGTCTGCTGAGGAGGCTTCCACCAGCCATCGGGAGGGAACAAAACCTCCCTGCGCCCTTACTCCACAAGAGAATGGAGGGAGTCATCATCAAATCTAGGAGCAGCCTTAGATCTTGCAGCAGTCATGTTCAAAAGCCCCATTTTCAGGAGCAGCAGAAAGGAAATGAAATCCAAAGGCTACATGGGCCCCTTAAAAGCACCTGAATGGAAGAAGTCAGCAGAGGCAAGCAGCACACACGAACCCACTGATTGGGCCGGGTAGCACGCACAGCGGGCCTAATAAGCCCAGTTAAATTAAAATCGTTGTTTCCGAGCGGCTGAAGCCGGCAGCGGGACCGGAAGCTGCCGACCAGTCAACCCGACTCCAACCTGCCTCCGCTGGGAAAATCGCAGCCTCTGTCTCTGTTCCTTAATATATTTCCATATAGGGATGAATCATAGAATCATAGAATGGTTACAGCACAGAAGAAGGCCCGTCGAGCCCGTGCCGGCTTTCTGCAAGAGCACTTCAGCTCGTCTTATTCCCCCGCCATTTCCCCGTAGCCCTGCAAATTGTTTTCCTTCAGGTACTTATCCAACTCACTTTTGAAAGCTGTGATTGAGTCTGCCTCCACCACCCTTTCAGGCAGTGCATTCCAGATCCTAACCACTTGCTGAGTAAAAAAGTTTTTCCTCATGGCGCCTTTGGTTCTGCTGCCAATCACCTTAAATTTGTGTCCTCTGGTTCTCGACCCTTCTGCCAATGGGAACAGTGCATTAATTTTATTCAGTATCTTCACTTTGGTGCCACTGATAATAAGGCCTGACTAGTTGAGCTAGGTGGTAGAAGCAGCTGTGACTTGTAAAGGTACATGAGCACCATTGCACTATGCAATATTGGTAACAAATGGGTTAACGCTTTCATATGAAGTGTCTTTGCCCATTGTTGTAATGAAAGCACTAACCCATTTAGAATAGTGCCTTTGTTAAAACAGTGGACAAAGGAATTTCATCTGCCTGTGTGAACACATTCATTACTCATGCTGCACAGTGTGACTTTAATGCATGTTTGCGTGGGTTTCCTCCGGGTGCTCCGGTTTCCTCCCACAGTCCAAAGATGTGCGGGTTAGGATGATTGGCTATGATAAAAATTGACCCTTAGTGTTAGGGGGGATTAAATACGTGGGGTTATGGGGATAGGGTGGGATATGTGTTGGTGTAGGGGTTACGGGGATCGGGTGGGATATGTGTCGGTGCAGGCTCGATGGGCCGAAATGGCCTCTATCTGCACTGTGGGGTTTCTGTGATTCTGTGATTCACAATTGCACTAGAGCATTGCCATGTGATGCAGAAGTTACTGAACTGTAACAGAGAAATTTGAGGTAAAGAGTTTATATGCACTTTTTAGTGACAGCAATGTGGAAAACATAGCTTATTCACTGAAGGTGTAGCAGCATTACATAGCCAGGCTGTAAATAACAGACATTTGACATGCTATGGGTGAAATCTGGAAGTGGATAAAGCTTCAAGTAACTAAAAATGTGCTGGAGTTTAAAGTTCTTAACCCAATTTAATTTCCCACCAATTTTTTGGGGGGAGTCTAAGGGGGTGAAATTGGGTGCCTTTGCGCCTCCCGCTAGCGCCCCCGGGGGCGCAAATGGCTTTGCGACCAGGCGCAGCACTGACATCGACTCCCGCCATATTCGATGGGAGTTTTGTGGCGGTGCTACGGCATTGCACCCCGATCTCCTTCACCCGGATATCGTCATGTCATCACCGTACGCATCATCCTGGACCCGAAATTGACTTCCTCCCCCTGCAGCAGCTCTGGGTGAAAACACCGACAGCTGCAGGAGGCTTGCATCGGGCTGCCGGCTGCTTTAGGGGCGATAATTAAAGGCGAGGTGTCCGAGGTAAGTGGAAAAAAACGTACCTTTCCTTTTCTAGTTTTTTTCGTGGGTTCCTGCCCGCGATCGATCAGCCCAGCACTCTGCTTGAGTGCCGGGCTGATCGCATGGGATCGCGGCTACCTTGGTGGTACTTTTTAAATTGCAGAGCCTGCAGCGATGGCCCTTCCCTTTAAGGGAGGGAAGGAGACTTTGAACGCGGCAGCGTTGCATGGCCCAGTGGGCAGCGCTGCTGAAATCTTCGCCCTGCTCTCCGATGTTAGCACCCTAAGAAGGAAGTGGAGCACTTGATTTAGTGCTCCACATCCCTCTTGGGGCGCTAAAACTCAATTTTGCGGTTAGTGCCGGGCGCGAATGTTAGCACCCAGGCGATGTTAGTGCTCCAAAATGGTCGATACCGAATATTTCTCCCTAAGTGCTTTAGGAATTTGCACACTTTACAGCCAGGATACCAATTTCTTTGGAATATGTTTATATTGTTTGTGTGTTCTTTTGCTAAAGGATTATTATTGAAATGTCTTTGACATTACCATGTTAAAATGTCAAGTTTAAGCTTAAACATAATTCTCAGGATTATGAACCAAGGTTGGCAGAAGAACATATGATCATACGAAAATGACAGACAGGAAAATATCAGCTGGTCTATTGAGCATGTCCCATACAGTAATACTGCGACTAAGCATCAGGATCCACAATGTGCCCACCCACCAGCAGCCATGTAATCTCCTGAAAGAAACAAAAAAAGATATTTTAAAATCCCTAGGCCAATTCGGGGACAACAAAATTCAGGGATATTCCTCTCCAACCACAGAAGACAATCAAGGCAGGAGACTACCGTGACCATGAGGCTCATAGAATCATACAGCACAGAAGGAGGCCATTCGGCCCATGATGCCTGTGTTCTCTGAAAGAGCTACCAATTAGTACCACTTCCCTGCTCTTTCCCCATAGCCCTTCAAATTTTTCTTTTTCAAGCATATATCCAATTCCCTTTTGAAAGTTACTATCTAATCTGCTTCCACCACCCTTTCAGGCAATGCATTCCAGAACATCATAACACAATGAGTAAGACATTTCCTCCTTCTCTCGTCCCACTGGATTTTTTGCCAACTATCTTAAATCTGTGTCCTCTGTTTACTGACCCTCCTGCCAGTGAAAACAATTTCACCCTATCTAATTAACTCCCTAAGCCACTCAGCCTCTCTACGTCTCTCTTGTCCTTTAAAACACTCCTTAAAACCTACCTCTTTGACCAAACTTTTGATCATCTGTCTTAATATCTTCTTATGTGGCTCAGTTTCCAATGTTGTTTGCTCCTGTGAAGTGCACTGGGACATTTTACTGTGTTAAAGGTGCTTTTTAATGCAAGTTGTTGTTGTTATCTACGCTGTCAAAACTTCTCATAATTTTGAAAGTCTCTATTAAATCTCCCCTTAACTTCCTTTGCTTTAAGGAGAACAAGCCCAGCTTTTCTAGTCTCTACATAAATAAGTTCCCTCATCCCTGGTACCATTCTAGTAAATCTCTTCTGTACTCTCTCCAAGGCCTTGACATCCTTTCTAAATTGTGGTGCCCAGAATTGAACACACTACTCTAGCTGAGGTGTAACCAGTGATTTATAAAGATTTACCATAATTTCCTTGCTTTTGTATGCTATGCCTCTATTAATATGCCCAAGGGTCCCATAGGACTTATTAACAGCCTTATACTTGTCCTTTCACCTTCAAAGATTTGCGTGCATACACCCCTAGGTCTCCTTGTTCCTGCATCCCCTTTAAATTGTATTATTTAGTTTATACTGCCTCTCATTTTTCCTTCCAAGATGCATCACTTCACACTTCTCTGCATTAAATTTCATCTGCCATGTGTTTGCCCATTTCACCAGTCTGCCTATGTCCTCCTGAAGTCTGTTACTATCCTCCTCCACTGTTTACTACATTTCCAAGCTTTGTGTCAGCCGCAAACTTTGAAATTATGCCCCATACCCAAGTCCAGGCCATTAATACATATCCAAAAGAGCAGTGGTCCTAATACCAACCCCTGGGGAACAACACTGTATACTCTCTGTTTTCTGTCTTGTCAGCTGCCACGGCCCCTTTAATTCCGTGGGCTTCAATTTTGCTAACCAGTCTATTATGTGGCACTTTATCAAGTGTCTTTTGAAAGTCCAAATACACAAAATCAACCTTCATACAAACAAAGGAACAATGACTGAACAGAAAAGACCCTCTGGTCCATCCAGCCTGTCCCGCACAATTGTGATGCATCACAATATATATACTCTCCACGCCACACAAAAACCATGTGATCGTTCATCGAAGAACCTAAATCGAGTTAGTCAAACAGGATTTGCTTTTAACAAATCTTTGCGGGCTGTCATTTATTAACCCATGTTTTTCTAAGTGACAATTAATTTTGTCTCAGATTATTGTCTCAAAGTTTCCCCACCATCAAATTTAGGCTGACTGGCTCGTAGTTACCTGGTTTATCTATCTCCCCTTTTTTGAACAGGGGTGTAACACTTGCAACCCTCCAGTCTTCTTGTACCACTCCCATTTCCAAGGAGGATTGAAAGTTTGTGGGCAGAGCCTCTGCTTTATCCACCCGTACATTCCTCAGCAACCTAAGATGCATCCCATCTGGGCTGGGTGACTTTTCTACACTGCCAGCTGTTTTAGTACCTCTTTATTTTTATCCTATCCAATTCCTCTACCCCCTCCTCCTTTACTGTAACATTGACAGCATCCTTTTTTTAGTGAAGTCAGATGCAAAGTATTCAGTTAGTACCTCAGCATGTCCTCGGCCTCCACAATAAGATCTTTTTGGTCTCTAATCAGCTTCACTTTTCCCTTGACTACCCTTTTTCTCTTTATATGTTTAGAAAAGACTTCAGTGTTCCCTTTTATGTTACCTGTTAATCTTTTCAAATACATTCTCTTTCCCCCTCTTATTTCCTTTTTCAGTTTTCCTCTGCACTCTCTGTATTCAGCTTGATTCTCTACTTTATTATGAACCTGACATTTCTCAAGCCTCCTTTTTCTGTTTCATTTTAATCTTTCTTTCGTCATCCAGGGAGCTCCAGCTTTGGATGGCCTTTTCTCCCTCATTGGAATGTGTCTATTCTGTACCCGAACTATCTCCTCTTTGAAGGACTCCCATGGATCATTTACTGTTTTTTTAAATTTGTTCATGGAATGTGGGCATCGCTGGCAAGGCCAGCATTTTTTGCCCATCCCCAGTTGCCCTTGAGAAGGTGGTGGTGAGCCGCCTTCTTGAACTGCTGCAGTCCGTGTGGTGAAGGTACTCCCACAGTGCTGTTAGGGAGGGAGTTCCAGGGTTTTGACCCAGTGACGATGAAGGAACGGCGATATACTTCCAAGTCAGGATGGTGTGTGACTTGGAGGGGAACTTGGAGGCGATGGTGTTTCCACATGCCTGCTGCCCTTGTCCTTCTAGCTGGTAGAGGTCGTGGGTTTGGGAGGAGCTGCCGAAGAAACCTTGGCGAGTTGCTGCAGTGCATCTTGAAGATGGTACACATGGCAGCCATAGTACGCCGGTGGTGGAGGGAGTGAATGTTTAAGGTGGTGGATGGGGTGCCAATCAAGCGGGCTGCTTTGTCTTGGGTGGTGTCGAGCTTCTTGAGTGATGTTGGAGCTGCAGTCATCCAGGCAAGTGTAGAGTATTCCATCCTGACTTGTGCCTTGTAGATAATGGAAAGGATTTGGGGAATCAGGAGGTGAGACACTTGCCACAGAATACCCAGCCTCTGACCTGCTCTTGTTGCCACAGTATTTATGTGGCTGGTCTAGTTAAGTTTCTGGTCAATGGTGCCCCCCAAGATGTTGATCGTGGGGGATTTGGCAATGATAATACCGTTGAATGTTAAGGGGCTCTCTTTTTGGAGACAGTCATTGCCTGGCACTTGTGTGGCGTGAATGTTAGCTGCCACTTATCAGCCCAAGCCTGAATGTCATCAAGGTCTTGCTACAAGCGGGCATGGACTGCTTCATTATCTGAGGAGATGTGAATGGCGCTGAACACTGTGCAATCATCAGCGAACATCCCCACTTCTGACTTTATGATGGAGGGCAGGTCATTGATGAAGTAGCTAAAGATGGTTGGGCCTAGGACACTGCCCTGAGGAACTCCTGCAGCGATATCCTGGGGCTGTGATGATTGTCTTCCAACCATCACAACCATTTTCCTTTGTGCTAGTTATGACTCCAGCCAGTGGAGCGTTTTCCCCCTGATTCCCATTGACTTCAGTTTTACTAAGGCTCCTTGATTCGACACTCAGTCAAATGCTGCCTTGATATCAAGGGCAGTCACTCTCACTTCACCTCTGGAATTCAGCTCTTTTGTCCATGTTTGGACCAAGGCTGTAATGAGTTCTGGAGCCGAGTGGTCCTGGCGGAACCCAAATTAGGCATCAGTGAGCAGGTTATTGGTGAGTAAGTGCCACTTGATAGCAATGTCGACTACACCTTCCATCATTTTGCTGATGATTGAGAGTAGACTGATGGGGCGGTAATTGGCCAGATTGGATTTGTCCTGCTATTTGTGAAAAGGACATACCTGGGCAGTTTTCACATTGTCGGATAGATGCCAGTGTTATAGCTGTACTGGAACAGCTTGGCTAGAGGCACAGCTAGTTCTGGATTACAAGTATTCAGCACGACAGCCGGGATGTTGTCGGGGTCCACAGCCTTTGCTGTATCCAGTGCACTCAGCCATTTCTTGATATCACGTGGAGTGAATCGGATTGGCTGAAGACTGGCTTTTGTGGTGGTGGGGACCTCAGGAGGAGGCTGATATGGATCATCCATTCGGCACTTCTGGCTGAAGATGGTTGCAAACATGCTGTGCTTCACCGTCATTGAGGATGGGGATATTCATGGAGCCTTCTCCTCCCATTATTGTTTAATGGTCCACCACCATTCACGACTGGAAATGGCAGGACTGCAGAGCTTTGATCTGATGCATTGATTGTGCGATCACTTAGCTCTGTCTATAGCATGCTGCTTCCGCTTTTTAGCATGCATGTAGTCCTGTGTTGCAGCTTCCCCAGGTTGGCACCACATTTTTAGGTATGCCTGGTGCTGCTCCTTGCATGCTCTTCTACACTCCTTATTGAACCAGGGTTGGTCCCCTGGCTTGATGGTAATGGTAGAGTGAGGGATATGCCGGGCCATGAGGTTACAGATTGTGGTGCTGCTGATGGCCCACAGCATCTCATGGATGCCCAGTTTTGAGCCGCTAGATCTGTTCTGAAACTATCCCATTTAGCACGGCAGTAGTGCCACACAACACGATGGAGGGTGTCCTCAGTGTGAAGACGGGACTTCGTCTCCACAATGACTGTGCGGTGGTCACTGCTACCAATGCTGTCATGGACAGATGCATCTGCGACAGGTAGATTGGTGAGGACGAGGTCAAGTAGGTTTTTCCCTCGTGTTGGTTCTCTCACCACCTGCTGCAGGTCAAGTCTGGCAGCTATGTCCTTCAGGGCTCAGTCAGTAGTGGTGCTACCTGGCCACTCTTGGTGATGGACATTGAAGTCCCCCACCCAAAGTACATTCTGTGCCGTTGCTACCCTCCGTGCTTCTTTCAAGTGGTGTTCAACATGGAGGAGCACTGATTCATCAGCTGAGGGAGGGCGGTAGGTGGTAATCAGCAGGAGGTTTCCATGCCCATGTTTGACCTGATACCGTGAGGCTTCATGGGGTCCGGAGTCAATGTTGAGGACTTCCAGGGCCACTCCCTCCTGACTGTATACCACTGTGCTGCCACAGTTGTATACCGGCAGGAGAGATCCAGGGATGCTAATGCAGGAATCTGGGACGTAGGCTAAAAGATATGGTTCTGTGAGTATGACTGTGTCAGGCTGTTGCTTGACTAATTTGTGGGCAGCTCTCCCAAATTTGGCACAGCTTTCTCAATTTTGGAGCAAGTCCCCAGATGTTCGTGAGGCGTACTTTGCAGAGTTGACTGGGCTAGGTGTGCCTTTTCATGGCCAAATCTGGTGCCTAGATCGATGTTAGTCGGCCGGTCTGGTTTTATTCTTGTTATAATTTTTTGTAACGGTTTAGACACAGAGGCTTGCTAGGCCATTTCAAAGGCAGTTAAGTGTCAACCATATTGCTGTGTGTCTGGAGTCACATATAGGCCAGACCGGGTACGGACAACAGATTTCTTTTCCTTCCCTAAAAGGACATTAGTGAACAGATAGATTTTTATTACAATTAGGTAGTTTCGTGGTCACTATTACTGATGGTAGCTTTTTATTCCAGATTTATTTAATTATTTAATTTACCCAACTGCCATGGTGGGATTATGAACTGGGATCTACCGGATCATTAGCCTTTGGATTACTAGTTCGGTTACATAACCACTATGCTACCGTACCCCTTACATTTTGGTTGAAAGAACAGTACAAACTCATGACAAACACGTTCTGATGTAGCTTGATGCATTGAAAATCTTATAAAAATACTAGATTATTCCAGTCATTTCTGAACGATCTGAACAGCAAAGCTTACGTAACTTTTATAAATGCCCCCTCATTCTCCCTAACTCATCTAATTCAAATAATCTGTTCATTTGGACGTAATCTAGTCCTTTTCATAAATTTAAATGCCTCAATTAAATCTGCCTGACATCTACACTTTTCTACAGTGAAAAGACCCAGCTCCCTGAGCCTATTGTGATCACTAAGGGCTTTTAAGATAGGTATTAATCTAATGGCCTCCTCTGAACCTTTCCCAGGGCCTTTATATCACCCACCATGTGATGGACACAGTATTATAGATGAACTGGATGTCATTGTTCTAGTTGATGGGTTTTCTGTAATTAGATGATTGTAATCTCTCTTACTTTTTTGTTCAGAAATAATTGGAATAATCTAGTATTTTTATAAGATTTTTAATGCATCAACTACATCAGAACATTGGGCAATCTCAGAACAGCTGCTAGTGATCTCAAACCTACAGCACAAAGCTTCCCAAAGATCAGCAGAGATTGACATTCTTACTCAGCCCTTGGGGATAGTTGATACGGGAAATGGAAAAATTCAAGTGCTGCAGTCAGGATGCTTCTTTGAGGTTGGAGTTAAAAGTACAGTTGTTGGGCAGAGTAGAGGAAGCTATAGTCTGCATTTGGCCCTTCCTATGTTTGACCTTGGAATGCTTAATGCTGATATGAGGTGTTAAAAGGAGAAAATATTGTATTCTAGGACAAAGATTTCTTTTGTTTCATAAATGCAAACATTCACCAACTCTGATAAAATATTGACTTTCATTCAAGATAAGAAATATTTAATTGTAACTGCAGTATAAGGAAGGGTTACTAACATTTATAGAACACCTTTAATGTAGAAAAATGTAAGCTGTTATGATAGGGTGGGTGTTGAGTTTTGTTCCCCCATATCTGTTGTGACAAAGAAATCCATAAGCTTCTCACACTTTTTGTTAGAGGTGAGGGTGGAGGGGACGGGGGGAATGGTTTAAGGAGATGGCTGGTAGTGGAACAAAAGAACCTGGGGTTACTTTTGCTCTCCAGGATGATCCTATATTAGTGCATCGTTTTGGCAGGGGTGAGTGAAGCCAGCTGGACCTTGAAAGTCTGTACCCTTTTGACTTGAGGGACTGAAGATGTCCCGGGATAATGACCATGATGATAGACGGTAGCCAGATGGTCTTAGGTGGAGGTGAGGCACTGGTTAAGCAAATTGACAAGTGTACAGGTTTCATGGCAAATAGAGGGTCAAAGTTGGGAACTTGTAAGTGATGAGCGGGAATTGTTTATTTTCAGGGATAGCTGCTGAAGGAAGTGGGGTTCAAAGGGGGTAGGCTGATATGGTGAGACCATGGGAGTAGAGGGGCCATGGGAGGTGGTAAGGTTGAGGGAGTGGCCATAAATATAGGTAAGAGAGCTTTTATGAAGGGAGGGGTTTAGAAAGAAAGAAAGACTTAAATTTATATAGCACCTTTCATGACCACCGGACATCTCAAAGCGCTTTACAACCAATGAAGTACTTTTGGAGTGTAGACACTGTTGTAATATAATTAGGGAGGACAGAAGCGTGATAAATTCAGCGGAGTGAGGGCAGGGGGTGCTGTGATGCAGCTTGAAATCAATGAGGATGAAGAGTCACTCAGTGCAGTGGCTGAGAATGGATATCTCTGAGAAACACAGAGCGGCTTGGGGGCGTGGTAGAGAACGGGGATTTTAAAGGAGGTGAGAGGGACAGAACAGGGTGAGCTGATCAAAGGAGAAAAAGGTGGCAGAGGAGTGGGAGGAAAGACCAAGGTTATTTGATGATAAGGGCCATGCCACCACTGTGGTTTTTTGGGTGGTGCAGAAGGTGAAAAGCATAGCCAGATAGACAATGTGTTGTCACCTATGAGCCAAGTTTCAGTCACAGGAACATATGAAAAAGACAGACAAAATAAGACCATCAGGTCCATCAAGTCTGTTCCATTCAGCTATGTTCTAACTAAGTAACACGACCCCCCCAACAATACTCCCCATCCACCAACAACCATGTAATCTGGGAGAATTTTTTTTTAAACAGATTTAAAAAACCCTAGCAATGAGTTGGCAACCTATCCTCTTGGTAAAGCAAAACCTCCTGCCATCTAACCTAGTTCTATTCTTGCATAGCTTGTACGCATGTCCCCTCGTTCTTACTAACTTGTCTAATTCAAGTTGAAGGTGGCAGGGTAGGTTGAGAATGCAGTTTAAAAAGCTTATGGGATCCTGGGCTTTATGAATAGAGATATAGAGTACAAAAGCATGGAAATTATGATGAACCTGTATAAAACACTGGTTCGGCCTCAACTGGAGTATTGTGTCCAATTCTGGGCACCGCACTTTAGGAAGGATATGAAGGCCTTGGAGAGAGTGCAGAAAAGATTTATGAGAATGATTCCAGGGATGAGGGACTTCAATTACGTGGATAGACTGGAGAAGCTCGGGTTGTTCTCCTTAGAGCAGAGAAGATTCAGAGGAGATTTGATAGAGGTGTTCTAAATCATGAGGGGCCTGGAAAGAATACGTAGACAAAGGGGTCGAGAAGCAGAGGACACAGTTTTAAAGTGATTGACAAAAGAACCAAAGGCGACATAAGAAAAAAAATGTTATGCAGCGAGTGGTTAGGATTTGGAATACACTGTCTCCACCAACTCCCACATGCTGCAGTTACGACACACCACCTGCACTGCCATCTCTATCTAACCTTATTTTATTTATATAATAATTAATTACAGATTTTATTCAAATGATTATTTTAGTTTTAATTTTTAATTTTAATTAGTTAATTTAGTTTAAATTATTAGTTCAATAAAGTTATAATAGTTAATACTCTCCTAGTTCTGAATTTAATCCACTTACTTAACCTAGAGAGCAAAAGAGCTCTATCACCCCCAGCACCCCTTCCCCTTTGCCTGGCACCTTCCCGTGCAAGCGCAGGAGATGTAACACCTGCCCCTATACCTCCCTCCTTCCCACTGTCCAGGGCCCCAAACACCCCTTCCAGGTGAAACAGCGATTTACTTGTACTTCTTGCAATCTAGTATACTGTATTCGCTGCTGACGATTAGGGTTGCAAAATTCTGGGAATTTTTAAAAGAGGAAACTTTCCATGGGAATTTTCGTGAATTTATGGGAATTTTGAGTTTTTTTGCACACTGATGGTTTTTGTCTCTGACCCTTATATTATCTTTGTCGTCAAAATAGACATACTGTTACATACAAATAAAAACAGGCTTTCAAAACTTTATTTAGGTTATAATTTTGAACTTTATTGAACCCCCACAAAAAAGACCCATCTAAAATAAAATAAAAAGAGTGTCAGCTTATTTAGCCTGTAATTTGTCCTTATTTTGTCCCTTTGAGTCTTCTACTCATGAGTCTTCTGAGTCTTCTACTCCTCATTGCTCCTCCTGATTCTCTGACTCTGGCTCTGACGTGTCCATTTCCTCCTCTGTGTCAGTGTCTAGCTGTGTGGTGGACACTTCTGTATCTGGCTCAATAAGTTGTAGGTTCGCCCGGATAGCCACCAGTTTCTCCACTCTCTTGTTAGTCAGCCTGTTGCGCACCTTTGTATGCGTATTCCCAAAAAGTGACCAGTTTCGTTCAGAGGCCACTGATGAAGGTGGGATTTGGAGTATCACCGATGCAATAGGTGACAGGGCCTCAGATGCACAAAGTCCCTTCCACCAGGTATGTGCACTGATATGCTTGCATGATTCCCATATCCCATCCCCATTCCAAAGACCTTGCTTGGTAGAGAACTTTGCCAGACTTCCCAGAACTTTGCCCACATCCAGATTGAGATGGTGTGAGAGGGTAGAAATCACACTGTAAGCGCTGTTGATCTGTTCTCCAGAAAGTTTTGGTCTCCCAACATGCTTTGGGTCCAGCATGTATGCTGCAGCATGAATCGGCTTGACACAAAATTCTTGACGCGTCTGTATGAATTGAACAATTGCCTTCTCCTCTGCTTTGAGCAGCAGGGATGTGGGTAGGGCAATGCTGATTTGTTCTTTTAAATCAGTAAAAAGCCTGAGAACATCTGACAAGACAGCGTCATCTCCTTCAATCTGAGCAATTGCAGATGCTACTGGTGAGAGTAGTTTAAGGCTGCTAACCACTCTCTCCCAAAACACATCATCCATCAGTATTTTCTTGATGGTGGTTTCCATATCCTCAGACTGGGATATTGCCATTTCTTGCAGCGACTCCTTACCCTCCAGAAGGCTGTTGTACATTATGACAACACCACCCCATCTAGTGTTGTTGGGCAGCTTCAGTGTGGTGTTCTTGTTCTTTGTCATTTGCTTGGAGTTGTAGGTTGCTGCAACTACCTGTTTTCCCCTGACATACTTAACAACTTGCTTGGCTCTCTTGTACAGTGCTTCCATGGTTCTCAAATGATGTCCTTGAGGAGCAGGTTAAGCCCATGAGCTGCGCACCCAATAGACGTAATATGAGGGTAGGCCTCCTCCACTTGAGCCCAAGCAGCCTTCATATTCGCAGCATTGTCAGTAACTACTGCAAAGACCTTTTGTGATCCAAGATCGTTGATGACCGCTTTCAGCTCATCAGCAATGTATGTGCCTGTGTGTCTGTTGTCCTTCGTGTCTGTGCTCTTGAAGAACACTGGGAGAGGAGTGGAGACGATGTAGTTTATGATGCCCTCCCCTCGTAATTTGACCACCCATCTGAGATAACTGCAACACAGTCTGCCATCGCTATCGTTTCTTTGAGCTTTCCTTGGACTCTGTTATACTCAGCCTCCAGCAAATAAGTAGACAAAGCATGTCTGGTGGGAGGACAGTATGCAGGGTGAATAACATTGAAAAATCTCTTCCAGTACACATTGGCTGTGAGCATGAGGGGTGAGCCTGTTGCATATACAGCTCGAGCAAGGCACTCATCTGCATTCTTCTGGCTATGGTTATCCATTGTATCAAAGAACCTTCCAAGTGGGCCAGGAGTTGCTGATGATAAGGAGCCTGATGCTGAATGAGAACCATCATCTTCTTGAATGGAAGCAGAGGAACTCTGGGCTGACTGCTGTGAGCTTTGAGTGAAGTTGTTGCATTTGGATAAATGCTGCTGCATCTTTGTGGCATTCTTTACATATGGCTTTCTACAGTGTTTGCACATGTACACAGTCTTTCCATCTTTAATGCCTGGGGTAAAATGCTTCCACACATCCGACGGTAAACGTGGCATTGTTCTATGCAGAGAAATAAAGGGCATTCATCTCTGTGTCGAACTGCGGTCGATCAGCACGATTGCAACAGGGTGAGTACATTTTTGCTGATGCTCCATGTGATGGAAGCATGACCTGTACACACACGACGCTACATCACTAATAGTGTATTATTTTGTATATTTTAAATTGAAGGACAACAGAGTTCAACAAGTAACTGGTTTATTTGGTATAAAGTCTGATTTACTTACTGCATCATCACAACATCAGCAGAAAACAAAATGACTTCCCTCAGGACCCCTAACCTGGATCTTAAAAAAACTATAGCAGTCTTACAGATGCCTACAGGCCAATCACAATTCGATATGCAAATATTACAAATAGAGGGAGCTAATCGCTCATCCACTCATCCAACCAATCAGGACACATTTATTCACAGTCACACACAAAACTTGTAATTATTAAAACAAGCCAAGTAAGAAGATAAACATATATTGATTAAGAAATTCCTTAATAATTAAGATTCCATCTCTGTTAGTAATTTTAAGAGAGGACCTGTGGAAAAAAAAGAAAGAAATACCAAAAAAACAATATTATGCTAGCATGTGCTTTTTTGGGCAAAATTCCCAAAATTCCCAAGCTAAACTTCCCGTGGAAAATTTCTGGAAATTTACCGGAAACTTTCCACCCCTTTGCAACCCTACTCACGATGCGGTCTCCTCTACATTGGGGAGACCAAACGCAGATTGGGTGACCACTTTGCAGAACACCTCCGTTCAGTCCGCAAGGGTGACCCCGAGATTCCGGTCGCCTGTCATTTTAATTCACCGTTCCATTCCCACTCGGACCTCACCGTCCTTGGCCTCTTGCATTGTTCCACGGAAGCTCAACGTAAACTCGAGGAACAGCACCTCATCTTCCGATTAGGCACTTTGCAGTCTTCCGGACTCAATATCGAGTTCAACAATTTCAGATCATAACCTCGGCCCCATTACATTTTTACTTATATATTTTTTTCCCCGCCCCTTTGTTTTGGGTTTTCCCTCCCCCCCGCTTTCCTCTTTTTTTTTTACATGGCATCTGTCTCTCATTCTGCCAGTACATTTCACACCTAATCTGAGCCGTCTTTTGTCTCTTTACTAGTCCTATCACCATCTCGTCTCATTTTGAATACCTCTTAATATCTATTCACTTCTTTTGTTCCCTCCCCAGCCCTCCTTTCGATCTATTTAATTTCCTTTCCAGTTTTGAAGAAGGGTGTCGACTGTAATTTCTCTCCACGGATGTTGCCTGGCCTGCTGAGTTTTTCCAGCATTTTCTGTTGTTATTTCGGATTTCCAGCATCTGCAGTATTTTGCTATTGTATGAGAGCAAAAGAGCTGTAATACTCACCAACCAGTCACCAACCTGCTGGCCTGTGATTTCACTCCTTGATTTTTTTTGTTGTTGTTTTTGAATGCGAATGTGCTACCGCTCAGGTCCGCTGTACCCGAGGCCTTCTCTCCTGCTGTATTTATGCCGCTGCTCCTCCTCGCTGCCGATCAGGTCCACGCTGTGTCTTCCTGAAGTTTGTTACTACCCACCTCACTGTTTACTACTGGCTGAATTTTGCCAATGGGGAGCTTTTGGAGGCGGGACTCCCACTTGTCAGGTTTTAGTCCCGCCTCCATCAACTTCTGGCGAACCCAGCGGGCTTAGCAGGCCAATTAAGGGAAAGCCGGTTACAGAGAACGTCAGCGTATGACGTTTCATCTGTCAAAAATTTTTGACAGATGAATTGTCATCGTTTGACAGCTCTGTGAAGCTGTCAAACACTGACATTCTCTGTAGCTTGATGAGTTCCTGAATTCAGGACTCATCAAACCTCTTTCTTTAGCAGAAACGAGATGGTTGTTGCATTGGAGAATGCAGCAGCCATCTGTCATCTCTGCCGCGGAGATGCGAGATTCTCCGCATCCCCAACGATTGAAGCCTGCAGGAAGAAACAAAGGTAAGTAAACTTTTTCTAACACTTTCCACTTACCTCACATACTCACTTCTCCACACTTGCACCCATCCTTTACCTTCACAGCGCACTTTTGCACCCCTCTGACCCCCGCAGACCCACTGCTCGCCTTGGTGACCCTGACGGGGTATGGAGCCTTCGGGAAGCCCGCACTTGTGTCGGTAAAATGGGGATAATCCTCTTATCTGCATGTTAACTACCTGTTAACAGGCAGCTAAATGGCTGTAATCCCCTTCCCGTCTCCAAGGAGATGGGACCCGGCATGGGTCGGCAACCTTCCTCCTGGCAAGATGGCACGGAGGCGGGTTTGGAGCGGGATGGGCACCCACCCCCAGATTCTGCCATTTTCCTGCCAGTCCCGCCTCCATACCTGCCTCCCCAGGGCTGGCAAGTTCGCACCCATGATTTCCGAGTTTCATGGGGGGGGATTTTCCCATTGGAGTCGGGTTGGAGGTGAGTTTCGGTTTGGGTGGTTTCCAAACCCGCTTCCGCTGCCAGGTGGGAAAAATTTGTGATTTTCCCCTAATTGGCCAGTTAATTTAAGATGTGAGGGTTCCCCATGCCAATTAGTCTTTTAGGACTGAAACTCGCCTCTGCTGACGTCACTTATCCAGCTTCATTTAAGGTCTGCTTGCTGCCTTGGCTCATTCCACTGGTTTTTGGTCGATGCTGCACCACCTCCAAACTTTTATCTCCTTGAAGAATGGCCAGCTCCAAGGCAAGGGCCTCCCCGAGGTTCTCGGATGAGGCGCTGGGTATCCTGCTTGAGGGGCTGAGAGCTTGCAGGGAGGTGCTCTTCCCTTCATCTGGGAGGAAGAGGCCTCCCAAAGAAACCAAAGCTGTGTGGGTCCAGTTGGCAAGGGATATATCCTCCAGATCTGTGTGCAGATTAGGTGATTGTTTCTGTTTATTGATAAAATTTCATCCCTGTGTGAATGTTGTGATGGTGTACCCTAAGGGCCACATGTGTGCAGCCTATGATGCCCTGCACCATTGGCAAGCCTGCCATATTTGCAAATCAAACTGAACGCGCGGTGACACTTGCTTGATCCCTTGAGAAGTGGATGTAATTGTGCGCCTTTGCGAAAAGGGCATCGGTAACCTGCGTGATGCAACTGTGGTCAGCCAACTGGGAGATGCCGCTGATGTCTGCTGATGACCTCTGGAAGGAGCCTGAGGCAAAAACGTTGAGTGCGGTGGTGACTTTGACGGCCACTGATAAGGGGTGTCCACCCGCTCCTCTGGGCTCCAGGTGTTGGTGCAGCAGTGCGCAGATGTCTCGGACAGCCTCTCGCGAAAGTCTCAGCCTCCTTTGGCACTGCTGCTCACTCATGTTGATGTAGCTCATCCTCTGTAAACCCTGAGAGGGGGTATCTCCTGCGGCAATGTGCTTCCATGTGCTGGCGCCTTCTGCCCTGTGCAGCATCAGGTGGGTGAGCAGGAGGTTGGTGCTCCTGTTGCCGAGCTGCCTGGTTCAGCTGCTGCTGTGCCTGCTCCTCATCCGAATCTGAGGTCCATGATGAAAGGAAATAAATGGTTCCCATGCTGCTGGTAGATACCTCCATTGGTGAAGCGCTCAGCCCAAGCAGGGAGAGGGTCTTCCAAGGAGGTCCCACAGTTGAGATATAAAAGCTGCAGCACCTCTGGCTTCTGTAGGCCTGCTAAAAGTGCTGAAAGACCTGTGGAACCAAAGTTTTGCCACCTGCAACTGCTCCCTGATGAAAGCTCCGTTTTAATGGTGGAGCTGCAGCTGTGAGGAGGCCACCCACTTGTCAACCTGCCAGGATTAGCTGGCGTGGTTTAGGAGGGTCGTGCAACACGCTGAAAATGTGGTAAAATAACAAAGGCCTGTCAAAATAGGATTATAGAGGCCCTTAACGACTATTTAAGGGTCTTAACTACCTCTCCTGACTGATGGAGGCGGGACCGAATCGCACCCATGAAACCCGCCTCCGGCAAAATTGCTTGGAGGCGGGTTCCGAACCCGCCCTCACTTTTTGCGATTATGCCAAATGACCCGCCTCCTCGGGGCTGGAAAAATCGCTCCTGTGTTATCTGCAAACTTTTAAATTATGCCTTGTATATCGAAACCCCAGTCATTAATACATATCAAAAAGAGCAGTGGTCCCAACACCGACCCCTGGGGGGACACCACTGCACACTTTCCTCCAGTGTGAAAAACAACCGCTCACTATTACTTTCTGCTTTCTGTCCCTTAGCCAATTTCGTATCCACGCAGCCACTGCCCCTTTAATCCATGGTCTTCAATTTTGCAAACAAGTTTATTATGTCGTACTTTATAAAATTCCTTTTGAAAGTCCACATACACAACATCAAACACACTACTGTACTCTCATCAACCCTCTGTTACTTCAGCAAAGAACTCAATCAAGTTAGTCAAACACGATTTGCCTTAAACAAATCCCAGAGTCCCAGTTCTATCATTTTAAATATTGGTACAACATGACGCTCCCTCCTGTCATCAGGAATGATACCCAACTCCAAAGAACTATTGAAAATATGAGCAAGGGGCTCACTGCAATTAGATAGGACCTTGGTGAGACCACACCGGGAGTACTCTGTACTGGAATACAATTTTGGTCTCCTTACCTAAGGAAGGATATACTTGCTTTAGAGGGAGTGCAACAAAGGTTCACCAAACTGATTACTGGGATGGGGGATTGTCTAGTGAGGAGAGATTGAGGAGAGAAGATCTATATTCCCTAGAATTTAGAAGAATGAGAGGTGATCTCATTGAAACATATAAAATTCTTAAGAAGCTTGGCAGGGTAGATGCAGGGAGGACGTTTCCCCTGGCTGGGGAGTCTGGAACTAGGGGTCACAGTCTCAGAATAAAGGGTCAGCCATTTAGGACTGAGATGAGGAGAAATTTCTTCACTGAAAGGATTGTGAATCTTTGGAATTCTCTACCCCAGAGGGCTATGGAGGCTCAGTCATTGAGTATATTCAAGACAGAGATCGATAGATTTTTGAATATTATGGGAATCAAGGTATATGGGGATAGTGCGAGAAGGTGGAGATGAGGTAGAAGATCAGCCATGGACTTGATGAATGGCGGAGCAGGCTCGAAGGGCCAAATGGCCTACTCCTGCTCCTATTCCTTATGTTCTTATGTATGTAGCTCAGCTCCTATTTCTTTAAGCAACCTCAGGTAAAATGTCATCTGAATCAGCAGCTCAAACTCATTTAAGGTCCCTTATTCTCTGCAAAATCAGATATGCATCTATTTGAACATTAACAACTCTCATGGCAACTACACACTGCATTAATAATAACTGAGCGCAGGAGTAAAGACTGGGGCAGGGTAGCCATTTAAAACCTCTTACATGTCCCGGGCATCCTCTTGAATCTGCTCTGAGCCAGGATGTCTATGGGCTGGATTTTATGTTCGTTAAACTTGCACTCACCCATACTGAAAGTTCCTGTCAGCCAACTATACAAACAGCACAATGCCCTCTACAGAGCACCTGGGATCTGTATGAACAGGGCAAGCAACTCTGTCTATTTAACCAATCAGATTGAAGAATCGTTATGAGCAGCACAGAGCCTGAACCAGGAAGTGTCAGTTAGAATATTGAATTCAATGTCAAATCAGGTACAGTAGATGATTAATGTTGGAAAAAGCAAGGTGATGAGACTGATGAAGATGAAAACTGCAAGACATAGGAGACAGATATTTGGGGTACTGGTGGATTAGTATCACATAGGATATACAGCACAGAAATAGGCCATTCAGCCCAACCAGTCAATGCTGGCGCTTATGCTCCACTCAAGGCTCCTCCCGTCTTTTGTCTTTCCTATCAGCATAACCCTCTATTCCCTGCTCCCTCATATGCTTATCACCATACTACAATGGACCACCAAAGCTTTAGGAAGGGTACAGATGGCAAGTAACATTCGCACCACACAAGTGCCAGGCAATGACCATCTCCAACAAGCGAGACTCTAACCATCTCCCCTTGACATTCAATGGCATTACCATCGCTGAATCCCCCGCTATCAACATCCTGGGGGTTACCATTGATCAGAAACTGAACTGGACCAGCCATATAAACACTGTGGCTACAAGAGCAGGCCAGAGGCTGGGAATTCTGCGGCGAGTGTCTCACCTCCTGACTCCCCAAAGCCTTTCCACCATCTACAAGGCACAAGTCAGGAGTGTGATGGAATACTCTCCACTTGCCTGGATGAGTGCAGCTCCAACAACACTCAAGAAGCTCGACACCATTCAGGATAAAGCAGCCCGCTTGATTGGCACTCCATCCACCACCTTCAACATTCACTCCCTCCACCACTGGCGCACTGTGGCTGCAGTGTGTACCATCTACAAGATGCACAGCAGCAACTCGCCAAAGCTCCTTCAACAGCACCTTCCAAACCCACGACCTCTACCACTTCGAAGGACAAGGGCAGCTGACGCATGGGAACATCACCACCTACAAGTTCCCCTCCAAGCCACACACCATCGTGACTTGGACCTGTATCGCCGTTCCTTCACTGTCGCTGGGCCAAAATCCTGGAACTCCCTTCCTAACAGCATTGTGGGTGTACCTACACCATATGGACTGCAGCGGTTCAAGAAGGCGGCTCACCACCACCTTCTCAAGGGCAATTAGGGATGGGCACTAAATGCAGGCCTAGCCAGCCAGCGACGCCCACATCCCATCAATGAATTAAAAAAAAAATTAAAAGTTTATTTTAGATTTGCCGCTGCTTGTACTTTAGATCTCAGGAGAGAGATGTTCATGTACCAACTTCCATGTTTACAATGCGAAAACCAACTCACTATCCTGAGAGCGGGATCATACATCCACATTTTTGTTGTCTACATATAAACATAGAAGATAGGAGCAGGAGTAGGCCATTCGGCCCCTCGAGCCTGCTCCGCCATTTAATGAGATCATGGCTGATCATCCAAATTCAGTACCATGCCCCTGCTTTCTCCCCATATCCCTTGATCCCTTTAGCCTTAAGAAATATACCTAACTCCTCCTTGAATATATTTAATGAATTGGTCTCAACTGCCTTCTGTGGTAGAGAATTCCACAGGTTCACCACTCTCTGGTGAAGAAATTCCTCCTCATCTCAGTCCTAAATGGCTTACCACTTATCCTTAGACTGTGACCCCTGGTTCTGGACTCCACCGCCATCGGGAACATCCTTCCTGCATCTAGTCTGTCTAGTCCTGTTAGAATTTTATAAGTTTCAATGAGATCCCCTCTCATTCTTCTAAACTCTAGCGAATATAAGCCCAATCGACTCAATCTCTCTTCATACATCATTCCTGCCATCCCAGGTATCAGTCTGGTGAATCTTCGCTGCACTCCCTCCGTGGCAAGAACATCCTTCCTCAAATAAGGCGACCAAAACTGCACACAATACTCAAGATGTGGTCTCACCAAGGCCCTGAATAACTGCAGCAAGACATCCTTGCTCCTGTACTTGAATCCTCTCGCTATGAAGGCCAACATACCATTTGCCGCCTTAACCACCTGCTGCACCTGCATGCTTACCTTCAGTGACTGGCGCACAAGGACACCCAGGTCTCGTTGCACTTCCCCTTTTCCCAATCTATTGCCGTTCAGATAATAATCTGCCTTCCTCCTTCCTGTTTTTGCCACCAAAGTGGATAACCTCGCATTTATCCACATTATTCTGCATCTGCCCAATCGCCCAACCTGCCCAAATCATACTGGAGTTTCTCTGCATCCTCCTCACAGCACACACACCCACCCAGCTTTGTGACATCTGCAAACTTGGAGATATTACATCTAGTTCCCTCGTCTAGATCATTAATATATATTGTGAATAGCTGGGGTCCTAGCACCGATCCCTGCGGTACCCCACTAGTCAAAAAGACCCGTTTATTCCAACTCTTTGCTTCCTGTCTGCCAACCAGTTCTCTATCGAAGTCAGTACCTTACCCCCAATCCCATGTGCTTTAACTTTGCACGCTAATCCCTTATGTGGGACCTTATCGAAAGCCTTCTGAAAGTCCAAATACACCACATCCACTGGTTCTCCCTTATCCTACCAGTTACATCCTCAAAAAATTCCAGTAGATTAGTCAAGCATGATTTACCTTTTGTAAATCCATGTTGACTTTGTCCGATCCTGTTGCTGTTTTCCAAGTGCTCTGTTATTTCATCTTTTATAATGGACTCTAGCATTTTCCCCACTTCCGATGTCAGGCTTACCGATCTATAATTCCCCGTTTTCTCTCTACCACCTTTTTTAAATAGTGGGGTTACATTAGCTATCCTCCAATCCATGGGAACTGTTCCAGAGTCTATAGAATTTTGGAAGATGACCAGCAATGCATCTGCTATTTCAAGGGCCACTTCCTTATATACCCTAGGATGCAGATTATCAGGCCCTGGGGATTTATTGGCCTTCAATCCCATCAATTTCCCTAACACCATTTCCCTACAACTACTGATTTCATTCAGTACCTCCCTCTCATTAGACCCTATATTCTCCGACATCTCTGAGAGGTTATTTGTGTCTTCCTTTGTGAAGACAGAACCAAGGTGTGTATTTAATTGGTCTGCCATTTCTTTGCTCCCCATTATAAATTCCCCTGTTTCTGACTGCAAGGGACCTACGCTTGAATTCACCAATCTTTTTCTCTTAACATATCTATAGAAGCTTTTACAGTCAGCATTTATGTCATTGGGATAAGGGTGCTGGATAAATGATACTGGGGATCAGGCAGCTGAGTTATGAGAAGAGGCTGTTAACTGGGAATGTCAATACTGGTGAAAAGGTTCAAGGAGAACTTAGCAAAATTTCTAAGACTCTGAGATACAGATAAACTGCATGCTAAGAAATTGTTTGATGCAGCAACAAATTCTGTAAGCAAGGAGCATGAACTCCAACTCAAAAAATGTAGATTTAAACAGAGAATGAAGAGTGTGTGGAACAGTCTGCCCAGGGAGATGGTGAAAGTGGATAATGTCAGTGAATTAGCACAGGGCTCGATAGTTATTTCTGGTGAAAGAAGCATTTGACGGTATAAAGAGGGAGATTATTGCACGGTATTTTGTGAACTACCTTGGAAGGCAGAAAATTAGTAACTGAGTTTGGAAGGCAGAGAAAATAAAGGCTAGAAAATAGACAACAAAGGAGTTTGGCAATGCTTAATGGTATATACTTCAATGCAAGGAGTCTAGTGAATAAGGCAGATGAGCTGAGGGCACAGATAGACACATGGAATTATGATATCATAGCTATTACTGAAACATGGCTTAAAGTAGGCTGGGAATGGCAGCTCAGCATTCCTGGTTACAGGGTTTTCAGATGAGAGAGGGGGATAAGAAAGGTGGGAGGTCGCAATATTGGTTAAAGAAAAAATTACAGCTTTGTGGAGGGATGATATGTTAGAAGGATCATCAAATGAGGCCATATGGGTTGAACTGAAGAACATAAAAGGGACAATCACACTGCTAGGAGTGTACTGTAGTCCCCCAAATAGTCAGAGGGAGATTGAAGAGCAAATATGTAGGCAAATTTATGAGAAGTGCAAAAACAATAGGGCAGTAATAGTTGGGAATTTCACTACCCTAATATTAACTGGGATAGAATCAGTGTAAAGGTATAGAGGGTGCAGAGTTCTTAAAATGCATTCAGGAGAACTTTTTCAGTCAGTACGTAGCAAGCCCAAAAAGAAAGGGGGCGGTTCTGAACATTTTGGTGGTAGTGATCATAATTCAGTTAGATTTAGTGTGGTAATGGAAAAGGACAAATATAGACGAGGAGTAAAAGTTCTCAATCGGGGAAAGGCCAATTTTACTAAGCTGAAATGCGATTTAGCAAAAGTGGACTGGAAACAGCTACTTGAAGGTAAATCATTGTCAGAACAGTGGGAGGCACTCAAGGAGGAGATAGTGAGGGTTCAGGGCATGTATGTTGCCACAAAGAAAAGGGTGGGACTCCCAAATTTAGAGCCTGGATGTCAAGGAGCATACAGGGTAGGATAAGGGGGAATGAAAGGAAAGCTTTTCTCAGATACCGAGAGCTCAATAAAAGAAAGAATGAAAAAAAGACTTTTATATAGCGCCTTTCATGTCCACCGGACATCCCAAAGCGCTTTACAGCCAATGAAGTACTTTTTGAAGTGTAGTCACTGTTGTAATGTTGTAATACTGCAGAAAGCCTAGAGGAGTATAGAAAGTGCAGGGTTGAAATTAAAAAGGAATTTAGGAAAGCAAAGAGAGGGCATGAAAAAATATTGCCAAGTAAAATCAAGGAAAACCCAAAGATGTTTTATAAATACATAAAGATCAAGAGGATAATTAAGGAAAGAGTAGGGCCTATTAATGACCAACAAGGTAACCTGTGTGTGGAGGCAGAAGATGTGGGGATGGTTCTTAATGAATATTTTACATCTGTCTTCACAAATGAGGGGGACGATGCAGACATTGTAGTTGAGGAGGAGTGTGAAATAGTAGATGGGATAAACATAGTGAGAGAGGAAATCTTAAGGGGTTTAGCATCTTTGAAAGTAGATAAATCACCAGGTTGAAATGTATCCCAGGCTGCTAAGAGAAGCAAAGGGGAAAATAGCAGATGCTCTGACCATCATTTTCCAATCCTCTCTGGCTACAGGCATGGTACTGGAGGACTGCTAACATTGTACCGTTGTTTAAGAAGGGAGAAAGTTATAGACCGAGTAATTACAGGCCAGTCAGCCTAACCTCAGCGGTGGGAAAATTATTGTAAAAAAATTCTGAGGGACCGTATTAATTGTCACTTAGAAATGCATGGATTAATCAAGGCAAGTCAGCATGGATTTGTTAAGGGAAAGTTGTGTCTGACTAACTTAATTGAATTTTTTGAGCAGGTAACAAGGAGGGTTGATGAGGGTAGAGCGTTTGATGTGTACATGGATTTTAGCAAGGCTTTTGACAAGATCCCGCATGGCAGACTGGTCAGAAAAGTAAAAGCCCATGGGATCCAAGTTAAAGTGGCAAGTTAGATCCAAAATTGGCTCAGTGGCAGGAAGCAAAGGGTAATGATCAACGGATGTTTTGGTGACTGGAAAGCTGTTTCCAGTGGGGTTCCGCAGGGCTCACTACTAGGTCACTTGCTTTTTGTGGTATCGATCAATGATTTAGACTTCAATATGGGGGCATGATTAAGAAGTTCGCAGATGATACAAAAATTGGCCATGTGGTGATAGTGAGGAAGAAAGTTGTAGACTGCAGGAAGATATCAATGCACTGGTCAGGTGGGCAGAACAGTAGCAAATGGAATTCAATCCAGAGAAGTGTGAGTTAATACATTTCTGGAGGGCTAACAAGGCAAGGGGATACACAATAAATAGTAGGATACTGAGAACTGTAGAGGAACAGAGGGACTTGGGAGTGCATGTCCACAGATCCCTGAAGGTAGCAGGACAGGTAGATAAGGTGGTTAAGAAGGCATACGGGATACTTTCCTTTCTTCACCGAGACATAGAATATAAGAGTAGGGAGGTTATGCTAGAACTGTATAAAAAACTAGTTAGGCCACAGCTAGAATACTGTGGACAATTCTGGTCATCACATTACAGGAAAGAAGTGATTGCACTAGAGAGGGTACAGAGGAGATTCACAAGGATGTTGCCAGGACTGAAGAATTTTAGCTATGAGGAAAGATTGGATAGGCTGGGGGGTTTTTTTGAACCGAGGAGGCTGATGGGAGATTTAATTGAGGTGTATAAAATGATGAGCAGCCTAGATAGAGTGGATAGGAAGCACCTATTTCCCTTAGCAGAGGGGTCAATAACCAGGGGGCATAGATTTAAAGTAATTGGTAAAAGGATTAGAAGGGAGTTGAGGAGAAATGTTTTCACCCAGAAGGTGTTGGGGTTTGGAACTCACTACCTGAAGTGAGTTCCAGAACCCAGCAACCCTCATTGCATTTAAAAAGTACTTGGATATGCACATGAAGTGTTGTAACCTACAAGGCTACAGACCTAGAGCTGGAAATTGGGATTAGGCTGGATAGCTCTTTTTAGGCCGGCACAGACACAATGGGCTGAAAGGCCTCCTTCTGTGCCGTAAACTTCTATGATTCTATGATTTTTGGACTGGCAGTTGGACTGCTATGATCTTTTCTGTTATACATCACTCTGTTACTAGCTATTTTTAATGAAGTCCTCAATTAATTTCAGTCTGCTCAAAATTGACCTAATTTCCCCCCAACAATTCTCCTGATACTCTATGTTCAGAATATGATCAAGTAAATGAAGCATATACTCGAAGTATTAATTTCCACAATTTATTTCAGAGTTGGACATTAAGGTAGATACAGGGGGAGAAAGTGGGTTTGGGGCGATGCCTTTTGTGGGAGTGCAAAAGTATCGCCGGAGGCTACCCAATTCTAACGGATGCGAACTTCCGGTTTAGCACTCCAGGAGGGAAGTGGAGCGCTAAATCAAGCGCTACCATTTCCCTTGAAGTGGTAAACCAGACAAAAGGGGCGGTAGCAGCAGAGCAGTGCAGCGCTGCCAGGGTCAGAGCCTCCTTCCTTCCCATAAAGGGAAGAGCTATTGCTTCAGGCTCTGCAAGAAAACAAATCCCCTGATCGCTGACGGCACTTACATCTGTTGTTGTTATTTATCAGTTAGGTATAATGAGGTTGAATTTCCATGGGGCTTCTCTCACTTGTCTATCGTAAATTCAGTGGTG
The DNA here is from genome assembly GCF_052327205.1 of Somniosus microcephalus. Lineage (NCBI taxonomy): Eukaryota > Metazoa > Chordata > Chondrichthyes > Squaliformes > Somniosidae > Somniosus > Somniosus microcephalus. The sequence continues at coordinate 94,037,571 of NC_140993.1, read as the reverse complement.
GAGCAGCAGATGCAATGGAGAAAGAGTTTACACCATTTTTATGATGTTTCCTCGGCTCTTCCGCCAAAGTTATGATGGATGATTGGGATAGCCCCAGTGGAATTTCACCCCCAATGGGCATTAGAAAAGGTTAGAAAGCAATAGAAAGATGAGATGTAGATAGTAGTAAATCATTTCTTCACATCTGCCTTCACAAATAAAAATTGTGGGTCAAATTTCAAAGCCATTCATTTTTACTGAAGATTCTATAACAAATGTAGATGTGTTATGAAGAAACTAAAATTATTAAATATCTGCAAGGAGATATTTTCAGATTACAGTAATATGAAAAGTGTCAGCTCTTAATACTTATGACAAAGGCTTTTAGAAGGAGGTACATTCTTCCCTTGTGAGGGAGGGTTTAAACTAATTTGGTAAGAGCTGGGCACCAGGATGAAACATTAGAAATGAGAAACAAGGTGTACAGAGGCCTGGGAGAGACAACTAGCACTAGAGTAATAACAACAGAAAATGCTGGAAAAACTCAGCAGGCCAGGCAACATCCGTGGAGAGAAAATAGAGTCAAGACAAAGGGTTTGACCCGAAACGTTATTTCGGATTTCCAGCATCTGCAGTATTTTGCTATCGCACTAGAGTAATGATTGGTTCAGAAATAGGAGGAATCAGATGAGGGGAAAATACAAAGCAGTCTAAGGTGGGTTTGGAGTGCATGTGCGTAAATGCACATAGCATGGTAAATAAGGTTGATGACTTGCAGACATGTCGCTACATGGTTCTATGATATAGTGGCAATAAAGAGACTTGACTCAAACAAGGGTAGGATTGGGAACTTAATATTCCTGGTTACAAGGTGTTCAGGAAAGAAAGGGAAGGAAAAAAAGGAGGGTAAAAAAAACTATTATAGCACTGGAAAGGGATGATGTAGTTAGGAGTCAAAGATAGAATCTATTTGGTTAAAATTACAGAACAGTGGAGGAGTAGTTATGCAACTGGGTGTATACCAAATAGTGGGAAAGAGATAGAGGTGCAAATTTGCAGGCAAATTACAGAAAGATGCAAAAACTAGCATAGTGATAATGGGGGACTTCAATTATTCTAATATAGACTGAGATAGTAACAGTGTAAGGGCCAAAGAGTGGGAGGAATTTCTGAAATTAAAAACTTTCTTGACCAGTGTGTTTCCAGCCCAACGATGAAGGAAGCAGCGCTAGATTTAGTTCTGGGGAACTAAGTGGGGCAAGTGGAGCATGTTTCAGTGATGGAGCATTTGGGGAACAGTGATCATAATATCATCAGGTTTATAATAGTTATGGAAAAGGACAAGGAACAAACAAGTGTAAAACACTGGAGGAGGCTAATTTTAGTTAGTTGAGAAGGGATCTGGCCCAGGTGGATTGGAATCAAAAATTGGATGGTAAAACAGTAATAGAACAATGGGAGGCTTTCAAAGAGGGTTTGGGTACAGAATAGACACATTGCAATGAGGGGGAAGGGAAGGGCATCCAAATCTAGAGCTGCCTGGTTGACAAGATATAGAGGCTAAAATGATTCAGAAAAAGGAGGCTTATGACAAATCTAAGGTTGATAATACAGTAGAGAACCCAAGAACCCAAGAACCCAAGAAAGTATAGAGGAGATCTAAAAAGGAACAAGGGGGCAAAGCGAGAGCATGAGAATAGATTAGCGGCTACATAAAAGTGAATCCAAAAGTCTTACATAAACATAACTAGTAAAAGGGTAGTCAAAGGAATGGTGGGGCCGATTAGGGACCAAAAAGAGATCTTGCGGAGGTAGAGGGCATGGCTGAGGTTACTAAATGAGTATTTTGCATCTGTTTTCACTAGAGAAGATGATACTGCAAATATAGCAGTAAAAGAGGAGGCAGTAGTGATATTGGATAAGATAAAAATAAAGAGGAGCTACTTAAAAGGTTGGCAGTACTCAAAGTAGAAAAGTCACCTAGCCCAGACGACATGCATCCTAGATTACTGAGGGAAGTAAGGGTGAAAATTGCGGAGGCTCTGGCACAATCTTCCAATCCTCCTTAGATATGGGGATGTTGCCAGAGGACTGGAAATATTGCAAATATTATGGGCTAGATTTGCAGTCGCTTGCGCCAGCAGTTAGCGCCTTAAGAGAAGTGATTTCCGGGCGCTATGCGTGTAGCGCCCGGGCGCAGTGCAGTTTGCGCCCCGCCCCAAATTAAGTTGCCCATTAGCGCCGGCGCAAAGTTTAGCGCCCGCCCGGATGCGCGCGCAGAAAATGACGTCACATCCTCGTGCAACGCCCTTTGGCCGCCCCGATTCCAAACTTCAGTCGGACCGCCCCATTGTGCGGCGGGCGGCCGGAGCGTTTGGAAAAAGGAACGCAACACAACCAGCGCGGGCCCCGGGGGGCGCTAATTAAAGGGAACGTCCTCTCCAGTATAAAGGCCAGCCTTTTTTCAGAAAACAGTCTTGTGCAACGCATTTCTGGAGACACAACAAGGAGGATAGCTAACTGGTTTCAAGCAGCAAGAGCCAGGTATTTTTGGACTCAGGCCATAGCGCTGCAAGTGGCCATTTGGAAATTAGACTGTTTGCCAGGATTTGACGGGGCCTGCATGGGGTGCCAACGCGGAGCTGCAGCGCCATGTCCGTAGGGCTCGCAGACGCATTGTGAGAGGGGCAGCCCTGGCTAGAGGCAGAGGGGGCTACAGGCGTCGGCCACGTAGGCCTTACCCAGTCAGGCTATACCGCCAGCAGCGCTCCTACCTAAACATGAGTGCCGCGCGATGTGTTAAAAGGCTCCGATTCCGAAAGGAGGTGATTGCAGAGATCTGCCACCTGCTTCGCCGAGATCTGCGGCCAAAGCTCAGGTGCAGGACGTCTCTGTCGGTGGAAGTGAAGGTGACGGTGGCATTGAACTTCTATGCCACCGGCTCCTTCCAATACGCTGCTGGGGACATAGCAAACATCTCCCAGTATGGCGCGCATCGCTGCATCTGCCAGGTGACCGAAGCACTGTTCAGAAGGAGAAGCCAATTCATCTCCTTCCCCATGGCCCTCGAGAGCCAGCATCAGCGCGCATTGGGATTTGCCAGACTCGGGGAATTCCCCTTGGTGCAGGGCGCCATTGACTGTACGCATGTGGCTTTGCGGGCCCCTCTGGAGCATGGCGAGCAGTATCGCAACAGGAAGGGCTACCATTCTCTGAATGTGCAGCTGGTATGTGACCACAAGCAGCGCATCATGGCAGTCAATGCCAGCTTCCCAGGCAGCAGCCACGATGCCTTTATCCTGTGGCAGAGTACTGTGCATGACATGTTCCAGGCACAGCCTCCCCCAAGAGGATGGCTACTCGGGGACAAAGGCTATCCTTTGTGCACCTGGCTCATGACCCCGCTCCGCGCGCCCAGGACCGCTGCTGAAGAGGCCTACAACGAGAGCCATCAAACCACCCGCAACATCATCGAGCTAACTATTGGGGTCCTCAAGCAGCGGTTCCGCTGCCTTGATCGCTCCGGAGGAGCTCTCCAGTATTCGCCGGACCGGGTCTCCCAATTTGTGGTGGTTTGCTGCATGCTACACAACCTGGCTATCCGCAGGACTCAGGCACTGCCACCTGACGTTGGACCTGCACCTCAGGAGGAGGAGCAGAAGGAGCATGAGGAGGAGGAGGAGGAGGAGGAGCAGGAGTACGTTCCCAGGAGGGAGCGACCAGGGCCAAGAGCCGCACGACGCCACCTTATTACACGGTACTTCTAAGCCCCCTGTCAGGGAATGGCCAGGGGCCATGAGGGAAGATGAATGCAGCCGCTCCGCAAGCCCTCAGCCGGCGAAGCCAACAAACACTAAGAAGAACAACCATGGAGACTGCATGAATAAAGATAATTTTTTATTGCACAAAAATGAAAAGCCCTTCCCACATGAATCCCCAAAAACAATAAACGGGCCCCACAAAAAGCCCAACAAATGACTCACTCCCACAAACTGGGGAGGAGTCACTCCACCTTTCTTCAAACCGGGCCTCAACGTCGGCCTAACGCAAAAAATAAGCCCTCCAACAACACAACCATGGGCAAAATAAAGATGGCCACCGCCATATTAAAGGAAAGCTGCCCACACCCTCTACTGAGTGGCCCGCGAGGGCGAGACCTTGGCCAGCCTTTTGCCTCCCCTGCCCGGCCTGCTGCTCCTTCGCAAGCTCTGCCCAGTGGCTGCTGCGAGGCTGGGGGAAGGTGCCTGAGGCTCAGATGCCCTTCCGCCAGATGCCGCTGGGGGGCGGCCTACACGGCGTTTGGGCCTCGAGGGGCCGTCTGCTGAGTGGCGCACCTGAGCCTGGCCACCATCAGCTGCAGCCGCTTGCCCTTGATGCCCCAGTGGGGGAATGGCGGCGACGGATGGCGCAATGTGGGCCAGCTGGCGTCTGGGATGCGCTGGCTGGTGCTGTGGCGCGGTGGCACTCGGCCGGGCCCGCACTGCAGGATCCGCAGCAATCAGCCGAGGGGCGGCTTGCTGGGATGGTCCAGCGCGGCGGCTGCCCTGGCGATGCCTGCCTGAGACAGCGCGTGTGGCAGCAGTGAGTGCCCCTGTGGTCCTGGTGTGCGCGCGCATCACAGCCGCCAGGGTCTTGACGGCATCAGTCAGCATGCGGCCACTCGCGGCAGTTGCTGCCCCGAACTCGCGCACACTGGTCGCCAGCGACTCGATGGCCTCAGGCATGCGCCCCACCACGCTCATGAGCTCCGTGTGGCGCCGGTCCGAGTCCTCGGCCATCTTATCCAGCTTCCGCACCTCCTCCGAAGTGAAGGTGTCCGGACTGGAGTCGCGACTCTCCCGCTGGGGAGGAGGGGGCTGAACTAGGGGGACCCTTGCCGCGTTGGTGGCGGCGAGTGTGCCGAGCAGCAGCACTCCCCTCTGATCCTTCCCCCCTTTGGGGGGAAGGCCGCGGGCCACGCGCACGGCTGCTGGATGGCTGGACGCCACTGGTCCCAGAAGCTGCATTGCCCTGCGACAGTTCCTCCAGGCACTCGTCCAGTGAGGAGGTGTCAAGCATTTCCTCCTCTCCTGCGGGACGTGACTGTTCCCCCGAAGGTCCGGCTTGCTCCTCCTCCTCCTCCTGGTCGGAGGTGCTGTCACTGGCAGCTTCAGGGTCCTGGTCATCACCAGCTGAAAGCAGGAATGCACAAGAGTAGCTTCAGAGTGAGGAGGCGGCGTCAGCGAGGGAGTTAGGACTGGTGGCATTCAGCGCATTGGTGGGACAGTGGCAAAGGAGGTAGCTCGGATGGGCCAGTGCGACGCGAGAGGGCCAAAAGGTGAGGTCCTTACCATTGCCGGGCAGTGGAGGGTCGGATACACCGCACGCTGTGGGGACAATCACACGGGCTCCCATGAGCACACACACGCGCTCCTCCAGCCGAGTGAGCTTCTGCAGCTTGGCGCGGCCACCCCTGGCACGGGCCTGGCGATTAAACGCTACTTTAGCCTGCAAGAGAAAGGACGGGCTGTAAGTGCGCAGTGAAGCCCTGATGTAGTGTGCACTGCCTCCCATGGTGGAATAGCTTGGACAGAGTGAAGCCCTGATGTAGAGTGCACTGCCTCCCATGGTGGAATAGCTTGGACAGAGTGAAGCCCTGATGTAGAGTGCACTGCCTCCCATGGTGGAATAGCTTGGACAGAGTGAAGCCCTGATGTAGAGTGCACTGCCTCCCATGGTGGAATAGCTTGGACAGAGTGAAGCCCTGATGTAGAGTGCACTGCCTCCCATGGTGGAATAGCTTGGACAGAGTGAAGCCCTGATGTAGTGTGCACTGCCTCCCATGGTGGAATAGCTTGGACAGAGTGAAGCCCTGATGTAGTGTGCACAGCCTCCCATGGTGGAATAGCTTGGCCAAAGTGTAGAGTGCCGAATGGCCATTTGATGCTCATGACTGTCCCAATGCTGCTGGCTGAGGGCTGGCCAATAGGACTTTCAGCTCCCTTTGCCCATCATGTCAGGTGTACATGCAAGAATGAGGAGGAGACTGGAAAGGCTACTCACCTTCACAATCCTGGTCAGATCGTTGTATTTTTTACGACATTGTTTGTGGGTCCTGGGGGCATCGCCGGTGAACGTCACCCTCTGGGCGATCTGCTTCCAGGCTTTGGTGTAGTCATGGTGGGTTGGATTCCTCCCACTCTCTGGAAACAAGATCTTGCGCCTCACCTCCAGAGCTGTGACCATTATGTCCAGATCACCCTCTGAGAAGCGCAGGGCACGCTGACGGGCCTTCTCTGGCGTTGCCATGACTCCCTGGGGCTGAGCAGCAGTGTTGAGGCCTCTTTGCAAGGCTGCAGTGTGCAGGGCGTGGCAGCAGACCAATTCGTCCCTTCCCCCTTTAACAGCTGGTCGGCACCACGGGGTCTGCTGTCAGTGCAAAAATGACCGCACCCGCGCTGCGCCCCGCCTGGGCGCTATCCCTCTGGACCGTCGGCTTAGCACCTAAAGGTAGGAGTGGAACGCCTCTTTTAGCGCTCCACCACTCTCTTAGGGCGAAGCCACTGAATTTCCGGCAACGGGGCGCTACTTTGGGGCGGGCGCTAACTTCGGGCGGGCGCTAAGGTTAGCGCCCCAAAACTGTCTATACTGAAAATCTAGCCCTATACCTCTGTTCAAAAAATGGGGGAGGGATAAACTAAAGGCCAGTCAGCTTATGGTCTGTAGTGGGGAAACTTTTAGTGATGATACCAGGGCCTTGCAAACTACCGCCACATCTCCAACCTCCCTTTCCTCTCAAGTCCTTGAACGTGTTGTCGCTTCCCAAATCCATGCCCATCTATCCCGGAACTCCATGTTTGAATCCCTTCAGTTAGGTTTCTGCCCCTACCATAGTACCAAAACGACTCTCATCAAAGTCACAAATGACATCCTATGTGACTGTGACAAAGGTAAACTCTCCCTCCTCGTCCTTCTTGACCTGTTTGCAGCCTTTGACATGGTTGACCACACCATCCTTCTCCAACGCCTCTCCACTGGCGTCCAGCTGGGTGGGACAGCACTCGCCTGGTTCCGTTCTTATCTATCTAATTGTAGCCAGAGAATCAGCGGCAATGGCTTCTCTTCCTGCTCCCGCATCATTCCCTCTGGTGTCCCAAAAGGATCTAAATTTGGCCCCCTCTATTTCTCATCTACGTGCTGCCCCTCGGCGACATCATCCGAAAACACAGCGTCAGTTTCCACATGTTATGCTGACAACACCCAGATCTATCTCACCACCACTTCTCTCAACCCCGCCACTGTCTCTAAATTGTCAGACTGCTTGTCCAACATCCAGTACTGGATGGGCAGAAATTTCCTCCAATTAAATAGTGGAAAGACCGAAGCCATTGTCTTCAGTCCCCGCCACAAACTCTGTTCCCTAACCACTGACTCCATCGCTCTCACTAACACCTGTCTGAGGCTTAACCAGACTGTTCACAACCTTGGTGTTTTATTTGACCCTGAAATGAGCTTCCGTCCACATATCCGTGCCATAACTAAGACCGCCTATTACTACCTCCGTAACATCGCCCGCCTCCGCCCCTGCCTCTGCTCATCTGCTGCTGCAATCCTCATCTATGCCTTTGTTACCTCTAGACCTGACTATTCCAACGCACTCCTGGCTGGCCTCCCACATTCCACCCTACGTAAGTTTGAGGTAATTCAAAACTCAGTTGCCTGTGTCCTAACTTGTACCAAGTCCCGTTCACCCATCACCCCTTTGCTCACTGACCTACATTGGCTCCCAGTTAAGCAACGCCTCGATTTTAAAATTCTCATCCTTGTTTTCAAATCCCTCTGTGGCCTCGCCCCTCCCTATCTCTGTAATCTCCTCCAGCCCTACAATCCCCCGAGATATCTGCTCTCCTCTAACTCGGGCCTCTTGAGCATCCCTGATTTTAATTGCTCAACTTCAGCTGTCTAGGCCCAAAGCTCTGGAATTCCCTGCCTAAACCTCTCCGCCTTTCTTTCCTCCTTTAAGACGCTCCTTAAAACCTACCCTCTTTGACCAAGCTTTTGGTCCTAATTTCTCCTTATGTGGCTCGTGTCAAATTTTGTTTGATCACACTCCTGTGAAGCACCTTGGGATGTTTTACTACATTTAAAGTGTTATACCAATACAAACATAAGAACATAAGACGTAGGAGCAGGAGTAGGTCATTTGGCCCCTCAAACCTGCTCCGCCATTCAAGAAGATCATGGCTGATCTAATCTTGGTCTCAACTCCACTTCCCTGCCTGCTCCCCATAACCCTTGACTCCCTTATTGTTCAAAAATCTGTCTATCTCCACCTTAAATATATTCAATGACCCAGCCTTCACAGCTCTCTGGGGAAGAGAATTCCAAAGATTCATGACCCTCAGAGAAGAAATTCCTCCTCATTTCTGATTTAAAAGGGTTTTTCCTTATTCTGAAATTATGTCCACTAGTTCTTGATTCCCCCACGAGGGGAAGCATCCTCTCTGCATCTACTCTGTCAAGCCCCTTCAGAATCTTATATGTTTAAATAAGAATCCCTCTCATTCTTCTAAACTCCAATAAGCTCAACCTTTCTTCATAAGACAACCTCTTCATCTCCGGAATCAACCGCGTGAACCTTCTTTGAACTGCCTCCAATGCAAGTATATCCTTCCTTAAATAAGGAGACCAAAACTGTACACAGCACTCCAGGTGTGGTCCCACCAATGCCCTGTACAGTTGTAACAGGACTTCCCTACTTTTATACTCCATTCCCTTTGCAATAAAGGCCAACATTCCATTTGCCTTCCTAATTACTTCCTGTACCTGCATGCAAACTTTTTGTGATTCATGTACAAGGACCCCCACAAGTTGTTGTTGTTAATTGGAACTTGGAAAAGTATGGGCTAATAAAGGAAAGTCAACATGGATTTGTTAAAGGCAAGTTATTTGAGTTCTTTGATGAAGTAGTGGAGAGGGTTGATGGGGGTAGTGTAGTTAATGTACTGTATATGGACTTTCAAAAGGCATTTGATAAAATCAAGTCCATGGGATTAAAGGGACAGTGGCAGCGTGGATACAAAATTGGCTAAGGGCAAGAAAGGAGAGAGTAGTAGTGAATGGTTGGTTGTTTTTCACACTGGAGGGAAGTACATAGTGGTGTTTCCCAGAGGTCGGTGTTGGGGCCACTGCTCTTTTTGATATCTATTAATGACTGGAATTGGCAAACAGGGCATAGTTTCAAAGTTTGCAGATGACACGAAACTCAGAAATTTAGATGAAATTTAACATAGAGAAGTGTGAAGTGATACATTTTGATAGGAAGAATGAGGATAGGCAATATAAACTAAATGATACAATTTTAAAGGGGGTGCAGGAGCAGAGTGACTTGGGGTGTATGTACATAAATCTTTGAAGTTGGCAGAACAAGTTGAGATGGCTGTTAAGAAAACATATGGGTTCCTTGGTTTTTTTAATAGAGACGTAGAGTACAGAAGCAAGGACGTTATGCTAAATCTTTATAAAACACTGGCTGGAGTATTGTGTTCAATTCTGGGCATCACACTTTAGGAAGGATGTCAAAGAGGTTGCAGAAGAGATTTACTAGAATGGTACCAGGGATGTGGAGAGACTGGAGAAGCTGGGTTCTTCTTAGAGCAGAGAAGGTTAAGAGCAGACTTGATAGAGATGTTTAAAATCATGCAGGGTTTCAAGGACGGTTTCCAGTGCAGTAACCAGAGGACACAGATTTAAGGTGATTGGCAAAAGAATCAGAGGTGACAAGAGGAAATAAAATTACTCAACGAGTCGTTGTGATCTGGAATGCACTGCCTGAAAGGGTAGTGGAAGCAGATTCAATAGTATCTTTTAAAACCGAATGAGATAAATACAAGGCTATGGGGAAATAGCAAGGGAGTGGGACTAATTGAATAGCTCTAGCAAAGAGCCAGCACAGGCACAATGGACCGAATGACTTCCTTCTGTGCTGTATCATTCTATGATTCTCTGATTAGATACAGAGTTTGACTCAAAATATGCACAGGGCAACACATTCAGTTAAAGCTCATCTAATTTAATAAAAAATTTGACGTTTTGAATATTTGATACTCAGCTGATACTTGGGAAAGTGGTTGAATAATTGTTTCAAAGTTCATTCCGCAACTGGCACATAATAAAGGAATGTGAAAACATAAAGCAATCTGCATAAATTTAAAGAGATATTAAATATAATGATTCCAATTATCAGCTCTATGGGTTCATCTTAAAGCCTGTAACTCATAAGAACATCTTTCCTTCCGCCCCTGCTGGGACTGCCTCTAGCTGCCCCTTCCCTGTCTGATGTATGGAAGTATCAGAGGGGGCTGAAACCTGGTTTCCGTAGATTTCCCTTAGTCCGCACCTTTTACTGTCACTCCCCAGGACCGCCTGGAGAATGGTGGCGTGAATCCCAGGAGGCCTAGGTAAGTGTGCATTTTTTAAATTGTTAAAGGTTCCTTGTGAGCCAGGAGGAGCAGGAGAACTATGAGAAATAAATTAACCACAGTAAACAGGGCTGAACTGTTAATGGGTAAACCTATAGCCAAATGGATAAACCTATAGCCAAATAGCAGGAAAAGTTCAGAGGTATTTGGTATGATATAAAACACATCCCCATAAAAGGCAAAGGCTACAATTGTGTAGTTAAGGAACCATGGTCGACAAATGAGCTAAGAGACAGTATCAAGCTAAAAGAAAAGGCTTACACTAATGCAAGTAAAAGTGGAAATCCAGCGGACTGTGAGAGCTATAAAAAGCAGCATAGAAATATAATGAAAGTAATGAGATGCAGAAAACAAATGTGAAAAAACTTGCAAAGGATATCAAAGCTAACTGCAAATGTTTTTAAAACTATATTAAGATAAAGAGAGTGATAAAGGGGAATGTGGGTGCATTAAAGACCGATCTAGGTGAAACTACAATGGAAAATAAGAAAATAGAAAACTTGTTAAATGAGCATATTACATACATTTTCACAGTGGAGGAAAAAGACAAGAACCTAAAAATAAGTCAGGAGGAGTGGATTTACTATATTAAAATTGGTACTGGTGAAAATAATGGGACTTACGATACACAAATCTCCAAGACCTGATTGTTGCCACCTCAGTGTTGAGTCTGTGTTTTCAATTGCAGTTATACTGAATAACAGGACACAGACTACAGAAGTAAGTAAACAGGTCTTTAGTGGTTGAGGGTCAGGGCTGAACTGAGATACACTTTGCTCCGCAGGGTTTATATACCGGTGTGGTCACCACCGGTACTACAATGTACAGGAGCCATCAAAAAGTAGTCCATCACCTTAAGGTATCCTCTTAAGGTGGTACAGATTACATACACTACAATTCCTCCCCTTTTAGCTTAACAGTGTACACCCCAAATTAAACATTACATGGATAACATATATACAATTTACACACAAAACTGTTCAAAGATTCAGTCTCTGAGGAGGCCTCCTGATCCAGCCCGGATAATGCCTTTCAGGGGTCTCTGGTTCTCGTTGCTGGGGTGACTCATCCACTTGATCTCCTATGGATTGAACATCATCATATACGTTCGAGTCTGAGATAGATGCTACATGCTCAATAAGTTCTTCAACTGGTGTCTCTGCCGTAGACATGGGGTCGACCCTTGTTCTCGATTCCACAAGTTGGTCAGCATGACGTCGTATTACATTCTCTCCAACGTCTACCGTGTACATCAAGGGTCCTTGTTGTGCACGAATTGTTCCAGGTTGCCATTTATCATCCCTATAGTCCCTGGCCAACACTGGTTGTCCTACTTCAAAACTACGAGTGGCCTTGTTATTTACATGCTAGAATTGCTTGTTTTCGACTTCCCGTCGCACATTGGGTTTTAACAAACCCAACCGGGACCGCAACCTTCTGTTATAGAACATTATGGCAGGGCTTTGATTTGTCACTGCATGCGTGGCGTTTCGATACGCCATCAGGAAATTGTCCACCTTGTGTTGTAGTGGAATATGGTCTTCACTCATGGCCTTTATCGCCTTTTTGAACGTTTGTACAAATCTCTCGGCCAACCCATTTGTAGCCGGATGATATGGGGCAGATGTATAGTGTTTCACCCCATTCTTTTTCATGAATTTCTGGAATTCTTCTGACACGAACTGTGGTCCGTTGTCTGAACATATTTGCTCCGGCAACCCATTCCTTGCAAATATGGTTCTTACAACTGCGATCGTCTTCTCAGAGGTAGTGGTCGACATCTTAATCACTTCTGGCCATTTAGAATGTGCGTCTACTGCTATCAAAAACATGGAATCCATGAATGGACCTGCAAAGTCAATATACACACGTTGCCATGGGGCTGAAGGCCATTCCCACGGATGCAGCAGTGCAATTGGAGGTGCATTTTGAACTTTTTGGCACCCTGAGCAGCTTTTAGTCAGATCCTCTATTTGTTTGTCGATACCTGGCCACCACACATAAGCCCTAGCAAGGCTTTTCATCTTGACTCCCCCCAGATGACCTTCGTGCAATTCTTTCAGAACTCTCTCTCTTAATTTAGGAGGAATAATCACCCTTGTTCCATACATCAATGTTCCTTGACATACGGACAGCTGTTCTCGTCTGGCTGAGAATGCTGGTAACAGTGGTTCGCCATGTGCTGGCCATCCCTTCACTGTCAAGTCGTAGACCCGAGACAGTGTCGGGTCATTTCAGGTCTCTCTCTCAATACCCGCATTGGTGACTGGTAAGCATTCGATGATGGTCGAGTGAAATATCTCGACAGGGTCAACTGCCGGTGCCTCTTCCGCTGTAGGTAGTGGCAGGCACGACAGCCCATCAGCATTACCATGTTGCTTTGTACCTTTGAATTCAATATCATATTGATGTGCCCCTAGGAAAAGGGACCATCTCTGAAGCCTCTGCGCCGTCATTACTGGAACACCCTTCTTAGGGTTGAAAATGGAAAGCAATGGCTAGTGATCTGTCAGCAGCGTAAACTTTTGGCCTTGCAGGTAATGGTTAAATTTCTTAACTCCCCACACGAGGCTGAGAGCCTCCCTATCTATCTGAGCATAGTTGCGCTCAGCAGAGGTCAATGATCTGGATGCGAAAGCGACTGGCCTTTCCGAGCCATCTGGAAACTTATGTGAGAGCACTGCCCCGATACCATATGGAGAAGCATCACAAGCTAAGCGAATAGGCAGCGTTGGGTTAAAGTGAGCCAACACTTCCTTAGAGGTGATCACTGCCTTGCTCTTTTGAAAAGCCCGCTTACAATCATCGCTCCACTTCCATGGTATTCCCATTTGCAAAAGAGTGTTTAGCGGGTGTAACACCGTGGATAAATTTGGAAGAAACTTGTGGTAATAGTTAACCAACCCGAGGAATGACCTCAACTGGGATACATTTTCCGGTGCAGGAGCTTTTACAACAGCTTCGATCTTGTCAGGTGACTTATGGAGCCCCTCCCGGTCAATGACGTGGCCGCAGTATGAGATTCGCTTTTGAAAGAACTCGCATTTCTGGCAATTAACTCTGAGCCCATATTCTTTCAATCTGATGAGCACCTGCTCCAAATTCGCGAGGTGATCCTTATCGTTATCTCCTGTAATCAGGATGTCATCCAGGTAGCATTGTGTGCCTGGAATTCCCTGCAATACCTGCTCCATGGCCCTTTGCCAAATCGCTGGAGCCGATGCCACTCCAAAAACCAGTCTATTATACCGATATAAGCCCTTATACGTGTTGATTGTGAGATACTGACGTGACGCTTCATCAACTTCCATCTGTAGGTACGCCTGCGCCAGGTCTATCTTAGTGAAGTGTTTCCCGCCAGACAGCGAAGCGAAGATATCTTCAATCCGCGGAAGCGGATATTGCACCGTGTGAAGAACCGGATTAACAGTGATCTTGAAATCGCCACAGATGCGAACCTTCCCAGGTTCCCCCAGCTTGTTGCTCAATGAACGCTTCATGACAGGAACAATGGGTATAGCCCATTCGCTCCAGTCCACCTTGGACAGTACCCCTGAACGTTCTAGCCCTTCCCCCTCTGCTTCCACAGCAGGTCGTATCGCATAAGGCACCGGTCTGGCTTTGAAACATTTTGGGTTTGCATGTTCTTCAACCTTGATGGTTGCCGTAATTCTTTTCAGTGTTCCAAGTCCCTGTTGGAATACCTCCTTAGCATGGTCTAAGATTTTGGACAGTCGTTTAGGTTTGACGTCGTCCTCCTTACAGGCATCTACAGTCAGAGCTTGTATGGAATGCCAGTCCACATTTATTCTCCGGATCCATTCCCATCCCAGTCGTGGCGGACCTCCATCAGGTAACACATACAAGTCCATTTTCTGACTTTCTTTACCATTGTAGACCACGTTTACTTTTATCTTTCCTTTGGGGTATACTATTTGCCCCGTGTATGTTTTCAATACAATCTCTGTATCCCTCAGGGGAATGTGCGAGAATAACCTTTTGTAATCTTGCTTATTCATGACCGTTAATGCCGACCCAGTGTCCAATTCCATCTTCACTTGGACTCCTGCTATCCGAAGCATGACCCAGATAGTTTGGTGGTCTGCTGTGTTACCCACATTATGTATTTTCAGACAACCCAGTTGCTTACTGCTGGAGTCTGAATCTGTCTTCTGTTCATCTGAACTGTTCTCTGTCACCTTGTGTACTTTTTTGTACTTCTCCTGCGGTGACTTTTTGCTGCTGGTCTTCTTTCCTGACCGGCATACTCTCGCTATGTGACCAAGTTTGCCACATTGCCTGCATTCTTTATCTTTGAACCAGCACTGGTTCTGGTCATGCATTGTCCTTCCACAACGATAGCACTTTACTGTGCCCAATGCCATTTCATTGGTGCTGAATTCCAATGGCCTTTGCTGTATCTCTGCAGCGCCCCGTGCTGCTGCCTCGTGGGATGCTGCAATGCTGAAAGCTTTGTCCAGCGTAAGGTCCTTTTCCTCTAGCAGTCGCTTCTGGGTTCCTTCCCTTAGGAGCCCACACACAAACTTATCTCTCAGTGCATCTGCTAGTCCTGTTCCGAACTGGCAGTACTTTGATAACTTGCGCAGTTCTGTTAGGAATTCCGCGTTGCTTTCTTCTTTAAGTTGAATTCTTTTGTAGAATTTAAATCGTTCCACTATCAGCAGCGGCGTGGGGTTTAAATGCTCTTGCAGGATAGTAACAATATCCGCGAAACTCTTCCCTACTGGTTTGTCTGGTGTTACAAGATTCCTTAATAACCCGTACGTCTTCGCACCCATCGAGTTTAATAGGGTTAGTGCTTTCTTATCATCCGGTACCTCATTCGTTGTACAGTAAACTTCGATGCGTTCCACATAAGTGGCCCAATCTTCCACATCGCTATCAAAAGCAGTGATGTTACCCGTTTTTGGCATCCTTGCTGAGTTTCTCCTTTCCCTTCGGATATTATTATTATTTTAAAAAAAAAATTTTTCAATTTAAGATGGCGGCTTTTCCCGCGCTTGGCGGCTTTTCCCGCACTTGTCTTCTTCCCCCGCCAACTCAAAATGGCGATTCCCGCGCTGTTGCCGTTCACGCCTCCCAGCGGTCCTTTATTTTTCCCTGCACTGCTGCTCTTGTTCCCCGCCGCTCCCGCGGTCCTTGTGGCATAAACGCTTTCTGGCTGCTGCGCATCTCTGTCCCGATTGCAGCCCGGCCCCTGACACCGGCTGCGGTCGTGTTCTCCGCCCTTTTTGTCGTTTTCCCTCCCCTTCTCCCACTGACAACTCGGCCGACTTCCCCCCCCGTGCCGCTCGATCGGGCTTACCCGCCGCTGTCGTCGAAGGGATGATCACTGATGTTTGACTTCGTGGCCAGAAACCAACCCGGGTTCCCGATGGCCTCCCGTGCGATGCAGTGCTCAGCAGGATGTTGAGGGCGGATGCCCTTGTTCAACGCCCGTTTCTGAGGACGAAGCTTCCGTTGATGCAAAACTGCCGCTAGGTAAGATCAGACTCGTCGCCACTGTTGAGTCTGTGTTTTCAATTGCAGTTATACTGAATAACAGGACACAGACTACAGAAGTAAGTAAACAGGTCTTTAGTGATTGAGGGTCAGGGCTGAACTGAGGTACACTATGCTCCGCAGGGCTTATATACCGGTGTGGTCACCACCGGTACTACAATGTACAGGAGCCATCAAAAAGTAGTCCATCACCTTAAGGTATCCTCTTAAGGTGGTACAGGTTACATACACTACACTCAGGGTATTAAAAGACTAAGTGGGGAAATTGCAGTTGCATCAGTCATTATTTTCAGCAATTGTGCCTTTGGATTTGAAAACTGCAACGGTCACTCCATTATTTAAGATGGGAGGGAGAAACCAGGTAACTAAGACTTGTCAGATTAACATCAAATGGGGGCAGGTTAAACCCATGACTTCTAGCTTGCTAGTCCAATACCATTAACTACAATACCTTGGCCTAGAAATTCAGTTGCGTTCGCCAGCCGTTAGCGCCATAAGAGGAGTAGATTTCGAGCGCTAGGCACTTAGCGCCCGGGCGCAGGCCGATCTGCGCCTACGCCCAACTTCAGTTGACATTTAGCGCCGGCGCAAAGTGTTTGCGCCCGCTCAGCTGCGCGCGCAGCTTATGAGGTCATTTCGTCGTGCAACGCTCTTTGTGCGCCCCAAACCGGAACTTCAGTGGCGCCCGCCCAATGTGGGCATGGCGCTGTTAAGAACTGTGAAGTGGAACGCAGCAGAGGCCCTGCGGGCCTCGGGGAGCGCTAATTAAAGGGCACTCAGACTGGACTATAAAGGCCAGCCATTTTGCTGCAATGACTTTAGTGCTTTGGATTTCTGGACAGAGACCAAGAAACAGACCTTACTGATTTGGGACAACATAGGAGAGGTATTTTTGGCTTCTGGCCAGAGCTTGGAAATTTGACTCATTGTGATTTCACTGTTTGCAAGTATATTATGGGGGCTGCATGGGGTTCCAACCCTCAGTTCCAGCATTATGTGCGAAGGGCTCGCAGACGCTGTGTGAGAGGGGCAGCCATGCCTAGACGCAGAGGGGCCATCAGGCGTTGGCAACGTAGGCCTTACCCACTCAGGGAATACCGGCAGCAGGTGTCCTATCTCACCATGACTGCCGCGCATTGTGTGAAGAGGCTGCGCTTCAGAAGGGAGGTGGTTGCAGAGATCTGCCAGCTGCTTCACAGAGATCTGCGTCCACAGCTGATGTGCAGGACGTCTCTGTCGGTGGAAGTGAAGGTCACGGTGGCTCTGAACTTTTATGCAAGCGGCTCCTTCCAAGCCGCTGCTGGGGACATAGCGAACATCTCCCAGTTCGCCGTGCATCGCTGCATCCGGCAGGTCACCGATGCCCTTTTCGCAAGGAGACACCAATTCATCTCCTTCCCCATGACCCTAGCGAGGCAGGAGCAGCGTGCAGTCGGATTTGCCAGGATCGCCGACTTCCCCATGGTGCAGGGCGCCATTGACTGCACGCATGTGGCTATGCGGGCACCTATCGACAATGCCGAGGATTACCGCAACCGGAAGGGCTACCATTCCCTCAATGTACAGCTGGTGTGTGACCACAGGCAGCGCATCCTGGCTGTCAATGCCCGCTTTCCAGGAAGCAGCCACGATGCATTTATCCTGCGCCAGACTACTGTGGCTGACATGTTCCAGGCACAGCCTCCCCCAAGGGGATGGCTTATCGGGGACAAGGGCTACCCTTTGTGTACATGGCTCATGACCCCGCTCCGCGCGCCCAGGACCCCTGCTGAGGAGGCATACAACGAAAGCCATCAAGCCACAAGGAACATCATAGAGCAAACGATTGGTGTCCTCAAGCAACGGTTCCGCTGCCTGGATCGTTCCGGCGGATCTCTCCAGTATTCGCCGGATAGAGTCTCCCAGTTCGTCGTCGTTTGCTGCATGCTGCACAACCTGGCTATCCGCAGGACTCAGGCACTGCCACCTCACGTTGGACCACCACCTCAGGAGGACGAGCAGGAGGACCATGAGGAGGAGGAGGAGGAGGAGTACCAGCCCAGGAGGGAGCCACAAGGTCCAAGGGCCGTCCGCCGGCGGCTTATTGAACGACACTTCTAGGCCCCCTCTCAGGGAATGGCTTGTGGCAATGAACGCACCTGAATGCAGCCGCTCCGCAAGCCCTCAGCCGGTTAACGCAACAACCACTTGAAACATGACACATGGACAAGCTGAATAAATAAAAAGCTTTATTTAACAAACTCAGGGCCCTTCCCACATGAAACACAAAAACAGACAACACCCCCAAAAAACAGTCAAAAACATATCTCACTCCCACAACCTGGGGAGGAATAACAAAACTTGTCCATCCAATTGGCCTTCATCCTCGGCCTTGCCAAGACAAACCCCCCCATACAGAACACAAACACCCCCATCTAAAAAAACATTTGCCATCATCTTCGGCCTTACCAAAATAAACCTCCCCCATACAGAACACAAACACCCCCATCTAAAAAAACATTTGGCAACACACTCTACTTGGTGTGCCGAGAGGGCGAGTCCTTGTGCAGGCTTCTCCGGCCCCTGCCCGACCTGCTGCTCCGCCTCAACCTGGGTCCTGTGGGTGTTGCAAGGCTGGGGGAAGGCTCCTGAGGGGCACAAAGCGTGACGGCAGATGCCCTTGGGGGTCGGCCTAGACGAGGTCCGGCCCTGGTGGGGCCGGCTGCTGACTGCTGCAGCTGTGGCTGGGCAGCATCAGTCTCTCCAGCAGCTCGTCGCAGCTTTGCTGGGGGAGTGGCAGTGGCGGCTGCAGCAATGGGGGCAAGCTGGCTGATGCCAGGCGCTCGCTGGTCGCCAGAGACACTGGCACTCGGCCGGGCTGGCACTGCAGCAAGCGCAGCAATCTGGTGAAGGCCAGACCGCTGTGCTGCAGCAGCGCGGCGGGTGCCCTGGCGATGCGTCCGTGACACAGCGAGTGTGGCAGAAGTGACTGCCCGTACTGCCCTGGTCTGTGCCTGCATCAGACCAGCCAGTGTCTGCACGGCACCACTCATGAACTCTCGACTCGCATCCTGTGCTGCCGCGAGTTGTTCGACACCCCTGGCCTGTGAGTCCCCGAAATCGGCCACACTATGAGCCAGGGACTCAATGGCCTGAGGCAACTGTCCCACAACCCCCATGAACTCGGTGTGGCGCCGCTCCGAATCCGCGGCCATTTGATCAAGGAGGCGCACCTCCTGGGCGAGGACCGTCTCCGGACTGGAGGCCGGACTCTCCCTCTGGGGAGAAGGCTGCCGAGCTGGCTGACCCTTCCCGCGTGGCTGGACGCCACTGGGCCCAGCAACTGCCCTCCCCTGCAACACTTCCCCCCTCTGGGGAGAAGGCAGCCATGCTGCCCGACCCTTCCCGCGTGGCTGCACGCCACTGGGCCCAGCAACTGCCCTCCCCTGCAACACTTCCCCCCTCTGGGGAGAAGGCAGCCGTGCTGCCCGACCCTTCCCGCGTGGCTGCACGCCACTGGGCCCAGCAACTGCCCTCCCCTGCAACACTTCCCCCCTCTGGGGAGAAGGCAGCCGTGCTGCCCGACCCTTCCCGCGTGGCTGCACGCCACTGGGCACAGGAGCTACACCCCCCTGCAACACTTCCCCCTGGCTCTCCTCCAGGCAAGACGTGTCCCCTCCATTGCCATCCCCTGGCGCGGATGAGGGTTCCCCCGATGTGCCGCCTTCCTCTTGGTCCTCGTCTTCCTCCTCTTCCGAGGGACTGACACTCGCGGCTTCAGGGACCTCCTCCTCACCAGCTGAAAGCAGGAAGGCGCAAGAGTAGCTTTAGAGTGAGGACAGGGCATCAGCGAGGGAGGCATGAGTGGTGGCATTATGCGCATTGGTGGGACAGTGGCAAAGGATGTAGATCTGAAGCGCAAGGGGAACGAGAGAGGTCCGAACGGTCATGTCCTTACCATTGGGGCCCAGCACAGGGTCGGCATCTCCAATAGCAACGGGGCCAATCACCCGGGCACGCATGAGTCGAGCCACGCGCTCCTCCAGGTCACTGAGCTCCTGGAACTGGACACGGCCTCCCCCGGTGACAGTCCGGCTCTTCAGATTCTGCGCCAGCTTGGCGTGCAAGAGAAAGGATGGCCTCTAAGTACAGTGTGGTGCCATGTTGTTGTGTGCACTGCCTCCCATGGTCGAATAGCTTGGCCAGTGTGTCAAGTGCAGAAAGTGCTACTGATGATCATGCCAGTGCCATAGCTGCTGGAGGAGGGCTGGCCATTAGGCCTTTGAGGTCCCTTTGCCCATAATGTGAGGTGCGCATGCAAGGATGAGGAGGACACTGGAAAGGGTACTCACCCTGACCAACCGAGTGAGGTCTTTGAACTTCTTGCGGCATTGGTCACCAGTCCTGGGGACATCGCTGTTGGCTGTGACCCTCTGGGCGATTTCCCTCCAGGCTCTCCTGTACAGCCTCTTGGGAGCCTTCTTGCCACTGTCCGGGCACAAGATATCTCTTCTCTTCTCCAAACCCCTAAGCAGCACCCTCAAAGCATGCTCTGAGAAGCGCTGCGCTCGTTCACGGGCCTTCTGCATGGCTTCAGGCGCTATTTGGGTCCAGCAGCAGTGTTCAGGCCTAGCTGGAGGGCTGCAGTATCCAGGGCGTGGCAGCAGACCAAGTCGACCCTTCCCCCTTTAAGAGCTGGCCGGCGTCAGGGTGTCTGCTGTCAATCAAAACATGACCGCACCTGCGCTGCGCCCGGCCTCGGCGTTATCACTCTGCACCGCCGGCTTAGCGCCTAAAGATAGGGGTGCAACGCCAGTTTCAGCGCTCGCCCAAACTCCTTGGCCAAAGCTACTGAATATCGGCGAAGTGGCCTCCACTTTCCGGCGGGCGCTAACTTTAGCGCCCGCCCGAATTTACCACCCCAAAAGTGGCTATACTGAATTTCTAGGCCCTTATCTGCTAAACTGACATGCTGGGTTCTACTAGGGTTGAGGGCAGAGATGTTCAAATTCTCCTCACTGATGTGTTGTTGAGCAACCTACTCTAATCCATTACCTTTTGTTTTACACTCATTTCTTTACATTTAGTCCTTTAAAGTTTTATATAGCAGAATTCTGGTCTTGGCTATTTTTAAATCCCAGATTCTGTTGCACTTGATCATTCTATGGTCATTGTCCCCCAGGGTGCTGTTCATTGTCTGGGATATTAGTGATTACCAGGTCAAGATGAGTGTTGCCTCTGGTGGCTTCCTTGCAGACTTTATCTGCATTTCGTTCTCATAGGACCATGGTAAGCATCAGAAACTGAGCAATACAATGGGAGAGCTACTAAACTATTTAATGTTGCTTGAGAACCAATTTAATGTACAGGAAAGTTTGTGTTATCCGGAGGCTAAGTGTCCAGCAAGCTCGAGGCACCGGCAAAAATCAGGAGCCGTTTTGTTAGGTTTTTTTTCTTCTCGTGGCTTTTTTTTCTTCTCGTGGCTTTTTTTTTCAACAGTCAGGCTCTGGAAAGTCTCTCTGAAGCTGTTGCTAAGCTACAGAGATGCTTCCAAGGTACGGGCTGACTGTTTAGAAGCTGTTGCTAAGCAACAGTGTTTGTTGTCAGATACGGAGATGAAAAGCTCCGTATGCTTCAACATTAACGCTGGTGTGTCCGGCAGTTTTGAGGGAACGGCAACAGCTCGGTCCCGTCGGTGCCGGATAGCACAAAGTTTCCTGTACTTAGAACATAAGAAAATAAGAAATAGAAGCAGGAGTAGGCCATTCGGTCCCTCGAGCCTGCCCCGCCATTCAATAAGATCATGGCTGATCTGATCTTGGCCTCAATGCCACTTTCTCGCCCGCTCCCCATAACCCTTGACTCCCCTATAGCTCAAATATATGTCTATCTCCGCCTTGAATATATTCAATGACTCCGCCTCCACAGCTCTCTGGGGTAGAGAATTCCAAAGATTCACGACCCTCTGAGAGAAGAAACCCCTCTGTTTTAAATGGGCGACCCCTCATCCTGAAACTGCCCCCTAGTTTTAGGTTCCCCCATGAGGGGAAACATCCTCCCTGCATCTACCCTGTCGAGCCCCCTCAGAGTCTTATGGGGGAGAAATTCAGTTGTTAGCGCCACCCGTTAGCGCCTTAAGAGGGTGATAAGTGGGACGCAATGTGGCTAGCGCCCGGGCGCGGCGAGACCTGCGCCTCTCGTGAAATTGAGCGGCCATTTAGTGGCGGCGCAAAACCGCAACGCCCGCTCAGCTGTGCGCGCAGATCCTGACGTCATTTCATGGTGCAACACCCTTGGGGCGCCCTGAACCGGAACTTCAGTGGCGCCCCCCTCCTTTCCGCCTGGCGCTCCCAGCGACTGGTTGACTGGAATGGTTCCCAGTCGCTGTGGGGCTGGGGGGGGGGTGCTATTTAAAGGGGGCGCTTCCTGGCTTCTTTGTGGTAGCCATTTTCGGACCACTCCTTCTGTGAGAGAGAGAGAGATTTCCAGAGAGACAAAGGGAGAGAGCTTTCTGCATTGAGTCAGCGCTCGCAGAGGTACTTCTGGCTTCGGCCCAGAACTTTGTAGTGGGTTTGCTTTTCCACTGGCATAACCTTGAGTGGCCACATGCTATGGGGGCTGCAATGGGTGGAAACGTTGGGTTTCTCCATTACATTGAGAGGGCTCAGAGACGCCGAGAGAGAGTGCCAATCATGGCCAGATGGAGGAGGGCCAACAAGCGTTGGCACAGGAGACCTTACCCTCCCAGGGTATTCCGCCAACAGTTCTCATACCTCAACATGTCTGAGGAGCAGTGTTTTTGGAGGCTTCGATTCAACAGGGAGTTGGTCACTGAGCTCTGCCACCTGCTTCAGCCAGATCTGCAGCCTCAACTGAGGAGCAGGACGTCTCTGTCGGTAGCAGTGAAGGTGACAGTGGCTCTCAACTTCTATGCCACCGGCTCCTTCCAATCCGCTACTGGGGACATTGCCAATATCTCCCAATTCGCGGTGCATTGCTGCATTCGTCAAGTCACGAATGCCCTCTTTAAAAGGAGACGTCAGTACATTTCCTTCCCCATGACCCTGGACCCTGGAATAGTGGGCTTCCCCATGGTCCAGGGTGCCATTGACTGCACGCATGTGGATTTGCGGGCGCCGCAAGAGAATGCCGAGGATTACCGCAACCGGAAGGGGTTCCATTCGTTGAACGTCCAGTTGGTGTGTGACCACAGACAGCTGATACTCACTGTCAATGCCCGCTTTCCAGGCAGCAGCCACGATGCCTTCATCGTGTGCCAGACTTCTGTGGCAGACCTTTTCGAAGCCCCAGCTCACCCAGGAGGCTGGCTTCTCGGGGACAAGGGCTATCCTCTGTGCAACTGGCTGATGACCCCGCTCCATGTGCCCAGCACCCCTGCTGAAGAACGATACAATGAGAGCCATCAAGCGACCAGGAACATCACTGAGCACACAATCGGCGTGCTAAAGCAACAGTTCCACTGTCTGGACCAGTCCGGGGGAGCCCTTCAGTACCCACCTGAGCGAGTCTCCCATTTCGTTATAGTGTGCTGCATGCTGCATAACCTGGCAATCCTCAGGACTCAGCCATTGCCACCAGACATTGGAGCACCAGCAGAGGAGGAGGAGGAGGAGGAGCACCAAGACGGGAGGGAGGCACAAAGTGCAAGGGCCGTCCATCAGCGGCTTATTGCAAGTCGGTTCTAGGCCCCCTCTGAGGGAATGGCTTGTGCCATTGAAAGAACATGAATGGAACCGTTCCGCAACCCCTGAGCTGGTCAAGGCAACAAATAGTTCAAAGAGCAAACATGCACAATCTGAATAAAGACACTTCTTTATTTAACAAACTGTGTGCCCTTCCCGCATAACAAAGTAATAGAGAGAAACCCCAAAAAAAGCAGTCAGACACATAACTGGCTCTCACAACCTGGAGACAATGAACAAAAGAGTAACCAAAAAATGACCACGATCCTCGGCCTTCAGTAAAAAAATGAACAGCATTTTGCCACAGCTCCTACTTTTTGCCCTTCGAGGGTGATCTGCTTCGCTTGCGAGATTGGCCCCTTCCCACCCTGCAGCTCCTCCGCAATGGGACCCCAGTGGCTGCAGCAAGGCTGGGGGAAGGCTGCTGAGTGTCAGAAACTGAGTCGGCAGCTGCCCTTGAGGTACGGCCTGGACCAGCTCTGGGCCTGGAGGGCCCGGCTGCTGACTGCTCCAACTCTGCATGGGCAGCAGCAGTCTGTCCTACAGGTGGTGGCAGCTGCAGTGGAGAAGTGACAGTGTTGGCAGCAGGAATGCTGCCATCGTGACAGAGGACAGCAACTCCCTGGTCGGACGACACACTGGCACTCCCACGGGGCAGCACTGCAGCATGCGGAGCAATCTGCTGAAGCACCGACTGCTGGCCTGCTGCGGCGCGGCGAGGGCCCCGGCGATTCGTGCCCGATCCAGCGAGGGTGGCAGCAGTCAGTGCTCATGTGGCCTCAATCTGTGTCTGCATCAGACCAGCCACTGACTGCATTGCACCACTAAGCACTTGCGTGGAAGCCACCTGTGCTGCACCGAAGTCCTGCAGACTCCCTGACAGTGCTGCACCGAAGTCCTGGACACTCCTTGCCAGTGACTCAATGGATTTGGGCATCCTTGCCATTGCAGCCATGAGCTCAGTGTGCCTGTGCTCCGCCTGGGCACCCATTTCAGCGAGGAGCCACACCTCTTCTGCGCTCACTGTAGCAGGCCTTGAGGCCAGACTCTCCCTCCGGGGAGAAGGCCGCCGAGCTTCCCAATCCCCCCTCCGCGTTGCTGCAGCCCGCTGGGCCCCGGAGCTTCACCCTCCTCAGACCCTTCCCCCCTGCTCCCCTCCAGGGAAGACGTGGCCCCATTATGGTCATGGGCTGCCTCGGCTGAGGCTGGCACTGCTGGTCCGGCTTCCTCTTCCTCCTCGCCTTCAGAATCACTCACAGTGGCAGCTTGAGAGCCCACCTCCTCACCTGGTGAATCAGCATCTGAAAGCAGGGAGGTACAAGAGTTGCTTTAGCGTGAGGACAGGGCGGCAGCGAGGGTGGCATGAGTGCTGCAATGCACTGTCTTGGTTCGATAGTGGCAAAGGATGCTGGTGTGAGGGACAAGTGGAAGAAGAGAGGTCAAAAAGGTGATGACCTTACCATTGCTGTCCAGAATGGGGTCGGCATCTCCAGTGGCGACGGGGCCAATCGTCCGGCCTGCCATAATCCGCTGGACTCGCTGCTCCAGATCGCTGAGGTCTTGAAGGTGAGGCCGGCCTCCCCTGGTCCGTTGCGACTGCCTCCTGTTATGGGCCAGCTTGCCCTGCAAGAGAAAGGATGGGCTCTGAGTACAGTTTGAAGCCCTGATCTTGGCTGCACTGCCTCCCATGGTGGAATAGCCCTTAAAGTGTGAAGCTCTGATCTTGCCTGCACTGCCTCCCATGGTCAAATAGCCCTTACAGTGAGAAGCCCTGATCTTGGCTGCACTGCCTCCCATGGTCGAATAGCCCTTACAGTGTGAAGCCCTGATCTTGGCTGCACTGCCTCCCATGGTCGATTAGCCCTTACAGTGTGTAAAGTGCTGAATGAGCGTGTGAGTTTCATGAAAGGCCCATAGGTGTTGGATGAGGGCTGGGCATTGGGGTTTTCAGGACCCTTTGGCCATAAAGTGAGGTGGTCATGCAGGGATGAAGAGGATACTGAAAAGGGTACTCACCCTGACGACCCGAGTGAGGTCGTTGAACTTCTTTCTGCATTGCACAGGGGTCCTAGGCACCATGCTGCTGGAGGTCACTCTGTGAGCCACCTCCCTCCAAGCTTTGCGGTAGTCGGTGGGCAGCGGCCTCCTGCCACTGTCCGGAAACAGGATAGATCGCCTGCGCTCTACTGCACCAACCAGAACCTGCAGGGCCCCCTCATTGAACCGCTGCACTCGCTCCCTGGCCCTCTCCGTGGTCCTAGGTGTAAGAATGTGGCAGCAGGTCTGTCCAGGCCGAGAATCAGGGCTCCGATGCGCAGGGTGTCGCTGCAATCCAAGATCGAACCTCCCCTTTAAGAGCTGACCGGCGCCAGCGTGTCTGCGTGCAATCGCTAACTGGCCGCACCTGCGCTGCGCCCGCCCTCGGTGGTAGCGCCTCACTTCTCTGGCTTAGCGGCTTAAGACATTCATACAGCGCCTGTTTTAGCGCTTCAAGCACCTCCTGGGGCGAAGCAGGTCAATTTAGCAGTAGGTGGCGATAATTTGCGCCGGGCGCTAAATTTCGCGCCCGCTCGAGTATAACGCCCCAAACATGGCAATACTGAATTTCTCCCCCTATATGTTTCAATAAGATCACCTCCCATTCTTCTAACCTCCAATGAGTATAGGCCCAACCTGCTCAACCTTTCCTCATAAGACAACCCCTTCATCTCCGGAATTAACCTTGTAAACCTTCTCTGAACTGCCTCCAATGGAAGTATATCCCTCCTTAAATAAGGAGACCAAAACTGTACGCAATACTTCAGGTGTGGTCTCACCAACTCCCTGTACAGTTGTAGCAAGACTTTCCTACTTTTATACTCCATTCCCCTTGCAATAAAGGCCAACATTCCATTTGCCTTCTGAATTACTTGCTGTACCTGCATGCTAACTTTTTGTGTTTCATATACGAGGACCCCAGACCCCTCTGTACCACAGCATTATGTAGTCTCTCTCCATTTAAATAATAATTTGCTTTTTTATTTTTCCTACCAAAGTGGATAACCTCACATTTTTCCACATTATACTCATCTGCCAAATTTTTGCCCACTCACTTAACCTACCTATAACCCTTTGCAGACTATTTGTGTACTCCTCACAACTTGCTTTCCCACCTATCTTTGTATCATCAGCAAATTTGGCTACAGTACACACGGCCCCTTCATCCAAGTCATTAACATAAATTGTAAATAGTTGAGGTCCCAGCACTGATCCCTGTGGCATCCCACTAGTTACAGTTTGCCAACCGGAAAATGACCCATTTATCCCGACTCTTTGTTTTCTGTTAGTTAGCCAATCCTCTATCCATGCTAATATACTACCCCCAATCCCATGAGCACTTATCTTGTGCAGTAACCTTTTATGTGGCACTTTATCGAATGCCTTCTGGAAATCCAAATACACTACATCTACTGCTTCCCCTTTATCCAATCTGCTCATTATATCCTCAATGGACTCTAGTAAATTTGTCAAACATGATTTCCCTTTCATAAAACCATGTTGACTCTGCTTGATTATCTTATGATTTTCTAAATGTCCTGCTATTACTTCCTTAATAATAGATTCCAGCATTTTCCCAATGACAGATGTTAGGCTAACTGGCCTATCGTTTCCTGCTTTTTGCCTCCCTCCTTTCTTGAATAGGGGCGTTACATTTGCGGTTTTCCAATCCGCTGGGACCTCTCCAGAATCCAGGGAATTTTGGTGGATTACAACCAACGCATCCACTATCTCTGCAGCCACTTCTTTTAAGACCCTAGGATATAGGCCATCAGGTCCAGGGGACTTGTCAGCCTTTAGTCCCATTAGTTTGCCTGGTACTTTTTCTCTAGGGATAGTCATTGTTTTAAGTTCCTCCCTCCCTATAGCCCCTTGATTATCAATTATTACTGGGATGCTTTTAGTGTCTTCTACACCGTGAAGACCGATACAAAATATTTGTTCAAAGTCTCTGCCATTTCCCTGTTTCCCATTATTAATTCCCCAGTCCCATCCTCTAAGGGACCAACATTCACTTTAGCTACTCTCTTCCCTTTTATATACTTGTAGAAGTGCTTACTGTCTGTTTTTATATTTTTTGCTAGTTTACTTTCATAATCTATCTTCTCCCTCTTTTTATTATTTTTTTAGTCATCCTTTGCTGGTTTCTAAAAATTTCCCAATCCTCTGGCCTACCACTAATCTTCACAACACTTAGGTGGCAATTTTCTCACTGGAGGCGAGATGGAGGCGGGTTTCGGTTTGGGTGGGTTTGGTTGCGATTTTCCCGATTGGCCACTTGATTTCAGAGGTGTGGGATGCCCTTGGTCAATTAGTGTTTTGGGACTGAAACCCGCTTCTGCTGACACACTTTTCCAGTCTGATTTTATGGCTTCTTGCTGCCTTGGCTCATTCCACAGGATTTCTGCCTCTGCTGCACCACCTGCAACATATTCTGAGAAACCACTATGTCCAATTCCAAGGCAAGGGCCTCCCCAAGGCTCTCAGATGAGATGCTGCAAATGTTGCTTGAGGGGGTGACAGCTAGCAGGGAGGTGCTCTTCCACTCATCTGGGAGGAAGAGACCTCCCAAAGAAACCAAGGCTGTGTGGGTACAGCTGGCAAGGGATATAACCTCCAGATTTGTGTGCAGATTGGGAGAATGTTTCTGTGTATTGATGAAATGCCATCCCTGTTGGAAAGCATTAAAATGATTTGATGCCAAAATGTTGGCGTTATGGCATCTGTTATTTCGCCTTAGGCAATTCCACATTGCGGGCTCCGCCACACTTGTCAGGTTGGTGACCTGAGTGAAAGGAGGCCAGAGGGTCATGTCCATTGTCAATGATGTCTTAGAATGGAGCCAAGGATATGTGCCAACTTGGGCAACCTATGCAAATCTGGCCAGGATAAGTTCATCCCTTGCATCCCGGGCAGCCACGTGCTCGCGTGCTGCCGCTGCTGCTGCTGCTGGTCAATGCACCGGCGCTCTGACCTCCTCCTGCTCCTCTTCCTCCTCCTCCAGGTCCTCCTCCTCCTCCTCATCCTCATCTGAGGTCCATGGAGAAAGAAAATGAATGGTTCCCATGCTGCTTGCAGATGCCTCCATTGGGGAAGCGCTCATTGCAAGCGGGGAGAGGGTCTTCCAAGGAGGTCCCACAGTTGATAGATTCAAGCTGCAGCACCTCCGACTTTGGAAGGCCTTCTAACAGTGCTCAAATACCTTTTAAAGCAAAGTTCTGGCACCTGCAAGTAATCTTTGATGAAATAAACAATTTATTGTTGGACCTGCAGCTGTGAGGAGACCACCCACGAGTCAACCGTCAGGTTTAGCTGGCGTGGTTTAGGAGGGTTGTGGAACATGCTGAAATGCTCTCAAAATCATGAGGGCCTCTCAAAATAGGCTTAGAGAGGCCCTTAACGAGCATTTAATGATCTTAACTAGCGCTATGGCCAGCTGGAGGCAGGACCGTTTCCCGCCCTCCAGAACCGGCACCGGCAAATTTCTGCAGAGGCGGGTTGGAGGCGGGTTCCGAACTCGCCCTCGTTGTTTCTGATTTTCCCGCTTTTCCCGCCTCCAAACCCGCCGCCTCCTCCGTCAGAAAATCGCCCCCATAGAGTTCAAACCCAGGATGTCTGAACATGAATCTGGGGCTCAAATGTTACATTGGTCCAGCTGCACAGGTTCATTTTTCTCTTTGTTTCCTTCCATTCAATTAATTACTTTTTTGTGTTACTACATATAGAAGTGTGACAGGACATTCATTAGCTCAACAAAGCAGCTGCCTAGAGCAATGCATGATTATCCCTCGGTTTAAACTTCTGAATAATTACATAAAACTAAATGTTGAACCAAAATTGGAATTACACACAAAAAGTAACTTTGCCTTGGCAGTAATTAATTTGGATAATGACCAACCTTAGTTTTGTTGGTTTTGTTTTAATATTTGAATATGTTAATAACCAGTTGGCTTGTTAAAGAATGTTTATATATAAATACTGACATAGAGATTCTGCAAGTCTGTGTCCAGTTTCCTGGCAGCAGTCAATGATTTATTCATCCTCTGTGCAGCTTTTATTCCAACCAGGCCATCAGGTCACAGGTTAGCTAGTTGGCAACAAGGGATATCCCCATCTCATGATTCCTTCCAGGAACCTGGGCACAGACGCAGAGGATGCCTACAATGAGTGCCATGCCACCACCAGGAATATCATTCATCAGACCAGCGGCGTGCTCAAGCAATGCTTCCACTGCCTGGACTGCTCGGAAAGAGCTCTGCAGTCCACCCCTGACTGTGTTTCCAGATTTGTAGTCATGTGTTACATGGTGCATGTACTGAAAACCCAGCCCTTACCACCACCTGGGCAGCAAGAGGACGAGAAGGAGGAAGAGCAGTATGAAAAGCAGGAGCAGCATCGCCCACTAGTGCCACTAGCTGCCAGAGCAACTGATCCAAGAGCGCTTCACCTGAAACATCTGTCCCACCCCCAGTGCACCAACAGAGGGACTGGGTTAGTTTCAGTGTGGAGTGAGAGCAAAGAGAGATGAGTTGCTGCTGAAAGCAGCTGCAGCGTGTGTAGGGTGAGATAGAAGTGAAATGGGGAAAAAGGTGGTACGGTGTGAAGAAACTCTGTGAAAAGTCTCTTCCGACGGCCATGACTTGACCCTGCCTATGATGTCCAGCACATACTCCTTGTGAGAATTTGCTGCCGACAGAATTCGCTGCCGACGGACGTGGTGGAAGCGGAGACACTCAATGTTTTCAAGGGGAGACTGAATAGGCACTTGGGGGAAATAAACTTGCAGGGCTACGGGGATAGAGCGGGGGAATGGGACTGACTGGATTGCTCTGCAGAGAGCCGGCACAGACTCGATGGGCTGAATGGTCTCCTTCTGTGCCGTTATGACTCTATTGGGGGAAAAATTCAGTTGGTTTGTGCCTCCCATTAGCGCCTTAAGAGGGCTCTAATGGGGCGCAAAGCAACTAGCGCCCGGGTGCGGTGATGTTTGCGCCGCTCGCAAAATTGACCAGATATTTTGCGCCCGCAGATCGTGACATCAGTCGAGCATGCAACGTCTTGGTAGCGCCTCAGACCAGATATTGAGTGGCACCCCCGCCTCACTGCCTGCCGCTAGCAACGACAGGTTGAGGGGAACGTTTTGCAATCAGGAAGGGACTGGGGGAGCGCTATTTAAAAGCGACCGGTTCCTGCCTTTGTTTTGGCGACATTTTAGCATCACGCATTCTGAGTGAGAGAGAGACTTCTGGAGATATTCAACGTTGTGTTGAGGAGTTTTGGGTACTGAGCAGCACTTTGCAGGTTCATTTTGATTTGATCTTCCTTGCATCAATTTAGAAGAGACTATGGGGGCTGCACTCTGACATCTTTCCCTGGGCCTCTCCATTGTTCTTTCCAACAGATTTGATGTACAGGTCTCTCCAGGCCGAGATTCAAGGCTGCAATGAGCAGGGTGTGGATGGAGCGCAAGATCGACCCTCCCCTTTAAGAACTGGCCAGCGCTTCCATTGCTGACTATCACATGAGCTTCGCCAGCGCTCTGAGGTAGCGCCTTGCTCCTTGACGTTAGCGCCTTAAGAGAGGTGTAGCGCCTGATTTAGTGCTCCAATCACCTCCGGGGCGATAGAAGCCAAGTTTGCAGTCGGAGGTGATAATTAGCGACTGGCGCTAAACTTTGCACCCGGCCGATAATTGTGCACCAAACGGGGCAATACCGAATTTCTTCCCCTATGACTCTAGGGTGTGGAGGTGGCCTCTGGTTTCTTCAGTCGTTGCCTCGTGTGCGCGACCTCGTGCAAGAAAGAACAGTGTGTTAGTGACAGCCTTGTGAGCTGTTTTGAGAATGTATCTGACATGGTTGCATAGTGTAGACATTGTGTGTAAGATGTGAGGTGTGGGAAAGTGAGGCTTGCAATAGTGCTGAGAGTAGGAGGTGCAGAGTATGTGAGTAGAAGAAGGAGGTGGAGTGAAGTGTGATGCAGTTATTGTAGGAGAGTGAATGGAAACAGGGAGGGGAATGTTGTGAGTAGTGAAGCTGTATGTGTGAGGAGAGAGCAATTGAGATAAGAGGTAGGATTCTTACCTTAACAACTCTGTGGAGTTCATTAAACTTTTTTCGGCAGTAAAGCCATGTCCTGGGAGCTAAGCTCCTTGCTTTAAACTCCAGCCACCTGTTCCTACTGGCGATAGAGGTGTTGCCTGAAGAGCTTTCTGCTCTTCCCCTCCCCCCCCACCCCCCCCCAGGATCCCCCTCCTCCAGTTCACCACCTGGACCAGGGCATCCAAAGGGGCATCAGAGGAATACTTGGGGGCCTGATCTGCAACTCTTGCAGCCATTTTACTCTTCAGAAGTGCTTCCTTCTGTCTGCTGCCAGAGTGCACCTCCCCTTTAAGAGATGCAGGCTGCCTTTAAGTAGCGTCAGAGACGCCCAATTTCCCGACCCTCCCAAACAGGTGTGCAGCTAATAAGCATACACAAGTAGCGTTGGCTGCATGCCTGACCATTATAATGAGGTCCCAGCGCCAATTTTACATGGTTCCTATTCCCATGTGAACAGGCGCCGCACCCTGTCCCCTGTCCCTTGCATGGCCATTTTCTTTGTTGAGTATTTCTGAGTGTGAAACTTTCATCATGCCTCTTTCCATGCACTGTGTCTGGGACACTTATCACATCAGTAATGATATAGTTTCTCACCAAATATGATCCTTTGACCAGTGATCCATGACTGCTGAGTACAGTTTTATTTATTTTGAACATCTCTGCTGGAAGGGATAAATATCATTTGGTTCACAAATGGCAGCCCTTTAAGTTCCCATTGCACTTTCCAAAAGCAGAGAGTTTCCAGAAATGACAATGGTGACATGAATAGAATACAATTAGAAGAATAGCAATTTGTGAAGTGTAACATAAAGTCTAATCCACAACCTGGAGCAGAATCAAACACTTAAAAATGACGACTGAACTCTGTTGATAGTGCTCTTGGACAAATCCAATATGTTTAATGCCAACATCTCGGGGGTAATAGTTTAATTGACTAATCCGATGGATTGGGATGGTGTTAAACTTGTAAGTCAAGGACATCAGCAGATACTGCTTGTGATGCTTCGGGCTGCAGTTAATGTCAGGGATTTGTCTACAGAAAGCAAGGACTCAAGCCACAAAGGCTATGAGCACAGAGTTTGACGCAACCCAGAATTAAATTGGAGAAAAAACAGCTGTCAGACAAATTCTTTGTAGTGATGAGCAGTGTGTTGTAATACCATTGAATCAGTGAAGGAATGGGTTAGCTTTAAGCATTTGGAATTTGTTTCACCAAATAGTGGCATTAGTTTAACTGGAGTTCAAAATAAGATTGTAGAGGTGAGAGGAACCAGTTTGGGAGTTTATATATTAACTATTTTGTTCCATAAAATCACTAGCCATGATCAATACTGTTGTTCACCATTTACATTTAGACTCGGAAATCGGAAATACAATATCAACATTTGCAGATGACACTAAATTGGGCACGGGGGTATGGTTAATACTGAGGAAGTATGTGACAAAATACAAGATATTAACAAACTTGCCGAATGGCCGTGTAAATGGACAATTCATTTCAATATAGATAAGTGTGAGGTGGTGCATTTTTTTTTATTCGTTCATCAGATGTGAGCGTCACTGGCAATACCTAGTTGCCCTTGAGAAGGTGGTGATTAGCCGCCTTCTTGAACCGCTGCAGTCCGTGTGGTGAAGGTACTCCCACAGTGCTGTTAGGGAGGGGGTTCCAGGATTTTGACCCAGCGACGATGAAGGAACGGCTATATACTTCCAAGTCAGGATGGTGTGTGACTTGGAGGGAAACTTGGAGGTGGTGGTGTTCCCATGTGCCTGCTGCCCTTGTCCTTCTAGGTGGAAGAGGTCACGGGTTTGGGAGGTGCTGCCGAAGAAGCCTTGGCGAGTTGCTGCAGTGCATCTTGTAGATGGTGCACACTGCAGCCACGGTGTGCCGGTGGTGGAGGGAGTGAATGTTTAAAGGTGGTGGATGGGGTGCCAATCAAGTGGGTTGCTTTTTCTTGGATGGTGTCGAGCTTCTTGAGTGTTGTTGGAGCTGCACTCATCCAGGCAAGTGGAGAGTATTCCATCACACTCCTTACTTGTGCCTTGCAGATGGTTGAAAGGCCTTGGGGAGTCAGGAGGTGAGACACTCGCCGCAGAATACCCAGCCTCTGTCCTGCTCTTGTTGCCACAGTATTTATGTGGCTGGTCCAGTTAAGTTTCTGGTCAATGGTGACCCCCAGGATATTGATGGTGGGGGATTCAGCGATGGTAATGCCATTGACTGTCAAGGGGCGGTGGTTAGACGTTCGCTTGTTGGAGATAGTCATTGCCTGGCACTTGTGTGGCGCAAATGTTACCTGCCACTTAATCAGCCCAAGGCTGAATGTCGTCCAGGTCTTGCTGCATATGGGCATGGACTGTGTAATTATCTGAGGTGTTGCGAATGGCACTGAACACTGTTCATCAGCGAACATCTCCACTTCTGACCTTATGATGGAGGGAAGGTCATTGATGAAGCAGCTGAAGATGGTTGGGCCTAAGTCACTGACCTGTGGAACTCCTGCAGCGATGTCCTGGGGCTGTGATGATTGACCTCCAACCACCACAACCAACTTTTGGTAGGAGGAATAAGGAGGCCACCTACTCCTTAGAAAATAAGAATCTAAACGGGATAGAGGTGCAAAGGGATCTCGTGGTACAGATTCACAAATTGTTAAAAGTAGCAACGCAGATTAACAAAACCATAAAAAGTGCAAACAAAGCACTGGGATTCATTTCTAAAGGAATAGAACTCATAAGCAGAGAAGTTATGTTAAACTTATATAGATCCTTGGTTAGACCACACTTATTTACTGTGCACAGTTCTGGTCTCCATATTACAAAAAGAAGCACTGGAGAAAGTGCAAAAAAGATTTACAAGGATGATCCCAGAACTGAGAGGGTACAACTATCAGGAAAGACTGAACAGGCAGGGACTCTTTTCTCTAGAAAAGAGAAGACTGAGAGGCGACCTGATAGAGGTCTTTTAAAAATTATGAAGGAGTTCGATAGGGTAGACACAGAAAAGATGTTTCCAACTGTGGGGGATTCCAATACTAGGGTCCATAAATATAAAATAGTCACTTATAAATCCAGTAAGGAAATCAGGAGAAACATTTTTACTCAGAGAGTGGTTAGAATGTGGAACTCGCTGCCACATGGAGTAGTTGAAGTGATTTGCATAGATGTGTTTAAGGGGAAGCTGGAACGATAGATGAGGGAGAAAGGAATGGAAGGATATGTTGATAGGGTGAAAATGAAGCAAGTTAGGAAGAGGCTCGGGTGGAGCATAAACATCGGCATAGACCCATTGGGCTGAATGGCTTGTTTTTCTGCTGTAAAGTTCTTGTGTCCTTGTGATCAGGCTTCTACTTTGGTCGCACTGAGTTAAATTCGATTCCTTCCTAATTGTAGGCACTAAATTTGTGGATTGACATTTGTCAAGTGCTTCCCTGAGCACTTGCACAACAATCCACTCACCATCTAGTAGGGTACTACTGTAACCACTAAACTACAAGGTTGATTGCTACAGTTTTTAATGCAGTATTTTTTGAGTGACAGGCCAATGAGTATATCTATACATACAACCTGATCCTTCCCTCTGCTCTCTTCCTGGTGTGGATCCTGAGCGCTATCCTCTTTCTCTTTCCCCCTCACTTTTTCTTTCTTCCCCCCTTTTCTCCCTCTATTTCTTTGCCTATTTGTCTCTCTCTTTGCCCTTTCTCTTACTCCCACAATTTCTATTTTCCTTGTGTTCTTTCTCTTCTCTCTTTCATTCTCTTTCCTCTCTCTTACCATTCTCCCATTTTTTTGTACTCTCCCACATTCTCTCTGTCTACCTGCCACCCTCTGTGTTCTTTCTCTCCCTTGCCTTCTTGTTATTTCTTTCTTTCTCCAATCGCTCTCTTTTATTTGAATTCTCTCCCCCTTATCTTTTGCTTTCACTCCTCCCCATTATATTCTCATTCTGTCTACCCATCACCCTCTACTGTTTTCTATCACCCCTTGTTCTGTCTGTCCCAGTCTTCTCTCTCTCTCTCTCCCATTCTTTGTCTTCTCGTTCTCCCTACGCCTTTAATTTGCTCTCGCTCTTCTTTCTTTACCACACCCTCTTTTCTCCTCACACCCTCTCCCCTCACCCTTTTTATTCTCTTCTTCTGCACCCTCTTTTGATCTTTCTCTCTCCTTATTCTCTTTCTCTTGTCCTCTTTTGTTCTCCCTCCACCTTACCATCTTTTGTTTGCTCTGTTTCTCCCCTTTTGTTCTCACTATCTTCCCTTGCCCTTTTGTTTTTCCTCTCTCTCCTTTCTGTCTTTGTCCTCATTCTCTCGTTTGTTCTCTCTCTTCCCTATGCTCTCTTGTTCTCAATTCCTTTCTCTTGCCCTCTTTTATTCATTCCATTTCTCTCTTTGGCTCTTACCATTTGTTGTTCTCTCACAGCTTTGCCATCTTTAGTTCTCACTTTCTCACTTGTTCCCACTCTCCTTGCCTCTTTAGCTCTCACTCTCTCCTCTTGTTGTTTTTTTGCAGGCTCTCTTTTTCTTTGGCCATAATGCTTTTATAAACACTGATCAGAGATGGACTGGCCAGATTTCCCAAGTGCCTCCAAAAATGGTTCCATAATGCTGTAATGCTGTACTATCAGCATCCCTTTTTTTCTGTGAGAATCCTGAAGAATCCCGCAGCTTTTGGGGGAGCCAATTCACCTCTGAAACTGATTACTTATTTTCCAGGATTAGTACTTGATCCTTTTAAGTTACACAATGCTGCTCAGCTATGAAAACTCAGTTCTCAATTCTAGTGTCTGGATGAGCAAACTACGTAGGGCTAGAAATTCATCTCTGGCGGTGGCGAAAAGCGGGCGGTATCGGATCGGCCGCTCGTTATACGCAGCGCTTGATATTCAGTTCTATTGCAGTCAATGAAACTGAATATCGGGTGCTCCGTATAACGGGCGGCCGATCCGATACCGCCCATTTTTCACCACCGCCCAAGACGAATTTCTAGGCCTACATCCCTCCCCCCCTCCTTGGAATACACATTGTAGCAGAAATTAAGACTTCGCAACTACGGTAAAACTTGCAAAAAGCGGACACTTACTGAGAGTCCAAAATAACTTGCGTTATAATAGTTACAATATAATCAGCACTTTGATACCATGGACACTTGCAACTTACGAACTACAGACAGCCTTCAAATCACCAAGTCCATTTGCAACTCGAAACACTGGACACGCAGATAACTGTGAGGCGGCAATGGGTGAATGATATACCTATCAATTCATTCCATGAAAAGCGACGAGTTAAGATAGTAACTATAGGTTTTTATTGGCTAAATAACAGAGCCCACCCTCGTGGGTGATCGGTTCCAACAAGGAAGAATACTAGCCAATCAGTCACCTTTATACCTGGGCAAGCAGGCAGAGCCATGGGCGGAGTCAGCTGAGGTATGCCTAGGTATAACAGCGTGCGTGGCAAGAGGTAACCTTGTGTAGTGATAACAACAGTGTAAACAGTGATAACAACAGTGTAACAATAGTGAACGGTTGTGAACGATAACAGTGGTTTACCACATTCACCCCTTGTTTAAAATTGAGTCCGGCGGGGCAAAGTGTACTACCAGTTCATGTATGTCAGTCTATCAGGAGGCCTCGTAAGCCTTTCTGATCGGCGCAGCAGCGGCGGCGGTGGTGCAGTATCCGATGTTAATGCTGGTGTCTGCGTGGTCGACGAAGGCTCCTGGGGTTCCAGCATGCCGCCTACAGGAGCTGGATTTGGGGGAGTGGTGGGGGATAACGGTGGTATCTCAGGGGTGCCCGAGGGTGCGAGGTCTCGCAAGGAGACTGTGTCCTCCCGCCCGTCTGGGTATGCCACATAGGCATACTGGGGGTTGGCGTGCAGGAGGTTCACCCTCTCAACCAGGGGGTCCGTTTTATGGGTCCTCACGTGCTTCCACAGCAGGACGGGCCCCGGAGAAGTCAGCCATGTTGGTAGCGAGGTTCCCGTAGTCGACTTCCTGGGGAAAACAAACATTTGCTCATGGGAGGTGGCGTTAATGGCAGTACAAAGCAGTGACCGGATGGAATGGAGCACTGCCGGGAGGACTTCCTGCCAGCGAGAGGTTGGGAGGCCCTTAGACTTTAGGGCTAAGAGGACGGCCTTCCAAACTGTCGCGTTCTCTCTTTCCACCTGGCCGTTCCCCCGGGGGTTGTAGCTGGTGGTCCTGCTCGCAGCAATACCTCTCGCGAGCAGGAACTGGCGAAGTTCCTCGCTCATGAAGGATGAGCCCCGGTCGCTATGTATGTAGTTCGGGAACCCGAACAAGGCGAATAGGTCGTTCAGGCATTTGATGACCGTGGTACTGGTCATGTCTGGGCAGGGGATGGCAAAGGGGAAACGGGAGTACTCGTCAATAATGTTGAGGAAGTACACATTACGGTCAGAGGACGGGAGGGGCCCCTTAAAATCAATGCTCAAGCGCTCGAAGGGGCGGGTGGCCTTGATCAGGCTTGCTCTGTCCAGCCTATAGAAGTGCAGTTTGCATTCGACACAGGCTTGGAAGTTCCTGGTCATGGTCCTGACCTCCTCGATGGAGTAGGGCAGGTTGCGGGCCTTAATGAAGTGGTAAAGTCTAGTGACCCCGGGGTGGCAGATGTCGTTGTGGAGGGTCCGCAGTCTATCAACTTGCGCGTTGGCGCATGTACCTCGTGATAGAGCACCTGGGGGCTCGTTGAGTTTACCAGGCCGGTACAAGATATCGTAATCGTAGGTTGAGAGCTCAATTCTCCACCTCAAGATCTTGTCGTTCTTGATTTTGCCCCTCAGCTTGTTATTAAACATAAAAGCAACCGAACGCTGGTCGGTGAGGAGGGTAAATCGTTTGCCTGCCAGGTAATGCCTCCAGCGTCGTACCGCTTCCACAATCGCTTGGGCCTCCTTCTCAACAGAAGAGTGTCGGATCTCAGGGCCCTGGAGGGTCCTTGAGAAGAAGGCCACAGGTCTCCCCGCCTGGTTAAGGGTTGCAGCTAGGGCGAAGTCGGATGCATCGCTCTCCACTTGGAAAGGGATGGACTCATCCACTGCGTGCATTGTGGCCTTCGCAATGTCTCCTTTTATGAGGGAGAAGGCTGCGCATGCTTCTGCTGTCAGGGGGAAGGAGGTGGACTTCATGAGGGGTCTGGCTTTGTCCGCATAATTGGGCACCCATTGGGCATAGTAAGCGAAGAGCCCCAGGGTTCTCTTCAGTGCCTTTTGACAGTGGGGAAGGGGAAGCTCCATGAGGGGGCGCATTCTTTCGGGGTCGGGGCCGATGACTCAGTTCTCTACTACGCAGCCGAGGATGGCAAGGCGTGAGGTGTTAAACATACATTTCTCCTTATTGTAAGTGAGATTCAGCTGTTGGGCCGTACGGAGGAATTTCTCCAGATTAACATCATGGTCCTGCTGGTCGTGGCTGCAGATGGTGACGTTATCTAGATAAGGAAACGTGGCCTGCAGCGCGTTCTGGTCAACCATCCGGTCCATCTCCCTTTGGAAGACCGAAACCCCGTTGGTGACGCCGAAGGGAACCCTAAGGAAGTGGTAGAGGCGGCCATTCACCTCGAAGGCGGTATACTGGCGGTCCTCAGGGCGGATAGGGAGTTGGTGATAGGCCGACTTGAGGTCGATGGTGGAGAATACCCGGTACTGTGCAATCTGGTTGACCATATCAGATATGCGGGGAAGGGGGTATGCGTCCAACTGGGTGTACCGGTTTATGGTTTGGCTGTAGTCGATGACCAGGCGGTGTTTATTGCCGGTCTTAACGACTACGACCTGGGCACGCCAGGGGCTGGTGCTCCCCTCGATGATGCCCTCCTTCAGGAGTCGCTGCACCTCAGAGCTAATAAAAGCTCTGTCCCCGGCGCTGTACCGCCTGCTCTTGGTAGCGACGGGTTTACAGTCGCGGGTGAGGTTAGCGAACAAGGAGGGGGGCGGGACTTTGAGAGTGGAGAGGCCGCAGGTGGTACGCGGCGGGCGCTTTAAAAACTGCTGGTTGTAGACTGTGAGTGGGGGGAGGGATCCACCGTATGCCAAAGTGACACTTTGAAGGTGGCATTGGAAATCCAGCCCTAGTAGGACGGCAGCGCAGAGCTGGGGCAGGACGAGAAGTTTAAAGTTTTTATATTCCGTGCCCCTAACCGACAGGGTCACCACACAGTAGCCGCTGACGTCTGTTGAATGGGACTTCGACGCCATCGAGATCCGATGGCGCGTTGGCCGGACAGTGAGGGAGTAGCAGCGCACCGTGTCAGGGTGAATAAAACTCTCCATGCTCCCGCTGTTGAACAGGCAGGTCGTGGCGTGGCCATTTACTTCGATGTCCATCATGGACCTGGACAGATGATGCGGGAGAGCTTGGTCAAGCGTGACGGAGGCCAGTGTATGGCTGAGTGAGCTGCTGTAGTCGGCAGGTGAGGCGGTGGTCGGGTCTGGAGACAAAATGGCGGCCGAGTGCGGCGAACAAAATGGCGGCGCCCATGACGCGGATCCCCATGAGGTCGAAGTTGAACAAAATGGCGGAGAAGATGGCCGCCCCCATGACTCACATGAGGCACTGCTGGCATCTGTGGCCTTGATCAAAGATGGCCGCCCCCACGACTCACATGAGGCACTGCTGGCGCCTGTGGCCTTGATCAAAGATGGCTGCCCCCACGACTCACATGAGGCACTGCTGGCGTCTGTGGCTTTCCCCCTGCAGGCGTTTGCGAAGTGGCCTTTTTTTTTGCATCCGGAGCAGGTCGCGTTCCTTGCAGGGCAGCGCGCCCTTTGATGTCTCGCCTGGCCACAGAAATAGCAGCTGGCGGCCCGATCGCGGGGCTCTGCTGCCGCAGCAGGTCCCGAGGGTGGCGGTCCCGATCGATTCCGGGACACCGACGCCATAGTAGGTCCCAGGGGCGGCGGTGCGAGGGGTATTGCGGCCGAAGTCAGGCCCGAGTCCCAGGGTCGCGCAGCACTGTACCCGGAGTACGCCTCGAGGTCCTGATGGGCCACTTCCAGGGAGCGAGCGAGGGCTGCAGCTGCTTTCAAGCCGAGGTCCTTTGATTCGAGCAGTCTTTGCCATGAGTAGTCGGACCGAAGGCCTTTCACGAAGGCATCACGGATATTTCCTTCAGCATGTTGTGCAGCCGATACAGCTTTAAAGTCACAGTCCCTGCCGAGTGTTTGTAGCGCCCGTAAAAATTCATCTACAGACTCTCCTGGCTGTTGCGAGCGGGATCTTAGGAGATGTCTGGCATACATTGAATTTACTGGGCTCCGGTACTGCTCTTTTAGCAGGTCGAGGGCCTCCTCGTATGTAGCAAGGTCCTGGATGAGTGCAAATACTTTAGGGCTCACCTGGGCAGTCAGAACTCTTAGTTTGTCGGCTTCCGATGGCACGCCGGAGGCTACCAGGTAGGATTCAAAGCAGCTCAGCCAGTGATCGAAGTCGAGGGCTGAATTCGCTGCCTGTGGATTTAGATCCAGGTACGGCGGTCGGAGGGCTCGCAGCCAAGTCGGCTGCTGGGGCTGTTGTAGCTGGCCGTTTGGCTGGTCGTTTGGCTGCTCCAGTCCATTCATTTCAAAATTTAGCCAATAAAATTGATATACCTATCAATTCATTCCATGAAAAGCGACGAGTTAAGATAGTAACTATAGGTTTTTATTGGCTAAATAACAGAGCCCACCCTCGTGGGTGATCGGTTCCAACAAGGAAGAATACTAGCCAATCAGTCACCTTTATACCTGGGCAAGCAGGCGGAGCCATGGGCAGAGTCAGCTGAGGTATGCCTAGGTGTAACAGCGTGCGTGGCAAGAGGTAACCTTGTGTAGTGATAACAACAGTGTAAACAGTGATAACAACAGTGTAACAATAGTGAACGGTTGTGAACGATAACAGTGGTTTACCACAGTGAAAAAAACGGCTTTTGTGTAATGGAGATTTCTTTACCCAGCATCTATAGTGGCAGAGAAACCACTCTATCTCTGGGAATGA
Source organism: Somniosus microcephalus (assembly GCF_052327205.1). Classification (NCBI taxonomy): domain Eukaryota; kingdom Metazoa; phylum Chordata; class Chondrichthyes; order Squaliformes; family Somniosidae; genus Somniosus; species Somniosus microcephalus. Next base: position 93,995,797 of record NC_140993.1, on the reverse strand, counting down.
ATGCTTGCACAGCTCTATCCCAGGGATAGAGGGGTTTCTCTGCCACTACGGATGCTAGGTAAAGAACTCCCCATTCCACAAAAGCTGAGGACTGCACCAAAATGACCGGTACTCTCGCAAAAAGGAAGATGGGTCTCCAAGGCGCTGCCTCTATATTATTTATGCGACGATCATTGGATTAAATTTCATGCCGCAGTGCACACTTCCTCCCCCCCACAGTTGGAGGGTTGCTGGAGGGTCTGGAATCATGGTTGCTGTCATTCAAGAGGGGTCTGATATGGGGTGGTCTCAGCATTTGGGGGTAGCCTCTGAATTTCGAAGGGGGCTGGGCCTCTGAATTTCGGAGGGAGATGGGCCTCTGAATTTTGAAGGGGGATGCGCCTCTGAATTTCAGAGGGAGATGGGCTTCTGAAATTCGGATGGGGGCCTTTAAATTTTGGAGGGGGGGCTTTGAAATCGGGTGATGTAAGAGACGAGGAATGGGGTCTCGGGGAGCAAAGGAGAAGGGGAATAGAAGGGGACTAGGTGCGGGAGATTGGGGCTAGAGCAGGGGTGGGGGGTTGCTCAGGTGGGCACCACGTTTTGCTGCAGAGCCAGGAGCAGCAGCAACAACATGGTGTGGAAGCAGCACTAAGAGAAGAGCAGCCAGTAAAGTGGAAAAACCAAGCAGGAAGGGAGGATGAACTATCCTAAACTGAGGGCTATTAGACCGTGGAATCCTTCACCACATGTGGCTATTGAGGTAGAAGCTAATATTTAATATGAAAGGGAGGGGGATAAATATCTGAAAAGGAGGAATATGAAAGGATCTGGGGGGGGTTACAGGAGAGACCCCCAGCACCGGGAGCTGAAGACCTCCTCCTGTGCTGTAATAGGGAACACTTGCTTAGCGGTTATGTTACTGGACTAGTAATCCAGAGGCCTGGACTAATGATCCAGAGACATGGGTTAAAATACCACCACGGCAGCTGGCAAAATTTAAATTCAGTTAATAAATTAACCTGGAATAAAAAGCTAGTATCAGTAATGGTGACCGTGAAACTATCGGATTGTCATATAAACCCACCTGGTTCACTATTGTCCTTCAGGGAAGGCAATCTGCCGTCCTTACCTGGTCTGGTCTATATGTTACTCCAGACCCATAGTAATGTGGTTGACTCTTAACTGCCCTCTGAAATGACAAGCCTCTCAGTTAAGGGCAATTAGGATGGGCAATAAATGCTGGCCTTGCCAGCAACATCCACATCCTGTGAATGACTTAAAAAAAAATTCTCGGTTTCCCCTCTTCGCCTGCTCACGGGTGGTCTCCTGGTTCTTGGACTTTCTCACACAACAGTGCAGGCTGCCAGTGTAGGAGATCCCTCCCTCAATGGAAAAGGACCCCAGGATGGCAATGAACTGGGAAACCCAACGAACAGAAAATAGAACTGAAATCACATTTCGCTGGCAGGGCTCCAGAATTAGGCACGATCGTAGATGAGAGCGAAAAAAAGAAGGAATGCTGCAGAAGATACAGGCAATCCCAGGATATTTGGCTCATCCAGTTTACTATACATACAATGACCATTTTGAACATAAGGACACCTGCAAATAAAGGACACCTGATGCAAGTCCCTTAGGTGTCCCTAATTTACAGGTTTCACTGTATCACAGCAGATGTGATGCGACAGAGCTTGACAAATATATAATAGTTGAGTCAAGTCATGCTGTGCTTTGCGGAGAATTAATCTTTTGTTTTTGCATTCTATGTTGCTGCTTTAATAAACTTTATTTATTCACAAAAAAAATTTGCTTACAGTAACATTATTGTTTAACTTATTGGCCTGGAATTTGTGGTCAGCGGTGAAGCGAAGGCATTCGCCACTGGCCCTGAAGTAAGCTACACACAAAGATCCCGTGATCTCTGTGTCGAGAAGTTCGGGTTTTCTGACTAGTAATTCAAATCAAAGTAGTATAGTGGGGATCTCCTAGTGCGAGCTGCTGTGAGGTCAACAAGCTGTCTAAGCAGCCAATCAAAATGCAGAATTCTCATAGACAGCGAACCAGAAAGCTCTTTAAATTCTAACTTTTTAAAAATAGTAGAGAGAGCAAAACAAAGATTGGGGCTCTCACACGGGGAAAAGGCAAACCTGAAAAAAGATGAACAAACTTTTAAAAGTTTCTTAATTTAAATTTTTTACTAAAAATGTTAAATTTGACACTGCACCAAATTAAATTTAGTTTTTCAGGGCCATAACCTTTGTTTAGCAGTCATACGCTGTTAAAACCCCAATTACAAGTAATCCCTTTGGGTCTAACTTTCAATGGGGTATTTAACAACCCAGTCAGTTTCCATAATTTGAGAGATTACACTGATTGTTGGCTCTGAGGTGGGTGGCAGGGGTGGGGAAGGGGAGGGGTGCGGGTGGCACAGCGCAGCCTGTGGAGGAGCAGTGAATGACAGACTGCAACTTCAGGATTTCCACATTAGGCTGCGCATGCGCTAAATCCTGAAGTTGCCGTCAGTTTCAAAGGCGAAATGAACGCTGCCAGATCGCCGTCATCAGGACCGCAAATTCTGGGCCAATATTTTTTCCATTTGTTGGGCAAAACCCATTCATTAGTTGTATGACATTTTTGTGTACTGATTAAACTATCCTGCTCATGCATTCTGAACCTGCCATGGTTTCTTAGATTGTAGCTGTTATTTTTTAGTCTATTTCAGTACTCCTCAGTTTATTGCCACAATTTTAATGCCAGCTTGTAGATAGTGGTAAAATAATAAAATGTGCCTTGAGTTTCAAGAAAGAATGTAAACAGGGACATTGCTGCTTTTGCAAAGACGTGTATTTTAAGTTGCTAGTAGGAATGATATGCTAGAAAAGGACTGCTTTTAAGAAGCTGTTAAGTGTTTCTACCAAGTACATTTAAGTACAAATAACTGTCTTTAAATAGACAGAAAACAAAAGTTGGCATTTTCTAATGAGGCATGTATTAGATTGTGATGTATAGTGGTGACTTAATAAATAGACTATATTTGTTGGAAGTGAGTTGGAATACATTTTAATTATAAATCGCACAAACTAAATCATAACAATATAAATGGAATCACTAATTAAATTTTTGACTGTAATTGGAAATTGTAATTTATTTTATGTGCACAATGCTAAAAGAAAAATATTGCCATTACAGTAACATTTCACAAATAAATGCTTACAATTTCACAGAAAATAGGAAAAGAAATTGAAAAATGCTGCTTTATTAAGGTTAACTCCTACTGTGCAGATAGAATGGTACAGGAATTCAAGGTTAACAGGTCATAGTTGCATGTAGTGTAATCCTGCACCATCTCTGTATAAAATGTTTGCCCATAGCAATTGATTAGCAATTATTATTAATTCAATACTAATGCTGTACATTTACTAATTTTTAAACTTTTTTATTAGGAAATTTTCATGGCTGTTTTACATTAATTATGTATTGAGATCACATACACATTTTGTAATATTGTCAGTGTATGTATATATGTGTGTGTATATGTGCGTAGGAGCTGAAAGGAAATGTTTTAAAAACATCTTAGCACCCCCTCTCTAATCCTGGGCAACTAGAGTATAAATTAATGCAAACTGCTGGGGTAATAGTGCTATCAATGACAATTAAAAAAATAACAGTATTCCCTCCAATGTTTCCCCTTGTGGACTGCTTAATACCATTTTAATCCTCTTTGGAGAGGAGGGGATCCAAGTAATTAATGTCTTTATAATTATGTTTCATTCTTTTTTTGTCGTAAGCCAATAGGATCTATCATCCAAACAAGGCAAGGCTGACAATGTGGGTCAGCTTTTCCTCCATCCTCCTTCCCCCCCCCCCCCACCGGCCCCCACCCAACAAATAAAACAACTTAGCTTTCTATTATATTTCATGTCGTGGCATTGAGCTAATAAGCATAATCAATTTAGGATTTAACTGAGAGGCAGCTATGGGGATAGAACCTATTGCAACCATGACCTTCTGGTCAGCAGGCAGTTGCTGCCCAATAGCGAACTTGTACAAACATGTGTTTGTATAGTTTGTAATGTGACACCAATAGTTCAGTGAACTGAAACAGATTTATTATTAAATTATATACTATGAAATGCATTGTAGATCACTGGATTTCAAGTTATTTATCTAACCAATATATTTAAAATTGATTTTGATTTAAAAAAAACTTTATTTTCTTTTTTTTAAATGAATCACTGCATGCTTTCACAGATAATGGCCTGAATTTTGTCTTAAACTAAAACTGCTAGTTTATTCAGTAGTGCAAAGCAGAGTTTATCATTGTGGAATCAATACTAATGAGCTAATTGTAATATATTTCTGGTACCCCTCCAGGTCAGGCACTGAAATTGCATTGGGGCATTGGGTGGAAATGGCCTCACGTTATCCATAGAAAGTACAGAAGCCATTTTCTCCCTGGGAAGTACTAAAAGCTGAAGTTTTGCAACACCTGACCCATCGGTCAGGTAAGTTAACAAAATCTCATTTAAAGTAAATTTAGCAGCAATGCACACCATGTGCCCCACTTGACAGTGGAGCATATTGCCTTGAGCGGCCATGGCAGACACATTACCTAATAATGTACCAATTTTCTGTTGATAGCAGCTTGGGTATTCGCATTGCATATGGATCATCCTTAGTGAGGCACAAAAAATTCAACGCTTCACGGCAAATAGTTGGAGCAAATAGGAATCGACGTGCGACTTGCAACAAAATATATTTATTCTATGAATGTGCAATAAATTCATTATTCCCAACTCAGACGAATTGAAAATCAGACTAATATTTTTTGAAGTGACATTCAGATAATACAGAAGCATATTGGATTGATGTAAGATGAGAAAGTTATAAATGCTTTTGTAAAGATGAAAAGTCTTTGGAACACTAAGTAGTCATCATTTTCTAGGAAGAGCTTCTGGCCGTGAAATTCGGCCCGTTGGCACCGGCCGTTAAGGTCTGTTTGGAAGAAAAATGGTGGCCGCCTCGCTTCCGCCCACTTCCAGCATGGAACGCGGTGGCCGCCATTTTGGGCAGGTTGGCAGCACTGCCATTGCTTGCGCTCGCTTTAGGTCAAATCGTGACGTCAGTCGGTGTACAACACTGAATTGACGCACAACCTGGTATTTTAGATGTTGCCGCTCCTTTTAACACCCTCTCCAAATCACACACAACAGAACGTGCATGCAGCAGTATGACGGACCCCCTACCAACTCTTCTTAAAGGGACACATGCAACTTTCAGGTAAGTTTAGATCTTTGCTTTTGTATTGGTTTCTTTACATTTTATTTAATTAGTGGCTTGGTGTAATACATTTAAAAAGTTGTTAAAGTGTGAAGGGAGTGCAGGGAGTGCTGCTGAATGTTTGCAAGGCTTTGGCTTTTAAAGGAAGGCTTCTGAGAACACCATTTGCTTCCAGTCCTCGGGGCTCTAGTTGCAGTCCCCCTTGGGCTGCAGCATGACAAGGAGATGGAGCAGAGGCAGCAAAAGGGACAAGCTGCTCGAGGAGGAAGCAGAAGAGGAGGATACGGAAGGAAGGCAGCAACCCAAACAACCCCGTTCTTGCTGGGATACCTGGGATCAAATCATCCGTCTGTGGTACCAGTGAACACAATCCCAATTCCCCTTTCAACATTTGTCGCACACCTTACCTTCCCTCTGTTACTGATCATCACATGATTATGGCACAGACACGATGGGCCGAAATGGCCTCCTTCCGCGCTGTAACTTTCTATGATTCTATGACACCATCCTATTGGCCACAGTGCTGAAATAAAAGCCACCACAAAGCAAACTTTCCAATCCAACTTGATCCATTTTTGCATCCACTATTACATCAAAAAATCAACTAATCACCCTTGTGCATTCCCTCAGTGAGTGTCTTGTGTGTGCCTTTGCCTATCCTAGTGCTCTTATGCAGTGCTACCCCAGAGGCTGCAGCATGGCTGGTGGAAGGCTGCTGACTTTCAGTGGGGTTCACTGCAGATGGCCTTGAAGGACGACCTCGAGGAGCTGGTGGCTGGGAGTGTGAAATCGAGTGATGGTGATGCTTCTTCTTCTTCACTCTCCTCTCCCTCTTCTTTGTCAACCACTGGTTGGGTAGGCTGGATTTCTTGGGTGTCTGAAATGAGGAAGGCAAAAGGGTAGAGTTGTGATGAGGGCAGGGGGGTAAAGCAAGAGGTACATGCTTACACCATGTGCAGCTTGTAAATCAGAAGATATTGTGGGATGAAGGGGGAGTGGGATGTGAGAAGGAGGATATAGTATGAGGGTACCAGCATCTTGTATTCTTTCAGCGCCGTCGCTGGCCAAGGGCTCAGCCATGCCCCTACCAAGAACGGCCAGCACCGTCTCCTCCAAGGGGTTGCGGTGAAGCTCGGAATGTGAGTTAAGCCTTGTGTTTGGTAGAGATTGTTGGTAGGTGAGTGATTGGGGGAGGGGTGCCGTCCATTGAGCAGTGTTTGAGGCTAGTGATGCAATTGTTAGGAGACAGGTTTTGAAGATTCATTCACTGACCGTGACCACTCACCTGAGGTCATGAAACTTTGTTGGGCACTGGAGCCAGATCCTGGGGGCGACGATGATGGCCTTGGCGAGCTGGTCCCACCTCCTTCTTTCTGGAGGGCCGCCTGGCTCCTGTGGGTAGAGGACCTCGCTCAGTGTTGACTCCCTGTACAAAGCTGGAGTGCTGCTTGCGAGACCCTTGGTGCCATGTCCTTGGCCTGTTAAGCCATTTGTGTTAGTGCTGATGCACTTTTACCATTATTGATCAGCAGAAGGCAGACCCCTTTAAAAGGTGCAGACTGCCTAGAGCTGAATCACTTTTTAAAATTTTTCATCTGCAGAAGGCAGCTCACTTTTAAGAGATGCAAAGACTGTCTTTAAGAGGAACAGGTTCGCTTTAAGTAAAGTTAGCCTCACTCAAACAAAGTGAACTTTGGCCCCGTGCTGAGCGCACAGCCTATCAGCAGTGCGTTCAGCGCTAGGCTGTGCACTGCAATCATTATAATTAGCAGGCAGCACGAAGCTGACATGCTGCCTGCGCTCCTTGAATGGGCGCAGGCATATTTCGCATCGCGCTATCTGCGCCCGTTTTTTCGCGCTATCCAATTTCACCCCTCTGTCAATCCATAAATCGGTCCTAGAGTAACAGTTGGCTAAGCTACACATCCAAAACCTCTAAAATATAACATCAATGCCTGCCTTTTTGATTATGGCATAACATGAAATATTAATAGCACATCCATATTCTAATTCAAGAATGTGATGTATGAAGCTATTTGAATATATAGTAATTAGATAATCATTGATTGCATTAGAAATTTAGATTAACATGTAAGAATGTCACATCAGGATTTAGTTGATACAATAGCACGGAGTAATACTGCGATAATGGAGGTCTTTTGTTGTGTAAATGAATATGTTAAATCTTGTCTAGTTAAGTCTTGCGGTGCAATTATCTTACAAAACTGCCTCCATCAGCAGCCCTGAATTCAGTAGTAATGCAGTAATGTCGCTGAAAGCACTGAGACCCACCTAAGTAGATGGTTTTCATCAGCATCAACAGAGGCATCAGTACTGAAACAGTAATGTAAATGCAGCCGTCAGCACACACTTGCTACCAGTTTTTCCAGCTGTGGATGAGCTGTGCACTCAGCCTGTTCAATGATGGGCTTTTCCTAACACAGGCCTGCAAGAACCTTCCTCAGCTATTAGGCAAGATCTGGTCACTTTTCTACTTGAAGTCTGCAGGGGCAGCTAAATTTGTGGGAACCCCGTTAGAGCAGTAATAGCACAGAAGAAGGGGATATGGTAGCCTAGCGGTAAAGGTACTGAATTAACAGCCAGCACATTTTGATTTTAAATCCCAACATGGCAAGTTGTGAAATTGATGGTCAATAAATCTGAATACCTGTCCGTGAAACAGGTAATTAGAAATCTGCAAGTGAAAGTGTTTGGGAGCGAGAATTGGGTAAAGCAAGAAAACCTCATGAGTTCAGATGATGCAGCTCTTTAAACATGTATTGTAACTGTAAGCAGCTTCCCCCGCCCCCCCCTCCCCACCCCCGTCCCCCCAGATTTTCTCTCCTGACAGCAGTGACTCATGTTGAGTACAGTGCCATAGCCGCTTGCACCACTTTGCCCAAGTAGCCATGCTTCAAGTGTGAACATGCACAGTAAGATGTTTAAAATTAATTATTGTGATGTGGGCATCACTAGCAAGGCCAGCATTTATTGCACATCCCTAGTCGCGTCCCTTGTTGAGAAGTTGGTGGTGAGCACCTTCTTCAACCACTGCTGTTTGTGTATTGAAGGTGCTCTCTGTTAAGTAAGGAATTCCAGGATTCAGACATAGAGATGACTTGGTGTGTGACTTGGAGGGGAACTTGGAGGTGATGGGGCTCCCATGCACCCACTGCCTTTGTCTTTCTAGGTGGTGGAGGTCATGGGCTTGGGATGTGCTGTCGACGAAAGTGTTTGGGAGCAGGGTGGAGGAAACTTGACCATGAAGCATCACAGCTGAGGCCAAACCTGCCCTCATCTGATATTTATTTGTGCATCTCCAGCAGAGATTACTGTATAGTGTTCAGGAGCAGGAACCCTGACTAATTACTTCTCCCACCCCCCGTCCCCGCCCCCCACGCCCTCCTGGGGACACAGGAAATTATAGTACCCCTACCTTCATCTTGCCTAAAATCAGCTAACTCTGCACAGTGTAGGGGATCATATCTGGGATTTTCCTGCTCTGTATGGCCTAGTACCACACCATGCTTTGCACTGGTGAGTTGGGGTCATTTAAAAAAAACATAAAGGATTGATTATATTAAGAAAAATTATAACTTGACATGAATTTGTTGCATTTAAATATAACAAATTCTTGTTCTTTTGACTCAACATTTCTCTAGTTATAAAATAGAAGAGGCAACTTTTAGTCAAATTCAGCAGTGGAAAATCAAAATTGCATGAAGTTTCAATTTTGCAACTAACACATCTTACAATATCAAACCCTACATTCGGGCCTGTTTTTGTCTGGTGAATTGCACATTAACTTCGTACTTGTCATGGTTTGGCTTTTCCTATTACCTCCAGATACAGAGATTACTTTGGCTCCTACTTCCTATATGTCATCATGCTACTTAGACTCAGCTGAAAGCTAATATTGTATATCTACAAGTTGAAATTGATCTTGAGCACCCTGTTGTATTCCAAAATTGCTAGGCAACAGATTTTAGGTTTATACAGTGACATTACAGTGCTTTAATTGTTTTTCTCCAGGAATCTTTTTAATCTTGCATTCTTATTGGTCTGCCTAATCTATTTCCCTCTTTTGGCAGCATTTTGATAAGTGAAGTATGATGCATTTCATTGTTATTTTATTTCCACGCTAGGTGTTTGTAAACAAATGCAGAAAAGGCTTCATGATGATCATGTCCGATTAATATTATCAGTGGAGCAGCACCACCAACAGTGCCATTTTGGAGATGGATTAATGTTTCTGTTCACCTGCAGCCTTTTCACTGACAGCACATCCTATAGTGTTTGACAAACCAGCAGTGCATCGCACGTTTGAATTCATTTCACACAAAATTGGGAGGAAATTTTGAAAAACGAGTCCTAAATTTTTAACACCCTTCTAATGTAAATGTGAGCAACACTTTCATTCACCTAAACATTAGAAAAACACGTTTTTTTTTTACTCTTCCAATACTAACTGTTTGAGTGTTGTGCCAATGCACTATACCAAGCAATTGAGATGAGTTGCTGATCTGTTACCAAGGGAAGCACCTCGCAAAGACAAATTGCTCTTCGCACAGAGAGAGAAAATCAGATATTACGTCAACCTGCACACTCCCACACTTCTAGTTGTTAGCTCAACAAGGACAGAAGCAGAGATGTGGGAGAGCATTCTGCTTCCTTATTCAGTTGTGGAATGACAGATGGTGCAGGGGATCTATTCTAAAGAAGAAGAAAAATAAAGTAAAGGGGGAAAAGTATTAGACCTGATGTGCAGCAGTGATTAGCAAATTATTGTAGCACAGAAATTTAATCTCAAATAATTGTAGACTATAATTTGTAGTCTAAAAATGCATTCAGATTTGACCTTATTGAGTTTATCTTTAACCTTGAAATCATTGCACTGAGTGGAAATCTTTTGTACATGGAAATATTTTAAATAGGTTTTAATCTTATTGGAGTTTTTCTTCCATGGTCTCACCCATGCTGTAGTACAACCATATTACCTTATATTCCTCTGGTTTATTCAGAATATTTTATGCTCACTGCAGTACCTAAAGAAAAAAAAATGGCCTGTGATCTCTGGTTACCTCAAAAGACATCTTGTAACCCTGCCATTCCACCACTAGCTTTGGTATTAGTGTCAATTGTGAAGCAGCGGGCCCTTTGCAGTGTAAACTAATTGATAACATGGCTGATTCAGGTATTTACTATTTATTTGACTTTTTTCAGTTGATCCAAGCAATATTTTTCCTGTAGGACACGCAGTTGACATGTTGCTAGTGCACAACAAAAAACAATGTTTGTCAACATTAAAATATCATTTATGGGAACTTGGTGAAACATTTTCAAAATTATGAAAAGTTTTGAGAGGATAAATAGTGAAAGATTATTTATGCTGGTTGTCAAATTGGTAATAAGAGGAGATAGATTGTGGATTATAGTTGAATTGCCAGCACGATGGTCTGTATGGCTTCCACCTGTGCTGTCATTTCTCTGATTCTGTGGGGTTGATAATGTGAGCCTTGTCATTGTTGATGGGCCTATCCGAAATTTCTCTTACTATTCTGTTTTGTAGCATTTGTTTTATAACTGAGAAGCTTGCTAGGCCACCTCAAAGGGCATTAAGAATTGAGCACATGGTAGACTGGGTCAAGATGCCTTCTCTGAAGGACATTCATCTGCAGCATTGGAATCTAATGATGGAGTATGGTTAATTTCTACACAGAATTGCACTGGTGGGTGATGTCTTAGAAAGAACATCACAGTTAGCACAGCGGTTTTCGTATGTTGCCTGGATATGTGGAAGGTAGAAAATCCTAAGCCAGCACTTGTTTTACCTGGGACTGAGTGTTCAGGTTACAGCCAGAGTTCTCATGGTGCATATGGGAAGATGGGAATTACACTTTTGTAATATTAATGTGTGAATAAAAGACTTTGAATAATGTTTGGCACAGTTGCATTGATCAGATTACATTGTCTGCACACGAGGAGTACCATGATCCTTGCACAAGAATATATATAGTGAGTCAAGCTTTGCTTACAGGCATGTGCTTACAACGTGATGTTTTGAGCGTTAGAAAGTGCTGGGCACTCATTGGGCTGGGTTTTCTGAATGGGAAGCTTTTAGAGGCGGGACTGCTGCTTGCCGGGTTTCAATCCCGCCTCCATCAGCTTCTGGCCAACCAGCAGGATTTTCCCCTGATTGACCTTGTTAAGCCCGTCCAGCGGGCTCAGCAGGCCAATTAGGGGGGAGTCAATGACAGAGTACGTCAACGTATGACGTGCCACCTGTCAAGAACTTTTGAAAGAAGAAATGTCATCTTTTGACAGCTCTGTGAAGCCGTCAAACACTCACATTCTGTGTAGTTTGATGAGTCCTTGTGTTCAGGATTCATCAAACCTTTCAACTTTGCAGAAATCACCTGGCTGTTGGTTTGGAGGATCCAACAGCCAGTCTGTGATATCTACAATGGAGATGTCGGGACTCTGGCTCCACAGCGACTGAAAGCTGTAGGCAGAAACAAAGGTAAATCAACATTTTCTGACACTTTACACTCACCTTACATACTTACCATTCCACACTTGCACCCATCACTCACCTCTACATCGCACTTTCAGACCCCTCCAACCCCCGCAGACCTCCTTCTCGTCTCCTACACCCTGGCGGGGTTCCATGAGGTCGGGAAGCCTGCACTTCAGAAGGAAAAATGGGGATTATCCTATTTTCTGCTTGTTAACTACCTGTTAACAGGCAGTTAATAGGCTTTACTCCCTTTCCCGCCTCGAGGAGACGGGGCCTGGGGCAGGGCGGCTTCCCACCTCCTGGCAAGAGGGCACGGAGGCAGGTTGGGGGCGGGTTTGCCACCCAAATTCTGCAACTTTACCGGCAGTCCCGCCTCCATACCCACCTCCTCGGGGCTGACAAAATCCAGCCCATTGTGTTTGGCCAGTGTAATCTGGTTGTATGAATATTTTACAGACCTGCCAGAGAATCATTTACCAACTTGAGGGGTTGGATTCATGCTGGTAGCTAGGTATAATAATAATAATAATAATAATCAACTTTATTGTCATTGTTAGTGCACAAGTGCAGTACAACGAAATGTAGGCTTGCGGCTCCCGAGAGTGTACATTTAGATTAAGACATTTAAACATTCAACATACATTTGGCTTGTAATACATTAACATAAACATAACCATAATAAAGTGCATTGGCAGATGTGCAGGCTTTAGAGTTTATTTGTGGAGTTCAGTAGGATGACAGCCCTGGGAAAGAAGCTGTTCCTAAATGACCTGTTGTGCATCCAGTTGTGGTACATTCTTCTGGCTCCATCTGCAGACTGGGGTTACATCTCCAGCTTTTTCCAGTTCTGATGAAGGGTCCCAGACCTGAAACGTTAACTCTGTTTCTCTCTCCACGGATGCTGCCGCCTGCTGAGTATTGCCAGCATTTTCTGTTGTTATTTCAGATTTTCAGCATCCGCAGTATTTTGCAATTACAACCTCACTCCATCTCTATACCACTGGTTTGGGTCCGGATGGAGTCAACACAGTGGGAGAGGCTTTGCATTTGGTTTGCATTTTAAAATGATAGGTAACACAATTACTGCCAGCTGTATTGCATTGCTGTAATATGGGAACATTTTTTTTATTCCTTCATGGGATGTGGGTGTCGCTGACAAGGCCAGCTTTTATTGACCATCCCTAGTTGCCCTATTTAAGGTGGTGGTGAGCCGCCGCCTTGAACCGTTGCAGTCCGTGTGGTGAAGGTACTCCTACAGTGCTGTTAGGGAGGGAGTTCCAGAATTTTGACCCAGCGACGATGAAGGAACGGTGATATACTTCCAAGTCAGGATGGTGTGTGACTTGGAGGGGAACTTGGAGGTGGTTGTGTTCCCTTGCGCCTGCTGCCCTTGTCCTTCTAGGTGGTAGAGGTCGCGTGTTTGGGAGGTGCTGCCGAAGAAGCCTTGGCAAGTTGCTGCAGTGCATCTTGTAGATGGTACACACTGCAGCCACGGTTTACTGGTGATGGAAGGAGTGAATGTTTTAGGTGGTGGATGGGGTGCCAATCAAGTGGGCTGCTTTGTCCTGGATGGTGTCGAGCTTCTTAAGTGTTGTTGGAGCTGCACTCATCCAGGCAAGTGGAGAGTATTCCATCACACTCCTGACTTATATAGTTCACAAAGTTGTCCAAATGGTTGCTGGGAGCACAGACAGGATTTGGTGACATTGCATGAAGGGTGTCAGTCAGCAACAGATTTCCCATTGTCTCATATATGGTAAGTCAAATTGGTTCACAAAATCATGAGTTAATTATGGATGAGGAAGGACTTTTGGCTCATCTTAGTTCATCCATGCAGACCCCAATGATTCTCTCCCATTACAGCATCTAATTGGTCTTGAAATGATTCCGGAGATTCACGTCCACTACTCTATCTGGAAATCCATTCCATGTACTCCCCAGTCCACAATTTTATGCCCATTAAAATGAACGAATGGATGGATAATGATAGCTTGGAGAGCAAAGAAAGGGGAAATCCCAGCCAAGGGATCAGCCTCATTGGTCTTCTCTGGACTACCTCCAACACTTGAATGTCTCCTATGTGTTTTGGTGACAGTAACTAGACACAGTACTCGAACTGTGGTCTGAGCAGCCGCTGTACAGTTCAATCTCAACTTTTTCTGACTTAAATTCTACTGTTCTGCCTATTTATAGTGCAACATTCTATTGGCTCTTTATTGGCTGGACATAAGAACATAAGAAGTAGGATCAGGACTATGTTACACCTCGAGTCTACTAAGACTCCTAGGTCTCTTTCAACTTCATCCTTAGCTTTCAATTCCCCCTTCATGGATTACTTGTGCCACCCAATTTTCCTTCCAATATGTAATACCTTACACTTACCTGCATTTTAAGTTGTTCTGCCTTATAATTGCAGGAGTTTTGTTTTGCCGCCAGTAGGTGGCAGTAAAGCAAAATGGCCAATAGGGTCACTCAACAGGAAGTAGTATAGTGATAGCAGACAAAGAGGTCGCCACAGCATGGAGCGTGCTGTAAGTTAATCCACTGTAATCCTACACTGTTACGCCTTCAAAAGCATTGCCTGTGAGTTGAATGGTTTCATTACATATCCATGTTTAGATGTTAGTTATATCTCATGTATGTAACAAGGTGCATTTCTTTCTTTTGTCTTTCTCAGTTTTACTCCAACCCAATGCAACTGATTTGTATTGTTTCATTGACCTCATGCAAGTGTGGCATTATTAAACACCGGAGCTTGGACGCTACATCCTGACTCCCATGTCATTATTGAAAGGAGTTTGGCTGGCTGTCTAACTGCGTACAGACACATACACGTAGGGAGGACAGTACAGTAAAAAGGCAAGTCATCAGCTGGCGCAACAAGCAACATTCGCAGTGCAGCACGGTGCAATCATGGATGGCAAGAGCTTCTAAGATGAGCAGAGATCTGTGACCAGCTCAAGAAGTACACGCTCATCTAGATCATCAACAGCCACTGTAGCAGCAGCTAGAGCCTGGGCTAAAGCTAAAGCGGCACAGGCTCGCGTGACCTTTGCTAAACAGGAACTGGCTGTGAAGAAAGAGGTCTGACTACAAGCAGAGGCTGCTACATTGGACGCCACGCTGGAGGCACTACACATCAAGAAAGAAGCAACTGCCGCTACTGCTGAGGCGGAAATATGGGAAGCGGCACTAGAAGCAGAGGTGGGAGAGCACCGCAGCATCGCTCGTCCTGCATCACCTCAAAGCACCGAGAGGCGGACAAGCGACTATGTCCAGGAGCAGGCTAGGACACGCACAGACATCTCCTCCTTCCCAAACTTTGAACCATTGCACGAGAACACGGAATCGCCATCACCAGCCCAACATGAGGTCACTCAGGTGGATCATTCACGCTACACTGATGACGACCCCTTCCTTGTTATTGACAACTAGTCACACAAAGGAGAGTTTGCAGCGCCCCCGAAGAAACCTGTGCCCCAATCCGCCACTCCCAACCACTTGGAAGGTACTTATGCCAAAATTCCTCACGTTAAAAAAGAACCCTTTTTAAAGGCTAGAACAGGTCATCCGGCATGGCAGTCTCCCATCCAATCGCAGCCCTTCCGATGTGATCATACTCTGGCAACCCATGCACAGTCTCCTAATATGACAGCCATTGCCCAATATTTGGCACATAGAGAACTTGTAAGGACAGGTCTCACAAAATTTGACGACAAGCCAGAGAGTTTTAGAGCATGGCAGTCATCCTTCCTTAATGCCACTGGCGGCTTGAGCCTGAGTGCTAGTGAGGAGTTGGATTTATTGTCATCATGGCTGGGCAAAGAATCGTCAGAACATGCCTGTAGGATCCGGTTTGTGTACACAAATGACCCAAGCACAGCCCTTAGACTGGTCTGGGCAAGACTCAGGGAGTGTTACTGTGCTCCTGAGGTGATAGAGAAAGCCCTCTTCAGTAAGCTGGAAAACTTTCCTAAAATAGGTAACAGAGACTACCTTAAGCTTAGAGAACTCGGAGACCTTTTAATGGAGTTACTGGCAGCCAAAACAGACGGATACTTACCTGGGCTCTCCTATTTAGATACTGCTCGCGGCATCAACCCAATAGTGGAGAAGTTGCCCCACCCTCTCCAAGAAAGATGGATCAACGTAGGCTCAAAATTCAAAGAAGACAACCACATGTGGTTTCCCCCATTTTCCTTCTTTGTGAACTTTATCTGCAGAGAGGCCAGAATTAGAAATGATCCAAGCTTTGCCCTGTCCAGCGACTGTAGTGGACCCTCAAAGTATGAGAAGCCCATGCCAAAGTACGTAGGCACAAGAATGCCTATATCTGTGCATAAGACGGATGCCACTGCAAAGACCGACATCAGCATAGATGCAGCAAAGAATGAAGACGAACCCGGAAAACACTACCCCATCCATCATAAGCCTCATCCGCTCGCAAAATGTAGAGGCTTCAGAGACAAGACCATAGATGAACGCAGAGCCTACCTCAAAGATAATGGGATATGTTTTAGGTGTTGCGCCTCCGTTTCCCACACTGCGAGAGACTGTAGGATAGCGTTGAGATGCAGGGAGTGTGAGAGTGACCGCCACAGCACAGCTATGCACCCCCACAACGGAAAAGCCAACCATCAAAGACTCTGAGCCCGGAGACGAGAGAAAGGGAACCCTTACCACTGCACCAACGGTGAGCTCCATATGCACTGAGGTGTGTGGCCAAGGCCTCACAGGATGATCGTGTTCCAAAATATGCCTTGTAAGAGTCCACCCACAAGGACAGCGCGACCGCTCAGTTAACATGTACGCAATACTTGATGACCAAAGTAACCGGTCACTCGCACGGTCAGACTTTTTTGACACATTTGGCGTTGAGAGTAGTCCAGTCCCTTACTCACTGAGAACCTGTGCCGGACTCTTGGAGATGGCAGGAAGGAAAGCAGATGGGTTCTGTGCCGAGGCAGTGAGTGAAGGGGTGAGCATAGACTTACCGCCACTGATAGAGTGCAGTGAAATCCCGAACAACCGATCGGAGATACCAACGCCTGAGACAGCACTTCACCATGCCCACCTAAAGCCCATAGCATCACGCATCCGAGCATTGGATCCAAAGGCCCAGATTCTCCTCCCGCTCGGAAGAGATGTGGTGAGGGTGCACAAGGTGAGAGAGCAAGTTAACGGACCACACGATGCCCCCTTTGCCCAAAGACTCGACTTAGGCTGGGTGCTCGTGGGAGAAGTGTGCCTCAGCAAGCTCACAAGCCCAACATAAGCACCTTTAAGACCAACGTGCTAGAAAGCGGACGACCCTCTTTCCTCACTCCCTGCCCAAGTCACATCCACCTGAAAGAGAGAGCGAGCTACGGCGGGGAGCAACAAGGTGATTTCTCTCACACAGCATGGGGGTGCTCGGCTGACACCAGAGCTGTCGACAAACTGGGGCACACCGTGTTTGAAAAGACAAAAGATGACAACAAAGGTGCTCTCTCCTTCGAAGACGAAGCTTTCATGAAAATTATGGAGAAAGAATTTCACAAAGATGAGGCGAACAGCTGGGTTGCGCCTCTCCCCTTCAAGGTACCCCGGCTTCTTCGGCCTAACAATCGCGATCAGGCACTGTCACGCCTCGCATCACTGCGGCGCACATTAGATAGAAAGCCCGAAATGAAGGAACAGTTCATTGCCTTCATGGAAAAGGTTTTCGAGAGTAACCATGCTGAATTAGCACCTCCACTCAAAGAAGGAGAAGAGTGCTGGCATCTCCCGATTTTTGGAGTTTATCACCCCCAGAAACCTAGTCAAATAAGAGTAGTTTTTGACTCCAGCGCTCAGCACTGTGGCATCTCACTCAACAACGTTCTGCTCATGGGTCCAGACCTAAACAACACCCTCCTTGGCGTGCTGATTCGCTTTAGGAAAGAGCTCGTAGCAGTAACCGCAGACATCCAACAGATGTTCTATTGCTTTGTGGTGAGAGAGGACCATAGGAACTATCTGAGGTTCTTCTGGTATCGCGACAACAACATGTCAAAGGACATCACTGAATACAGGATGCGGGTCCACGTTTTTGGTAACAGCCCCTCCCCTGCAATCTCCATCTATGGACTCAGAAGTGCAGCCAAAGAGGGAGAACACGAGCATGGAAGAGACACAAGACAGTTTGTGGAGAGACATTTTTATGTTGATGACGGCCTCATATCCTTACCTTCAGAAGCAGAAGCCATCAACCTGCTGAAGCGAACTCAAGCTTCATTGGCACAGTCCAACCTGAGGCTGCACAAAATTGCCTCAAACAGTGTAGCAGTGATGAAGGCCTTTCCAGCTGAGGATCTCACCAAGGGCATTAAAGACTTAGGGCTAGATTTTCAGTTGCTTGCGCCAGCAGTTAGCGCCTTAAGAGAAGTGATTTTCGGGCGCTATGCGTGTAGCGCCTGGGCGCAGCGCAGTTTGCGCCCCGCTCCAAATTAAGTTGCCCGTTAGCGCCGGCGCAAAGTTTAGCGGCCGCCCGGATGCGCGCGCAGAAAATGACGTCACATCCTCGTGCAACGCCCTTTGGCCGCCCCGAATCCAAACTTCAGTCGGACCGCCCCATTGTGCGGCTGGCGTCCAGAGCGTTTGTAAAATGGAACGCAACACACCCTGGGGAGCGCAAATTAAAGGGCACTCCTCCTGCACTATATACGGCACTCTGCATGTGTTGTGTGGAAGGATCCAGTGTGTGGTTGTGAACGGTGTATTTATGTTTCCGGACACCACCACCACCACCACCACCTCCTCCTCCTCCTCCTCCTCCTCCTCCTCCTCCTCCTCCTCCTCCTCCTCCTCCTCCTCCTCCTCCTCCTCCTCCCTCCTCCTCCTCCTCCCCCTCTTCCTCCTCATCATCATCATCATCATCATCTTTTCCCCCCCAGACTCTGCCTTTGAAAAAAACACATGCACCCTTCCCCTTTAAGAGCTCACTGGCACCAGAGTGTCTGCCGTGCGCTGCGCCCGAGCTCGGGTGTTGCGCTCTGCACCGCCGGCTTAGCGCCTAAAGATAGTAGTGGAACGCCTCTTTTAGCGCTCCACCAACCTCTTAGGGCGAAGCCACTGAATTTCCGGCAACTGGGCGCTACTTTGGGGCGGGCGCTAACTTCGGGCGGGCGCTAAGGTTAGCGCCCCAAAACTGTCTATACTGAAAATCTAGGCCTTAGACCTCAGCGACGAAACCATGCCAGCCCAGCTAAGCCTTGGTTTACGTTGGGAAATTGAATCTGACACCTTCACCTTTGCAGTGTCTGTAGGTGACAAGCCATTTACACGCCGTGGAGTGCTGTCAATGGTCAACTCGCTCTTTGACCCTCTCGGCATGGTGGCGCCCGTGACTATTCAGGGAAGAGCCCTACTACGAGAACTCTGCACAGACACGAGCGACTGGGACTCTCCACTCCCCGAAGGCAGGTTAACAGAATGGGAGACATGGAGAAATTCTCTCAAAAATCTAAAAAATCTTCATATCCCACGCATCTACTCACCAGACACACTCTCCAAATCCAAACGCACCGAGTTGTGTGTATTCTCAGATGCGTCCGAGAAAGCTATTGGCGCGGTAGCCTACTTGAGATCCCTGGATGATGAGGGCCAAAGCAACGTGGGATTTGTCCTGGGAAAGGCGAAGTTGACACCCCAGCCAGAGCCCACCATACCACGCCTGGAGTTATGCGCTGCAGTATTAGCGGTGGAGATGGCGGATCTCATCCTGGATGAGATAGATTTCAAGCTTGATGCAGTGAAATTCTACTGTGACAGCAAAGTTGTGCTCGGTTACATCTCCAATGAGTCAAAGATAAAAAGAACCATTACCAAGACCAGTTCACTGTGGAAACTGAATCCAGTTTTGAATGACGACCTCATCAGAATTGGAGGATGGCTGACGCATGCAGAACTGAGCTTGCAAGAAAGGAGTCTTGTTGTCCTGCCACATCAAAGCCACATCACAACATTGCTCACTAGAACAGTTAGTGCCTAAGGCTATGGAGCATGTATTCTGTCCACAGGGAAAAAGTTTACATCCTCTCTGTAAGAAGTTTTAGATTTCCTGAATATAAATTCATCTGAGTGACTTTCAAGAATGCACAGGTATCTCCTTCATTGACGTAATCTAAAATTAACATTAATCATGATGAACTGATAGAACACCAAGGCCACTGTTCAAGGGACGGTCAAAAAGTTCTTCAGACCCATCTCAGAGGTCGTACTCCTCTTACCTAAGGAGGACTGAGTGTTATTGATTCCATAGTTCTGTATGTTTTATAAGTAGTGGCATCTAATAGACGCCAGGCGGGGAGTGTTCTGCCTTATAATTGCAGGAGTTTTGTTTTGTTGCCGCCAGTAGGTGGCAGTAAAGGGAAATGGCCAGTAGGGTCATTCAACAGGAAGTAGTATAGTGATAGCAGACAAAGAGGTCGCCACAGCATGGAGCGTGCTGCAAGTTAATCCACTGTAATCCTACATTGTTACGCCTTCGAAAGCATTGCCTGTGAGTTGAATGGTTTCATTACATATCCATGTTTAGATGTTAGTTATATCTCATGTATGTAACAAGGTGCATTTCTTTCTTTTGTCTTTCTCAGTTTTACTCCAACCCAATGCAACTGATTTGTATTGTTTCATTGACCTCATGCAAGTGTGGCATTATTAAACACCGGAGCTTGGACGCTACATCCTGACTCCCATGTCGTTATTGAAAGGAGTTTGGCTGGCTGTCTAACTGCGTACAGACACATACACGTAGGGAGGACAGTACAAAAGTTCATCTATCTCTATTCTGCCCACTTACATATTTTATTCAACTCATTCTATAATTTACGAGCTGCCTCCTCCAATTCCACTGCCCCTACTAGCCTGGTATCATTTGCAAATTTGACCAATTTGCATTGAGTTTCTGAGTTGAAGTCATAGATGTAAATGAGGAACAATAGTGGTCCCAACACCCAGCCCTGTGGGCCCCCACTCATTACTCACCTCCCCCACCCCCCATGCCCTCTAAGAAGTATTTATTGTGTCACTGTGACCATAACTGTGACAAGAAAGCCCTAGCAGATAACTTCATCCGGAGTGGAGTGGATTCGCTGCAATAGAAATTAGGCATTGTAAACCGGGTATTTGGTATACTACCATACCTTAAGCATATTATTCCAACAGTGCAATGTACTCAGCCCTACACAATGGATTGCTCCACTTGTAATTGAAAAGTAGATTAGAAAATCGGATATTTTTAAAAGCCCTTGCTGAACCTTTGGCCCTAACTCGCATGCGGGGAGTCCAGAATTCACTTTTTGTCAATAGAACAGTTAGTGCCTAAGGCTATGGAGAATGTATTCTGTCCACAGGGAAAAAGTTTACATCCTCTCTGTAAGAAGTTTTAGATTTCCTGAATATAAATTCATCTGAGTGACTTTCAAGAACGCACAGGCATCTCCTTCAATGACGTAATCTAAAATTAACATTAATCATGATGTTAAGTACATCTTAGAGTCTGGATAAAATACAATCTATATGAAAGAATGTCCATCAAAACATTTTTGTCTGGTTGACATTATAATGACAAAAGTGAGGCACTGCTCTTCTGGCTCACTTCTCTCTGCAAACCAAAAAGAAAGGTTCCTAAAATCCAATCATGATGCACAGTGCAGCTTTGCAACCTATGTGGAGAAATCCCAACTTCACTTGTGTTTTACATTGGTAGACTTCTTTCTACATGTCTATGCCCAAGTATCTGATGAAACCGATGAAAATGTATGGATTGATGGGCATGTTGATGTTAATAGTGCAAGCACAAAATCAACAAAATAAAAGGACAGCAGACACTGAGGCCTGAAAATTGCAAAAGTTTACAATTGTATGGTTTACAAAAATGTTGTTTTCAAATAATGTCACATTAACATTTACAGTGTCAGCGGTGGCTTAGTGTGTAGCACCCTTGCCTCTGAGTCTAAAAGGTGGTGGGTTCAAGTCTCACTCCAGACACTTGAGCACAAAAATCTAGGCTGACACTCCAGTGCAGTGCTGAGGGAGTGCTGCACTGTCAGAGGTGCCAATTTTCAGATGAGACGTTAAACCAAGGCCCTGTCTGCCCCCTCAGGTGGACGTAAAAGATCCTATGGCACTATTTCGAAGAAGAGCAGGGGAGTTATCCTCCCAGTGTCCTGGCCAATATTTATCACTCGATCAACATCACTAAAGCAGATTTTGCGGTGGGTATGACAGCGTACTCTGAGAATATGTCATCATACTGCCTTTGAAATATCTCGCAATTTCGGGAGCTAAATGATCCCCACTGATGGAGAAATACTAATTGCTGGCGCAGAGTTGGGCTAATTGCCCACCAACTGCCCAGCAATTACGTCCGAAAATTTTATAGTTAGTGAAAACAGGCGCAGGAGCCTGTTTCACATCTTAAAAGATCTATGTATGTATATTGTGTACTTTTTTGTCAGTCGAGTTTCATTTTAATTACTTGGGAAGTTGAATAAGAAAGTTAAATAAAGTGAACATCTATCAGGATTTCAGTGACCAATTCTGTCCTTTCAACTCAAAAATGAACAACATAACGAACAATATAATGCATCTGTAACTAGGCAAATAGATTTATGTATTACCAGTCTAAATGAGGTCTGAATAATACATTTTAATCCTAAAAATTAACATTGAATATATGGCTGGGAATCTCTTTCTGAAGTTCAACAACAGCACTTGTAGGAGATATAAAACATTGTTAGACCTTTTTTGAGTATCAAAACAGGAAGTTGTATACATAGGCACTAATAAATTGTGAGTTTGGATGAAAAAGTAAAACAAAATGCTGATATATGAAATAAGTAAGTACCAGTTTATTTCGAAGCTTTTAGAATGTAATTTCAATGGAAGAGACTGAGAGAAGTTTCTGTGGGCATGGCTTCGTTTTGACAGCTTTTGTGGGCATGTCTTCCTTTACACATTGGCGGTACGCTGCGCTCCTGGTCTTCCTGACGTGAGACACTGCGCAGAACTCTGCAGCGCCGAAGGGAAAGTCTCCGTTTTGGGCCTCGCACAAGGTAAATTCGCAGGTTGGCGACGTACTCCATAGCTACGCCGCCGACCACAATCTTTGACCCTATATCTGGTCATTGCTGTTTGTAGGAGCTTACTGTGCGCAAATTGGTTGCCGCGTTTCCTACATTACAACAGTGACTACACTTCAAAAAGTACTTCATTGGTTGTAAAGTGCTTCAGGATGTCCTGAGGTCATGAAAGATGCTATATAAATGCAAGTCTTTCTTCGTTCTTTAATGGTGTACATACATGAAACGAGGTAATTTTTTGATGGAAAGTAATTTTCAACTGGTTTTATGTTTCATCTAGCATATATTTTTCTTTTTTTTCCATGAGCAATTCATGTATGGATATAGTAATGGTAGGTGACTAGGGAGAAGAATGTCATAATATAGCAATCTGTTGTTTTTCACTGCTGATGGATCTCAACAGTTCAATCTTTTTAGCTAATTTTCAGTTGCTGTACACTGCAGTTGTAACTTACTGTATACTTTGAACAGAAGCCTGTGTACAAATCTTGTAATGAGTAATGTTTGCAGAAAAAAGGGATACATTTACAACTGACGTAAAGGGCTCGATTTTGCCAGGCCCGAGGAGGCAGGATTGGAGGCGTGTGAGGTGTTAAAATCGCAAAAACTGGTGGGCGGGCCCGATCCCCCCTCCATCCCGCCTCCAAGCAATTTTCCTACATGCGAGTTTTCTGACCCCGTCTCCATCCCACCTCCAAGAAGCGGGATAGGCCCTTGAGGCCCTTAACAACCAGTTAAGTGCCTCTATAATCCCATTTTGAGAGGCCTTTCTGATTTAACAGTTTTCCCATGTTCTGCACGCCTCCTCTGAAACACGCCAGTGAAACCTGGCGGCAGCACAAGTGGATTGCTTACTAACAGCTGCAGCTCCACCATTAAAAAGGAGTTTTCACCAATCTTCATTTGCAGGTGGCAGAACTTTGTTGTCTCAGGTCTGGGGGAACTTTTAACAGGCCTACTCATTGTTGTGGAAGTTTGGAGCCTGACACCCATCTCCAGTATGACCTCCTGTGAAACCCCTATCCCCACCTTGAATGAGCGCTTCCTCAACTGAGGTATATACCAGAAGAATGGGAACTGACGTAATAAAACTCACTACGCACTTGGTTTGAGCATAAAGCAAGGCTTTCATCAACTTGTTTCAGAACATGGAGGTCTAGTTGTACTTCACTAGTTCCTGTCTTACAAAATGTCCCTGGGCAAGCTGGGCCCACGCCCGAGTATTTATACTCCTTGGACGGTGCCACCAGCTGGCCGTCCAGTGTTATTTCATGAGTAGTTTCTTTATGATGATGAGATTTCTAACATTCTTCCTGCCTAAAAGATTTGGAAGTCCGACGACTTCCTCTTAACGGATTAGGCGGACCATGAATAGCCGCAGTCTTTTAGATCTTTGTTTATGGCTAGAAGGCAGGTCTCTCCGGACCGTGTCTTGGTCCCTGGGCCACTTGATCCGTACCGGTGGATCGACAGGGCCCGTGTTGCCCTGATCGACCCGAGGGAGGCTGGGGAGATCGTGACTCTAGGTGCGGGTCCCCACAGGCGCAGAGCTGGCTTCATCCTGTTTGATAGCCGGGGATTGACCGGCATCCTGGCCTCGGGCGGCCATCCCACGGGGAGCGCTCGGCTCCCCGAGTGGATCCGGTGGGGCAGCCGGCAGATCTCTTGATGTCCCAGGTAGGGCGTCATCTTCGGGGGAGCGCAGAGTGTCAGCATCATCACCGTGGGTCCCTCTATCAGTTGGGTCCGTGGAACCGGCTGGACAGGGAGCCAGGTCCCAGAGCGAAACGGTGGACTCACGGCCATCAGGGTACCACACGTGCGCATACGTGGAATTGACATCCGTGAGTTCTACCTCGTCGACGAGGGGATCATTTTTAGAAGATTGGACGAATCTTTGGAGCAGCACGGGGCCAGGAGCTGCCAACCATGACGGTAGGGACGTCCCATGGGTGGAGCGACGCTGGAAGCTGAAGAATCGCTCGTGAGGTGTGACATTGGTGGACGTAGAAAGAAGAGACCTGATGGAATGCAACACATCAGGGAGCATAGTTTCCCACTACTGGTCTGGTAGGTTGTGTGACCTCAGCGCAAGACGAACAGCGTTCCAAATGATAGCATTGTATCTCTCAACCTGTCCGTTACCGATGGGATGGTATGGTGTCGTTTTACTTGTGGCGATTCCCCGTTGGGAGAGATAACTTTTGAGTTCGCTTGACATGAAGGAGGGACCCTGATCAGAGTGGATGAAATTGGCCATACCGCAAAGAGAAATTACTTAATCAAGGCATTTCATCACTGTGGAAGTAAGCATATTGGGACAGGGGAAAGCAAAGGGAAAGCGTGAATATTCGTCCACCATAGTAAGTAAGTAGGTGTTTCGCGTTGAGGAAGGCAATGGCCCTTTAAAGTCAATGCTGAGTTGCTGCATAGCGTGTATGAGCGAGCCATCCGATGGACGGAAGAATTGCGGTTTTAATCCTGCACAAATTCTACAGGAGGAGCACGTTCTTTTCACATCTTCCGTAGAAAATGGAAGATTTTTAGATCGCACAAAGTGCAACATACGGGTAACGCCAGGATGGTATAAGTCAGTATGAAGATCCGCAAGAGTCGAAGTTGACATGGAAGAGCAGAATGCCCGCGTGAGGGTATCCGGGGCCACATTCTCTTTGCCGGGTCGATAATGTATGGTGTATCCAAAGGCAGCCAATTCCATCCTCCAGAGTTGTATTTTGTTATTCTTGATCTTAGTGCGTTTCCGGTTATCCAGCATAAAGGCCACGGAGCGCTGATTGGTTATAAGTGTGAAATGGCGACGAGCGAGAAAATGACTCCATTTACGTGCTGCTTCGATGATGGCCATAGCCTCCTTCTCAACAGGAGGATAATGGAGCTCGCTACCCTGCAAAGTTCTGGACAGAAATGCAACGGGTCGACCACCTTGATTCAAGGTAGCAGAGATCACCACATCCGATGCATCGCACTCGATCACGAAAGGAAGATTTTCATCAATGGAACGAAGCGTGGCTTTTTCCAGTTGTCGCTTGAGGAGGTTGAAAGCTGAAATAGCCGTTGCCTCCAACGGAAATGACTTTGCGTGAAGCAGGGGTTGGATCTTGTCGGAGATGTGGGGTATCCACTTCGCATAATAGGCGAACATGCCGAGGGCCCGACGAAGAGAGTCGAGATTCGTAGGGGGAGGGAGCTCCTGAAGTGGACGAATTCGCTCCGGATCCGGTTTGATGACACCGTTGCCCACCCAGTAGCCAAGGATGTTGACTAATGGTACTGATTTCACAGATTTGGACTCATTTAAGGTTAAGTTGCGACGACGGAGAACGTCAAAAAATTTCTGGAGATTGGCATCATGCTCCTTCTGGTCATGACCAGCAATGGTGATATTATCCAGATATGGAAAAGTGTCCGTTAAGTTCTCCTGTTTGACTAGGCATTCCAATGCCCGTTGAAAGACGGCCACCCCATTGGTGACCCGAAATGGAAGGCGACAAAACTGGTAAAGCCGACCATTGGCCTCAAAGGCCGTATACTTTTTGTCAGAGTCCTTTAACGGTACTTGATGATATGCGCTCTTTAAATCAAAAGTTGAAAATACCTTGTAGTTGGCAAGGTTATTGACCATGTCATCGATGCGTGGTAGTGGGTAAGTATCCAGGTCGGTATACTGGTTAATAGTTTGCGAGTAATCGATGCAAAGACGTTTCTTGTGTTGCTTCAGAGGATTTTTAACAACGACGACTTGAGCCCGCCAGGAAGATGAACATGGCTCAATGATACCGTCAGCTAGAAGGCGAGAGATTTCTGCCTCAATAAAGGATCGATCATCTTGGCTGAAACGTTGTGATTTAGTGACTATGGGCTTAAATCGGGGGGGGGGGATATATTGGCAAACAAGGAGGGCTCGTCGAGTGAAGCCGCCAAAAGCACACAAAATGGTACTTTGGAAATAGTAAGCTCTGGCTTTGACCCTCCAAACTCGAAAGTGAGTCTTTTGTGTTGTTTCTGGAAATCCTGTCTCAGGAGCACATCACTGCATAGGTTTTTGAGCACCCCGAACCGGGTGGAGAAATAAGTGCGGCCATTGAGAATAAGGTCAACAAGACAAAAGCCGGAAGAATTGGTGGTCAGTGTTGTCAGAGCCATTGCAATTTCCCTGTCCGAGGGGTAAATACACAGTTTTAACTTACTGACAGCCCGCTCACTAATGAAGCTGTCAGAGCTGCATGAGTCGATTAGTGCACTCAAAATGTGTCCATTTACTGAAACCTTTGTGGTTGCATGGGACAGACTTTGGGGTAAAACAGCTGTGATGGGAGGAGGGGCAGTTTTACCCTTGACAGCTGTAACCTTAGTAGTGGTTCTTGGGGGAGGAGCAGTTTCATAGATAGTAGCTGTAACCTTAGTAGTGGCTCTTGGGGGAGGAGCAGTTTTATAGAGTAGCTGCAAAACTAACAGGAGCTCTTGACAGGTATACCTTAGAAAAGTGGCCTTTCTTACTAACAGCGGCTCTTGACTGGCATACCTTAGAAAAGTGACCTTTCTTGCTGCAATGATTGCAGGTTGCGTTACGAGCAGGACAAAATTTCCGAAAATGGAACACACCTCCACAGAAGAAACACTTCCTTCCAGATTGCCAAGATGCCACTAGGACGGGGTCGTCATCAGTGAAGGTTTCTAGGGTAGGGTTGTCATCAGCCAGGTTGGAGTAGTCATCCGTGAGGGGTTCCGCCCAAGGCCTATCGAAGGATTCACTAAAAGTGATAGCAGCAGCCTGTGCATGTGGTGAAAGATAGGTATCTGCATTCCTGTTTGCTAAGTCCAGAGAACATGCCTGGTCATAGGCAGCCTGTAACTTGAAGGTTTTATTCTCCAACAGACGCTGACGTATGAAGGGAGACACAATCCCATTAATAAAGGAATCACGAATTAACTCCTGCTGGTAGTGCTCAGCTGTAACAGCTTTAAGATTACAATCCTTGCTGAGCCTGCAAAGTTTCTGAAGGAATTCTTCAAGTGATTCCCCGGGTTGTTGTCGAGTTGTGGCCAGTAGATGCCGAGCAAAAATTTAGTTTGGGGACTTGACATATAGCTGCTGTAGTATTTGGATAGCGGCGTCATAGTCTACACAGTCTTCGATGTAATCAAACACATGAGGGGATACATAATTAGCAAGTATTCATAACTTATTAGGAACATTCTCACCATACTCCTCAAGGAAGTTGCTAAAGGTAAGATACCAGTGTTTCCATACCTTAGCAGCTGTAAGTGAATTTGGGTTCAGGTCGAGATGGGCGGGTCTGGGTAGTTTCTCCATGATGGATTGAATATTTGTCTGAGTTCCCTTCTACGGTTCGAGTCGTAGTTGGCTGTTCCTGAAATCACCCAAAGCATGGAGTTGATATCAAGTTGATTAAATTGACATAATAAAACTCACTATGCACTTGGTTTGAGTATAAAGCAAGGCTTTAATCAACTTGTTTCAGAACATGGAGGTCTAGTTGTACTTCACTAGTTCCTGTCTTACAAAATGTCCCTGGGCAAGCTGGGCCCACGCCTGAGTATTTATACTCCTTGGACGGCGCCACCAGCTGGCCGTCCAACGTTATTTCATGAGTAGTTTCTTTATGATGATGAGATTTATAACAGGAACCATTTATTTCCTTTCCTCCTGGACATCAAATTCAGACGAAGACCAGCCGCGGCAGCAGCAGAACCCTGAACAACAGCAGCACCAACTGCAGGAGCAACAGCAGGAGCTCCAAGCTGCTGCTCACCCACCTGAAGCTGCACAGGCCAGAAGGCGCCAACGGCCGACCACATTGCTGCCCAGGATGCAAGGGACACACTCATCTTGGCCAGATTTGCTTAGCCTGCACAATCAAACACTTTTGCCTCGCACATTCTTATCAGACCATCGACAATGGCCAAGAACCTACGGATTTCTGTCACTCTGACCACCATACTGACAACTGCAAGTTGCCCTCAGTCCCATTTGCAAAATGACACACGCCACAACTGCAAGTTTGCCATCAGAAATTTTTATGACAATAAGCAAGTGATGGAATTTTAAAAATAAACACAACATTACACCCAAGTGACTACCCTTGTGACTACTTGTGCATTATCTTCCTCTTACACGTGCTTCTACGTGGTGCTTCCCCTGTGGCTTCAGCAGATATGGAGGCCCCTTGCTCACTTTCTTGCTGCTCCTGTCTCGACACCTTTGGCGGGCATCCTCTGGGGTTGCGAACCTATAAGGGCTCGACAACAGTCTGGTGCTCCTGTGGCTGTGCAGGGGCTGAGATGCTGATCTCAGTTGGGTGGGGACTCTGGTGGGGCTCTGACCGAGGTCGTGTGACTGCTTGGAGAGGAGCCCCCACTTCCTTGTTGTATGCCACCCACTTCCTTGCTGTATGCCACCAACATCCCTCTCATGGGTCAGCCCCACTTCAGAGCTAGCAAATGGCTTGACAGCTCCTTGCTGCAATTCAGGGGGGCCATGAGGACCCGTTTCTGTACTGGAAGTCCTACTCCCGAGGACTTGCCTGAAGGTCTGGTTTGTTTGCTTAATAGCTGACCATCGCTGCTCAAGAGATGTCAGTCTATTCTGAACAATGACCATGTTTTCACGACCCTGGCGACTAAACTCCTTCATGGCCGTAGCCATCCTCTCCTCTACGGTGGCCATCCTCTCCTCTACGGTAGCCAGCCTTACCATGGAGGTAGCCATCCTTTCCATGGAGGTTGCCATCCTTTCCATGGTGATGCGTTCATGCGCCGACACCTCCACAAAGGCTGTGCTCATGTTAGCGATGAACTCCTCCATTTGCTCCACACTCGCAGCGACCCTGGAGACAAAACCTGCCAGAGACTCCTGCACCTCTTCCTGGAGTTCCAGCACCGCTCTACTTCTGGATGGACCCGGAGGCAGAGGGTCGACATGCAGCTGAGCTGAGCTGGCAGAGTCCTGCGCCCTCCGACTAGGACTCTGCACTGCTGTCCCTGTCTCCACCATCTGCTGATGTTCACTTGTGAGCCGTGATACACCAGGTGACAACACTGCATTATCTCACGAAAGTACCACCGAGGTGTGAGTGTCTGCACTGGTGCTGGGTGCACTGAATTTTGCTGATGCTGCGCCCTCAGAGGTTGCAGCTTCCTCTGAGGAGTCTGGAGGCACAGGCTGTTCCCCCTGGATAGTGGGAACGGGGGCTTTCGATGGTCCTGTGGGGGAGTAAAGGAAAGAGTCAGAGATGTGAGGCCAAGGTTACATACACATTGCATATTGCAGATGATCAAAAGTCAATCTGTTAGAGCATCAGAATCATTATCAGTGACTCATGCAATGTCAATGAGAGAGTTGATAAACTATTCTGTCACCAGCTTGCTCTGATGCACCCGTCTGTCCGTCCCCCACTTGCGCATCCTCCTCCACTCCGACGATCTCCAGGGCCGCCTCCTCCCAGGGGGTGAGCTGGGCTACTGAGGGAGGCCCTCCTCCTGTCCTTGCACTTCCCCTCTTATTGTGGGCTCTCTTTTCCTGCAATGAGGGACACAAGTGGAGTTTGAGTGAGAATGAAGGAGTGAGCGTAGAGATTCCATAGCATAGATGCTTAGAAGGAGACAAAGGGCCCTCCCTGTGTGTTGTAAGTTGGCATTGCATCACAGTGATGGGGAGTGTGAGGGCTGCATGGTCAAATAGTTAAATGAATGTGACCATAGAGAGAGAGGGAATGGGTAAGGGTGCAGGGATGTAAGTGTCAAGTGGGATGTGGAGGAAGAGGTTGGCAAAGCAGAGTGCTGGGGAGGAGAGGCGATGGGGATCAGATTGAGGGTGATGGGAAAGTCATACTCACTTTTACTGTGCACAGGAGGTCATGAAACCTCTTCCTGCACTGCAGCCAGGTTCTGCGGCACATAGACAAAGAGTTGACCTCCTGGGCCACTTGCATCCACAGCTTTCGTCTGCTGGGGAGGCTTCTTCCCCCCTGAGGAAGGGAAGAGCACCTCCTTATTTCCTCTTGCTTCCTCCACCAGAGCTTGCAGGGCTGCGTCATCTAACCTTGGTGCAGACTTTGGCCTACTGCTGGACATATTGGCTGGAGGAATCTATCGCAGCAAAGGGCATAAGGTTTGCAGGCTGCAGAAGAAGCAAGGCTGCTTGCAAGCCTTAAATCTACCAGCACTGATGACGTCATCAGAGGCGACTTTCAGGGTGGAAAGACTAAGTGGGCCAGGGGTTCCCACACGCTGGAAATCAATTGCCCAATTAGGTGAAAATCGCATATTTTTCCCACATCAAACTGGAGTCGGGTGGCTAACACGAAAAGCGGATGACACGCCCCCAGCCCGCCCCAATGACAAAATCGAGCCCAAAGTGTCTCAATGAAAGTACTGCTGCTGAGCATGTTGGCTGTTGTTTCTTAGCTCAATTGAGGTAATATAACAAGCAGAGACAGTGTTTTCTGTCAATTGTCAGACTGTTGCATTTTTGGAATACTGAACTGCAGGAAATTATGATGAAGATACAGGAGGCTGTGATGCATTCAGTGATAAATGTGGTAAGGATCAACAACAAAAAAACAGTTTTGTCTGGAGAAGCAGATTTGTATCTAATTAAAACTCTGCTGTAAGACAATAAATTATGACCAGAAGCACCTAGCTCAGTAAATTAGTAGGAGAATACTGATTTAAAAAAGCTCAAATGAAATAGCCTTGTACTGCTACAGAAACACGATTGTTAAACAAGTTTTTTTCCCAAAGGATAAATTGAGTAAAATCAATGAGAATTTCTTGATGGAAAATTATATAGGCTGAGGATCATCTTAACCCTTTAAGGAGAATGGTTTGCATTCCCTTGTGGCTTGTTATACAGAATGAGGAAGCAATTGTTATCAAATTGATCATTTGAGGACATCTTGATAAGGGACAACTACAGGAAAATGAGAATGGGACATTATTAGATAGTTCACAGGTTATCACATAATGAACCACTTGGCACTGCAGGTCTTGTTGGAGCTTTGGATACATTATAATGTAAGGTTGGATTTATACTACAAGCTTTTGGGTGCTTAAACTGGTGTGATACGCCCGCAGATTTCTCGCACACTCGGTGGTCTTCTGAGTTATACTGCAGTTTTTGCATTGCCCCCAAACCAGTGTTGTCCAATACAGGGGTTCTCAACCAGGAGTCCGCGAGACGGTTTCAAAGGGTCCGCCAAATCTTCAGATTTGTTTTTTAAATTATTTCACGTTGACTTCCTATTGCGTTCTATTCGATGATCATTGGGGCATTTCTGT
This sequence comes from Somniosus microcephalus, assembly GCF_052327205.1. Taxonomy (NCBI): domain Eukaryota; kingdom Metazoa; phylum Chordata; class Chondrichthyes; order Squaliformes; family Somniosidae; genus Somniosus; species Somniosus microcephalus. The sequence continues at coordinate 93,963,592 of NC_140993.1, read as the reverse complement.
TGATGACGTGGTTCCCTAGAACCGATTATCTTTCTATGGACAGATGCGAGGTTTAAAGGATTGACAATTCCCCTGTCAAGGACGAAGGTCTCACAGATTTTAGTGTGTGTGTATATAGATGAGACCCATTTGTACAGAGGCAGCCTGTTGCCCGGGCGGGTGGTCCAGCCGCGCCTTTGCCTTTCAGCATCCCATGACACTGTGACAGACTTCGGGGAGCAGTGAATGTTGCACTGGTAACCAGCTTATTAAATAAAATTATTAACATTGAATGTTCAGTTCACCTGATTTGGTGTTTCAGCAAGTTTGCGGTGGCGAGAAGCGGATTCCCAATTTGTTCATTGTGAGACTACCGTAAAGCGTCGAGATTTAAATATTTATCTAACTGGGAAAGAAGATTTGATAGTCGTATGGTAGTTATCATCCATTTTAAAGTTGCAGGTTACTAATACAGGAATCCCGCCCCAACCGCAGGTTTGCCATACGCTTATTTCACGTATACACGGTTTCCTCTCTGCGACAATTTTTGCCAACCGCGGCAGTGAATTTTGCATATAAGCGGTTTGCTGCTCTTTTCAGCATAATAACAACCACGCTTGTTCTCGCTCCACTCGTGGATATACTGTACCTGTACTGTGTGTGTGTGAACGTTTAGCCCTTAATCATGGCCCCTAAGCGTAATCTCAGTGGTAAAGGTGAATCAATAGTGAAAAGGGCAAGGAATGTACTAACCTTAGATAGGAAATTAGATGTGGTTAATAGACTTTCCCGTGGTGAAAGTACAGCGTCGGTTGGACGACTAATGGGGGTTATCGAGTCCACCATTAGAACCATAAAAAAAAGTGAGGTGTCGGTGAGGGCTAGTATTGCGGGTGGCTCTTCAAAAAGTGCTAAAGTGTCGTTTATGCCACGGGACCATAACCTTGAAAAAATGGAGAAGGCTCTTAATATCTGGTTGGAAGATCAGAACCAGAAACAAGCGAATGTTAGTTCCGCATGGGTACGTAAGAAGACCCTTAGTATCTACAAGCATCTTACTGTGGCTGCAGGGGAAAGTGTAGATGACAAAGTTTCAAGTGAGTAACGGCTGGTTGGAAAATTTTAAGAAGAGGTTCGCCTTGACTAACCTCAAGGTTGTGGGGGAATCGGCCTCAGCCGCTCACGAGGCCGCTGCCAAGTTCCCGGAGGAGCTGAAGAAGTTGATCGCTGAGAAGGGTTACCTGCCAGAACAGGTATTTAATGCGGTCTCTTTTGGAAGCGGATGCCTTCCCAAACTTTCATCGCGAAGGCTGAGAAGCATGCTTTGGGATTCAAGGTGGCTAAGGATAAGGTGACGCTTCTCCTTTGTGCTAACGCCGAGGGAGACTGTTTAGTGAAGCCGATGCTGCTCTACCGCTCTGTTAATCCCCGCACTCTGAAGGGCAAAACAAAAATGATCTACCTGTCTTTTGGCATTCTAACCACAAGGCGTGGGTTACTGCTGCAGTCTTCATGGACTGGTTTCATAACTGTTTTGTGCATGACGTGGAGCGGTACCTTGTGAGAGAAAATCTGGCCTTCAAGGTCCTACTCATCCTCGACAATGCCCCCGGCCACCCGCCGGCACTCCAATTCACCCACACTAATATTGAAGTCATCTTCCTGCCTCCCAACATGACATCACTTCTTCAACCCATGGACCAAGGTGTGATAGCCACCTTCAAGGTGTAGGGGGTGGCGTGTGGTGCTGGCACGTGCGCCCAGTCAGTTATGCCTCTGACTGTTTTGTGAACGGTTCGAATCGCTCCCATGCCCCTGGGTTCTAGACACTGGACTTATGTACAAGGCAGCGGTACAGAGAAGACTCGAGTAGACAGGTGGTTGGATGTAAACAAAAACCAAGATTTTATTGAAGAGGAAAAAAATTGATACAATCTTATGGAAAATTACTAGCTCACCAATCACAAGGGTTTGTTGGACTCAAAACAGCGGTGGGGTTTGGGGTTCACTCTTGGTGCTCTCTGGAGCCTGCCGTCATCACGTGGACTCCGGGGGCTGCAAAGGTGTTGTCCAGGTTCGAGTACCCCAAAGTTAAAGTCTCTGTTTGGGTACTTTACCTTGCAGGGATGATTCTTCGTCGCCAGCCGACAGTTTGAGTTGGTGTGCAGATATTCAAAGGTCGGCTGAGGCTGAAGGCCCGATAATTCGAAGCCTCCCCTCAGTTCGTCTCCTCAGTTGGTCTTCTTCAGTCGGTCTTCCTCAGTTCGTCTCCAAAGTTGGTCTTCCCTCCTCCCCTCGTCGCGTCCCGCCTCGCCTAGCCTGAATTGTCCGTGTCCAGCCGATGCAATGCTGGGGCGATGGCAAAAGGCACGGGCAAAGGCCAGGGGGTAAGCGCGGGATGGGGAAAAAGCGGCAGCCACGAGGGCGGGCAGAGGGAGAAGAGAAGAGAAGAGAGCCCAGAAGAGAGCGATTGCTACCCAGGGGCCTTCAATTATACTCCTTTCGAAAACCCTTATCTGCGCGCCAAATCAGGTTAGTTCTTTGTCTTAACCTTGGCGGGCTATTTTAAATAATGGTAGCAATCCATACTAACTGTTTTTAGATGGCCGGTAATCGCATCTACCGGCCCGATAATTGACTTGTATTGTCATGAATGTTCCTTGATGGGCCTGTCCACCCTCGATGGCTCTCTAAATCTGTTTCCGATTATATATGTAGACTGCTTGATGGCCTTAACTATAGGCCTAAACTGAATTTAGAATTGTCTCCAATTCGGTCTAATACATAATTCAGAGTCCTGTCTGGTTTCAAAATACAAAGTCTCTCTTCACAGAAAACTGCAGCTTTGGTTTCAATCCACAAGCTGTCTGCGTTGCAGAGTCCATATTAAAATCCCACAGGTTTTCTGCCACGAGGCACGGACGCCATCTTGGGTACACTTTTTGATTTAAAAAGTCCGCACAGGGTCCCGTTTATTAATAACAGCCTTTGGGGAAATGCAGAAATTTTGCAAATCTTACACTCCCCCCTGTGATACTAAAACTTATTTGAAGTATCATACTTTTAAGGTGAGCAAAATTTTTCTGACCCTCCATAGTCAACCTTCCCCTGTAATTACCTATCTAATATACCCACGACACATGCACTTCCCATTCCGCGAAAATGTAGTGTACATCAGCATACAGAGAGTAAAATTACAGACTTTACACACACATCCAAGCATGGAGGGGGTCCAACACCCCTGCACCACTTGATGTACACATTTTATTAAACCGCGTCGCAAAAAAACAACAAAAGGAAAAAAAAACCTTTATTAAAAATAACAAACACGAAGAAGCAACAATCCTTTACTTATAATACAGGGAAAAGACTTAAACCGGCGTATCTCCCTCCACCTTTACATAGTGTTCCTTCCAAATTCTCTGGTTTTGGAATTCTGACCACCGACCCTTTCCCTTTCACTGGACACACACTAAATACAACACTATCCCTAACTGACAAACCACGAAAATGTGGGAAGCCAGTCTGATCCACGAAGGGACCTCTATATTACTGAAAATGTTCCACCAGGGTGGAGTCACTATATCCAATATCTTAGTCCCTATCTCTATGCTTTTCTGTTCGAGAGTGTAAAAATGTTTCTGCGAAACTATAACGGCTTTGAGTATTTTGGTAAGGTGTTCAGGGAGAGGGGGAATTTCGTAGCCAAAGTGGGCTACGTACTTCTGCAAATCTGTAAAATTCTCCTTCACAGTGAGGTGAACAGTGGAGGGTTCAGGAATGTGGACAATTCACTCCTGGGCCACTTGAACTTCTGCCTCGGGTTTAAAACAGAAACTGCTGTCACTAACCGGACACCAGCTGTGCTGTCCATGCTGGTAGTGGGACGCGCCGGTGGTGAGACAATATGTCCCACCCCCTATATATGCTACCTGCGGGGCAACATGGCCTTGTGCCATTGCCTCCATGGTACAATTTATAGGCTTCACGTCAGCAGCTCTGAACCCACACTGCGGTTTTGAAAAGGCATTCAAGTGCTGGGGACACAGGATTACGTGTGCTCCCCGGCTCCGGCACCCTGAGAGGTCAGTACCTGTCATAGCGTGCTCCCACTTAATGACGTAAGGCGGGACTGCTGTGAAACGAATGTGTGCACCCCCTTGAATGACTCCAATGTTCTCAACCCTGAGACGAATTGGACCCCAGCCATCCTGGCCACCTTCCCTCGTGGAAGTAAACGGCGGTCTCCTCCGCATCCCGTTCACCGCTCCCATCGTTCGCCAGGGGCGCCTTGTCTCCCGAACACCTGTAGATGTGGGAGTCCTGGACGTTGCCTCTCCTCTCCACACTCATCCCGATCAGGGTGAATAGGATCACGATCCATTCCATTCCGAAAATCTTTCTGCAAAAAGATGTAAAAGAATATGCAGCCAGGTCCCCAAGAGATTCTCTGGCTTGGTGAAGCATGGTCGGGTCCCACGACCTCGACCCAAAGATACACTCTTAACAGACTACTTAACTTAAAACTACCCATCACCTTATTTAACTTAAATATAAACACCCACACTTAAGCCAAATAATTACACTTTACTTAAACTTAACTTAAACTAAACTATATACATGCGCTGCCCGTCTCCGGGCGGCCAGGCTAATCCCTGGTCGGACTGCGGCTCGCTGCTACCCCCGGCGTGGCTGCACCGCCCTTGACTGTTGGTCCCTTGCAGCCCGTGGCTGCTGGCTGAGGGCCTGTGTCCTTGGACCTCTCCCAGACTCGAGGGGTGGCCCTTGGTAACTGGAGGGCTGGTGACCATGGCTTTCTCAGCTGGGGCGTCCGTGGGGACCTTCTAGGGGCTTTGACGGGTGGGGCTTTCTTGGCCGCTGGGCCTTTTACCCGAACTGCTGCTCCCCCAGGCTTGACCCCTCCCGAACCTGGGCTGGGGGCAGGTAACTTTTCGCAGCCTGCTGCTGCGAGCTGAGAGTCTCCGCCCCCAAGTCCCATGGCTGGTTCCGGGGCGGGGTTTTTGACCTCAGGTCCCTCCCTCTCTACAACTGGGTTGGGGCGGGGTTTTCGCCCTCAGGTCCCTCCCCCTCGTCTGGATCCAAGAAGAGTGGGGGAGTGTCCCAATCGATGGGCCGGATGGCCCCTCACTTCAAGCAAGCCACAGCGCCTGCCTGTGCAGTCTGTGGACTCGCTCCTGCTGCAGGCTGAGGATCTTTATCCTCAGACCTTTTCCCAACTGGCTACTTTCCCCTTTCAGGCGTAAACAGCTTACACTGGTTGATACAGCCAGCGGCCTGTTTTAAAACCTGTGGTGAAAGCTCGTCCGCTGCCCCGAATGGACCTTCTAGGGGCTTCCCTTTGTCTTTCCTCACCGGGACGGCCTTACAGACGGGGTCCTGGGCCCGGCCGGGGCCAAAACTACCCCCCGTGTGCCTCCCTTGTCCCAGACTGCAGCTTCCGGACCTGCTCTACAGGGATCCCAGAACTCTCCTTCCCTGGCTCCCTGTTCGGCTACCTCGTTGGTCCTTTGGTTACCCTCCCACATGGTAGGGAGGGATCCCAAAAGCTTGGCCAAAAGTGTGACAATTTCCCCAGCCTGATCGTTCCCTGCGGCTCCCATGGGGCTAAATGGGGCCTCGTTAGACCTGGGTGGATTGGTCGGGTCTTCCGAATGGACCACCGTGCTGGAAGCTCCAGTGTCCACCGAATATCTCCCCTGCACCATCTCCACCCGCATCCTAACACAGGGCCTGTTTCCCTCATTGTTTTCAAAGGGACACAGGTCAACAGGCTGCACTGGCTCTAGTCACGGCTGTGGGTTGGATGGGGCGGACGGGGTGAGAGCACCGGTGGCGGCTGCTACTCTCCCCTGGCCAGTCAATAAGGACCTCATGGCGTCCAAAAGTGACTCAACCTCTGCGGAAGGGGTCCCTACCCCCACCTTTTGGGTTGGGGCTGTGGGATGTTTTCCCTTGTTATCCTTCCAAGGGTTTTTGCACTCCTTCCGCCAGTGACCATCCTTCCCACGCCCGTAACAATTGGTCTTTGTGTTGGGGGGGTTACTCCCTTCCTGGTGCCACTCTTTCCTACTCTGCACTCCTGGTTTTATCTCATGCACCTTCCCCTTGGGTGGGTGTGCATCAGCTCCCCTACCGTTTTTGTAAGCCAGAGTGAGCTGCCTAATTACCGTGCGTTCTGTGGTCTGGGGATCATTGTGGTCGAGTCAGGCCTCTGCCTTGGCCCGGACCTAAAACCCAGGAGAGTTCAAACTCAGCGGGAGCAGAGCGAGAGCGCCAAAACCCGGGAGAGTTCAATCTCAGCGGGAGCAGAGCGAGAGCGCCAAAACCCAGGAGAGTTCAAAGACAGCGGGAGCAGAGCGAGAGCGCCAAAACCCAGGAGAGTTCAAAGACAGCGGGAGCAGAGCGAGAGCGCCAAAACCCGGGAGAGTTCAAACTCAGCAGGAGCAGAGCGAGAGCGCCAAAACCCGGGAGAGTTCAAACTCAGCGGGAGCAGAGCGAGAGCGCCAAAACCCGGGAGAGTTCAAACACAGCGGGAGCAGAGCGAGAGCGCCAAAACCCGGGAAAGTTCAAACTCCAATCTCAGGGAAGGAGAGAGGTAAAAAGTATTCAAGGTGTGACGTCACCACAAAGCGGGAGTAGATTGGTGTCAGTGAGCGGCGGTGGCAGGTAGCGAGAGCAGCGGACCTGTGGGAGACTCGGCGGCGGCGGCGAGGTAATAAAAGCGGCAGCGGGGCCAGGAGAGGCCTCAGAGCAGCGGCGGCAGGTAGCGAGAGCGGCGGACCTATGGGAGACTCGGTGGCGGCGGCGAGGTAATAAAAGCGGCAGCGGGGCCAGGAGAGGCATACCAAACTCCAGTCTGTGAGCTCAGAGGGTAGCAGAGAGGTAAAAAGTATTCGGGGTGTGACGTCACCAGGGAGCAGGTAAGTGATTGGTTGGTGAGTATTTCTCTCTTTTCAATACAAGCTTGAATTCTGTGGTGTTAAATTTCTAGGGTCTCTGTGTTGTAGTGGAGACAGTTGGTAAATAAAGCGCCCTAGAGTATACCTGTAACTGGGGTATTGAATAAAATTTTTAATTAATTAAAGGAGTAAGTCATGGCAGGAGAGCTCAGCCCCGTGTTCTGCTCCTCTTGCTCCATGTGGGAAGTCAGGGACGCTGCCAGTGTCCCTGGCGACCATGTGTGCGGGAAATGCATCCAGCTGCAGCTACTTGTAGACCGCATTGCGGTGCTCGAGCGGCGGGTGGATGAGTTTTGGAGCATGCGCGATGCTGAGAGGGTCGTGGATAGCACGTTTAGCGAGTTGTTCACACCGCAGGGTAGGGCTGCACAGGCAGAAAGAACTTGGGTGACCATCAGGCGGAGCAACAGAGGCAGGCAGGAAGTGCAGGGGCCCCCTGCGGACATCCCCCTTTCAAACAGGTATACCAAGTTGGATACTGTTGAGGGGGATGACTCACCAGGGGAAGGCAGCAGCAGCCAGCTTCCTGGCACCAGGGACGCTTCTGCTGCTCAGAAAGGGAGGAAAAAGAGTGGGAGAGCAATAGTGGTAGGGGATTCTATCGTAAGGGGAACAGATAGGCGTTTCTGTGGCCGCAAACGTGACTCCAGGATGGTTTGTTGCCTCCCTGGGGCCAGGGTCATGGATGTCACTGAGCGGCTACAGGGCATTCTTAAGGGGGAGGGTGAGCAGGCAGAGGTCGTGGTCCACATTGGGACCAACGACATAGGTAGGAAGGGGGATGAGGTCCTGCATCAAGAATTTAGGGAGCTAGGTAGCAGATTAAAAAGCAGGACCTCAAAGGTTGTAATCTCTGGATTACTCCCAGTGCCACGTGCTAGTGAGTATAGGAATAGGAGGATAGAACAGATGAATGCGTGGCTAAAGAGTTGGTGCAGGAGGGAGTGTTTTAGTTTCCTGGCTCACTGGGCCTGCTTCTGGGAAAGGTGGGACTTGTACAAGTCGGACGGGTTGCACCTGAACCAGAGCGGGACAAATATCCTTGCGGGGAGGTTTGCTAGCACTGTTGGGGGGGGTTTAAACTAACTTGGCAGGGGGATGGGATACAGAGGGGAGCTGAAATAGGGGGTGATGTGCTGCCAATTATAGAGAAAAAAACAAGTCAGCTTGGTAGACAGGGCAAATATACAAGGGCAAGGCTGGATGGCATCTATTTTAATGCAAGGAGTCTTGCAAATAAGGTGAATGAACTGAAGGTGTTGATAAACACATGGGAGTATGATATTGTTGCTATCACGGAGACATAGTTGAGGGAGGGGCAAGACTGGCTGCTCAATATTCCGGGGTACAGAATCTTCAGGCGAGACAGAGGGGGAGGTATAAGAGGAGGGGGTGTCACAATATTAACTAAGGAGTCAATTACTGCAGTAAGGAGGGATGACATATTAGCAGGTTCCTCTAATGAGGCCATATGGGTGGAGCTTAAAAACAAAAAGGTGGCAAGCACTTTGCTGGGAGTGTACTATAGGCCTCCAAACATTCAGGGGGAGATAGAGGAACAGATATGTAGGCAAATCTCAGAGAAATGTGCAAATAATAGGGTAATAATAGTGGGGGATTTCAACTTCCCCAATATTAACTGGGATAGTCAGAGTGTGAAAGGCACAGAGGGTGTAGAATTCTTAAAGTGCATCCAGGAGAGCTTTTTGAGCCAGCATGTAGAAGGTCCTACAAGAGAGGGGGCGGTACTGGACCTAATTCTAGGGAATGTGGCCGGCCAAGTGGAAGAAGTGCTAGTAGGTGAGCACTTTGGTGACAGTGACCATAATATGGTGAGATTTAAGGTGGTCATGGAAAAGGACAGTGATGGGCTGGAAATAAAGGTTCTAAATTGGGGGATGTGGTGTATGTAACCTGTTCCACCTTAAGAGAACTACCTTAAGAGATGTACTACTTTCTCTTGGCTGCTGTATACTGTAATACCGGTGGTGACCACACCGGTATATAAACGTTGTGTAGGGATTGCTGGGCAGTTCAGCCCTGACCTCCGAATAGTAAAGACCTGTTAAAAGTTATTCTTGTGGTCTGTGTCCAGTGATTTATAATAAGCATAACTGGGACACACAGACTTAACAGTGGCGACGAGTCCGATCTTACCCTGCGGCAGTTTTACATCCAAGGCAGCTTCGTCCTCAGAACGGGCGTCGAGAAGAGGCATCCGCCCTCATCATCCTGCTGAGCAACATCACACGGGAGGCATCGAGAACCCGGGTTAAAAAGAAAAATTCTGACCACGAAGCCCTCCATCAGCGACAGGCAGTGATCATCCCTTCTACCACGGTGGTGGGTAAGCCAATCAGCGACACGAGCAGAAAGTCGGCCGCGTTGACTGTGGAGTGGGGGAGGGAAAACGGAGGAAAAAGGGCGGCGAACTCGACCACGGCCGGTGAAAAGGGCCGGGCTGCAATCGAGGCCGAGAGGCGCAGCGACTGGGGCAGCTTAAGGCACGAGAGCCGCGGAGAACTCAAACGCAGCCGGTGTAAAGGACCGGCCTGCATGCGGGGCTGAGAGGCGCAACAGCAGGGGAAGCGTGAATGCCCACGGGAACCGCAGGGGAGTAAAAGCAGCGTCGGGGAATTGAGAACCGCTGGGGAGGCGAGAACGGCAGCAGCACGGCAATCGCCATTGCAGCCAGCGGGGGAAGAAGGCAAACGCGGGAATCCGCCATTGTAGTCGGCGGGGGAAGAAGACAAGCGCGGGAAAGACCACCAAGCGCGGGAAGCCACCATTTTAGTAGGCGGGGGAAGAAGACAAGCGCGGGAAGCCGCCATTTTGAGAAAAAGAAAAATTTAAAAACTTGCAAGGATGCCTAAACATGGGAACATTAATACCTTTGATAGCGATATCGAAGATTGGACCACGTATGTAGAACGCATGGAAGTTTATTGTAAAGCAAATAAGGTACCAGATGATGAGAAAGCACTAACCTTATTAAGCTCAATGGGTGCGAAGACATACGGGCTACTGAAGCACCTTCTATCACCAGATAAACCGGCGGATCAGACTTTCACGAATATTGTTACTGTCCTGAAAAATCATTTAAACCCCACGCTGCTGATGATAGCGGAACGATTTAAATTTTACAGAAGAACGCAGCTGAAAGACGAAAGCAACGCTGAATTTTTAATTGAACTGCGTAAGCTATCAAAGTACTGTCAGTTTGGAACAGGACTAGCAGATGCGCTGAGAGATAAATTTGTGTGTGGATTGTTAAAAGAAGGAACACAAAAGCGACTGCTTGAGGAGAATGATCTTACGCTTGAGAAAGCTGTCACTATTGCAGCATTGCACGAAGCCGCAGCGAGAGGCACTGTGGAAATGCAGCTACGGTCACCGGAACTCAGCACCAATCAAATGGTCTTGGGTACAGTAAAATGTTATCGTTGTGGAAAGACAACGCACGATCAGAACCAGTGCTGGTTCAAAAATCAGGAATGCAGAAAATGTGGCAGGCTTGGTCACATAGCTAAAGTATGCCGGTCAGGAAAGAAGACCAGCAACAAAAAGTCACCGCAGGAAAAGTACAGAAAGGTACACAAGGTGACAGAGAACAGTTCGAACGAACAGAAGTCAAATTCAGACTCCAGCAGTAATGAACTGGGTAGTCTAAGAGTACACAATGTTGGTAATGAAGCAGACCTCCAAACAATCTGGGTCACACTTCAGATAGCAGGAGTCCAAGTGAAGATGGAATTGGACACTGGATCGGCATTGACGGTCATGAATAAGCAAGATTACAAAAGGTTATTCCCACATATTCCCCTACGGGATACGGAGATTGTATTGAAAACATACACGGGGCAAAGAGTATACCCCATCGGGAAGATAGAGGTAAAGGTGGTCCACAAGGGCAAAGAAAGCCGAGGAATGGACTTATATGTGCTACCTGAGGGAGGTCCACCACTACTGGGACGGGAGTGGATTAGGAAAATAAACATGGACTGGCATTCCTTAAAAGCACTAACGGTAGATTCCGGTAAAAAAGATGTCAAACCTAAACGATTGTCCAGAATATTGGACGATGCTAAAGAGGTGTTCCAACAGGGACTGGGAACACTGAGAGGAATTATGGCAAACATGAAGGTTGAAGAACATGCAAACCCGAAATTTTTCAAAGCCAGACCGGTACCTTATGCGATACGACCTGCTGTGGAAGCTGAGCTGGAAGGGCTAGAACGTTCAGGAGTACTGTCTAAGGTAGACTGGAGTGAGTGGGCCATGCCCATTGTTCCCGTCATGAAGCGTTCATCGAGCAACAAGCCGGGGGAACCAGGGAAGGTTCGCATCTGTGGAGATTTCAAGATCACTGTTAATCCGGTGCTTCACACCGTGCAGTATCCGCTTCCGCGGATTGAGGATATCTTCGCTTCGTTGTCTGGCGGGAAACACTTCACCAAGATAGACCTGGCGCAGGCGTACTTACAGATGGAAGTTGAGGAAGAGTCATGCCAGTATCTCACGATCAACATGCATAGAGGTTTGTACCGGTATAATAGACTGGTTTTTGGAGTGGCATCGGCTGCAGCAATTTGGCAGAGGGCCATGGAGCAGGTATTACAGGGAATTCCAGGCACACAATGTTACCTGGACGATATTCTGATTACAGGAGATGATGACGAGGAACACCTTGCAAATTTGGAACTGGTGCTCACCAGATTGAAAGAATATGGACTTCGAGTTAATCGCCAGAAATGTGAGTTCTTTCAGAAGCGGATCTCGTACTGTGGTCATGTCATTGACCAGGAGGGGCTTCATAAGTTTCCTGACAAGATCGAAGTTGTTGTGAAGGCTCCCGCTCCGGATAATGTATCCCAGTTGAGGTCGTTCCTAGGGTTGATTAACTATTACCATAAGTTTCTGCCAAATTTATCCACGGTGCTGCACCCGCTGAACGCTCTTTTGCAGAAGGGAGTACCATGGAAGTGGAGCGAGGACTGTAAGAGGGCCTTTCGCAAAAGCAAGGCATTGATCACCTCAGAGGAAGTGTTGGCTCACTTCAACCCAACGCTGCCTATTCGTTTGGCTTGTGATGCTTCTCCATATGGTATTGGGGCAGTACTCTCACACATGTTGCCAAATGGCCTGGAGAGGCCAGTTGCGTTCGCATCCAGATCATTGACCTCCGCTGAGCGCAACTATGCTCAGATAGATAGGGAGGCTCTCAGCCTTGTGTGGGGAGTAAAGAAGTTTAATCATTGCCTGCAGGGCCAAAAGTTTACGCTTCTGACAGACCACCAGCCGTTGGTATCCATTTTTAACCCTAAGAAGGGTGTTTCGGTGATGACAGCACAGAGACTCCAGAGATGGTCCCTTTTCCTAGGGGCACATCAATATCAGATCGAATTCAAAGGTACAAAGCAGCATGGTAATGCTGATGGGCTGTCGCGCCTGCCACTACCTACAGAGGAGGAGGCACCGACGGTTGACCCTGTTGAGTTATTTCACTCGACCATCATCGAATGTTTACCAGTCACCAATGCAAGTATTGAAAGAGAAACCAGGAACGACCCGACACTGTCCCGGGTCTACGAAGTGACAGTGAAGGGATGGCCAGCACATGGTGATCCACTGTTACCGGCATTCTCAGCAAGACGAGAACAGCTGTCCGTCTGTCAAGGAACATTGATGTATGGAACAAGGGTGATTATTCCTCCTAAGTTAAGAGAGAGAGTTCTAAAGGAACTGTATGAAGGTCATCTGGGGGGAGTCAAGATGAAAAGCCTTGCTAGGGCTTATGTGTGGTGGCGGGTAGCGACCAACAGATAGAGGAGCTGACAAAAAGCTGCTCAGGGTGCCAAAAAGTGCAAAATGCACCTCCGATTGCACCGCTGCATCCATGGGAATGGCCTTCAACCCCATGGCAATGTGTACATATTGACTTTGCTGGTCCATTCATGGACTCCATGTTTTTAATTGCGGTGGACGCACATTCTAAATGGCCAGAAGTGATTAAGATGACGACCACTACCTCGGAAAAGACGATCGCGGTGCTAAGAACGATATTTGCAAGAAATGGATTGCCAGAACAAATATGTTCAGACAACGGACTGCAGTTCATGTCAGAAGAATTCCAGAAATTCATGAAGAAGAATGGGGTGAAACATTATACCTCTGCCCCATATCATCCGGCTACAAACGGGTTGGCCAAGAGATTTGTACAAACGTTCAAAAAAGCAATAAAGGCCATGAGCGAAGATCAGATTCCACTACAACACAAGGTGGACAAATTCCTACTGGCATATCGAAACGCCACTCATGCAGTGACAAACCAAAGTCCTGCCATGATGTTCTACAACAGGAGGTTGCGGTCCAGGTTGGACTTGTTAAAACCAAATGTGCGGAGGGAAGTTGAAAACAAATAGTTCCAGCATATAAATAACAAGACCACTCGGAGTTTCGAAATAGGACAACCAGTGTTAGCCCGGGTCTATAAAAACGAGAAATGGCAATCTGGAACAATTCGGGCCAGACAAGGACCCCTGATGTACACGGTAGATATTGGTGAAAATGTAATACGGCGTCATGCTGACCAACTGGTAGAATCGAGAACAAGGGTCGAACCCATGGTTACGGCAGAGACAACCGTGAAAGAAGTTAGTGAACCTGAAGCATCTACCTCAGAAGTGAATGTACCTGAGGATGATGTCCAATCCATAAGAGATCAACTAGATGAGTCACCCCAGCAACGAGAATCAGAGGCCCCTGAAAGGCGTTATCCAACTCGAATCAGGAGGCCTCCTCAGAGACTGAATCTTTGAACTGTTTTGCATGAAGTTGTATATATATATATATATATATCTATGTTATTATGTTATGTTAAATGGGGATATAACTGTTAAGCTAAAAAGGGAGGATTGTGGTGTATGTAACCTGTTCCACCTTAAGAGAACTACCTTAAGAGATGTACTACTTTCTCTTGGCTGCTGTATACTGTAATACCGGTGGTGACCACACCGGTATATAAACGTTGTGTAGGGATTGCTGGGCAGTTCAGCCCTGACCTCCGAATAGTAAAGACCTGTTAAAAGTTATTCTTGTGGTCTGTGTCCAGTGATTTATAATAAGCATAACTGGGACACACAGACTTAACAGGGGAAGGCTGATTTTAATAGGTTAAGGCAGGATCTGGCCAAAATGGACTGGGATCAGCTACTTGTAGGAAAATCCGCATCGGAGCAATGGGAGGCTTTCAGAAGGGAGATTGAGATCATACAATGGCAACATGTTCCCATAAAGGTCAAGGGTGGTTCCAAAAACCACAGGGAACCTTGGATGTCAGGGGATATACGAGAATGGATTAGAAAAAAAAGGAGGGCTTTTGGCAGATACAAAAGGCTAAAGACGGAGGAAGTCCTAGAGGAGTACAAAAAGTGCAGGGGGATACTTAAAAAAGAAATTAGGAGATCAAGGAGGGGCCATGAAATAACACTGGCGAGCAAAATAAAGGAAAATCCTAAGATGTTTTATAAGTATATTAAGGGTAAGAGGATAACTAGAGAAAAAATAGGGCCCATTAGGGACAAAAGTGGCAATCTGTGTATGGAGCCGGAAGATGTAGGAGGGGTTCTAAATGAATTTTTTGCATCTGTTTTCACTATGGAGAGGGACGATGTAGACATAGAAATAGGGCGGGGGGACTGTGATATGCTCGAACATATTAACATCGAGAGGGAGGAGGTATTGGCAGTTTTAGCAGGCCTAAAAATGGATAAATCCCCAGGCCCGGACGAAATGTATCCCAGGCTGCTGTGTGAGGCAAAGGAAGAGATTGCGGGGGCTCTAACACATATATTCAGAACCTCTCTGGCCACAGGGGATGTGCCAAAGGACTGGAGAACCGCTAATGTAGTACCATTATTCAAGAAGGGGAGTAGGGAAAAACCGGGGAACTACAGGCCAGTGAGCCTAACATCAGTGGTAGGAAAATTATTGGAAAAAATTCTGAGGGACAAAATTAGTCTCCACTTGGAGAGGCAAGGATTAATCAGGGATAGTCAGCATGGCTTTGTCAAGGGAAGATCATGTCTGACTAATTTGATTGAATTTTTTGAGGGGGTGACTAGGTGTGTGGATGAGGGTAACGCAGTGGATGTGGTATACATGGATTTCAGTAAGGCCTTCGATAAAGTCCCGCACAGGAGACTGGTCAAGAAGGTAAGAGCCCATGGAATCCAGGGTGCCTTGGCACATTGGATACAAAACTGGCTTAGTGGCAGAAGGCAGAGGGTGATGGTCGAAGGTTGTTTTTGTGACTGGAAGCCTGTGGCCAGTGGGCTACCACAGGGATCGGTGCTGGGTCCCTTGCTGTTTGTGGTCTACATTAATGACTTGGATATGAATGTAAAAGGTATGATCAGTAAGTTCACGGATGATACAAAAATTGGTAGGGTGGTAAATAGCGAGGAGGGTAGTCTCAGTCTGCAGGACGATATAGATTGGTTGGTCAGATGGGCGGAACAGTGGCAAATGGAATTTAACCCGGAAAAGTGCGAGGTGATGCACTTTGGGGGGACTAACAAGGCAAGGGAATACACAATGAATGGTAAGACCCTAGGCAAGATGGAGGGTCAGAGGGATCTGGGTGTGCAAGTACACAGATCCCTGAAGGCGGCGGAACAGGTGGATAAGGTGGTAAAAAAGGCATATGGGATACTTGCCTTCATTAGCCGAGGCATAGAATATAAGAGCAAGGAGGTTATGATGGAGCTGTATAAAACACTGGTTAGGCCACAGCTGGAATACTGTGTGCAGTTCTGGTCGCCACACTACAGGAAGGATGTGATAGCTTTGGAGAGGGTGCAGAGGAGATTCACCAGGATGTTACCAGGGCTGGAGCGCTTCAGCTATGAAGAGAGACTGGGCAGATTGGGTTTGTTTTCCTTGGAGCAGAGGAGGCTGAGGGGGGGCATGATTGAGGTGTACAAAATTATGAGGGGCATAGATAGGATGGATACTAAGGAGCTTTTTCCCTTAGTAGAAGGGTCAATAACTAGGGGGCATAGATTCAAAGTAAAGGGCGGGAGGTTTAGAGGGGATTTGAGAAAGAACTTTTTCACCCAGAGGGTGGTTGGAGTCTGGAACTCACTGCCTGAAAGGGTTGTGGAGGCTGGAGCCCTCACAACATTCAAGAAGCATTTGGATGAGCACTTGAAATGCCATAGCATACAAGGCTACGGACCAAATGCTGGAATATGGGATTAGATTAGACAGGGCTTGATGGTCGGCGCGGACATGATGGGCCGAAGGGTCTCTACCCGTGCTGTATAACTCTATGACTCTATGACCTGTGGCAAGCTGTTCGCCACCAGGCAACGGAGCCAATGCGTCAGGGAATCCCCGTTCAGGAACGCCCGGCCCGGCGTCCCCAGGCAAGCCTTCCGGTACACTGGCCACAGCTGGTCCTCAAAAGCCTGCGGGGTTTCCCCAGAAAGCTGGGTCGTCTTCTCCACGTGGGAGAAGGGACTTCCCTCATCCATCCCCATGGCTTCTAGAACCGCATCTCTAAGCTCCTCGTACCTGCTCTGCCCCATTTTACGCTCGTTAGAGAGGGATTGGAGGAGATTACTTTCCAGGGAGAATAGCAGCATTTTGGCCTTCTCAGCGTCATCGCAGTCGTTGATGCTGGCGGTCTGCTCTATTTCCCTGAAGTGGATCGAGGGGTCTACTTTTGCGGAAAGCTTCGGGATATGGTTGACCATAACCCTGAGCTGTTGGGTGTTAAAGGGTAATATGAACTGGTTTTGGAGGGGTCCCTCAATGTTACCATTAGCGGGTGGGCCGAACCTCCGATGCCACGCTGGGCACATCAGTCCCGGCTCCGGCCTCGCGGGCAGGGGTTGCTCTACCTCCGCCTCCACCTCTGGCTCCACTTCGGGTTCCACCCCCGGTTCCACCCCCCCTTGCTGCCAAACCTCGCTGAAACTTGGCACTACGGGTGGTGGCCGTGAGGTCTCCTCTCTCTCAACCGGGTCGTCCCTGGGTACCACCAGTGACATTGGAACTGTCCTCCCCTCGTTCCCCATAAAATCTGCCTGGCCTGCCTTTGGGCTTATGAGGCATACCATGCCTTTTCCCCTCCGGAGGGCCCGGCTCAGATTTTCTATCCTCTCTCTACAGGGGCCGTGGTCTGCCTCCTCAAACCCCTGTTCACTTGCTAGCTTGTAAGCGGCTTTTACCTCCTGTACTTTCTCTTCCTGTTCCCTGATCTGCCTTGCCAAGCGGGCGTTCTTCTCCCGCAACCTGAACTCATTTCCCTTGGCTTCGGTGACTTGGCACCATAGGTATTCCAACTGGGCCTTGTGTTCTCCCACTAAATGTACTCTCTTGGTTCAAAGCCTGCAAAGCTACTAATAACTTTTCCCCTGCGAGAGCCTTATCCTGGATCTCCAGGGCTGACTCCCTTAACTCGACTGCCTGTGCTGCAACGAGCCTGTCCAAGAGCTGGACCTGCTTTTTAAAGCACAACAGCCAAACTGCCTTCTCTAAGGACTTCTTGTGTTCCTTTCCCTCTGTCCACTTAGCTGCTGCATCTATCGGATGCCCAGCCCTTAAAAGAGTGGTGATCCACTTCTTAGTGATATTCACCTTGCTAAACACATAATCAGAAACCCTTTCCTCCATCACGGTTCGCTCATCCGAACCACTGTCTACTGCATCGCAACCTTGTTGCTGGTGTCCTGCCGCGGTCGCCATTTCTGTAGGGGGTGGCCTGTGGTGGTGGCACGTGCGCCCAGTCAGTTATGCCTCTGACTGTTTTGTGAGCGGTTCAAATCGCTCCCACGCCCCTGGGTTCTAGACACCGGACTTAGGTACAAGGCGGCGGTACAGAGAAGACTCGAGTAGACAGGTGGTTGGAGGTAAACAAAAACCAAGATTTTATTGAAGAGGAAAAAAAAATTGATACAATCTTATGGAAAATTACTAGTGTACACTTCTACAGGCAAAAATACAAAAGAATAATATACTTATACAGGGAATGGGGAACACACGGCACATCGAGGGAAAACAACTATCTTAACAATCCCCTTATCCTTATCCCACCCCCTATACCTAACTATATTAAGCTATGAGGGGTCAGAACTTCATGCTCACCAATCACAAGGGTTTGTTGGACTCAAAACAGCGGTGGGGTTCTGGGTTCGCTCTTGGTGCTCTCAGGAGCCTGCCGTCACCACGTGGTCTCCGGGCGCTGCAAGGACGTTGTCCAGGTTCGAGTACCCCAAAGTTAAAGTCTCTGTTTGGGTACTTTACCTTGCAGGGATGATTCTTCGTTGCCAGCCGACAGTTTGAGTTGGTGTGCAGATATTCGAAGGTCGGCTGAGGCTGAAGGCCCGATAATTCGAAGCCTCCCCTCAGTTCATCTCCTCAGTTGGTCTTCTTCAGTCGGTCTTCCTCAGTTCGTCTCCTCAGTTGGTGTTCCTCAGTTGGTCTTCCCTCCTCCCCTCGTCGCGTCCCGCCTCGCCTGGCCTGAATTGTCCGTGTCCACCGGTGCAATGCTGGGGCGATGGCAAAAGGCACGGGCAAAGGCCAGGGGTTAAGCGCGGGACGGGGAAAAAGCAGCAGCCATGAGGGCGGGCAGAGGGAGAAGAGAAGAGAAGAGAGCCCAGAAGAGAGCGATTGCTACCCAGGGGCCTTCAGTTATACTCCTTTCGAAAGCCCTTATCTGCGCACCAAATCAGGTTAGTTCTTTGTCTTAATCTTGACGGGCTATTTTAAATAATGGTAGCAATCCATACTAACTGGTTTTAGATGGCCGGTAATCGCATCTACCGGCCTGATAATTGACTTGTATTGTCATGAATGTTCCTTGATGGGCCTGTCCACCCTCGATGGCTCTCTTAATCTGTTTCCGATTATATATGTAGACTGATTGATGGCCTTAACTATAGGCCTAAACTGAATTTAGAGTTGTCTCCAATTCGGTCGAATACATAATTCAGAGTCCTGTCTGGTTTCAAAATACAAAGTCTCTCTTCACAGAAAACTGCAGCTTTGGTTTCAATCCACAAGCTGTCTGCGTTGCAGAGTCCATATTAAAATCCCACAGGTTTTCTGCCACGAGGCACAGACGCCATCTTGGGTACCCTTTTTGATTTAATATGTCCATGCAGGGTCCTGTTTATTAATAACATCCTTCAGGGAAATGCAGAAATTTTGCAAATCTTACAAAGGCATAATACATACGACGCAGCTTTGACCACATGATGGAGGCTATGGAGGATGACGCAACAGTGATGGTGAAAACTTGTTGGAAGGATTACACCATCGCTGACTGCATCACCAACATAAAAGAATCGACGGATGAACTGAAGAGGATGACAATAAACGCCTGCTGGGGTAAACTTTGGAAGGAGGCAGTGAATGACGTCCAAGGCTTCCCTACAGTTGACGATGAAATTGATCGCATTGTGAAGGTTGCGCGATGTTTGGGAGGCGAGGAGCTGGCCGACGGAGAGCCTGATGACATCGAAGAGCTCCTTGAGTTTCACGGCGAGGAGTTGACGGAGGAGGACCTTGATGAGCTGATACAGCATTCTAGTGAGGTAGAGGACAAGGACGAAGATGAGGATATGGTGGAGAGATCGAAGAAGACAAGTGCCAACCTTAGCAAAGCAATGCTCTTTGCTACTAATCTCTCGGACCTCTTTATGGAGATTGACCCATTCTTGGAGCATAGTTTAAAATTCAAGCGAGGTTTGGAGGATTTAATGAGACCATACAAGCAGGTCCAGAAAGATATTCAGAAAAAAATGAGTCAATCATCCATCGCAGAATTCTTTAAGAAACTTCCCAGTTGATCTTTATTATTGTGTTATTTGAACATTTAGTGTTTTTGTTACGTTATTGTGTATTTTATTTGTGTTTAATAAAAGAACAAGCAACTTACACAGGTTCTGAACAGTTTATATGCGGCCGCGTTCCCCCTAACCCCATTTTTCACATTGGGTCTTGTATTTGCCAACCGCGGTTTCACTAACCACGGGGGTTTTCAGGGACGTATCCCCTGCGGTTGGGGAGAGATTCCTGTACACATGTATGCCCGGTTTATCTTAATAACACTGGTGCAGTTAAGTTTACGAAGACAAGTGAATTTATTAAAGACATTAGTTGCTTGCTTGCCATATTTTCAGTAAATAAACACAACCATTAAGAACCCTGCCAAACATGTTAGTATCACCTCTTGCTTCCAACACAGATTTGTAAGTAAAACTTGTGAATTTTAGGAATTTGAAACCATACAGATGATAAATATGGTTAAATTACTCTGTGCTGCAGGTCAGTTAATCCTCCCCAATGTGTACATCCCCACCTTAACGTGCCAGAATTAGTCAAATCTTTGCATAAATTATATATTATTTGGAAATAAACTCTATCTAAAAATGAAGACAGTTGTTTAAGAACATAAGAACATAAGAAATAGGAGCAGGAGTAGGCCATTTGGCCCTTCGAGCCTGCTCCACCATTCAATAAGATCATGGCTCATCTTCTACCTCATCTCCACTTTCCTGAACTATCCCCATATCCCTCGATTCCCTTAATATTCAAAAATCTATCGATCTCTGTGTTGAATATACTCAATGACTGAGCCTCCACAGCCTCTGGGGTAGAGAATTCCAAAGATTCATCACCCTCAGTGAAGAAATTTCTCCTCATCCCTGTCCTAAATGGCCGACTCTTTATTCTAAGACTGTGACCCCTGGTTCTAGACTCCCCAGCCAGGGGAACATCCTCCCAGCATCTACCCTGTCAAGCCCTGTAAGAATTTTGTATGTTTCAATGAGATCACCTCTCATTCTTCTAAATTATAGAGAAAATAGGCCTAGTCTACTCAATCTCTCCTCATGGGACAATCCCCCCCATCCCAGGAACCAATCTGGTGAACCTTTGTTGCACTCCCTCTATGGCAAGTATCTCCTTCCTTAGGTAAGGAGACCAAAACTGTACACAGTACTCCAGGTGTGGTCTCACCAGGGCCTTGTATCATTGCAGTAAGACGTCTTTACTCTTTACTTAGATCTATTGTTGCTGGAGATTTTGGTACCTGGCATGGGGAATGTTCCAGAACTATCACTAAATAAAGCCAATATTCTGGTGGTGTCTATTTGAGATATCTGGGGGGCTGGGGTGGGGATTCTGTGCATTTGTACCAGAATCAGATACCTGCTCTTTATAAATGGATTTATGATATTGTTACATGAAGTACTGAGGGAGTCTTTCTTCCAGGTGAACTCTTTGAAGGATGATACCATTTGTACTCTGACTGTACAAAAGTGACAGATCAACTTTCATAGAATCATAGAGAACAAGAAGGAAGCCAATCGGCCCATCGTGTCTGTGCCGACTCTTTGTTTAATTGTATAACTAATTTTTATACAGAAAAAATACTTCTGTCGTGATACGGGGGTCTGTGGAATTTTTATAACATGGGAGGGGAGCCTTGGAAACAAAAAGGTTTGAGAGCCCTGGTTCAAATTGTTGACTAGCTTCAGGTGTGGCTCCGACGACACTGTTTTAGCCACATGCACTGATTTTAGTAGAAACTGCATTATACACAATGCAGGTAAATGTACTTCACATGTATATTTACTTAACAAACATCCACCACCATTCACAGAAATCACAGAAATCACAGAAACCACACAGTGCAGATAGAGGCCATTTCGGCCCATCGAGCCTGCACCGACACATATCCCACCCGATCCCCGTAACCCCTACACCAACACATATCCCACCCTATCCCTGTAACCCCACGTATTTAATCCCTCTAACACTAAGGGTCAATTTATCATAGCCAATCAACCTAACCCGCACATCTTTGGACTGTGGGAGGAAACCGGAGCACCCGGAGTAAACCCACGCAAACACGGGGAGAATGTGCAAACTCCACACAGACAGTCGCCCGAGGCCGGATTCGAACCCGGGTCCCTGGCGCTGTGAGGCAACAGTGCTAACCACTATGCCACCGTACTGCGAAACTTTGCAGTTTTTCTCTTTCATTGAAGTTTAAAATTCTGGCATGAATTTGAGACATAGCGAGCTCGATTTTCATTGAGCCGTGGAGTCGGGCTTGGAGGCTTGCGGGGGGTTAAAATCGCAAAAACTGGCGGGCAGGATCCCCCCCCACCGCCTGGTTCCCGACTCCGAGCAATTTTAACTCAGGCGTGTCTGATGGTCCCGACTCCGTCTCGCATCCAACAGTCGGGATTGGTCGTTAAGGCCCTTAATAACCATTAAATGGCCTCTATAATCCTATTTTAACAGGCCCTTGCAAATTTAACCCTTTTCCCACATAAAACATGCCTGGTGGGAAACATGAATGTGAAAACTGGTAGGAGCACTATTGGATAGCTGACTATCAACTGCAGGTCAACCATTAAAGAGGAGATTTGATCAGCCATCATTTGCAGGTGGCAGGACTTTGTGGTCTCAGGCCTGGGACAACTTTTACAAGGCTTAACCTCACCTGTGGAAAGTTGGAGCCTCACACCCATCTCCAGTGTGGCCTCCTGGGAAACCCCTCTTGCCACCTTCACTCAGCGCTTCCTCAACGGAGGCATATACCAGAAGCATGGAGCCATTTATTTCCTTCCCACCTGGGCACCAGCCGCGGCAGCAGCAGAACCAGGAACAACAGCAGCACCAGCAGCAGCAGCAGGAGCGCCAGCCTGCTGCTCACCCACCTGAGGCTGCACAGGCCAGAAGGGGCCAGCGCCTGTAAGCCCGTCGGCGCAGGAGATACCCCCAAACAGGGTCTACAGCCGCAGGGTCACCAATCTCAACATGTCTGAGCAGCAGTGCCAAAGGCGGCTCTGACTTTCGCGAGAGGTAGTGACTGACATCTGCGCAATGCTACAGCAAGACCTGCTGCCCAGAGGACCAGGTGGACAAGCATTACCAGTGGCCATCAAAGTCACCACCGCATTCAACTTTTTTGCCTCAGGCTCATTCCAGGGATCAGCAGCAGACATCAGCGGCATCTCCCAGGCGGCCGCACACACTTGCATCACGCAGGTAACTGATGCCCTCTTTGCCCTCGCACACAATCACATCCATTTCACCAAGGATCGAGCAAGTATCACGGCGCGAGCGGTTGGATTAGCTCATCTGGCAGGCTTTCCAAAGGTGCAGGGTGTTGTTGACTGCTCACATGTGGCCCTTACGGCACCCCATTGCAATCCAGGTATTTTTGTCAACCGCAAGGGCTTCCACTCCCTTAACGTTCAGCTGGTGTGTGACCACAAGAAGGAAATTTTGCATGTTTGTGCCATGTACCCTGGCAGTTGCCATGACTCCTTCATACTGCACCAGTCTACTGTGCCTCCGCTATTCAGCCCACCAGACCAACATAATGGATGGCTACTTGGAGACAAGGGCTATCCCCTGAGGACGGGGCTGATGATGCCGTTGGGAAGACCATCCAACGATGCTGAGGAGAGCTACAACTCCAGCCACATGTCCACCAGAGCCATAATCAAGCAAACCATCGGTTTGCTGAAGATGCGCTTCAGATGCCTGGATAGATCAGGTGGAGCCCTGCAGTACTCAGCAGCCAGGGTCTCCAGAATCGTCATGGTTTGCTGTGCACTTCACAACATGGCACAGCGTCGTGGCTTGCAGGTTCCTGAGGACCAAATGGCTCCTCACATATCCTCCTCAGATGAGGAGGAGGAGGAGGAGTGCGAAAATGAACATTCTGCAGTGGCCCATCAACCAGCAGCAGCATTACGCGAGAACATTGCTGCCCGGGTTGCAAGGAACACACTCATCCTGGCCAGATTTGCTTAGCCTAGTCAATCAAACACTTTTGTCTCACAGCTTCTTACCAGAGCATTAACAATGGCCAAGAACCAGAGAATTCCTAGCACTCCGACCACCATACTGACAGTTGCAAGTATTCCTAAGGCCTCATTGTGGAAGTCCAAAGTGCGAAATGACAGACGCAACAACTGCAACATTTGCCAGCATAATTTTTATGTACAATTACGACGTGATAGCATTTTTACACTAAACACAAAATTCCACCCAAGTGACTACCCTTGTGACTACTTGTGCTTTATCATCCTCTTACGCGTGCTCCTACGTAGTGCTTCCCCTGTGGCTTCAGCAGATGTGGAGGCCCCTTGCTCACTTTCCTGCTGCTCCTGTCTCGACACCTTTGGTGGGCATCCTCTGGGGTTGCGAGCCTATGAGGGCTCGTCAACAGTCTGCTGCTCCTGCGGCTCTGCAGGGGTTGAGACGTCTATCTCACTTGGGTGTGGACTCCGAGGGCTCTGCAGTGGCATGGAAGTGTGAGCGCTTGGAGAGGAGCCCCCACTTCCTTGAGGTATGCCACCAACCTTCCTCTCATGGGTCAGGTCCCCCTCAGTGCCTGCAAGTGGCTGGAGAACACCTTGCTGCACATCAGGGGGGCCATGGGGACCCGTATCTGCAATGGCAGTCCTACTCAGAAGGACTTCCATGAAGGTCTGGTTTCTCTGTTCAATAGATGCCCATCGCTCCTCAAGAGATGTCATTCTATTCTGAACAATGACTATGTTTTCCATGCCCTGGCGACTAAGCTCCTCCATGGCCATAGCCCTCCTCTCATCTACCGTAGCCATCCTCTCCTCTACGGTCACCAGCCTTACCACGGAGGTAGCAATCGTTTCCACGGAGGTAGCCATCCTTTCCGTGGTGATCCGTTCATGCGCCAATGACTCCACAAAGGCTCTGCTCATGTTCGCTGTGGACTCCTCCATTCGCTCCACACTCGCAGCGACCCTAGAGACAAAACCTGCCAGAGACTCCTGCATCTGTGCCTGGAGTTCCATCACCTCTGATCTTATGGATAGACGCGGAGGCAGAGGGTCAACATGCTGCTGAGCCAAGCTGGCAGAGTCCTGCGCCCTCTGACTAGGACTCTCCACTGCTGTCCCTGTCTCCACAATCTGCTGATGCTCACTTGTG
Organism: Somniosus microcephalus; assembly: GCF_052327205.1. Taxonomy (NCBI): domain Eukaryota; kingdom Metazoa; phylum Chordata; class Chondrichthyes; order Squaliformes; family Somniosidae; genus Somniosus; species Somniosus microcephalus. The sequence continues at coordinate 93,938,627 of NC_140993.1, read as the reverse complement.
AGTTGTGATACACCAGGTGACAACACTACTCTATGTTCCAAAGGTCCCACCGAGGTGTGAGTGTCTGCGCTGGTGCTGGGTGCGCTGAATTCTGGTGATGCTGCACCTTCAGAGGTGGCAGCTTCCTCTGAGGAGTCTGGCTGCTCAGCCTCTTCTTCCTGGCTAGGGGGGACGGATGCTTGTGATGGTCCTGTGGGGGAGTAAAGGAAAGAGTCAGAGCTCATAAGTCCATCTGTTACAGCTTCACAATCATTATCAGCGACTCATGCAATGTCAAAGAGATTGATGAGAAACTTTTCTGTAACCAGCTTGCTGTGTTGCACCCGTCTGTCCATCCCCCATGCGTGAATCATCCTCAATGCCCATGATTTCCAGGACGGCCGCTTCTGAGGGGGTCAGGTGGGCTAATGAGGCTGTCCCTCCTCCTGTCCTGGCTCGCTCTCTCTTGTTGTGAGCTCTCTTTTCCTGCAATGAGGGAGACAAGTGGCAGTTGAGTGAGAATGAAGGAGTGAGTGTAGAGATTGCATAGCATAGATACTTAGAAGGAGACAAAGATGGAGTGAGGTTGCAAGACCAAGGGCCCTCCCTGTGTGTTGTCAGTTGTGTTCAAAGCATTAGAGTGATAGGGAGTGTGAGGGCTGAATGTTCGAATAGTTATGTGAATGTGAGCATAGAGAAAGAGGGAATGGGTAAGGGTGCATGGATGTCAGTGTCAAGTGAGATGTGGAGGAAGAGATTGCTAAAGCTGAGTGCTGGTGAGGAGAGGCAATGGGGATCAGATTGAGGGTGATGGGAAATTCATACTCACTTTTCCAGTGCGCCGAAGGTCATGAAATCTTTTCCTGCACTGTATCCAGGCTCTGTGGGTGACTCCCAAGGAGTTGACCTCCTCAGCCACCTGCATCCACACTGCCTTGGTCTGAGTGGGAGGCCTCTTCCTCCCTGATGAAGGGAACAGGACCTCCCTGTTGGCCCTAGCCCCATCCACCAATGCCTGCAGTGCCGCCTCGTCAAAGCGAGGAGCTGATCTTGCCCTCCCGCTTGTCATCTTTCCTGCAGGTCCCTCTGACACCAAATGGAGAAAGCTTGGAAGCCTGCAGAAGAAGCAAGGCTTGCTGTGGACCTTAAATGCAGCAGCAATGATGACGTTATCGGAGGGGACTTTCAGTCATGAAAAACCCCTTTGCAAAGGCTTCCCACACGCTGGAAATCAATTGGTCACTTAAGTTAAAATTGCATCAATCTCCCACATCCATTTAGATTCGTGTGGGAAACATGAATTTCGGATAACACGACAACAGCCCGCACCCGAGTTAAAATCCAGCCTGTGTCTCAGTGCAGTTTCTAGTTTTTGTGGAGCAGTTGTGAGGGGTACTTTGATTTCATTAGAGTGATTGCTGAGAACACTGCCATGCACAGTGAGATGCACCAGACTGACCCCTGCTCTCCATCCAGAACATGGTTGGGCACTGCTTGCCCTTTGCCATGTCGTGTCCTGTTGAGCAGCTCGTTATTGGTAGGCCTTAATTTCTTCTGCCCTGGAACGGTTATTTCGATTGGCCAACATGACCACAATGACAGCGCTCCTCTCCATACAAGGTTGCTGGTGTTTCCATAGTGCTGTTTCCAGAGAAGAGGCAGAAAATCAGTGGGGCTAGGTGGGCAAGAAACATCAGGGTGTTAGAATTCAATACCACAACTTTCATTTTAGGAAATATGCGTAAATCTTCATTCACGGTGTAGCCTGGATATTCCACTGCTGTTCCATTGAGGTAAATCTCTGTGGGGCGGCGGAGGGGCTGGAGAGGAGATTCCGACCACCACAGCGACTGGCCACGAATTTTGGCCAGTAAATATGGTCGGTTTTAAAAAAAGAAATGGCATCCGCCTCGCTTCCGCCCACTCCCGACATGGCCCATGCTCTTCGCTATCTTGGTGAAGGAGAATACAGGCAGAGTAGTCTAATGCCCATAGTTGTAAAAATGCTTGACTGCATCCTTTGGGGTGCTGTAAAAAAAAAAAATTATATTCGTTTATGGGATCAGGGCATCGCTGGCAATACTAGCATTTATTGCCCATCCCTTGTTGCCCTTGAGAAGGTGGTGGTGAGTTGCCTTCTTGAACCGCTGCAGTCCGTGTGGTGATGGTACTCCCACAGTGCTGTTAGGATTTTGTTAGGAGTTCCAGGATTTTGACCCAGCGACGATGAAGGATTGGCGATATACTTCTAAGTCAGGATGGTGTGACTTGGAGGGGAACTTGGATGTGGTGGTGTTCCCATGCACCTGCTGCCCTTGTCCTTCTAGGTGGAAGAGGTCGCGGGTTTGGGAGGTGCTGCCGAAGAAGCCTTGGCTAGTTGCTGCAGTGCATCCTGTAGATGGTACACACTGCAGCCACGGTGTGCCGGTGGTGGAGGGAGTGAATGTTTAAGGTGGTGGATGTGGTGCCAATCAAGTGGGCAGCTTTGTCCTGGATGGGGAATATATTTAGGAACAGATAATGATAAACAGGTGTTAAACATGAAAGGATATTCATTGTGGAGGCTGTAAAGGAAAATAACTTGGGGTGATCATTGATACCCTGAAAGCCTCTGGTCAATGTGAAGCAACTACCAGTAAGTAAAATCAGGTACTGGGGGGCCTCTGGAGGACATTGGATTAGAAGTCAGGGCAAGGTATGATAGCATTGGACAGGTCAATGGTCAGTTTGAAGTATGACATGCAGTTTTGGTCACCCTACCTCAAACCGAATAAAGCTACGGTGGAAAGGGTTCAGAGCAGAGTGACCAGGACAATTCCAGTTTGTTATGAGGAAAGGCTCAAGTTACTGAACTGAATTTTGCTGGAGAAAAGACTGAAAGGAGAAACAATACACATCTTGAAAATAATGGGAAACAAGCAAGCCACTTCATTTTCATTAGATGCTGAGCACAGGATGAAAGGACACCAGCCTCAGTCAAGGTTATAGATTTCCCTTACAGGATATTGGATATGTGGAACAGACTCTCAGAGAAAGACTTGCGGTAAATTCAGGGAAGATAGGGAAAGGTCTTATGCCTAAAAAAAACGTTGCCAATATTAGCAGACAAACTGTCAACATGTTTACCTGATCTTCTTAGCTAAGATGACAAACCCATTTAAAATAAACTGTTGCATTACTTAAAGCAAGGGAGCATAAGCGATAGTGCTGGGGGAAGTCTGTGATAGAATAATTATACAGAGACTCTGGATGGAGTGGGTTTCGTGGGCTGAATGGCTTTTATTGCTCCAGACTTTATGTTCTGATGTCCTAGTAGACACCTGCAGCCAGTTACCATCATTCACTTAACCAGTTGGTAATTACCCAATTCACTTGTTATTGTGAGATAAAACATGTAATTAACTAGCTCTGTAATGATTTTGGAATTGACAAAATGCACAGTGCATGAAAAACTACAAATAAAGCTAATTTGCTACTAGTTTCTGGACCATCAAAGAAGATATGGGGATAGTGCAGGAAAGTGGAGATGAGGTAGAAGATCAGCCATGATCTTATTGAATGGCAGAGCAGGCTTGAAGGGTCAAATGGCCTACTGCTGCTCCTGTTTCTTAGGATCTTATGATTCCATTACACTCCATGGGGAAAAATTGGGTGGTGCCCCTTTTGGGGTGCTAACGTTGCTGGGTTAGCACCCCGAAAAAGTTAATGCCTCTCTGCCGGAAATTCATTCATAGCACCCCAAGCACTACTGGAAGCACTCCACCTCCTTCTTGGGGTGCTACAACTGAAGATCGTGGTGTACGTGCAGCAGTGACACGCGCGTCGACACGTAGAGCCACGGCATTGCAGGTTTCCTCCCCTGATTAAAGGGGAGGGGCCTAGCGCTGCGTGCACCGGGGCGACTGCTGGACCACCGGGGGGCGGGATGCCGGGAAAACAGCCCGGCACTCAAGAGGAGTGCCGGGCTGAGCGATTGCGGCTGGCACCCCGAATAAAAAAGCAGAAGTGGGCAGATGCTGGCAGTCAGCCAAAAAAAATGGCCGCCCAACACCTGCCCCTTTTACTAGCACCGCTGCCACTGTAAAAACACCTCCCTGACCCTGTCGGAGATAATTTTCCGGCTGTAGGTCAGGGAGCGCAAAGGATGTTTGCGGCCGGGGCGCTGTGCACGGTGATGACGTCATCGCCGCTGGCGCAGTGCCGCAGGGCGCTACCGGCTACCACCTCTGCTAACCTCCCGCTGAATTTCACGGGAGGTGTTAGCGGTGCCGTGCCCGGATGCTAGGGGATTAACGAGAGGCACATATCAACCCAATTTTCCCCCCATAGCTTTTATGTAAATTACAGTGAGTCAAGTCCATTTGTGTTCAGTTTAGATGCACACGTATCTCGGGTGTGTAGACAGTTGTTTTTCCTATTTTCCAAATTATTGATGTAGCCTACAATGTTCAAGCTACTATTTGTGTGTGCATGTTGTATGCTTAATCTGGTTACAGTCAAGAACAGCAATAACAACTTGCATTTATATAGCACTTTTAACATAGTAAAAGCTCAATATCATACCGCTCTTGGCTTATTTTTATTCTGTCCCTACCTTTTCTTCACTTGCTCTGTGAACATGGCCCTTTGCCTCCCCGGAAACAGTTTTAAGATATATCTGGAGGGACTGAGAAAGAGCCTGTTCAGAAACTCCAGAGTGATCTCATCAGTTGTAAATATTGAAAAATTGATTTGTTGGTAGCTGACACCTGAAACAGCTGCTTACAAATAGACTAAACGTGTCTTCTCTCATTTTAGATACCTTCTCGGTGCCATAATACAGATTTACTCCCCTATATGTGTTTGAACTATATTACTATCTTTGCTTAAGCTGTCCTTTTAGAACAGTTCATTGGTTTTACCCACAGTTTGAAACAAAACACTTATTCTAGGCTTGTCAGCGTGTAGGCTTGTCAGCGTGACTAGTGGGGTACCGCAGGGATCGGCCATTGGACCCCAGCTATTCACAATATATATTAATGATGATCTAGACAAGGGAACTAGATGTAATATCTCCAAATTTGCAGACGACACAAAGTTGGGTGGGCGTGTGTGCTGTGAGGAGGATGCCGAGAAACTTCAGGATGATTTGGACAGGTTGGGTGATTGGGCAGAAGCATGGCAGATGCAATATAATGTGGATAAATGTGAGGTTATCCACTTTGGTGACAAAAACAGGAAGGCAGATTATTATCTGAATGGCAATAGATTGGGAGAAGGGGAAGTGCAACGAGACCTGGGTGTCCTTGTGCACCAGTCGCTGAAGGTAAGCATGCAGGTGCAGCAGGCAGTTAAGAAGGCAAATGGTATGTTGGCCTTCGTAGCGAGAGGGTTTGAGTACAGGAACAAGGATGTCGCTCCAGTTGTACAGGGCCTTGGTGAGGCCACATCTTGAGTATTGTGTGCAGTTTTGGTCACCTTATCTGAGGAAGGATGTTCTTGCCATGGAAGGAGTTCAGCGAAGATTCACCAGGCTGATACCTGGGATGGCAGGAATGACGTATAAGGAGAGATTGGATCGATTGGGCTTATACTCGCTGGAGTTTAGAAGAATGAGAGGGGATCTCATTGAAACTTATAAAATTCTGACAGGACTGGACAGACTAGATGCAGGAAGGATGTTCCCGATGGTCGGGGAGTCCAGAACCAGGGGTCACAGTCTAAGGATAAGGGGTAGGCCAATTAGGACAGAAATGAGGAGGAATTTCTTCACCCAGAATTTGGTGAACCTGTGGAATTCTCTACCACAGAAGGCAGTAGAGGCCAATTCATTAAATATATTCAAGAAGGAGTTGGATATATTTCTTAATGCTAAAGGGATCAAGGGGTATGGGGAGAAAGCAGGGACCGGGTACTGAATTTGGATGATCAGCCATGATCGCATTGAATGGCGGAACAGGCTCGAGGGGCCGAATGGCCTACTCCTGCTCCTATCTTCTATGTTTCTATGTAAATTATTGATAGTGGGCCACAGCTATACTCTACAATGTCACTATTGTAGTTCATAACCCAAGGGTGAGGCTGTTCCATGAGACTGCTGTTCTGTATAGAATCTTTCAAATCAAGGTCAAATCTCTAAAGTTATCAGGCATAGTTAGCGCTGTTTTTAAAAAAAAAAAAAAAAATTAATATCTTAAATATCCATAGAACCTGGATAAATATCCTGCTTGTATCTCAAGTCAGGAATATAAAATATGTTTTTTTATTTTGTTAGTAGACTAAAGATGAAAGACTCAGAAGTGCTTAGGATTCCATGTTGACTCTATTGTGCTCTTAACATTTCATAAACTTGTTTGTACTCTGTGTTCACATATGCTGTATCATTAGAAATTCTGGGATGTACTGACATCGTAGTGAGATTGTGGGTGTAAGCAATATAACGCCGGCGGGCACGATCCAATTGTTATACTTTTTGATTGTAAGGAGAACCTTGCCAAAAAAATAATGCAGAACAGTTTGAAAAATTCTTCATGTAAATATTCTACCTGTAAATAGTCAATGCTATTTTATGCCATCAGGATAGCATTGGTGCAGCGGAATAACATTTTGCTGATCTCCCACTATAGAAGATATATATAAATCATTTATAGTCTGGCGTAAGCTATAAAAAATGTGATGGCTTGTTTGTGCAAAATGACCCATATAGGATTTTAATTCTCCTAAAACAGAGCCGCCTTCAAATTTTCAGGCATTCATATACTCCAGGGAATCGACACTCGCAGCACACCATGCCTTGGAGACTTAAACTGGATGATAAGGTACTTCACTCGAAACTATGCTTCAGTGCTGCAAGAAAGGATAAACAATGAGAGTCACGCCAATTATTTTGGACAGAGTAATGTGTTGAAAGATGTTGTGCTAATCTGAAACAATGCCTTTTGCTACTTAGGTATAATTTCAGTAGTGGTTGCTCTTGTCAGTTCTGAAAAATTAATGAACAATTTTCTGTGAAACTATTTTGGAGCCTGCTCAATTGGATTTCAGTGATTATGAGTGGAATTTCATTTTCATATGACACTAATGAATTCAAAAGCTGAAAGTTTACTTTAAACAATAAATCTAGCCCACATACTTTAACAACTACATTTACCTTGCACTTCCATCTGCAGTGTCACCAGCTACATGCAGACCAGACATTGTTCATGGGAGATTTTAGTTCAGACAGCCTTAGCCAGTGGAGGTGAGCCTAAACAGCATGAAAAAACCCTCAAATTTGCGACCTCATTCAGGAGTTTGTGCTTGGAAAGCTTCAGCATTGTAGACCATTGTTATTTATTTATAAATTGTATTGCATCAATAATACCAGTTGTGAACCATACCACATTGAAGGGCTCCTGCATGGCAGAAAAGGGTGTGCCTGTGCCATGACATGTGGCTTGTAAATGAGCATGAAAGGTAAAAACAGTTACAGACCATTAAGTTTTCATACTTTAAAGTACAACAACGTTCTAAGGAGGGCTACCACATCATTTTTGATGGAAAAATTGTTAATAAAACATTCTGCATATATACGGTGGTACAATAGCATTGTTGTTTCAAGCACTATGGAATAGTTGGATGTATACTTTATTTTCCAACCACGCACAATGCTAAACTGAGCTGCATCATGCAGGAAGACACTCAGTGAATGGGAGGTGTCTCCATGGGGGAGGAGAAATTGGCAGAACACTCCTTACCAGCAGTTGCCATGACTGCAGTAGTCTTGGAGTAAGTCACTCACCCATCTGTTGGTGGTAGGGGTTGTATGGCCTGTCAGGGCTAATAAAAGGGATGTTAAAGGAAGGAGCTTTAAAAAAAAAGTTAAGATATATTGCACATTCTCCCCGTGTTTGCGTGGGTTTTCTCCAGGTGCTCCGGTTTCCTCCCACAGTCCAAAGATGTGCGGGTTAGGATGATTGGCTATGATAAATTGACCCTTAGTGTTAGGGGGATTAAATACATGGGGTTACAGGGATAGGGTGGGATATGTGTTGGTGTAGGGGTTACGGGGATCGGGTGGGATATGTGTCGGTGCAGGCTCGATGGGCCGAAATGGCCTCTATCTGCACTGTGGGGTTTCTGTGATTTCTGTGATATCAATATTAATATTCCAGAAAATCAATTGTAATTTTGCCTGGAACTTTTGCAAGAAGTATAAGCCTCTTCAATACTAAATGTCTCATGTAGCTTCTAGAATATGCCTGTTTTTAAAACTGATCATTAATGAATGAAAGATATAAAAAGCAAAACCATCATTGCTGGAAATCTGAAATAATAACAGAATATGCTGGAAAAGCCAAGCCGATTGAGCATCATTTGTAACGGAAAGTTAGATTAACATTTCAGGTGAAATCTTTCATCAGTTCTGAGAGTCACACTTGAAATGTTAGCCTTTCTCTTTAGTTGTTGATTGAACTAATGTGTATTTCCAGCTTTGTCTGAATTAAAGAAATGTATGCAATCAAAATAGTTTTTATTTTCACAGTTGCCACTGAATAAATAGAACTATAATGTTTGCCAGGAACAATTTGTTTTGATGCTAAAATTGATTGTGTAGTGCTTGGAAAATTAATAACCCTCTTGTGGTAATGTTTGTTTATTGCGAGTTGTTGTTCCGGTGGCGTATATGATTATCGAAGCATGGAGTCCTTCTAAACAAGTATTTTTAAAGACTATGGGGTAAAGTTTCTGCTTGTTTCTGTTAGCTTTGCACCCAGATTCCAATGCAATCGGCCGAACCAGTGCAAAGGATCGGGGAATTTTAAAAATAAGTTACGCCGAAAACCACTAACATTCGTATTTTCCACAATCTTTTATGCTGGTTCTGGATTTTCTTAGGCACACATACACTAGTGGACACATTTTAAAAGATTTTTCATGTCAAAAAATACTTAATTTACTAAGAAACTGACTAGAAACAATGGCCGCAATTTTCTGCTTTGAGGCAGCTTGGAAGCGGGTCAGCTGCCTTCTGGGTTCCAGTCCCGTCTCCCAACTTCATCCAGCCCACTGATGTAATTTTATGTCAATTGGCCTTGTTAAGCCCACCCTGTGGGCTTGCCGGCCAATTAAGAGGAAGCCAGTGTCAGATTATGTCATTTGATGACGCCATATCTGCTGGTTTTCTTAAAGGGACCACAGACAATTTTTTTTGACAGTTGATTTTTCAGTGTTTGACAGCATTGAGGTGCTGCAAACACTGACAATCGTTGTACAAAGGTGAGCTCTTGCATCCAGGCTCTCTAGTGACTCCCTCCTTAGGCTAGAACAGATGGTAGCTGCAGGTGAGCTTACAGAAGCGATCTGTCACTGGTGAGAGAGGTTCTCCCAATGAGGTGGGACTACACATACAATTCAATACTGGTTACCTACAGAAAAGTCTAAATGCATTAAAAATGAATTACCCAACATTTTCTTACCTCTAAAACTCACCAGTGCACCATTGGATCCTTCACACCACTTCTGCAGCTGTCATCAATGCAAAAACATTACAGCAGACTCACAACACGCCACACTTACCTGACGTGGTGTCCGGACATCGGGAAGCCCGCAGTAGAAGTTTCAAAATTGGAAAAAGCCTGTTAACTGCCTGTTAACAAGCAGTTAAGTGCCTATAATCCTCTTCCCGCCGCTAGATGTCAGGTCCATGCGCAAATTGGGGACCTGACACTTGGGAAGATTGATTGGAGGCGAGTTGACAGCGGGTTCCCGACCCCCTGTCAATCCTTGCGATTTTGCCAGATGTCCCACTTCCAAACCCGCCCCCTGAGCACTGGCAAAATTCTGGCCAATGAAACTATTAAATGGTTCAGTATAGTTTTTTTTAAGTCATTATCACTGATTTTAAATTGGGTTACTTACATGTGGAGAACTGGACACCCTTATTGAAAAAAGCTTATTTTTGCTGATAAACCTATTTTCAGCTGTATTAATAAAACAGGACCAGGTTACCACACTTAAATGCATCAAGGAATATTTTTTAATGGAAAGAAAAATGATTATGTTCTATTAGGCTGCCTGATTGCACTGGTTCATGGAAGATTTTATGTTTGTGTTTATGCAAATTAATTTTAGCGGAAAATTGAACTGTAACCTAACCAGCGCAATTTCCCAATTGTGCCTAAAGCAGACACTCTTATCTCCACAGAAATCTGAACTGTAGCAAATGAGAGAATTATATATGTATGACTGAACACTGCTGCCTCTATTTTAGTGGAATGCCTTAGAAAGGAAAAGGGGATTGATTCTCATGAGATTTATCAGTATCAGGCATTTGCAAGATCCACAGAAGCAGCATCTGCATTATTGAATTCTGTCTGCATTAATGTAATGCAAATAAAAGTGTAGGGCGACAAATTCGGCTCCATGGCACCTGATTTTTTGGCGCTATGGATGCTGTTTTATGCTGAAAATGGCATCCGCACCTCGCATGCACACTTCTGGTGTGGCCGCGATGGGTGCCATCTTGGTGAGGGCAGTAGGGCAGGCGTTAGGAGCGTGCACCAGAAGTATGCAGAGTGCGCAGATCGTGATGTCAATTGCCAGCGCTGCCATTTTGGTCGTCAACACTGGAGCTAACGCCCTGTGTTAACCTCGCACACAGCATCAGCAAGGACTGCCTACTAGTGATATTTAAAGGGATCAGCAACCGCTCTAAGGTTAGTTGGTGATTTCTACTGGCTCTGTAAGTTTGTGGAACTGTTTGGAGCTTTCTACAGTTGTTTAAAGTCAGTGAAGTGACAGAGAGTGGTGCTGCAAGTGGAGAAGGCCTTGCTTCTGACTTCAAGGTTTCTAGTCGGACCACTTGCTCCCAGTCATGGGTGTTCTAGTTGTCATTCCTTTGGCCTGCAGCATGATGGGGAGATGGAGCAGAGGCAGCGAAGAAGAGGACAAGCTGCTCGTAAAGGGAGGAGGAGGAGGGGGAGAAGGACTCTCAGCAGGACGTCTTACCCATCTAAGGTTTTCCAGGAGCAATTCTCTTATCTCAGCCTGAGCCAGGAGCAGTGAGTGAGGCATCCGTGCTTTACGAAGGAGGTGCTCACGGAGCTCTGCCACCGCTTGCAGCCAGAGCTGTAGCCTCACTCCAGGACAAGGACAGCACTGCCAGTAGCTGTGAAGGTGACAATGGCACTGAATTTCTTTGAGTTGGGACCCTTCCAGGCTGGAGCAGGCGACATCTGTAACATCTCCCAGTTCACCTTCCACTGCTGCATAAGAGAGGTGACAGACGCTCTTTATGCCAGGAGAGGGGGAGTTCATTGTCTTCTTTCTGAACAGAGAGAAGCAGACTGAGTGTGCACGTTGCTTTGCCAGGATAGCGGACTTCCCCATGGTGCAGAGTGCCATCGACTGCTCGCACATGGCTTTGCGGGCACCGCATCTAAATGCTGAGCTGTACCACAACCACAAAGGTTTCTACTCGCGGAATGCGCAATTGATGTGTGATCATGCTCAGCATCATACGATGGTGACTGCCTGGTATCCTGGCAGCATTCATGATGCTTTTATTCAGGGCCAGTCCGCTGTTCCCTCAGCCTTTGAGCCACCACTTCAAACCAGAGGCTGGTTGTCGGGTGGCCAGGGCAATCCCTTGACCACCTGGATCATGACTCCGCTCGGAACCCAACCACATGTGGCCAGTGTGCCTACAATGAGAGCCATGCTGCCACACAAAACATCATAGAGCAGACCACTGGGGTGTAGAAGCAATGGTTCCACTGCCTGGACCACTCTGGAGGAGCCCTGCAGTACTCACCAGAACGCGTCTCAAGATTTATTGTGGTCTGCTGCATGCTCCAAAACCTCTCCATCATCTCCACCAGGCATACGGTGACCAGCTGAGGAGGAGGAGGAAGTGGAAGGGAGGAGGCAACCCAGACAGCTCCTTTCTGCCTGGGCTGTCTGTGATCAACTCATCCGACTGTGGTTCCAGTGAATGCAACCCCAAATCCACATTCGCCAATAGACCCACACTTTACCATCCCTCTGATACGGACGATCACTGCGTCCTCATGGCCACAATGCTGAAATGAAAGCCGCCACAAAACAAACATTCCAAACAACTTTATACATCAAATATTACATTAAGAAGTCAACTAATCACCCTTGTGCATTCCCTTAGTGCCTGTCTTCAGTGTGCCTTTGCCTGTCCTAGTGCTACTCCAGTGGCTGCACCATGGCTGGCAGAAGGCTGCTGACTTTCAGTGGGGGAGACTGCAGATGGCCTTGCAGGATGAACTCGAGCAGCTCTGGGCCTAGAAGGCCAGGCTGTAGACTGCACCACTTTGGCATGGTGGCCAGGGCACTGGCGAAGTGGCAGTGTTGGGAGCATGAATGCTGTCATCACCCAGGGCGGTGGCTCAGCATTCCTGGCCATCTGTTGGAGACCCTGCAAGCCCCTTTCCACACTAGTAAACGCAGCCACGATGGCGGCAGTCTGAGCTTGCAGCAGTCTGAGCCTGCATGACAGATGTCTGAGCTTCCACTGCAGCACTCAGATGTTGGGTCGCTTCCGCTTGTGCTGCAATGGAAGCTGAGACATCAGACATCGCATCCTGCATCATGGTTTGGCCTATAAGTGCGGCAATGGAGTTGGCCATCAATTCCATGCTGGAAATCTTGGGCTCCAAGCTCTGCGCAAATCCCTGTGCAAGGTTGCTGCCACACTCCTCCATGCGCTTGACATTGCTCTCAGGCTTTCTGGTAGGCCTGCCAATGCACCAATCATTTCAGTGTGCCATACCCATACCCATCAGCCTCCTTCTGTAGGTCGCCCCATCAAAGTCCTCATCTGACTCCTCTGCAGCAGAACTCGATGCGACCTCGCCCTCCACGGAGCAGACACCTGCGCTACCCTTTCCAGGCCACGGTGTCTCACCATGTGCAGATCCCATGTCTAAACTACCCACAAAATATGCAGAGTGTCCTTATCTGAGCTGGTGGCTGGGAGTGTGAAATTGACTGATGCTGTGTCTTCATGATCACTTTTGTCCTGCTCCTCCACCAGTGCCTGACCAAGTGGCAGTTCTAACTGAAAGAAGAAAGGCAGAAGGGTAAGGCTGTGGTGATGGGAGGTGGTGGGGTGGCGGGAAGCAAGAGGTGCATGCTTACACCATCTGCAGCTTGTAAGTCAGAAGAGATAGTGGGATGAGAGGGGAAGTGGGATGTGAGAAGGAGGATTAGGTGTGAGGATACCGTCCTCTTGGATAGCTTCAGACAGCCGCTGGCCAAGGGTTCAGTGATTGCCCTGCCAAGAATGGACAGCAGTATCTCTTCCGGGGGGGGGGGGGCGGCGGTAAGATTATGAAAACGCATCTGTAGCCCCTGCTGGCTCTGATTGTGAGCAACCTTGATCTACAAGAGAAAGGGAAGTGTGTCAGTGAGTGTGGTGCAATGTGTCTGGGTGATGTGCCTGTCATGGTTGAATAGCTGACAGTGTGTGCAAGCTGTGAGATATGGGTGTGAGTCTTGCAGCAGTGGTAAGTATGTGAGGGTGAGGTGAGGTGAAGCTATGAATGTGGGGTATGAGTGGTGTTTGGTAGAGATTGCTGCTAGTTGAGTAATGAGGGTGGGGTGCATTGAGCAGTGTGTGAGGCTAGTGGAGCAGATGGTGGGACATGGCATTTGAAGATTAATTCACTGACCTTGACCACTGGAGTGATGGCATTAAACTTCTTCCTGCACTGAAGCCAGCTTCTTGGGGCGACACTGCTAGCATTGACAGCTATGGCTGTCTGTTCCAATTATTGTTTTTGAGTTTGCCTAGAGGGCCTCCTGGCCCCCTGTAGAAATGGACCTCTCTCCTTTCACCCTCCTGTACCAAGGCCTCCAGTGCTGCATCAGAGAGCCTTGGTGCACGCTCTCTCCCTTGATGTGACATTTGCACCGTCTCCCCCAGCCAGTTGCATGAGCTGCTGCAGGCAGAATGCACCTCCCCTTTAAGAGGTGCAGACTGCTTTAAGAAGTAGAGGCTTGTTATGTCTGTGTATCTTAATGTTGTGTCCTTCAATAATCAGACAACAGACTGCAGGGAACGATTCAACAGGTGTTTACTGAATGAGGGTTACTCTAGAATTAACTGTACAGATCACTACTCAGGGTTTATATACAGGTGTGGTCACTGCCGGTACTACAGTATACAGGAGCTGTAAAAAGTAGTTCTCTCCCTTAAGGTATATATACATTACATACATTACAATTCCTCCCCTTTTAGATTAACAGTACCATAATACTCATTTAACAATTAACACTTTTAATATACAATGTTATATGAAAATAGTCCATTCATATATTCAGTCTTTGGGGAGGCTTCCTGATCCTTTCTGGATAGCGCCTTTCCCGAGTGTCTTGCTCTTGGTGCGGAGGCAATTCTGGCCCCCTGTCGTCGCTTGGTTCATCAGCTTCCGATGCTACTGTTTCTGGGGTAGATGCTACCTGTACGTCGGGTTCCTCACCAGGTACGTATGGCCGAGACATGGGGTTGACTCGTTCCTGTGACTCTAGGATCTGGTCAGCATGGCGTCTCACAATGTTCTCCCCAACATCCACTGTGTACATTAATGGCCCCTGCCATGTGCATATCGTTCCTGGTTGCCATTTCTCTGTTCGGTAGTCGCGGGCCAAGACTGGTTGCCCTACATTGAAGCTCCTTGTTGGCTTCTCGTTGATGTGCTGGAATTGCTTACTTTCAACATCTCTTCGTACATTTGGTCTGAGCAAATCCAGACGAGATCTCAACCTTCGGTTAAAGAACATCATGGCCGGGGCCTGGTTGGTGACTGCATGTGTCGCATTTCTGTAGGCTAACAGGAAATTGTCCACCTTATACTGCAGTGGAATGTCGTCATCGCACATGGCCTTTACTGCTTTTTTAAAGGTTTGTACGAACCTCTCAGCCAATCCATTTGTGGCTGGATGATACGGGGCGGATGTGTAATGCCTTACCCCATTCCTTTTCATAAGTCTTCGAAACTCTTCGGACACAAACTGTGGTCCGTTATCAGAGCAAATCTGCTCTGGCAAGCCGTTCCTGGCAAAAATGGTCCGTAGGACTGCAATAGTTTTCTCCGTGGTGGTGGAGGACATTTTGATCACCTCAGGCCATTTCGAGTGCGCATCCATGGCTATTAAAAACATTGAGTCCATGAATGGACCAGCAAAATCAATATGCACCCGTTGCCATGGAGATGAGGGCCACTCCCATGGGTGTAGAGGGGCATGTGGTGGTGCATTTTGGACCTTCTGGCATCCTGAGCAGCTCTTTGCCAGGTCCTCGATTTGCTGATTGATCCCCGGCCACCACACATAAGCCCTAGCAAGGCTTTTCATTTTCACCCCTCCCAGATGACCTTCGTGAAGCTCATTGAGCACTCTCTCCCTTAACTTGGGTGGAATTACCACTCGGGATCCACACATCAAGGTCCCCTGGCATACTGACAGCCGTTCTCTTCTGGATGAGAATGCTGGCAACAGTGAGTCGCCATGTGCTGGCCATCCCTTCACCGTCAAACCATATACCCGAGACAGTGTCGGGTCATTTCGGGTCTCCTTCTCTATACCAGCGTTAGTTACTGGCAAGCATTCAATTATAGTCGAATGAAATATTTCGAAAGGATCCACTGCTGGTGCTTCCTCCGCAGTAGGCAGTGGCAGGCGTGATAGCCCATCAGCGTTTCCATGCTGTTTCGTGCCCTTATACTCGATTTCATACTGGTGCGCCCCTAGAAAAAGGGACCATCTTTGTAGCCGTTGCGCAGTCATCACCGGAACGCCCTTCTTTGGATTAAAGATGGAGACAAGTGGTTGGTGGTCAGTCAGCAAGGTGAACTTCTGCCCGTGCAGATAGTGATTGAACTTTTTCACTCCCCACACTAGGCTGAGGGCCTCCCTGTCAATCTGGGCGTAGTTACGCTCGGCTGAGGTTAGTGACCGAGACGCAAAGGCGACTGGCCCCTCCGAGCCGTCCGGGAATTTGTGCGACAGCACCGCTCCAATGCCATAGGGTGATGCATCACACGCCAACCGAATTGGTAGTGCTGGGTTGAAATGAGCCAACACCTCTTTTGATGTGATCAATGCTTTGCTCTTCTGGAAAGCTCGTTTACATTCGTCACTCCACTTCCATGGTACCCCCATTTGCAGTAGGGTGTTCAGTGGGTGTAGTACGGTAGACAAATTCGGCAAGAACTTATGGTAGTAGTTCACCAGCCCGAGGAACGACCTCAGTTGTGACACATTTTCCGTTGCTGGAGCCTTGACTACTGCCTCAATCTTCTCTGGGGACTTATGTAACCCCTCCTTATCAATAACGTGGCCACAATACGAGATCTGCTTCTGGAAAAACTCGCATTTGTGGCGATTAGCTCAGAGCCCATATTTCTTCAATCTAGTGAGCACCTGCTCCAGTTTGGCGAGGTGATCACTGTCATTTTCGCCCATGACCAGGATGTCGCCCAAATAACACTGGGTCCCTGGAATCCCTTGCAGGACTTGTTCCATTGCCCTTTGCCAAATAGCCAGAGCTGCTGCTACCCCGAACACCAGCCGGTTGTATTGGTAGAGACCTTTATGAGTGTTGATCGTGAGGTACTGTTTCGAGGCTTCTTCTACCTCCATTTGCAGGTACACCTGGGCCAGATCAATCTTAGTGAAGCGTTTCCCTCCAGATAGCGAGGCGAAAATATCTTCAATCCGCGGAAGTGGATATTGTACAGTGTGAAGGACTGGGTTCACTGTCACCTTAAAGTCCCCACAGATGCGAACCTTCTTTGGTTCCCCAGGTGTATTAGTCAACGACCTCTTCATTACAGGAACGATGGGTGTAGCCCACTCGCTCCAGTCTACTTTGGACAGTACTCCTGAACGTTCCAAACCTTCCAGCTCTGCTTCGACGGCTGGGCGGATCGCATAAGGTACCGGTCTGGCCTTAAAAAACTTTGGGCTTGCATTTTCCTCTATTTTGATCATCGCTGTTATGCCTTTTAGTGTTCCGAGTCCCTGCTGGAACACTTCTTGTGCGTCAGTTAGCATTTTTGACAGTCGTCCAGGTGTGGCGTCGTCATCCTTTTTGGCATCTACAGTCAGTGCTTGTATGGAAAGCCAATCTAGCTGTATCTTCCAGATCCATTCACGTCCTAGTAGTGGTGGCCTTCCATCTGGCAATACATATAGGTCCATTTTTGGTGTTTCCTTGCCGTTATATAGAACGTTCACCCTTATTTTTCCTTTGGGGTAGACTTTTTGCCCCGTGTACGTCTTCAAGACAATCTTTGTATCTCTCAAGGGTATATGTGAGAATAGCCATTTGTAGTCCCTTCGGTTTATGACTGTTAGGGCTGATCCTGTGTCCAATTCCATTTTCATTTGGACTCCTGCTATCTTGAGCGTGACCCAGATAGTTTGGTGATCCTCCGCTTTGATCACATTATGTAGTTTCAGATAACCCAGCTCCTTGCTTCCGGAGTCTGTATCACTCTTCTGTTCATCTGAACTACTCTCCATCACCTTATGTACCTTCTTGTACTTCTCCTGTGGAGATTTCTTGCTGCTGGTTTTCTTTCCCGACCTGCAGACTCTTGCTATGTGTCCTACTTTTCCACACTGTCTGCACACTTTGTCCTTGAACCAGCAATCATTATGGTCGTGTGTTGTTCTGCCGCAGCGATAGCACTTCACTGTTCCGTATGACATTTCATTTGTGCCATATTCTTGCGGTCTTCGTTGTATCTCTGCAGCGCCCCGTGCTGCTGCTTCGTGTGATACTGCAATGCTGAAAGCCTTGTCCAGCGTAAGATCCTTTTCTGATAGAAGCCATTTCTGGGTTCCTTCACTTTGAAGCCCACACACAAACGTGTCTCTTAAAGTATCTGCTAGTCCCATTCCAAACTGGCAGTGTTTCGATAGCTTGCGCAGTTCCGTTAAATACTCAGCATTACTTTCATCTTTATGCTGGTTCCTTTTGTGAAACTTAAATCTTTCTGCTATCAGCAGCGGTGTGGGGTTTAAGTGGTCATGTAGGATTGACACTATGTTTTCAAAATCCTTTTCTACTGGCTTCTCTGGGGTTACTAGGTTTCGTAGTAAGCCATACGTTTTTGCACCCATTGAATTCAACAATACCAGTGCTTTCTTGTCATCTGGCACTTCATTCACCTTGCAGTATACTTCTATGCGTTCGACATATGTCGTCCAATCTTCGACTTCATTGTCGAACGCTGTGATACTGCCACTCTTCGGCATTTTTGGGTGTGGTTAGACTGGCTTAAAATGGCGTCTCCCGCGCTTTCCTTTCTTCCCCGCTGCGGCTTAAAATGGCGTCTCCCGCGCTGCTGCCAACGCTGCTCTCGGCGGTCCTCGTGGCAAATGGTGATGTCCTGTGGGTTTCGTGCGCTGCTCCTGCACTGCTGCCAATGCCGCTCTCTGCGGTCCTCATGGCAATGGCAGCGCCTCGCGTTTTCCTGCACGCCTCTCTCCCCCGTTGATGCTGCTCGGCCCTTGACCACCGGCTGCGCTCTGCTCTCTCTCGCCTCTCTCCCCCGTTGACGTCGCTCGGTCTTGAACACTGGCTGCGCCCTGTGCGCTCTGCCCTCGCTCTCTCCCCCATCGACGCTGCTCGGCCTTTTTCTGTGCCGCTCGGTCGGGCTCTAGCCCGCCGCTGTCCGGGAAGGGTCTGCGCAGTACCTGTTGCCAGCCCGTTTCGCTGGACCACCGTGACTGGAAAGCCAAGCCTGGCTCTTGACAGCCTCCCCTGCGATGCTCAAATCTCCGCTGGATGACTGGGCGGTTGCCCGTGGTCGACGCCCGTGCTTCTGGACGCGACCTCCTTCCACTGTTCTCCAGGAGCGAATCCCTGGGAGGTGATGCAGAGTTGCAGGTAGGTTCGAATCTGCGTCGTCGCCAATGTTATGTCCGTGTATCTTAATATTGTGTCCTTCAATAATCAGACAACAGACTGCAGGGAACGATTCAACAGGTGTTTACTGAATGAGGGTTACTCTAGAACTAAGTGTACAGATCACTACTCAGGGCTTATGGTCACTGCCGGTACTACAGTATACAGGAGCTGTAAAAAGTAGTTCTCTCCCTTAAGGTATATATACATTACATACATTACAAGGCTAACTGTCAATTTGGTGGTGGCCCAGCACGAACTTGGGCCCCCTGCTGAGCGTTCAGCCGCTCAGCAGTGTGTTTAGTGCTGGACTGAATGCTACAATCATTATAATTAGCAGGCAGCACGAAGGTCACGTGCTGCCTGCATTCCTTTCAACGGGCGTGGGGCATGATCCGAGAGCCTGTTTTTGGGAGTAATCCAATTTTTAGCCTGTAATATTTTGCCAGGCCCTGTGAAAGATCACTTCTTTTGTTTTTGTAACATACAGGTAGACCATCCTTTATCCGAACTTCCGAAAACCGAAAACCTCTAAAAACCGAAAGTTTTTTCGTTCAACGTAAGTCGTGCGCACAACATGACCAGAGTGGCGCATGACTTACGCTGAGCAGGGCAGAGGGTCACAGAGTTCCCTCCTGGGTAGGAGATTGCAGGCCGAGCCGGGCAGTGTGAAGGAGGTACCGGGAGAGTGAACCCAACAATACAGCGGCCCGTCCGATATTCTTTTCTCCCCCCCGCCACCCGACCCGACCCGACCCGAACTGCGGCCCGTCCGATATTCTTTTCTCCCCGACCCGACCCCTGACCCGAACCGTGGCCCGTCCGATATTCTTTTCCCCCACCCCCCGACCCGACCCGACCCCCCCCGACCTGAACCGCGGCCCGTCCGATATTCTTTTTTCCCCCCCCCCCCCACCCGACCCCCGACCTGATTTGCGGGCCAGCTTAGTAGGAGTCAGCTGATATCCGGCTTTCCAGAGAAGCAGGAAGTGGAATGAGACACGGAACAGTCGCAAGAGGTAGCCTGAACTTTTAAAATTTATATTAAATACAAATTTCCCAGTCTTATAATAATACCTTCTGAAATCCAAAAAATTCCGAAAACCGAAACTCAGCTGGTCCCAAGGCTTTCGGATAAGGGATAGTGTACCTGTATAAACTTGTTGATAACCTTTCACTGCTGTCACATGCACACCAAACTCCCAAGAAAAAGTGAAGTCCAACATGCAGTAACCCAAATAAGTAGAACAGAGATTTGTGCCCAGGTTTTTCTATGTGGTCAGCTTCAATTGCAGTCATCCTGTCAGAGAGTGAAGGCTGACTTTTCATTTAATGAATGGAAGCATAGATCACATTGGCCACTCCTTAGTGCTTGCTCATGTACAGTAGTAAACTGCCCTGGAAACAGGCCATCCGCTCCCGTCCTCAATTGAGGTATGTTGTGTAGCTTGGGGAGACTTGGAGTAAGGGAAGCAGCACTTCTGTTTTCGCACTCAGGTGTCCTGTGAGTTTAAACTACGTACTACTTTTTACGTTTTCACAAAAACGTAATTTAATTTGTAGATACTACAGTAACGGGAAGATGACGGGATTGGTATTCTGGAAGGATGGGATCAAATAGACAAAAGGCTTTCTTTATCCAAATCTATCTTGTGAACTATTACATAATAGCTACCTAGAAAGGAGGATAAAGCCCAGAGGGTACAGATGATGCCAATTAGTGATTCTAACTTCATTTTTTTCATTTTATGACATGAACTCCAAATATTTCACAATTTTTTAACTCCAATTATTTTCCATTTCATGACAAAAGGTCCTTAATTATAGCCAGGTAGACTTTGGATTAAAATTCCTGAATGCAGATTGTGCATTCACCATTCAGAGGTTGGCTGAAACAATTAAATCACTGTTGCATTCTGAAATATAATTTTGTTCAAGGGTGGTTGAATAGTAACCTTTTCAAGTTTACAAGCACTATTTGCCTTCTTCTGGCAGCACTATCTTAAGGAGCAATGAACGTATATGTGTCTGAGGTATAGCGATAAACTGAAATAAAATGTGTCAAGTTTAGATGTTTCTGGGCCATCAGAATGCGGTTATCCAGGCAGTTGCTTTAGTTTACATAAATTATGAGGTTTTAATACATATGTAGCACAGATACCTGCAGGAAAGTGGAAATAGACCATCATCCATCCCAGGTGAATGACTCACTGACAATTTTCAGGCTGTATTACATTTCCACACAGCCTCCTTTATATCATACAGAGCCACTGGGCAGTATTTTATAGCTGGAGTAAGAAGTGCTCTCAAATTAAAAACATGTAGACTGGTTTCTTTATTTGTCTCCTATGTAAGATCTAATTTAGTAAAGAATAAAATCCAGGACATGCTGTACATACTTATATAAATGTTGCTGTTAATAACTGAAGCATTGCGAATGAAACTTCAGATTGTTGATCACTTAATACCGTCTATTAAATAGTACATTTACTAACTGCTGTTATATAACCTACAGTGCCAGCTGTAATATATCAGCTTGGTTAGGCAAATCTTCATGTCTTTGCAGACTGCATGATAAAAAGAACAACTAGAGACAGCAAGATCAAAGGATAAGAATGCATTCATTAGTGTGATAACACTTAGATCAGCTATCAAGCTTCAGACTGAATCCAAGTTTGAGTTTACATGTAGATATTAATGTTTGCTTAATTGCAAATCATGTTAAATAATGCAGTTCCTGTCTTTTCATCAAAATAGTTACCTAATAAATTCTATTGCAAGATAGTGTTTGTGGCCATGTTAGCTGAGTGTTTTGGATGTGTTCTGTACAAGCATTTATGCAACAGAACAATTTCAGTGTAACTTCTTTTGCAAATTATGTGCAGCAACTTGGGCCTGAATTTTGCCAATGGGGAGCTTTTGGAGGCGGGACTCCCACTTGTCGGGTTTCAGTCCCGCCTCCATCAACTTGTGGCCAACCCACGCAATTTTCCCTTGATTGACTTTGTTAAGCCCACCCAGCGGGCTTAGCAGACCAATTAAGAAAAAGCCGGTTACAGAGAACGTCAACGTATGATGTTTCATTTGACAGATGAATTGTCATCGTTTGACAGCTCTGTGAAGCTGTGAAACACTGACATTCTCTGTAGTTTGATGAGTTCTTGAATTCAAGACCTCATCAAATCTCTTTCGTTTGTAGACATTATATGGTTGTAGCATTGGAGAATGCAAAGACCATCTGTCATCTCTACCACGGAGGTGCGAGACTCTCCGCATACCCACCGATTGAAGCCTGCAAGAAGAAATAAAGGTAAGTAAACTTTTTCCACCACTTTGCACTTACCTCAGATACTCACCCCTCCACACTTGCACCCATCACTCACCTTCACAGCACACTTTTGGATCCCGCAGACCCACTACTCGCCTCGGTGACCCTGGTGGGTTTCGGTGCCTTCGGGAAGCCTGCACTTGTGTGGGCAAAATGGTGATAATCCTATTTTCTGCCTGTTAACTACCTGTTAACAGGCAGTTAAGTGGATGTAATCCCTTCCCACCTCCAAGGAGACGGGACCCAGCGTGGGACAGCTACCTGCCTCCTGGCAAGATGACATGGGGCGGGTTGGGCACCCGCTCCCAAATTCTGCCATTTTCCCGGCAGTCCCACCTCCAATCCCACCTCCCCAGGGCTGGCAAAATCACCCCCTATGGTTTAGAGGTCAGCCCTTGTGATTGAGGAATTGTGAGTTCAAAAATTTACTGGCATTTTGCAAGCTATTCTTTCTCTTGTTAAACAGATAGATATCTTAATGGGAAGATGGTAGGCTTGGTATTCTGCAAAGATAAAATCAAGTGGGCAGAGAGCCTACTTCATCCAAAGCTGTCTTGCGCAGGGGTGGGTGATAGGCAACCAGTTTTGGCATCAAGAATTCTCGGGTTAATTATGGCATGGATTAGGTGCAAAGCAGAACTCTTTTTACTCTGCTTGAACCACAAACTCAAAGGAGTACCAGCTACTTCACCAACATGATATTTCTCACTTCCCACACCAGTCATACTGTGGTCTTTGTGAGTGATTTAAGAGCATTTTTGTGTCATTGAGCCATGCCTAATACAAGTTTGATGAAACTGCCCAAATTCAAGAGCAAGCAACCTCTGTACAAAGTTGTCATAATGGGCTTTGTCTCTGCCTGTTTTGTGTTATCGTATATACCTTGTGTAAAAGGGGTTTGATTGTGCCCTTTCGTAGAAATTTTTTAAAAATTTGTTAGACATGTATATCAGCAATAAGGAAAGCTAACAGAGAAGATAACTTTTATATATTTTTAAATGAGAGGCTTGATACTGTGCAGCTACAGAGCAGGAAGATGCCTGGTCTTGATAGAGTTACCTGATCTCGGGTGGAGTGGCAATAGGGCTGCTAAAATTGGCTTCAGTGTCCTGGGTTATGAAAGGGAAAAGGTGGTTAGGACTCCTGCTGCTGATAGATATCCAGTCACCCTGGAAGTGTGCAATATGGTTATCAGGTGAAGACCATCTTCGCAGAGGGTGTCAAGGCCAATTACAGCATTTGAATTGCTACACTGGCAAAGATCAGCTAACTCAACACAAGATCAAAGCTAGAACTTTCCTTGCTTAACCTATTTTTAAAGTTCTTGTGAGTAATAGGTCATTCATTTATATGTTTTTGCATATTGAAACTAGTTTGATTTGTTTGCAATGAAGGTTATGTAGGCATATACATTTGCACAATTCCCTGAGCAGTAGCTAATATTAAACCTTCAAATCAATTTAATTTAAAACATTTTCCATTCAATGCAAACAGATCCTCGGGTTAAAAGTTGACTATGATCATATGTGAAGAATAATTATGATGGGAAAACTCTTAAACTAATGTGAGGACTGCCCTTTTTAGAACAATGGGTGGGACCATTCACTGTGTTTAATTGACAATTAACAATAGAAACAGAGACTTCATTTTATTTATTTTGTTTGTGTAGATGTATTTTTATTCACTGCAAATTCATGTGTCAACAAATTTTACAATTTTGTTTGTCTTTGGAATACTGTTCCCTTGAGTTGGTATACTTTGGGTCAGGGTATTTTTGTAAATCATGTGTAAGATTTAAATTAGTTGCAAGTTACATATAACTTATTCAAAGCAGCCTCATGGCATTACAAGGAAATACATAGAAATATAGAAATACATATAAGCTACAACATGGAAACAGGCTAATCAGCTGAACCAGCCTGTGTTGGCGTTTACCCTCCACATGAGCAAATAGTTGTAATCATGTTTAACCACCCTATTCTCATATCTCTTCATCCCCTTTTCCTTTATTCACCTACCAAATCTAATTGTAAATGTTGTCATAGTTTCTGCCTCAACCAGTAGCCCTGGTAGTGAATTCCACAGCCTCAATTCTCTGTGTAATGAAGTTTATCTTGCTCTCTGTTGTAAATCTCTTGCATTTAGTTTTGTGTCTATGGCCCCGTGTTCTAGACCCCTTACTGTAATTACTGGAAACAGTCTGCTTCATTCCACCCTGTCTCATCCTTTCATAATTGTAAACACTTCTATTAAACTGTTCCACCTGTCTTTTAATGAAAAAATCCCCAATTTTTCATGTCTTTCTTTGTTTATGTATTTCCTCAAATCAGACACCAGCCTGGTGAATCTGTGTTGTATCTTCTAATCTCTCAATATCCTTCCTAAAGTGCAGAGCCTATTACTGCACAAAGGACTCTAACTGAGATCTTGTTGAGGATTTATATGGGCTTATCACTACCTCTTGGCTTTTATATTCCATATTAAGAAGTGGCATCTAGCCTGTGACCTACAGAATATGTCACTTAAAAAAATGGCTGAGGATAACAGCCCCACTTTCAGTGTCAAGCATGAGGAAGGGTGATTTTAGTGAAGAAGATTTGAAGTTTCTTTGGTTGAAATAAAACCAAGCTATTGAACTTGGGTACCCAGTGTACAGAAGCTACCTAGCGCAAAGCATTGGAAGAAATGACTGATAGAGGAGTCTATGATGTAAAGTGAAGAAAGAGGAAAGGAGCTGTAAAGCCACTGGAATGACTTGAAGTGGAAGGGTGAAAAGAATTTGGCACAAATAAAGCCCAGACTGTCCCAAACTTACAGCAGAAAATGTATAATTCTACATTTAACTGATCATGTAGGAGTATCGAGCTACTTTAAAAAAAAAATATTCATTCCGGGCTGTGGGCATCCCAAACAGCCCTTGAGAAGGTGGTGGTGAGCCGCCATCTTGAACCGCTGCAGTCCGTGCGGTGAAGGTACTCCCACAGTGCTGTTAGGGAGGGAGTTCCAGGATTTTGACCCAGCAACGATGAAGGAACGGCAATATACTTCCAAGTAAGGATGGTATGTGACTTGGAGGGGAACTTGGAGGTACTGGTGTTCCCAAGCGCCTGCTGCCTTTATCTTTCTAAGTGGTAGAGGTCGCGGGTTTGGGAGGTGCTGCCGAAGAAGCCTTGGTGAGTTGTTGCAGTGCATCTTGTAGATGGTACACACTGCAGCCACAGTACGCCGGTGGTGGAGGGAGTGAATGTTTAAGGTGGTAGATGGGGAGCCAATCAACCGGGCTGCTTTGTCCTGGATGTTGTCGAGCTTCTTGAGTGTTGTTGGAGCTGCACTCATCCAAGCAAGTGGTGCCTTGTAGATGGTGGCAAGGCTTTGGGGAGTCAGGAGGTGAGACACTCGCTGCAGAATACCCAGCCTCTTGTTGCCACGGTATTTATGTGGCTGGTCCAGTTAAGTTTCTGGTCAATGGTGACCCCCCAGGATGTTGATGTTCAGGAATCGGCGATGGTAATGCCATTGAATGTCAAGGGTCTTATGTTCATTAATAAATAGACATTCTTATTATGAACACAGCTAGCTTTTGCTAGACACTTTTATTGAGCACATGTGGACTAGGTACAGTATCTGTAGAGGCTTCCATCTTGACTGCTGCCTTGTGGGTAGCCTAGTGCCTCATGGGTAATGTAGTCTTAATATACATACAGCTGGGTAGTGTAGTCTTATACATACAGCTCTACACAGCTCTACGGCTCCACCTAGTGTCCACTATAGAATGACATGTTATTGATCATTACATCCCCCTTTCTTTGAGGTTTAACAAAATCAATATCAATCAACTTTCAAGAAAACAATAAAGGTAATATCAGTAACACTTTTGTTAGTGCTCTATAAACATAAACATTTTCAAAACAGTCAACACATTTTCAAAGCTTTACATTGTACTCAAAGATTAAGTCTATCAGGCGTTTTTACTTCATGTGTGGATCTTCTCAACATGGGTAAGTCTGATGTGTCTTCATGAGATTGTTCTGGCGGTGAATGACAAGATGCAGTTGCGGCATTGTCATCAATCTGCTCTTGTATAGATCGAGGCCTCCTTGCGATCTTTGTTTGGAGAGGGTTTCAGTGTTCCCTTCACTCTTCATGCCATAACTCTCAATGTAGTCAATGCACTCTTGAAAAACTGCTGGCAGCTGGATCCCAAGGAGTTGACCTCCTCAGCCACTTGCATCCACACTGCCTTGGTCTGAGTGGGAGGCCTCTTCCTCTCTGACGAAGGGAAGAGCAACCCCCTGTTGGCCCTAGCCCAATCCACTAATGCTTGCAGTGCCACCTCGTCAAAGCAAGGAGCTGATCTGGCCCTCCCGCTTGTCATATTTGCTGCAGCTCCCTCACACTGCACAGTCAAGAAGCTTGGCAGTCTGCAGAAGAAGCAAGGCTTGCTGTGGACATTAAATGCAGCAGCAATGATGACGTCATCGGAGGGGACATTCAGTCATGAAAAACCCATTTGCAAAGGCTTCCCGCACGTTGGAAATCAATTGGCCAATTCAGTTAAAATTGCATCAATTTCCCACATCCATTTAGATTCGTGTGGGAAACACGAAATTCGGATAACACGACATCATCCAGCACCTGAGTTAAAATTCCCTCCAAAATATTTGCTTAACATCTCTGCCATTTCCTTATTCCCCATAATAATTTTCCTGTCTCAGCCTCTAAGGGTTTACTTTTGTTACTCTCTTCCTTTTTACATACTTGTAGGAGTTCTTGCAGTCTGTTTTTATATTTCTTGCTAGTTTACTCTCATGTTCTATTTTTTTCCCTTTTTATCAATTTGTTGTCATCCTTTGCTGGTTTCTAAAACTCTCCCAATCCTCAGGCTTACTATTACTCTTCAGAACATTATAAGCCTCTTCTTTTAATCTAATACTATCCTTAACTTCTTAGTTAGCCACGGATGGATCACTTTTCCCATGGAGTTTTTATTTCTCAATGGAATGGATATTCGTTGAGAATTTTGGAATATTTATTTAAATGTTTGTCACTGCTTATCTACCATCATACCTTTTAATCTATTTTTCCAATCTACCTTGGCCAACTCGCCCCTCATAAATATGTAATTCTACTTCCTGATCTTCTGAGCCAGGATCCTTCCTCACTGCTGTCCTTATGTCATCCTTTATTATTAGGGCTATCCTCCTCCTTTCCAATTCTGCCTGTCTTTTTGAGATGTCAAGTACCCTGGAATATTTAGTTCCCAACCTTGGTCACCTTGCAACCACGTTTCTGTAATGCCTTTCCATGACAACTGGATCCTCCCCCTCATACTCCAAGTTCTTTGCCAGCCACGACAAGATATCCTTAACCCTGGCCTTGGGCAAGCAACGCATCCTTTGGGACTCAATTTCACAGCTGCAGAGAACACTAGCTAGCCCCTGACTATACTGTCCTCTATCATTACCACATTCTTTTTTCTCACCCCATCCTCCCTGCAGTCCTTTTTTTCATCCATACAGGTAGCAAGCACCACATACTTGTTGGACAAGGCTGAGGCTCCTCCATCACTACATCTTGGGTCCCCATACTAGCCTGACTCGCAGTCACACCCTCCTGTCCCTGACCACTGACTAACTCTAAAGCACTAGGGGTGTGACTGTCTCCTGGAACAAAATATCCAGATAACTCTCCCCCTCCCTGATGCATCACAATGTCTGCAGCTCGGACTCCAGCTCAACAACTCTGAGCCGAAGTTCCTTGAGTTGCAGACATTTACTGCAGATGTGGTTGCTTGGGTTCTCGCTGGTCTCCACAACCTCCCACATGCTGCAGTTATGACACACTATGCCTGCTATGTCTAGCTAACCTTGTTTTATTTATTTAATCAGTTAAAGTTTTTATTCAATCGATTATTTTAGTTTTAATTAATTAATTAATAAAGTAATAGCAAGTTATAGTTTCGTAGCTCTTAGTTTAACCCACTTCCCTAGCTTAGAGTGCAAAAAAAAATCTGTAATACTCGCCAACCAATCACCTACCTGCTCTGCTGTGATGTCACTCCTTCTTGATTTTCGTTGTTTTTGAATTTGCCGCTCAGGTCTGCTCTGATCTAGGCCTTTTCTCGACCTTTATTTATGCCACTGCTCCTCCTCCTGCTGCCGCTCAGGTCTGCTCTGATCTAGGCCTTTTCTCCCACATTATTCAACAACAAAAGTGTTCTCTTGGCTCATGAAAGTAACAAAGGACTTGGCGACTGTGCAGCCATTTTAACGACAAACTCAGCCTCAGGATCAACTTTGGATTTCCCTTGATTTATTTCCGTTTTGCTTCCAGAATCTTTTTCTCTCTTCCAATGTCTTCATCTATTTAGTAAGACACATCTACAGGTTGACATTTCGATTTCATTCTCTGGGAAGTTCTTTTTGCTTCTGTTTTTATTTTCATGGTGAGCAACTTTCTCTTTCCCAGATTTCTTTCCTCATGCAAGTCCTTCAGTCTATTCATTAAAACTATTTGAAAAGAGCATCATCAGTACAGTACGAATTTAACCTGACCTGAAAATAAAATTGCCTTATTTCAGCGCATTTTGCTGGTGCAGTTTACAATAAAATAGCATTGCTCAGATACTCAAAATAATATCCAGCCTATAGGATCCAAAATAATTGTGTTTGCCTACCTGCACTGCCTTTATTATGTCAATATCAATGCTTTGTTCTTTTGAAGCTCTTCAATATGTCAGAGTTCAGCACGTAAAGAAGTAAAATAAAAATAAGCTTTCCCCAGAATCCTCCACATTGTAATCTGGTGCACATAACATTATTTTTAAGCAGTTTGTGTTTGCACTATGGCACATGTCTAAATATCATAAAAAAAACACTTAAGTTATGTTACCTAATTAAGATATATTCACTACATAAAAAGTTCAGTAGGCCCATTCTAATAATTTGTGAATCTTTCTGACTGCTGTGAAGGTGTGCCGAATTAGTCGCTCTCTTGCTCTCTCTCTGGCTGTCTAGCAACCATTGCCACAGCTTCCTGTTCATGAGCTGGCTCTTCAACATCAGTAGTGTCATGACCAGGCTCTCTGGCAACCTCTGGAACATCTACCATCAGTCCTTTCCTGATTGTAAAGTTCTGATGCACACAACAGGCTAGCAGAATTCGTGAGGCAGTGCTGGGCGAATATTGCAAGACACGCCTTTTGGATTTCCAAAGACGTGTCATGCGCTACAGAAGTAGTGGGTATGCCTTGTCACCCAGCAGCCATCCTGACCCGTGCCCCTGCTGTTGAAATAAAGATGTGACACTGGACTGTGGAAATTGGTTGCAGATCTGTGTGCAGCAACAAACTGAGATCCTCCATAGCTTCCTGACTAGATGCGACCTCCTGATTCAGAGCTCTAGAAAAGATCTCGGGAAGTGCACCTGGGTCTATAGATGCTGCTGGAGCCGGAATGCTCTGGCCTTTTTCTGGTGCTGCCTGATTAATCTGATTTTCCTTCCAGCTCCAGCTGCTCCCCTTTTTCCTCTTCCTCCAGCATATGGATTATGTAAAGTGAGATTCCCATTAGGAAGCCTGTTGTGCAGCTCTCCGATCCGAGCTCAGTAATTGTTTTGAATTACAATGCTTTCCAAGTGTAATGCAGATTGTAGGCTAATGCCCCTGAGTATATCAATGAAAGAAATAATTGTGATACCTGCAGTGAGGCCAAGATAGATCCAAATTGAAGGAAAACAATCTGCTATTCGAAGGAGAGAGATTGAATATTCCATATCAAATCAATGTGTTCACAATAATTGCAATAATTCCAAGTTCCCCTTTCCCAAAATAGACAACCAGCAACATCATTTTAGCACGATGTGGCAGTCCTTGTAAACAGAGGACATCATTAAGTGACTTGATAATTGTTTTTATTGCTGGTATCACTGAGGGAGACTTTCGGGTTGTGTGCCAAATAGTTGCGATATTGGTGGTGTGCCCATGGCCTCTAGCCTCCCGCCTGTTTTTGGCAAGAATGCCCATTTAGAGGCCTGCCTGAAAGTTGATTCAGTGGGGTCAAGGTCCTAGATGTTCAACTGCCAGCCACCCGTGTTTCAGGTGAGAAACAGGCAGCCTGCCATTGAAAGGTTCCCTCATTTAAAAAAAAGTATATCTGAACCTTCAAGTATTCAGCTTTTTTACATTTTACTATTTTATGCGTGGATATATCATTATATTTAGTCAGCTCGAGCAATTAACATGTGGTGCTAAATTATGAAAGGAATCCATGTATACTCTTCCTAAAGCTCAGTGGGTAAATGTCCAATGCAGTGGTATTGAGCCATACAAAGCAGAAGGGTCCCAGGTTCAATCTCTGCTCTACATTGAGACAGCTGATACTGTGGTGGGAACACAACAGTTGGCCTTAATGTCCCTAAGCTAGGGTGGAGAACAAAAATAACTCCTACCACCGCCCCCCCCCCCCCCCACCCCGAACTTCCTTCATTCACTGCTAAATAACATGCCAACATTTACTGGAAGATTGACTATTTGGGTGAGGTGCTGAAGGCTGTTGATATCTGTGAAACCAGACCTGAACATGAGGCACCAAATTCAAATGAGGAATGAAAAAGAACTATACCCCTGTCTGAAAAGAGTCCACTCTGTAATCCTAGTAGTGGATGGTACACAGATACACTGTTGTTCACGATAGAATTGGGAGAATAGAAAAAGAAATGAGAATTTTACCTCATGAGGAGCCCATTCCATGCTTCTTACCAGCACTAAATTTAGACCCTGGGTCAAATGATTTTTATTGCCTTTTCATTTTTTGCTATGCAGTAATATTCCAGTAGTGAAGTAGTTCAATGTGAATTAAATGGCTACTAGTTCTGAAGAAATAAAGAAGCATGAAACAAGAAAAGGCCATTTAGCTCAAAGTCTTTGAACCGATGGATTTATCCACTCCTGATGACCCATTGAGTGGGCAGGTTCATCTCCGTAACTTCAGTGGAAGTGCCGTAGAAACCCAGAAAAAATTGTGTCAATGTCTCTTATGCCATTTTTTCAGTGTCCTTGTGACTCTTCCATCGAAGTTATGGCAAACAATCCGGAGAACCCCCGTGAAAATACTTCTCCATGGTGCTTATTGTGGTCGTGGCTTTTTATCATTAGGGTAGCCATAGATAATGCTGATCAGCTTATTTCACTGTCTTTATTCTTGATTTGGAGGTCCTGTTGTGTTCAGGGGGATTGTTGGTGGCTATAATGGCCAGGCTAATTTGACGCTTTCTTGATTTTCTGAGTAGGACTCTTTTAATCTTTTATGTTTATTTTCATCCTGGAGGGCTTTGTGATTTAAGTGTACTGGAGAACACCACAATTTGTTGGAATATCTCTTTTCAGTTTTCACCAATTTGGTATTAGCCTTTGGGCTATAACATTTGGAGAAAAAGGAATTTGATACCGATACCCTTGACTTTCCAGAACTTGGGCAATAATTTTACTTAATTACTAGTGGGGCTGTTAACAATTAACAACTGCAAAACTTAGAAAGCCTCTATTTTTTGACACTGGAGGAGGTATAAAGGCATAAACCTCTTGGTGTGGATGAATCTAGGAAGATTCCAGTTGCACCTG
This sequence comes from Somniosus microcephalus, assembly GCF_052327205.1. Classification (NCBI taxonomy): domain Eukaryota; kingdom Metazoa; phylum Chordata; class Chondrichthyes; order Squaliformes; family Somniosidae; genus Somniosus; species Somniosus microcephalus. The sequence continues at coordinate 93,906,794 of NC_140993.1, read as the reverse complement.
GTTCCTCGCCAAGCAGATTCTACAGACCATCAGTTATTCCAAGTCTGCTAGAATTCACTTTGCAAAGAGTCCAGCGTGCTTACGTTATGATTTGCAAACTAGATAGCTGTGATTTGCACACAACAGTATAAATGGTGAAACGGCACTGCTGTTGACAAATTGATATATATGAGCATCAGTTTACAGTGACAGAAGCCCAGGAGAGAAACTTGTGCATGCAAGGTTATAAACATGCACAGAGCTCCTATCCCAGCAGTTAAATGTTTTGACGACTAGGGCAGGATTGTCTGGACTTAAAGTGCATTTGAAAAGTGTTCAGGAGCTCCAAGGGACACTCCAAACACTTATTAAACTCAGTTTGACACGCTGCTCCAGGTGGTCTCCAACCCAAACCTTCTCCAGCAAGTCTCTGATGACATCTCTCCAGGCCCCGACTCTGATTTCTACTGCAGCCTCAGTGCACATCGAATGCACCCAAAGAACCCAAAGTAGCTTCAGCCTCCTCAATACATTTATTATAATCACAAACCAATCCAGTTTGACCACAATCAACTTCTTTTCCCACATGGAGTACATATGCATAGAACAAAGTGAAAGTACTTGCATTTCTATAGCACCTTTCACCATCTCAGGCTGTCCCAAAGCGCTTTACAGCCAATGAAGTACTTTTTGAAGTGTAGTCACTGTTGTAATGTAGGAAACACAGCAGCCAATTTGCGCACAGCAAGATCCCACGAATAGCAATGAGCTAATAACCAGATAAACTGTTTTAGCGTTGCCAGTTGAGGGATAAATATTGGCCAGGACACCGGGGGGAACTCTCGCTGTTCTTTGAAATAGTGGCATGGGATCTTTAACATCTACCTGAGAGGGCAGATGGGGCCTCGGTTTAACGTCTCATCTGAAAGATGAAAGACACTGCATAAACAACCATGTACTCTGCACCAAAAAGTAATGGGATATGTTATTAAAAATGTTATTACACTGTGGGACTGTGAGTAACTTACAGAAGGATCTCATTGTGCTTTATTCAGAATTTTCCCTTTGCTTAAGGAACAGAAACAATATTGTGTGTAGTAATCTATTTCAGAATACATGCCGGGTAAATCCATAGAGAATGGAGCGATAATCATTAAGATTGCTATGGTCATCCAGTCAGAAGATACAGTTGTAGTGTTTATTGGAAAAATAAATTTAATTTAAAAGCTTTGGAGTTTGTGCTGTCTGAGCAGAATTCTCAAATGGGCTTTTTGAACAAATGAAACTTTTATTTTGCTGTGATACACATGACGTGGATAGCTCAGAGCAACCCGATAGTTTGTTTCTCTAAGCAATGAGAGCCCAAACCATCTACTGAACTTCAGATATTGTGTAAACAAAGTACTCATTTAAAAAAAATTAGATCTCCTTTATCTACACAACACAAAATCGACCCTTTGGTTTATGCCATGCGTTCTGTTATGACATACCATTTGTTTGCAGTGCTGGTAATGGCAGGAAAGCTGTTGGGACGGTGAAGGTGTCTTTTTTGAACGATGCCGAGTTGGAAAGCTGTATGTCCTGGAACAAAATACTCATCAAAGCCAAGCAAGAAATCATTCAATGTGTAAGTTAATTGAGGGGGCAGAAAACTGAAATGCTGAAAGTAAATAGCAAGTCAATCCACATCTGAGAGAGAAAGACAGGTTAACAATTGAGATGTAATGAAAGATCACACACAGAGCATGAACCTGTCTTTCTCCCAGATGCTGATCAACTTGTTGTCTATTTCCAGCACTCTGATATTATTTCATATTTTCAGCATCTGATGGATTTTCTTAACTCTACCATTTTTCATGCCTCTCCAGTTTAGCCTAAAATCAAATTATTTTATTAGTTCATTTTGCATGTTGAGTACAGTCAGAGGTGGTGAGTGAGTCTTGGATCCTTCTTCTGTTCCTTTTTGAAGAGAAAAGCGCAATGGGGCCTTGGCTGAATGCTGGTGATGGGAATTCATCATCTAGTATGCGTGTCATGTGTGGTGTCTGTCAGAGTGGTAAGTTTCAGGATTGCTATTACTTTCCTGTATCCACAAAGATTAACCAGTAATTTTTTAATCTTCTGGAGTTTATATTATATTACGCTGCCTGAAAATTGAACTGTTCATAGCAGCAGCCCTTTCTGTTAATGGGAGTTTGCTCACTGAGACATTTTGATGTTCTGAAATTTAAAAAAATGTGGAAATGTAGCCAAATCCCGCAGTTGGAAATGAACCATCTGAAAATCAACATTGTGAAAATCATGTATCATCAGACAATCCAATCACCATTAGGTTATTCAGATACCGACAGAGGAAAGTATAACCTTACCAAAGAAAGCATGTAAAAAAAGACACAGTTACTTTAACACCGAACTATATGACGATGACTGGATTTATTGTAACAATTTGGATGCTCCTTGATGCTCATTTTCTTTAATTGAATAAAGTCCAAGTTCTGACTCAGAACAGCTGTCATAGTAGACAGGTATATTTCACAGCACTAAGGATCTCTCACAAGAGAGATATTACTATTCTAAGAATTAAACTGATTACAATTGAAATGTTTCTCATCTTGCGAATAAAAAGTTTATAGAAGTTGTGGGCTGCTGTGTTCTTGAATCACATTCAAAAGAGTTAGGGAGTCCTCGTGGAGTTGGAGATCTTGTTGAAGAGATACAAAAAATGTTTCTCGCTTAAATTAGTTTTAGAATGATAACTACGAATAATATTAGCAATGGTAACTGAAGAGATATCCTCTATGTTGAGCCTTCTGGACTCAACATAGAGTTCAACAATTTCAGATCATAACCTCGGCCCCTATCATATATATATGTATATATTTTTATCCACAGTTTTTGTCTGTCATTTTTTTCTTCTCCCCCACATGGCAGCTGTCTTTCATTCTGCCAGCACAATTTACACTTCATCTAGAGCCATCCTTTGTTTCTTAACCTGTTCCATTACCATCTCCTTTTGCCTTGAATATCTATCTCTTAATGTCTCTTAATCTCTTCCGCCTTCCATCCTATCACAGACCTTCCTTTTTGTTTTTTCATCCCCTCCCACTTTCCCAGCCTCTTCACTTGCTTAAAAATCTGTTCCATTTCCTGCTTTTTTCCAGTTCTGACGAAAGGTCATCAACCTGAAACGTTAACTCTGTTTCTCTCTTCACAGATGCTGCCTGACCTGCTGAGTTTCTCCAGCATTTTCTGTTTTTATTTCAGATATTTATACCAGTTGTTTTACTTAGCTGGATAAAATATCACATTCAGAAGCTGTGGGTGCAGATTGTATAATCAGATACGGTATATTGAACATATCTTTTTTGAATCCCAGTTTTCCCCACACAAACCTTTCACTATCCTCTTGCCAGGAGGACAAATTGGGGGTGGAATCCATCTTGGGTGGTAGTGCAAAACCGGCTGGCGATTTACTATTGCCTGGTATGCGCTACTGCCCAAGACGGATTTCACCCCCAATGGGTCCTGATATCACTTATTCGAAAATAAGCCCGTTATATCGTGAGTCCAGCAGGAGGCACAAAATTCAATTGAGGTAACCTGGCAGATAACAGATTATTTAACCTTCTTTCCTTCACCGTTCAAATATAGAATAGCTTGTTAATGCTTTATTTGCACCATCTGATTGCTTGCCTTAGTCAGCAAGGATAAATCACAAAGTAACATTCTAAAGACCTGTTGTCTCAGCCTTCTGGTTGAAAGTGAACTGCTGAACTATTTACAATACTTTTTCAAAACAACAGTTGAGTTATTTAAATATGTAGTCACAGAATCACACAGAATCACAGAAACCCCACAGTGCAGATAGAGGCCATTTCGGCCCATCGAGCCTGCACCGACACATATCCCACCCGATCCCCGTAACCCCTACACCAACACATATCCCACCCTATCCCCGTAACCCCACGTATTTAATCCCCCTAACACTAACCTCTCTATTCCTTTCTAAAAGAGATAATTGCACTGATACAGTTTACAGACTTGCAAATACCACAATAGCAAGAAAGACAAGATGCCTCACAATACGTTTATATGGCAATCAAAGCTGAAGATTAAACTTTGCATAGCAGCTTATGTTTTAATAAGTTATTGTACTCTGAGCCTCTGAAAATCATTTCTAATTAGGTGGCCAAAAAATTACTCTGATCATGTTCGATAGATAATTTGGCTCTCATTTCATCAATGAGCACTGGGCCCAATTTTCCGATTGGTACACTGGCATAAGTGCTGTTTGAGGCAAAACAAAAAAGTGTGATTTGTGTGGCAAGTGGGAAGGAAGGTTAGCACCTGGGTCAGGGTCTTTTGAATGGTTTCTGTACCAGCACCATCATATGTTATCTGCTGTTACAATTTTATGAACACTTTTAACATCTGATCAACTTAAAGAGAGAAGTACTTTGGTTCATTAAAGAAAGGATACAGTAATGGTGTGTGTGGGAGGAGGAAACATACAACCGTAGAGAGAGACTTTTTGGCTCATTATGCCTGTGCTAACGCTTTGCTAGAACTGTCCAACTACCCTGCTCTCTCCTCATAACCTTACTGCATCTTCAAATATTTATTCAATTTTCCCATAGAAGATGCCATGGTCTCTGCCTCAATCTTTCCCTATGGCAAAGCATTTCTAGCTCCGGTGACCCTCTGTACAAAGAAATTTTGTACAGAGGAATTTAAAATTGATGATGCCTTGTCACTGACTTTCCAACTAGAGGAATTAGTCTTTGGGTTCAATATTAACTCCCAACAGGTGGGGAACAGGCGAGTGCAAAACACACTCACAGGCCCAGGGTATTGTAACTCTCAGGCCTCATTTGCATGCCAGCCTGAAGTGGGTAGAAAGTGGTAGATGTTTGGGCGGTCGTCAGCCAGCACCAAGCAGGTAAGTTGCTGAAGGGGGGTTTCAGGAGGGTCTCGTGGGAGGAATGTAAGCAGTTCGATTTCGACACCAAGTATGGGTTTACAACAACAAATCCATTTATTGTGTTCGACCAAGTCCAGAAACACAGCGTCTTTGAGCAGTAGACATACAGAGAAATAAACAATATTACCACGTTTCCCCGGGTGGAGATGTAACCTTGTTGATCTTTTTCGAACCCAACTCTCTCTGCAACTTAAGAAAAGCTTAAGATCTTTATAGGCCATCTCTCATGAACACTGTCATTGCTGATTCATTATGGCATGACCAGTGCTATTGTGAACAAGACACCCAGAAATGAGATTTTCCTTCAAAACACCAGATGCCAACTTGTTTGTTATCCTGTCCTATTGGCCCACTTCCTAGCTTAAGAATGCTTTAACTATCTCGTTGCACAATATGGCCACAAAAATAAGTGAACAGGGATGAATCCTAACAGAAAACAAAGAGTTGGGATAAATGGTTCATTCTCGGGCTGGCAATCAGTAACTAGTGGTGTTCCGCAGGGGTCAGTGCTGGGACCCCAACTCGTTACAATCTATATTAACGATTTGGAGGAAGGGACTGAGTGCAACATATCCAAGTTTGCCGACGATACAAAGATGGGAGGGAAAGCAATGAGTGAGGATGACATAAAAAACCTGCAAAAGGACATAGACAGGCTAAGTGAGTGGGCAGAGATTTGGCAGATACAATATAATGTTGAAAAGTGTGAGGTTATGCACTTTGGCAGAAAAAATCAAAGAGCAAGTTATTATCTAAATGGAGAGAAACTGCAAAGTGCTACAGTACAAAGGGATCTGGGGGTCCTGGTGCATGAAACACAAAAAGTTAGTATGCAGGTGCAGCAGGTGATCAGGAAGGCCAATGGAATCTTGGCTTTTATTGCAAGGGGGATGGAGTATAAAAACAGGGAAGTCTTGCTGCAGTTATACAGGGTATTGGTGAGGCCACACCTGGAATACTGCGTGCAGTTTTGGTTTCCATATTTAAGAAAAGATATACTTGCTCTCGAGGCGGTTCAGAGAAGGTTCACTCGGTTGATTCCGGAGATGAGGGGGTTGACGTATGAGGAAAGGTTGAGTAGGCTGGGACTCTACTCATTGGAGTTCAGAAGAATGAGAGGCGATCTTATCGAAACATATAAGATTGTGAGGGGGCTTGATCGGGTGGATGCGGGGAGGATGTTTCCACTGATGGGTGAGACTAGAACTAGGGGGCATAATCTAAGAATAAGGGGCTGCCCTTTCAAAACTGAGATGAGGAGAAACTTCTTCACTCAGAGGGTAGTAAATCTATGGAATTTGCTACCCCAGAGAGCTGTGGAAGCTGCAACATTAAATAAATTTAAAATGGAGATAGACAGTTTCCTAGCAGATAAGGGAATTAGGGGTTACGGGGAGAGGGCAGGGAAGTGGATGTGAGTCTGGATTCAGATCAGCCATGATCCTATTGAATGGCGGAGCAGGCCCGAGGGGCCGTATGGCCCACTCCTGCTCCTACTTATGTTCTTATGCTCTTATGAATCATACATCCTGCACTTTCAGCATAAACTAAACAGCAGTCAGCTAAATTATACCCTGACACATTAAACCCTAAAGCATCCTGGGAATGAACAACTTTTAACCATTTCATTGGCCGGAATTTTCTCCTAAAAAAACAAATGGGTTTTGAGCGTGGGGGCAGTTAAATTGTTAAAAGTGGGATTCCCAACCTGATCCCGCCTCCAACTCTCCTACTTCCGGTTTTTACGGTGGACAGGTGACCAACCCACACCCAGGGGGGTAAACGTCAAGTTAAATATTATAATGAGGCTAGAAGATGCTCTTTTCACCTTCATTTTGAATTTAACTGCCTGTGGATGGGTTTCACACAATTCATGAAACCTGGTAGTTAAACTGAAACGGGGACTGCTGGAACCAGGAGGTAAATGGTTTTATACCTACCTCCTGGATCCAGGGTCCCTACCTAACCCACCCCCCGTGATCGCCTCCCCAGGCCTCTGATCCCCACCATGAGGCCTTCGCCCCCCCACCCCACCGATGATGCTGAGGCCAGCCCCGATCCTCTCTTTCTCTCCCCACCCCCACCGATGCTCTGGCCGACTCCAGTCCCCGATTCCCCGGCTGACCCCCACCCAGCCAATCCTCCGACTCCGCCCCACCACCCCGCCGATCCCTGAACCTCCCCCTCCTCGACTGAGCCCCTGCTGATCCCTGACCCCCCTGCCCATCCTTCCCTCTCTCTGTATCTGCAGGCCTACCCGCCTACAGCCAGCCAGCCTCCCAATCTGGCTAGCTGTGGGTGGGAAACCGAGGCCTCACATTCAAATTAGGCTCTGCTGTTAAAGTTGGCAGGGCCTGCGGGAAAAATCAAATCAAATCAAATCAACTTTTATTGTCATTGTTAGTGCACAAGTGCAGTACAACGAAATGTAGGCTTGCGGCTTCCGAGAGTGTACATTTAGATTAAGACATTTAAACATTCAACATACATTTGGCTTGTAATACATTAACATAAACATAACCATAATAAAGTGCATTGGCAGATGTGCAGGCTTTAGAGTTTATTTGTGGAGTTCAGTAGGATGACAGCCCTGGGAAAGAAGCTGTTCCTAAATCTGGTCGTATGGGTGTGAATGCATCTGTAGCGTCTCCCAGATGGCAGGAGGGCGAACAGACTGTGGCTGGGGTGGGCAGGGTCTTTAATGATGGACCGTGACCTCCGTAAACAGCGTTTCTGGTATATGTGCTCTATGGTTGGTAGCCAGGTGGCGGTAATGCGTTGGGCAGTTTTGACTACCCGCTGCAGGGCTTTCCGGTCATAGTAGTGATGCACTATCAACAACACCAAAGACTACGAGTTGAACTTATACGAAGTAGGCTTTTATTGACTAAGAACTGGAGCATGCCTCTGCAAGTGGATCCATCCTAAGAGCTCCCGGGGGAAGGGTGGTGAGTCACCTTTATACCCGGGCTTAGGGGTGGAGCCAGGGGTGGAGACATGCCCGGACTTGTACAGAGTTAACAGTGGTTTACCACACAGACATGTACAGAGTTAGCAGTGGTTTACCACATTCACCCCTCGTTTAAAAAAGAGTCCGGCGGGGTGAAGTGTTTCAAAAGTTCGTATACGAAAGTCTCTCCGGGGGTCTTGTCTGCCGTAATGATCTTCGTGGTGCCGGTTGCGGCGGTTCTTTGCCCGCGGCCGCTTCTCGCGTGGGACGGAGCACTGGCGTGTCGTCCTCTCGGGGTAGGGATGGCACCGGCATGTCGTCAGTTCGTGGTAGACACCCCGGTGGTGCGTCATGGGTAGTGGTGGTGGGTGGAGGTAGTGGATGGTGATCGATGGTGTTTTGGGTGGTACCTGAGGGTGCGAGGTCTCGAATTGAGACTGTGTCCTCCCGCCCATCAGGATACGCCACGTAGGCGTACTGTGGGTTGGCGTGGAGGAGGTGAACCTTTTTGACCAGAGGGTCCGTCTTATGGCTCCTCACGTGTTTCCTGAGCAGGACGGGTCCCGGAGACGTCAGCCATGGCGGTAGTGATGTCCCCGAGGTGGATTTCCTGGGGAAGACGAACATCTTCTCGTGAGGGGTGGCGTTTGTGGCAGTACAGAGCAGTGATCGTATGGAGTGGAGCGCATCGGGGAGGACATCTTGCCAGCGGGAGATTGGGAGGCCCTTGGATTTTAGGGTGAGCATGGCGGTCTTCCACACCGTTGCGTTCTCCCTCTCTACCTGTCCGTTACCCCGGGGGTTGTAGCTGGTAGTCCTGCTTGTGGCTATGCCCTTCTCGAGCAGGTACTGGCGCAGCTCGTCGCTCATGAACGACGAGCCCCTGTCGCTGTGGATGTAATTGGGGAAGCCAAATATGGCGAACAGGTCGTTGAGGCACCTGATGACTGTGGCGCTGGTCATGTCCGGGCAGGGGATGGTGAAGGGGAAACGGGAGTACTCGTCAATAATATTGAGGAAGTACGTGTTGCGGTCAGAGGAGGGAAGGGGCCCCTTGAAATCGACGCTGAGACGTTCAAAGGGGCGGGTGGCTTTAATCAGGTGTGCCCTGTCTGGCCTATAAAAATGCGGTTTGCATTCGACGCAGACCTGGCAGTTCCTGATCATGGTCCTGACCTCCTCGATGGAGTAAGGCAGGTTGCGAGCTTTAATAAAATGGAAGAACCTGGTGACCCCCGGGTGGCAGAGATCATTGTGGAGGGTCCGTAGCCTATCGACTTGTGCGTTGGCACATGTCCCACGGGATAGGGCGTCTGGGGGCTCATTAAGTTTCCCGGGCCGGTATAAGATATCGTAGTTGTAGGTGGATAACTCGATCCTCCACCGCAATATCTTATCATTTTTGATTTTCCCCCTTTGTCTGTTGTTAAACATAAATGCTACTGACCGTTGGTCAGTGAGCAGGGTGAAACGTTTACCGGCCAGGTAATGCCTCCAATGCTGTACAGCCTCCACTATCGCCTGGGCCTCCTTCTCGACTGAGGAGTGTCGAATTTCGGGGCCCTGGAGGGTCCGTGAAAAGAAGGCCACGGGTCTCCCCGCCTGGTTAAGGGTTGCGGCTAGGGCGAAGTCGGATGCATCGCTCTCCACTTGGAAAGGGATGGACTCATCCACTGCGTGCATTGTGGCCTTCGCAATGTCCTCTTTTATGAGGGTGAAGGCCGCACGGGCCTCTGCCGTCAGGGGGAAGGAGGTTGACTTGATGAGGGGCCGGGCTTTGTCCGCATAGTTGGGCACCCACTGGGCGTAGTAAGAGAAGAACCCTAGGCATCTCTTCAGGGCTTTTAGGCAGTGGGGGAGGGGTAGTTCCAGGAGGGGGCGCATTCGGTCGGGGTCGGGGCCGATGACTCCGTTTTCCACCACGCAGCCAAGAATAGCGAGGCGCGTGGTGCGGAACATACATTTTTCTCTGTTGTATGTCAGATTCAGCCGTTGGGCCGTACGGAGGAATTTTTCTAGGTTGGCGACGTGGTCATGCCGGTCATGGCCGCAGATGGTGACATTGTCTAGATAGGGGAAGGTGGCCTGCAACTACAACTACGATATCTTATATCGGCCCGGGAAACTTAATGAGCCCCCTTTGGAAGACCGAGACCCTGTTGGTGACGCCGAAGGGGACTCGCAGTAAGTGGTAGAGGCGACCGTCAGCCTCGAAGGCCGTGTACTGGCGGTCCTCAGGCCTGATGGGGAGCTGGTGGTATGCCGATTTCAGATCAATCGTCGAGAATACCCGGTATTGTGCTATCTGGTTGACCATGTCAGATATGCGGGGAAGTGGGTATGCATCTAATTGCGTGTATCGATTGATCGTCTGGCTGTAATCAATAACCAGGTGCTGTTTTTCGCCGGTCTTCACTACCACCACTTGGGCTCGCCATGGGCTGGTGCTGCCCTCGATAATCCCTTCCCTCAGGAGTCTTTCTACTTCTGATTTAATAAAGCTCCTGTCCCCGGCACTGTACCGCCTGCTTTTAGTAGCAATTGGCTTGCAGTCTTTGGCGAGGTTAGTGAACAACGGGGGGGGGTTTGACCTTCAGGGTGGACAGGCTGCATACTTTGCACGGCGCCATGTTTAAATTCTGCCGGCTGCAGACTGTAAGTGGGGGCAGGGGCCCGCCATATGCCATCGTGACGCTCTCCAGATGGCACTGGAAGTCTAATCCTAGCAGTACGGGAGCGCAGAGCTGTGGCAGGACGAGGAATTTAAAATCTCTGTACTCCACGCCGTTCACTGTCAGAGTCGCTACACAGTAGCCGCCGACGTCCGCCGTATGGGACTTTGAGGCCATAAAGACCTGGTGGCGTGTGGGCATAACCGATAGGGAGTAGCGTCGCACCGTGTCGGGGTGGATGAAGCTCTCCGTGCTTCCGCAGTTGAAAAGGCAATTTGTGGCATGGCCATTTACCTTTACGTTCATCATGGACCTGGCTAGTTGATGGGGCCTAGATTGGTCCAGGGTGATGGAGGCCATCGTCGAGGTCGGTGGGTCGCTGTAGTATTCGCCCGCACCGGGGGCCTGGTCCTGAAATGGTGTCCAAGATGGCGGCTCCCCTGCGGCTGGTGGTGCCCAAAATGGCGGCCCGCACGGCTCACACGTGATTGGTGGGGTCCAAAATGGCGGCCTGCACGGTTCACACGCGGCACTGCTGGAATTGGGGGTCGATTTCGCCTTGCACACTATCGCATAGTGGCCTTGCCGCATTTGGAGCAGGTCGCGTCCTTTGCTGGGCATTGCTGTCTGGGGTGCTTGGCCTGGCCGCAGAAGTAGCATTTCTGGCCTCTGGTCATTGCAGCTGTAGTTGGGCTGCTGGCGGCTTGTGGCCTTACCGGGTCCCAAGATGGCTGCTCCCGTGACATCCACGTGGCCATCCGGTCAGGGGGGTAGGCGTCCATGTTCTGGAGGGCCACGTCTAACGAGTTAGCGAGGGCCACCGTCTTCTGCAGGTCGAGCCCCCTCTGTTCCAGCAGCCTCTGCCGTGTATAGTTGGACCTGATGCCGGCTACGTAGGCGTCTCGGATCAGGTCTTCCGTGCATTCCTTGGCCGTCACCGCTTTGCAATTACAGGCCCGGCCGAGGACTCTCAGTGCCAGTAAATATTCGGCGCCCGATTCCCCGGGGCGCTGTTTTCGGGTAGCCAGGAGGTGTCTGGCGTAGACATCGTTAACAGGCCTCACGTATTGTTCCTTTAGCGTCGCGATGGCGGCCGCGTAAGTTGTGGCGTCTCGGATGATCGAGTAGACTCGGTGGCTCACCCGTGAGTTCAAGACAAGCCGTTTCGCGTCATCTGTAATGACGGTAGTGCTGGAGGCCTCCAGGAAGGCTTCGAAACAGCTCAGCCAGTGTTCAAAGTTATTGGCTGCATCTGCTGCTTGAGGATCCAGGTCTAAATGTTCCGGCTTCAAGATTTGCTCCATGTCGAAAATTTAGTCAATAAAATTGATGCACTATCAACAACACCAAAGACTACGAGTTGAACTTATACGAAGTAGGCTTTTATTGACTAAGAACTGGAGCATGCCTCTGCTAGTAGATCCATCCTAAGAGCTCCCGGGGGAAGGGTGGTGAGTCACCTTTATACCCGGGCTTAGGGGTGGAGCCAGGGGCGGAGACATGCCCGGACCTGTACAGAGTTAACAGTGGTTTACCACACAGATATGTACAGAGTTAGCAGTGGTTTACCACAAGTAGCTACAGCTGCCATACCATACTGTGATACAGTTCGTCAGGATGCTCTCTATTGTGCAGCGGTAAAAGTTAGAGAGGATCAGGGGTGACAGGGTACATCCCTTCAGCCTCCTTAGGAAATATAGGCGCTGCTGGGCCTTCTTCACCAGAGAGGAGGTATTGAGGGACCAGGAGAGGTCTTCCGTGATGTGGACTCCGAGGAACTTAAAGCTGTCCACCCTTTCCACCACAGCCCCATTGATGTGGATGGGGGTGTGACCTCCGCCTTTAGGCTTCCTGAAGTTCACAATGATTTCTTTGGTTTTCTTGATGTTAAGGGCCAGGTTGTTATCAGCGCACCACTTCACGAGTTGCTGGACCTCCTCCCTGTAGGCTGACTCATCCGTCCTCATGGGTTTCCCACCCGCCCCGGAGGCCCCCCGCCCCCAACCTGCCTCCCTTGAGAAAATTCCGGCCATTATTTCTAGTTACAGTAAAAATCTACAAGCCATTTATAAGTAAAAGAAAATCAAAAACTTTAATCATATGAGATTGAACCAAATCCTAATCCTATATATGCATATGTATAATTTGTATGTATATAAGAATAGTGTTGTATCTTGAGGTGGCCATAGATGGAGACGGACACAGGTTAACTCCGTAACATGGTTTAATCAACACTTGCACATAAAAGCTTCTGCCATGAGGCAGCAAAAACAAAGAGTACCACCAGTACAGACCAGACTTAACTCAGGAGACCAATTGCCACAGCACCACCTGGTGGATCAGGTTACTCATAACCTCCCAGGTTACTACAAATAGGGTATCTTACAGGGAGAGGCGGAGGGGAGGGAGTCCGGGGCAGGGAAAGCAGTGACTTTCTTTGTGGGGCTCAAATGAGCACTGCTGCTTATCCTGGCCCCACAAAGGAAAGATTTTGGCTTAACATTGAGGCTGCGACCGACCTGCTCACCTGGAGGGAAGCCATGGCAGCTTCCTCACTCAGGCCTGAGTTAAAATCCAGTTGGGGTCCCATTGATGTAATTGATGTCAGGGTCCCGCTCACCCATCACTTCTGTCCTTGTTGGCCTACATTGGCTCGCGATCACCCAACACCTCCAGTTTAAAATTCTTATGCTCATGTTTAAACCGCTTTATGGCTTTGCCCTTTCCTATCTCTGAAACTTCCTCTAGCCCTATAAATACCATCTCCTGGGGAAGAATACTCTGTTCTTCTGACTTTGGCCTCTTGTGCATCAACCTTACCATGCACCCCACAACGGTTGGAAGTGCCTTCAGTCACCTTGGCTCCATGTTCTGGAATTTCTTCCCTAAACCCCTTGACCTCTCTGCCACCCACTCCTCTTTTAAGACCCTCCTTAAAATTCACCTCTGACCAAGCTTATGGTCACCCACCTCCTTATATCTTTGATTCAACATCCAGTTTTTTGATTTTCTGATTGCGTCACTGTGAAGTGCTTGCTGCATTTTTCTACAGCAAGTAAATGCGAGGCTGTTGCATTTTTCTTTGATACTTTACCTCACAAAACTGGTTTTGCGAGACCTTTCAGAAATTCGAGGTGCATTTTTGCAGTAAAATTAATCCTGCAATAAAACTGTAACATTTGTATTTCAATTATGTCAGTTACTGTATTCAGAAGTATTTTTTGGTACAGTAATGCTGTTTTGTTCCTTCTCCCCTTCTGCCAGTCTTCCTGAAAACACATTTTTTTTGACTGAGTGGGCAGCTTTGTGTTAACCAGAAGGTCCACAAAAAGCATCTTGTGGTAACGCTACTTGGCAACTCTTCAAGGGGGCACAGTTGATATGAACACCTCACCATGCGCGCCACAAACTTGCAGCCTACCAGTCCACCTTGGAGCTCCATTGCATGATTGGTCCTTCTAAATCTCCTTTATAACCATGAGAAGTCCCCCTTCCAGATGTAATATAAAAGCCATGCATCTTTTGAATACCGTTTTTGTTTACACTCCAATTTAGCACTAAATTTACATTGTGTGGTAACAAATGTACAAATTCCTAATGTGTTCATACTTTGCCTGTGCTCATATTTTGTTCACAATTTTAGTAGAGATCTCAACCCATTTCTTTTAAATGCATTAAGTGTCCAGATGTTGTTATTGCCCAGTGTAATTCCAAGGGCTTTATTCGTAAATTTGTAACAATTTGCAATTTAATTACTGTGAATTATGGAAAACTGTCTCCTCGTGTCATTGTTAAAAATAACCTGTGGGCTGGGACTTTATTTTGATCCTAATCATTAGTGGTGTTTCTAGAGAATATTGTTAAACAGGGATTTGTCATATATTTGCTGTCTTGTGGAATTAATACATGGCTGTTACATTTAAATTCCTTTGTAATTAGAAAGTGCTTGTACCTAATGAGAGAAACGAGCACATCGTTTGCATGTAATTAATTGCACAGGCTAATTAGTAATGGTTCGGTGGCTATCCAGTGAGTTTCTTAAAATCACTTAACAAGTGCTATGTATTCCAATTGATCTAGTAAATTAAAAACAGAAGAGGGTGAATTCAGATTTAACAGTCTGGGGATAGGTTAATGCAGTATAACGTTAAAGTAAAATACTGTATTAGAATCAATTGGAGAGAGACTTAAACAATTTCTTGGATTTCGTAATCAAATCCTATATCTAGAGGTAAATCCATTCTTAAGCATGTAACTGATTTTGTAGAACTTCATATATCTTCAAGACAAGTGTACCTATGTGCTCTGTTGCAGTACATAAATTATTCAAATTTATAAAATGTAGTCTTTTATTTACTGTGTCAAGATATTAATCACATTTAAGCCAGCTAAATTCAGCAGATTAAAAATTAAATATGTTAAGCAAATTAGAAGGTAGACTTTCCACTTTGGGTGCAACCAGCAATCCAGGCGCAATTGCGCCCAAAATTGCATTAGTTTTGAGAAGTTGTTTTTATTCAAGTTTCCACTCAAACTCATTTACATATTGTCAAACGTAAAATCTGCCATGAGCCAGTGCAATCGGGCACAGTTTTAGAATACAGCTGAAAAGCCACAAAAAATAAGTATTTTTAATCAGTGTCTAGTCCACCACCTGTGAGTAACCTGATTTTAAATGACTGAAAATTATTTAAAAAGCTATACAGAACCATTTGCGAGATATATTGTTGTGTAGTACAATTTCTTAGTAAATTAACAAAAAGTGAAAGCTTTTAAACCATTCCTATTGGTGCCCTTTGCATCAAAAAGAACAGCTTAATTTGAAGAGCCTCGTTGAAGGCCTGCAAACGGGCGCAATTAGTGGAAACTCCCAAAGGTGATTCATTCATCCTGGGAGTGTGGCCAGCTTTGTGGGTGGGTCTGCTTCCAGCATGATCTTTTTAATCTAGCGCAAAAGATAGCAGAAACTTGATTTGCGCTGAATATAAGTTGCACTTGAAATTGGCAGAGTTCGGATGAAGTGCAACCATAGAAACATAGAAGATAGGAGCAGGAGTAGGCCATTCGGCCCCTCGAGCCTGCACCGCCATTCAATGCGATCATGGCTGATCATCCAAATTCAGTACCCGGTCCCTGCTTTCTCCCCATACCCCTTGATCCCTTTAGCCTTGAGAAATATATCCAACTCCTTCTTGAATATATTCAATGTATTAGCCTCTACTGCCTTCTGTGGTAGAGAATTCCACAGGTTCACCACTCTCTGAGTGAAGAAATTCCTCCTCATTTCTGTCCTAAATGGCCTACCCCTTATCCTTCGACTGTGACCCCTGGTTCTGGACTCCCCGACCATCGGGAAAATCCTTCTAGCATCTAGTCTGTCTAGTCCTGTTAGAATTTTATAAGTTTCGATGCGATCCCCTCTCATTCTTCTAAACTTCAGCGAGTACAAGCCCAATCGATCCAATCTCTCCTCATACATCATTCCTGCCATCCCAGGTATCAGCCCGGTGAATCTTCGCTGAACTCCTTCCATGGCAAGAACATCCTTCCTCAGATAAGGCGACCAAAACTGCACACAATACTCAAGATGTGGTCTCACCAAGGCCCTGTACAACTGCAGCAAGACATCCTTGTTCCTGTACTCAAACCCTCTGGCTACGAAGGCCAACATACCATTTGCCTTCTTAACCGCCTGCTGCACCTGCATGCTTACCTTCAGCGACTGGTGCACAAGGACACCCATGTCTCGTTGCACTTCCCCTTCTCCCAATCTATTGCCATTCAGATAATAATCTGCCTTCCTGTTTTTGCTACCAAAGTGGATAACCTCACATTTATCCACGTTATATTGCATCTGCCATGCTTCTGCCCAATCACCCAACCTGTCCAAATCATCCTGGAGTTTCTCGGCATCCTCCTCACAGCACATACGCCCACCCAGCTTTGTGTCGTCTGCAAATTTGGAGATATTACATCTAGTTCCCTTGTCTAGATCATTAATCTTTATTGTGAATAGCTGGGGTCCAAGGACTGATCCCTGCGGTACCCCACTAGTCACTGCCTGCCACTCGGAAAAAGACCCGTTTATTCCAACTCTTTGCTTTCTGTCTGCCAACCAGTTCTCTATCCAAGTCAGTACCTTGCCCCCAATCCCATGTGCCTTAACTTTACATGCTAATCTCTTATGCGGGACCTTATCGAAAGCCTTCTGAAAGTCCAAATACACTACATCCACTGGTTCTCCCTTATCTATTTTACCAGTTACATCCTCAAAAAATTCCAAGCGGAGAATGCAGGCCATTTTGCACCAAGAAAAATTGTGGGCAGGTATGAATAAGAATTATGTGGAGCCAAATTTTCTCCGGTCACACGAGGTCCCTGTACCATTTTGCACCCTTTAGAAATCCAGTCAAACTCAGGATGCATGTATTATAATGTCATGTAGCATATTTTCCACCATTTGTGTTCTAGCAATGCTGGGTGCAGGGTTGCCTGTGTGTCCCTGATAACCAATGTTGGTAAGGGCCTGGGATTTTAAATTTAAAAGGCTGGTTTTGACGATGATGTCAAACACAACTAGTGAGAAGGTGCATTTCAGTGTAGTTGGCATCATTTTTTTTATTTGTTTATGGGATGTTGGCGTCGCTGGCAAGGCCAGCATTTATTGACCATCCCTAATTGCCCTTGAGAAAGTGGTGGTGAGCCGCCTTCTTGAACCACTGCAGTCCTTGTGGTGAAGGTACTATTACAGTGCTTGTTAGGGAGGGAGTTCCAAACATTGTTTGTAAACAAATGAGAAAAGGTTTGCCAAACACTTCACTATCTATGGCCCATATTTTCTGATCCCTACGGGTGTGTACGAGCTGTGTACACACCCGTAGGGACCTCAAGTGCCGGTTTCAGACATGCGAAGCGCATGTGCTGAAAGCTGGCACTTCTGATCTGTCAAGAATCCTCTTGACAGATCCTCCACCTGCCCAGGAGAAGGGCCTCTGCAGGTGGAGAGTTCTTCTTTCTGCAGAATCTCTGCCCGCTGAAAACCCTTAAAAATCTTACACCTGGCGTAAGGCCTGCTTTTACCAGCCTAAGAGTTTAAAAAAGTGAAAAAAAAAATTCACTCATTTATAATTTAAAAATACTTTTTAAAAAGGTAAGTTTATTTTTAGCCCTGTAAAAAACTTTAATTTTTTTTCAAAAAATTAAATTTTTGTTTAAAATATTTAATGTAATTTTAACAAATTTTTAAAAAGTGATTAAAAAAATTATTTAATGTTTTGATGTTTTTTCAGTGATCCTCATTCATACTTTTGACAGGTCTAAGCTGTCAAAAGTATGAAGGGGGATTCCCTTCTTCCATTGGTTCCCCATGGCCCACGTGATCCCAGGGACGCTTGCGAACCACATGCGCCCGTGGGATACCTGGGCCCTGCGCATTTCGTAGAGCAGAGGCCCAGGAGCGGAAATGGCCGGACCTCTGGAGCCTTGAGGTAAGGGCATAGATTTTTTCCAGATTGGAGGCCTCCGCACGCAGGAAGCCTCCGATCGGAAAATACGGGCCATTATCATCATTTACAGTAATTTGAATAGGTGGCCTCAAATGGATAGGCTAGTTTAAACACAGCTGCACCCAAGCAGCAGAAGGATGCTTTGTGCATTACATGGTACACCATCCTTGTCATTATCGCTCCTCAAAAGTAAAATTTCACAATTCATAAGTCAAAAATTGTCTCACTTTAGGCTAGGGGAACAAAAAAAAAGATTGGCTTGAATATAAAAGACCGATCACAAGCCATCATCTCTCAAGTGAGTTATGCTGATTGGGTAAAATCTACTTTCATAAGAACATAAGAAACAGGAGCAGGAGTAGGCCATTTGGCCCTTTGAGCCTGCTCCGCTCTTCAATAAGATCACAGCAGATCTTCAACCTCAACTCCACCTTCCCGCACTATCCCCATATCCCTTGATTTCCTCAATATCCAAAAATGTATCGATCTCTGTCTTGAATATACTCAACGACTGAGTATCCACAGCCCTCTGGGGTAGAGAATTCCAAAGATTCAAGTAGAAAAATGCTAAATTAGCAAGCAGCAACAACTGAAATCAACCAATCACCACTTCCATTTACTAAGCAGCTACCAATCAGCAACTAGGAAGCAGCAGAAAAGCAGCCACCCAAATGTTTCAAAAGATTTTTTACAAAGTGCCTTTTGTGATTATCTTCATTAATAGGAGCAGCTGAGTTTATACCCATATAAATAATGTTTTATATGTTAATGAGCAAAAAAATTGCTAAAGTGATAAAACTTATCCATGCAGTTGTTCCTATGGTGTTGTAAATCCCTTTAACCTAATACACTGTTCACCCATCCTTAACTCGCACTATCTCCATATAGTGCAGCTGGGCAGTGAAGGGGAGGAAAAGTCTAATTTATAATCTTGGAAATAACTATAAAGAGGAAGGTTTTGAGGAGGAAATAATCAACAAGAAAGTTATTTTTTATCTTAAGCAAATACTGCAAATCTATCTTGGGAGGTACAGCAAAAAAATTCTAATGTAAAGAACTGGAAATAAAGTTTTGAAAAACAAAGTTACTTGCACCATAAGCAAGTTTTATAAACTGCAAATCAAATACTATATCTGTATTTATTCAGTGACATCATGGGATAGGAACACAGGATCAAGAGTAGCCCATTTAGCCCCACGAACCTGTTCTGCCATTCAATGAGATCATGGCCGATCTGTGACCTAACTCCATTTACCCGCCTTTGCTCCATATCTCTTAATACCTTTAGTTAACAAAAATCTATAAATCTCAGGTTTAAAATTAACAATTGATCCAACATCAATTGCCATTTGCGGAAGAGAATTCCAAACTTCTACCATCCTTTGTGTGTAGAAGTGTTTCCTAATTTCACTCCTGAAAGGTCTGGTTCTTATTTTTAGACTATGCCCCCTCGTCCTAGAATCCCCAACCAGCGGAAATAGTTTCTCTCTATCTACCCTATCTGTTCCCCTTAATATCTTGAAAACTTCAATCAAATCAAGTCTTAACCTTCTACATTCCAGGGAATACAACCCTAATTTGTGTAATTTCTCCTTGTAATTTAACCCCTGGAGTCCAGGTATCATTCTGCACTCCCTCCAAGGCCAATATATCCTTCCTAAGGTGTGGTGCCCAGAACTGTTCACAGTACTCCAGCTGTGGTCTAACCAGGGCTTTGTATAGCTGTAACATAACTTCTACCCCCTTGTATTCTAGTTCTCTAGATATAAAGGCCAGCATTCAATTAGCCTTTTTGATTATTTCCTGTACCTGTTCATGACATTTTAATGATCTATATAACTGGACCCACACGTCTCTAATATTCTTCTCTTGAGTCAGTCATATAATGTATTGCTTAACTAAATGACAATGATGAGTGAACCACTGTTATATTTAGGCTGCAGTAGAATTGCAATGAACATCAGAAACTGCATGTTAGGTCCTGAACAACTGATACTGGACCCATTTTCCAATGTAAAATAGTCCAAAGTGTAGGGCAGATTTTCCATGTCCTCCCACATGGTGAGGTACCTCGTATGTCATGAGTATGCATTGGAAAATCAATTTTCCATCCATTGTTGGGACCTCACTGTGTGAAGATTGAGAAATCCTCAGAGAAAACTGTTGTGTATGTACCTTTAAGGGAATAACTGGTCTCAGACTGCAGTACCGGCAGTGACCACCCCTGTATAAAAGGCCCTAGCAGGCTTCTGTAGTTTCAGTTTCCAGGTTGTCTCCATTCAGTAAAGACTTGTTATAATCAACTCCTGCAGTCCGTGTCTCAATTATACACGGACATAATAAAAACCTTATTTACAAAACTCATTTTGAAATAATTTTTGTAAAAATTGTCATTACTGATTTAACACATACCAACTCCTTTTGCAATGTACAATGGTGTGATTATATACAAAGAACAACATTATTAATTTAAACTGGCCAGTCCCTCGCCCATCACCATTTTTGTGACGGTTTTCGTTTTAGTAGGGGAATACTTTGGAGTTACAGCAACAATGGGATCCTTGATTAATGAGTCACATTCTTAGGGAAGTTTTCAACTGATGAGAAGCCTGTGATATACCTTGCTCAACTTATCCTGCATTTGGCCTCGATATTTAATTTTCTTTAATTACAATTCCTCGTAAATCCAGTTACTACTCTTTCACTAGTTTCACTTTTTTCCCAGTGTTTATACTCAGTTGAATTGGTCTGTGGAACAGGCTCATGGGGCTAAATTGGCCTACTCCTGCTCCTATGTTCCTGAGTGTTTCCTGAGTATCAAGCATATCAGTAATCCATTGGTGTCTATGGTCACCCCTCATCTTATATTGTGACGGGTATGGGAGCCACGGGGCCGTGTAGACACGGGGCCGTGCTGTCCGGGCAAGGTAGGTTCTGGACCCAAGTGCAGAAACGAGGCGAGAGGCAAATATACAGTACTTTGTTTGAACTTTACTAGATTCACACATAACTAGATTCACACAAGGAACACAGCAACAAACATAAAAACTTAAGACAAGCTACCAAACGGCTAGTCAAGATAGGAACTCAGGACAGCTTCCATGAGGCAACCCACTTGTCCAAACGGAGCTCGAGATAAGCCACCACAAGGGCAACCGGCTTGCCGAGACGAGACTCGAGACAAGCTACCACAGGGGTAATCGGCTTATCAATACCGAGCTCAAGACAAGCTTCCACATAGCAACACGCTTGTCCAAACAGCACCTTATCAAGACTAAGCAACTTGTCAGCACCTAGTCAAGACCGAGAACAAAAGGCAGAACAACAGACTTAGATACATCTTAAATACAAGCAAGAACCATAGCAACCAGCTTGTCAAGGCAAGCTGCCACAGAGCAAAGGATAGTCAAGACAGAGCACCTAGTCAAGACTAACTCCCTAGTGAGGACTGAGCACAGAGGGAAGAAACCATAGAACTTATATACTAACAAAACCAGGTGAAACCCATGAACAGATAACAGGCAGTTAAGAATTAACAGGAAACTAGAAACAATTAACCAAGGGAAACAAAGTGAAGGTGCCATCTAGAGGCTACAGAAGGAACTGACTGGCACCCTCACATATATAGGTCTTTATCTGAAAAGAAGAGCTGTATTAAATAAGAGGTGAGCCAACAAAAAGTTAATGAGCAAGAGGAAAGTGCCAAAATGTTCTCAAGTTATAACACAGTAGGCAGATCTTTCTGACCTGTAGTATTCTTGCTACCATGGATTTAGGCATGTGGGTAGAAGGAAATTGAGTGGCCAGACTCTGGTCCAGATCCTGCATAAAATTCACCAGTTGCAATCCTGCAGTCAGTCTTCATATCAATCAGCTCAGCTAATGAAATTAAGTTGATTCCCTGCTAAATCTCTCAAAGTTTGGGTGGAAGTACTTTTGCCATTCACAGCAAACATTAAAGGTAAGTTGCACGGTTCTTTGAAAATTAAAAAGACAATAAGGCTTTTTTGTGAACATAACTCAAGTGGATAGTTTGTGAGCTATTTTAATATGATTTAAATTAACGTGTCCTGAGTATCAGGCATATCAGCAATCCATTGATGCCTCATGAAATGCCATTTTCCATATGTAAGACCAAAATGATGACAAAACATTCGACTGAGAGCATCACAGCCAAGCACCATTTTGTCAAAATTTGATGTCCTCATGCACATTTTCTGGTGGAGGAAATTGGACATTTATCAAGAATAAGTAACTTGGCTTCCCCCTCCCCTCTCTGTTGCCTAGGGACAATGAGACTAACTGTAGTGTCCCCACGATTACCAAATTGAGACCAGATATTGAAACTGGTGGTGTTACTTTATTAAATTCATATTCAGTACATTTGCCTTCTGAGAGAGTTTTCCCGAAGGTTTGATTCTAGCAACTTTGTGGAACATTGGCTGACAAATTATACAAGTGCATGTGAAGTCAAATCATGATCCCAGCTTATGGTAAGCAGCTATAACTTTTAAACAGGCCAGAATCCATGTTTGCCACAGTCTGAAAAGCCCTATTTATTTGAGCCATGCCACTTTATGGTCCCAGAGTCGTGATGTAAAGTGCTATCTTCTGCAAAGAAATCAATCTTTTGCCTAGCCTCTCCCACTAGATCATCGGCGGAGGTCAGGAAAATCAGTTGGACCATACCATGGAGAGTTCCAGCGTTCATGTGCTCAGTTATAATTGGATTATTGTTTAGCAGTGACAACCATTCAACCAAATACACTCTAGCCCTGCTGATCTGGGCCTTTGTTACTAAAGCAGACTGTTGTCTATGGCTGAACGAGAAAAAGGAAGACAAAAATGCAGTAGAACATTTATGAGGTCAAAAGTGAAGAAATATAGCAAAAAATTGATTTTTTTTTACTTAAAAAGGAAATAATTTCTTCCCAGTTTTATTAGTGTTTTTTCATTATAATGAATTATGCATGATTTTCTTTTTGGAAAAACAGTCCAAATTCTGTGGAAAGTTACGTAGCAACACAAAGTCTGTATTCAAAAGATATCACTATGCAGTATTGGTAACCTTTAAGTACAATCTCACACACTTTTTCATAATACAGAATAGTGCTTCAGAATGCTATTCTGTGCTTCTGTGTGAGCTAGTGAAATGTAGCATATTTTCTTCCTCTTGATTTCCTCTTAAGTGAATGTTTGGACTACTGCCAAAGTATTTAAGTGTTAATAAACAGCAGTGCTGTCCATGGCTGCTCAACCTAGGCAAATGCACATAGATTCTGAGGTTGGTACTTGGCTTTGTGGAGAATCATGGGAATACAGACTGCCAATGTGCTGTGTACCACCAGGTGATCCAGACCAACTGCATTGTAATTATTCAGTGATGAAAATTTTGCTCATTAATAGATACCCCTGTTAGAGGATCTCCATCGGACTACCTCAGATGAGTCCTTTTTTTAAATAATGTGCATCTGTTCAAAGACACTGACCTTTAGATTTAGAGTCAATTGGATTAGCTTCAAGTTCCCTGGTGGAGAATAGTAAATTCTGCCATTTTCCAATGTAATAAATATCCAAACCTACACCCATCCCACTCAAACGAGCCAGCTTTGGAAGTAAAAGCTGAAAATACTCAGCCGGTCAGGCAGCATCTGTGGGGAGAGAAACAGAGTTAAAGTTTCAGGTCGATGACTTTGCATCAGAACTGGAAAAACTTAGAGATCTGATAGGATTTAAGCAAGTACAGGAGCAGGGAAAGGGGGGGAAGGGGAGGAAAGAACAAAAGGGAAGGTTTGTGATAGGGTGGCAGGGAGGAGAGATTGAATAACAAAAAGTATGATTGTACAAAGCAAAAGGAGATGGTAAAGGGTCAAGTAAATAAACAAAGGTTGGGTCTAGAAGAGGTGTAAATGGGAATAGCAGAATCATCAGCAACAGCTGCCGTCTGGGAAAAAATGGGGACAGAGGTTATGATCTGAAATTGTTGAACTCAATGTTGAGTCCAGAAGGTGTGAAGTGCCTAAATGAAAGATGAGGTGCTGTTCGTCGAGCTTGTATTGAGCTTCATTGGAACAGTGTAGGAGGTCGAGGACCGAGAGGTCGGTGGAGCAGAGAATTAAAGCGACGGGCGACCAGAAGCTCAGGTCACACTTGTGGACTGAACGGAGGTGTTCTGCAAAGCGGTCACCCAATCTACATTTGGTCTCCCCAATGTAGAGGAGACTGTATCGTGAGCAGCAAATACAGTATACTAAATTGAAAGACGTACAAGTAAATCGCTGTTTCACCTTGAAGCAGTGTTTGGGGTCCTGGACGGTGGGAAGGGAGAGTTACAAGGGCAGGTGTTGCATCTCCTGTGCTTGCACTGGAAGGGGGCGTGGTATTGGATGTGATTGAGCAATGGACCAGGGTGCTGAAAGGGGAGGGGAGGGGAAGTTGTGCTTGGTGGTGGGATCACGCTGGAGGTGGTGGAAACGGCGGAGGATGATCCGTTGAATGTGGAGGCTGGTGGGATGGAAGGTGAAGATAAGGGGAACCCTATCGTGGTTCTGAGAGGGAGGGAAAGGGTTGAGAGCAGAAGTGCGGGAAATGGAATGGACACGGTTGAGGGCCCTGTCAACCACGGTAGAGGGGAATCCTCGGTTGAGGAAAAAGGAAGATCAGCACGCTCTGCTAGTTGGCTACCTGATAGTTAAACAAAAGGAAAGGACTTGCATTTATGTAGTGCCTTTAATGACCTCAGGATACCCAAAGCGCTTTACAGCCAGTGTAGTACTTTTGAAGTGTAGTCACCGTTGTAATGCAGGGAAACACGGAAGCCAATTTGTGCATAATGCCTCACAAACAGTAATGAGATAACAACTATATTACCTGTTTTCATGATTTTGAGGGATAAATATTGGCCAGGACACCAGCAGAACTCCCCTGTTCTTCTTTGAAATAGTGCCATGGGATCTTTTATGTGCACCTGAGAGGGCAAATGGGGCCTTGGTTTAATGGCTCATCAGAAAGGTGGCACCTCTGACAGTGCAGCACTCCCTCAGTACTGCACTGAAGTGTCGGCGAGAATTACGTACTCAAGTCTCTGGAGTGGGACATGAACCCATAACCTTCTGGTGAGAGTGCGACTACTGAACCAAAATAACCTACTCCAGTGAATTTAAAGGTGAAATGTGAGGAATACTTTTGATTTGGAATTCATCCTGTTTGTGTCAGTAACATGGCAGTGTTTCCTAAATTGAATTTTTACTTTTTTAAGTAATGTGACGAGATGCTTATATTTTGCCATTAATATGTCACGCACTATGGTTTTAGCAGGAGCAACCTTTCATGCAGAAGTGGTAATGATAATTATGTCAGATTAAATGAAGGCTTATTATAGACACGTGGAAACCAGTATAATTTCCTGTGCAGTTCTATTAGGCTCTAAATCTTGTGCGCAGGCTGGCTGGCAGTAAGTGGTTGCAAATTAACTAGCTCACCCGAAGTCCTCAAACTTGAATTCCCCTTGGACCCCATAGAGTTTTAATTATTATTTTGAGTCAGCTTTTGAGCTGTTTTCATGGTCTCTGAAAAATGTGCAGTTCTGATATTTATGAAAATCCATAAATTGCAGAATATTTTGTACACAGACATATTGCATTGTTTTATAATTATGTATTGTGCAATCTTCAAGAAATGTATAAGCAGCAATTTTACTGTACCGATAATCTTCCTTGAGCATGTAATCAATTATTTTAGCACCTAAATTTCATATTTTTGAGGAGGCAGAGTACTCTTAGTGCAAATCAGCATGAAAATCTTTGGAGAGAAATTAACTGGCAGTCATGACCCTAAGGGCTAAAATGCATTCATAAGGCACCTCTGCATTGAGGACTAGAGTCAGTGTTTACCTTGCCCGTCTAATCTCAGTAAAATTCATTTCTGTAACTTGACAGCTCTGCATAGGTCACATTTTTCTCAACTAACAATAGCACTGTAATAATATTCTGTAGCATAGCAATCCAGCTACCCAATCATAAGTAAAGAAAATATTCTACTCGGCAGACGGCCTCAGCCAGAAAATGTCAATTACTAGGAGCTCAGTGCTCAGCTTCTCAATTTATCACATCTTTGATGTGATTAGCCGAAGGGAAGGTGCAGTGATTTTTCAGTCTTCAAAATTACCAGGATAACAGATGAAAAGAATTTAGGAGCTAAGTATTCTTAGCTCACCACTTTCTCAATGTGCAGGTCAGTTTTAATTTTTAAATCCCTAAATGCCTAACAGTCTTGCTTCAGCTGAAATCTCCAATTTACCACAGGATATGGTGCTATTGCTGATCTATCTCTTAAATCAGAAGTATCTTTCTTATCAATTCCAACAGGGTTTAGTGCCCCTGCTCAGGATCTTAGCAGACTTTTCTCTTGTGCAGTGGCACCTCACAACTGTAGACTCATTACTCATTACTGACAATAAATGAATCCCTACATCTCTTCATGTTGGACAAAAGATCAGCAGCTAGGTAATACTGAGCCATTCAGGCCAGGAAAGTCCTAGATTTGATTCCAGGCCTTCACTGCTTTATCTGATCTCAGCCAGTGCAGTAAGGGGGCCAGGAAGAGGAACATCAACCAGGCGTATCTGAACATTGTGCAGTGACCCTTGCTGGAGAAAGTGGGGATAAAATTCAACTTCAATGGGGACACAAAATGGGCAGTAGTGAATCAGCTGTCCATTATATGTGTCTCCCAATTTTAAGGATGCCTAGTTTGGCTTCTCTACATTCAGTTCCACTGGGTGGAGTGCGCATAATGCATTTTCTGCCCAGTGGGAGATGAAAATGGGATTGAGGTCTAAATACATCATTGGACCCTAATTTAAATGTATTAATGAGGTTCCCGCCTATCTCGGGTGGTAGCACTGGCTGCCTAAATTGAAGACCTCTCAAAAATTGCATTGGTGGGTCTAGGGGGACAAGTCGCGCTGAGTCTTTTAAAAATGTCATTGCACTGGTGTTGGACTGATACCATATAGGACGTCCAGTCCCGTCCTAAGAAAGACTCAGACTCTAGCGACAAGTTAACTTTCAAGACTTTGGGGGAGAAATTCAGTATCGCCCCGTTTGGGGCGCAATTATCGGCCGGGTGCAAGGTTTAGTGCCTGGTGCCAATTATCACCTCCGACTGCAAACTTGGCCTCTATCGCCCCTAGAGGTGATTTGAGCGCGAAATCAGGCACTACACACCTCTCTTAAGGCGTTAACGCCGAGGAGCGAGGCGCTACCTCAGAGCGCTGGCGAAGCTCATGTGATGTCAGTCAGCAATGGAACACAGAAACACTGGCGCTGGCCAGTTCTTAAAGGGGACGGTCGATCTTGCTCTCCAGTTATACCCTGCTCATTGCAGCCTTGAATCTTGGCCGGGAGAGACCTGTACATCCATTCTGCTGGAAAGAACAATGGAGAGGCCCAGGGAAAGAGCTCAGAGTGCAGCCCCCATACTCTCTTCTAAATCGATGCAAGGAAGGTCAAATCAAAATGAACATGCAAAATGCTGCTCAGTACCCAAAACTCCTTCACACAGCGTTGAATCTCTCCAGAAGTCTCTCTCTCTCTCTCTCTCAGAATCCGTGGTGCAAAAATGTTGCCGACAAAAAAAGGCAGGAAGCGGCCGCCTTTAAATAGCGCTCCCCCAGTCCCTTCCCGACTGCAAAACGTTCCCCTCTACCTGTTGTTGCTAGTGGCAGGCGGAAAGGCAGGGGGCGCAACTCAATATCTGGTCCGGGGCATTGCACGCTCAACTGAGGTCACGATTTGCAGGTGCAGGAGATCGTGGCGGTAGTGTTTACTGCCGCCGCAAAATGTCTGGTCAATTTCGCGAGCGCTCAGGGCGCTAACGGGAAGCGCTAATCAACCAAATTTTTCCCCCTTAACGTCTACAAGCAAGCAAATACATCATGTATAGTAGAATACCCATCGGGGATCATGAGCATCACCAATCCAGGTCAGTTCTTGATCTGTAGAACCTCCCATTCTACATTTATCATGTTACTACTTTTGTTCATAAGATATGATATACCCCTAGCACCATGTGCTTCCCTTTGTCTAAAACTGACTTAAACTGTTAGACATGAAACACCAGCTGGTATCTCCTGTCAAGGTTGCTGCATCTTGTTTTTCTTGGTGTCCTGCTTGAGCTTAGCCCAGTACTTTTACTCTAGGCCTGAGTTTGTCTGCCTTTTCTCTCTCTCTTATGCTCTCACGTAGCTCCCTAGAATAATGAGCATATGATGCGCTTTACCATACCAAGCTGTTAACCTATTATATTACACACTATCCTACAATCCCCTTCCAGGAACTCTGGGAAATACCTTTTCCAGGGTTCCACACTCAACTATTTCTCTCACGGTTCCTGGGTCCTCATCACCCTGATGGTTCTGCTCCATATGCCCTACCGATTTCCATTCATGAGAGAAATCAAGTCCATTTTGTTCTTTCTCAGTCTTACCTTCCTTAGGGCTTTCCTAACTACACAAATAATTGTAAGCAACAGGATCCCCTCTGCAATAACAAAGAACATTGACATAATCTACACCCAGGGATTCAGTCTGATGTCATATACTACTTTTCACCTCTCATGATTTTCTAATGCACTTGTACCTTTCTCTATCCTGTCATTTGTTGTTGCATGTGTACTAAGTGTTTGTTGGACCTTTACAAAATAAACCATAAATTTAAAGACAGAGGTGGGATTCGATGGCCAAACCTCACCACTGACTGTAACACCTCTGCCTGGAAGGTTATATTCACCTGAACTTCAGTGATAATTCACATGTTTCTTCAGCACCTTTGATCGGTAATAAGACTCGATCACTCTTATTGTCTCAACTGTGAAAACTTCCATAAGTTTATGTTGCTCCAACTGTGATATTGCCACCACAACACCTTTAACAGTTTCCAGTTTCCTGGCCCCAACCGTCTCCTTTTCACTATGGATGTCCAATCCCTCTACACCTCCATCCCCCACCAGGACGGCCTTCGGGCACTCCGTTTCTTCCTTGAACAGAGGCCCAACCAGTCCCCATCCACCACCACCCTCCTCCACCTGGCTGAACTTGTTCTCACATTGAACAACTTCTCCTTTGACTCCACTCACTTCCTCCAAATTAAAGGTGTTGCTATGGAAGCCCACATGGGCCCTAGCTATGCCTGCCTTTTCATGGGGTATGTGGAACACTCTTTGTTCCAGTCCTACTCAGGTCCCCTCCCTCACCTCTTTTTCCGGTACATCGATGACTGTATTGGTGCCGTTTCCTGCTCTTGCCCTGAACTAGATAAGTTCATTCACTTTACTTCCAATTTCCACCCTTCCCTCACCTTCACATGGTCCATCTCCGACTCTTCCCTTCCCTTCCTTGAATTCTCCGTCTCCATTTCTGGTGATTGGCTTTCAACAAACATCCACTACAAGCCCACTGACTCCCACAGCTACCTGGACTACACTTCCTCCCACCCCGCTTCCTGTAAGGACTCTATTCCATTCTCCCAGTTTCTCTGTCTCCGCCGCATCTGTTCTGACGATGCCACCTTCCATACTAGTGCTTCCGACATGTCTTCCTTTTTCTTCAACCGAGGATTCCCCTCTACCGTGGTTGACATGGCCCTTGACCGTGTCTGTTCTATTTCCCGCACTTCTGCTCTCACCCCTTCCCCTCCCTCCCAGAACCACGATAGGGTTCCCCTTGTCCTCACCTTTCACCCCACCAGCCTTCACATTCAACGGATCATCCTCCGCCATTTCCGCCACCTCCAACGTGATCCCACCACCAAACACATCTTCCCCTCACCTCCCCTTTCAGCATTCCGAAGGGACCGCTCCCTCCGCGACACCCTGGTCCACTCCTCAATCACCCCCAACAGCCCTTCTCCTTCACCTGGCACCTTCCCGTGCAAGCGCAGGAGATGCAACACATGCCCTTTTACCTCCTCCCTTCCCACTGTCCAGGGCCCCAAAACACCCCTTCCAGGTGAAACAGCAATTTACTTGTACTTCTTGCAATTTAATATACTGCATTCGCTGCTCACGATGTGGTCTCCTCTACATTGGGGAGACCAAACGCAGATTGGGCGACCGCTTTGCGGAGCACCTCTGTTCAGTCCGTAAGGGTGACCCTGAGCTTCCAGTCGCCTGTCATTTTAATTCACCGCTTCACTCCCACTCGGACCTCACCGTCCTCGGGCTATTGCATTGTTCCAATGAAGCTCAACGTAAGCTCGAGGAGCAGCACCTCATCTTTCGATTGGGCACTTTGCAGCCTGCCGGACTCAACATTGAGTTCAACAATTTCAGCTAATTATCCCTGCCACCATTTTTCATGCAGTATGATTTTTGCCATTCCCATTTGGAACATTTAATCTTTCCTGCCTCTTACAAAAGTACAGGGTGTTCTTTCTATTCCTTCCTCCCCTCCTAAACCCCCCCCCCCCCCCCCCCCCCCGTCTCTGCACCTGCTTAATATTTGTTACATCTCCAGCTTTTTCCAGTTCTGATGAAGGGTCCCAGACCTGAAACGTTAACTATGTTTCTCTCTCCACGGATGCTGCCTGGCCTGCTGAGTATTTCCAGCATTTTCTGTTGTTAATTTTATTATTATCTCTGATTGGTTACACAATTTTCTCGTGTATTAAACTGAACTGTAGCATCTTACTTTACACCATTCCTGAATTTTACTGCCCGGATGCCAACAGATTAAATGGCTTCACAAAACTAGGCAGATTATTGTTTTCTATATCATTTAGCCCATTTTAGATTTGATTCAATAAAAAGCCTTCCATACATGGCATGCATAATTGCTTTAGATATTTTCTGGTCCTGATATGCTGTATTAGTCAGATTGATCATTTCATTGATTTTATCCTTCAATTTACATGGCACCTACTACTTCCTTTACTAATAACACTGTTTTTAGTCCTTTGGTGTTCATACCTTTCAGTGACCCTTTCAGCTGTTTTCTTATTGCCTCAACATGCTCCCACAATGATTCAATGCCTACTCAGTCCCAAGCTGCTGTAGCTCCTATACCTAACCACTCTCCTCCTAGCCCCCTCATATTTTGTTTTCCATTCCCATTCTCAGTCAAAATTTGAGACCATGGTTCATCTAAATGTCTACCTGCATTTCTTTGATTGAACTCATGCACAATTTCCAGAATCATAGCAGAATAAAAATGTTCATTTGTTGGGTTACCTAGGCCTTTTGGCATAGTTACAGTTGATAGACTAAAAACCACTGGTACAATCTCATAACGCACAACATTGTAAAAGGCTTGATGAATTCTGATGACTACAAGTCCATTCTTCAGGCTCTACATCTGCCATCATTCTGTAGTTTTTGGATGTTGCTTTGGTTCAAAATATAGGGGTGTGGGTTCATCACACATTCAATATTCGCTTGGGCCACCAGTGTCCCAGGGTTAGGATTATCTAAGAAAATCTATTGTAGCTCCAGCGCTTTGCAGGAGCCCTTAAATGGTTTAAGTTGTATAGCATGCATCTATTTGTCAATTTTCTGATTCCCTTCTGTCACCCTTACTAGGTACACTGATGGGCTTACTTTTTACATTCCACCCTACAAAGTTTTCCAGAAGGGTTTTTTTCAGGTATTTACTGTACCATAACCCGGCCCCCTATTTCTTATTACTGTTTCTACCACTAGCATCTTCAAGATAGTTTTTACTGTTGTGTTGGTCGTTTTCGCTGGGCCACAGACTTCATTCATCACTTTTACAGCTACTGCCCTGTTTACGCAAAAAAAGCAGGGTGTTCGTGAGAAGACAATCACCTCCCATGGGTCTAGATGAGTCAATTGACATTTCCTGTCC
This sequence comes from Somniosus microcephalus, assembly GCF_052327205.1. Lineage (NCBI taxonomy): Eukaryota > Metazoa > Chordata > Chondrichthyes > Squaliformes > Somniosidae > Somniosus > Somniosus microcephalus. The sequence continues at coordinate 93,874,846 of NC_140993.1, read as the reverse complement.
CAGGTCGAAATAGTATGCAAATAGTAACATTTCTTAAACTGTTCCATCCTCTAGCTGCTGCAGTGATTTTAATCCCGAGAGCTAGATTTAAATTAAACATTTTAATATAAATCATACCAGGATTTCTTCCATGACAAAAAAGGAAATCACAAAACATGCCATTGCGTTAGATACAGTACATTCGCTCTAAACTGTTTCTACAATGTGCTGTCACCCGCTCCTTAGATGAGCTCCTCATGCTACACCTTTGTACTTAATGCCATAATTTGGAAAATTTGATGCTGCTGGTTCATGTATGGGATCAGGGCTTATACTGAACAAACTTATTCACTTATAACTCTTAAAGGTAGAAAGAAAACTCATCCCCTCTCATCTCTCTGATCTGGATTGATACTTGAGCATTCTGTGAATGTATAGCATTTCAGCTCAATGTAGCACTCAGTGCCCTGTGTTTAAAGGAAACTTCATTTGAAAGCAACACAACACATACAGCGATAAATGTACAATAGCCATAGAATGCATGTTTGTCTATTAGTTAATGCCTTGATGTTTTACTTTGTTGGCATTATGTACACATAGGCACACATGCACATAGTGGTATATATATAGTGCAGTTCATAACATTAATTAACAAGTTCTACTGTTTGAGATTTTTTTACTGGACTATTTCTTGGATACTTTCACTTTATATCTAGTTGCAAATATTCACTTTGTCCTTGAAGGCTGACCTTTTTTATAAGGATGAACTGTTAACTTGGTTCAGAGAAGTCCTCAACCTGATATTCATTACAGTGTTTCCAGTTGCAATAATATTTTGCAATGTTTCTCAGACACATTCGATCCTTTGAAACGTAGGTTATTGGACGTTCTGTAATGGAAGCTGACAAAAATGATGACATTGCATTCTAGTTTTTTATGCCTGGCTGAATTTATTAGGGTAAATCCAGTCCAAGCTATCAACATTGTGCATCAGGCCAGAAGAATGGCAACCTGAATCCAGCTATGTGTTCAGAGATCAATGGTTAAGTTAACCTGTTGAAGCTCAATCGCAACTCTGATTTGGACAAGGAGGGGTTTTGATGGCATATATAGGAAGATGCTGCTTCCACTAGCAGGAGGGTCAGTAACCAGAGGACACAGATATAAGATAATTGGCAGAAAAGCCAGGGGGGAGATGAGGTGAATTTTTTTTGCGCAGCGAGTTGTTATGATCTGGCATGCACTGTCTGAAAGGGTGGTGGCAGCAGATTCAATAGTAACTTTCAAAAGGTAATTGGATATATACTTGAAAAAGAAAAATTTGCAGGACTATGGGGGAAAGGGCAGGGGTACGGGACTAAATGGTAGCTCTCTGAGAGCCGGCACAGGCAAGATGGGCCAAATGGCCTTCTTTGCTCTATTTCTCTAAGGAATAGGGGAGAGGAATGTCTACTGTTTGATATTTGTAGCAAAGTTGTAAACTTATGTATACAGAATGCCTTTAAAAATAGCAGGCTGAGAAAAACCACCCCCAGGCTGTCTTGTATGAGTTTCAACAGTAAAAATTCAGGCAAAAGCTGAGCAAGGTCACAGACAACATAAAATGCTCACAGTAAAGAGCAACTGTAGTCTATCTGATCTTCAGCTGTGACCATTCGAAAGGATAAGGTAAATGTGAGGCCAATAACTTTCATTGTAGAGTATGTAAATCCCTTATGTGCTCTACATCCATTTTTTTTAAGTTACTACTTTCTATTTCCAGAGGAGTCCCTACAGAGAACATCGAAGAAAGATACTGTAGTAAAATAGAAGTGAAACATAGGTATGCCACTGAAATCAGGCACACATTGCTAGGACCTTGGTGAGTGCACCTATTATGTGCAATTTATATAGTTGACCTATTCACAGATCCATTGGGGACCATGTTCTTAACTCTAATACGCTCTCCGCCAAATTTTGCAAAAGGCTCAGCCGCTATTTAAAGATGTAAGAAGCGCTCGCAGTCAGTAGTCGGCAAATGAGCCAGTTATGCGGAAATCAGTTGTAGCTAATGAAAATGTTCTGCTAGGAACCCATGCCAAATGCCAACAGAGCGCCCTCATTTCTCTTCCACTTGATTTGTAATGTCTTGTTTCCAGAATGTTTTTGACAGTTCAACATTTGGTTTTGACAGAGGCCTACACCTGCCCGGCAGACTTTCCCCTTTGTCATTAAAACATAGTTGGATTCAACAGTTTATTCAGACAATAGAAAGGCAGGTTTTCACTGCCTCACAGCCCAATCCACGTGCTATGCTCGGGTTTCTTGGGACTGCCGTGTTGAATGCTATCTATAAAATCAGGACTGTTGCAACAGCTCCATACAGTTAAACAAGGCATTTTGCATCAGATATCTACTTTATGTTCACAAACAGTATGTCTCAAACTGTTGCCAGGCATGAAACCTTAGGGCTAATTTGATGCTCCCAGGGTTTGGGTCTCAGTAAATTGCAAACTCACAACCTGTGATTTTCTGTCCATTAAAATTAATGGACTAAAAATCACAGCCTGTGTGCCTGCAGTGCGTTCCCTGCTAGGAGTGTGGAAACAGGCCTATTTTTGGGTTAGTTGTGTGTCTGACACATGTGGAAACCCATCACCATGTTTAAGAGTCTCCAAATCAAGCTGCTGAGAAACCTACATCCATCTGAATGGTTTCTGGTTTCTGTTTGTCCAATAAGAAGTGCATGCTCTCCCCCTGTAGTTCTTCTTCTTAGGCAGTCCCTCGGAACCGAGGATGACTTGCTTCCACACTAAAAATGAGTTCTCAGGTGACTGATGAGTCTAATACAGGACCTGCAGTCTCTGTCACAGGTGGGGCACACAGTGGTTGGAGGGGCGGATGGGCGGGTGGGTGGGTTGACGTGCGCTCCTTCGGCTGTTTGCACTTGGCTTCCGCTTGCTCCCAGCGAAGAGACTCAAGGTGTTCGGCACCTTCCCGGATGCTTCTCCTCCACTTTGTGCGGTCTTGGGCCAGGGATTCTCAGGTGTTGGTGGGGATGTTGCACTTTTTCAAGGAGGCTTTGAGGGTGTCCTTGAAGCGTTTCCTCTGCCCACCTGGGGCTCTCTTGCCATGTTGGAGCTCCGAGTAGAGCACTTGCTTTGGGAGTTTCATATCGGGCATGCGGACGATGTGGCCTGCCCATCATAGCTGATCAAGCATGGTCAAAGCTTCAATGCTGGGGATGTTGGCCTGAGCGAGAACACTGACGTCGGTGCGCCTATCCTGCCAATGGATTTGCAGGATCTTGCGGAGGCAGCGTTGGTGGTACCTCTCCAGTGCTTTGAGGTGTCTGCTGTACATGGTCTATGTCTCTGAAGCATCCAGGAGGGTGGGTATCACTACTGCTCTGTAGACCATGAGCTTGGTGCTGAGTTTGAGGTCCTGGTCTTCAAACACTCTCTTCTGAAGGTGATCAAAGACTGCACTGGCACACTGAAGGCGGTGTTGGACTTCGTCGTCGATGTCTGCCCTTGTTGACAGTAGGCTCCCGAGGCATGGAAAGTGGTCCACGTTGTCCAAGGCCACGTCATGATTTTGATAATCAGGGGGTAGTACTGTGTGGCGGGGGCAGGTTGGTAGAGAACCTTTGTTTAGTGTAAGGCCCATGCTCACATACGCTTCAGTGAAGATGTTGACGATGGCTTGGAGTTCGACCTCCGAGTGAGCGCAGACGTAAGCGACGTCTGCATACTGTAATTCGATGACAGAGGATGGGACGACCTTAGATCTGGACTGGAGGTGACGGAGGTTGAACAGTTTCCCGTTTGTTCTGTAGATTAGCTCCACTCCAGTGGGGAGCTTACTGAGGGTGAGATGGAGCATTGGTGCGATGACACAGCCTTGCTTGACCCCGGTAAGTGAATTGGGTCTGTGGTGGATCTGTTGGTCAGGATCACGGCTTGCATGGCGTCGTGCAGCAGGCGGAGGACAGTGACAAACTTTAGGGCAGCCGAATTTGAGGAGGACACTCCATAATCTCTCACGGTTGACAGTGTCGAAGGCCTTTGTGAGATCAAAGAAGGCCATATATAGCGGTTGGTGCTGTTCCCTGTATTTCTCTCCCCCTGTAGTGGCACAACGCACATTCCCAAATCCAGTAAGTTTAGGTGCGGATTAGCAGATTTAAGGATCCCCAGGAGCACTGCTAGAATTTGACCAACTAAAACCATGCAGTTTACTGGAGCTGTTTGCCCAGCTAAGACCATGCTGCCTACTGGTGCTTATGCTCGCAAGGTTATTTGGAGCCGTGTGGGAAGACTCTAGCTCTCCAGTGGCAGGTCTACCCCTCCAGGTTTGAGTAGCGAGCCAGGTTGGCTGGTTAGGCATTAACACAGCAGACCTGCCTGTTTTGGAAATCAGATTACAGAATCTGTTTCAAAGGAGTAACGTGGTTCCAAATTTCCATTGTCGGGCACATTATCTTGTGGCCACTTCAACCTCAAAGAACCCACACATCGCTCCCCCTTCCCCAAAGGAGAATAGCCACTAGTTGGTTGTCGGACAACTGATGAGCATAGAATCATAGAAAGTTACAGCACGGAAGGAGGCCATTTCGGCCCACCATGACCGCGCCGGCCAACAAAGAGCTATCCAGTCGAATCCCACTTCCCAGCTCTTGGGATGCTCTAACCTGCAGGGCTACTGACCAAGTGCACATCCAAGTACTTTTTAAATGTGGTTAGGGTTCCTGCCTCTACCACCCTTTCATAGAGTGATGTCCAAACCCCCACAACCCTCTGGGTGAAGAAATGTCCCCTCAAATCCCCTCTAAACCTTCCACCAATTACTTTAAATCTGTGCCCCCTGGTTTTTGACCCTTCTGCGAAGGGAAATAGGTCCACTTTATCTATGCCCCTCATAATTTTATACACCTCAATAAGGACTCCCTTCAGCCTCCTCTGTTCCAAGGAAAATAGACCCAGCCTATCCCGTGTTTCCTCATAGGTAAGATTCTCTACTCCCGGCAACATCCTTGTAAATCTCCTTTGTACCCTTTCTAGTGCAATCATATCTTTCCTGTAATGTGGTGACCAGAACTGCATGCAGTTCTCTAGCTGAGGCCTAACTAGTGTTTTATACAGTTGAAGCATAACCCCCCTGCTCTTGTATTCTATGCCATGGCTAATAAGGGCAAGCATTCCGAATGCCTTCTTAACCACCTTATCTACTTGGCCTGCTACCTTCAGGGATCTGTGGACATGCACTCCAAGGTCCCTTTGTTCCTCTACACTATTCAGTGTCCTACCATTTAATGTGTATTCCCTTTCCTTGTTAGCCCTCCCCAAATGCATTACCTCGCACTTCTCCAGATTGAATTCCATTTGCCACTGTTCTTCCCACCTGACCAATTTATTGATACCTACCTGCAGTCTACAGCTTCCTTCTTCAGTATCAACCACACAACCGATTTTAGTATCATCTGTAAAGTTCTTAATCATACCCACTATATTCAAGTCAAGATCGTTGATATATACCACAAAAAGCAAGGGACCTAGTACTGAGCTCTGCGAAACCCCACTGGAAACAGCCTTTCAGTCACAAAAACACCCATCAACCATTACCCCCTGCTTCCTGTCTTCGAGCCAGTTTTGAATCCAACTTGACACTTTGCCCTGGATCCCATGGGCTTTTAACTTCGTGACCAGTCTGCCATGTGGAACCTTATCAAAAGCCTTGCTAAAGTCCATATACACTACATCAAATGCACTACCCTCATCTACCCTCCTCGTTACCTCCTTAAAAAATTCAATCAAGTTTGTCAGACACGACCTTCCCTTAACAAATCCGTGCTAATTATCCTTGATTAATCCGTGTCTTTCTAAATGAAGATTTATCCTGCCCTTCAGAATTCTTTCCAATAATTTTCCCACCACCGAGGTTAGGCTGACTGGCCTGTAATTACTCGGTCTATCCTTTTCTCCCTTTTTAAACAAGGGTACCACATTAGCAGTCCTCCAGTCCTCCGGCATCAGACCTGAAGCTAGAGAGGATTGAAAAATGATGGTCAGGGCCTCTGCTATTTCCTCTTTTGCTTCGCTTAACAGCCTGGGATACATTTCATCCGGTTCTGGGGATTTATTCACTTTTAAAGCTGCTAAACCCCGTAATAGTTCCTCTCTCACTATGTTTATTTCACACTCCTCCCCCCCAAGAGCATGGGTTTCAGCCCTTGGTAAGTGGGCAGCTGATACCATGAGCTTCTCATGGACAGCATGGTGGGTAGTGCACCTTACCATGGGGTAGATTTTAACTATTGGGCAGACAATTGGAGGAGCGTGGAAGCCTGGTCCTCATTACCATGTCTCTGGTGCACTGCTCAGGGCTAGCCCGCATTGCTGACCTGGCAGCAGGAATGGAAGTTGTCATGGAGGAGGGAGCCTGGTGCTCCTCCTGGCGGCATGCACATAATTTTAAACTTACTGATTTTGGTCCCCTTATGTTGTTGCACCAGATAAAACAGGGTGGTCCACTTGTCTCCAAAATTGCATTTAGGGTCCAATGTACATCATAGGACCCCGATTTGCATATAAAGAGCCTACCACTTTAAATAGGCAGAGCACCCAGCAATAGGCCACTTTCAGGATGGCTTTGGGTGTGGGAATGGTGCAGTAATATTTTCCCTGTGATGTTCGAGGCACTACTGCCCGTTTCTGCCCTGCTGAGCCAGTGAAAATCTCTCTCCATAAGATGTGTGAATGCATTGTGATTATTCTCCTGACCACAGCATAGGCACACACCATATCCCATTGAAGACTGGTCCCACCAGTTGGAGGTGTGGAAATTTAAGAGCAGCTGCTTGCCGCTCTGCAACCCAAATGAAACTTTGCTGTTGAAGCTCTACTTTGCTGAAGCTGATATCAGTACACATTCTCAGGTGTGAAATGTAGTTTTAAGCCTGGCACTGTCACATTCAGTTAATATCTCACACATCTCATATAGGGTTGCCACCCATCTGCTTTTGAATCAGATAGTTTCTTCAGTGGACCATTTGGAAATTTCTAAGATGTAAATTGATTGCAAGAGCCCTATTGTCCTGCTGTTACAGGCCCATGTCTGCTGGTTCATGAGGTATAACCATATTGAAAAAAGGGGCACAGACCTAAAATGTCTCTGTCCCTTTTGTGCATTTAGTCAGGCAGCTTTAGGAATGCAAAGATATAATGATGCAGAAGTAATGCAATAACATCTGCTGTTAGGTGTTCGCAGTATATGAAAGAAAGTTTGAAGTGTCAGTAAGAGATTCATCCAATAGTTTTTAGGCCATCTGAGGTTTTTTTTCTCTGTTGGCACTTAGGTTCTCATAAGCCTTTGTGCCAATAGTTTTTTAAATATTTTTTTGCTCCCAGCACCATTACAGGCACCAGTGGGTTTCCCAGTGGTAATCACCCATCTGTGGTCCTTGGAAAAAGAAGAGGAGGAGGATCAACAAAGGGATGCCAATCAGGCCAGACTGCATAAGAGATGCTCTTGAGTCCACTTGCTGGCAACTGCGCACTCGCATCTACAAACAAAGGTGAACACACCTGGCTTTGGTAGAGAAGGCCACCCTCCTCGCTGTTGAATCCGTGATTCTTAAACTGTGATGTTTTCCAATAACTAGACGGAGGCTGTAAATTAACAATCAACAGGTGTTTACTGGAGGAGGGTAGTCTGAAGACTAACAGTACAGAGGCATGCTCAAGGCTTATATACAGGTGTGGTCACTGCCGGTACTACAGTATACAGGAGCTGTAAAAGTAGTTCTCTCTTAAAGGTACATACACTACAATTCCTCCCCTTTTAGATTAACAGTACCCATAACATTCAAATAACAGTTAACACTTTAACATGCACATTAAACTGAAATAGTCCATTTATAGATTCAGTCTTTGGGGCGGCTTCCTGATAGCACCTTTCCTGAGGTTCTTGTTTTTGGTGCGGAGGCGATTCTGGCCCCCTTTCGTCGGTTAGTTCATCAGGTTCCGCTGCTACTGTTTTTGAGGTAGATGCTACCGGTATGTCGGGTTCATCCCCAGGTACGCGAGATATGGGGTTGACTCGTTCCTCTGATGCTAGGATCTGGTCGACGTGGCGTCTCACAATGTTCTCCCCGACATCCACTGTGTACATTAATGGCCCCTGCCATGTACATATCGTTCCGGGTTGCCATTTCTCTGTTCGGTAGTCGCGGGCCAAGACTGGTTGTCTTACATTGAAGCTCCTTGTCGGCTTTTCATTGATGTGCTGGAATTGCTTATCCTCAACATTTCTTCGCACATTTGGTCTGAGCAAATCCAGACGAGATCTCAACCTTCGGTTAAAGAACATCATGGCCGGGGTCTGGTTGGTAACTGCATGTGTCGCATTTCTGTAGGCTAACAGGAAATTGTCCACCTTATGCTGTAGTGGAATTTCATCATTTCACATGGCCCTTATCGCCTTTTTAAAGGTTTGTACAAACCTCTCAGCCAATCCATTTGTGGCTGGATGATACGGGGCGGATGTGTAATGCCTTACCCCATTCCTTCTCATAAATTTCTGAAACTCTTCGGACACAAACTGTGGTCCGTTATCAGAGCAAATCTGCTCTGGCAAGCCGTTCCTGGCAAATATGGTCCGTAGGACTGCAATCGTTTTCTTTGTAGTGGTTGAGGACATTTTGATCACCTCAGGCCATTTCGAGTGCGCATCCACTGCTATTAAGAACATTGAGTCCATGAATGGACCAGCAAAATCAATATGCACCCGTTGCCATGGAGAGGAGGGCCACTCCCATGGGTGTAGAGGGGCATGTGGTGGTGCATTTTGGACCTTCTGGCATCCTGAGCACTCTATGTTAGGTCCTCGATTTGTTGTTCGATCCCCAGCCACCACACATAAGCCCTAGCAAGGCTTTTCATTTTCACCCCTCCCAGATGGCCTTCGTGAAGCTCATTGAGCACTCTCTCCCTTAACTTGGGTGGAATTACCACTCGGGATCCACACATCACTGTCCCCTGGCATACTGACAGCTGTTCTCTTCTGGATGAGAATGCTGGCAACAGTGAGTCGCCATGTGTTGGCCATCCCTTCACCGTCAAATCATATACCCGAGACAGTGTCGGATCATTGCGGGTCTCCTTCTCTATATCCGCGTTAGTTACTGGCAATCGTTCAATTATCGACCACTAAAATATTTCGATAGGGTCCACTGCTGGTGCTTCCTCCACAGTAGGCAGTGGCAGGCGTGATAGCCCATCAGCGTTTCCATGCTGTTTCGTGCCCTTATACTCTATTTCATATTGGTTCGTCCCTAGAAAAAGGGACCACCTTTGTAGCCGTTGTGCAGTCATCACCGGAACGCCCTTCTTTGGATTAAAAATGGAGACAAGTGGTTGGTGGTCAGTCAGCAAGGTGAACTTCTGCCCATGCAGATAGTGGTTGAATTTTTTTACTCCCCATACTTGGCTGAGGGCCTCCCTGTCGATCTGGGCATAGTTGCGCTCGGCTGAGGTTCGTGACCGAGACGCAAAGGCTACTGGCCTCTCCAACCCGTCTGGGAATTTGTGCGACAGCACCGCTCCAATACCATAGGGTGATGCATCACATGCCAACCGAATTGGTAGTGCTGGGTTGAAATGGGCCAACACCTCTTTTGGTGTGATCAATTCTTTGCACTTCTGGAAAGCTCATTTACATTCGTCATTCCACTTCCATGGTACCCCCGTTTGCAGTAGGGTGTTCAGTGGGTGTAGTACTGTAGACAAATTCGGCAAGAGCTCATGGTAGTAGTTCACCAGCCCGAGGAACGACCTCAGTTGTGACACATTTTCCGGTGCTGGAGCCTTGACTACTGCCTCAATCTTTTCAGGGGACTTATGTAACCCCTCTTCATCAATAACGTGGCCACAATACGAGATCTGCTTCTGGAAAAACTCGCACTTGTGGCGATTAGCTCGTAGCCCATATTCCTTTAATCTAGTGAGCACCTTCTCCAGGTTGGCGAGGTGATCACTGTCATTTTCGCCCGTGACCAGGATGTCGTCCAAATAACACTGGGTCCCTGGAATCCCTTGCAGGACTTGATCCATTGCCCTTTGCCAAATAGCCGGAGCCGATGCTACCCCGAACACCAGCCGGTTTTATTGGTAGAGACCTTTATGAGTGTTGATCGTAAGGTATTGTTTCGAGGCTTCCTCTACCTCCATTTGCAGGTACACCTGGGCCAGATCAATTTTGGTGAAGCGTTTACCTCCAGATAGCGAGGCGAAAATATCCTCAATCCGTGGAAGTGGATATTGTACCGTGTGAAGGATTGGGTTCACTGTCACCTTAAAATCCCCACAGATGCGGACCTTCTTTGGTTCCCCAGGCGTATTACTCAACGACCTCTTCATTACAGGAATGATGGGTGTAGCCCACTCGCTCCAGTCTACTTTGGACAGTACTCCTGAACGTTCCAACCCTTCCAGCTCTGCTTCGACGGCTGGTCGGATCGCATAAGGCACCGGTCTGGCCTTAAAAAACTTTGGGCTTGCATTTTCCTCTATTTTAATCGTTGCTGTTATGCCTTTTAGTGTTCCGAGTCCCTCCTGGAACACTTCTTGTGTGTCAGTTAGCATTTTTGACAGTCATCCAGGTGTGATGTCGTCATCCTTTTTGGCCTCAACCATCAGTGCCTGTATGGAATGCCAATCTAATTGTATCTTCCGGATCCATTCACGTCCTAGTAGTGGTGGTCCTCCATCTGGCAATACATATAGGTCCATTTTGGGTATTTCTTGGCCTTTGTATATCACGTTCACCCTTATTTTTCCTTTGGGGTAGACTTTTTGCCCCGTGTACGTCTTCAAGACAATCTCTGTAGCTTTCAAGGGTATATCTGCAAATAGTCGCTTGTAGTCCCTTTGGTTTATGACTGTTAGGGCTGATCCTGTGTCCAATTCCATTTTCACTTGGACTCCGTCTATCTTGAGCGTGATCCAGACAGTCTGGTGATCCTCCATTTTGATTACCTTATGTAGTTTCAGACAACTCAGCTCCTTGCTTCCGGAGTCTGTATCACTTTTCTGTTTGTCTGAACTACTGTCCATCACCTTATGTACCTTTTTGTACTTCTCCTGTGGAGATTTCTTGCTGCTGGTTTTCTTCCCTGACCTGCAGACTCTTGCTATGTGTCCTGCTTTTCCACACTGTCTGCACACTTGGTCCTTGAACCAACAATCCTTCTGGTCATGTGTTGTTCTGCCGCAGCGATAACACTTCCCTGCTCCATATGACATTTCATTGGTGCCATATTCTTGCGGTCTCTGTTGTATCTGTGCAGCGCCCCGTGCGGCCGCTTCGTGTGATACTGCCATGCTGAAAGCCTTGTCCAGCGTAAGATCCTTTTCTGATAGAAGCCGTTTCTGGGTTCCTTCACTTTGAAGCCCACACAGAAACTTGTCCCTTAACGTATTTGCTAGTCCCACTCCAAACTGGCAGTGTTTCGATAGCTTGCGCAGTTCCGTTAAGTACTTAGCATTACTTTCGCCTTTATGCTGGTTCCTTTTGTGGAACTTAAATCTTTCTGCTATCAGCAGCGGTGTGGGGTTTAAGTGGTCCTGTAGGATTTCCACTATGCTTTCGAAATTCTTATCCACTGGCTTCTCTGGGGTTATTAGGTTTCGCAGTAAGCCATAAATTTTTGCACCCTTGGAATTCAACAAAACCAGTGCTTTCCTAGCATCTGGCACTTCATTCGCCTTGCAGTGCACCTGAATGCATTCCACATATGTCGCCCAATCTTCGACTTCATTGTCGAACGCAGTGATACTGCCACTCTTCGGCATCCCTGGGTGTGATTAAACTGTCTAAAATGGCGTCTCCCGCGCTCTCCCTTCTTCTCCGCTGGCACAAAATGGCATCTCCCGCGCTTTCCTTTCTTCCCGCGCTCGCCCTTCTTCTCCGCTGCGGCTTCAAAAATGGCGTCTCCCGCGCTCTCCCTTCTTCTCCGCGGCTCAATGGCATCTCCCGCGCTTCTTTTCTTTCCCCCACGGATGCTGTTCAGCCCTTGAGCCCTGGCTGTGCTCTGCGCGTTCTCCTGTGTGCCTCTCTTATTGCTGCCGCTCGGTCCTGAATCCGGCTGCTGCTTTACCCTCTCTCTCTTTTTGTTTTCCGTCGATGCCGCTCGGTTTTCAACCCCCGTCTACGCCCTGTGCGCTTCACCCTCTCTCTTACCCCGTCGACACTGCTCGGCCTTTTCTGTGCCGTCGGTCGGCTCCAGCCGCCGCTGTCCGGGAAGGGTCTGCGCTGTACCTGTTGCCAGTCTGTTGCTGGATCGTCGTGGCTGGAGAACCAAGCCCAGCTCTCAGCAGCCTCCCCTGCGATGTTCACTCTCTGCCGGATGACTGGGCGGTTGCTCGTGGTCGACGCCCGTGCTTCTGGCCTCGACTTTCTTCCATCGTCCTCCCAGAGCGAATCCTTGAAAGGAAATGCAGAGTTGCAGGTAGATTCGAATCGACCTCGTCGCCACTGTTGAATCCGTGATTCTTAAAGTATGATGTTTTCCAATAACTAGACGGAGGCTGTAAATTAACAATCAACAGGTGTTTACTGGAGGAGGGTAGTCTAAAGACTAACAGTACAGAGGCATGCTCAAGGCTTATATACAGGTGTGGTCACTGCCGGTACTACAGTATACAGGAGCTGTAAAAGTAGTTCTCTCTTAAAGGTACATACACTACACTCGCAACCACCTCATACAGCATCACTTCCACTTCAGCTGGGAAACGGGATTGGTGGCAAAGTTACAACATCACTTGCCTTCAGACTCCTGTCTGCAGAAGGGGTTTCCTTTCCCTTCATTTTTGTCTGTCACTTCTTAACCCTCAGCCCAATAATGGGATGAAAAGACTTTGGAGCCTTTTCCGAGGCTTTCAGATTTTTGTCATACTTCCCTTTTAATTGTTTCCACCCCTTTAAATTTCACCTATATGCAATTTTCCATTCTCACTGTTAGTATTCTCAATGTACCAACAAAAATCTACACCAGGTTCTGTGAATAATTATGCAAATAGTCTGATTCAGGAAATTGGACTATTCGCACTTTACTGTTCCTGTGGGATTAGCACCACTTCTCAACCGGTAAGAAATGACTTGAGGCAGGAGACAAAAATTATGACCTAAAAGTGTGTGTTTAAAATAAACCAGAATTTTTCCTTCCTAACTCACTTCTGTATTTCCTGATGGAGATATCAGTTACTATGGTAAAGTTTTTGATGAGCATTTGTCAGCCAAACAATCTTAGAACATCAGCCATGATATTCCCATGTCCAGTCCCCATCCAATTCTGCACTTGGTACTTTTTGGGAGCCATAAGAGGAACCAGTTGCCTGAAAACTGGAGGGCAACACATACAGTTTCAATATAGCAGAAACTAACTTGACAGGTGGTGGCCACTGCCATGCACTTTCCATTCTGTTCAGTAAAATGATTCTTCAGTATAAACAGGGAGATTCCACTAACAAGGAGGGGAAAATTCTGAGAAATATCTAACAGGTTGAATTTCAGCGGGGGTTTTCCGATTGTCCTCCATAACTTCAGAAGGTCCTGGGAAACTCCAGAGAAATGGTTTCTCCAGGATTTCCATGGATCTTCCACTAAAATTACGGCAGAAGATCGAGAGAGCCCCTGTGGAAATTAATAGTATAAATGTAACAAGGACCAGCAAAGTATTACTGCTAAATATGGCCTAAAGATGACTCCTATGCGCTCACTATCCAAACTCTTATCGATTTTTGAATGTCTCCTCATTGATTAGATAATTGGGTTTTGATGTCTTTGGTTTCTGGTTACAACAAGTTGGGTCAAGTAAGAAAGCATTAAGAGATTCATTGTGACAACCCAGAAGAAATATCTGACTAAATATGGGTGCATTTCCGATAAAGTAATTTTTTTTCTCTCTGCTGGCACTTAGGTTCTCATAAGCCTTTGTGTCAATTCTTTTAAAAATATTTTTTTGCTCCCAGCACCATTACAGGCATCAATGAAGGAATTGGCAAGATTTCATGAGTGACGCACTTTCAGCGTAGGGTAAATGATCCTCTTTATTCTTCTACAGGTTGAATTTAAGGTTGAAGTTTGAGGAAACCTAAAAATTGTGGCCTAGACATTGAATTGTGCCCGAATTCCGAGACGATCATGTGCCTAAAGAGGCCAGCAGCAGAACCACAGGAAATTGGTCCACTGGCCTCATTACCAGTGAGCTGTGGGAGCCAGTTGTGGCCCCGGCTGGTCACGGGGGGTGGGTAGGGGGGTGTAAGATCAGCCTGCTGAGACACCAGCAAAGGGAAGCATGTAAGTCCAATGGGTGGGTGGAGGGGGGGTGGGGAAGGTAAACGTAAATGGGGCGAGCAGCGGCCCGCAGTTTAAATGTGGACCAGGGTGAAAAATCCTACTCCTCCTGGCTCCACATACAGGTAAGTATAAATATTTTTCTTACCTTTTTGGTGGCAGCCTCCAGCGATCTCTGTGCGTCTGGTTTGACTGCTGTGCGTCCGGGAAAACTGGCCGCAGCATTCATGGCGCACGTTATGCTCAATTTTAAACTAATTTGGCAAAGGGGTCTGAAACAGGTCCCCAATTTACATAGGCAATAGGCCTAACACCTGTTTCAGGCAAGTGCCCTGGACGAATACAGAGTGTGGTTTCTAATATGGCGTGCAGTTTGCGTACGCCACATGCCATTTTGGACCCATCAGTGCCTGTTTTCATCCGAAAAATGGGCACTATGCGATCCAATTACTAGACCTATGTTTTTCACTGAATGAACTTAATAGTTTCAGCTGTATAGCACATATTTACTCTGAACATTTGCAATATGATTAATGTAGCCAGTACAATTAATGTTCATATGTCACTTTTTCAACCAAGTTGTTGAGACAGTAGAGACCATGGGCTGGATTTTGCCAGCCCTGGGGAGGCGGGTTTACAGGCAGGACTGCCGGGAAAATGGCAGAATTTGGGGGCGAGTGCCCAACCCACCCCCAACCTGCCTCCATGCCATCTTGCCAGGAGGCGGGTAGCCGACCCGCGTTGGGTCCCGCTTCCTCGAGGCGGGAAGGGGATTAATGCCAATTAACTGCCTGTTAACAGGTAGTTAACAGGCAGTTTTTTGGCTAATCCCTATTTTGAGCCCTGAAGTGTGGGCTTCCCGATGGCTCTGAACCTCGCCAGGGTCAGCGAGGCGGGCCGTCGGTTTGCGGGTGTCGGAGGGGCTGAGATGTCTGGTGTGCAGGTGAGTAATGCATGCATGTGTGCAGAGGTAAGTGTGTGAGGTGTGTGTAAAGTGTTTTAATAAGTTTTACTTACCTTCACTTCTTCCTGCAGGCTTCCTCCCTTCAAGTCTCGGGAGTCCCTCAGCTCACCGGCACAGAAAGCAGAATGGCCACTGAACCGTCAAAAGCTGCAGCCTTCTGCTTTCTGGTCAGGAAGGCTTTCTAATTGAGTCTTGACTAAAGACACAACTTAGAAGACAGATTGGCAGTGTTTGACAGCTTCACAGAGCTGTCAAACAATGACATTTCATCTGTCAAAAGCTCTTGACAGATGAAACGGCACTTGCTGACGTCACCTGTAACTGGCTTTCCCTTAATTGGCCTGCTAAGCCCGCTGGATGGGCTTAACAAGGTCAATCAAGGGAAAGTAGCGTGGGTTGGCCACAAGTCAATAGAGGCGGGACTAAAATCCAACAAGTGGGAGTCCCGCCTCCGAAAGCTCCCCATTGGCAAAATCCAGCCCCTTGGTTCTATCTCCATCAGTACTGCTTCCTCATTGCTAGTGCAGTTACATAGCATACTGGGACACTATCATGCAATGCCACAGCACTAGGGGATGCAGGTCAGTTTCACATTCCAGATATTAGCCATGCTGCCTGTGTGGGAGCTGATAACAAAAGGCTAGGCATCTCCTGATGAAATGGAGTGAAGATCAGATAGTCTTCCCAGACCACACTAATGTAACTCCAGGCAGTTCAGAGCAGCTTTGACAAATGATTTGGGAACAGGACAGCTGCTGTTTCAGCCACATCTGCTGTTTGACTCAGGGGGATTAGAAAATAAGACAATAATAGATGTACAGTATATTCTGACAAAGAAATTAGAAGAGAATGAAAACTGCTCCCCTGCACTAACAAAGGTCCTTGATAGTTTGCCTGCCAAGTTTCCCACAATCTTTCCCCCTATAAGGGGAACAATCTACCACTGTTCTGTAGTCCATTTATCAGTCTAGTGAACAGCTCATGAAACTTCTCCAGTTGGAACAAGTGAGTTTGAATGTCAGTCAAGGTAGTTCAGTGTTGTGCTGCTAGAGAATCAAGGCCAACTGCAAACATCAGATATTATAGCCAAATACTGTCACTGGAACAGTGCACCTGTCATAGAAAAGCTACCCTGTGACATTTGTCCCTTGAAGCTTGCTTACCAGCTGACTGATAAATATGCTCCAGTAGGCTGTAATAAATCTCCTTTCTTCTGGTGAATGTGTTCAAATATTTGAAATATGTTTAAAGATAATAGTAATTAGCAGTCCAGATTTAAAATTGTCTTAAATTAAATTTGGACGTGACTGTTGTTAAGTCCGTGAATGATTTAGACACGAACTAGCAGGAGTGAAAACAAACAGATCTTTACTGGTGAAAGGCAATAACGAAACTAACAACAGAGGCTCTCTAGCGCCTTTTATACAGGGGTGGTCACTGCCGGTACTGCAATCTGAGACCAGTTATTCTCTTAAAGGTACATACACAACAACTGTCCCCTTCGAAACTTCTGCAGCTTTCTAGGAACATTCAGCCTCTCAAGCCTATTCCACCATTCAGTTAGATCATGGATAATCTGTATCTTAACTCCATCTACCTGCCTTGGTTCCATAACCCTTAATACCCTTGCCTATCAATCTCCGTTTTCAAATTTTCAATTGACCTAGCCTGAACAGCGTTTTGGGGATAGCATTCCAGATTTCCACTACCCTTTATGTGAAGAAGTGCTCCTTGACATCACCCCTGAAAGACCTAACTCTAATTTAAAGGTTATGCCCCCTTGTTCTGGACTCCCCACCAAAGGAAATAGTTTCTCTCTACCCTAACAATTCCTTTAATGATCCTAAATACCTCAATTATATCACCCCTTTATCTTCTATACTCAAGGGAATACAAGCCTAGTCTGTGCGACCTGTCCTCATAATTTAATCCTTTCAGCCCTGGTATCATTCTGGTGAAACTGCTCTCGCCGCATATTCAGCGTTCCTCGAACTACTGCTCTCGCTGCATCCTGAGATCCACGCTCAACGCCATGCGCTGCCACATGAACACTCTTGACCTCTCTCTTCAGCAATACCGACTCACTCTTTCACAAAGCTGTCCGGGTCCACAGTTCCATTTAATCCTTCGACTCATCCCTCCTCCGACGCCCTCCACTAGTTTAACAGTTTCCAGTTTCCTGGCCCCAACCGTCTCCTTTTCACTATGGATGTTCAATCCCTCTACACCTCCATCCCCCACCAGGATGGCCTGAGGGTGCTCCGCTTCTTCCTTGAACAGAGGCCCAACCAGTCCCCATCCACCACCACCCTCCTCCGCCTGGCTGAACTTGTTCTCACATTGAATAACTTCTCCTTTTGTCTCCACTCGCTTCCTTCAAATTAAAGGTGTTGCTATGGGAACCCGCATGGGCCCTAGCTATGCCTGCCTTTTCATGGGATGTGTGGAATATTCTTTGTTCCAGTCCTACTCAGGTCCCCTCCATCACCTCTTTTTCTGGTACATCGATGACTGTGTCGGTGCCGTTTCCTGCTCTCACCCTGAACCTGAAAGGTTCATTCACTTTACTTCCAATTTCCACTCTTCCCTCACCTTCACATGGTCCATCTCCGACTCTTCCCTTCCCTTCCTTGACTTCTCTGTCTCCATTTCTGGTGATACGCTATCGACAAACATCCACTACAAGCCCACTGACTTCCACAGCTACCGGGACTACACTTCCTCCCACCCCGCTTCCTGTAAGGACTCTATTCCATTCTCCCAGTTTCTCCGTCTCTGCCGCTGACGATGTCACCTTCCATACCAGTGCTTCCGATATGTCTTCCTTTTTCCTCAACTGAGGATTCCCCTCTACTGTGGTTGACATGGCCCTTGACCGTGTCCGTTCCATTTCCCGCACTTCTGCTCTCACCCCTTCTCCTCCCTCCCAGAACCACGATAGGGTTCCCCTTGTCCTCACCTTTCACTCCACCAGCCTCCACATTCAACGGATTATCCTCCGCCATTTCCGCCACTTCCAACGTGATCCCACCACCAAATGCATCTTCCCCTCACCTCCCCTTTCAACATTCCGAAGGGACAACTCCCTCCGCGACACCCTGGTCCACTCCTCAATCCCCCACAACAGCCCTTCCTCTTCACCCGGCACCTTCACGTGCAAGTGCAGGAGATGCAACACCTGCCCTTTTACCTCCTCCCTTCCTACTGTACAGGGCCCCAAACACCCCTTCCAGATGAAACAGCAATTTACTTGTACTTCTTGCAATTTAGTATACTGTATTCGCTGCTCACAATGTGGTCTCCTCTACATTGAGGAGACCAAACGCAGATTTGGCGACCGCTTTGCGGAACACCTCCGTTCAGTCTGTAAGGGTGACCCTGAGCTTCCGGTCGCCTATCACTTTAATTCTCTGCTTCCTAAAATCATAGAATCATAGAAAGTTACAGCACGGAAGGAGGCCATTTCAGCCCATCGTATCTGCGCCGGCCAACAAAGAGCTATCCAACCTAATCCCACTTCCCAGCTCTTGGTCCATAGCCCTGCAGGTTAGAGCATCCTAAGTGCACATCCAAGTACTTTTTAAATGTGGTTAGGGTTCCTGCCTCTACCACCCTTTTAGGCAGTGAGTTTCAGAGCCCCACAACCCTCTGGGTGAAGAAATTTCCCCTCAAATCCCCTCTAAACCTTCCACCAATTACTTTAAATCTGTGCCCCCTGGTTTTTGACCCCTCTGCTAAGGGAAATTGGTCCTTTCTATCCACTTTATCTATGCCCCTCATAATTTTATACACATCAATAAGGTCTCCCCTCAGCCTCCTCTGTTCCAAGGAAAACAGACCCAGCCTATCCCGTGTTTCCTCATAGCTAAGATTCTCTACTCCCGGCAACATCCTTGTAAATCTCCTCTGTACCCTCTCTAGTGCAATCACATCTTTCCTGTAATGTGGTGGCCAGAACTGCATGCAGTTCTCTAGCTGAGGCCTAACTAGTGTTTTATACAGTTGAAGCATAACCCCCCTGCTCTTGTATTCTATGCCATGGCTAATAAGGGCAAGCATTCCGAATGCCTTCTTAACCACATTATCTACTTGGCCTACTACCTTCAGGGATCTGTGTACATGCACTCCAAAGTCCCTTTGTTCCTCTACACTACTCAGTGTCCTACCATTTAATGTGTATTCCCTTTCCTTGTTAGCCCTCCCCAAATGCATTACCTCACACTTCTCCGGATTGAATTCCATTTGCCACTGTTCTGCCCACCTGACCAATTTATTGATACCTTCCTGCAGTCTACAGCTTCCTTCTTCAATATCAACCACACAACCGATTTTAGTATCATCTGTAAACTTCTTAATCATACCCCCTATATTCAAGTCAAGATCGTTGATATATACCACAAAAAGCAAGGGACCCAGTACTGAGCTCTGCGAAACCCCACTGGAAACAGCCTTTCAGTCACAAAAACACCCATCAACCATTACCCCCTGCTTCCTGTCTCCGAGCCAGTTTTGAATCCAACTTGACACTTTGCCCTGGATCCCATGGGCTTTTAACTTCGTGACCAGTCTGCCATGTGGAACCTTATCAAAAGCCTTGCTAAAGTCCATATACACTACATCAAATGCACTACCCTCATCTACCCTCCTCGTTACCTCCTTAAAAAATTCAATCAAGTTTGTCAGACACGACCTACCCTTAACAAATCCGTGCTAACTATCCTTGATTAATCCGTGTCTTTCTAAATGAAGATTTATCCTGTCCTTCAGAATTCTTTCCAATAATTTTCCCACCACCGAGGTTAGGCTGACTGGCCTGTAATTACTCGGTCTATCCTTTTCTCCCTTTTTAAACAAGGGTACCACATTAGCAGTCCTCCAGTCCTCCGGCATCAGACCTGAAGCCAGAGAGGATTGAAAAATGATGGTCAGGGCCTCTGCTATTTCCTCTTTTGCTTCGCTTAACAGCCTGGGATACATTTCATCTGGGCCTGGGGATTTATCCACTTTTAAAGCTGCTAAAACCCCTTAATACTTCCTTTCTCACTATGTTTATTTCATCTAATATTTCACACTCCTCCCCTCCCTCCGATAGCAATGTCTGCTGTGCCCCTCTGCTTTGTGAAAACAGACGCAAAGCATTCATTAAGAACCCTACCAACGTCTCCCGCCTCCACACACAGATTACCCCACGCTGATCTCTCTGTCCTCGGCCCCTTACACTGTTCCAATGAAGCTCAACGTAAGCTCGAGGAATTGCACCTCATCTTTCGATTAGGCACCTTACAGCCTTCTGGACTCATCATTGAGTTCAACAATTTCAGACTATAACCCCTGCTCCCATTTTTCAGGCTGTTTATGATTTTGCCACCCCCATTTGCAATATTTTATCTCTCCTGCCTCCTACCCTAGCACAGAATATTCCTTCCTCCCCTCCCCTCCCCCTTTCCTTGCCTCTGCACCTGCTTAAAGTCTGTTACATCTCTAGCCTTCTCCAGCTCTGATGAAGGGTCCCAGACCTGAAACATTGGGGTTGATTTTCATTCAGCAGTCGGGAAGGAGGCGGGACTACAACCTTCAGGTTTTAGTCCCGCCTACATCGACGTCCGGCCAATCCACGCGATTGTCCCTTGATTGACCTTGTTGAGCCCGCCCAGCGGGCTCAGCAGGCCAATTAAGGGCCACCCGGCAACAGGTGACGTCACAGACTGAAATTTCATCTGTCAAGAGGTCTTGACAGATGAAATATCAGTGTTTCACAGCTGTTTGAAGCTGTCAAACACCGACAGTCTGACTTCTAACCTGAGTCCTTCTACACAGACTCAGTTAGAACTCTCACCGGCAATGAAAACTGAAGGCTGTCACTTTTGATAGTTTGCAGCCATTTTGCTTTCAGTGCCGACTGAGTGATGGACTCCCGAAACCTAGAGGAAGAAAGGCTGTTATGGTAAGTACAGGTAATTTAAACTTCTTTACACACTTTAGACACACCAAACACACTTACCTTTGCACTCATGCACCCATCACTCACCTGAACACCGACATCGCGACCCCTCCAAGTCCTTCAACCCGACGGCCCACCTGCTCTAACCTGGCATGGTTTGGAGCCGTCGGGAATCCCACACGACACCCATCAAAATAGGGATTAGGCTAAAAACTGCCTGTTAACTGCCTGTTAACAGGCAGTTAATTGGCACTAATCCCTTCCTGCCTCGGGTCTGCGTGTCCCAGTGCGGGGCGGGTACCCGCCTCCTGTGAAACTTACGTGGAGGCGGGTTTTGGGCGGGATGGTGTCAGGACCCCCGAATTCGGGATTTTGCCCCCCGCACGCCTAAAAGCCCGCTTCATGGCACACTGAAAATCGACCCCATTAACTCTGTTTCTCTCTCCACGGATGCTGCCTGGCCTATTGAGTGTTTCCAGCATTTTCTGTTGTTATTTCAGATTTCCAGCATCTGCAGTATTTTGCTATTGTATCATTCTGGTGAATATGTGCTGCACCCCCTTAAAGGCCAATACAGTACATCCTTCCTGAGGTGCAGTGCTGAGAACTGAATGCAGTTGCTCCAGATGGGGGTCTAACTAGAGCTTTATATAACTTCCACCCCTTTGTATTCCAGCCCATTTGAGATAAATGGCAACATTCCATTAGCTTTTTAATTATTTTTTGTACCTGTCCACTAGCTTTTAGTGATTTCTGTACTTAGACCCCTAAATAGCTCTGCTCATCCACAGTTCCTAGCTTCTCACCATTTAGAAAATACTCTGATCTATCTTTCTTGCATCCAAAGTGGGTGAGCTCACACTTTCCCACAATGAACTCCATCTGCCGCAGTTTTACCCATTCACTTAATCTATCAATGTCCCTTTGCAACTTTCTGCTTCCATCTGCACTATTTAGTGTGCCACCTAACTTGGTGTCATCAGCAGACTTGGACATACAGCTCCCTATTTCTTCATCAAAGTCTTTTATAAATATAGTGAAAAGTTGCAGCCCCCAGGACAGATTCCTGGGGAACGCTGCTAGTCACATCCTGCCAATTTGACTCCATACCCATTATCCCTATTCTCTGTCTCCTATCTCCTAACACATTCTGTCCAAGTGCATCCATTTTAAAGTAATTTCAATTAAACTATGTTATGGACAGTGAAGAGTATATTAAAATATGTGAGGTGTTTATACCTTTAGACTTTTTTTCAAAATCATGACTCGGGATTTCCTTCTTTGGGGCAGCGTTTCGGCGCCCCTTCATATGCACATCAGCCCCGATCCATTTCTTTGGATCAGGTTCAGTAAGTGTACTTGACAGACTCCAGTGGCATTTCCGCCATCAAGAGCGAGCCTGCCAGCGCAATAGAGGAAGCTCTGGCATTGCTGCAGCAGCTGCAGATCCAGTAATGGACCTTTAAAGGAGCAGAAGCAACCCGAAGATCAGAAATGGATGAGTCTGGAGCCTTCAAGAGGAAAGTGTTGGGGAGGGATTGAAGGGAGAGGAGGCTGCTACAAGGTCACCTCCCTCCATGGGGGATCCTCAGGGCTGTTAGAAATCATAGAGCCACGAGCGAATTTGGCTAGGACAAATAAAATTAGAGAGTTAAATGCGTGGCTCAAAGACTGGTATGGGAGAAATGGGTTTTGCTTCCTGGGACACTGGCACCAGTACTGGGGCAGGAGGGAGCTGTTCCGTTGGGACGGGCTTCACTTGGCCAGTGCTGGGACTAGAGTCCTGGCGGATCATATAACTAGGGCTGTAGAGAGGGCTTTAAACTAACTAGTGGGGGGGAGGTTCCTAGAGAGCAAATAATAAAAATGACAACAGAGAAGGTCATAGACTTAGGTAGCAGTGGCGGAATTAAAAACCAGAGCGTGTCAGGAAGGGGCAGAAGGTATGGAGTAAAAGGTAAAGTAATAAAAAGGGCAAAAGCAGGAACTAAGTGTCACAAAACACCTTTGAAAGTTCTCTATCTGAATGCACGTAGCATTCGTAACAAAATAGACGAGTTAATGGCACAAATAACTACATATGGGTATGATCTTGTGGCCATTACAGAAACATGGCTGCAGGGTGACAATGCCTGGGAATTAAACATACCAGGTTATTTAACGATCAGGAAGGACAGGCAGGAAGGAAGGGGAGGTGGGGTGGCTATGTTAATAAAGGAAGGAATCACTGTAATACAGAGAAATGATATTGGCCTAGAAATTCATTGACGCCACTTTTGGGGCGCTAAAGTGGGGCGTCCGCTAAAGTTTGCGGCCGCCGCCAAATCTAGGCCACTTCTCCGATATTCATTAGCTTCGCCCTACTAGTTCGGGCGAGCGCTAAAACTGCTGCTGGACGCCTCTCTTTGGGCGCTAAGCCGGAGGTGGTGATCGATAGTGCCGAGGCCGGGCGCAGCGCAGGTGCGGCCATCTCGTGACTGACAGCAGACACCCTGGCGCCGGCCAGCTCTTAAGGGGGAAGGGTCGACTGTGTCTGCTGCCACGCCCTGGATAGTGGAGCCCTCCAGCTAGGCCTGAACACTGCTGCTGGACCCAAATAGCGCCTGAAGACATGGAGAAGGCCCGTGAACGTGCGCAGCGCTTCTCAGAGCGTGATCTGAGTGTGCTGCTTGCTGCTGTGGAGAAGAGGTGCCATGTTTTGTACCCGGACAATGGCAAGAAGGCGACGGTCCGCGTCTACAGGAGAGCCTGGAGGCATGTCGCCAGCAAGCTGTCAGCCAACAGCGACGTCCCCAGGACCGGTGCCCAATGCCGCAAAAAGTTAAATGACCTCACACGCATTGTCAGGGCGAGTACCCTTTCCAATGACCCCCTCGTCCTTGCATGTGCACCTCACATTATGGGCAAAGGGACCTGAAAGCTCTAATGGCCAGCCTTCATCCAGCAGCTATGGCACAGGCATGAGCATCAATTGCACATTCTGCACTGAACACACTGGCCAAGCTATTCCACCATGGGAGGCATTGCACACCAGATCATGGCGACACACGGGCCAGGCTATTCCACCATGGGAGGCAGTGCACACCAGATCATGGCGACACACTGGCCAGGCTATTCCACCATGGGAGGCAGTTCACACCAGATCATGGCGACACACTGGCCAGGCTATTCCACCATGGGAGGCAGTGCACACAAGATCACAGCGACACACTGTACTTAGAGGCCGTCCTTTCTCTTGCAGGCCAAGCTGGCGAATAATTGCAAGAGCCGGACTGCGACCGGGGGAGGACGACCCCATATCCAGCCACTCACCGACCTGCAACATCGCGTGGAGCGCCTCATGGGTGGCCGGGTGATTGGGCCCGTTGCATGTGGAGATGCCGACCCTGTTCTGGGCAGCAATGGTAAGGACATCACCTTTTGCACCTCTCTCGTCCCACTTGCGCATCAGATCTACATCCTTTGCCACTGTCCGACCAATGCGCTGAATGCCACCACTCATGCATCCCGCACTGACGCCCTCTCCTCACTCTAAAGCTACTCTTGTGCCTTCCTGCTTTCAGATGGTCAAGAGGAGGTCCCTCAACTTGCCAGTGACAGACCCTCCGAGGAGGAGCAGGAGGAGGAGCAAGAGGAAGGCGGCCCATCAGGGGAACCCTCAGCCGCGGCCACCCAGGCCAATGTAGGGGACACGTCTTCCCTGGAGGGCAGCGTGGCGGAAGTGTCGAAGGGGAGGGGAGCTCCTGGGACCTGCGTGCTGCAGAAAGGCGGGAGGGGGGTGGAAGCTCGGCGGCCTTCTCCCCAGAGGGGGGATGCGTCGGAGGGGAGTCCAATTGTTGGGCCCAGCGGCCTCCAGCAACGGAGGAAGGGTCGGCCAGCTCGGCGGCCTTCTCCCCAGAGGGAGAGTCCGGCCTCCAGTCAGGAGATGCTCTTCGCCGAGGAGATGGAACGCCTCGAAGACTTGTCCACGGACTCGGAGCGCCGGCACACGGAGCTCATGGCGGCAGTGGCACGGTTGCCTGAGTCCATCGATTCCCTCTCTCGGAGTGTGGCCGAGTTCGGGCCCTTAGAGGCCACCAGTCGGGCGGAATACCGGGCAGATCTGTCAGCGACTGGCCAGGTGATTAGTGGTGCCGTCCAGTCACTGGCTGCTCTGCTGCGGTCAGTGAACAGGTCAACACGGGCACTCACTGCTGCCACACTCGCGGTGTCAGCCAGGCATCGCCAGGGCACCCGGCGCGCTGCAGCAGCACATCGGTCTGTCCCTCGGCAGATTGGTGCGAATGCTGCAGTGCTGGCCCGGGCGAGTGCCAGTGTCTCAGGCGACCAGCGAGCGCCTGCCATCCGCCAGCTTGCCGCCATTCCTCCAGCCGCTACTGCCACTCCCCCAGTGGAGCTGCCAGGAGCTGCTGCAGCGACTGATGCTGGCCAGCCACAGCTGCAGCAATCAACAGCCGGCCGCTCGACGCCCAGATCTCAACTAGGCCGACCCCCAAACGCATCTGCCGTCACGACATGTGCCCTTCAGGAGCCTGCCCCCAGCCTTGCAGCAGCCAATGGCCTTACTTTGAGGCGGAGCAGCAGGGCGGGCAGGGGCCACCCAAAGATGGCCAAGGCATCGCCCTAGCGGGCCAAATAGTTGAATGTGTGGCCATTTGTGTTTGTTTCTTGAAGCCGAGAATTGGATGTTTGTTTTTTGAAGGCCGATGATGTGATGTTTGTTTTGGACGAAGGCCGAGAATGACGGCCATTTTAGTTGCCCTATTTTGTTAATCCTCCCCAGGTTGTGGGAGCGAGTAATGTGTTTGAGTGTTTTTTGGGGGTTTCATCTGTTTTTGGTTTTCATGTGGGAAGGGCCCAGAGTTTGCACAATAAAGCATTTTATTTATTCACATTGTCCATGTTTGATCTTTGAAGTGTTTGTTGCCTTAACCGGCTGAGGGCTTGCAGAGCGGCTGCAATCATGTTCTATCATTGGCACAAGCCATTCCCTGACAGGGGGCCTAGAAGTGACGTTCAATAAGCCGACGACGGGTGGCCCTTGGACCTTGTGCGTCCCTCCTGGCCTGGTACTCCTCGTCCTCGTCGTCCTCATGCTCCTCCTGCTCCTCCTCCTGAGGTGGTGGTCCAACGTGAGGTGGCAGTGCCTGAGTCCTGCGGATAGCCAGGTTGTGCAGCATGCAGCAAACGACGACGAATTGGGAGACTCGATCCTGCGAATACTGGAGGGCTCCCCCGGAGCGGTCGAGACAGCGGAACCGTTGCTTGAGCACGCCGATTGTTTGTTCTATGAGGTTCCTCGTCGCTTGATGACTCTCGTTGTATGCCTCTTCAGCAGGGGTCGTGGGCGCGCGGAGCGGGGTCATGAGCCAGGTACACAAAGGATAGCCTTTGTCCCCGATAAGCCATCCTCTTGGGGGAGGCTGTGCCTGGAACATGTCAGCCACAGTTGTCTGTCGCAGGATAAATGCATCGTGGCTGCTGCCTGGAAAGCGGGCAT
Source organism: Somniosus microcephalus (assembly GCF_052327205.1). Taxonomy (NCBI): domain Eukaryota; kingdom Metazoa; phylum Chordata; class Chondrichthyes; order Squaliformes; family Somniosidae; genus Somniosus; species Somniosus microcephalus. Next base: position 93,848,128 of record NC_140993.1, on the reverse strand, counting down.
TGACAGCTAGGATGCGCTGCCTGTGGTCACACACCAGCTGTACATTGAGGGAATGGTAGCCCTTCCGGTTGCGGTACTCCTCGGCATGCTCAAGAGGTGCCCGCAAAGCCACATGCATGCAGTCAATGGCGCCCTGCACCATGGGGAAGCCCGCTATTCTTGCAAACCCCACTGCACGCTGCTGCTGCTTGTCCAGGGTGATGGGGAAGGAGATGAATTGATGTCTCCTTCTGAAAAGGGCTTCGGTCACCTGGCGGATGCAGCAATGCACGGCGAACTGGGAGATGTTAGCGATGTCCCCAGTAGCGGATTGGAAGGAGCCGGAGGCATAGAAGTTGAGAGCCACCGTCATCTTCACTGCCACCGACAGAGACGTCCTGTGCATCAGCTGTGGCTGCAGATCTCTCTGAAGCAGCCGGCAGATGTCTGCAACCACCTCCCTTCGGAATCGCAGCCTCCTAACACACATCGTGGCAGACATGGTCAGATAGGAGGTCTGCGGCCGGTATACCCTGCGTGGGTAAGGCCTCAGTTGGCGATGCCTGTTGCCCCCCTCTGCATCTAGCCAGGGCTGCCACTCTCTCACAGCGTCTGTAAGCCCTTCTGGCATAAGGCTGAAAGTCAGCGTTGGCACCCAATGCAGCCCCCATTATATGCTGGCAAACACTGAGCTCTGAATGAAGGCAAAGATAGTTGGTAAGCTCTGGCCTGAGCCAAAAATACCTGTCCAAGTGTTGGTCCAAAGCAGTAAACTCTCCTCCTTGGTCTCTGTCCAAAAAACCGTTGCACAAGAGTGAATGCTGCAAAATGGCTGGCCTTTATACTGCTGGGTAAGTGCCCTTTAATTAGTGCTCCCCCCGGCCCGGTTGGCCTGTGTACCGTTCCACTTCACAGTCGCTCGGGACGCCCGGCGCACAATGGGCCGGCGCGAGTGAAGTTCCGGTTTGGGGCGCACAAAGGGCGTTGTGCTATTAAATGACGTCATGATCTGCGCGCGCAGCAGGGCGCGCACTAAGACTTTGCGCCGGCGCTAAATGTGTCCTGAAGTTGGGGAGAGGCGCAGATCGCGCTGCGCCCGGGCGATAAGCGCCTAGCGCTCGAGATCTACTCCCCCTAAGGCGCTAACGGCTGGTGCGTCCAACTGAATTTCTAGGCCATTGGGTCTAAAGATCAGGATAATGAAACAGTTTGGGTGGAGGTAAGGAATAATAAGGGGAAAAAAACACTCGTGGGCATAGTCTATAGGCCTCTGAACAGTGGCAACTCTGTTGGACGGAGTATCAATCAGGAAATAGTTGAGGCTTGTAATAAGGGAACATCTATAATTATGGGGGATTTTAACTATCATATTAATTGGACAAATCAAATTGGGCAGGGCTGCCTTGAGGATGAGTTCATTGAGTGTATTAGGGATGGGTTTCTTGAGCAGTATGTAACTGAACCGACCAGGGGGCAAGCAACCTTAGATCTGGTCCTGTGTAACGAGACAGGATTAATTAAAAATGTCCTAGCAAAGGATCCCCTTGGAATGAGTGACCATAACATGGTTGAATTCCATATTCAATTAGAGGGTGAGAAGGTTGGATCTCAAACAAGTGTGCTAAGCTTGAATAAAGGAGACTATGAAGGTATAAGAGCGGAAATGAGTAGAGTGGATTGGGAAAATAGATTAAAGGGTAAGACGATACATGATCAGTGGTGTACATTTAAGGAGTTATTTTACAACTTCCAAAAAATATATATTCCACTGAGAAGAAAAGGGTGTAAAAGAAAAGACAGCCATCCGTGGCTAAGTAAAGAAATTAAGGATAGTATTCGAATAAAAACAAGGGCATATAAGGTAGCCAAATCTAGTGGGAGGATAGAGGATTGGGAAAACTTTAAAAGACAGCAAAAAATAACAAAAAGATTGATTAAGAAAGGCAAAATAGATTATGAAAGTAAATTAGCAAAAAATATAAAAACAGATAGTAAGAGTTTTTATAGTTATATAAAAAGAAAAAGGGTGGCTAAAGTAAATGTTGGTCCCTTAGAGGATGAGACCGGAAAATTAATGGTGGGAAATATGGAGATGGCAAAAACACTGAATGAATATTTTATATCAGTCTTTACAGTAGAAGACACTAAGAATATCCCAACACTGGACAAACAGGGGGCTAAAGGGGGGGAGGAGCTAAACACGATCAAAATCATTAAGGAAGTGGTACTCGGTAAAATAATGGGACTCAAGGCGGATAAATCGCCTGGACCTGATGGCTTACATCCTAGGGTCTTGAGGGAAGTGGCGGTAGGGATTGTGGATGCATTGGTAATAATTTTCCACAACTCCCTGGACTCAGCAAAGGTCCCGGCAGACTGGAAAACTGCTAATGTAACACACTTATTTAAAAAGTAAGAAGTCACACGACACCAGGTTATAGTCCAACAGCTTTATTTGAAATCACAAGCTTTCGGAGTGCTGCTCCTTCTTCAGGTGAAGTGGAGAAATGCATAAAGACACAGCTTATATAGTCAGAGAATCATGTCAGATGTTTACAGGTAACCTTTCCAACTGCCATTTATCACACCTCGGCAGAGAGATAATCACAGCAGTCAAAGGTGTGAATGGTGTCCAAACAGGTCAGCCATTATTTAAAAAGGGCAGTAGACAGAAGGCTGGAAACTATAGACCAGTTAGCCTAACATCTGTGGTAGGTAAAATTTTGGAGTCCATTATTAAGGAGACAGTAACAGGACATTTGGATAATCATAATTTAATAGGACAAAGTCAGCATGGTTTTATGAAGGGGAAGTCATGTTTGACAAATTTGCTGGAGTTCTTTGAGGAAGTAACATATAGGGTGGATAAAGAGGAACCAGTGGACGTAGTGTATTTAGACTTCCAAAAGGCATTTGACAAGGTGCCACACAAAAGATTATTGCTTAAGATAAAAAATCACGGGATTGGGGGTAATATTCTGGCATGGATAGAGGATTGGCTATCTAACAGAAGGCAGAGAGTTGGGATTAATGGTTCATTCTCAGACTGGCAATCAGTAACTAGTGGTGTTCCGCAAGGGTCAGTGCTGGGTCCCCAACTCTTTACAATCTATATTAACGATTTGGAGGAGGGGACCGAGTGTAACATATCAAAGTTTGCAGATGATACTTGATATACCTATCAATTCATTCCATGAAAAGCGACGAGTTAAGATAGTAACTATAGGTTTTTATTGGCTAAATAACAGAGCCCACCCTCGTGGGTGATCGGTTCCAACAAGGAAGAATACTAGCCAAGCGGTCACCTTTATACCTGGGCAAGCAGGCGGAGCCATGGGCGGAGTCAGCTGAGGTATGCCTAGGTATAACAGCGTGCGTGGCAAGAGGTAACCTTGTGTAGTGATAACAACAGTGTAAACAGTGATAACAACAGTGTAACAATAGTGAACGGTTGTGAACGGTAACAGTGGTTTACCACATTCACCCCTTGTTTAAAATTGAGTCCGGCGGGGTGAACTGTACTACCAGTTCGTGTATGTCAGTCTCTCAGGAGGCCTCGTAAGCCTTTCTGATCGGCGCAGCAGCGGCGGCGGTGGTGCAGTATCCGATGTTAATGCTGGTGTCTGCGTGGTCGACGAAGGCTCCTGGGGTTCCGGCATGCCGTCTACAGGAGCTGGATTTGGGGGAGTGGTGGGGGGTAACGGTGGTATCTCAGGGGTGCCCGAGGGTGTGAGGTCTCGCAAGGAGACAGTGTCCTCCCGCCCGTCTGGGTATGCCACATAGGCGTACTGGGGGTTGGCATGCAGGAGGTCTACCCTCTCGACCAGGGGGTCCATTTTATGGGCCCTCACGTGCTTCCGCAGCAAGACGGGCCCCGGAGAAGTCAGCCATGTTGGTAGCGAGGTTCCCGTAGTCGACTTCCTGGGGAAAACAAACATTCATTCATGGGGGGTGGCGTTAATGGCAGTGCAAAGCAGTGACCAGATGGAATGGAGTGCTGCCGGGAGGACTTCCTGCCAGCGAGAGATTGGGAGGCTCTTAGACTTTAGGGCTAAGAGGACGGCCTTCCAAACTGTCGCGTTTTCTCTTTCCACCTGGCCGTTCCCCCGGGGGTTGTAGCTGGTGGTCCTGCTCGCAGCAATACCTCTCGTGAGCAGGAACTGGCGAAGTTCCTCGCTCATGAAGGATGCGCCCCGGTCGCTATGTATATAGTTCGGGAACCCGAACAAGGCGAAGAGGTCGTTCAGGCATTTGATGACCGTGGTACGAGTCATGTCTGGGCAGGGGATGGCAAAGGGGAAACGGGAGTACTCGTCAATAATGTTGAGGAAGTACACATTGCGGTCAGAGGATGGGAGGGGCCCCTTAAAATCGATGCTCAAGCGCTCGAAGGGGCGGGTGGCCTTGATCAGGCTTGCTCTGTCCGGCCTATAGAAATGCGGTTTGCATTCGGCACAGGTTTGGCAGTTCCTGGTCATGGTCCTGACCTCCTCGATGGAGTAGGGCAGGTTGCGGGCCTTAATGAAGTGGTAAAGTCTGGTGACCCCGGGGTGGCAGAGGTCGTTGTGGAGGGTCCGTAGTCTATCAACTTGCGCGTTTGCGCAAGTACTTTGTGATAGAGCATCCGGGGGGTCGTTGAGTTTACCAGGCCGGTACAAGATATCGTAATCGTAGGTGGAGAGCTCAATTCTCCACCTCAAGATCTTGTCGTTCTTGATTTTGCCTTTCAGCTTGTTATTAAACATAAAAGCAACTGAACGCTGGTCGGTGAGGAGGGTAAATCGTTTGCCTGCCAGGTAATGCCTCCAGCGTCGTACCGCCTCCACAATCGCCTGGGCCTCCTTCTCGACAGACGAGTGTCGGATCTCAGGGCCCTGGAGGGTTCTTGACAAGAAGGCCACAGGTCTCCCCGCCTGGTTAAGGGTTGCCGCTAGGGCGAAGTCGGAGGCATCGCTCTCCACTTGGAAAGGGATGGACTCATCCACAGCGTGCATTGTGGCCTTCGCAATGTCTCCTTTTATGAGGGAGAAGGCTGCGCCTGCTTCTGCTGTCAGGGGGAAGGAGGTGGACTTCATGAGGGGTCTGGCTTTGTCCGCATAATTCGGCACCCATTGGGCATAGTAAGCGAAGAGCCCCAGGGTTCTCTTCAACGCCTTTGGGCAGTGGGGGAGGGGAAGCTCCATGAGGGGGCGCATTCTTTCGGGGTCGGGGCCGATGACTCCGTTCTCTACTACACAGCCGAGGATGGCAAGGCGCGAGGTGTTAAACACACATTTATCCTTATTGTAAGTGAGATTCAGCTGTTGGGCCGTACGGAGGAATTTCTCCAGATTAACATCATGGTCCTGCTGGTCGCGGCCACAGATGGTGACATTATCTAGATAAGGGAACGTGGCCTGAAGCGCGTTCTGGTCGACCATCCGGTCCATCTCCCTTTGGAAGACCGAGACTCCGTTGGTGACGCTGAAGGGAACCCTAAGGAAGTGGTAGAGGCGGCCGTTCGCCTCGAAGGCGGTATACTGGCGGTCCTCAGGGCGGATAGGGAGTTGGTGATAGGCTGACTTGAGGTCGATGGTGGAGAATACCCGGTACTGTGCAATCTGGTTGACCATATCACATATGCGGGGAAGGGGGTATGCGTCCAGCTGGGTGTACCGGTTTATGGTTTGGCTGCAGTCGATGACCAGGCGGTTTTTATCACTGGTCTTAACGACTACGACCTGGGCACGCCAGGGGCTGGTGCTCCCCTCGATGATGCCCTCCTTCAGGAGTCGCTGCACCTCAGAGCTAATAAAAGCTCTTCCCCCGGCGCTGTACCGCCTGCTCTTGGTAGCGACGGGTTTACAGTCACGGGTGAGGTTAGCAAACAAGGAGGGAGGCGGGACTTTGAGGGTGGAGAGGCCGCAGGTGGTACGCGGTGGGCGGTTTAAAATTTGCTGGTTGTAGACTATGAGTGGGGGGAGGGGTCCACCGTAAGCCAAAGTGACACTTTGAAGGTGGCATTGGAAATCCAGCCCTAGTAGGACGGCAGCACAGAGCTGGGGCAGGACGAGAAGTTTAAAATTTTTATATTCCGTGCCCCTAACCAACAGGGTCACTACACAGTAGCCGCTAATGTCTGTTGAATGGGACTTCGCCGCCATCGAGATCCGATGGCGCGCTGGCCGGACAGTGAGGGAGTAGCAGCTCACTGTGTCTGGATGAATAAAACTCTCCGTGCTTCCGCTGTCGAACAGGCAGGACGTGGCGTGGCCATTTACTTCGATGTCCATCATGGACTTGGACAGATGATGCGGGAGAGCTTGGTCAAGCATGACGGAGGCAAGTGTATGGCTGAGCGAGCTGCTGTAGTCTGCAGGCGAGGCGGTGGTCAGGTCTGGAGACAAAACGGCGGCCGAGTGCGGCGAACAAAATGGCGGCGCCCATGACGCGGGTCCCCACGAAGTTGGACAAAATGGCGGAGAAGATGGCCGCCCCCACAACTCACATGAGGCACTGCTGGCGTCTGTGGCCTTGATCAAAGATGGCTGCCCCCACGACACACCTGAGGCAATGCTGGCGTCTGTGGCCTTGATCAAAGATGGCCGTCCCCACAACTCACATGAGGCAATGCTGGCGTCTGTGGCTTTCCCCCTGCAGGCATTTACAAAGTGGCCTTTCTTTTTGCAGCTGGAGCAGGTCGCGTTCCTTGCAGGGCAGCGCGCCCTTTGATGTCTCGCCTGGCCACAGAAGAAGCAGCTGGCGGCCCGATCGCGGAGGTCCGCTGCCACAGCGGGTCCCGGGGGTGGCGGTCCCGATCGATTCCGGGACACCGACACCGTGGTGGGTCCCAGGGGCGGCTGTGCGAGGGGAATTGCGGCCGGAGTCGGGCCCGAGTCCCAGGGTCGCGCAGCACAGTACCTGGAGTACGCCTCGAGGTCCCGATGGGCCACTTCCAGAGAGCGAGCGAGGGCTGCAGTTGTATTCAAGTCGAGGTCCTTTGATTCGAGCAGTCTTTGCCGTGAGTAGTCGGACCGAAGGCCTTTCACGAAGGCATCGCGGATATTTCCTTCAGTATTTTCTGCAGCCGTTACAGCTTTAAAGTCACAGTCCCTGCCGAGTGTTTGTAGCGCCCGTAAAAATTCATCTACAGACTCTCCTGGCTGTTGCGAGCGGGATCTTAGGAGATGTCTGGCATACATAGAATTTACAGGGCTCCGGTACTGCTCTTTTAGCAGGTTGAGGGCGTCCTCGTATGTAGCAAGGTCCCGGATGAATGCAAATACTTTAGGGCTCACCTGGGCGGTCAGAACTCTTAGTTTGGATCCCGGAGGCATGCCGGATTCTCCCAGGCAGGATTCGAAACAGCTCAGCCAGTGTTCGAAGTCGAGGGCTGAGTTCGCTGCCTGTGGGTTTAGATCCAGGTACGGCGGTCGGAGGGCTCGCAGCCAGGCCGGCTGCTGTGGCTGTTGTAGCTGGCCGTTTGGCTGGTCGTTTGGCTGCTCCGATCCGCTCATTTCAAAATTTAGCCAATAAAATTGATATACCTATCAATTCATTCCATGAAAAGCGACAAGTTAAGATAGTAACTGTGATAAAAATGATAACTTCCGGGAAGTTATGTCATCACTTCCTGTGAACTATGAACTATGAACTGTGTACATACCTCACTTCCTGTCATATGTCACTTCCTGTTGGACTGGTATAAATACTGGTCTGTTCAGTATTGTAAGAGGCTTCTACCAGAGGCATGGTAAAGACCTCTCTTGTGTATATAGTGTGTTTATAAGTTACTTAAAGCTTACTTTAAAGTTACTTGATGGTAAGTCTCCTTTTTCTTACATCAATTTAAGTAACTTAATATTTACACTGACAAATACTAGACCTTCAGACAAACTCGGAAGTTAAGGATCCAGGGAACCACCCATCATGGAGAAAATCCTTAGACCTATTCGTCTGGACTTGGACCCGAATACACCAGCAGCTGGCAGGGTATGGAAGCATTGGTATCGTACTTTTGAGAATTTTCTGGATGAATGTAAAGCGGATGCTCCTGCTAAATTGAAGATACTTGTCAATTATGTGACCCCAAAAGTGTTCGAATATGTTGATGAATGGGATAATCACGAAGAGGTGATTCGGGCACTTAAGAAACTGTATGCGAAGACCCCAAATGAGGTCTATGCTAGACATCTACTGGCCACAGCCCGACAAGGGCCAGGGGAATCAATTGACGAATTCCTGCAAGAACTTCGCAGGCTCAGCGTAGATTGTAACTTTCAGGCAGCCTCAGCTGAGCTGTACCGCCAAGAAATGATTCGTGATGCTTTCATCTGCGGGATTGCCTCTCCATTTATACGCCAGCGTCTACTAGAAAGTAAAACACTTGAGCTACAAAAAGCTTTTGACCTAGCTTGTTCACTGGATTTGGCAAAGAGAAATGCAGACCTCTATCAGCTGCCCAGATCTCGATCTGCTGCTGTAGCTGCAACCAGACAATTCAAGCGGTCTCAGGTGAACCCTATCATGGGGGGATCTAATTCTGATAATTCTGATGAAGAAGAGGAGGACGACCCCACTTTAGCAGCCTCTTGGCAATCTAGGAAGGAATGCTTCTTTTGTGGAGATGCTTTTCACCCTAGGAAAACCTGCCCTGCTCGCAATGCAATCTGCAGTTATTGCGGGAAAAAAGGACACTTTGCTAAAGTTTGCCTATCAAGGGCCTCTACGAGGGCCAATCCAGCTAAGGCCTACCGAACTGCCCCAATTAGGGCCTATCAAGATGCTCCAGCTAGGACCTATCAAGCTTCCTCTCGAGCTCTCCCCCGAAGAAGCACACCGAGAGTTTTAGCCACTCTCTGTGCAACGACACCAATTACAGCTGCTTGCCCACAGAACCTGTCTCATGCAGCCACAAAAATTTCAATCAAAGGGCATACCTTAGATGCCTTAATTGACTCAGGAAGTACTGATAGTTTCATTAAGGAACAGATTGTTGCGAAATTGAAACTACATGTCTTCCCATCGGACCAGGCAATTGCGATGGCCCAGTCATCACTTAATACCAGAATCTCCGGCTTTTGTGTTGTTGATATGACACTTCATGGTCGTATGTATCCCTCCACCCGACTTTCGGTGCTCAAGGACTTATGTAGTGATCTCCTCTTAGGGCTGGACTTCCAAAAACAGCATAAGAAACTCACCATTGAGTTTGGTGGATCCAAACCCAGACTTACTATTTCTAATATACCGTCTAAATTACCATTGTGTGCATTATCAGCAGCTTCACTGGATGAACCCTCATTATTTGCCAGTATTCCGCCTCAATGCAAACCGATAATAACGAAATCGCGGCGCTTTAATCAGGAAGACCAATCTTTTATTGCGGCTGAAATCTCTCGACTTCTAGCAGAGGATATCATTGAACCATGTTCGTCGCCCTGGCGGGCTCAAGTCGTCATTGTCAAGAACCCTCTAAAACCTCACAAACAGCGACTATGCATCGATTATTCGCAAACCATCAATCAATATACCGACTTGGACGCCTACCCATTGCCACGCATTGATGATATGGTTAATAAACTGGCCGAATACAAAGTGTTCTCAACTTACGATTTAAAAAGTGCCTATCATCAGTTACCCTTGAAGGTCTCAGATAAGCAGTACACAGCCTTTGAGGCTAATGGACGGCTGTACCAATTTTGTCGCCTCCCATTCGGGGTTACTAATGGAGTGGCTGTCTTTCAACGGGCAATGGATGGCCTGGTTAAGCAGGAAAACCTAAGGGACACTTTTCCCTATCTTGATAACATTACCATTGCAGGTCACGATCAACAGGAACACGACTCCAACCTCCAAAAATTTCGGGATGCCCTCCATCGCCGTAATTTGACCCTGAATGAATCCAAATCTGTTGAGTCGCAACCGACCATCAACATCCTTGGCTACTGCGTAGGCAATGGTATCATTAAGCCAGACCCAGAAAGACTTCGCCCGCTCCAAGAGCTCCCGTCACCTAAGAATCCGGCTTCTTTACGTCGGGCTCTCGGTCTGTTTGCATACTACGCTAAATGGATTCCTCATTTTTCAGACAAAATCCAACCCTTGCTGCATGCTAGATCATTTCCACTGGGAACAGCGGCTGTTGCAGCCTTTAACCTTCTCAAAAAACAGTTGGAGAAAGCGGCTCTTCACTCCATTGATGAGAATCTCCCTTTCGTGGTTGAATGTGATGCCTCAGAGGTGGCGATCTCGGCTACTCTGAATCAGGAAGGTCGTCCTGTAGCATTTATGTCCAGGACCTTACAAGGTGCCGAGCTACATTATCCTCCGGTTGAGAAAGAAGCCACAGCCATCATAGAGGCAGTACGGAAGTGGAACCATTTTCTAGCTCGCCAGCACTTTACATTGATCACGGACCAACGATCAGTCGCCTTCATGCTCGATAATCGAAAGCGAACCAAAATTAAGAATAATAAAATACAACTTTGGAGGATGGAACTGGCCTCTTTTGGTTATACCATTCTCTATCGGCCTGGCAAGGAGAATGTGGCCCCGGACACCCTCACACGGGCATTCTGCTCCACTATGTCATCCTCCACTCTCATGGATGTCCACAATGGTTTGTGTCATCCTGGCGTTATGCGCATGCTACATTTCGTACGATCACGGAATCTCCCTTTTTCCACTGGAGATGTAAAGAAAATATGCTCAGAATGCCGGCTTTGTGCGGAATTAAAACCTCAGTTCTTCCGCCCCTCAGATGGTATACTCATACATGCAACCCAACCGATGCAACGACTTAGCATCGATTTTAAGGGCCCAGTGCCCTCTTCAACTCGGAACACATATTTGCTCACCATGATCGACGAATATTCACGTTTTCCGTTTGCCTTCCCCTGCTCCAATATGCTGACGTCCACAGTAATCTGCTGCCTTGAGCAGGTATTTTCTCTCTGTGGCATGCCGGCTTATATTCACTCAGATCGGGGTCCATCCTTTATGTCAAGGGAACTCAAGGACTACCTCTCAGAACGGGGAATTGCTACAAGCAAAACAACACCATACCATCCCATTGGAAATGGGCAGGTAGAGAGGTATAACGGTATCATCTGGAATTCCGTACGTCTCGCTTTAAGATCTCGGGGCCTACCAGACCAGCAATGGGAAACAGTGCTTCCGGATGCATTGCACTCTATACGGTCCCTGCTTTCTACAGCCACAAATACTACACCTCATGAGCGGTTCTTTGGATTCCAGCGTCGCTCATCTCATGGGACATCACTCCCATCATGGCTAACTACTCCTGGACCTGCATTACTCCGAAGATACGTTCGGACGTCTAAAAATGACCCTCTTGTAGACGAGGTTGAACTAACCGATGCCAACCCCACCTATGCAAACATACGATATTCCGACGGCCGAGAATCTACCATATCATTACGGGATCTGGCTCCCTGCCCACCAGGACCTAGTGGGACATCGGGTGATGGCATTTCACCAGGAAACTCTTGGGACCTATCGGGTACCCCTCTCCAGGATCCTGATCGGACACCAACTAGCTTGGTGCCGGTAGAACCCCGTGCTCAAGGTTGCGACCCTCCCAGTACCGCGCATGAAAGTACTGATCCGCCACAGACCAGCTCTGCACCTCCCTCTGAACAGAGGCAGTCCGACTTTGAACCTATTGGGGCTCGTACTCGAAGCCATGATCTCCCCGACCCTTCACAGGGCAATCCAGGCCACACAGACTCTGACCAATGGCCAACCACATGTAAGCGGACCAGCAACCCTCTACGACGGGAATCCAAACGGGTGCGACTCTTCCTTGTTCGGCGGCTGTGGACCAAAAGGTACACCACAGCCTCCTAATCCTGCAGGAGGGAAGAATGTGATAAAAATGATAACTTCCGGGAAGTTATGTCATCACTTCCTGTGAACTATGAACTATGAACTGTGTACATACCTCACTTCCTGTCATATGTCACTTCCTGTTGGACTGGTATAAATACTGGTCTGTTCAGTATTGTAAGAGGCTTCTACCAGAGGCATGGTAAAGACCTCTCTTGTGTATATAGTGTGTTTATAAGTTACTTAAAGCTTACTTTAAAGTTACTTGATGGTAAGTCTCCTTTTTCTTACATCAGTAACTATAGGTTTTTATTGGCTAAATAACAGAGCCCACCCTCGTGGGTGATCGGTTCCAACAAGGAAGAATACTAGCCAAGCGGTCACCTTTATACCTGGGCAAGCAGGCGGAGCCATGGGCGGAGTCAGCTGAGGTATGCCTAGGTATAACAGCGTGCGTGGCAAGAGGTAACCTTGTGTAGTGATAACAACAGTGTAACAATAGTGAACGGTTGTGAAGGTAACAGTGGTTTACCACAATACTAAGATGGGAGGGAAAGTAGTGAGTGAGGAGGACATAAAAAACCTGCAAGGGGACATAGACAGGCTAAGTAAGTGGGCAGAGATTTGGCAGATGGAATACAATACTGGAAAGTGTGAGGTTATGCACTTTGGCAGGAAAAATCGTAGAGCAAGTTGTTATCTTAATGGCAAGAAACTGGAAAGTACTGAAGTACAAAGGGATCTGGGGGTCCTGGTGCACGAAACTCAAAAGGTTAGTATGCAGGTGCAGCAAGTGATTAAGAAGGCCAATGGAATGTTGGCTTTCATTGCTAGGGGGATAGAATATAAAAATAGGGAGGTATTGCTTCAGTTGTACAAGGTATTGGTGAGACCGCACCTGGAATACTGCGTACAGTTTTGGTGTCCATACTTAAGAAAGGACATACTTGCTCTCAAGTCAGTACAAAGAAGGTTCACTCGGTTAATCCCGGGGATGAGGGGATGGACATATGAGGAGAGGTTGAGTAGATTGGGACTCTACTCATTGGAGTTCCGAAGAATGAGAGGCGATCTTATTGAAACATATAAGATTGTGAAGGGGTTGGATCGGGTGGATGCGGGGAGGATGTTCCCGATGATGGGTGTAACTAGAACTAGGGGGCATAGTCTTAGAATAAGGGGCTGCTCTTTCAAAACTGAGATGAGGAGTGATGGGCCTTCAATAACCACAAAACTAGAAGTGATAGACTTAAACAAGTTGGCTTTTAATCACTAAGATCAGAGATAACATCTCAACACGCCGACTGGTTCACAGGAATGAGTCATACAGATCCTGGGATCTTTATGTAAGAGAAGTCAGGGGCGGAGCCAAGAGCCAAGACCTGGAACCTCCCAGGTTAGTCGGGAAAGAGGAAGTGAAACTATACACAGTGGGGGAGGGTAATATACATGAGTGCAAAACGAATACAGGATCAAGACAAACAGATTTCATTACAAGGAGGAACTACTTCACTCAGAGGGTGGTAGGTCCATGGAATATGCTGCCCCAAAAAGCTGTAGAAGCTACATCATTACATAAATTTAAAACAGAAATAGACAGTTTCCTAGAAGTAAAGGGAATTAAGGGTTACGGGGAGCGGGCAGGAATTTGGACATGAGTCTAGGTTCGGATCGGTCATGGCCCTGTGGGTAGCGGAGTGGGCCCAGGGGCCGTGTCGCCTGATCCTGCTCCTATTTCGGGTGTCTAATTCTGTTAGATTCAGGAGATGGTTCTGTGATAGTGGATTGGCGGTTAGGATCAGATCAGCCATGATCTTATTGAATGGCGGAGCAGGCTCGAGGGGCCGATTGGCCTACTCCTGCTCCTATTTCTTATGTTCTCTCACTGTTCTTAATCATAGAATAGCACAGCCCAGAAGGAGGCCATTCGGCTCATCAAGTTTCCGCCGGCTCTTTCGAAGAGCAATCCGGTTAGTCCTACTCCCCGGCTCTTCCAGATATCCCTGCAATTTTTTTTCTCCTTCAAGTATTTATCCAATTCCCTTTTGAAAACTACTGTTGAATCTGTTTGTACCACTTGGTGAAGCGGCGCTTTCCAAATCCGAACCACTTGTTGCATAGAAAAGTTTTTCCTTATGTCGCCGCTGGTTCTTTTGCCAATCACCTTAAATCTGTGCCCTCTGGTTATTGACCCTTCAGCCATTGGAAACTGTTTCTCTTTACTTACTCTATCTAAACCCTTCATAATTTTCATCACCTTTATTAAATCTCCTCTTAGCCTTCTCTGGAGAGCAACCCCAGCTTCTCTAGTCTATCCATGTAACTGTAATCCCTCTAGTAACCATTCTATTAAATCTCTTCTGTACCCTCTCCAAAGGCTTCAAGTGTGGTGCTCAGAATTGAACACAACACTCCAGCGGGGGCCAAGCTGGTGTTTTATATCGGTTTAGCATAACTTCCTGGCTTTTCTACTCTACGCCTCTATTTATAAAGCCCAGGATCCCATATGCTTTATTAACTGCGTTGTTAGCCTGTCCTGCCACCTTCAAAGATTTGTGCACAAACACCCCCAGGTCTCTCTGTTCTTGCACCCCTTTTAAAATTGTACCAGTTAGCTTGTTTTGTCTCTCCTCAATCTTCCTGCCAAAATGTATCATAAAGGAAAATGCCTCTCACCCCATATGTGCATTCATCATTTATAATAGAGGGCACTATATATACACACTACTCTTAGTTCAGAGTCATTATCTGATAATTCACCATTTCTTTGTGGAATTATCAGTAGTACACTTATTAAGTATCTTGCATTCTAAACACAAGCTGCTGTTTGAAAATTGAGCACTGGATAATTCACAAGAAGGAGAAGCAAGATTTTGCGGGGTGGGGGGTGGGGAGGGTGGTTAATGTAAGGTGCTGATACAAATCAGCCCCGGTGAAGATGAGTGACCACAGTCAATTGCACAAATTATTCTCCTTAAAATCTGTGAGCCTGCAGTTCAGAGTACAGGGGGATTGAGTTTACCACCAAGCTTTTCTCCAATCTATGAATGATAAATACTGAGCAGAGAAGAGGGCAGTAATTGCAAAAAGATTATGGGCAGTTGGCAAGTCTGAGACCATTAGGATTTGGGTTTCATGGCAGAAGAGTGATGAGGAGCAGTGAGAGGCACACAAAAGATGAGTAAAGTATAACACCTTCATGACATTTCACGGAATCACGAGCAAAGATAAAGCAACAGCTATTCCATAATGAATGGAGCTAGCTGTCAACGGAAACATTAATCGGGCTGGGTATCTAACTGGGTAAAGCCTCAAAAGCTTTTCACAAAACCAGCAGTATCTAAAACAGCTGGAGGACCATAGGTGGGAATTTTAACTCCTGGGCAAGAAAGCGGCCTAGTGAGCAGCCGGCCCATTCGGGAGCAGCAGCAAGAGGCTCAGCAGATTTTAACAGCTGAGCCTCATCAACAATGCCACTGGCCGACTTCCTGACCAAAACGGCTGGGAAATTGGCAGGAAGCGATGGAAAACTGGGCGTCTCAGAGCCCAGCAGTGGGCCCAAGGTAAGGGAGTAGTCAGGGGTTCTGAGGTGGTCATCGGAGAGGGGGTGATTGTCCAGGCAGGGGAGGTCTACACTTCCCAAGTGGGGCCTGGAGGAGCTCTGCTGCTTCTCTTGACCCCATGAAGGAAAGTTTCAAACTTATCTTACTGGGTCTCTAAAGTGGTCTGACCACGTTCTTGCTGTCGGAGTGATTTGTAGATATGTAGAAAAATACTACAGATGCTGGAAATCTGAAATATAAATGGAAATGATGAAAGGTCATTGGCCTGAAACATTAACTCTGTCTCTCTCCACAGATGCTGCCTGGGCTTCTGAGTGATTTCCAGCATTTTCTGTTTTTATTCCAAAAACACTAGTCACATCAACAAGAAACAACAAAAAATGTAATATAATGGGAACAATCACAGGCATGGGGTGGGGTGGTGGGGTGATATTCCTTGTCATTTCCGGAGGACTTACCAGGCTGGGAACTTAACATCCAGGGATATACAATATTTAGGAAGGATCGGCAAAAAGGTAGGGGAGGTGGGGTAGCATTGCTGGTAAAGGAGGGGATTAATGCAATGGAAAGGAAGGATATCAACTCGGATGAAACGGAATCTGTATGGGTAGAAATGAGAAATAGCAAGGGGAGGAAAACGTTAGTGGGTGTGATATATAGGCCTCCAAATAGTAATATGGAGGTGAGGGAAGGCATAAAAAGGGAAATTAGAGAAGCGTGCGATAAGAGCACAGCTGTCATCATGGGTGACTTTAATTTACATATTGATTGGACTACCCAAATTAGTAAAAATTCTGAGGAGGAGGAATTCCTGGAATGTTTTCGGGACGGTTATCTGGACCAATATGTCGAGGAGCCGACTCGAGATCAGGCCATTTTAGACTGGGTATTGTGCAATGAGAAGGGACTTATCAACAATCTTCTTGTACGAGGCCCCTTGGGTCAGAGCGATCATAATATGATCGAGCTCTCAGTCGAGATGGAGAGTGAGGAAATTGAATCAGAGACTAAGGTCCAGAACTTAAATAAAGGGAATTACGAGGGTATGAGACGGGAATTGGGTAAGATTGATTGGGTGGTGTTTCTGGGGGGATTGACAGTGGATAGACAATGGCAAGCATTCGAAGATAGAATGGAAGAATTCCAGAACATGTTTATACCGGTTTGGCATAAAAATAAACCTAAAAAGGTGGCTCAACCGTGGATAACGAGGGAAATTAGGGACAGCATAAAATCAAAAAAAAGGGCATATCAACTGGCAAAAAAAAGCACCAGACCGGAAGATTGGGGGCAGTACAGGATACAGCAAAAGAGGACAAAGGGATTAATCAGGAAGGGGAAAATAGAATACGAAAGTAAACTTGCAGCAAACATAAAGACAGACTGCAAAAGCTTTTATCGGTATATCAGGAGGAAAAGACTGGTAAAATCCCAAGTCGGTCCCTTGCAGTCCGATTCGGGAGAATATATAATGGAGAATAAGGAAATGGCAGACCAATTAAACTCATACTTTGGTTCTGTATTCACAAAGGAGGTCACAAATAACCTCCCAGGAATATCGGCAAACATAGGGACTAATGAGAGGGAGGAGCTGACAGAAATTAGTATCTCTAGGGATATGGTGTTGGATAAGTTGAGGGGACTGAAGGCCGACAAATCCCCGGGGCCTGATAAACTACATCCTAGGGTACTTAAGGAGGTGGCCCTGGAGATAGCAGATGCTCTAAGGATCATCTTCCGGAACTCCATTGACTCGGGAACAGTACCCGTGGATTGGAGGGTAGCTAATGTTACCCCAATATTTAAAAAGGGGGGTAGAGAGAAAGCAGGGAATTATAGACCAGTAAGCCTTACATCGGTTGTGGGCAAAATGCTAGAGTCCATTATTAAGGATAAAATAGCGGAGCACTTGACAAATGGGGAAAGGATCGGACAGAGTCAACATGGATTTACAAAGGGTAAATCGTGTTTGACTAATCTGCTGGAATTTTTTGAGGAAGTAACTGGTAAAATAGATGGGGGAGAGCCAGTGGATGTGGTGTACCTTGACTTCCAGAAAGCCTTCGATAAGGTTCCACACAAAAGATTATCATGCAAAATTAAGGCTCATGGGATTGGGGGCAAAGTATTAACGTGGATAGAGAACTGGCTGGCGGATAGAAAACAGAGAGTTGGAATAAACGGCTCGTTTTCGGAGTGGCAGGCAGTGACCAGCGGGGTGCCGCAAGGATCTGTCCTGGGACCCCAGCTGTTCACAATATATATAAATGATCTGGATCAGGGAATTGGATGCAATATTTCCAAATTCGCTGACGACACTAAACTAGGAGGAGGGGTGGGCTCTGATGAGGATGTCAGGAGGCTACAGTGCGATTTGGACAGGTTGGGGGAATGGGCGGATACGTGGCAGATGCACTATAATGTGGATAAATGCGAGGTTATCCACTTTGGGGGTAAAAACAGGAGGGTAGATTATTATCTAAATGGCAATAGATTGGGAGATGGGGAAGTGCAGAGGGACCTGGGTGTTCTTGTGCACCAGTCACTGAAGGAGAGCATGCAGGTGCAACAGGCGATTAAGAAGGCAAATGGTATGTTGGCCTTCATATCAAGGGGGTTCGAGTATAGGAATAGGGATACCTTACTACAGCTGTACAAGGTGCTGGTGAGACCGCATCTGGAGTATTGTGTACAGTTTTGGTCGCCCCATCTGCGGAAGGATGTTCTTGCCATGGAAAGAGTGCAGCGGCGATTCACCAGGCTGATACCTGGAATGGCGGGAATGACCTACGAGGAGAGATTGAATAGTTTGGGCTTGTACTCACTGGAGTTTAGAAGATTGAGAGGGGATCTCATCGAAACATATAAAATTATGGCAGGCCTGGACAGGCTGAATTCAGAGAGAATGTTTCCAATGGCAGGGGAGCACAGAACCAGGGGCCACAGTCTAAAAATAGCGGGCAAATCATTTAAAACAGAGATGAGGAAGAATTTCTTCACTCAAAGAGTGGTGAGCCTGTGGAATTCCCTGCCACAGAGGGCTGTGAAGGCTAATTCAATAAATATTTTCAAGAGAGAATTGGATATATTTCTGAAGGCTAAGGGGATTAAGGGTTATGGAGAAAAGGCGGGGACGGGGTACTGAACTGGTAAGATCAGCTAAGATCTCAGACGAAGATCAGCCATGATCTCATTGAATGGCGGAGCAGGCTCGAAGGGCCGAATGGCCTACTCCTGTTCCTATCTCTATGTTTCTATGGAACGGCATAGGAAACTTTTTGTGCAAGGAAAATTGGGTGGAAGCCATGACCTTTGTGTTTAAAGGGCTTCCCTCCTTGTTTCCTGGCGCCTTGCCTATGATACGCTTAGTGAGTTCCCTAATTGGAACACCACTGCACCCGGGTTAAGTGAAATGCTGTTTAAGGTGGAAGTGAAGAGTTCCTGAAAAACAAGAGGTTGGAGATTTTTTAATTCAGATTTCTGCAGGTAGGAAAGAATTATTAAAGCAATTTTTATCCATTCCGCCTGCACTTGCTTCTCACTCCCTACTCCATAGTCAAGGCTGCTCAGGAGCAGGTATGGCACTCCCCATGGGTACCTATTCTAGATGGCATCTGAGGGACAGGATCGCAGGAGGAGATTGACTGTTCATGCTCTACAGAAAACTTCTGCGACTGAGCTGGTCCTCATCTCATGTCAGCTTGCTCCTTGGCAGCTTGGTGTTGCCTCCGGCCTTCCACTGGTGTAGTGCTATGAGGGGGCTCCAAGAGAACTACAATGTGCTGATGTCCTCTAAGACAGCAGTATTATACAGCTGGGACTCCTGTGTGGCTTGGTCATCACCTGCCTCTTTTTCACCATCTTTCTCCTTCCATGTTGCCTGCTGCTGTGGCAGATCTGCAGGAAAGTTGAGTAGAAGCTTAGCATGGGTTTGCAACCTTCCAAGTGGGTGGAAGGTTGTGCATATGTGGTGCTTCACAGGGATGCCAGGGCAACGGTGTAGGTGCTCATTCAGTAGCCTGGGGTAAGGGGATTAAAGATGGAGATGCCCCTCCAGTGGCTTGCCTTTGGTAGACATTGTTTGCCAATTTGTCCTATAAGATATTCACTAGCGGCAAGGCTGGTAGTTGAGGTGTGTGCGCCAAGTGGCATGAGCGAGGTGAAGTAAGAGATGTGGGAGTATGAGCCTGTTAGTGGAGGAACAGGTTTTAGGGTTGTGCATGTGAGTAATTGCTATGAGGGGAGCTGGGTAGCCATAGTGCAAGATGTTGAGTTGCAGCCTCCCTTAACCGGAGAGCTCAGTGAAGGGTTAGTTCAGCAAGTGTTGCTTTAAGAGGGTGAAGAGTATGCTGGGCAATGAAGAGAAGGGAAAGTTGTACAATGTGTTACATTGCTTGTCCTGCTGAGGATGTAGAACTTTCTGTAGTCTTGTGAGGGGGTGAGGGAGTTGACAGTCAGCCACCTCCCTCCAAGCAGCATGAGTGATAATTCTGGATGACTTGGTGACACCCAGGACACCGTTCGTTCGGCCTTCAATGCCCTCCAGAAGAGCTTGGAGTTCTGAATATGTGAAGTTGTATGTTCTTCTTTACTAGATGGTGCCATGCCCTGCTGCTCTCTGGACACAGATGGTGCTCAAGTGTTCATGAGCAGACATGCAGTGAAGTTATTAGAAAATGAAGTGAAAGAGTCAAGAGTCTCTTACCTGTTCCCAGTCTGCTGCCGAAGAGTGTGACTGAACTGTCTCTTTTTAAAGTTTCCAGGGGAATGAATTTCCTCAAGGCTCATCCCAATCTGCCACTGTGACTTGGGTCGAAGCCGCATTTATGCACATTAATGCAATTCCACACCTAATTATCAAAGTGTTCCTAGTGTGAACTTTAATTTCCCAAACACTATTCCCCATGTGCTTTCTGCAGCAAGCTAGTGTCTTACTGATTCTCGTATCAGGCAACTGCAGACTCTGTTCAATGTTGCAAATTGGCCAGTATATGTGTTCCATATTGGCGCTGCTGTCAGTGCAAAGAAGACCCTACCTCAGGAATGGGGCTCATGCCAATGCCCATTCTGATGTATGGACATATAAAATGGCTTAGACCCATGAAAGAATCTCCATATTTCAGCCTTTGTATTACAGTCCCTATCATCACACTCTGGTCTATTCCTCTCACCATTTCATTGCCAAGAAAATAAAACTTACGTGTGTATGTATTCTCAAAGAAAAAGCACTTCTGGTACTGATTGCAGCACAAGGAAAGCAATTCCATTCATTTTCCCTGCACAGATTCAAATGCTGATCTGGATTATGGGTCTGGGTTTCACCGTAAATAAGGTAACAAAATATAAATAAGATGCTGTTAGCAAAATAAGAGCTGGATTAGGCATCAAATGGATTCCATTAAAGGCCTTAAACAGCCATCAAAAAGAGAAGATTTCATCTAATCTTATTTTGGCTGGATTTGAATTGAGGTCCCTAAGGTGACAGCACAGCACTGCACATACGCTGACACCCTATCCTTTTTTAAAAATTGAACCTGTGCAGATCAGCCTTTAGGGATACTAAAGCTTTGCTCTCAGACAGGCAGATTATTTTTCAATTAGGTTTTTATCTCCACTAAATTCTTGCTTTACATATTTATAAAATCCCATCCCAGCCAAGTCAAATTTATTCCAACCATTTGTATCATGCCGAAAATTAAAACAGCTGCAACAGCAGATGGGCATAAAGCTAACAGATTCACATATTAAACAAGCTAAAGCTCCAGAGGCGCAGCCATACCATTTATAAGAACTAAACGTTTATAAAGAAGGACTTGAACACAGCCACATTACAAATGGTAATTTTAGTTGAATTATATTTTCATCTAAAATTTTGTTTCAAGAGAATTGTTGCCCTTTGCGATTGAGCATTTTTATATTTGGTTGCAGTAGCAGAGACATTTTGCTCTAGTGCAGTGTCATTTCTCACTCTTACGCACGCTGCATTTTCACCACTGCGGCTGTCCACCAGTGTTCCTCTTAGCGATGCTAACAGTCAGCTTTATTAATTTAATAAATGGAGGCTGGGAATTGTTGCTGCTGACATTAGCGTACAAACCGTAGGGCTGATTTTAACTTTCAGTGCTGGTGAAAAACTAAATCTGCTGCTCGTTAGATACCTCGCCCGATTTAGCTTTCTGTTGTCTTTATTAGAGAAGAAAATTGGGCAGGGTGTATAACTGGCGGCCGATACACTACTGCCCGTTTTCCGTTACCGTGAAAGTTAAAATCAGCTTAGTTTGTTCCCATGACATTCCTCTGTCTGTTATTTTTGCTGGACATTAGTCTGTTTACACAAAGTGAGTTAATGTCTTAATTGAAATAACAGATGGAGCAATATTACTAAAACATGTTAATTGTTCGTATGTTAATATCAGTGATATCTAAACTTCTAGGCCTAGAAATTGGGTTGGGGCGCCAAAGTGGCGCAAAAGTCGCCTGAGCGCAGGATTTAGCGCAGCGTTTGAGGCTATAGCGATCGTCAGATATTCAGTTTCATTGCTGCTCGAGGAACACGGGGTGAGGCTCGAGGCGCTCCGCGTCCCTCTTAGGGCGCTGAAACTGAATATCGCAGCGCAACGTGCCGCAGTGCCACACGCTGCAACACGGCACGCTGCGGTACTGCAGGCCTTCCTCCCACTGTTAAGGGGGAGGTGCCTGCAACAGCGCGATCCCCGCTCGCGAGTGCCGGCAAATGAACCCAGCACCAAGGAGAAGTGCCGGGCTCTCGGGAAACAGCCGGCAATGCCGCGGGGGGGTGGTTAGGAGGTCGGGGACGGAGGTGCTGGCAGGCAAAGGCGGCCGCCCCGCACCTCCACCTTAACTTGCGCTGCTGCCGGCACAGTAAGGCCCCGTGAACTGGGCGCGGGAAGCGAGCGGCGCAACTGCGGCGTTCGCTACCAAATATCACGAACGGGGCACGAATGGGGCGCTGCGCACACCGATGACGTCATCGGTGGCGGCGCAGCGCAAATGCCTAACGCCACCATTAGCGCCCCTACTGAATATCGCGGGAGACGCAGCCAGTGGCGCTACAGCCACTGACTGCCTCTTTAGGCACTAACAGGTGGCGCTACTCACCCAATTTCTCCCCCCTAGTATTTAAAGGGCCTGTTGTTAATGGTGTTGTTCAAGGTATTTCCCTTAAAATCTGTTACTAATTGGCCCAAGTTATAGTTGATTCTGCAGCCACATAACAGATCACAACTTGCTGCAGGTTTCAGCCATGGCTCAGTGGGTAGCACTCTCGCCTCTAAGTCAGAAGGTTGTGGGTTTAAGCCCCGCTCCGGAGTTTTGAGCACATAATCTAGGCTGGCACTTCTGCAATACTGAGGGAGTGCTGCACTGTTGGATGTACCATCTTTTGCCTGAGATGTTGAACTGAGGCCCACTGTGCCCTCTCAGGTGGGTGTAAAAGATCCCATGGCAGTATTTTGAAGAAGAGCAGAAGAGTTCTCGCCGGTGTCCTGGCCAATATTTATCCCTCAGTCAACATTACTAAAACAGATTATCTGGTTATTATCCCATTGCTATTTGTGGGACCTTGCTGCTGTGTTTCCTACACTACAACTGTGAATACACTTCAAAAGTATTTAATTGGCCGTAAAGTGATTTGGGATGTTGTGAAAGGCAAGTTCTTTCAGTTAACAGATTTCTGCAGATAGCAGTAGGAATCCTTCTAGTGCATGAGACAGCTGCTGGTGGGACAAAATATTAGACATTTGCAAAGTATCTGTGAGATCAGCTCAGTGGCATAGTGGTGCGCAAAAAGCAGCATTGCTGCCACCACTGGGATGAGACTGCAGAATCGGCACTTATGCTTAGAGATACCGTAATTCTAATCTGATCAATACAACCAAACTCATAAGAAACAGAAGCAGGAGTAGGCCATTTGACCCCTCGAGCCTGCTCCGCCATTCAGTAAGATCATGGCTGATCTTCTACCTCATCTCCACTTTCCTGCACTATTCCCATATCCCTGGATTCCTGTAATATCCAAAAATCTATCAATCTCTGTCTTGAATATACTCAACGACTGAGCCTCCACAGCCCTCTGGGATAAAGAATTCCAAAGATTCACCACCCTCTGAGTGAAGAAGTTTCTCCTCATCTCAGTCCTAAATGGCCGACCCCTTATTCTGAGACTGTGACCCCTGGTTTCAGACTCCCCAGCCAGGGGAAACATCATTCCTGCATCTATTCTGTCAAACCCTGTAAGAATTTTGTATGTTTCAATGAGATCACCTCTTATTCTTCTAAATTTCAGAGAAAATAGGCCTAGTCTACTCAATCTCTCCTCATAGGACAATCCCCCCATCCCAGGAATCAGTCTGGTGAACCTTTGTTGCACTCCCTTTATGGCAAGAATTACCCCCAATCCCATGAACCCAAATTTTGTTTAATGTGTGGCACCTTATCGAATGCCTTCTGAAAATCCAAATACATCACATCCACTGGTTCCCTCTTATCTATTCTGCTAGTTACAACCTCAAAAAACTCTTGACAGGTTCATCAAACACAATTTTCCTTTCATAAATCCGTGCTGACACTGCCCAATCCTATTATTATTTTCTAAGTGCCCTGATACCACGTCCTTAAGAATAGATTCTAGCATTTTCCCTACTACTGATGTCAGGCTTACTTGACTGTAATTCCTCGTTTTCTCTCTCCACTGATCAATAAAATGAACACAACCACACAGATACACACACATTACAACTTTGGCAAGGGAAGACTGATCGTTACATCTAGTTGATGAAAATCATGACTACTGAAGCTGAATTCCTCGCTATACCTGTGCTCTCCTACTTGTATCCTCATAGTTACAGCAGTATTGACTGACATTGTTATTATATTTTGAGAAACAACTCGAGCGTTAACAACTTCATTAAGATAGTACCAATAAGGATACTAAAAATAGCAGAGTCGAATTTAACCCCCAACTACATTAGCAATAAAAAAAAATGGCTAGACTCAGGGGAGCTTTATTTATTGGAACTTGAAGTACTTGAATGTCATTATAGCTATCTAAAAATCCTTCTTTGTCTAAACACAGTTAAGTAAGAAAACAAATCAAAAGCAATGTCTGGCCAGCCTTGCAACTCAGAGATTTGAGCTTAAGAAAATACGTATTGATGAGAGGATGTATCACCAGGCATTACTAACGATTGAATCGTTCAATTCTGTCTAATGCCTGTTTTGTGAGATTTTTTGTAGCTATCATGAAAAAGCAATAATTTTTAAGTTTATCGCAAATCATTGTGACCATTGAAGTGGCTGAACTAATCCTAGGAATGTGATTGTTGGATCAGTTTGAAGGTACACACCTAAAAGGACAAGGGCACCAGGTGCATGGGACCACCATCACCTCCAAGTACCCCTCCAAGGCATGCACCATCCTGACATGGACATTTTTCGCCATTCCTTCATCATCGCTGTGTCAAAATCCTGGAACTCCCTACCTAACAGCACTGTGGGAGCACCTTCACCACATGGACTGCAGCGGTTCAAGAAGAACCTTCTCAAGAGCAACTAGGGATGGACAATAAATGCCGGCCTTGCCAACAACGGCCACATCCCGAGATTGAATAACAAAAGCTGCAATATTTTCAACTGTTTCTTCATTTTTGTATTTCCTCAAATCAGGCAGCATCCTAGTGAATCTTTTATCTCTTTAAAGCCTCCTTATAGTGTGGAGCCCAATACTGCACACATTTGCTGTTAGAGGTACATTGCATACCTGAAAACACTGACAGATCAGATTGTTGCAGTGGGTGGTGACACAGAGACAGAATTACAACATCCATTCAGTAATTCGACAGCTTATGTGAAGTTCAGTGGTGTTGTTGACGTGGAGATATGCACCTGTTCTCCACTGATTGACTGAACAGCACATGTTATATTTAGCGGCAATTGCAAAATTACAGACATATGTGCAAATAGACCAGATAAATGAATGCTGCATTCCAGGTATAATTCTATATAAAGCACAGAATTTCAGTGTGTAAAACTATCTACCACTCATGTTTGTTTCATAGAATTCATGGTCTGCACATTTGGAGGTCAATAAAATAGCCCACGCACATTGTGCTGGGACATGCGCTTTTCATGTGCACCTAAGACGGCTGGCTTTGCCAAATGATGAACAGTCAGCTAATTTGCATTTTCCCCCAGTACACGATGTGCTGGGAACACACGAAGGTTGCAAAATGAAATTTCTGGTACCAGCAGTTCTTAAAGTGCTACTGGCTGCCCTTAAGCAGTAATTTTACTTGTTCATCTAAAAATGATTGGGCACAGAACAACTCCATTAAATAAACTCGCGCTGGAGTTCCTGCAGCGACGGTTGTTCCTATTTGGAAGAGCGAGCCACCAGGCAATGAAGGGAGGAGCAAGAGCAGGATGGATAAAGGTGACAGAATGTGTCAATGCTATTCCACTTGTGGCTGAAATCTGGGAGTAGGTGAGGAGGAAATTATTTCACCTAACCAAGGTAAGTGAACAAAT
This sequence comes from Somniosus microcephalus, assembly GCF_052327205.1. Lineage (NCBI taxonomy): Eukaryota > Metazoa > Chordata > Chondrichthyes > Squaliformes > Somniosidae > Somniosus > Somniosus microcephalus. Next base: position 93,822,212 of record NC_140993.1, on the reverse strand, counting down.
GTGTGTTTGTTTCGACAATATTGCTTCTCACTTGGAACAGAATCACAGACAGAGATTTTTTTTTAATTCATTCACGGGGTGTGGGCGTCGCTGGCAAGGCCAGCATTTATTGCCCGTCCCTAAATGCAGGACACTTATGCAACTGCTAATCTAGGTAAATGCACTGACATTTGCATCATCTACCTTTTCACTGGAACTTTGCAAATATGTCGGGCATTAAATAAATCAAGGTTGAGGCATTAAGTACTATGGCAACACAAAAATGTGCACACTCAAAAGATGAATGCTGTCTTGAGCACTTAATAGCAAAATTCCTTTTTTTAATTATGTCCATTTCATGCCTGCTCACAGAAAAGACTACACTTGATTGAAGAGGGCTCTTGAAATCTTAAATCCTCGCGAAGAAAAGGCCATTGAGATAGTGGGCATGGAATTGTGTGGGAGGCAGAATAAGAGGCCTTGCTCCAGTTCATGGCTAACATAACTTACTTTTAACAGTTAACTCCCTTTTTATTTAATCATTCATTTAGTCATAAAGGCTACATTGTAGCATTTCAGTGCATCACACTGCAATCTCTTGTCATGTACATCTATGTTTCAAGCGATGTATCATTGGAAACGTAAAGGATGTTCTTCTGTTTGGGTTTGTTCTTCCTACTGGGCAGTGAGACAAGCAATTTTTTAGCCTCTATCTAGCACTTCATGGCATCCAACATCACCTAGTCTACAGTGGCAAGTGCTAGCATGGAGATGTCTACTCTGCTGGGCCAATTAGTGAGTTGCAGGATGGAACTCTTTAGTGGAGCACCGAGCATGAGTGAGGAGGAGAAAGTACAGGTTGTATTTCAGGAAACACAAACTGCTGCCCCGAGGACTTTTGCAGCTGTTGTGCCCGGTGATTTGGAACTCTCATGGCCAGCTTCCGCTGCAATTCAGTAGCATAACGTGGAGTAATTTAATGCTGTGTCAAACTGCCTGTACAATTTAGGAGTGGCTATGGATAAATCCACAACCTGCATCAGTGCAGTGCTGCATGACTGCCTGACTGAGCTACAGATCACCATGGAGAGGATAGTCACCCCAAATCCTCTTCAACAGAGCCCCTCCCCTGGCCAAAGTTTGAAGCTCAAGCTTCTCTCGGCAATGCTTTGACTAGCACTGTGGAAATCTTCAGCTCCAAGCTGTCCTCTGGATTAACCACATTGGGGAGTCAGAGTTGGACAGTCATAAAGCAGCCAGCAAAACATCATAACCTGAGAGAAGGACCAGCAGCAGGGAAATGGCGGGAGCTGGCATGAATGATAATACTGCACTTCAAAGGTACTTCACTGGCTTTAAAACGCATTGGGACATTCCGAGGTTGTGAAAGGCACTATATAAATGTAAGTCTTTTTTTCTCCCCGTAGTGGCACAGCCATAACTCCCAGACTCTCCACTCAACTGACTACAGACTATTTGCACAATTTACAGGCCCAGGCAGTCACTCACTTACAGGGTTATCTTCTGACCCATCCTTTGCAGCAAACAGTGAAAACCATGAGAATCCTCATAGACGGGTGAAGTAGAGGACTGTTTTCTGTTGTGGTTGCTTTTTGCAGCAAACAGCATGAATTCCCTGGTCCTGATAAACCACATGTCACTGACGTACTTGACGCAATTGGAAATTGAAGTGTGGGAAATGTGATCTCCCCATCTTATCTGGAAGTAGTCTGCATAAAATTTCAAAGCACCTGTAACTTTTACAGACAGTGACAGAGCTGTAAATGAGTCAAGACTAGAGCATATGTCTGGCTGCAGAGTGCATAATTCGGTGATGGCTTCGTTGAGGAATTAATGTCTGTGCTGAAAAGAAACGCTAAGGGTGAAATCTGTCGTAGGCTGTAGCACAAAATGGGCAATAGCGAATCGGAAGCCTGTTTTACACTCCAATACAATGGAAAACAAACTCGGGCAGATTGTAAAACAGCCTGATTTGCTATTGCTCATTTTGCACTACTGCCCAAGATTAATTTCACCACCACCTCACCTAAGTTTCATTCCTTCACTGATCCATAGCCTCATTCTTCTGAAATTATAAAAAGCAAGGTATTCTCATTGGAATACCCATACCTGAAAGGTATAGGTCTGTATAACAATTGTAGCTGGACAATGATTCAGTCAGAAAAGAGGCATTGCCACTTTAGGGAGATCTAAGGAAGTGTGCAAAAAATCCCAAGAAGTTCCCTTGTGCTAGGAAACCAAAACAGTGCAGAAACAAGTGCAGAAACAGTCAAAACGCCATGCCCCTTTAAGTAGAAAGGACACAACAAGCAAACAGGCCTCTCTAGCAACACAAAATTGAAACAGTCAAACAGCCTATAAGACACCACTCTCACTTCCCAGTTGCATTATTGGGAGGCCGAGTCATTTGAATGAAACTGGTAGCTGTAATTGGTTTTACGCATGGTCAGTGCACAGGTTCCAAGCACAGGATGTGGATCTGGCCCACAATTTCAAGTGCTGTGCACCTCAGGTGCAGAAGCACACACAGGCCTTTGTATCTGATTAGCCGAGCATCAAGCACCTAATGCACACGAGTGTAATGGATGACTAATAGCACATCATCAGCTCCTAACTATAATCATTGCACTTGCATTGTGTGTGATACTTCTGTATCTCTGTTTTAGAAACATATCTCTGTCTTGTATAGTAATTCTGATCCAAGTTGAACAGTTTTATTTTGGTGAACTAGCTACACATTTATCAGGATTCAAATATATAAATATGATAAAGGGAGGTATCTGGCCTCTGCAGGATAGGTTTCATAGCAGGAATGTTTGCTTTTTCATTTGAAATAGGTGTAAACAGTTCAAAAGATGAAAGAAATCTGTCAATGCTTCTGAATAAAGAAGTTGGATTATTTTTACTTTATTTCATAGGTCGTCATTGACCCTCTTGTGTGATAATCTAGTGCCTGTATTTAGCCAATTCTTAGCCAGCATATTAAGTAAGGACCAGCAACATGAACAAATCGTGTCATTGTAGGACTCGAGATGATGTAGATATTTTCTTACCTGACTATGGACCTTGCTTTAGTTTCGAACATAAAGCAAGAAACTGTGGAATGAGAAAGGGACATTTGCCCCACTAGGTTTCTTCCTCCATAGACCATGTATAATTTGTCATATCACAGATTCCAACTCCCCAATCTCTTGAATGATAACTCTGTGAAATTCCTCACTGACCAAAGATAATCAAATGATACTCCAGGATATCAGTCCAATCCAGAATGCCATAATATCCATCTCTGGTCAGCTATGTTCCACATAAGACATGTCCATGGTTCCATCAGCAAGGAAACTGTCATCTTCTGCAGAGTATTTGATTGTCTACGCTTATTCTACCTTTAACCCAATTCTTAAATAGGTATTTATTGAGATCTTTTTAAAAAAAAGTTAATAGACATAAATTATCTGTTTTAATTGGGAGTTTGTTGCACATAAACATTACATTGGCCCGGATTTTGTCGTTGACCTCGAAGAAAGCTGCCCACAAAGTTTTAGCAGGCTCTGTGGCGTTAATTTCCCCTTTTCCGACATGACTTTCCATCTGGCACCACTGTCGTGTCCAGCATCAGTGATGTCATCAAGCAGGCTGAACAGCCAATCACATTGAAGAATTCTCACAGACAGCAAACCAGGAAGTAAAAAGCAGATTTTATCATTCACTTTGTAATCATTTTACAGAATGCAAAATAAAGATTGGGACATGCCCATGGGATTAAGGTAGAAGCTGAAATATCAAACAAACTTGAAAAAAAAATTCACTTATTATTTTAGAAATCTATGGAATTTTTATCATAGAATTGAAGGAATGATGCTCCACAATTTAAAATTAGTTTTTCAGGGCCAGAGAGGTTGTTCATGAGTAATTCTGACTTAGTACACTGTTAAAAACTCAGTTACCCCTCATTCAACAAGGCTTAACTTTTTCATTGGTTTTTACAGCGACAATAGTGTGTAAAAAGTTACAAAGTTCATGTCAAAACAGTGATTTCTAATTGATTCCATAAGTGAAGACTGCAACAGCACACCCTGTGGAGGAGCAGGGCATCACTGACAGCAATGTCTGGATTTACACGTTTAACTGCGCATGTGCGGATGCCAGAAGTTGCTGTCAGTTTTACAGAGTAATGACGGCGAACGCTGACAGTTTTGCCATCATTACAGCTGCAAATTCCGTGCCAATACTTTGTATGTAGGGAGGGAGCAGTCCTACTTAACTAATTGAGGGCTACTGCTTTCAGAAGCTCTTGGTTGACTTTATGCAGTGGATAACATCAACTTGCTTACCAAAGTACAAACATGGATAGAATACTTCAGAGATGGAAATCATGTATAGAAGTAAGGACCTGGAAGCAGTCGAGCTATGAAGAAATAGTCAAGAAAATAGAGTTTTGCCAAAAGTAGAAAGGTGAGCCAAGAGTGGGAAACTTACCATAAAAATGCAGATATGAGCTGAAAGTGACAAAAGTTGACATCATATAAATACAGAGATGTACCAAGGATGATGAGGGATGACAGTGTAATGTGTAAGTGCAGAGATAAGTCAGAAGCCTACGAAAGAATACACAAAGGGGAGTTTAAAACCTATCACAAACATATGTAACCTACTATCGAATGAAAGTAAAATCCACCAGATATCTGTACATTACAGTCTTCAGTGTGAGAAGACCTTTGAAGATTGGGCTATTTCATTCCCATAAATAACTTGCAGCCAAATGGAAAAATAAGACAATACCAAGGAGGAGTGCCTCTTAGTAAGACAAAAGAGTGCATTAGTTGATGCCTGTCACAGAATGTCAAGGGAATGAAAATATTCAAGAAATATTCTCTGTAATCAGGCTGGATACCACACTGAGGAAGGGAGTGAAACATTAACAAGGCAACACACCAGGTTTGAAATTAACTGGACAGAAAGACAGTGCAGTGATCAATAAACCTTGGTAAAATTGTGCTTAATTAGACACCAGGGAAATTTCTCCACTGGGAGTACTTTAGAAATTACCACTTGATTAAATTTCAAATCAGTAGACTGATCTATTTGATTATGGAGATGGAGAAGAAACAATTGAAAATGGAAAAGGGTTAAACATATGAAGCACAAATGAAGTGACTGCTCACACCTCATGGTGAGTGTGACTTGGAAGGATACCTGGCAGTAAAGGTCTATCAAAAATACCAATGCTATAGATAATTTTTAACAAAGATGTGGAAAATGAGAAGATGTAAGGGGCCATATTTTTCTGATGCACACTCCTGGTGGGCAAGGCTCTGCAGGAGGAGTGCAAATATGTAAAATAATCCCTTTAAGATCACGTAACATTAATAATCAGACAGTTCATAATGTTGAAAAATATGAAATTAATTAACATGGATAATGGCATCCAAAGTTGATTAGCACAGAGGCCTTTAATTTTAAGAACCGAGTTCAAATCCAACGAGTTGATGGTATGATTTGCCCCATCTGTCAGTTGACTGTTAACTTATAAAAGCATATGACCCCACGGGCAGCACGGTGGCATAGTGGTTAGCACTGTTGCCTCACAGCGCCAGAGACCCGGGTTCAAATCCGGCCTCGGGTGACTGTCTGTGTGGAATTTGCACATTCTCCCCGTGTTTGCGTGGGTTTTCTCCGGGTGCTCCGGTTTCCTCCCACAGTCCAAAGATGTGCGGGTTAGGTTGATTGACCATGATAAAAATTGACCCTTAGTGTTAGGGGGGATTAAATATGTGGGGTTATGGGGATAGGGCTTGGGTGGGATGGCTGTCAGTGTAGGGACCAGTGCTAGGGTTTGGATGATCAGCCATGATCTCGTTGAATGGCGGAGCAGGGCCGAATGGCCTACTCCTGCTCTTATCTTCTATGTTTCTATGTTTTATCACAAACCCAATCCAGTATCCAAGTCATGGTCTAATAAAGCATTTATCCTACTGCCTACCAAGTTCAAGGAAGACCACGTGAGGGCACGTGATACATCAGGAAGCCTAAAAACGGTGTGGAGGGATTTTTGCTCAAACCCTGTTCTTACTACAAATTATCTATTGGGCAAATAAAAGATAAATGCTGCGGCATTGTAGCCTTTAGCGTCGGCCGTTAAGGCTGGTTAGGAATAAAAAATGGCGGCGGCCCCATTTCCGCCTGCTTCCGGCGTGTCCCGGGGCGGCAGCCATTTTGGGCAGGTCGGCAGCGCTGCAGTTGCCTGCCCTAGATCCAGGTATTTAGATGAGGTGAATCGTGACATCAATGAGCGTGCAATGCTGATTTGATGCACGATCTGCCATTTTTGACGTCAGTGCTCCATTTAACGCCTTCTCCTAATCATGACCAACTGACCATGCATTCAACAGCAGGAAGGAGCCCCCATCAGTGCTATTTAAAGGGATCACCAACAACTAGCAGCTGGCTTGCTTTTTCAGTTCTACTGGCTTTGTGTAAGTTTGTGCAACTGTTTGGAGCTTTCTACAGTTGTTTAAAGTTGCTGAGGTGACGAGGAGTGTTGCTGCAAGTAGAGAACACCCTGCTCATTTAAAGGCCTTTGCTCACACCACTTGCTCCCAGTCATGGGGGCTCTACTTACAGTCCCCCTCGCGCTTGTGTATGACAGGGAGATGGAGCAGAGGCAGTGAAGAAGAAGAGAAGATGCTCGCAGAGGGAGCAGGGGCAGGAGGGCTTTCAGCAGGAGGCCTTATCCACCTAGGGTCTTCAGGGAGCACACCCCCTACCTGCACCTAAGCCAGGAGCAGTGTATTAGGAGGCTCTGCTTCACCAAGGAGGTGGTCACAGAACTCTGCCACCTCCTGGAACCAGACCTGCAGCCTCAGAGCAGGGCGACAACCCTCAAGGTAACCTCAATTTATTTGCCATCAGATCCGTCCAGTCTGGAGCAGGAGACATAGCTAACATCTCCCAGTTTGCCGTCCATCACTGCATCCGAGAGGTCACAGATGCTCTGTACTCCAGGAGAAGGGACTTCTTTCTCTTCTCTCTAAACAGAGAGAAGCAGGAGGAGCGCGCATGTGGATTTGGCAGGATAGTAGGCTTCCCCATGGTGTAGGGCGCCATCGACTGCACACACGTGGCTTTGCGGGTGGCACATACCAATCCTGAGATGTTCCGTGACTGCAAAGGCTACCACTCACTTAACGTGCAGTTGTTGTGTGACCATGCCCAGCACATCATGATGGTTCTGATGAAAGGTCATCGACCTGAAATGTTAACTCATTTTCTCTCTCCACAGATGCTGCCTGACCTGCTGACTATTTCCAGCATTTTCTGTTTTTATTTTGGATATCCAGCATCCGCAGTATTTTGCTTTTGTACAGCATAATGGTGAATGCCCGGTATCCCGGCAGCAGTCATAATGCTTTAATCTGCGCCAGTCCAGTGTGCCAGCAATCTTTCAAGCATCGAGGGTAGCTGCTTGGAGACCAGGGCTATCCTCTCTGCACCTGGTTAATGACTCCCCTCCGCATCCCCATCGCTCATGGCCAGCAATCATATAATGACAGCCGTGCTGCCACAAGGAACCTCATCGAGCAGACCATCAGGGTGCTAAAGCAATGGTTCCGCTGCATTGACCATGCGGGAGGAGCCCTCCAGTACACGTTGGAGCGGGTGTCCCATTTTGTGGTGGTCTGCTGCATCCTCCACAACTTGGCCATCCTGAATGTGCAGCCCTTGCCACCATGGATTCCACGACCACCTCACGAAGAGGAGGAAGAGGAAGAGAAGGAGGATGTGGAAGAGGAGGAAGGGAGGAGGCAGGCAGCAGATCCCCGTTCTGGACTGGCTGTTCATGAGCGCCTCATCAGACTCTGGTTCCAGTGAATGAAACCCCAGGTCCCCATTGCTCGCCACTTCCCCATCTTACCATCCCTCGGGCATGGAACATCACAGCGCCTTCCTGGGCACAAAGCTGAAATAAGAGCCACCACAAAACGCACATTCCAAGCATAAATTATAAATTTATCAAATGCAGATCAAATCACCGAACAAAGTCAACTAATCACCCTTGTGCATTCCTTTAGTGTTAGGCTTCCATGTACCTTTTTCTACTCTAGTGCTCCTACGAAGTGCTCCCCCAATGGCTGCAGCATGACTGGTGAAAGGCTGCTGACTTTCAGTGGAGGTGACTTACAGGACGACCTGGAGCAGCTCTGGCCCTAGAAGGCCCAGTTGTAGACTGTACCACCACGGCATGGGCGGCAGAAGTCTGGGCTGACTGGATGACAGGCAACAGCAAGGTCACTGGCGGAGTGGAAGTGGTGGGAGTAGGAATGCTGTCATCCTGAGAGAGGACAGAGGACCCCCAGGGTGGCACTTCAGCATTACTATCCATTTGTTAGAGCACAAATTGCTGAAGTGCTGTGATACCCTGCATGCCCCTTTCCACACTCATAAACCCAGCCATGATGGCAGAAGTCTGAGCTTGCGTGGCAGTAAGCTGAGACTGCAGGAGAGAGAAGTTGGATCGCTTCCGCCTGTGCTGCAATGGAAGCTGTGAGATCGCTCATCACACCCAGCATGATGGTTAGATCCTCAACTTCTCTAATGGAGTTGCCCATCATTTCTATCCTGGAAACCATGGGGTCCTAGCTCTGCACAAAACCCCGTGCAATGTTGGAGCCGGACTCCTCCATGCTCCTTGACACTGAGAAGAGGTTCTCTGGCAGGCTTGCCATTGCACCAAGGATTTCCGTGTGCATACCCATCACCCTTCTTCTGAAGACCACCCCATCGTGGTCATCACCTATGTCCTGTGCAGCAGAACCTGTGCGCGAACTTGCACTCTGGGGGTCTTGCACCCGAGCTACCCTTTCCCCTTTGACCTTGCTGCAGCCCACTTGTGCCCGGTGACTCACCACGCACAGATCCCACCTCTATACTACCCTCTAAAGTACACACAGTGCCATTTTCTGAGCTGGTGATTGCGAGTGTCAGATGCAGTGCTGGTGAGGCTTCTTCTTCTCCTCCATTACTTCAGGGATAGGCTGGGCTGCTGCCAGTTCTTGGGTATGTGAAAGGAGAAATGTACAAGGGTCAGGTTGTAGTGAGGGAAAGGTGGGTGGGGGATGCAAGATATCCATGCATACACCATCAGCAGCTTGTAAGTGAGAAGAGATTGTGGGATGTGAGAAGAAGGATTAGGTGTGAGCATACCATCATCATCAGCAATGCTTTTCACTTTCCCGCTCACTACGGACTCTGTGATTGCCCCTCCAATTATTCCGAGCACTACTTCCCCCAGGCCCATTAGGTTCTGAATTCTAGATTGCCCTCCACTTGTCTGCTGGTGTTCCCAGTGGTTGTGCACCACCTTTGCCTGCAAGAGAAAGGGAAGTGTGTCAGTGAGTGTGGTGCAATGTGTTTCAGGGATGTGCCTGCCATGGTTGAACAGCTGACAGTGTCTGCAAGGGGTGAGATGTGGGTGAGAGTCTTGCAGCAGTGATAAGTGTGTGAGGGTGAAGTGAAGTTGTGGTTATAAGGTATGAATGGTGATTGCTAGAGATTATTGGTAAGTGAGTAATGGGGGTATGGTGCATTTAGCAGGTTGTGAGGCTTGTGATGCTGATGGTGAGATATGGCATTTGATGATGCATTCACTCATTTTGACCACTTGTGTGAGGTCATTAAACTTTTTGCGGAACTAGATCCAGGTCCTAGGTACAACACTTGTCGCAGTGATGGCTTGAGCAATCTCCTCCCAGAGCCTTCTGGTGTTCAACCTTGAAGGCCTCCTGTCCCCCTGCGGGTAGAGGACATCACGGTGTTTTTGGAACCCTAGGACCAAGGCCTCCAGTGCCACATCGGAAAATCTTCTTGCCCTTTCCCTTGGCTGTTGGGCCATTGCTTCTGCAAGAAAGCACCTCCTCTTTAAGTAGCGCAGAGAGTCTAGGCCAAACTTTATTGGCCAGTAGACTGCACCTAATATTGGTCCTCCTGTTGAGCGCTAAACCAATCAGCAACACCTTTAGTGCTGAGATCAGCGCTTCAATCATTATAATGAGCAGGCAGCATGAATTTTGCGTGCTGCCTGCTCAACTTTGAACGGGCGTGGGCACATAGTGCTGCGCGATGACCCTGCCCATTTTTGGAACTTTTCCAGTTTCTAGGCCAAAGGATTTATTTTGCTAAAGGGTGAAAACAGGCGCTAAATGGGTGCAGTGTTAATAAGACTAGCCTGTTTGAAAGTCTGGATTTAGCACACAATTTTGGTCTAATTGCTGATTACCATAATTTGAACTTGTCTAATGGTGCTAACTAGAAACCAGAAGATTTAACACTCAAGTGCTGATTAGACGTAATTTTTGTGGTGCAGTATATGTGGGATCCTCGCACCCACTTCCACTGAAGGTGTGGAGTGCTCTGGCTGGCACACAGCGGCACAGTACAGGATGGCTCAGGGACCAATTGAGAAGACACACAGGTTCTCGGATGCGGCACTGGAGGTCCTGCTGGAGGATGTCCAGAGGAAGAGGGATGTCGCGTAACCGCAGGGGGGAAGGACGCCACCTCGTCCTCCTGTCCCTCTCTCCTGTAGCAGCTGGTGCTTCTCTGCCTGGCCTCATATCTTCCTCCCATTCCTCGTCCAGATCAAGGCGGATGCCTAGCAAGATGCCCATGACCAAACATTCCCTGACTCCTATAAGGTGTCCAATAAAGTGGAGTAGCACAGCACTCATTCTTTTTAAGTGAAGTCCTCAGAGAATTTCTGGAATACATGTTGCTCGTGTGTTCGTGAAGTCTTGACAAAGTGTCCCAGAAAGTTTCCCGATGTGTCCACTTCACAGCTCCAGCAGCAATGATCATGAAATGGTGAGTATCCCTTTAAGTAGTGCTTGAAATCGACATCAACGCCGTGTTTACTCCCAAACAGCTGCTCACTGTTAGGAGAGGGCGTTAGTTGAAGCGCTAGCCACCAAAATGGCATGCAGCCTCTTTAATGAGTGCTAGCAGGCATTTTAATTGGTAATCAGCTGTTTAACAAGCCTCCGCGCGGCCTTTCCGAGCTCTGGCTTCAACTCCTTTACCAAGATGGTGTTTTGCACTAAACACGGGCTAAACCACGTTTCAGCTTAAGACCCCATCTTGGCTATCTCTTTAGCACCTAAAGTACTTGCTGAAAATCGCCCCCAAGCAGTCTGGATGCTCGGGAATGAGGGCTCACCATGGGAGTGGTCTGAGAAAAAAATATTTGACATAAAAATCTTCAGAAACATAGCAAGCTTTTCTCGGTCAGCATGAACTTACCCGAGCCAGGATTTGGTAAACAGCACTCCATGCATGTGTTTCAGCATGGAGCTCAGTCTTTCTCGGGCAATGCAAACATATGGTGTACCTGCGGCTACCAGCTCAGACCACTACTAAAATGCTGTTCTTACTGCACAGTTAGTAAGATATAAAGACATCAGAAGAAAGAGGAGAGTGGGAAGAGTAATAACCAAGAGGCAGGCATCCAAACCCCCTTTCCAATATCACAGGATAAACAGTAATTAGTCTCACATTTCATTTTAAGTAAACAATAGGTTGTTATTGGCTGAATGATTATAACAGCTTGTTCCACAGGCATTGTAAGACAGTGGGGGGGGGGAATTTTAATCTGGAGCAGCGCGTGGGTTTAGATGTGGCTGGAGGGTTAAAGTGGCTGAGCATATGTTCACGTACTGCTCCAACGCACATAAACCCCCTCCGGAGAGGCAGGTTAGCAATTTAAATATGTTAATCACTCCTTTGTAGTAATATTTCAACCTACATTCAACCGCATCCACAGGTTTCCTAAGCTTCCAGAAACTCGCCATTGAAACCAAGGTGAGAACATAACGGCAATTCATAGTGCTCATTAAAAGTCAGGAAAACACTACAACAACAACAACTTGTATTTATATAGCTCCTTTAACTTGTAAAATGTCCCAAGGCGCTTCACAGCAGTATTATAAGACAAAGAATTTGACACCGAGCCACACAATGAGAAATTAGGGCAGGTGACCAAAAGCTTGGTCAAAGGGGTAGGTTTTAAGGAGCGTCTTAAAGCAGGAAAGAGAGGTAGAGAGGCAGAGAGGTTTCGGCAGGGAATTCCAGAACTTAGGGCCTAGGCAACAGAAGGCATGGCCACCAATGATTGAGCGATTATAATCAGGGATGCTCAAGAGGGCAGAATTAGAGGAGCGCAGATATCTCAGGGGGATTGCGGGGCTGAAGGACATTAGAGAGATAGGGAGGGGAGAGGCCATGGAGGGATTTAAAAACAAGGTTGAGAATTTTGGGGGGAAAATTGAGTCGCGCCCCCTTTGGGGCGCTAACTTCGCCGGGGTGCTACTTTGAGCGCCCCGAAAAAATTAGCGCCCCCCGCGGCCGAACTTCATTGGTAGTGCCCCAAGAGGGAAGAGGGGTGCTACTGGAAGCGACCCGCCTCCCTCTTGGGGCGCTGTGAGTGAATATCATGGCTCAACATGTGCACGTCGCACTGCGGTACTGCAGGCCTTCCTCCCCTTCTTAAAGGGCCCAACTGGGCCACCAGGGATCGGAGTGCCGGCAAAAGAGCCCGGCACTCAAGAGAAGTGCCGGGCTTATGGAACGCAGCTGGCACTCTGTGGGGGGGCTTCAGAGGAGGCCGGGGACGGCAGAGGGGGCAGGTGCTGGCAGGCGGACAGCAACAAAAATGGCCGCCCGGCACCTTCCCTTTAATTAGCGCCGCCCTGGCTGCAGGTAGGCCCCCTGACCCCATTGGACATAGCGTCCGGCGGTAAGTCAGGGGGTGCTACCGAACATCGCGGCCTGGGCACAAGCGGGACGCTGCGCATGGCAACGACGTCATCGCCGGCGGCGCAGCGCCACGGGTCACTAACAGTTACTGCTGCCGCCAACCTCCCGCTGAATTTTGCAGGAGGCTTTGGCAGCGCCGTGCCCAGGCGCTAGTTGCTTTGTCCTTTTAGGGCGCTAATGGGAGGTGCAAAGCAACCGAATTTTTAGGCCTTTGAAATCCAGGCGTTGCTTAACCGGGAGCCAATGTAGATCAGCGAGCACAGAGGTGATGGGCGAACGGGACTTGGTGCAAGTTAGGACATGGTCGGCCGAGTTTTGGATGTCCTCAAGTTTACGTAGGGTAGAATGTGGGAGGCCAGCTAGGAGTGCATTGGAATAGTCAAATCTAGAGGTAACAGAGGCATGGATGAAGGGTTCAGCTGAGGATGAGCTGAGGCAAGGGCGGAGACAGGCGATGTTACAGAGGTGGAAATAGGCAGTCTTAGTTATGCCGCGGACATGTGGTCGAAAGCTCATTTCAGCGTCAAATATAAGGTTGCGAACAGTGTGGTTCAGCCTCAGACAGATGTTAGGGAGAGGGATGGAGTCAGTAGCTACGGAATGGAGTTTATGGCGGGGACTGAAAACAATGGCTTCGGTCTTCCCAATATTTAATTTGAGAACATTTTTGCTCATCCAGAACTGGATGTCGGACAAGCAGTCTGACAATTTAGAGACCATGAGAAGTGGTGGTGAGGTAGAGCTGGGTGTTGTCAGCGTACATGTGGAAACTGATACGGTGTTTTTGGATGATGTCGCCAAGGGGCAACATGTAGATGAGAAATAGGAGGGGGCCAAGGATAGATCCTTGGGGGACAACAGAGGTAACGATGTGGGAGCAGGAAGAGAAGCCATTGCAGGTACTTCTCTGGCTACGATTAGATAGATAAGAATGGAACCAGGCGAGTGCAGTCCCACCCAGCTGGACGACGGTGGAGAGGCGTTGGAGGAGGATGGAGTGGTCAACCGTGTCAAAGGCTTCAGACAAGTCAAGAAGGAAGAGGAGGAAGAACCAGAAGAATGCTGTAATAAGTACCCAGTGCTCACAGCTGCTTTCTTACCTACCACTAGGAAAGGGTTTGTTCATAATACTTGTGGTGAGAGGTTAGTTTCTGCACTTTGGTGGTGTTCAGACTCAAGATCAGGATGGGTGGCACCTTTGCTGCCTTAGATTGGACCTTGGACGAGGAGCAAGATGACCATCAGCAGCAGCAATAGCCTGCTGTGGAGAGACCTGCAGATGGTGAGCAGCAGAGGGTCGAGCTCGCAGGAGGCATTACCCGCGTAACGGTGTACAGGCAGAGGCTGAGCTTTTAGAGCTCTTGGAAGAGCAGTGCTTCCGGAGGCTAAGGTTAGTGCATCAGGTGGCGGCAGTCATCTGCAGCCTCCTAGAAAACCTGCTCTCTTGGTGGTCATGCATTACCAATGGCTGTGAAAGTGACCACCGTGCTCAACATTTTTGCCTCCGGATCCTTCCAGGTCTCTGTCGGAGACACATCTAGGATCTCCCAGTCGGCTACACACAAATGCTTTAGACAGGTGACTGATGGCTTGTTTACCAGGACCGGCAATTATGTGAACTTCGCCTATGATAACACCAGTCAGAATGAGCGGGCGCTTAGGTTTGCATCTCTGGATGGCTTCCCACAGGTGCAGTGTGTAATCGACTGCACACATGTGGCAATCTGCACACCCCCAGATCAACCAGGACTGTTTGTAAATCGCAAGGGTTCCACTCCATCAATGTGCGGCTGGTGTGCAACCACAAGAAAAGGTTTATGCAGTTGTATACCAGATTCCCGGGAACCTGTCATGATGCTTTCGCCCTCAGCCAGTCCAAGCTTCCTGACGTCTTTGGACCAGTAAGTAGACTTAAGGGGTGGTTGATAGGATATAAAGGATACCCTCTTCAAACTTGGCTGGTGACTTCTGTGAGAAACCCAACCAAGGAAGCCCAAGAGTAGTACAACGAAAGCTGTATGACAACCAAATGTGTCATTGAGCAAGTGATTGGCATGCTCAAGATGCACTTATGGTGCCTGGACAGATCAGAAGGCGTCTTTCAGTACGCACCAGCCAGGGTCTCCACATCGTGGTGTGCTGCGCTCTGCACAACATTACACAGCAGCAAGGACTGGCGATGCAGGAGTACAAGGCACTGATAACACATCGTCTGCGGACAATTCAGAGGAGGAGGAGTAGGAAGATGGTGACCCCAATGCAGCACCTGCCTGGGATGCCAGGGATTCCCTTATAGCTGTATGGTTCAGTTAGTTACCACTACTGGAAACATGTATCAACCACATCAAACTGCCACACCCATCCACTCCCCCAATTCCACTGAAAGAAAGCAGTCCTGCTCCCAACCAACCACCCATTGTACATCCCCCCCATTCATCCCCGTCAATTCATGTCTTCCCATTTATCAACAAATAACTGAAAAGTCGAATTGCCACCCAGCAACCAAGAATGGGCAGCACGGGAAAGTGGTGTAAAGTAATACATTTTATGTGATTCTACTAAAGAATGGAAACTTAACAACATAACATTTTCTCAAACACCCTTGTGCAACTACAAAGCTTTGTTCTTTACTCATTGTCCTACCGCCCCCGCGTGGTGCAACCCCTGTGGCTTGAGCAGAGGTAGACGCAGGCTGCTCAGAGCCCTGCTGTGATTGCGGAGGTGCACTTGGCCAACATCCTCTGGGGTTCGGGGCCCGTGAGAGCCCCACCAAAAACTGCTCCACCTGCACCTGTGCAGGGGCAGACTCAGCCATCAGGAGAGGAGGCAGGATGTCGAGTACTGACTGAGGGGGGCCGGGGCAACGGATGAGAAGTGGAAGTGCTATGAGTGGAGTCACGACTTCCATGTCCCCTTTCACAATCATCTCTCTCACACGCTCCAGCCAAACTTCACTCCTACTACTCTGCTGGACAGCAGCTTCGTGTAGATCAATGAGGCAGTGTAAACCCAAGGCTAGGGTGACTGCCATCCTATTTAAAGCGCCAGACAAGTTGGCATCCAGAGTCTGCACGGCCATGGTCAAGGCCTGCATGGATGCCTTTGATTGCCGCAATTGATGTTCCATGAAGTTGGCCACTCTATTCTTTGAAGAAGACATCATCGCACTGCCCTGCGACATCAACCCATTCATGCTTGAGTTGGACTCCTCCATTTGCTCTGCAATTCTAGATAATGTACATCGAAGGCCTGTCAGTTTATCGCAGATTTTCTGCTGCCCCTCAATGATTATCCTCTTCATCGACGGCCCACGGGGGCATCTGTGTCCAGCTCAGCAGAGCTTGGAGAGGAGTGTGCCCTCCGATGCGGAGGGACAACTGACCCTACCACCACTCTCTGCTCTTGCTCACTTGCGAACTGTGAGTCACCAGGTGAAAACCCAACTCTCTGTCTGAATGGACCCACCAAAGTGCGAGTATCTGCGCCGGTGATGTTAAACATCACTCCTGTGATGGTGCACCCTCAGAAAGAATCAGCTCCTCTGAGAATTCTTCGTCCGCGAGGTCCACTGACTGCTGCTGTACATGTGAAGACCCTGGAAGAGAGAAAAGATATGAATTAGTACTGGCAAGGTAAGAATGTTGCAACGTAGCATAATTAATATTTCACTTGCTGCTGAAATAAAGTCAGCATGACAGTGTTGTATGTCATGTGGGTCGCTGATATTTAATTGCGTCACCAGGTAGATGGGAGGTCCCCATCTCCAATGGCCAGGGATGCCAAGACACCACTGATCTCCAGCTATTCCTCCTCTGAAGTTGTCAGCTGTGAAATCTGTGGAGGACCATCTCTGGTTCTCTCCCTCTCCCTTGTGTTCTGTGTTTTCTACTCCTGCAATGTTGGAAAGAACAGACCTATGAGTGACTGTAATGGCATGTGTTCACCCGATGGATGCAGTGCATTTGGTGAGGGTGATGATCAGGCAGAGGCATCAAATTGCATAAGGATCAGTGGGAGTGGTGCATGGATAGATAGGGATGTGAGGAAGTGCAAAGAATGAAAAGGATGGGTACACTTGCAAGGTAAGTGGGTGTGAGGAGTGATGTGATGGAGTTGGCTTGACAAGGCAGAGTGAGGGCGGTGATGTGCACAACAGGATGTAGGTGAATGTGCAACTGTACTCACCTTCCGTGACCAGGTTAGGTCATTAAAGCACTTCTTGCGCTGAATCCAGGAGCATTGCGCAATGCTTTTGCTTCTGACCTCCTGGGCCACCTCCAACCATGCCTTCTTTGGAGCAGCAGCAGGTTTCTTCCTCCTGTTGCTGGGGAAGAGTATCTCTCTCCGACTCCTCACTGACCCCAGCTGTACATCAAGGGAGGCATCATTAAAGTGGGGCACAGCCTTTGAGCATCTTGAGTCCAGTAGAATTCTAATGAGGTGCCTGCGTTAAAATGCCACAGACAGATGTGCTGAAATTACTTTCGGGTTTCCCACGCAATGTCGTTCCCCTGGCTCCCAGTGCATCTCAAATTTAATATCGGAGCCAATATTTTCATAAGATTTTCATCCATTCAAGTAGTGACTACAAGGGTTTTATTTTCAGTGCAAAAAAATCCCTGAATAAGCATAGTAAATAGATTAGGAAAACATTTAATTTCTATATTTGACATATATTGATTTACACATAAGATACAATTTAATACTAGTTTTGTATTATCCAATTGTAGGGTAACAACCAATATTCAGTGAAGTACAATGTGTACTATATAAAACATAGATGGTCATAGTATAATCTTAAACTCTGAAGGTGAAAGGCAGGTACATAGTATTGCAAAGAAATTTGTTTTGTCTCCTCCTTGCTTGAATTTTGCATACCAATAGTACGGTTGGTTAATTAAAACAGTTAATGTATTTTCAGTGTTTCTATAATCATCAGAGAATTAGTTCAAAGAGTCTTCATAGTACTATGAACTGAGAGTTGAGCAAGGCTGGTTCACCATCCCCAGTTCCTATTCACATCTGCAGGGTAGTTCAAATCATCTCTGATTTAATCTCTCTAAGAATTATCATAATGCATATTGAACTCTGACCATTTCGATCTGTTTCACAGCAATGGACTACATTATATTTTGCGAAATGTGTGGTTAGAATGTGGAACTTGCTACCACAGGGAGTAGTTGAGGTAAATAGCATAGATGCACTTAACTGGAAGCTAGATAAACACACGAGGGAGAAAGGAATAGAAGGATATGTTGATGGGATTAGATGAAAAAGGGTGGGAGGTGGCTCATATGGAGCATAAACACCAGCATGGACCTGTTGGGCCGAATGAGCTGTTTCCGTGCTATAAGTGCTATGTAAAACTATGTATCCCAAGACCAACAGTTGGTGAGGAGCTCTTCCCTATTCAATTCCCTATTAACTCTGGTTACCTTGGTTATCAGAATACCAAGAGGAATAAAGTATCAATAATTCACATTGTCTTCTGAGCTGTCTTGGTAGCTATTGTTCACAGACCTTCTTACATTGCTGGAGAAGGTAAACATTGCCTACTCAAAAGATAGGCACCTTCTTCCATTGATGAAAGGGAGAGATTGGGATCTAGACTTACCCAGAGTCCACCCAAAGTCAGGGATTTAAAAGGCCATCACTTGTGAGAAGATGATGTAAGACCAGAAGCAAGCAGAAGAGATTTTCTTGTTGATGCAAAAATTGTTCAAAGGATCATATGCTGTGTTGGATTCTTCTGATTCAGGATTATCTAGGTTGTGTGGCAGAATCTGAAATGAAGTCTTAGTTCTTTAGAGTACATGCAGACATAGCAAAATTGAATGGAATTGTTACAAAGCCGTTTACAGTGGTAAATTATGGCAGAAAAGCTGAATCAAAAATTGTGACAAGAATTAAGGTTTGTAGACAGGAAGTGCACAGCAAGCTGAAACAATTGGTCTCGATGAAGGATGTTATCACAGATGCTGCCTGACCTGCTGAGTGTTTCCAGCATTTTCTGTTTGTGTTTCACTATGTGGTAGTGTCTGCTGGTAACAACCTCCCTGTCAGAGAGAGCTAGTGGGTTACAGCAATATGGAGAAAATCCTCCCTACCTTCAAATTGTCAAAGAGAGGGTGGTGCTCTGGCCTCCCTGATTCTCTTGCAAAATCTATCCTTCTTTCATTTCAGTTCCAAAAGGCTTTAATATTTTAGATCATTTTGTTTTCAGACTAAGGTCAAGTTAACATAAATTTCAACACCTCTTTTGTTTCCTATGGGGATTGTGTGTGATGTTTTCATTAATAAGCAAAAACAACACCACTTGGAAGAAGCACTGAGACTAGCAAGGGCACAGAATGTACTCTGGGTGAGGGACTTCAATGTCCATCACCAAGAGTGGCTCGGTAACACCACTACTGACCGAGTTGGCCGAGTCCTGAAGGACATAGCTGCCAGTCTGGGCCTGCGACAGGTGGTGAGAGAACCAACACGAGGGAAAAACCTACTTGACCTCGTCCTCACCAATCTACCTGTCACAGATGCATCTGTCCATGACAGCATTGGTAGCAGTGACCACCACACAGTCATTCTGGAGATGAAGTCCCGTCTTCACACTGAGGACACCCTCCATCGTGTTGTGTGGTTATACCGCCGTGCTAAATGGGATAGATTCAGAACAGATCTAGCAGCTCAAAACTGGGCATCCATGAGGTACTGTGGGCCATCAGCAGCAGCAGAATTGTGTTCCACCACACTCTGTAACCTCACGGCCCGGCATATCCCTCACTCTACCATTACCATCAAGCCAGGAGACCAATCCTGGTTCAATAAGGAGTGTAGAAGAGCATGGCAGGAGCAGCACCAGGCATACCTAATAATGAGTTGCCAACCTGGGGAAGGTGCAACACAGGACTACATGCATGCTAAAAAGAGGAAGCAGCATGCTATAGACAGAGCTAATCAATCCCACAATCAATGGATCAGATCAAAGCTCTGCAGTCCTGCCACATCCAGTCGTGAATGGTGGTTGGTGGACCATTAAACAACTAACGGGAGGGGGAGGCTACATGAATATCCCCATCCTCAATGATGGTGGAGCCCAGCATGCAAGTGCAAAAGACAAAGCTGAAACGTTTGCAACCATCTTCAGCCAGGAGTGCCGAGTGGATGATCCATATCGACCTCCTCCTGAGATCCCCACCACCACAGAAGCCAGTCTTCAGCCAATTTGATTCACTCCACGTGATATCAAGAAACGGCTGAGCGCACTGGATACAGCAAAGGGTATGGGCCCCGACAACATCCCGGCTGTCGTGCTGAAGACTTGTGCTTCAAAACTAGCTGAGCCTCTAGCCAAGCTGTTCCAGTACAGCTATAACACTGGCATCTATCTGACAATGTGGAAACTGCCCGATATGTCCTGTCCACAAAAAGCAGGACAAATCCAATTCGGCCAATTACCGCCCCATCAGTCTACTCTTAATCATCAGCAAAGTGATGGAAGGTGTCTTCGACAGTGCTATCAAACAGCACTTACTTACCAATAACTTGTTCACTGATGCCCAGTTTGGGTTCCGCCAGGACCACTCGACTCCAGACCTCATTACAGTCTTGGTCCAAACATGGACAAAAGAGCTGAATTCCAGAGGTGAGAGTGACTGCTCTTGCTATCAAGGCAGCATTTGACCGAGTGTGGCATCAAGGAGCCCTGGTAAAACTGAAGTCAGTAGAAATCAGTGGAAAAACTCTCCACTGGCTGGAGTCATACCTAGCACAAACAAAGGTGGTTATGGTGGTTGGAGGTCAATCATCACAGCCCCAGGACATCGCTGCAGGAGTTCCTCAGGGCAGTGTCCTAGGCCCAAAAATCTTCAGCTGCTTCATCAGTGACCTTCCCTCTATCACAAGGTCACGAGTGGGGATGTTCGCTGATGACTGCACAGTGTTCAGTGCCAGTCGCAAATCCTCAGATAATGAAGCTGTCCATGCCCGCATGCAGCAAGACCTGGATGACATTCAGGCTTGGGCTGATAAGTGGCAGATAACATTCACGCCACACAAGTGCCAGGCAATGACTATCTCCAACACGCGCGCGTCTAACCACCGCCCCATGACATTCAACGGCATTACCATCGCCAAATCCCCCACCATCTACATCCTGGGGGTCACCATTGACCAGAAACTTAACTGGACCAGCCACATAAATACTGTGGCCACAAGAGCAAGTCAGAGGCTGGATATTCTGCGGCGAGCATCTCACCTCCTGACTCCCCAAACCTTTCCACCATCTACAAGACACAAGTCAGGAGTGTGATGGAATACTCTCCACTTGCCTGGATGAGTGCAGCTCCAACAACACTCAAGAATCTCGACAGCATCCAAGACAAAGCAGCCCGCTTGATTTGCACCCCATCCACCACCTTAAACATTCACTCCCTCCACCACCGGTGTACCATGGTTGCAGTGTGTACCATCTACAAGATGCACTGCAGCAACTCACCAAGGCTTCTTCGGCAGCACCTCCCAAACCCATGACCTCTACCGCCTAGAAGGACAAGGGCAGCAGACGCATGGGAACCCCACCACCTCCAAGTTCCCCTCCAAGTCACACACCATCCTGACTTGGAAATATATCGCCATTTCTTCATCGTCACTGGGTCAAATTCCTGGAACTCCCTCCCTAACAACACTGTGGGAGTACCTTCACCACACGGACTGCAGCAGGTCAAGAAGGCGGCTCACCACTACCTTCTCAAGGGCAATTAGGGATGGGCAATAAATGCTGGCCTTGTCAGCAATGCCACATCCCATGAACAAATAAGAAAAGGTCAGATGTTTAACATAATCTGTTGCCATTTGTTACTATGTAGAAGGTAGAGTTCCACCAGGAGCTTTTAAAGGACATTCTATTCAGATCATGGCAGTTTCAAAGCAGTTTATCTCAAGAGTGTGTAAAGTTGCCCATTTTCTTAACATTTATCAAGATCAGAGACTTGACTTATCTTTCTCCAGAGAGCTGTAGATTGGCAGTATAATCTTGTCTTTAATTTTTGATTGGCTTTGTAGCCTTGCCTTCAGATTTTAGACCAAGCATTTGAAGGCAAACAGAGCTTCCTGCTTCTTGAGGAGACAAAGCTTTACTGTAAACAGCGTGGGATGAAATAGTCTTCAAAATTAAGGGGAGCAGGAGATTAAGGGTCTTCAAAATTAAGGGGAGCAGGAGATTACTGAGCTATGGTAAAATAGGCCTCACTCTGTGTGGTGATTATTTCCTATGTTTAATAAGAAGTATTGTGATTGGTGAATGGGGTGGTTGTTCTCTGTATTAGTAAGAAGTATTGTAATTGGTTGTTTGTTTCTACCTTGAGATATATGTTGTAAACTCATTGGTAGTGGATGTCAGGTGATTTGTGGTGGCCATCTTAAATTCAGTTCTCTCTAGTCATTGTTGGAGACTGGTGTTGAAAGATGTGTTACTGGGTTTTTAAAGTTAATAAAGCCTAGATTAGAAAGGCAAATCTATTCTTTATTTCACTCTGTTGATAAAATTTTCTTCTACAGAGGTGTCTGACAAAGATGAAATGCAGTGAAGAGCAAAGCATGCTTCCTGGAGGGATCCCCGCATGCATCTGCTTATCATGATCTGATGTTTGCATCCTCTGATGAATTCATGTATCCAGTTTTTGTTTTTAACCTCTGACCTTTTCTGAGTTCGCGTATCATAGCTGGGATGCTATAGTTGGCCGCCTCAAAATCTCTGGATTAGGGAGGGGGAGAAATCCCACTGTTGATTGCAAACTCATGAGCCTTGCTGGAAAGTTCATGCTGTGGAATTTGGGTATGGCGAGGATTGTGCTCAACTGTAATGCCCACCATCATTAACCACCCTGCCTAGCCTTATTCAGAGCTAATACAAAAGCAAAACACTGCAGATGCTGGAAATCTGAAATAAAAACAGAAAATGCTGGAAATACTCAGCAGGTCAGGCAGCATCTGTGGAGAGAGAAACAGAGTTAACGTTTCAGGTCGATGACCCTTCATCAGAACTCAGAGCTATTTGGGCTAGTCACCAGAGGGCTGTGAAACCCTAACTCTAGCTTCCTTAGCCGAGGAAAGAAGAAAGTTGGAGCCAAATAAAGACAAAACAAAAAAAAACCACAAAATCTATTTGTCTCTCTCGTTAATGGTCTAGCCAGCTTTACTTATATTTTATCATAGCAGCATTTTAAATAATTATGTTTTGAAGTTATTGTTCCCCCTCCACACACACACTCACACACGTACTCACACAGATTAGAACTGCAAACAGGACTGGTTCTGGCAATTTTTTTTCACAACTAAGCTGTGTCAAAGCTAAAATTAAACACAGACTTAATTTTCAGCTGTTTTTAGATAATAAAGTAGGAATGATGTAAAAAATAAATCTAGCAGCTTATCTGCTGATATCAGAGCCACCAGTAAGCATTTTCTTTAACTATTTGCTTCTAGAAAGCACTGGCAGAATTTTGAAAGAAGATAATTTAGCCTTGTATACAGTGATTTATGCATGTACTTTGAGCCTTTGGAACACAGTCCCCAGTGCTTCAAGCATTGCTGCAGATCATTAATGAAACTACCAACGTCCACACTTCTTTGCACCAGTTAATAGGCCATAAGCAAAAGCTCATTGAGCACACTGTAGTTTCATAGCCTAAGTGAATAATCTTCAGTACCCCGTGAGGGATCAGTTGCTGACTGATGGTTGAACAACAGACACATGGCACGGCGCTGTTTAAATACCTCTGGCATGCATAAAATACAGCACAGTTTTGGTCTACATAGCAGAAGACAAAAGATAAGAATAAGAAGTCACATTTACTGGAGAAGCACCTTTATACTGATGACACTCTACTGGCTTTATTAGGAATATCAAATGTCAGTGAACTGTGTTGCACAGAGTAATTGGTGCATGCTCGGAATTAAATGGGTGACCGAGGGGTGATGTTTATGTGGAGAGTGCTGACATTCTTTGAATGCTAGAAATAACAGCACATGCCTCTGTTCTATGATGTGAAAGGAGAGAGCTGCCTGGCATTACAGTACAAATGCAGATGGATTTTTTTTCAGCCTTGCATGCTAGAAATTGACATAAATACTATCAATAACATTTTCTGTATTTGTAGAAAGCACTACAGGTATGTTTCAGCATATCTGGTGATAGGCACCGTAAACTGCTTGGGGGTGAAATTGGACTCGGTAGCGCCCATCTTTTGGGTGCTACGAGTGTTCCAAAATGGCGTCTGCGACACACGCACGCACACACTACTGACATGAAGCGCGGTGGATGCCATCTTGATAAAGGGGTTAGGGCATACACAATTAACATCCACCGGAAGTTTGCAGGACAGGCAGATCATGATGTCAATCAACGTGCAATGCTAATTTTACACCAGCACTGTCATTTTGGAACTCCACGCTCCAGCCGATGCCCCCTCTTAAAATTGCACAACTGAACATGTGTTAACCAGCATGAAGGACCCCCATCAGAGCTACTTAAAGGGATCATCGACTACTTACGGGTTAGCTGCTTTATTTCTTCTGGCTGTTGCTACAATTCTACACATTTTTGGTGCTTTCCATAGTTGTTTCAAGTTTCAAAAGTCTACAGAGAGTGGTATAGCAGGTGCTGAAGTACTTTTTGCTGGCTTCAAGGCTTCCTCTTCGAATTGAGCATGACTGGAAGAAAGAGTAGAGGCCACGCAGAGCAGACAAGCTGCTAGAAGAGGGAGGAAGAGGAGGGGGAGAAGGGCTCTCAGCAGGAGGCTATATCTGCCCAGGGTGTTCAGGGAGCAATTCTCCTTCCTGAACCTCAGCAACGACCAATGTTTGAGACGTCTGTGCTTCACTAAGGATGTCCTCAATGAAATCTGCCAACTGCTGCAACCTCAGAGCAGGGCAGGGACCGCATTGCCAGTGGCTGTGAAGGTGACCGTGGCAATGAACTTTTATACGCCTGGCTCCTTCCAGGTTGATGCTACAGATATTAGCAACATCTCGCAATTTGCAGTGCACTATTGCATAAGGGAGGTCACTAAGGCTCTCTAATCAGAGAGCTAACTTCATTTCATTCCCTCAGAGAGAAGCAGGTGGAGCGAGCACAAGGGTTTGCAAGAGTACTGTTGACTGCACGCACATTGGTTTGTCTGTGCCGCATGTCAACTCTGCCATTTACTGGAACTAAAGGGATTCCACTCCCTCAAAGTTCAGCTGGTGTGGAACCATAGGCAGCACAGCACACAGGTCAATGCCTGGTATCCTGGCAGCAGTCATGATGCCTTCATTCTGTGGCAGTCTACTTGCCAGCTGTATTTTGGTCACCAAAGGGTGGCTACTGGGTGACAAGGACAATCTGCTGATGACATGGTTCATGACTCTGGTGTGCAACCCATGTACACGTGTGCAGCATGGCATACAATGAGAGCCATGCTGCCACAAGAAATATGATAGAGCAGACCATTGGCATGCTGAAACAACGACTCCTCTGCCTGGACTGCTCTGGAGGAGCCCTGCAGTACTTGGTTGAGTGGGTCTCAAGATTTGTGGTAGGTGTGGTGTATGTAACCTGTTCCACCTTAAGAGAACTACCTTAAGAGATGTACTACTTTCTCTTGGCTGCTGTATACTGTAATACTGTAATACCGGTGGTGACCACACCGGTATATAAGTGTTGTGCAAGGATTTGCTGGGCAGTTCAGCCCTGACCTTCGAATAGTAAAGACCTGTTAAAAGTTATTCTTGTTGTCTGTGTCCAGTGATTGATCCTAAACCTAACTGGGACATACAGACTCAACAGTAGGATGCTGCATTCTGCACAACTTCGCCATCATGAGGGATCCCCCCTTCCCACCACCTATCAGGTGAGAAGCTGAGGATCAGGAGCACGAGGAGGAGGAGGAAGAGGAGGAGGTGGAAATGGGGGGAAGAGGAAGTGAGGCTGCAACCTCGACAGCCCCTTTCTGCCTGAGCTGTACATGAAGAATCAATTCAAGTGCAAAACCGGTAACCTCAACCCCAATTCCTCATTCACCAACAGTTCCACACTCCTTACTTTCCCTCTGGCACTGACCATCACATTGTCCTCTTGACACAATGCAAAAATAAAAGCCAACACAAAATACACATTCCAAACTACATTTATAAATTAAATCAAGCCGTATTGCATTCAAACTTAAACTAATCACCCTTGTGCATTCCCTTAGTGCCTATCTTCCGTGTGCCTTTGCCTGTCCTAGTGCTCCTTCAAAGGGCTACCCCAGTGGCAGCAGCATGGCTGGTGGAAGGCTGCTGACTTTCAGTGGAGGAGACTGCAGATGGTCTTGGAGGACAACCTGGAGCAGCTCTGGGCCTAGAAGGCCCGGCTTCAGACTGCACCATCTCGTCATGAGCAGCAGCAGTCTGGGCTGGCTGGCTGACAGGTAGCTGCAGTGGTACTGGCGGAGTGGCAGGGGTGGCATCACAGATGCTGTTATCCTGAGAGAGGTCTGCAGGCTTGTGGTCCATGGAGCCACTGTCACTCCCCCAGGGCGGCGCCTCAGCATTCCTAGCAATCTGTTGGAGAACAGTTTGCTGGACTGCTGTGACACCCTGGAAGCCCCTTTGAACATTGGTATCCACTGTCATGATGGCAACAGTCTGATCTTGCATGACAGCAAGCTGATCTTGCATGACATCAGTCTGAGAATGCATGGCAACAGCCTGAGCTTCCACTGCAGCACTCAGACTTCTGGTGGAAGCTGCTTGTGCTGCATAGAAGCTGAGACATCAGCCATTGGTGATCAGACGCTGCATCATGGTTGGGTCTATAAGTGTGTTGATGGAGTTGGCCACCAGTTCCGTGCTGAAAAGTATGGGCTCCAAGCTCTGCACAAATCCTGGGCCAAGTTGGTGCTGGACTCCTCCATGCTCCTTAACATTGAACACAGGCTTTCTGGCAGGCCACCTGCAGCTTGCAAAACAGAAGACATTGTGGGATGAGGAGGAAGTGCGATGTGAGAAGGAGGATTAGGTATGAGGATACTGTAATTTTCAATGGATTCAGCCCCGCTGCTGGCCACGGCTTCAACAATGGCCCTTCCCATTATGGCCAGCACTGTCTCTTCTATGGAGGTTAAAATATGCGGTCGTGCCTCTCCCCCTCTGGTTATTTCCAGTGTGTCAGCGAGTGTCATTCAATATGTCTGGGTGATGTGCCTGTCATGGTTGAACAGTTGGCAGTGTGTGTGCAAGTTGTGAGGTGTGGATGTGAGGCTTGCAACAGTGCTAAGTGTGTGAGGGTGAGGTGAAGCATATGAATGTGAGGTATGAGTCCTGATTGATAGAGATTGTCGGTAGGTGAGTGATGGGGGTATGGTGAATTGAGCAGTAGCTGAGGCTAGTGGTGCAGTTAGTAGGAGATGGCATTTGAAGATGCATTTACTGACCTTGACCACTCGTGTGAGGTCATTAAACGTCTTGCTCTACTGCATCCTGGTCCTCAGGGCTAAACTCCTGGCATTTACCTCCGTGGCTATCTGGTCCCACTGCTTTCTCATCGTGTGTCTGGTGGACTTTCTGCCCCCCTGTGGATGAAGGACATCTCTCCTCTTTTCCACCTTCTCCACCAAGACCTCTAGTGCAGCATCGGAAAATCTTGGAGTTCTTTCTCTCCCGTGTTCAGCCATTATTGATTGTTGCTCAGCACTATTCCGAATGATCTCAGCACATCCAGCAGCCACAATGCACCTTCCCTTTAAGAGGTGCAGTCTAGCTTTAAGCAGTGCAGGCTAGCTTTAAGTAGTGCTAGCAAGTAACGATATTGGGCCCCCTGCTGATGTATGCAGCCACTGAACAGATTGGTTAGCGCTGGATGCACGCAGCAATAATTATAATGAGCAGACAGCACGAAGTTGGCATGTTGCCTGGAATTACATTGAATGGGGTAATCGCACATCATGATCCATACACCCATTTTCGGGGGCTATCCAATTTAGCCCCCTTCTTGTTTCAGTAGCACATTTGCAACTAGAGAAAGGATTGTGATTTGTCCTTTTTTTGTGTGGTAAGATGTGTTTTGGTAGCAAGTTAACCATGCCTCTATAGCCATTTCAAGGCTGAAAAAATACCCCTTTACCTGCCACCATTCCTGCTTTTTAATCAAAGATATATCACCCACAATATCTAAATTAATTTCTTGTGATTGCATCAACATTCAGTTCAGAAGTACTCAAAATATTTTATCTGTGAAATTGGTTCATTTTGACTACAGAGCTTTGCTTTAATGCTGCGGCCTGTATATAATATAATCTACTAAAATGTTTGAAGAACCAAATCCATCAAGTAGAATCCAGATCCTTATTTCTTTCTCATTTGTCAAATAGATGCACTAAAATCAGTGAAGTCAAATATGAGTCATAGCAGATAATTTTCAGAGTTTCAGACAGTGAGACTTGGATTTTCTACTCTTTCCCTCCCCAAATTGGGCAGGATAGCCCCAGAAACTGTGGGAAAATCAGGTGGGGAGGCCTACCACCACCTCCCTGCTCCAAGACATTTTTCTCCCCTTGCCCCAGCACACTCTGAGGCTTAAACAAAAAAAGAATAGAAGGCTGATATTTGAGACTCTTCTACCCATTTTAAATGGTCCACTCCTCTTCTGTAGCAGCCGACATTTTCCTTCCCTGGGTTGAGAGGGCTGTTCTGTGAGGAGCGATTGTGTAGAATGGGCCTATTTTTGCTGGAGTTTAGAAGAATGAGAGGTGATCTCATTGAAATGTATAAAATTCTCAGAGGGCTTGACAGGGTAGATGCTGAGAGGCTGGAGAGTCTCGAATTAGGGGTCATATTCTCAGGATAAGGTGTCGGCCATTTAGGACTGAGATTAGGAGAAATTTCTTCACTCAGAGGGTTGTGAATCTTTGGAATTCTCTGCCCCGGAGAGCTGTGAATGCTGAGTCATTAAGTATATTCAAGACTGAGATCAATATTTTTGGGCACTAAGGAATCAAGGGACAGGGTGATAGGGCGGGAAAGTGGAGTTGATGTAGAAGTTCAGCCATGATCTTATTGAATGGTGGAGCAGGTTCGAGGGGCCACACGGCCTACTCCTGCTCCTATATCTTATGTTCCCTGACAGTGGTGGGAATCTTGCCAAGAGCCCACCTGAAAAAATTGATGACCCCAACCTAGGAAAATAGGTCATAATAGGGTCAAAGTGGCATACAGAAGTCTTGCTCCGATCCTCCTGTGATGGGTTGAGGAAAATACTGGTCAAGGATTGGATAATTTTCCACAGCTTTTTGTAGTTCTTGGATGCAATTGTCTGTTGTGATCCATTCTCTTTATTTTAATTTATAAAGCATATGTGATTGCAAATTAATTGCTAAGTATATTCAAAATGCTATTGGATGCTAGGAGGGATGAATTTTGATGGGCTGAGTCACCTTTTCTTGTCCTTGACTGTTATCAGCTAAGACAGTGGTATGTGTAATTGTATTCTATAGAACTATATTCAATCAATAAAGGCCCTCGAATGTCAGACTGATACATTTACCAAGGCAGCAGCTGATGCATCAATTTTCCGGTCAGTCCTTCAGCATCACTGGATTTCCGAGTAAGTCAATTAATGGAACAAAAGTGAAACAAGAGAGAAAGTGAAATATTAACTAAAAATAACAGAAAGAAGTAAAATCACATACATCAAGGAAAACAAATGTATACTAATTAGAAAGAAATGGAAAAAAGACCAAGCATCATTGGGAGAACTATCTATTTGACTTGGATTTCTATTCATTTGAGAAATAAATTAGCTCAGTAGAGAACACACAAAAGCATGCAATGAAAATAGGTCATTTAGCCTATTCCTTCTGCCGACCTGTGCAATCTGCTATAGCATGGACTATATTCCATTTTCATCTCCTGAGGGAAAATCCAACAAAATTCTTCCTTTTGTTTGCATTTCAAACACGATGGGTGGAGCTTTCAACTTCAGCTGGGGCGTAAAGTGGGCGATATTGGAACGGCCACCTGTTGTTCACCTTGCCCCATTTTCCTATCCAACAAGGTGCATAATAGGCGACTGAACCAATATCAATTGTTTTATGCCCCATCTAAGTTGAAAGTTCCCAGTCGATATGTCCTTGTTTCCAGCTGCACAAGAATCAATGCATTCCTTTGAGTATATGAATTTATTTATTTATACTTGCCTTTATAACCTCCAGTCCAATCCCGATTAAAATATTTATCAAGCTTTTTAAATGCATTAGTTGACACAGCATTAACTAATTTTGCTGGGAGTCTGTTCCATGTATACCCTATTCAGTGCATATCTTTTTATGCCAAATGACAGTGTTGAGGAACTGTTACACTGTTGAAGGTGTTGTATATTAGATGAGAAACCAAGACTCCGTCTGCCCTCTCAGTTGGGTGTAAAAGCTCCATGGCACTGATCAAAGAAGAGAAGGGGAGTTTTTCTGATGTCTTTGATATTTTTCCATCAACCGACAACAGCACTGGTCATTTATGTCACTGCTGTGGGATCTTGTTATGTGCAAATTGGCTGGTGACTACACTTCAAAAGTAATTAATTGGCTGTGAAATGCTTTGGGACATTCTAAGGTTATGAAAGGCTCTATACAAGTACAACTTGGCAGCATGGTGGCATAGTGGTTAGCACTGTTGCCTCACAGCGCCAGGGACCCGGGTTCGAATCCGGCCTCGGGTGACTGTCTGTGTGGAGTTTGCACATTCTCCCCGTGTTTGCGTGGGTTTCCTCCGGGTGCTCCGGTTTCCTCCCACAGTCCAAAGATGTGCGGGTTAGGTTGATTGGCTGTGATAAATTGACCCTTAGTGTTAGGGGGATTAAATACATGGGGTTACGGGGATCGGGTGGGATATGTGTCGGTGCAGGCTCGATGGGCCGAAATGGCCTCTATCTGCACTGTGGGGTTTCTGTGATTTCTGTGATTTCTGTGAACTTCTTTCTTTAATGCTAAGTCTTCCTTGAGGCTTATTAATTTTGTATTGTGTTTTCCAGTTCTATGCTCACAATCCAAATTAAATAGTCTATCTTATCTGTACCTCTCAGCAGTTTGTAAACCTGCATCAAATCTCTGCTCAATCTTCTTTTCTCCATTGTAGGCAAGTTCAATTCGGTGAGTGCTTCTTCTTAACTTCGAGCATTAAGTCCTGAATTCATTCTTGTTACCCTGCTGAACTCTCTTTAGTGCACCAATGTTCTTTTGAAAGAAGGGTGCCCCATAAATTGCATGATTGTTCCAATATGGACTTTACAATGGTCTATACCTGGTTAGATTGATGTTTTTCTCTGACATTTAATCAATTATTGTTGAATTGTAATGAAGCACTTAATTAGCATTGTTGATAATAGCTCCAGATTGACTGAAACCTTTGCACTGAATGGTAAATAATCTTACAGGATCCTTTTCAAATACTACCTTTGTTAAAAGGCACAAGATTGGAGGTTATAGGGATTGGACTGATCAAAACATTCCACAGGACACAATGGTCTCTGTGTTAATGGGTTCAGGAAAAGGAGAGAAAATATCTGAAGGAGAGAAGGTAGTATTGAATACTATAGCTGGAGTCTTACTAGATTACCTATGGGAAACAGAGGGTATTTGTATATAATTTTCCCTCAGGAGATCAGCTAGATGGTGTGTAGTCCCCATGGCCTTTGGGAGGGGTGTGCTTGAGGAGTTCTTATTTTATTCCATATTTTATGTTCTTAATGTGATTATTGCTGCATAACATACTGCTGGCAAGTTGGAGTATCACTTCCAATCTTTCTATTTCTTTGCAACACACTGGTAGATCACTTGTGGCATTGATTATGAGTAGTCTAGGACCTGGAGTGTAGTTTCTGATATCTACTTTGGTTTTGCTGCAGCCTAAATGTGGGTCACACATCACAGCAAGTTTACTGAAGCAAAATATTACATGACAGACACAAGGTAAAAAATATGTACACATTGTACTGATGCTAAAAGATACAAGGCTCACGGGTATATTTCCACACCTGCTGAAGTAACGGTTCCTGCCTCCCCCAGCCTCTTATTCATTGGTGTTAACATAGTAAAATATCTTTTTTTGTTCTACCTCCTGCAGCAGATTTGCAGTATTTGCTTAAGATGCAGTTATTTTGCTCATTTATTTTCCTTTTCTCCACCTGAAAAATCTTCTGTGTTTGTTTTCAATTATTTACTTGATTATAAAGGGTGCTTTTACTTCCCATGCTGGATTTGCAGTTCTTGTTGAAGCAATCGTTGATGTAGCACTGCCCAGGGAGTTTTTTCCCCCTATTGTTGAGTCTTTAACGGCCAGCACCTAAACAAGTAGTCATTCATTATGGCCCCCTGCCTGGCTGACTGACTGACTCTGGATATTTTTATGAGTCCCAAAGCCATGAGCAGGCGAGGCTGCCCTAACGTTACTCTAATATTTACTTCTACTCTTGCTGAAAAAAAAGTTCCCTTCAGTGACATGAAAAACCATTAACTGAGGATTATTATTTAATAACTCAAAAAGTATAACACATTGGGAAAAAAATCATTTTTTTCTTTCCTGGTGCTCATTCCTCAAGGCTTTTTTATTTATACATTTTTGATTCCTTTACATATAATCAGTCTAATATTTGACTGGCTCAAATAACCACTTAAAATCATAGAATGGTTACAGCACAGAAGGAGGCCATCCGGCCCGTCGAGCCCGTGCCGGCTCTCTGCAGGAGCCCTTCAGCTAGTCCCACTGCCCCGCCCCTTCCCTGTAGCTCTGCAAATTTTTTCCTTCAGGTACTTATCCAATTCCTTTTTGAAAGCCACAATTGAGTCTGCCTCCACCACCCTTTCAGGCAGTGCATTCCAGATTCTAACCACTCGCTGCGTAAAAATGTTTTTTCTCATGTCGCCTTTGGTTCTTCTGCCAATCACCTTAAATCTGTGTCATCTGGTTCTTGACCCTACCGCCAATGTGAACAGTTTGTCTCTATCTACTCTGCCTTTACCCCTCATGCTTTTTGAACACCTCCGCCACAGACGTGATTCCAGGATGGTATGTTGCCTCCCTGGTGCCAGGGTCAAAGATGTCACTGAGCGGCTGCATAACATTCTGAAGGGGGAGGGTGAACATCCAGTACCAAGTTCATCTCAGTACCAAGGGATTGGAAAAAGGGATGAGGTCCTGTTGGTAAATTTTAGAGAGCTAGGAAAGAGATTAAAAAGCAGGACCACCTGTGCCACAAGCTAGTGAGTATATAGAAATAGGAGGATAGAGCAGAAGAATGTGTGGCTGGAGAGATGGTGCAGGAGGAAGGGCTTCAGATCCCTAGGACATTGGGATCAGTTCCGGGGGAGGTGGGACCTGTACAGGCCGGACGGGTTGCACCTCAACAGAGCCGGAACCAATGTCCATGCAGGGGGGTTTTCTAGTGTTGTTGGGGAGGGGTTAAACTAATTTGGCAGGGGAATGGGCACCAGAATGTAGCATTAAAAAGGTGCACAAACAATGGGGAGTGACAGATAGCACTAGAGTAAGAAATAGTAAGGTATTAGGTGGGGTCAGATTAAGAGAGAATACAAGAAGGTCTAAGACAGGTTTACTGTGCATGTGTGTAAATGCACAAAGTGTGGTAAATGAGGTTGGTGAGCGGCAGGCGTAAATAGCCACATGGGAATATGATGTTCGCAACCTTGGTGTCATATTTGACCCTGAAATGAGCTTCCGACCACATATCCGCAGCATAACAAAGACTGCCTACTTCCACCTCCGAGTATTATAAGACAAAAAGTTTGACACCGAGCCACATAAGGAGAAATTAGGGCAGGTGACCAAAAGCTTGGTCAAAGAGGTAGGTTTTAAGGAGCGTCTTAAAGGAGGAAAGAGAGGTAGAGAGGCGGAGAGGTTTAGACAGGGAATTCTAGAGCTTAGGGCCCAGGCAACAGAAGGCACGGCCACCAATGGTTGAACGATTATAATCAGGGATGCTCAAGAGGGCACAATTAGAGGAGCGCAGATATCTCGGGAGGTTGTGGGGCTGGAGGAGATTACAGAGATAGGGAGGGGTGAGGCCATGGAGGGATTTGAAAACAAAGATGAGAATTTTGAAATCGAGGCGTCGCTTAACCAGGCACCAATGGAGGTCAGCGAGCACAGGGTTGATGGGTGAACGGGACTTGGTGCGAGTTAGGACATGGGAAGCCAAATTTTGGATGACCTCAAGTTTACGTAGGGTAGAATATGGGAGGTGTTGTGTCTGTGTATAATAAGACACAGACTGCAGGAGAAACGGTACAACAGGCGTTTACTGAATGAGGGTTACTCTAGAACTAACTGTACAGATCACTCCTCAGGGTTTATATACAGGCGTGGTCAGTGCCGGTACTACAGTATACAGGAGCTGTAAAAAGTAGTTCTCTCCCTTAAAGATACATACATTACAGGAGGCCAACCAGGAGTGCACTGGAATAGTCAAGTTTAGAGGTAACAAAGGCATGGATGAGGGTTTCAGCAACAGATGAGCTGAGGCATGAGCAGAGACAGCGATGTTACGGAGGTGGAAATAGGCGGTCTTAGTTAAGCCACGGATATGGGGTCATTTCAGGGTCAAATATGACACTAAGGTTGCGAATGGTGTGGTTCAGTCTCAGACAGATGTTAGGGAGATGGAGTCAGTGGCTGGGGAACGGAGTTTGAGGCGGGGACTGAAAACAATGGCTTCGGTCTTCCCAATATTTAATTTGAGAAAATGTCTGTTCATCCAGAACTGGATATCGGACAAGCAGCCTGACAATTTAGAGACCGTGGAGGAATAGACTAATATGAATATAATTAACATGCATGTCATATATTGACAACACTGCTGGGCAATGAAGTACTGCCAGAGCAAAATTCTGAACTGTATTTATCCCATCCCAAACAAGCTGTGAAAATTTGACCCTACCCTCACAGGATACAAAGTACAGATGAGGGAGGCCATTAGGCCGATCTAGCTCCTCCTTCCAGTCACAGCATCTAACTACTTCTTGAATAATTCAGATGTTGGGGATTTCCTCCTGCTCCACAGCTGTAACTTCAGCGAGCGTTTGGCGGAAAACTAATTTACATGTGAAAGCGGGGTGTTCACTGAAGTTAACGTCAGCAGAAATTCCCAGCAATAGTTTTTACCTCCACTACCTGCCCAGAACACCTAGATTAAACAGAAGATTCTCTCCCAGGCCAATTCACACACATCTTCAGAATGTTCTTTCACAAGAATAATTTCCCTCTCTCCCTCCTCTTCACCTATGTATAGACCTGGAAGAACGCCAGTGATGCATGAAATTGTCACACTCTTTATCCCTTTCTTTTCTCACACCAACTAGAAATAGACCAACTTACTCACACTATTATTCACTGTCTCCACTTCTCTTCACTTTCTCTCACAAATGGGGGTAATTTTAATGGACCTTGCCATGCGGGAAACTCCTGGGATTGGGTGGAACGCCGGTTTTACACCTCGCCTAATATTACTCTGCATTAACTTCAGTGGAGTATAAAATTGGGCGGGGTGTAAAACTGGCGTTGCACCCGATCCCGTCAGTTTTCCGGCAGGTAGGTTATGGTAAAATTGCCCTAATTGTGTCAGTAAACGATATGACTGTGAGAAGTATTGCATCTAAGCCCAGTTGTATCCTTTTCTGATCTGCATGTAGAGGAACTTGCAGGAGGATTACTGGTCAGCAATCAAGAACAGGAACCATTGTTTTATTTCCCCCTTTCCTACCCCAATGGTGTGAGGCCAACCGTAGCAACCCCGCTGCTGCCTGATTGAGATCAGTTAACTTGGTGCAGGCAGGGAACAAACCTAGATCTTCCTAAACTGTATGCCTTATTAGCACACCACACAGTGCATTTACACACCAAGCACTTGGAGAGCATATTGTTATTTTAGTAACTATTATGCCCATTATGAATTCAAAATGTGTTGCCAGAAAAAGATTTTATTGGAAGTAATATCTAGCAGGAAGGATGAAGAGGTCGTCATGTCTGAAAATATCAGTGACACCTGACAGCACTTCGAATTGCTAATGCCTGGGATTCGCATTAGCAGTTGTTCCAAAGGAATCAGAAATATTGCAATACATGCCAGTTACCAGACACTATTTCTGTCAGAACATTCAGTTGAAAAGAACATTTCCTCAGATACATATTAATAATTTAATCACTCAAATGAACAAACTGCTGATTTGTAGCAACTTTAGAAACTGGTTGTTTTAAGCACTGAAATGGATACCAATATTGGATGTCATTATTTAAAAACAAAACAACAGGTAGTTTCCTCGTGCACTGTTCACCAAATATGGGGACCACATTATGATCATCGATTATCCCAAATAAATCGAGTTTCAATCATTTGGGTAGGGTAGAATCTACCAATTTTTAAAATATATTCTCTGGTCTCTCATTTGCAAAATTACCGTAGGGTTGGGAATTGCAGCTAATTTTCTACTCAGTTCGAAGAACGCCTCACTTAATGTTCTCAAAAAGCAAAATGTGATCATTTGTCACTGTGCTGTCTAAATCTCTATCAGTGTGGCTCGTTGGCACTGTAAATGTAAATATTCTTTAAAATCAGTAATTCAGGAAAGAGCATGCATATGTTACTGATTGTTAGCATTAATGGCTGCACGCCAGCACACATATCATTTATTTATATTCTTATTAATATTCAAACCGCCCAAAATGTATACACATACTTACAAAACTCAGAAAAGCTGACAAACAGCTTCAAAAATGCTGACACAGCCCCCAAGAAACTAACAAA
This sequence comes from Somniosus microcephalus, assembly GCF_052327205.1. Classification (NCBI taxonomy): domain Eukaryota; kingdom Metazoa; phylum Chordata; class Chondrichthyes; order Squaliformes; family Somniosidae; genus Somniosus; species Somniosus microcephalus. The sequence goes on along the minus strand of NC_140993.1, from coordinate 93,785,581 downwards.
CAAAAAATAACCTACAACTGAAAAACATCCTTGAATAAAGGCCTATGACCAAGGCCGCAGCTTCAAGTTTACTGAGTAAGCTGAATAGTCTTTTCAGAATTGTTCTTAGTGTTTTGGGGTCACATTCTGCGGGATTGATTTTAAGATCCCCTCCCGACCTGGTGGAAACGGTGAGTGGGAGGGGCTAAATTTGTCCGAATCCACTTACTGCCCGGCAGCATTTTTATCTTCACCGACTTTGAAGTCGAACGAGGCTCCCACTGCATGCAGGCAGGGTCCTAATTTTAATCTAAAAGTCGTGGTCATTAGCACTGCAATGGCAGTTTAGCTTTGCCATTCAGGACGCCCACACAGGGCCAACCCCAACAGCCGAACCATGGCGGGAGTCGCAAATGGCCAGAAGAGGCCAAGATAAGTTAACAGGGCCTCGCTTTCTTCATCATTTCCAGGTGCACTGCCTGTTTTGGGCCCTCCGCACACTGATCCCACCCCAAGTTAAAATCAATCCCTGCAGTTCAGGTCGCTTTCTGTGAAAAATCACCTTTTCACACATAACATATGAAAGGCTTGTCCGACAGCACCAATGGAGAGATGACCAGCTTGGCAGTACCAAGGCATTCCAAAGCACTCTCATAAGTTGCATCTCAGGAGGCTGCACTTTACCCATGAAGCTTTGGCAGAGCTCTATTTGCTGCTGCAGCTAGATCTTCAGATAAGGCCAACAGCATGGACAGCTCTCACAGGGTCATTTCCAGGGTGCCAGTGGAACCTTCTGTCAGATCAGCCAAAGCACTGTCCATACATGCATCAGACAAGTGTCAAATGCTATCTTTCCAGGGTGGCTCGTTTATACGGTTTCACAGTGGTTCCAGACAGACGAATGAGAGGGCCAAGAACTTCGACGGAATCTCAGGATTACCCAGGGTTTTGAGGTCAACGATTGCACTCATAGAAATATGCGCCTCAAATGTGAACTGCATAATTACATGAATCAAAGGGGCTTTCATTCCCTGAACCTACAGTTGTTGTGTGATCATGGGGACAAATTCCTGCACGTTAATGTACGTTAAGCTGGGAACTGTCACAGCACTTTTGTACTTTGGCAGACTCATTCGGGATACCTTCACAGATGCCTAAACAGGTATTTGTTGGTGGTCTTTCTCCATAACAAATTAGCTTAATTTCACCAAACGGTCTCTCTGCAAAGTGAAACCATAGATTCTTACATCTAGCCATTACATGAAAAATTATTGCCACAACATAAGAACCACACAACTCCTTCCCCAATCTCTAAAAATCTAACCAAACACCAAGCAGTCATGACTGCCATCCTTTCCGTGATTTGTTTCAACTACTTACAACAACATTACTTGCTATCTTCATCATGGATAACCCTTGTGTCCTCGCAACATTTTCTCTGACTTATTCTAACAATTCTTCTAAGTGTCACCTGAAGACCTGGAATCTGAGATGTGGACGATTGCTCCCTTGGGAGAGAGATGGCACTCCTATCAGGGTTACTGAGTCCTGGGATGGACACAGCACTGACTGCCTCTCTTTTATTGGCTTCTAGTTCTGCAAACTACAAAACTGCTGTGAAGGCTTCTGCAGGGAATTGACAGAACGCTTCCCTGTGGTGTTATCTTCAAGAAAAGCAGCCTCATCAGGATGCACCCTGCTATTCCACTGGTAATAGGAACAGGATACTGGTTATCAGTAATCAGTAGGAGAATAGATCTAATGGACTCAGATTTTTAAATCCCTGAGAGAGACTAAATTGGATATTCTGTAGGTCCTTCAAAGACCCTGGCTACTTCAGAAAGCAGCAGTTATCTACCTCTCCAAACGATCTCTCAAACACTGCATTACTTCATTCAGCACCTCCACACTGGAATGACAAACTTGCCTGGAGGTCTCAGCATGTGAGGGTTTCTTCTTCTTCTTCTAAGGCAGTCCCTCGGAACCGAGGATGACTTGCTTCCACATTAAATATGAGTTCTCAGGTGACTGATGAGTCCAATGCGGGGCCTACAGTCTCTGTCACAGGTGGGGCAGACGGTGGTTGGAGGGGCGGGTGGGTGGGGTGCTTGGGTTGACGTGCGCTCCTTGCATTGCCTGTGCTTGGCTTACGCTTGCTCCCGGTGAAGAGACTCGAGGTGTTCGGCACCTTCCCGAATGCTTCTCCTCCACTTTGTGCGGTCTTGGGCCAGGGATTCCCAGGTGTCGGTGGGGATGTTACACCTTTTCAAGGAGGCTTTGAGGGTGTCCTTGAAGCGTTTCCTCTGCCCACCTGGGGCTCTCTTGCCGTGCCGGAGCTCCAAGTAGAGCGCTTGTTTTGGGAGTCTCGTATCGGGCATGCGGACAATGTGACCCATCCATCGGAGCTGATCGAGCATAGTCAAAGCTTCAATGCTGGGGATGTTGGCCTGAGCAAGAACACTGACGTTGGTGCGCCTATCCTGCCAATGGATTTGCAGGGTGTTGCGGAGGCAGCGTTGGTGGTACCTCTCCAGTACTTTGAGATGCCTGCTGTACATGGTCCATGTCCCTGAGGCATACAGCAGGGCGGGTATCACTGCTGCTCTGTAGACCGTGAGCTTAGTGCCGGGTTTGAGGTCCTGGTCTTCAAACACTCTCTTCCTCAGGCGACCGAAGGCTGCACTGGCACACTGAAGGCGGTGTTGGACTTCGTCGTCAATGTCTGCACTTGTTGACAGCAGGTTCCCGAGTTATGGAAAGTGGTCCACGTTGTCCAAGGCCTTGTTGTAGATTTTGATCATCGTTGGTGCAATGACACAGCCTTGCTTGACCCCAGTTCGTACGTGAATTGGGTCTGTGGTGGAACCGTTGGTCAGGATCACGGCTTGCATGTCGTCGTGAAGCAGGCGGAGGATGGTGACAAACTTTTGAGGGCAGCCAAATTTGAGGAGGACACTCCATGATCCATAGAAGATAGGAGCAGGAGTAGGCCATTCAGCCCTTCGAGCCTGCTCCGCCATTCAATGAGATCATGGCTGATCATCCAAATTCAGTACCCTGTCCCTGCCTTCTCCCCATATCCCTTGATCCCTTTAGCCTTAAGAAATATATCCAACTCTTTCTTGAATATATTTAATGAACTGGCCTCCACCGCCCTCTGTGGCAGAGAATTCCACAGGTTCACCACTCTCTGGGTGAAGAAATTCCTCCTCATTTCAGTCCTAAATGTCCTACCCCTTATCCTTAGACTATGACCCCTGGTTCTGGACTCCCCAACCATCAGAAACATCCTTCCTGCATCTAGTCTGTCCAGGCCTGACAGAATTTTATAGGTTTCGATGAGATCCCCTCTCAATCTTCTAAACTCCAGTGAGTATAAGCCCAATCGACACAATCTCTCCTCATACGTCATTCCTGCCATCCCAGGTATCAGCCTGGTGAATCTTCGCTGCACTCCTTCCATGGCAAGAACGTCCTTCCTCAGATAAGGTGACCAAAACTGCACACAATACTCAAGGTGCGGTCTCACCAAGGCCCTGTACAACTGTAGCAAGACATCTTTGTTCCTGTACTCGAACCCTCTTGCTACGAAGGCCAACATACCATTTGCCTTCTTAACCGCCTGCTGCACCTGCATGCTTACCTTCAGCGACTGGTGCACAAGAACACCCAGGTCCCTTTGCACTTCCCCTTCTCCCAATCTATTGCCATTCAAATAATAATCTGCCTTCCTGTTTCTCCCACCAAAGTGGATAACCTCACATTTATCCACATTATAGTGCATTTGCCATGTTTCTGCCCAATCACCTAACCTGTCCAAATCCTACTGGAGCTTCATGACATCCTCCTCACAGCATACCCTCCCACCCAGCTTTGTGTTGTCTGCAAAGTTGGAGATATTACATCCAACCTCACGGTTGACATGTTGAAGGCCTTTGTGAGATCAAAGAAGGCCATGTACAGTGGTTGGTGCTGTTCCCTGCATTTCTCTTGTAATTGACATGCGGTGAAGATCATGTCCATTGTGCCCCTTAGTGGGCGGAATCCACATTGCGACTCTGGGAGGCGCTTTTCTGCCACTGGGAGAAGGCGATTGAGGAGGTGGGGGTTTCTATGCAGATGTTCTTGGAACAGTCACTCTCTCCATACTGCAATGCAATGATGAGAATTCCTCCCAAAATTTGGTGCATAGCATGGCAGTGGACTCTGTAATCTCAGGCTGTTATGTATGTACACTCAAGTTGGTGTGGTAATGTAATGGTTGCTTTTATTTCAGACGCTCTGCAACATTATATAAAATTTATGTATAACAGGAAACCCTGGAATGTAATTTCTACAGCATGCTTGATCCCAACTATACAATATGCAGGTACTATATATATCACTTTTCTCCCACAGCATTTCAAGGTGATAACAATTATCTCCATGAATGAACCTGGTTAACAGCTAAAACACATTAAGAAATTCAGCAACTATGCCGTACAATAAAGTTAAGAAAATAAAATAAACCATAACACTCTCCTGGTAATATGCAAAAAAGATGGATTATGCCAACGATAGAACCATAATGAAATCCATTACAATATTAACTATCTACAAGTCCAAATGAGTTGGAGATTTCCTTGGTCTTTGAGGATATCTTCGAGTAGATGTGACAGTGGGTGACCTGGGAGTAATAACAGGAGCAGTACATGGTAACTTCTCAGATTTTGTTTCAACATTGTTGGGTTTCACAACTTTCTTTGACGACCATCCTGGAAAGTGCACACCAGAATCAGGAGCATGAATAGCATTCTGGGAGGTGGTTGGTTCATTACACATGGAAACATCTGAAGCTTTTTGAGGAGTTTTAACAGCTACTTCCATAGGTGGAATAGACATTGGTCACATGCAATGTTATAATTTGATAATACCACATCAAATGTAACCACTCCCATCTTCTGTTCAATAACACCAACACTCCCATTTTTTCACATTCTCACTGTAAATACCTTCAGAGAGGCTGCACAGTGCCTCCACATTTTGTTTGAGCTCTGCTAGCTTCCTTTGTTTCATGGTAAGTCCACTGAGATTGTCAACCACAGGCTCCATTTTGACTTTCCCTGGCTACCTCAGCCCATCTACAGCTGAAACCCTCATCCATGTCACTGTCAGCTCAAGACTTGACTATTCCAATGCTTTCCTGGGCGACCTTCCATCCTCCACATTCCGTAAACTTTAGCTATCCTGCACCAGGTCCAGCTCACCTATCACCCCTGTCCTTACTGAGTTACATTGGCTCCTGGTCCCTCAACAGTTCCAATTTAAATTTCTCATCCTCATGTTTAAATCCCTTCAGGGCCCCACCCCTCCCTATTTCTGCAACCTAATCCAGCTCTACAAACTCCTCCCTGGCCTTTTGCACATCCCTCCGAAACCCGCTACCTCTCCACCACCTTAAAACCCACCTCTTTGACCAACCTTTTGGTCACCTCCCTAATATCTCCTTCTTCAGCTCAACTTCTATTTTTGACTGATTATGCCTCTATGAAGTGCCTTGGATGGTTTTCTATGTTAAACGTGCTATATAAATGAAAGTTGTTGTTGTTACTGCCCATGCGGCATTTGATGGTTTCTTTCCAGCTACTCCTTTTGGTGTATTTCTAATAAAAAGAACTTCCACATGTCCCTCTGCTTTCTATTTTCCTCCTTTTGCAGGAGCTATTTTTTCGTCCATTCAGATACCCTCAGCTCTTTAAATTGAAGCATGTCCTCAAATACTCCCATTGCGCCTTGCTCGACCTTCTCCTCAAGTTTTCTACACCGAGCCATTTCTGACTTATTGCTGGCGGGACTCCCACCCATCATTTTTTTTAAATTTTCGTTCCTGGGATTTGGGTTTCACTGGCAAGGCCAGCATTTATTGCCCACTCCTAATTGCCCTTGAGAAAGTGGTAGTGAGCCGCCTTCTTGAACCGCTGCAGTTCGTGTGGTGAAGGTACTCCCACAGTGCTGGTACGGAGGGAGTTCCAGGATTTTGATCCAGCGACGATGAAGGAATGGTGTTATACTTCCAAGTCAGGATGGTGTGTGACTTGGAGGGGAACTTGGAGGTGGTGGTGTTCCCATGCGACTGCTGCTCTTGTCCTTCTAGGTGGTAGAGTTCGCAGGTTTGGAAGGTGCTGCCGAAGAAGCTTTGGCGAGTTGCTGCAGTGCATCTTGTAGATGGTACACACTGCAGCCACGGTACGCCGGTGGTGGAGGGAGTGAATGTTTAAGGTGGTGGATGGGGAGCCAATCAAGCGGGCTGTTTTGTCTTGGATGGTGTCGAGCTTCTTGAGTGTTGTTGGCACTGCACTCATCCAGGCAAGTGGAGAGTATTCCATCACACTCCTGACTTGTGCCTTGTAGATGGTGGAAAGGCTTTGGGGAGTCAGGAGCTGAGACACTCGCTGCAGAATGCCTAGCCTCTGACCTGCTCTTGTTGCCAGTTAAGTTTCTGGTCAATGGTGACCCCCAGGGTATTGATGGTGGGTGATTCGGTGATGGTAATTGTAAAGTCCGCGCCTCAATAATACACGGACTTCGGGAGAACAGTTTAACAGGTATTTTACTGAACAGGAGGGCAACGTCAGACTGAAATACAGAAGCCTGCTAGGGCCTTTTATACAGGGGTGGTCACTGCCGGTACTGCAGTCTAAAACCAGTTCTTCCCTTAAAGGTACATACACAACAATTCCTCCCCTTTTAGATAAACAGTACATAACATTCATTTAACAACTAAATAATAACTAATTACAACTTTCTGGATATTATATACATCAACTGAAATAATCATTTATAAGTTCAGTCTTTGAGGAGGCTTCCTGATCCTGACTGGATAGCGCCTTTCTCGAGTATCCTGTTCTTGCGGCGGAGCTGATTCTGGTTCATTGTCATTGGTTGGTTCGTCAGCTTCCAATACCACTGCTTCTGAGGTAGACGCAATCTGTACTTCGGGTTGATTACCAGGTGCACCTTCTCGTGGTACGGGTTTGGCTTGTTCCTGTGACTCTAGAATCTGGTCAGCATGGCGCCTCACAATGCTCTCTCCAACGTCCACTGTGTACATTAGTGGTCCCTGCTGTGTGCATATCATTCCTGGCTGCCATTTTTCTGTTCGGTAGTCGCGGGCCAAGACTGGTTGCCCTATCTTGAAGCTCCGGGTTGGCTTCTCATTTATGTGCTGGAATTGCTTATCCTCCAGACCTCATCTTATGTTTGGTTTGAGCAAATCCAGGTGACATCTTAGCCTTCGGTTGAAGAACAGTATGGCTGGAGCTTGGTTGGTTACTGCATGTGTCGCATTCCGGTAAGCAAACAAGAAACTGTCCACCTTGTGTTGTAGTGGTATGTCGTCATTATACATTGCCTTTATGGCCTTTTTAAAGGTCTGAACAAACCTCTCAGCCAATCCATTTGTGGCTGGATGATATGGGGCAGATGTGTAATGTTTCACCCCATTATTCTTCAGGAACCTCCGGAAATCCTCAGACACAAACTGTGGCCCATTGTCGGAGCAAATCTGTTCTGGCAACCCATTCCTGGCGAAGATGGTCCTTAGGACTGCAATAGTTTTCTCCGTGGTGGTGGAGGACATTTTAATGACCTCTGGCCATTTCGAATGGGCGTCCACAGTGATTAGAAACATTGAGTCCATAAATGGACCAGCAAAATCAATGTGTACCCATTGCCATGGAGATGAGGGCCACTCCCATGGATGTAGCGGGGCCTGTGGTGGAGCGTTTTGGACCTTCTGGCATCCTGTGCATCTCTTGGTCATATCCTCGATTTCTTTATCGATTCCCGGCCACCACACAAACACCCTGGCTAGGCTCTTCATTTTTACCCCTCCCAGATGACCCTCATGAAGCTCATTGAGCACTCTATCTCTCAACTTGGGTGGAATTACCACTCGGGATCCACACATCAAGGTTCCCCGGCACACTGACAGCTGTTCCCTCCTTGGCAAGAATGCTGGCAACAGTGAGTCGCCATATGCTGGCCATCCCTTCACCGTCAAATCATAGACCCGAGAGAGTGTCGGGTCATTTCGGGTTTCCTTCTCTATAGTCGAGTTTGTAACAGGCAAACATTCGACTATGGTCGCATGGAATATCTCAACAGGGTCCACTGCAGGTGCTTCTTCTACCGTAGGCAACGGTAGGCGTGACAGCCCATCAGCATTTCCATGCTGTTTCGTACCCTTGTACTCTATGTCGTACTGATGTGCCCCTAGAAAAAGTGACCATCTTTGCAGCCGTTGCGCCGTCATCACCGGAACGCCCTTCTTTGGGTTAAAAATGGAGACCAGGGGCTGATGATCAGTCAGTAGGGTGAATTTCTGCCCGTGCAAATAGTGATTGAACTTCTTCACCCCCCACACCAGGCTGAGGGCCTCCCTGTCAATCTGGGCGTAGTTACGCTCGGCTGAGGTTAGCGAGCGCGACGCAAAGGCTATTGGCCTCTCTGAACCGTCACGGAATTTGTGTGACAGTACCGCTCCAATGCCGTAGGGTGACGCATCACATGCCAACCGAATCGGTAGTGTTGGGTTGTAGTGGGCCATTACTTCTTTTGAAGTGATTAGGCATTTACATTCCTGAAAGGCACGCTTACACTCATCACTCCATTTCCATGTCACTCCAGTTTGCAGCAGGGCGTTCAGTGGGTGCAGAATTGTAGATAAATTCGGCAAGAACTTATGGTAGTAGTTCACCAACCCGAGGAACGACCTCAGTTGCGATACATTTTCCGGTCCTGGAGCCTTGACTACAGCCTCAATCTTGTCCGGCGACTTATGCAACCCTTCCTCATCAATCATGTGGCCACAATACGAGATTTGTCTCCTGAAGAACTCGCATTTGGGGTGGTTGGCTCGTAGCCCATATTCCTGTAATCTCGTGAGCACCTGCTCGAGGTTGGCAAGGTGCTCACTGTCATTTTCACCCGTAACCAGGATGTCGTCCAAATAACACTGGGTCCCCGGGATCCCTTGCAGGACTTGTTCCTTCGCCCTCTGCCAAATAGCCGGGGCTGATGCTACCCCGAATACCAGTCGATTGTACTGGTAAAGGCCTTTGTGAGTGTTTATCGTGAGGTATTTTCTAGATGCTTCATCCACCTCCATTTGTAGATACGCTTGGGCCAGATCAATCTTTGTAAAACGTTTCCCTCCAGATAGTGAGGCAAAAATATCTTCTATCTGCGGAAGTGGATACTGTACTGTGTGCAGGACTGGGTTCACAGTGACCTTGAAGTCCCCACAGATACGAACCTTCTTTGGCTCCCCAGGCGTGCTGCTCAATGCTTTCTTCATTACAGGAATGATGGGTGTGGCCCACTCGCTCCAGTCCACCTTGGACAGCACACCCGAACGCTCCAGGCTCTCCTGTTCAGCTTCAACGGCTGGGAGGATCGCGTATGGCACCGGTCTGGCCTTAAAAAATTTTGGGTTTGCGTTATCTTCAATCTTTGTGGTTGCCTTTACTCCTTTTAGAGTCCCAAGTCCTTGTTGGAACACCTCTTCCGCGTCAGATAGAATTTGTGACAGACGTCCAGGTGCGATGTCATCATCTTTTTTGTCAGTCACAGTTAGCGCCTGAATGGAATGCCAATCCAATTGTATTTTTCGGATCCATTCACGTCCCAATAATGGTGGTCCTCCATCTCGTAGTATGTACATATATAGTTTCTGTGTTTCCTTGCTGTTACATTTAACTGGCACCCTTATTTTTCCTCTGGGGTAGACCTATTGCCCCGTGTATGTCTTCAATACAATGGACGTGTCCTTTAAGGGTATGTGTGAGAATAGCCGCTCATAGTCTCGTCGATTCATGACAGTTAGGGCTGATCCTGTGTCCAATTCCATCTTTACTGGGGACCCTGCTATCGTGAGGGTGACCCAAATGGTTCGGTGATCCTCCTTTGCGATCACGTTGTGTAACTTTAGACAACTTAGTCTCCTGCTCCCGGAGTCCTTATCACTCTCCTGATCTTCCGAACTACTGTCTGTCAGTTTCTTTACTTTCCTGTACTGTTCCTTAGTAGTTCTTGTCGTGTTGGTTTTCTTTCCCGACCTGCAGACTCTTGCTATATGTCCCATTTTTCTGCATTGCCTGCATACTTTGTCCTTAAACCAGCAGTCCTTCTGCTCATGGGTTGTTCTGCCGCAGCGAAAGCACTTTTCTGCTCCATACGCCATTTCGTTAGCGCTGTATTCTTGTGGTTTCTGTTGTATTTCCGCAGCTCCCCGTGCTGCTGCTTCGTAGGATACTGCCACGCTGAAAGCCTGTTCTAGCGTCAGGTCCTTTTTTGAAAGTAGTCATTTCTCCGTTCCTTCACTCTGGAGCCCGCAGACAAACTTATCCCGTAAGGTGTCTGCCAGTCCTGCTCCGAACTGGCAGTGCTTCGATAACTTGCGTAGTTCTGTAAGATAGTCAGCATTGCTCTCATCTTTGTGCTGGTTTCTTTTATGGAACTTGAATCTTTCTGCTATCAGCAGCGGTGTAGGGTTTAGGTGTTCCTGTAAGATATTAACAATCTCCTCAAAACTTTTCTCCATTGGTTTAGCTGGGGTAATTAAATTCCGCAATAGGCCGTACGTACTCACGCCCATCAAATTCAATAATACCGACGCCCTCTTTCCATCGGCCACCTCATTTGCCTTGCAGTACACTTCAATTCTTTCCACATACGTGGTCCAGTCTTCTACCCCGTTGTCGAAAGCAGTGATACTGCCACTTTTTGGCATCTTGGGTGATTTAAAATGGTGCCTCCCGTGCTTTTTCTTCTTCCCCAATGGAATAAAATGGCGCCTCCCGCGCTTTTCCTTCTTCCCCAACTGGATAAAATGGCGCCTCCCACACTTTTCCTTCTTCCCCTTGCTGCCACGCTGCTCCTAGCGTTCTACAGGGTAATGGTGGCGACCCGCGGCTTCGGCGCGTCTCACTTTCCTTCCCCCCCATTTATTTTCTCTCCGCTGCCCGGTTCTTGAGCACCGACCGCGCCCTGTGCGCTCCACCCTATCTCTCTCGTGTTTTCTTTTCCCGGCGACGCTGCGCGGCCCGTTTTGTAGAGCTGCTTGATCGAGCTTGAGCCCGCCGCAGTCCGGAAGGGTCAGCGCACTACCTGCTACCAGCACGATTTGCTGGAACACCTTAACTGGGGAGCCAAGCAGAGCTCTCCACAGTCTCTCCCGCAATTCTCCGAACACCGATGAATTCTTTGGGCGGTTGCCCGCAGTCGACGCCCGTTGCTCAGACTACGACCTCCAAGAAACCTCCTCTCAGGACGAGATCCCCGTGAGATGATGCCACACTGCAGGTGAGTTTGAACTTACTCGTCGCCACTGTAAAGTCCGCGCCTCAATAATACACGGACTTCGGGAGAACAGTTTAACAGGTTCTTTACTGAACAGGAGGGCAGCGTCAGACTGAAATACAGAAGCCTGCTAGGGCCTTTTATACAGGAGTGGTCACTGCCGGTACTGCAGTCTAAAACCAGTTCTTCCCTTAAAGGTACATACACAACAGTAATGCCGTTGAATGTCGCGGGGCGGTGGTTAGATGCTCGCTTGTTGGAGATAGTCATTGCCTGGCACTTGTGTGGCGCAAATGTTACCTGCCACTTATCAGCCCAAGCTTGAATGTCGTCCAGGTCTTGCTGCATGCGGGAGTGGACTGCTTCATTATCTGAGGATTTGGGAATGGCACTGAACACTGTGCAGTCATCAGTGAACATCCCCACTTCTGACTTTATTATGGAGGGAAGGTCATTGATGAAGCAGCTGAAGATGGTTGGGTGTAGGACACTGCCCTGAGGAACTCCTGCAGCGATGTCCTGGGGCTGTGATGATTGACCTCTAACCACCACAACCATCTTCCTTTGTGCTAGGTATGACTCTAGCCAGTGGAGCGTTTTCTCCCCAATTCCCATTGACTTCAGTTTTATTAGGGCTCCTTAATGCCACACTCAGTCAAATGCTGCCTTGACGTCAAGGACAGTCACTCTTACCTCACCTCTGGAATTCAGCTCTTTTGTCCATGTTTGGACCAAGGCTGTAATGCGGTCTGGAGCCGCGTCGTCCTGGCAGAACCCAAACTGGGCATCAGTGAGCATGTTATTGGTGAGTAAGTGCCGCTTGATAGCACTGTCTGTCATAAATCTTATCATGACTCATGAAGTAACACTGGGCGGCCAGCTGGTGGCGCCATCCAAGGAGTATTAATACTCAGGCGTGGGCCCAGCTTGCTCAGGATGTTCCTGTAACCAGGAACTAGTGATGTAACTAGAAATCTCATGGTTTTGAAACAGTTGATTAAAACCTTGCGATTTCTAGTTACATCACTAGTTCCTGGTTACAGAAACATCCTGAGCAAGCTGGGCCCACGCCCGAGTATTTATACTCCTTGGACGGCGCCACCAGCTGGCTGCCCAGTGTTACTTCATGAGTCATGATAAGATTCATGACATCCTTCCCACCTGAAAGTTTTGGAAGTCCAACAACTTCCTTCTAGTGGATTAGGCGGGCCACGAATAGGTGCAGTCTTTTAGATCTTCGCTTGTGGCTGGAAGGCACGTCTTCTCGGACCGTGCCTTGGTCCCTGCGTCGCTTGGTCTGTACTGGTAGATCGATGAGACCCGCACCCGGAGTCACGAATTCCCCAGTCTTCCGCAGGTCGATCAAGGCGACACGGGCCCCGTCGATCTGTCAGGACGTTTCTGTAACCAAGAACTAGTGATGCAACTAGAAATCTCATGGTTTTGAAACAGTGGATTAAAGCCTTGTTTTATACTCCAACAAAGCGCTCAGTAGTCTTTTTATATCACTGCCGACGACACCTTCCATCACTTTGCTGATGATTGAGAGTAGACTGATGGGGCGGTAATTGGCCGGATTGGATTTGTCCTGCTTTTTGTGGACAGGACATACCTGGGCAGTTTTCCACATTGTCGGATAGATGCCAGTGTTATAGCTCTACTAGAACAGCTTGGCTAGAGGCGCGGCTAGTTCTGGAGCACAAGTCTTCAGCATGACAGCCGGAATGTTGTCGGGCCCATAGCCTTTGCTGTATCCAGTGCGCTCAACCAGATATTGTACAAAGCAGCAGACCCTGGGATTTCTGACTGTGTCAGTGTGATTGAATGTTAGTGAATGGAAATCATAGAAACATAGAAGATAGGAGCAGGAGTAGGCCATTCGGCCCTTCGAGCCTGCCCCGCCATTCAATGAGATCATGGCTGATCATCCAAATTCAGTACCCTGTCCCTGCCTTCTCCCCATATCCCTTGATCCCTTTAGCCTCAAGAAATATATCCAACTCTTTCTTGAATATATTCAATGAACTAGCCTCCACCGCCCTCTGTGGCAGAGAATTCCACAGGTCCACCACTCTCTGGGTGAAGAAATTCCTCCTAATTTCTGTCCTAAATGGCTTACCCCTTATCCTTAGACTGTGACCCCTGGTTCTGGACTCGCCGGCCATCAGAAACATCCTTTCTGCATCTAGTCTGTCCAGACCTGACAGAATTTTATAGGTTTCGATGAGATCCCCTCTCAATCTTCTAAACTCCAGTGAGTATAAGCCCAATTGACACAATCTCTCCTCGTACGTCATTCCTGCCATCCCAGGTATCAGCCTGGTGAATCTTCGCTGCACTCCCTCCATGGCAAGAACGTCCTTCCTCAGGTAAGGTGACCAAAACTGCACACAATACTCAAGGTGTGGTCTCACCAAGGCCCTGTACAACTGCAGCAAGACATCCTTGTTCTTGTACTCGAACCCTCTTGCTACGAAGGCCAACATACCATTTGCCTTCTTAACTGCCTGCTGCACGTGCATGCTTACCTTCAGCGACTGGTGCACAATAACACCCAGGTCTCTTTGCACTTCCCCTTCTCCCAATCTATTGCCATTCAAATAATAGTCTGCCTTCCTGTTTTTGCCACCAAAGTGGATAACCTCACATTTATCCACATTATAGTGCATTTGCCATGTTTCTGCCCAATCACCCAACCTGTCCAAATCGTACTGGAGTTTCACGACATCCTCCTCACAGCTTACCCTCCCACCCAGCTTTGTGTCGTCTGCAAATTTGGAGATATTACATCCAATTCCCTCGTCCAGATCATTAATATATAGTGAACAGCTGGGGTCCTAGGACCGATCCTTGCGGTACCCCACTAGTCACTGCCTGCCACTCGGAAAACGACCCATTTATTCCAACTCTTTGCTTTCTGTCCGCCAACCAGTTCTCTATCCAAGTCAATACCTTGCCCCCAATCCCTTGTGCCGTAATTTTGCACGCTAATCTTTTATGTGGGACCTTATCGAAAGCCTTCTGAAAGTCCAAATACACCACATCCACTGGTTCTCCCTTAGGTAGCAGTGGGGAAATTAAAAACCAGAGCGTGTCAGGAAGGGGCAGAAGGTATGGAGTAAAAGGTAAAGTAATAAAAAGGGCAAAAGCAGGAACTAAGTGTCACAAAACATATTTGAAAGTTCTCTATCTGAATGCACGTAGCATTCGTAACAAAATAGACGAGTTAATGGCACAAATAACTACATATGGGTATGATCTTGTGGCCATTACAGAAACATGGCTGCAGGGTGACAATGCCTGGGAATTAAACATACCAGGTTATTTAACGATCAGGAAGGACAGGCAGGAAGGAAGGGGAGGTGGGGTGGCTATGTTAATAAAGGAAGGAATCACTGTAATACAGAGAAATGATATTGGGTCAAAAGTTCAGGATAATGAAACAGTTTGGGTGGAGGTAAGGAAAAATAAGGGGAAATAAACTCTAGTGCGCGTAGTCTATAGGCCTCCGAACAGTTGCAACTCTGTTGGACGGAGTATCAATCAGGAAATAGTTGAGGCTTGTAATAAGGGAGCATCTATAATTATGGGGGATTTTAACTATCATATTAATAGGACAAATCAAATTGGGCAGGGCTGCCTTGAGGATGAGTTCATTCAGCGTATTAGGAATGGGTTTCTTGAGCAGTATGTAACTGAACCGACCAGGGGGCAAGCAACCTTAGATCTGGTCCTGTGTAATGAGACAGGATTAATTAAAAATGTCCTAGTAAAGGATCCCCTTGGAATGAGTGACCATAACATGGTTGAATTCCATATTCAATTAGAGGGTGAGAAGGTTGGATCTCAAACAAGCGTGCTAAGCTTGAATAAAGGAGACTATGAAGGTATAAGAGCGGAATTGAGTAGAGTGGATTGGGAAAATAGATTAAAGGGTAAGACGATACATGATCAGTGGTGTACATTTAAGGAGTTATTTTACAACTTCCAAAAAAAAAAATATTCCACTGAGAAGAAAAGGGTGTAAAAGAAAAGACAGCCATCCGTGGCTAAGTAAAGAAATTAAGGATAGTATTCGACTAAAAACAAGGGCATATAAGATAGCCAAATCTAGTGGGAGGATAGAGGATTGGGAAAACTTTAAAAGACAGCAAAAAATAACAAAAAGGTTCATTAAGAAAGGGAAGATAGATTATGAAAGTAAATTAGCAAAAAATATCAAAACAGATAGTAAGAGTTTTTATAGTTATATAAAAAGAAAAAGGGTGGCTAAAGTACATGTTGGTCCCTTAGAGGATGAGACCGGGAAATTAATGGTGGGAAATATGGAGATGGCAAAAACACTGAATGAATATTTTGTATCAGTCTTTACAGTAGAAGACACTAAGAATATCCCAACACTGGACAAACAGGGGGCTATAGGGGGGGAGGAGCTAAACACGATAAAAATCACTAAGGAAGTGGTACTCGGTAAAATAATGGGACTCAAGGCGGATAAATCACCTGGACCTGATGGCTTACATCCTAGGGTCTTGAGGGAAGTGGCGGTAGGGATTGTGGATGCATTGGTAATAATTTTCCAAAACTCCCTGGACTCAGCAAAGGTCCCGGCAGACTGGAAAACTGCTAATGTAACGCCCTTATTTAAAAAGGGCAGTAGACAGAAGGCTGGAAACTATAGACCGGTTAGCCTAACATCTGTGGTAGGTAAAATATTGGAGTCCATTATTAAGGAGACAGTAACATGACATTTGGATAATCATAATTTAATAGGACAAAGTCAGCATGGTTTTATGAAGGGGAAGTCATGTTTGACAAATTTGCTGGAGTTCTTTGAGGAAGTAACATATAGGGTGGATAAAGGGGAACCAGTGGACGTAGTGTATTTAGACTTCCAAAAGGCATTTGACAAGGTGCCACACAAAAGATTATTGCTTAAGATAAAAAATCACAGGATTGGGGGTAATATTCTGGCATGGATAGAGGATTGGCTATCTAACAGAAGGCAGAGAGTTGGGATAAATGGTTCATTCTCGGACTGGCAATCAGTAACTAGTGGTGTTCCACAGGGGTCAGTGCTGGGTCCCCAACTCTTTACAATCTATATTAACGATTTGGAGGAGGGGACCGAGTGTAACATATCAAAGTTTGCAGATGATACTAAGATGGGAGGGAAAGTAGTGAGTGAGGAGGACATAAAAAACCTGCAAGGGGACATAGACAGGCTAATTAAGTGGGCAGAGATTTGGCAGATGGAATACATTAATGGTCTACATTAATGACTTGAATATGAATGTAAAGGGTATGATCAGTAAGTTCGCGGATGATACAAAAATTGGTAGGGTGGTAAATAGCGAGGAGGGTAGCCTCAGTCTGCAGGACGATATAGATGGGTTGGTCAGATGGGCGGAACAGTGGCAAATGGAATTTAACCCGGAAAAGTGCGAGGTGATGCACTTTGGGGGGACTAACAAGGCAAAGGAATACACAATGAATGGAAAGACCCTAGGCAAGACGGAGGGTCAGAGGGATCTGGGTGTGCAAATACACAGATCCCTGAAGGCGGCGGAACAGGTGGATAAGGTGGTAAAAAAGGCATATGGGATACTTGCCTTCATTAGCCGAGGCATTGAATATAAGAGCAAGGAGGTTATGATGGAGCTGTATAAAACACTGGTTAGGCCACAGCTGGAATATTGTGTGCAGTTCTGGTCGCCACACTACAGGAAGGATGTGATCGCGTTAGAGAGGGTGCAGAGGAGGTTCACCAGGATGTTACCAGGGCTGGAGCGCTTCAGCTATGAAGAGAGACTGGGCAGGTTGGGTTTGTTTTCCTTGGAGCTGAGGAGGCTGAGGGGGGACATGATTGAGGTGTACAAAATTATGAGGGGCATAGATAGGATGGATGCTGAGGAGCTTTTTCCCTTAGTAGAGGGGTCGATAACTAGGGGGCATAGATTCAAGGTAAAGGGCGGGAGGTTTAGAGGGGATTTGAGAAAGAACTTTTTCACCCAGAGGGTGGTTGGAGTCTGGAACTCACTGCCTGAAAGGGTTGTGGAGGCAGAAACCCTCACAACATTTAAGAAGCATTTGGATGTGCACTTGAAATGCCATAGCATACAAGGCTACGGGCCAAATGCTGGAATATGGGATTAGATTAGACAGGGCTTGATGGCCGGCGCGGACACGATGGGCCGAAGGGCCTCTATCCGTGCTGTATTACTCTATGACTCTATGACTCTATGACAATACTGGAAAGTGTGAGGTTATGCACTTTGGCAGAAAAAATCGTAGAGTAAGTTATTATCTTAATGGCAAGAAACTGGAAAGTATTGAAGTACAAAGGGATCTGGGGGTCCTGGTGCACAAAACTCAAAAGTTTAGTATGCAGGTGCAGCAAGTGATTAAGAAGGCCAATGGAATGTTGGCTTTCATTGCTAGGGGGATAGAATATAAAAATAGGGAGGTATTGCTTCAGTTGTACAAGGTATTGGTGAGACCACACCTGGAATACTGCATACAGTTTTGGTGTCCATACTTAAGAAAAGACATACTTGCTCTTGAGTCAGTACAAAGAAGGTTCACTCGGTTAATCCCGGGGATGAGGCGATGGACATATGAGGAGAGGTTGAGTAGATTGGGACTCTACTCATTGGAGTTCAGAAGAATGAGAGGCGATCTTATTGAAACATGTAAGATTGTGAAGGGGTTGGATCAGGTGGATGCGGGGAGGATGTTCCCAATGATGGGTGAAACTAGAACTAGGGGGCATAGTCTTAGAATAAGGGGCTGCTCTTTCAAAACTGAGATGAGGAGGAACTATTTCACTCAGAGGGTGGTAGGTCCATGGAATATGCTGCCCCAAAAAGCTGTGGAAGCTACATCATTACATAAATTTAAAACAGAAATAGACAGTTTCCTAGAAGTAAAGGGAATAAAGGGTTATGGGGAGCGGGCAGGAATTTGGACATGAGTCTAGGTTCGGATCGGTCATGGCCCTGTGGGTAGCGGAGCGGGCCCAGGGGCCGTGTAGCCTGATCCTGCTCCTATTTCGTGTGTCTAATTCTGTTAGATTCAGGAGATGGTTCTGTGATAGTAGATTGGCGGTTAGGATCAGATCAGCCATGATCTTATTGAATGGCGGAGCAGGCTCGAGGGGCCGATTGGCCTACTCCTGCTCCTATTTCTTATGTTCTTATGTTCTTATCTATTTTACCAGTTACATCCTCAAAAAATTCCAGTAGATTAGTCAAGCATGATTTACCTTTTGTAAATCCATGTTGACTTTGTCCGATCCTGTCACTGCTTTCCAAGTGCTCTGCTATTACATCTTTTATAATAGACTCTAGCATTTTCCCCACTACCGATGTCAGGCTTACCGGCCTATAATTCCCCGCTTTTTCTCTACCACCTTTTTTGAATAGTCGGGTATCATTAGCTACCCTCCAATCCATGGGTACTGTTCCAGAGTCTATCGAGTTCTGGAAGATGACCAGCAATGCATCTACTATCTCTAGGGCCACTTCCTTAAGTACCCTGGGATGTAGACCATCAGGCCCTGGGGATTTATCGGCCTTCAGTCCCATCAATTTTCCTAACACCATTTCCCTACAGATACTGATTTATTTCAGTTCCTCCCTCTCATTAGACCCTATATTCCCCGGCATCTCTGGGAATCCTATCATGTTGGCAGTGGAGCAGGGATGCAGGAATTTCCGGGCCTAGTTTTATATATTTTTGTCAATAGTTTTTTCTATAAAAACAATACTAGGACTTCCTGAATGACACAGTGCAGGATGATGTAATAATAAACCATAAGGATCAGGACGTGCTTACATTATATTCCTAGTCTATGCTGAGTGGGTTAACATCAGTTGGAGCAGAGTTTGGGAATGCTACAACTCTTTGCTGAGGCAACGCCTTTATATAGCCAGACGATGAAGTGCTTTCACTCCTGATCTACATACAAAGACCTTCTGCTGGATGTCTGTGTATGGGTCTTCGATGAGAACTGAATTGTGATGCCCCAAAACATTAGTCCCGCTCAGAGTCCAGGCTCACACATGAAGAATACTACTTGGATAAGGTACTGAAGGATGGCTGACACCTGAGGAACAGTAGCACACCATGGGTCAGTACCTTCCAGAGTAAAGAAGTGTAGGGAAAATAATTTCAATAACCTTTATCCATATTTCATAAAGGCTTTACAGATACAGCTTCTGTAGGCACTTTTAATTTTCCTATTCAACGTTGACAGAGCTCTGATGGAGATAATGGAAAGGTCACATTTAATCAATCAATAGTTAACAACCACTGTTACTTCTATTTGTGGCATGTACATTTTTCGCTTTTTTTAGTTGCATATGAAATTTGTATATCATCAGAGTAATTCACAATGACAGTATAATTGTAAAAAAAATGACTTTGTTCAAGGGTAATTTTCTTTTTTCTGACACTCAGATGAAATCTAAAAGTCAGATTTTCTGCCAGGTGATTTCCCTTATATATAATATTAGGAACATTTTCTGATTAAAGGCCATTAATATGGACATTAAACTTCAAACTTAGAACTTCACATCAGTGAATAACATAACTTTCTTTTTTGAGATTCATTTTAAATATATAGCCTATTTTCTATAAACACCACATAAAATTGTGATGAATTGGCAGATAATGACAAGTGATTTTGAAAACTAGAACCATGTCAGTACAGCAGGAGTTTGAATGTTTTAGGTAGGTTTTTAACACAAGAGGTTTTTAAAGCCCTTAGCAGATTCCTGTATTCACTGGTAGTGACCTAAAATCAAATACCTTACCTTGATGGCTCAGTTGTGTCAGCCTGAATCATATAAACCAGAACCTTGTAGATTTGATCCTTGGTCTATGCTCAGATAGCTACTCTCAGCTGGGGCAGCAATATGGACATTGTAGTTGGTCTTAATTCACATTGGATAGGGAGGGGAATGTTCTACAAGGTACTTGCTCCTGATCACTATCCAATGATTTATCCTGGAAAGTGTGTGTGTGTGAGAGAGATGTGGACATTGAGTGAGGATAGATTTGGTCTCCGCTGTAAAGCAACTCCCCCTCAGATTGAGTAGTATATCAGTAGTCAATGTTGAGGTTCACATATGAAAAGTAGCTGCTAGGTGAGATAACAGATGGCATCCAGCAACAGTGGAACTGTATTTTAACAAAAATCAGCACCTTCTCGAGATGAGGGGAGAGAATGCACATCCCCGATTTTAAATGTTTCACCATTGGTGGCCATGCCTTCAGCTGCCTAAGCTCTGGAATTCTCTTTCTGAAGCTCTCTCCTCCTTTAAGACGCTCCTTAAAACCTACTTTGACCAAGTTTTTGGTCACCTGTTCTAATATCTACGTGGTGTCAAATTTTGTTTGATAATGTTCCTGTGAAGCACCTTGGGACATTTTAATATGTTAAAGGCGCTATATAAATACAAGTTGTTGTTGTTGAGGGCTGTGCAAAAAAAAAATTATATTATCAAATCCTGTAATTAGTTATGCCTCTTAATTTTCAAAACAATTATTTGGTAAGTTTCTTAATCATAATTTTTTTTTATATTACAGTAATAAATGTACCTATTTAAAAATTGTAAATATACATCCACATGACCAAAACGCAGAATTGATATAATTTCCATAAGGGTTTGGAGAAAAAATGGATCTAGCAACGCAGTGTAACAGAGGTCGGTCTAAACGTATTCATATCAAGCAGGTTACCACGATCTTTTGTAAAACTGCGAACAATACCAGTCTTTCAAGAGTTCTGAAGAACCTCTTTCTGAAGCGATAGATTGACTGTATGTACTAAGGAAATCGATATTCACTGATAAAAAAAAGCCATCATTGTTGAGGAATCCATCTTGAAGATGCCATTGGCTTTAGAATTGCTAAGCTTTTAGTTCAAACTTCAACAGGAATTAATTTGAATCTATAAGGTTTCTTATTATGATATTTAATGAATTTTGTATAATTGTATTTTGGTGAAATAACATGTTTAGCTCAAAAGTTTTTAAAAAATGAGTGGATTAGTTATAATGTTATTTATTTGAACCATATAATATTTCAGTTACATTTCAACTGGCTGACTTCCTAACCAAGGTGGTAAATGGGTGTTCTCGGGCAGTCAGCGGTCCAGAAGGAGGGGAAGACCTGCACTTCCTTCATGGGGCCCGGGGAGCACTACATCTCCTCCTGGCCCCATAAGAGAAAATGTTAAACTTACCTGGAAAAGCTTGTTCGATCTTCAGACCTGGTTGTAGCTGCCGGAGTGGCTGCTGCAGGCGCCCTGCCCTCTTCCAGGTTAAGAAAGCATCGAGGTCCTATTGACGCAATAGCACCCTGATTTGTATACCTATGTAAGGCTCCGGACTAACTCAGGCCTTTGCCTCATATTCCTGAAAAGTCAGACATTTTCAAATCGGAACCAATTGGGAACATACATAGTTCGTATTTTGCCCGCTCCATTTTAACTGCTGCCCTGCCCAGTTGAAACTGGATGGAGCGAGTTAAAATTCCCCCCGTTTCCAGTACACTTCAGAAATGCAAGTTCCGGATTAAGGCATATAGAGAAAAAAATCAAAGAGAAAAGCAGAATCAAGAAACTTTCTAACACATTGTGCATAATGTGAATTCTGGTGCACTGCAATTGCAAGTCACTGAAGATGCAGTTACCTGAAGGCATTCTGAATAAACTATAATGTTTCTGTAACCAAGTATATGGATATGTAAGTGTGTGGCGGAGCCACCAGGGGGACTCTGATCTAATGTACATAATTATCTTTAACAAATTATTAGCTACAGAATGAATCTGTATCTTTGTTCATATCATTGCATGTACATAGCGCGGTCCCTTTAAGAATGAGACCAAATGCGATGACATCATCACGTTGATCACATGATCCTCCAGCGGCGGGAAAACGTGATGACGTCATGACGTCAGGCTGGGGAGCCGCCCTAGCCAGTCCTCGTGGAGCCAGCAAAGAGTACAGACCTGTAATGTAGTTCTCCTGTGTTTTCGTTTTAAACTCTGTTGATTAGTATTAAACATCATTTGTTTGATAGACTGACTTGACTTCAGTCCTTTAGTTAGGAATCTAGCCATTCCTACAGTGGTGACCCCGAATTTTCGTGAACAATTTTCGCGGAAGAAGCGAAGTGAAACGAAACATGGAAACGAACTCCGTGGCTTTGAAGCTCCCAGAGTTTTGGGAATAACAGGCGGCCTCCTGGTTCGTCCAAGCAGAAGCACAATTCGAACTCCAAAACATCATTGCGGATCAGACCCATTACCTTTACGTGGTCTCCGCACTCGACAGCTCCATGGGCTCACGGATCATCAGCCTGCTCGAAAACCCCCCGGTTGACAGCAAGTACAATACTCTTAAAGCGCGGTTAATACAGGTCTTCGGGCTCACGAAGGCGGAGTGTGCCCGCCAGCTACTCGCTTTGCCCGGGCTTGCCGATTCTAAGCCATCTGAATTAATGAGCCAGATGCTCACGCTCCTTGGCTCAGAACCACAATGTTTCCTCTTTCGGGAGTTATACCTGAGTCAACTACCCGAGCAGGTTCAGGCTGCCCTCGCCAGATTGGAAGCCACAGATTGCGCAGCACTTGCTGCAGAAGCAGATACGATTTATGCGGTCACGCAGCAATCCTGCGCCGCCACGTGGCACACCTCCCCCGCAAATGCCGCCCCGATGCCTCCATCCCCCGGCTTGTGCTTTTACCACGCCCGTTTTGCCACGAACGCCAGAGGCTGCCGCCCTCCCTGCAGTTTCGCGCCTAAACAAAAAAAACAACATCAACACCAGCAGCAACTCCAGAAAAGGAGGACCGAGTCTGAGGGACGTTCCGCGGCCGCGATGGCGATTGGAAATTCCAGGAAGCTCCTCTACATTACAGATTCCCTCTCGGGCCGGCGCTTTTTATGCGACACCGGGGTGCAGTGTAGCATCCTTCCTGCCTCAGCACTCGATATTCAGTCTGGGAGGCATGGCCTCTCCCTCGAGGCAGCTAATGGCGGGGCCATTTGTACCTTTGGCAAATGGCGGGTCCAGGTGTGCTTCGGCGGGCAACAGTTTCAGTGGGAATTTATTACAGCCAAGGTTTCGCAAGCCATCCTCGGCACAGATTTCTTATGCGCCAACAGCCTCTTGGTGGATGTAAGAAATTGTCGATTGGTCAACGCGGCCACCTTCCACTCCATCCCTTGCTTCCGCAGTTCTGCAACGTTGCACACTGTCTCCTGCGTGTTGTCCTTGCCGGACGAGTTCACTCGCCTATTAGGTGAATTCCCGGAGCTGACCAAGCCTACTTTCTCCTCCTCGGCCACTAAGCATGGTGTCGAACACCACATTACTACGACTGGCTCTCCGGTTTATGCGCGAGCTCGGCGCCTGGAACCTGGCAAGCTCGCGGCTGCGAAGGCAGAGTTTGGCACGATGGAACGGCTGGCAATTATTCGCCGGTCGAATAGTCCCTGGTCCTCGCCTTTCCACATCGTCCCGAAGCCCGGCGGTGGATGGCGGCCATGCGGGGACTACCGACGCCTTAATGACGCGACTACTCCCGATCGGTACCTGATCCCGCATATATAGGATTTCTCCACCCATTTGGCGGGAAACTCAATCTTCTCCAAGGTCGACCTCGTCCGTGGCTACCACCAAGTTCCTGTACACCCGCAGGACGTCCAGAAAACGGCTGTCATCACTCCCTTTGGACTGTTCGAGTTTCTACGGATGCCATTTGGGCTCAAGAACGCTGCACAGGCTTTTCAACGACTAATGGACTCGGTCCTGCGGGATCTTCCGTTTTTATTTGTCTACCTTGATGACATCCTGATAGCCAGCTCTACCAAAGAGGAACACGTCTGCCATCTCCGTACCCTCTTTCGGCGCCTCAGCCAACATGGCCTCATAATCAACCCGGCTAAGTGTCAGTTCAGCCTACAACAGATTGACTTCTTGGGCCACCGCATTACTTCAGAGGGCGCAATTCCGCTGCAGTCAAAGGTCAAAGCAATTATGGCATTCCCAAGGCCGCAGTCCACCAAGGCTCTTCAAGAATTCCTGGGCATGGTGAATTTCTACCATCGCTTTGTGCCCAAGGCAGCACGACTCATGCAGCCCCTCTACGAGGCCCTCAAAGGCAAGGCCGGAAAGGATACAATAGCCTGGGCGGTCGAAATGGACAACGCTTTTGACAACACAAAAACCGCTCTAGCCAATGCAACTATGTTGGCGTACCCTCTGCCAGGGGTCACCATCGCCCTTACCACCGACACTTCCGACTATGCCATAGGCGCTGTGCAGGAACAGTGGGTCAACGGGACGTGACAACCACTGGCATTTTTCAGCTGCCAACTCCGGCGCAACGAACGCAAATACAGCACTTTCGACCGGAAGTTGCTGGCGCTGTTCCTGGCTATCCGCCATTTCCATTTTTTGTTAGAAGGACGTCCCTTCACTGCGTTTGTAGATCACAAACCACTGACCTTCGCCATGGCCAAGACCGCTGAACCGTGGTCGGCTTGACAGCAGTGACAGCGAACTTTCATTTCAGAATTCATGACAGACGTCCAACACGTAGCTGGCAAGGACAACTTGGTAGCTGATTGCCTTTCTCGCACGACCGTATGGGCGGTCCAGCTGGGCATCAATTATGCCCTCGTGGCTACCGATCAGGCATCCGACCCTGAAACACAGGCGTATCGCACCGACACCTCTAGCCTCCAACCGACCGATGTGCAATTCCACGCTGCAGGCACCTCATTACTCTGCGATGTCTCCATGGGAGATCCCCGCCCGATCGTTCCAGTCGCCTGGCGCCGCAAAGTTTTCGACGCCATACATGGGCTTTCGCATCCTGGCATGAAGGCATCTCAAAAATTAATGTCGACTAAGTTCGTCTGGAGAGGAATGCGTAAGGATATCCGCGACTGGGCTAACACCTGCGTCGTCTGTCAAACGTCTAAGGTGCAAAGTCACGTTAAGGCCCCATTGGCCACGTTCGCAGTACCAAAACGTCGATTCGACCATGCCAATGTGGACCTCGTTGGGCCGCTTCCACCGTCACAGGCGTTCACACACATCCTCACCATGGTCGATCGTACTACTAGATGGCCAGAGGCAGTTCCTCTGGTGTCTACTACGTCCGCTGATGTCGCCAGAGCATTCCTCTCCTCGTGGGTCGCACGTTTCGGCGTTCCGGCGGACATTTCTTCAGACCGCGGTCCACAGTTCTCTTCTGAGCTCTGGAACGCTGTGATCCAGGGTCTCGGCACCAAGCTTCACCGCACCACGGCCTATCACCCGCAAGCAAATGGTTTGTGCGAACGTTTCCACAGATCGTTAAAGGCATCGCTGAGGGCCAGCCTCCAAAGCGCCGGATGGGTGGATAAGCTTCCGTGGATCATGTTGGGTCTCCGCACAGCACCCAAAGAGGACCTGCAATCGTCCGCCGCGGAGCTCGTGTACGGCCAGCCACTCCGCGTACTGGGAGATTTCCTGCCGCTTCCAACTGAGCCGTGGTCCACAGCCGATCAACTCAGCAGCCACCGGGAAACAGCCAGGGCTTTTGCACCTATTCCAATTTCGCATCACGGCCTTCCATCTTCACATGTCCCAACGGAGCTAAAGAATGCTGAATTTGTATTAATTCATCATGATGCCCATAGGGATCCGCTCAAGGCCCCTTACACAGGCCCTTTTCGCGTACTGGAGACAGGCGACAAGGGTTTCTCTGTAGAATCGGTGGTAAACCCGACCACATATCCATTGACCGTCTCAAACCAGCACACCTGGACATCGACCGGCCAGTAGAGACCACACAACTACCAGGATGTGGTCGACCTCCCGCTGCATCCACGCCAGACCGAAGGCTTCCATCCGCCAGCCCGCCCGCTGTTCAACAACGTCCACTCCAAGAATACAGGAGTCGCTCTGACAGGCTTCTCAGACCTCCTAGTCGATTGACTTTTACTGTTAAAGACAATTCTGGGGGGGCGCATGTGGCGGAGCCACCAGGGGGACTCTGATCTAATGTACATAATTATCTTTAACAAATTATTAGCTACAGAATGAATCTGTATCTTTGTTCATATCATTGCATGTACATAGCGCGGTCCCTTTAAGAATGAGACCAAACGTGATGACGTCATCACGTTAATCACGTGATTCTCCAGCGGCGGGAAAACGTGATGATGTCATGACGTCAGGCTGGGGAGCTGCCCTAGTCAGTCCTCGTGGAGCCAGCAAAGAGTACAGACCTGTAATGTAGTTCTCCTGTGTTTTTGTTTTAAACTCTGTTGATTAGTATTAAACATTGTTTGTTTGATAGACTGACTTGACCTCAGTCCTTTAGTTAGGAATCTAGCCATTCCTACAAGTGCTCATTTATACAGTATTCTTCATAAATGCAGATATAATAATTTTACTGTTTAATGCTGCATTGCAGGAAACTGAAGTTAAGGTTACAAGTGCTTATATAAACTTGGGGTGTTATTTTGGGGACAAAGTGAAAACAGGCGCTAATTGGGTGCTATGTTAATAAGACAAGCCTGTTTAAAAGTCTGATTTTAGCCCGCAATTTTGGTGCTAATTGCTGATTACCATGATTTAAACATGCCTGCAGGCACTAAAACGGACACCTCCAGGTTTAGCACTCAAGCGCTGATTAGTCGCAATTTTCGTGGAGCATTGTATGTCGCCTTCATGCACACACTTCCACTGAAGGTGTGGAGTGCACTAGCTGACTCACAACGGGTCGTTTCAGGATGGCTAAGGGACCGAGGGAGTGGGCACACAGGTTCTCGGATGCGGCACTGGAGGTCCTGGTGGAGGAGGTCCAGAGGAGGAGGGATGTTCTGTATCTGCAGTGGGAAAGGAGGCCACCTTACCCTCTTGTCCTTCTCTCCTTCAGCAGCTTGTGCTGCTCTGTCTGGCCTCATCTCCGCCTCTCATTCCTCTTCCAGACCAAGGTGGAATCCTAGCAAGATCACTATAACCAAGCGCTCCCATTCTCCTGGTGATTCCTATTAGGTCTCCAATAAGGTAGAGTAGCACAGCACTCACTGTCTTTAGGTAAAGTCCTCAGAGAATTTCCGGGAAAAATGTTGATAGAGTGTTGGTGACGTCTTGACAAAATGTCCCAGAAAGTCTCCCGATGTGTCTCAAAAGTCCTCTTTTAACCTCCAGCCGCAAGTGATCAATGAAAGCTGAGCGTGCCTTTAAGTAGTGCTCGAAATCCTCGGCAACAACTTCTTTACTCCTGTTCAGCTGGTTGCAGTTAGGAAAGGTCGTTAATTGAAGTGCTAGCCAGCAAAATGGAATGCAGCCTCTTTACTGAGTGCTAGCAGGCAATTTAATTGTCAATCAGAGTCTTAATGATCCTCGGGGCGGCCGTTCCTAGCGCGCGCTTCACCTTCTTTACAAAGATGGCGTCTTGCGCTAAAGGCGGGCTAAACTGGCGTTGCAGCTCAAGACCCCACCTCGGAGGCTGTATACTGCCTAAAGTATCCGGGGGAAATCTCCCCCTTGGTGTTTTACAATGTAATTTGTACTTTTGTTACATTTTAGCTTTTTTTTAAATTCAGGTAATTGTTTAAAAAAACTACTGTAATTTTACTGACTACTTAGATTTTACTGTCATGTGCTTAAAGCATTTGCTTTTAATACAATTAAATGAACTTCATCAATATATATATTTAGTTTTGAAATGTAATCCTTCCCTTATATCCACTTGCCCCTTTCCTTATATCTGTTTGCCCACGTGACAAGAGTGACTGCACTTCAAAAGTAATCCATTGGTTGGAAAGCATTTTGGGACATTCCAAAGATTTGATAAGGCACTATATAAATGCAAATGCATTCTTTCTTCTTCTATTGGCTAATTCCGCAATCCTGTGCTTGCAACGGAGTGCATCACAGGTGCACAGCTGATCATTTTCCAGTCATTTAAATGATTACAGGCTGTGCACCTGAGATATCCTATAAAACACTCCCTACATGTGTGGGGTTCATTCCGAATGGCATGCTGACCTCCACACCTGAATTCCAGATATGCACTCCTGTTGCATGAAACCCTGCTCCAGGAGCACTAATTCCCAAAATCTATTCCATGTTAGTAAAATGTAGGGAATGTTTGCATTGTTCGTCACCAATCACACATAGTTCAATTCTTCTGGCTCCCCCAATGGATCAATTGGGATAGTCATTGTGGAACTGAGCTATACAAAATAGTACAGTCCTGGGTGTGATCAGTTTATGCTGAGGTAGCTGATCTCAACCAAAGGGGGATGTGGGGGACTACAATCTCTCCCAATGTTTATTTCCATTGAAGTCAAAATATCCCCCCCCCCATCCCGCGCCCGTGTGCAGATGCTGGGTGAAAGCAGGATCTAACTCAACTGCAGTGGCCACTGTCTTGTTTTGCACACCTTGTACAAAAATAATAAATTGCAGGACAACGGAGTATTACAGTTTAAACTCTTTTATGAAGCATCAGGTCTGTGATCTCAATCATACAGCACAGTGGGAACAAGATGGCGTTAGGACCCCTTACAGATGCCTACAGGCCAATGACAACTCAGCATGTGATCACATGTGAATATAATAGGTATTCCTTACAGATGCCTGCGGGCCAATGATAATTCAATATGCAAATGTTACAGTCACCATAAACAAATAGCTTATTAGCACCGTGAAGAATGGACACTTGAACAAGATAACCAAGGGTGGCCATTGCTTCCCTTCAGGAGATGGAGGGAGAAAAGCGGAATAGAGTTAGTCAACATGTTGCAAACAGTGTGAAGGCCGAATTAACAGTGTATAGATCAAAATAACAACAGAAAATGCTGGAAAAACTCAGCAAGTCAGGCAACATCCGTGGAGAGAAATTTGAGTTGATGTTTCGGGTTTGACCCTTCTTCAAAACTGGAGAGAAAAGGAACTAGATCGAAGGCAGGGCTGCGATCGGACAAAAGAATAAAAGAACCAAAAGAAGTAAAAGAGATTAGAAGCTAGACGAGATGGTAATAGGCTGTGATTAGGTGTAAAGTGTACTGGCAGGGCAAAAGATAGCTGCCAGGTGTGAGAGAGAAACAAAAGGAAAGGGGGGGGGAAAGGAAAGGAGTGGAAAAATATAAGTGAAAATGAAATAGGGGCCAAGGTTATGATCTGAAATTGTTGAACTCGATATTGAGACCGGAAGGCTGCAGACTGCCTAATCGGAAGATGAGGTGCTGTTCCTCGAGTTTACGTTGAGCTTCCGTGGAACAGTACAAGAGGCCAAGGACGGTGAGGTCCGAGTGGGAATGGAGCGGTGAATTGAAATGACAGGCGACCGGAAGCTCGGGGTCACCCTTACGGACTGAACGGAGGTGTTCCGCAAAGCGGTCACCCAATCTGCGTTTGGTCTCCCCAATGTAGAGGAGACCGCATCGTGAGCAGCGAATACAGTATACTAGATTGCGAGAAGTACAAGTAAATCGCTGTTTCACCTGGAAGGGGTGTTTGGGGCCCTGGACAGTGGGGAGGGGGGAGGTATAGGGGCAGGTGTTACACCTCCTCCACTTGCACGGGAAGGTGCCAGGCGAAGGGGAAGGGCTGTTTGGGGTGATAGAGGAGTGGACTAGGGTGTCTCGGAGAGAGCGGTCCCTGCGGAATGCTGAAAGGGGAGGGGAGGGGAAGATACGTTTGGTGGTGGGATCACTTTGGAGGTAGCGGAAATGCCGGAGGATGATCCGTTGAATGTGGAGGCTGGTGGGGTGAAAGGTGAGGACAAGGGGAACCCTATCGTGGTTCCGGGAGGGAGGGGCAGGGGTGAGGGCAGAGGTGCGGGAGATAGAACTGACACGGTCGAGGGCAGTGTCAACCACGGTAGAGGGGAATCCTCGGTTGCGGAAAAAGGAAGACATGTCTGAAGCACTGGTGTGGAAGGTGGCATCGTCGGAGCAGATACGGCGGAGGCAGAGAAACTGGGAGAATGGAATAGAGTCCTTACAGGAAGCGGGGTGGGAGGAAGTGTAGTCCAGGTAGCTGTGGGAGTCAGTGGGCTTGTAGTAAATATTGGTCGATAACCTATCCCCAGAGATGGAGACGGAGAAGTCGAGGAAGGGAAGGGAAGAGTCAGAGATGGACCATGTGAAGGTGAGGGAAGGGTGGAAATTGGAGGCAAAGTGAATGAAATTGTCAAGTTCGGGGCGAGAGCAGGAAACGGCACCGATACAGTCATCAATGTATCGGAAAAAGAGGTGAGGGAGGGGACCCGAGTAGGACTGGAACAAAGATTGTTCCACATAGCCCACGAAAAGGCAGGCATAGCTAGGACCCATGCGGGTACCCATGGCAACACCTTTGATTTGGAGGAAATGAGTGGAGTTAAAGGAGAAGTTGTTCAATGTGAGAACAAGTTCAGCCAGGCGGAGGAGGGTCGTGGTGGATGGGGACTGGTCGGGCCTCTGTTCGAGGAAGAAGCGGAGTGCCCTCAGGCCATCCGGGTGGGGGATGGAGGTGTAGAGGGATTGTACGTCCATGGTGAAAAGGAAGCGGTTGGGGCCAGGAAACTGGAAACTGTTAAAGTGGCGGAGGGCGTCCGAAGAGTCGCGGATGTAGGTGGGAAGAGACTGGACAAGGGGAGAAAAGATAGAGTCAAGATAGGAAGAGATAAGTTCCGTAGGGCAAGAACAGGCTGAAACGATGGGTCTACCAGGGCAGTCCTGTTTGTGGATCTTGGGAAGGAGGTAGAAGCGGGCTGTGCGGGGTTGGGGAACTATGAGGTTGGTGGCAGCGGGGGGAAGATCTCCAGAGGAGATGATCAATTTACTTTTAGAATGTTGCCATAAAATTTTCCAGAAATCAACTGCAGATGATTTCTCAATTAAACACAGAACAATATCAAAATAATTACTGGCAGTCTGCTTCCAAACTGACACCCACAGATGGCACAATGTCTGACCCAAAACCTGGCATAAGGACACACCATAACATTACCTGGAGCTGAAATTCTGTGCCAGAATTATGTCAGGAGACTGGTGGAACCCAGGTGGAATTTGAGCCCTCCTGTATTATTTTGGAGTGATTTAAAAAAAATATATAATCTCAGATCAACGCCAGACATTGTTAGCTGCCCCCTTCTTGTGTTGCGGTCATTCAGAACACTCGCAGTTTGCAGGAGCTCTATTGTGCAGAACAGGTTGTCCTGAAACAGCTTGATAGAGTAGCTGAGAACAGCAAGAAATCCCTTTTGTACCCAGTTGAAATACTGCTGACTGAGTTTGTTAAATGAACAAAGTAGCAGGCCATCAAATTCACCTGTTGATCACACTGCACTTTTCAGACCCACTGTCAGACAAATCAGCATCGACAAACGTGGGGAAATGAATGAATTTCCTCCCTGCCATTTACAGTAAATAGAGTGCCTGCATGTTCTTTGAATTACAGATATGCTATCAATCAATGACATATCAAACAACTATAAACCAGTAAATGTTTAATTTTTTTTCTGCATCTGAAGCAGTTATTCCAAATCTCACTGATAGTTTGCTGAGTCTGTTTTTGGATGTTCATACATTTTCACTAAAAATATCTGAAATCACGACTGCACCTAAAATCTTTAGATTATACACTAAATTATGCTTTATTATGGAGTTCTGTTTTTAATACTATGGGTACGGTAGGGTAATAGCTATGGTACTGGTTTATCAAACCAGAGTTTGTGAGTCCCTCCATGACAAATTGTGAAATTAAATTTAAAATTCTGCTAAAACTGGGCATGCATGAGGCACTGTGGGCCCTCATCAGCGGCATAATTGTATATCATCACAATCTGTAACCTTTTGGTCCAGTACTCTCTTCATCTTTCCATCTCCATCAAGTCAGGACAACCCTGGTTCAATCTAGAAAGTAGAAGGGCATGCCAGGAACAGCACCAGGCATACCTTATAGAATGAGGCATCAACCTACTAAAGCTACAACACAGAGCTACTTGCATGCTAAACATCAAAAGCAGCAGGCTATCGACAGAGCTAAAGCAATCTAGGAGGGAAGGATATCTGACTTGTGAGCCTCCATTCAGGCTTAGTCATTTCCAATAAATTAAGTTTATGTTGATTCTGTTATTGTTTTCTATCAGGAGAGGAATATTTTGAAGTACTCCCTTACACTTCCTTCCCCTTTAACTAGATATGGCTCTATTTTAAAATTCTCATCCTTGTTTTTAAATCCTTCCATAGTCTCGTCCCTCCCTACCTCTGTAACCTCCTCCAGCGCTCCGAGATCTCTGTGCTCCTCCAATTCTGGCCTCTAGCATATCCCTAATTTTAATTGCTGCACCATTGATGGTAGTGTCTTCAGCTTCCT
This sequence comes from Somniosus microcephalus, assembly GCF_052327205.1. Taxonomy (NCBI): domain Eukaryota; kingdom Metazoa; phylum Chordata; class Chondrichthyes; order Squaliformes; family Somniosidae; genus Somniosus; species Somniosus microcephalus. The sequence goes on along the minus strand of NC_140993.1, from coordinate 93,752,878 downwards.
GGGCCCTAAGCTCTGGAATTCCCTCCCTAAACCTCTGCGCCACTCTACCTCTCTCCTTCTTTAAGACGCTCCTTAGAACCTCCCTCTTTGACCAAGCTTTTGGTCACCGGTCCAGATATCTCCTCATGTGGCTCGGTATCAAATGTTGTCTGATTACGCCCCTGTGTCGTTCCTTGGAACATTTTTCTACATTAAAGATGGTATATAAATGCAAATTGTTTTTGTAACCATCATTTGTCTGGTTGCCTCTTGTTTTTTAAACTCATGGGAGAATACATTACTTTTGAAACTCCAGCATTAAAAGTATTTTTTTTTACAAATCTTTTATGTGGAAAAATGGTCAAAAAATCCAATAAGGGTCAAAGCCTGTTCACACAACCTGCTGTGAAACTGTTGAAAGGAATAACTGCTTTTTAATCAGTGAGAAATACAAGCACTATGTTGATACACATTTGAAATGTTGAACATGTTATTTTTGATTTGAATAGAGCTAATTAAATGAATTTTATTTTAATGAAGATCTTCATGTGAAGAGAAAATACTCTAAAATGTCATGAGTATATTTAGTGAGACCTGACTGGTACTGTGGGATTGATTTTAAGTCCCCCCCAATCAGGCATTAACGGTGTGGGTGGGTTCGCGCCTCACCATCGTAACTCACCTCAAAACAGGTGGGGGGGCGGGGGGGGGGAGAGTGGGGGGGCATCCGGCCCAAGCAGGCAGGGCTCTACATTGAAAAGTCATTGATATCATCGATGCCACTGTGTCATTTTGTTAAAACATTAATTCCTTTCTCACCTTGGGGAAAAAACTGATTCAATATTTGTCCTTCTAAGCAGACTTCCTTTGCAGGACAAGCTATGGCCTTTTCCTCGGTCTTCATGTAGCATCTGAAAGACAGATAGAAGTGAATAGGTGGTAATGAATGTTGCTCTTAGAAGAAGGGAAAACCAAAAAAGGCTGAGCTTACTTCTGCTAAAGTGTACAATTACAATGAAATGTCACCATACATGTGTAACATTCAGAAGATATGAATACACTTGGGCTTTCAATCAGTTAAAAATGTTGCATACTTTTCTGAAGCTAACTTTTAACTTGCTAGCTATTCATATATAAAACGTGCACAATTCGATGTTTTAGCTCCTAAAACACAAGCTATATTAACATCTGATTAAGATTACACTAGGACAGGAACAATTACTAGTAACTGTGCACTAACAAGATGGTTAACAAGATGGCGTCCGTGGCGGTCGCAGGGTAAGCGCTCTCCCTGAGTCGGTCGGCCCACTCTCACTACAGATGCTGTGCATCGGCGCTGATGAGTTCGGCGAGTCGGTGGGGAGGCAGCAGAAGCAGCGATGGAGACCACGACGACTCGCTGTAGCACGGCGGCCGGCAGCTCCTCGGCGGGAGACTCGGAGGTCGAACCGGTAGGAGGGGAGGCGGCCAGCGGACCGAGGGCGGGAAAAGCAGGTCCTGGAAGGTCGGACACCGCGGGAGGCTCGGAGGTCAGACCGGGTGGAAGGAGAGCCAGGGAGAAGCAGGCCCCGGGACGTCGGTACCACGGCGGCTGAAGATTGTCGGGCAGGAGTGCGGGAAAGGCGGAGCGAGGCGATGAAGATGGGTGCCGTCCTTGCTGGCTCCGTGCGTACCAGGCAGCTAAGTGTCCTTTGCTGCTTGGTGCGCTCGGCTCGTTAAGAAAAAAGCATTTCACTGACTGGATTTCACTTGTTGTATTTGGTTATGTGACAAATAAAAAATAATTGAAATAATGTACTTAATTGTTGTGGTACTGTGCCACACAGACCAGGCAGGTCCTAATCTCTTTCTCTGGTCTGCTGAATTAGCTGATCTCAGTGAGGGCAGTGGTAGGTACACTATAAATGGCATCTGCGATCCTGGACCAGGGAGGAAAAATCAGCCAGAGTTTCTGATTCTAACCACTGCTGGAAAATGCCTATCTGTTGATATTGGATACAGACAGCATCAGCCTGGCCATTCATGGTTAAATAGCCAGTTGACAATCACTATCAAGGCTTACACATGAAAAGTGGCCACTAGACCGAGATAAAAGAGCACTATTGGCGTCAGTGTGCAAAAAAAACCATCATGAATCAATGCCTTCAGAAGCAGAGGATGTGGGAGAAAAAAACAAATTGAATTATGTTGGTCACCTGAATTGATTTTTTACTTCAAATTGAGAAACCTCATCAGCAAAGATGTTATCATCTTGTATTATATACCTAATGACACTTTTAAATGATTCTTATACAATAGATATGTTTTTTATTTTCCTTAAAATGCTTGACAGAGAATGGCTATTTAATGATGATTAGTAGCTACCCAGACTGTTGCATGCAAAAAAATGGCTGTTAGTGTTAACAGTGGGGTGCATGTTCCAGAAAGAGGGAGTATATTCATCTGTGCTCTACACTTCTCTGTACCAGTTTCGCTCCTGCTCAGCCAGGATCCTTTTAAAATTTGATCTAACGCGTGGTTAGCATCAATGCAAGGTATAATGTGTTGCAAGCAAAGCATATAACTGAATTAGCATGAATCCTTTGTAGAGATTTTCTCATTAAACGAGTACATATACTCCAGCTTTTACTGTAAGTATTTAGAAGTACAAAAGTAATCATTTTTAGAAGCCTCTTAAGGCGCTAACGGGAGGCGCAAACCAACTGAATTTCCCCCCCCTTATCTCTGAATATGTATCGCAAGCGCAGAATTCAGCAGGGGACCTGGTTTAGCTTTCCTTTCTGCTGGCGCTTACATTCTTTAATTGGATACATCTGCATCAGCTCCACCAGAGGTAAACTATGACAGAAATCTGGGGTGTCAGAGAAGAATCTATCATATTTGAAGCATCTGAAATTCGAATAGGCATCAAGTTACAAGTTAAACAACGGAGATCCAAGCTTTTTTTTATATTCGCTCATGGGATGTGGGCATCGCTGGCAATGCCAGCATTTATTGCCCTTGAGAAGGTGGTGGTGCGCCACCGCCTTGAACCGCTGCAGTTTGTATGGTGAAGGTACTCCCACAGTGCTGTTAGGGAGGGAGTTCCAGGATTTTAATCCAGCAATGATGAAGGAATGATGATATATTTCCAAGTCAGGATGGTGTGTAACATGAAGGTGAACTTGTAGGTGGTGGTGTTCCCATGTGCTTGCTGCCCTTGTCCTTCTAGAGGTCGCGGGTTTGGGAGGTGCTGCTGAAGAAGCCTTGGCGAGTTGCTGCAGTGCATCTTGTAGATGGTACACACTGTAGCCACGGTACGCCAGTGGTGGAGGGAGTGAATGTTTAAGGTGGTGGATGGGGTGCCAATCAAGCGGGCTGCTTTGTCCTGGATGGTGCCAAGCTTCTTGAGTGTTTTTGGAGCTGCAATCATCCAGGCAAGTGGAAAGTATTCCATCACATTCCTTACTTGTGCCTTGTAGATGGTGGAAAGGCTTTGGGGAGTCAGGAGGTGAGACACTCACCACAGAATACCTAGCCTCTGACCTGCTCTTGTTGCCACAGTATTTATGTGGCTGGTCCAGTTAAGTTTCTGGTCAATGGTGACCCCCAGGATATTGATGGTGGGGGATTCGGCGATGGTAATGCCGTTGAATGTCAAGGGGAGGTGGTTAGACTCTCGTTTGTTGGAGATAGTCATTGTGTGGCGCGAATGTTACTTGCCACTTATCAGCCCAAGCCTGAATGTCGTCCAGGCCTTGCTGCATGCGGGCATTGACTGCTTCATTATCTGAAGAGTTGCGAATGGAACTGAAAACTGTGCAATCATCAGCGAACATTCCCACTCGTGACCTTATGATGGAGGGAAGGTCATTGATGAAGCAACTGAAGATGGTTGGGCCTAGGACACTGCCCTGAGGAACTCCTGCAGTGATATCCTGGGGTTGAGATGATTGACCTCCAACAACCACAACTATCTTTCTTTGTGCTAGGTATGACTCCAAGTGCAGCATCAAAGATTTTCAGCGAAGATTGAACAGCATTTTGCTTGTGTTAATACAAATTCTAGAAGTCTGCTTTTCCAAACAAATGTGGAAAAGAAGTTTGTGAAGTCTTTGGCCTAGAAATTCAGTGGGCTGCGCCACCAGTTAGCGCCCAAAGAGGGCACTCAGTGGCTTTAGCGCCACTGACCACACCTCCCGCGATATTTAGCGGGGCCCTAATGGCGGCGTTAGCCTGTAGCGCTGCGCCGCCACCGATGACATCATCGGTGTGCGCAGCGCCCCGCTCCCGCCCCGATCACCATATTTGGTCGCGCCCGCCTCTTTAACGCCGGTCGCAAATCGCGACCGGTTCACAGGGCCTACCTGTGGCGATAGTGGCGCAAGTTAAGGTGGAGGTGCGGGGCGGCCACTTTTTCGGCGGCCGCCTGCCAGCACCTCCGTCCCCGGCCTCCTAAACCCCCACCCCCCCGCGGCATTGCCGGCTATTTCCCGAGAGCCCGGCACTTTTCCTTGGTGCCGGGCTCATTTGCCGGCACTCGCGAGCGGGGATCGCGCTGTTGCAGGCACCTCCCCCTTAACAGTGGGAGGAAGGCCTGCAGTACCGCAGCGTGCCGTGCCACAGCGTGTGGCGCTGTGGCCCTTAGCGCGGTGATATTCAGGGTGTGCGCCCCAAGCGGGGCGCGGGGAGCCTCGAGTAGCGGCCCGCTTCCGTTTGGGGCGCAGAAACTGAATATCGGGATGGCGCAAGTGGCTCTGCTCGCAGTGGTAATTCCGGCGCCCAGGCAAGCTTGGCGCCCCAAACGGCGCCCAACTGAATTTCTAGGCCTTTGTGTTAATGATTAATAACATGATTAATCAACTGCTCGGACTGTCCCTTGTGGAATTGACATTTGCCAAATCAGTGAAGCTAATTTCATCTAGGAATACCATGAAGGGGGGAAAGGGGGGTAGATTTAAACTTTCGGTCAGAAGTGGATGACCCGTCCTGGAGCGACTGCGGGAAGTCCAGCAAATTTTGATGGCCAGGACTCATTAACATGCCGCTAGCTGACCTCCTGACCAAGATGGTAAATGCGGCGATAGGTGTTCTGGGGTGGTCAGCGGTTTGGGAGGAGAGGTTGGCCTGCACTTCCCTTATGGGGCCCGGGGGAGCACTCCTGCTCCTCCTGGCTCCATAAGAGAACATTTTAAACTTCCTGGAAAAGTGTGTTCGATCTTCAGGCCTGGTTATAGCTGCTGAAGTGGCCACTGCCCTCTTCCAGGTTAAGATAGCATTGAGGTCCTATTGACGCAATAGCACCTTGATTTGGATACCTGTTTGAGGCTCCGGATTGACTCAGGCCTTCGCCTCATATTCCTGAAAAGTCAAGACATTTTTAAATCGGAACCAAGCGTAAACATAGTTCATATTTCACCTGCTCCATTTTAACTGCTGCCCTTCCTGGTTGAAACTGGATGGAGCTTAAAATTCACCCCATGTTTCCAATACACTTCAGAAATGCAAGTTCCAGCTTAAGAACAGTTGTGCCATATTTTTATTTTTCTAATACAAGAGAAGAGTCTGCTTTTGTATTAATTTGTTCATTCATTATATTCATATAAAGGTATATAGAAAAACATCAGAGTGGAAAGCAGAATGAAGAAAAATGTGGAACTTGCTACCACAAGGAGTAGTTGATGCGAACAGCATTTAAGGTGAAGCTAGATAAGCACATGAGGGAGAAAGGAATAGAGGATATGTTGATGGGAAACAAAACCAGAAAATGCTGGAAATACTCAGCAAGTCAAGCAGCATCTGTAGAAAGAAAACAGAGTATACGTTTCAGGTTGATGACCCTTCATCAGAACTGGGGTATGATGAAGAACAGTGAGAGAACATAAGAACATAAGAAATAGGAGCAGGAGTAGGCCAATCGGCCCCTCGAGCCTGCTCCGCCATTCAATAAGATCATGGCTGATCTGATCCTAACCGCCAATCTACTATCACAGAACCATCTCCTGAATCTAACAGAATTAGACACACGAAATAGGAGCAGGATCAGGCTACACGGCCCCTGGGCCCGCTCCGCTAACCACAGGGCCATGTCCGATCCGAACCTAGACTCATGTCCAAATTCCTGCCCGCTCCCCGTAACCCTTAATTCCCTTTACTTCTAGGAAACTGTCTATTTCTGTTTTAAATTTATGTAATGATGTAGCTTCTACAGCTTTTTGGGGCAGCATATTCCATGGACCTACCACCCTCTGAGTGAAGTAGTTCCTCCTCATCTCAGTTTTGAAAGAGCAGCCCCTTATTCTAAGACTATGCCCCCTAGTTCTAGTTGCACCCATCATCGAGAACATCCTCTCCGCATCCACCCGATCCAACCCCTTCACAATCTTATATGTTTCAATAAGATCGCCTCTCATTCTTCTGAACTCCAATGAGTAGAGTCCCAATCTACTCAACCTCTCCTCATATGTCCATCCCCTCATCCCCAGGATTAACCGAGTGAACCTTCTTTGTACTGACTCGAGAGCAAGTATGTCCTTTCTTAAGTATGGACACCAAAACTGTATGCAGCATTCCAGGTGCGGCCTCACCAATACCTTGTACAACTGAAGCAATACCTCCCTATTTTTATATTCTATCCCCCTAGCAATGAAAGCCAACATTCCATTGGCCTTCTTAATCACTTGCTGCACCTGCATACCAAACTTTTGAGTTTCGTGCACCAGGACCCCCAGATCCCTTTGTACTTCAGTACTTTCCAGTTTCTTGCCATTAAGATAATAACTTGCTCTACGATTTTTCCTGCCAAAGTGCATAACCTCACACTTTCCAGTATTGTATTCCATCTGCCAAATCTCTGCCCACTTACTTAGCCTGTCTATGTCCCCTTGCAGGTTTTTTATGTCCTCCTCACTCACTGCTTTCCCTCCCATCTTAGTATCATCTGCAAACTTTGATATGTTACACTCGGTCCCCTCCTCCAAATCGTTAATATAGATTGTAAAGAGTTGGGGACCCAGCACTGACCCCTGTGGAACACCACTAGTTACTGATTGCCAGTCCGAGAATGAACCATTTATCCCAACTCTCTGCCTTCTGTTAGATAGCCAATCCTCTATCCATATTACCCCCAATCCCGTGATTTTTTATCTTAAGCAATAATCTTTTGTGTGGCACCTTGTCAAATGCCTTTTGGAAGTCTAAATACACTACGTCCACTGGTTCCCCTTTATCCACCCTATATGTTACTTCCTCAAAGAACTCCAGCAAATTTGTCAAACATGACTTCCCCTTCATAAAACCATGCTGACTTTGTCCTATTAAATTATGATTATCCAAATGTCCTGTTACTGTCTCCTTAATAATGGACTCCAAAATTTTACCTACCACAGATGTTAGGCTAACCGGTCTATAGTTTCCAGCCTTCTGTCTACTGCCCTTTTTAAATAAGGGTGTTACATTAGCAGTTTTCCAGTCTGCCGGGACCTTTGCTGAGTCCAGGGAGTTTTGGAAAATTATTACCAATGCATCCACAATCCCTACCGCCACATCCCTCAAGACCCTAGGATGTAAGCCATCAGGTCCAAGTGATTTATCCGCCTTGAGTCCCATTATTTTACTGAGTACCACTTCCTTAGTGATTTTGATCATGTTTAGCTCCTCCCTACCCTTTAGCCCCCTGTTTGTCCAGTGTTGGGATATTCTTAGTGTCCTCTACTGTAAAGACTGATACAAAATATTCATTCAGTGTTTTTGCCATCTCCATATTTCCCACCATTAATTTCCCGGTCTCATCCTCTAAGGGACCAACATTTACTTTAGCCACCCTTTTTCTTTTTATATAAGTATAAAAAACTCTTACTATCTGTTTTTATATTTTTTGCTAATTTACTTTCATAATCTATCTTCCCTCGTATGGATGGATCTGCTGGGCTGAATGGCCTGTTTCTGTGCTGTAAATACTATGTAATAAAGATAATATGATATTACCTAATTTTTTTAAAAACAGGAAATGCTGAACACTCTCAGGAGGTCAGTCACCATCTGAAAGGGAATGATAGATTAACGTAGCTATCCTTTTCTTCTGCCTTTCCTCTTAGGAAATAGGGATGCTGCAGTTGGTCTTGGTGTCACTGGGCTAGGGAGCGAAAATCAGCCAAAGTTCCTGCACTTGATTTCAAACCAGTGATCCGTTCTGGAAAGTGTGAACATTGGGCAAGAACAGGATCAGACTCAGTTGTCTATTCAACCCAACAGTTGAATCGTGCTGTCTAAATGGTCAGCAGCCTGTGCAATTGCACTCCAAAACAAATTAGTTCCTTTCGGAGAGGAGGGGGCAGAATACAAGGGCAACAATCATGTTCATCTTCAAGGTATCTCAGTCAACAAAGAAAATCAGGACTGCCTGTGAAACATTTGCCTCCTTGCTTTGCCTACTTGCTTTTGCATGTTTGGCCACTAAAAAAGGTAGTTTAATAGGTATGTTACAAGTGAACATGGTGTAGTGTTATGATACTTTGTATTTAGCATAATTGCAACAGTTCTGACAAATTTGCTGATTCAGCAACAAAATGAACAAGCTGTAAAACCATTTCCAAGGTTTAATATTCTAATCAGCATTTCCAATTTTTCAACTAGCTGACTATTTTACACACCATTGATTGAAAGATAAATTAAATTTGCATAAATTTTACATTTGAATTTTTAAAGATTAAATTTAGTGCATTTTCATAATGATTCCAAATTAACATAAACTACAAGTATCTGGCTAATTTTGCAGTGCGGAGAATTTCTCGATCAAAGGGTTTTGTTTTTTTAGTTACAGTGTGAATGTTTTTTTAATTCACATTGTGGATTGCAAAAAATACATGTTACAATTCACTACCCTACTCCAATCCTGCCACCAAACTTATTTTTTCCTTTATTTCAACTTTGATTATTTTCATCACCAGCCTTATAGTCATCAAAATTTATAAGCTGGCTTTTTTATTTTCATAGAATTGGACAACTGCATAACATGCAAACATAACAAATGTTCTACATGCAACTTAATCTTATATATATCTATATATATAAAAGAGCTCTTCTGTCTGTCCCGAGGTCTGTCTGTCCCGATGTCTGTCCGTTCTCTATACGTTTGAAAGTTACAGAGCGTACTGACGCGCGCGTCGCCTCAAAAGAAAGCTTGCGATTCCAGACCGGTCATAGGCGTATTTACGTTTCGGCCGGACAAAAATCCCGCCCGCGGTATCCCAAAAGCGTTCAGCGTTCCGCTCATTAGCATCTCATTAGCGACCGTGTGACGTCGAGGTCGACCAATCGGACGGCGGGTTCCTTCCTACAGTTGAGTGTCGAGTGACTCGACGATTGACCAATCCTACGCTTCGGTGACCTGACCGGTCAACCAATCGGTGCGTGTGTGGGCGGGCCTTATCCTTCTGAACCAAGGTGAGTGGCCGCCATCTTGATTTTTCACAATTTTTTCCCCCACACTTTCTGTGTGTTAGGGAACTAAGGTAAATATTTTAATGATGTGTTAGGGAATTAAATAACAATTTAATAGGGGGGGGAGAGCCTCAGGAAATCGCGGGGGGGGAGAGCCTCGGGAAATCGCGGGGGGGGGAGAGCCTCGGGAAATCGCGGGGGGGGAGAGCCTCGGGAAATCGCGGGGGTGGAGAGCCTCGGGAAATCGCGGGGGGGAGAGCCGCGGGAAATCGCGGGGGGGGGGAGAGCCTCGGGAAATCACGGGGGGGTGGGGGGGGAGAGCCTCGGGAAATCGCGGGGGGGGCGAGCCTCGGGAAATCGCGGGGGGCTCGCGCCGCCTGCATTGACCGCGCATGCGCCGCCCGCACTGACCGCGCATGCGCCGCCCGCACTGACCGCGCATGCGCCGCCCGCACTGACCGCGCATGCGCCACCCGCCCGCCCACAGCGGCCGTCCATCAGCCGCGCGATACGCGGCGGACCTCAGCTCCGGACCTCAGGCGCTAGGCAGGGGGAGGGGCCGGAGAGAGGGACAGAGGGGAGTGGGGGAGCGGGGGAGTGGGGGAGGGGAGGGCGAGGGGAGGGGAGGGGGTGGGGGAGGGTAGGTGTGGGGGTGGGGGAGGGAGACAGGGGAGGGGAGGGAGGGAGAGGAGGGGAGGGAGAGGAGGGGAGGGAGAGAGGGGAGGGGAGGGAGGGATAGGACAGGGAGAGGACATGACAGGGAGAGGGGGCACACACAGGGGCAGGGAGACCAAGCGCCCCAAAATTGCCCTCGCAACGCGGGGCTCCCCAGCTAGTTATATATATAAAAGAGTTGGTTTGTCTGTCTGTCTGTCTGTCTGTCCGGCTATACAATCAAAAGTTATAGAGCGTACCTACACATATGTTATATCAAAAGAAAGCTTATCATTAGGGGAGTCTAATAGGCATATTTACTTTCTGGTCAGACAAAAATTTGTCGGACAGTATACAAAAAGGTTCAAAAAACAGCAAAATTCCGCTCATTAGCGTCGAGTGACGTGATGGTTGACCAATCGTACAGGGGATAGCGTTGAGTGACGTGATGGTTCACCAATCGTACAGGGGATAGCATTGAGTGACGTGATGGTTCACCAATTGGTGCATCACGGGGGGGGCGTTCATTGTGTGTGTGGGCGGGCCATCCTACAGGGGATAGCGTTGAGTGATGTGATGGTTGACCAATCCGACAGTTGAGTGACCTGATGGTTGACCAATCGGTGCATCACGGGGGGCATTTCATTGCGTGTGTGGGCGGGCCTAATCCTTCTGAGCTGAGGTGAGTGGCCGCCATCTTGATTCCTAACTATTGATTTATTTTTCCCACTTTCTCTGTGTTTATTTTGAAATATAGATTTCCAGCAAAAAAAAAGTTAGTTTTAAAAGAAAAAAAAGTCGTTTGCAAAGGGGACTCGGGCTTTCCCCCCCTCGGTGGTGGATGAGCTGCCTGCAGGCCTCAGGCCTCGAAGCCTCGGCTTCTCCTCGCCAGCCATGCCCAAGCTAGGCACCGCCCGTCCCACTGGGCCCGATTCCAAACCAGCGGCCCGCGATCGCCGCCAGCTTGGTAATGGCTGGCGCGGCGGGGACTGAGCCGAGTGTAGCCATCACCGCCATCTTGGTAAAGGCTGGCGGGGCGGGAGACAGCGAGGCGCGTGAACGTCGGCGGCGGCCCGGAGTGGGACCTGAGAGTTGGGCCGGGCCTCACGTGCTTGGCCGCACACCGGCCGGCCCTGAGGCGCTGATCCGCACACGGGGGCTTCGGCTCACTGTGTCCGGGCTCAGAGAAAAGGGAGAGAGAGAGGGGGAGGGAGGGAGAGAGAGAGGGGGGGGGAGGGAGGGAGAGAGAGGAAATCAGGGAGAGACAGGGGGAGGGAGAGGATGGGGGAGGGAGAGGACAGGGGGAGGGGGAGGAGAGGGGAGGAGGAGGGGAGGGAGAGGAGAGGGAGAGGAGAGGGGGAGGGAGAGGAGAGGGGGAGGGAGGGAGAGGAGAGGGGGAGGGAGGGAGAGGGGGAGGGAGGGAGGGAGAGGAGAGGGGGAGGGAGGGAGAGGAGAGGGGGAGGGAGGGTGAGGAGAGGGGGAGGGAGGGAGAGGAGGGAGGGAGGGAAGGAGGGAGAGGAGAGGAGGGAGGGAGGGAAGGAGGAGAGGAGGGAGAGGAGGGAGGGAGATGAGAGGGGGAGGAGAGGAGGGAGAGAGAGCGGGGAGGGAGAGAGAGGGGGAGGGAGAGAGAGGGGAGGGAGGGGGAGGGAGAGAGAGGGGGAGGGAGGGGGAGGAGAGAGAGAGGGGGAGGGAGGGGGAGGGAGAGAGGGGGCGAGGGAGAGGAGAGGGGGAGGGAGGGGGAGGAGAGGGGGAGGGAGGGTGAGGAGAGGGGGAGGGAGGGGGAGGAGAGGGGAGGGAGGGGGAGGAGAGGGGGAGGGAGGGAGAGGAGAGGGGCAGGGAGGGAGAGGAGAGGGGAGGGAGAGAGAGTAAAGCAGGGAGAGACAGGGGAGGGAGAGAGAGAGGGGTGAGGGAGGGAAAGAGTGAGGGGTTGGGAGAGGGAGGGAGAGCTCACCTTCTTCCTTCCTTCCTTCCTTCGCAGGGGTCCATCGGGCCAGGCCTGAGGCACTCCTTCCCCCCTCTCTCTCCAGGCTAATCCCGAACTAAATCCAGCAGTCTCTCTCTCTCTCTTCCCCCCATCCCTCTCTTCTCCCCCCAGTCTCTCTCTCTCTCTCTCTCTCTCTCTCCCCCTCTCTCTTTCCCTCTCTCTCTCTCCCCCCCAGTCTCTCTCTCTCTCTCTCTTCCCCCAGTCGCTCTCTCCCCCCCAGTCTCTCTCTCCCCCCCAGTCTCTCTCTCTCTCTCTTCCCCTCAGTCGCTCTCTCTCCCCCTTCCCCCCAGTTGCTCTCTCCCCCCCAGTCTCTCTCTTCTCCCCCCAGTCTCTCTCTCTCTCTCCTCCAACAACAACATGCCCTCAAAAAACCCTCGGCACCGCCGGGCACTCCAGCTAGTACAATATATTTGAAACAATGAAGACATCTTTAGTTATGTGGAGAGATTGGAGAAGCTTAGAGCAGAGAAAGTTATGGGAAGTCCTAATAGAAGTATTCAAAATTATGAGGAGTTTAGAGCAGGTAGGGGGGAAACTGTTTTCACTGGCAAGTGGGTTGGCAATCAAAGGTCATACATATAAAATAATGAGCAGAAGAACTAGAGAGGAAATGAGAAGAAACTTTTTTACACAAAGGGTTGTTATGATCTGGAATGCACTGCCTGAAGGGGTGGTGGAAGAAGATGCCTTCGGAACTTTCAAAAGGCAATTGGACGTGTACTTGATGAGGACTAATTTGCAGGGTTATTGGGGAAAAGGCTGGGATGTGGGACTAAATAGCAATTCAAAGAGCCGACACAAGCACAATGGGCCGAATGGTCTGCTTCTGTGTTGTAAGATTCTATGATTTGCTGAACAATGTTGTACCAGGTGTTAGCCTGGCTCAGTTTGTAACTTTTGCTTCTGAGGCAGAAAGCTGTGAGTAGGACTACAGCACTCCCGTTCTTCACCATCCTGGGGCTTACCATTGTGCCACTGCTGGCGACACAAATGGCTCAACATTGATCTTTGTAAAATGAGAGAGGAGCAACAGGTGCCGGCAGCTCCCGGGTGGGGCATGCATGGCGCCCATTTCAGGGCCTGACAATGGGCCTAAGGAAATTTCCACACCACTCTAAAATTGAAACTAAGGGGGGAATATTAACCTCCTCGGAGAGGGTCGGAGGAGGGAGGGGGGGCGGTTAAATTGGCAAAAATCTACATCCTGACCCCAACCCACTGCGAACATGCCTACTTCCCATTTAACCGCGGCGGGTTTGGGTGCGTCCGAGTAACTCACTCTGGAGAGGTGGGTCAGTGATTATAATATTTACATGAGGGTCTTTTATTGAGATTTTGGCAGCGATTTGAAATTAACGCCTCCTGCACAGGTTTTACATCGTATTACGTAGTATTTACATCACAGAAATGAAGACAAGATTGAGGGGCACTTCATGGGGATGGTTAAAGGTCAGGTGTCCCAATATGAATAAAGGCTCAGTGTTCACAGCTGCTTTCTCAGCTCCCTCTGGGTAAAGGTTTGGTGAGAGTACATGTGAGAGAATGGGTGGCATCAGGGCTGCTCTAAATTGGACTTCAGACAGCCAAGACAAAAAGTGCTGTGAAGGGAGCTGCAGGTGGACAACAGAGAGGGGAGCAACAGAGGGGTCGAGTTCACAGGAGGCACTACCCACATATCAGCATGTACAGACAGAGGTTCAGCTTCCTTGACCTCTCGGAAGAGCAATGCTTCCAGAGGCTGAGATTGTCACGTCAGGTGGTCGCAGGCATTTGCAGCATCTTAGAAGAAGACCTGCTACCTGCTAGACCTGGGGGACACACATTACCAGTGGCTTTGAAAGTCACCCCGCACTCAATTTTTTTGCCTCTGGTTCCTTCCAGAGCGCTACTGGAGACACATTGAACGTCTCACAATCTGCTGCACATAAATGCATACAGCAGGTATGATCCCTCTAATTGTTTTTGGGCTGTATGGCCCCATAAGGGGCAGCATGGCCCATTCAAAATTCCACGCTTTGCGCGTTTTTTTCCATTTAAAGACCGGTCTGCCAGCTACGCAGCCACGCAGCTTAAAGGGAACATTGGCTGGGATGTATGTAAACTTCCCCAGTAATGAAAATAGCCAGGCTGACTTCCCACAAGAACAGGGTGCCATTGATTGCACACACGTGGCAATCCGAGCACCACCAGATCAACCAGGAGCATTTGTCAACCGCAAGGGATTTCATTTCATCAATGTTCAATTGGTGTGCAACACCAGATTCCCTGGGAGCTGTCATTTTGCTTTCATACTGCGGCAATCCAATATCCCCGACCTTTTCGTACGTGAAACCACCCTTATGGGGTGACTGCTAGGTGACAAAGGATACCCCCTTCAAATCTGGCTGATGATACCTCTGAGCGAATCCTCCAATGAACCTCAAGAGCGCTACAACGCCAGCTATATGGCAACCAGCTATGTCATCGAGCAAGCCATTGGCATGCTCAAGATGCGCTTCAGGTGCCTGGATAGGTCTGGAGGCGCACTTCAATACTCGTCAGTGAGAATCTCTAGGATAATCGTGATGTGCTGCATTCTGCACAACATTGTGCAGCAGCGAGTACTAGAGGTGAAGGAGCAACAAGCCGCTCAGCACTCTTCATCTGATGAGGAATCCAATGAAGAGGATGAAGATGAAGATTGAGCCCCCAATGAGCCGATCACATTGCCCTAATAGCTCGAAGGTTCAGTTAGTCACTCACACTGAACCAAAGTAACTACCACATCCCCCTCGCCTCCCTCCCTGAGACAAAACAGTCCTGTAAACAACCATCCACCCATTGCACATACACCAGTTGGTCTCAGTCAATTTACGTCTTCACGTTCATCACCAAGCTAATGAAAACCTGAGTTGCCACTTGGCAAGCAAGAATGGTGAACACGGGAAAGTAATGCAAATTAATAAATTTTATGTGAATAAATAAATAAATGAAACATAACACAACGTTTTCATAAACACCCATGTGCATACCCTCGGTAAACTACAAAGATTTTTTCTTCCTTTCCCTACCTAGTGTCAACCGTGGCTCAGCTGGTAGCACCCTCGTATCTGAATCAGAAGGTCGTGTGCTTCAAGTTCCACTCCAGAGACTTGAGCACAAAAATCTCGGCAGCTAGTCCAGTGCAGTACTGAGGGAGGTGCCATCTTTCAGATGAGACATTAAACCGAGGCCCCGTCTGCTCTCTCAGGTGGACGTAAAAGATCCCATTGCACTATTTTGAAGAAGAGCAGGGGACTTATTCCTGGTGTCCTGACCAATATTTATCCCTTAACATCACTAAAAAACGATTATCTGGTCATTATCACATTGCTGTTTGGAAGCTGGTGTGCAAATTGACTGCTGCAACAGTGACTGCACTTCAAAAAGTACTTCAATGGCTGTAAAGCACTTTGGGACATCCAGTGGTCATGAAAGGCGCTATATAAATGCAAATCTTTTTTCCTATGGCTTCAGCAGAGGTAGAGGCAGGCTGCTCAGATCCCTGCTTTGACTGCTGAGATACTCTTGGCCAACGACCTCTGGGTATTGGAGCCCGTGAGGGCCCCGCCAAAGCCTGCTCCATCTGCACCTGTGAAGGGGAAGACTCAGCCACCAGGAGAGGAGGCAACATGTCGGGCACTGGCTGAGGGTGCGAGGTGGCAATGGCTGAGCTGCGGGAGTGCTTTGAGTGGAGTTCCCACTTCCATGTCCCCTTTCAAAATTATTCCTCTCCTGGGCCAGTAGCACATCACTCCTACCTCTCTGCGGGGGAGCAGCTTGGAGCAGATCAGTGATGCCTTGTAAGGTATCTAACATCCTGTTTAAGGCAGTATAAAATGTTGGCAGCCATAGTTTGCATGGCTGTGGTCAGGGCCTGCATGGGCTGATTAGAGTTATGCAATTGAAGTTCCACAGGTGAAGCCAGCCTATCCATGGAAAACGTCCTCGCAATGGCATGTGACATCCATTCACAAACACTTCAGCTGGACTCCTCCATCCTCTGTGCTGTTGTGGATAGTGTGTCTGACACATCTGCCAGTACCTCGCAAATTTTCTGCTGACCCTCTACCACTCTCCTTTTCATTCATGGCCCCTGGGATTCAGTTTCTATGCCCAGCTGAGCTGAGCTTGTAGAGGAGTGTGCCCTCCGACGCGGACCTTCCACAGCTGTCCCTACCACCACTCTCTGCCTGTGCTCACTTGTGAACTGTGAGTCACCAGGTGAGAACCCATCTAACTGTCCAAGAGGACCCACCGAAGTGCTCGTATTAGCCCTGGTGCCTGGCTGGCATGTATCCTGTGACAGTGCACCCTCAGAAAGAATGAGCTCCTCTGAGGAATCCTCGTCATTTCTGCGTGAGGGCTGCTGTTCTTCACGTGATGGCCCTGAGGAGAGAAGAGACGGATACGATTTAGCCATGAGAATACAAAAATGTTATAACTCCACATGTTTAAGGTGATATTTCACTCAATTCACTTAATTCAAGTCAAGGTGACTTAGTCTTGTAGGAGATGTGGGTCAGAGAGGTTAATTCTGCCACCTTGCAGCAACAAAGTCCCAGGCCGCAATATTCGGTAGGTTAGCGCCTCCTGTTAGCGCCTGGTGGGGTTGCTAATGTGGCGCTAAGGGGTTAGCGCTTGGCCGCAGTGAATCCAATGCCGCACGCGACCTTCGGTGGTGAATTAGCGCTGGCACTAATTGTTAGTGCCTAGGCCTCTAGCGCCTCTCACATGGTGACGTCAGTGTGTGTGCAACACCCCATTAATGGCCCCGATGCAAAATTGCCTTTCGCCCCTGCTTTAGCGCCTCGCGCTGACAACGCCAGTAAGAGGAGGCGTTGTGCACTCGGAAGTGCGCTGCAGGAGTGGTAATTAAAGGGAATGCTTCTGTGTCACTTGAACATTGCAAAAATGGTGCTTTCTGTGATCACACCGTTTATTACTTGCACCAGTCTGCTGACTGCGCAAAATTTTTTACGCCTTTTCCTCAAACATCTCCAAATGCTGCACTTTCTGAAAGTGATGGGGGCAGCAATGGCAGTCGCCCAGGTCGCGTTGAAAAACACCACTGATGACTGAGGTTATACAGCGTGATTGGTCCTTCCCTTTAAGAGATGGAAGCAGCCTGTGTGATTAAAGAGTGACGTTTGGACTGTGCATGACCTTCTTTATCGCTCTGTTGGTAGCGCCCCACTCTCAGAGGTTAGCGCCCTATGTTAGGAGTGTAACGCTTGATTTAGCGCTCCACTTCCCTCTTGGAGCTCTAACAATGAATTTCGCGGAAGTCGTCAATGATTAGCGCCTGATGCTAATTCTTCAACTTTTAGGGGGGAAAATTCATTAGCGCCCCAAGAGGGAGGTGGAGCACTAATTCAAGCGCTGCACTTCCTTCTTAGAGCGGTAACCCCAAATATCAGGGCGGTGCGTTCTGCAGCGGTATGCACTGGACCACGTAGCGCTGCCGCGTGGAATGGCTCCACCCCTCATTAAAGGTGAGGGTCCAAGCCCACAACTCTGCGGAGCCCAACCTGGGCCACCTTGGAGTGGGGTGCCGTGCCAGCAGCCCGCACACAAGAGGAGTGCCGGGCTGCCAGATCGCGGCATGAACCCTGCGTTCAAAGAGGCAACGGGCCGCAACAAGTCGACCAATTTTTTTTCCCCGCCTGTCGCCTTTCCTTTACTTATCACCCCGCGAGCCTCCTGCCGCTCCATTTCCATGCCCTGAATCAGTCGCTGTCATCGCCCGCCGCAGATTCAGGGAACGCAGGCCAATTTTGCAGGTGGGGCGAAAATGGGGTGCTGCGCACGGTGATGATGTCGTCATCGCCAGCGGAGCGGAGTGCTACCGGTTACCGCCGCCGCTAAACTCCCGTTAAATTTAGCGGGAGTCGTTAGCGGTGCTGCGCCCGGGCGAAAAGTCATTTGCGCTATCGAGAGGCGCAATTGCACTGCATTTCTAGCCCTTATAGTTTTAACACTCCAAACAGGGCTGTATCGAATTTTTTCCTCCCCCAGTCTCTCCATCTCCGATGTCCTGGGTCACTGATATGCTGCTTATGTCCAAAGCCTCCTGTTTGGCATTTGTGAGCTCCACAATCTGTGGGGGTCACCTCTAGTCCTCTCCCTCTCCCTTGTATTTTGCGCTCTCCTCCTGCAAGAAGGCACAACAGACCTATGAGTGGCTGTAAGGCATATTTGCATCTGATGGTCGCAGTGCATTCAGTGAGGGTGACTATCAGGTAGATGCATCACAAGTGGCACTGGCATGCATTTGAGAATGTGCGCTGAGAATAGTGGGAGCTAACTGAGGTGATATCACATTACATAAGGATTAGGGTGAGTGCCAGTAGTGGATGGAGGAAGGGGGAGGTGAGGAAGTGCATAGAAAGGGACGATGGATGCTGCTGAAACTTAAGTAGGTGTGAGGAGAGATGTGAATGGAGTATGCTTGACAAGGCAGAGTGAGAGGGGGCAATGTGCTACAGGATGTAGTTGAACTTTCAACTTAGCTTACCTTTCCTGACCTGGTTAGGTCATTAAAATGTTTCCTGCACTGCCTCCAAGTCCTCATGATCACACTCCTGCTGCTGACCTCTTGGGCCACATCCAACCACATCTTCTTTGTTGTGGCAGCAGGTTTTATTTCCCCATTGCTTACTGCACCCAGCAGTAAGTCCAGGGAAATGTCATTGAATCTGGGTGCAACCTTTGCCCTCCTTGATTCCATCTCTCAACTTGTAATTCACAGAACAAATTGAGCCCGCTCACAGGCATCATGCCCGCTCACATGCAGTGGAGATGTGAAACCCGGAAATAAAATGAAATTGAGGCAATGCTGTTGGAATCGGACATTCACACATGTCCCACGAGGTTGCGAGTTAGTCGTCACTATCAACCCCCACCCCTGCTCAGACCCTGCCTCTGCTTTATTAGCAGGCCCTAACTGTTGTTCACTTCTTTATGTTAATGCATAGAAATCAATTAAAAACCACACCTAGTCACCGTTTAGTTTTATAACAGCTTGTACCCTATAATCCTGTGTCAGGATGAAGGTGATGTCAGGCTATTTGTTGCCTTCATTTTATATTAGGCCATTATTCGACTTATTAGAATCTTTAACTCCAGATAGATACATCGGAATATTGGAATTACTAGATGAAAAAAGACCAAAGTCTATCTAGTTTGCCTTCCACCATCTTGGTAGTCACATGATGCAACAATAATGGAGTTGTTCACTAATCATAGCAATCAATCTCTTCTTAATCCAGATTTCTCTTTTTTGCAGAGAGATTTACTTCAGACTTTAAAAGAGCTGAGCACCAGTGGCAAAAGGTAACCTCTTTAAATAGTGAAGTTAGCAGAAGAAAGTAACTGGAGGAGGTTTGTTCTCTGGCATCAAGACCCCATTCTTGAGCCAGTAGAAACCCTCAGGACCAGAGAGAATGTTATTACAGCTGACATTTGTCATTATATCATACGACTACCAGGATGGTAGAAGGCAAACTAGATGGAGTTGATAATGATAATGGAGTTGTTCACTAATCGTAGCAATCAATCTCTTTCAATTAGTCTACAACAGACCCAGGATGCGAGGAATACTCCAATGGTGCAGAGCTTTTGGAACCATAGGTCCAAAGTCGTCCGCTCCTTCCAAGCATGCTACACTCACCACATTTCATGTCTCAAATGACTCATATACTGTATCCCAAAATGTTATTTTCTGAAAGATACATATTTAGAACTTTTGTTTATATTTAACTGATACAAAAGGCCATGTATGTGGTAGTACAGGTAGACTATCCTTTATCCGAAAACCTCGGGACCAGCCGTGTTTCGGTTTTAGGAAAATTTCGGATTTCGGAAGGTGCGCGAAAACACTTCGGTTTTCAGAGGTAATTCGGTTTTCGGGAGTGCGGATAAAGGATACACTATCCCTTATCCGAAAGGGTGGGATAAATAACGACTATAAATACTGCTCCACTTTCGGCTTTCAGAGGTTTTCTGGTTTCGGATGTGCGGATAAAGGCTGGTACACTTACGCTGAGCGATTTCGGTTTTCAGAAGTGCGGAAAAATGCTACACTATCCCTTATCCGGCTAGGCCTGTAAGTCGTGCGCCACTCTGGTCATGTCGTGCGCACGACTTACGCTGACTGAAAAAACCTTCGGTTTTTAGAGGGTTTCGGTTTTCGGAAGTCCGGATAAAGGGTAGTCTACCTGTAATGCAGTTTGATTGCGTTACACTCCAATGTGTGATGTAAGTATTATTCTGCGACTGCACATGGATTTTAATTATTTGATGGATCCAGTTCTGTACATTAATACGATGTGTGTCTGGTCCTCCAGCTAGAAAAAAGACTTGCATTCAGGGATTTCAGTAAAAATATTTACATGCCACAGTTAGATGTCATTTTTTTAATATATTCATTTATGGGATGTGGGCGTCACTGACAAGGCCAGCGTTTATTGCCCATCCCTAATTGCCCTTGAGAAGAAATTGCCATTTCAGGAGCTCTAACTTCTCTCTTGTTTCTAAATGTAAAAAGCAATTTTAATTATTGCAATGTTATTTTTCACTCAAAATGTTTCTTGAAAACTTATGCCTTTGGCTGACTAAATGTGATCTGTATGAACCTCGATTGCCCCACATCAGCACTTCTGTGTCAGCATTTTCCTATCTCCCCGGTACGGCAGATGCATTATTTTAGAATGGCTTTGCCTGGTATCCATCAAATAAAAACACTTTGAAGTTGTTTGCCACAAAGATGGCATTGGTTTAACCACTATGGTGATTTTTAAAAAGGCTTATAGCAAGGGAATGAAGTTGCTGCCTGCTTTCAACTTGTCTCTTTTCATAATGGGTGTTGAAATGGTTACAAAAACTACCCTTATTAAATATGGGCTCTCAGAGGGACAAAAACCAATATGTTTTATATAGAAATGATGCAAGGGAGGAAGTTGCATGAAAATATTTAACATTTTTTTAATCTGGTCCACATTTCTTCTCTTTTTGCAGAGATATTTATTTTAGGCATTAAAGGAGCTAAACACCAATGGCAAAAGGTAACCTCTTTAAATAGTGAGGTTAGCAGAAGAAAAGAACTGGAGGAGGTTTGCTCTTTGGCAACAAGGCCCCACTCTTGAGCCAGTAGAAACCCTCAGGACCGGAGAGAATGTTATTACAGCTGGCATTTGTCACCATTGTAGAAAGCCTGTCATATAAATTTATCATTTCTCAGTTCTGAACCTTTTGATTAGCAGCAAACAAAAATGAACACAAAGGCCCCAATTTTAACTGGGATGGAGTGGGGGTGGGGGTCGGGGGGAGAGGGAAATCGGGTACAGTGTGCACGAGCCCCGAAGCAGGCGGCAAAACCCGGGGAGTGGCGAACCGACTGATTTTCACAGAAGGGCCATATTTAAAACCAGTGTCCAGCAGGAAGCTGGCAAGCATAATGTTAAGGCCAGCGGGTGGGAGCCGTCCTCTGGTGAGGACATTTGGGAACAGGCCCCGGCATAAGTTAAGTGCTGGGGGGTGGGGGTCTGTTTCTCCCCAAACAAATGCCGATGTGGAGAGGGAGTGGGACGCCCAGGCAAGAGAGGCCTGAGGATTTCTTCCCGAAGAATAAAATATCTCACATAGCTTGGCCTCTGGCGGGTTTCACACCGGGCAGGCCTCCCCACGTCATCATACAAATCACGTTGCAGCACCGATGATGGCTTTTAAATTTTAATTAGTCCCTGGCTCGCCTGCAGCGGGAGCCTTGGATGACTTCAAAGTCGGTGAAGATAAGGTGTTGCCGGGCGAGAACTGTGCGTAAATGGACTTGGCCTGATCTGAACCCCTCCCATTGCACCATTCACGCTTCGGGGGTGGGAGGGGGGTCAGGGGAGGGGTTAAAATTTATCCCCAAAGTGACAAATTATTGGTTTAGATTCCATTTTTCAATGCAAATGCAAATGAGAAGAGATGTAAAACGAGCTACCGATTTGCTCTTGCCGGTTTTACACTATTTATTGGCCAAAATCAAAATGACACCCAAACATACTCATCTATGCTCACATCGCCACTGTTCAGCTTTGCCCTGTTGCCCTCTAGGCGAGTCTGCTCTGCCCAACGATACAGGAACAATTTAGCCTTGTGAAGTACTTGACCATCTCAGTTTATACCTGTCGCTATACTGCCAATCTCACGAGCAAACAGACACTAATACAGGTTTTTTTAAAAGGAGTAAGTCATCGTCAGTTAGTAGCCTGTAAGACTTTCCAACCACTCAAATCATATTTTAGTGATTTAATAATTTCTACAACTGTTATAAATACTTATGAACGATCCTCTGTGCGGTCAGAATGGTAAATTTGTCTTCTATATGGTTGCTATATTTATTTCTTTTTGAAAAAAAAACACTTATGCCTCTCAAGCAGCTGAAAATAGAAAGATAAAGTGTAGCATTGCAGATAAATAGGTAATTTTATGTAGAAAAGTGGGTAAACGTAGCTTGTCAGTTCATGCAATATATAGCAATTAATTACAGACAGTATGTAATAATTAATTTTCACAGATATAATATTTCTTTGTATCTGATCTTGAGATATTTCTTTACAATTTGCTTTTAAATGATCTGCTGAAGGCTTATTAAAACAGTGACAATTTTAATTACTGTTGTTGATCCTATTGCTTCACTTTGGCACGTAACAGAATGAGAAGACTATGGGGGAAAAATTGGGTGGCGCCCATTTTGGGATGGTACCGTTGCTGGGGCGTTAATTTTAGCACCCCCCCCACCCCCCCCTGCCGCCGTAAATTGTGTAGTAGCGCCCCAAGCAGGAGGTGGGGCGCTATTGGAAAGCGCTCCATCTCCTCCTTGGGGTGTTACTACTGAATTTCGCGGCGCTATGTGCAGCTGTGCCACGAGTGGTGGCACGTAGCAACGCAACATTGCAGGCCTCGTCCCCTGATTAAAGTAACTTGCGCCGCCACCGCTGCCAAACCGCCCCCTGATCCTGTCGCACATATCATGCGACGATAGGTCAGGGGGTGCAAGGGAAGTTTGCGGGTGGGGCATTGGGCGCTATCGGCTACCGCCGCTGCTAACCTCCCGCTTAATTTCACGGGAAGCATTAGCCGTGCCCAGGCGCTAGGGGATTTGGGACGCTAACGAGGCGCAAACCAACCCAATTTTTCCCCCTGTTCATTTTTTTTATTACCTGGTGGACTTGAATATAAACACTGATGTTTCTGATACACCAGCAATTCAGGAATGCCCATTTTTTGCCACTTGCATTTGTTGAGATTTTTACTAAGTTATTTAAGAAAAAATTTGCATTTATATGCCACCTTTCATGAACTCAGGACATCCCAAAGCACGTTACAGCCAATGAACTATTTTTGAAGTGTAGTCACTGTTGTAATGTAGTTAATGCGGGTATAACACTGGCATCTATCCAACAATGTGGAAAGCTGCCCAGGTATGTCCTGTCCACAAAAAGCAGGACTATTCCAATCTGGCCAATTACCGCGCCATCAATCTACTCTCAATCATCAGAAAAGTGATGGAAGGTGTCATTGACAGTGCTATCAAGCAGCACTTACTCACCAATAACCTGCTCACTGATGCCCAGTTTGGGTTCTGCCAGGACCACTCGGCTCCAGACCTCATTACAGCCTTGGTCTAAACATGGACAAAGGAGCTGAATTCCCGAGGTGAGGTGAGAGTGACTGCCCTTGACATCAAGGCAGCATTTGACCGAGTGTGGCATCAAGGAGCCCTAGTGAAACTGAAGTCAATGCGAATCGGGGGGAAAACTCTCCACTGGCTGGAGTCATACCTAGCACAAAGGAAGATGGTTGTGGTGATTGAAGGTCAATCATCACAGCCCCAGGACATCGCTGCAGGAGTTCCTTGGGGCAGTGTCCTAGGCCCAAGCATCTTCAGCTGCTTCATCAATGACCTTCCCTCCAACATAAGGTCAGAAATGGGGATGTTCGCTGATGACTGCACAGTGTTCAGTGCCATTTGCAACTCCTCAGATAATGAAGCAGTCCATGTCTGCATGCAGCAAGACCTGGATGACATTGAGGCTTGGGCTGATAAGTGGCAGGTAACATTCGCGCCACGCAAGTGCCAGGCAATGACTATCTCCAACAAGCGAGCGTCTAACCACTGCCCCTTGACATTCAATGGCATTACCATCGCCGAGTCCCCCACCATCAATATCCTGGGGGTCACCATTGACCAGAAACTTAACTGGACCAGTGACATAAATACTGTGGCAACAAGAGCAGGTCAGAGGCTGGGTATTCTGCAGCGAGTGTCTCACCTCCTGACTCACCAAAGCCTTTCCACCATCTACAAGGCATAAGTAAGGAGTGTGATGGAATACTCTCCACTTGCCTGGATGAGTGCAGCTCCAACCACACTCAAGTAGCTCGATACCATCCAGGACAAAGCAGCCCGCTTGATTGGCACCCCATCCACCACCTTAAACATTCACTCCCTCCAGCACCGGCTTACCATGGCTGCAGTGTGTACCATCTACAAGATGCACTGCAGCAACTCACCAAGGCTTCTTCGGCAGCAGCTTCCAAACCTGCTACCTCTTCCACCTAGAAGGACAAGGGCAGCAGGCGCATGGGAACACCACCACCTCCAACTTCCCCTTGAAGTCACACACCATCCTGACTTGGAAGTATATCGCCATTCCTTCATTGTCGTTGGGTCAAAATCCTGGAATTCTCTCCCGAACAGCACTGTGGGAGTACCTTCACCACACGGACTGCAACCGGTCAAGAAGGTGGCTCACCACCACCTTCTCAAGGGCAACTAGGGATGGGCAATAAATGCTGGCCTTGCCAGCGATACCCACATCCCATGAATGAATAAAAAAAACAATTTTTGCATAGCAGACTCCCACGAACAACAATGTGATAATGATCAGATAATTGTTTTTTAATGATGTTGGGCTGAGAGATAAATATTGGCCACAACACCAGGGAATATTCCACAGTTCTTCAAAATAATGGCCTGCATTTTAATCGGGAGGTGGGTTGTGAGCGGTGGAGGGGGGGAGGTCGGGAGAACAGGTTTCCCACAGGCCCGGCTGAATTTAATGGCAGGGTCTGATTTGCATTGGAAACCTCTGTTTCTCACCTGCAGCCAGATTGAGAGGCTAGGTGGCTGCAGGCGGGTAGGCCTAAGGCACTAGGCCACAGAGAGGAGGGAGGGAGGGATCGCTTGGGGGCCAAAGTGGGTTGTCGGTGGCGGGGGGGGCGGGGGGTTGGGAGTGGTCCATAGGAGCACAGGGCGGGCCAGCGGAGCGAAGTGGGGGAGTTGGGACCAATCAGGGGCAGGAGCAGTTGATTGGAGGAGCTATGTGGGGGGCAGAGGAGCGGGGGAGGGGGCTGGGTGGGTGCGCGTGAGCATTGGAGGTGTGGGGGGTGGGCTACTGGGTGAGCACTGGAGGACCGGGAGTGACTGATTGGGAGGCCAGGTGATCATCGGGTGGCCAGAGCAGCATGATTGGGTGGCCGGAGGACCATTGGCTGGTGGGGGGGAGGGGGGGAACCCTTGGATGCCTCGCAGGGACACTGGGTCCAGGAAGTAAGTGTAAAGGCTCTTACCTCCTGGATCCAGCAGTCCGCACCTTTCTTTAGCTGGTGGGTTTCACGAGGCCTGCAGAACTCAACCAGCTACAGTTAAATTTAAAATGGTGATTAAATCAAGGGCATGGCAGCCTCATTATAATATTTAAATAGGCAACAGGCCTCCTGGGAGTGGGTTGGCTGCTCGCCCCTCCCCTGTCCCGCCTCTGTTAGATTGGAAGTGGACAGGATGGAGGCGGCTTGGGATTGGGATTCAGACTTTAAACAGGCCCCAATTTTCCCGTTTCCCACCCGCATGGTATGGGGGGACCCGGTAGATGGCGGGAAACCCGGATCCGTTTTTTCCCACACGGTTAACTCCACAGCGGCGGTGATGTAATGGGCGGGTTAAGCGCCCAGAATTCAGCCTGATTGACAGGATGGCTTCCAGACGGGCGGGAAACGCAGACTGGACACTGCAGCAACAGGTAAGTGCTGGGCCCAGGTGAGGTGGCGGGGGGGTGGGTGTTTCCAAGCCTGGGGGGAGTCCAAGCCCATGGAGGGAAAGCCTGGGGTGGGGTCCAATCCCCTGCGAGGGGTCCAATCCCCATTCCCGGTGGGATGAGATCGATCCCTGGGAGAGGGGATATGGGGGTCTGAGTCGCGATCCCCTGGAGAGGATTAGATTTTTCCAACTTTTACTTTACCCCCCGCCTCCAACCCACCCATTTTTTCCTGTAAAAATTCCCCCCACCCGACCCCAACCCACCCGTTTTTTGGGTTAAAATTGCCCCAACATCTCATCCAAAAGACGGCACCTCTGATTTTGTGTTTCCTCAGTCCTGCACTGGAGTGTCAACCTAGATTTTGTGCTCAAGTCACTGGAGTGAAACTTGAACCCATGCTCTTCTGACTCAGAGGCGAGAGTGCTACCAACTGAGCCCAAACTAACACTGTGATTTATAGCTTATCAATACACTGGCAATAGTATTTACATTGCAAGGCTATGTTTGTCACAATATGCATTTGCTGCCTGCTTTTAACCTATGTACAGGTAATTGCAATTTCCAACCCCATTGCAAATTGCCCCAACAAAAACAGGACAATATGTGCAGGAAGAAGCAACAATCGGGGAGCCATTTGCTGACGATTGAGTATTGTCTTTGCAATTACTTTTTTTCATAGTAGCCTTTTATTTTTATGCGAAATTATGTTGCAAAATTCTGTTTCCCTCCTGGCTTCACATGCTGCACACATAAAGGTTTTATTATTGCAGGTGTAGCATTTGAAATTACAGTAGGTAGAAAATTGGGGCTCAAGGCTGTATTTAAACAAAGCAGCAATTAATTCTGACAAACTTCAACAGCATCTAAACCTGTCTGATGCTTCTCTTTCATCAAAATGTATATTGAAGTGTTAGTGAGGAATGTTGCTTTTGGTTGATTCTCCACCACAGTCCCAATTTTTATCCTTTGCTGTTTGCAGCCTACACAGCTGTTTGGATATGATTGATGCAGGCTGGTGCACATATTTTACTTGATCTAAAAGACTGAGCATTTTATAATTGGAGGATCCTTTGGAGAAGTGCAACCAATGATCAAATTTAAAATGTACAATAATGGCAAGCGCAGCCTTAGTGATTTATATCTTTTGACATGATCAGATATAACAACTCTTTTCTAAGATAAATGTGGTATTATAGTTTGTTTTGTGCACTTGTACATGGCAGCAATTCCATTTTTGTAAAGCTTAGACAGATCTTATGGTAGTCTAGATTATCCTACAGTATAGTGATCATGCAAACCCTTGGTTGGTCATTGCTAGGGTGATGTTAGTGCAGCAGAGGACTGTTGCAACCAGGTAAAGTCCAATTTATCAGTTTAACAACAAGAGATTCTCTGGATTGTGAAATGAACTGAGCACTCTTACCAACAGTAAGCATATACCTCCACAGTCAAAAGGAGGCCATGGAATATTTTAGCACTGATCTTGATAAACTGTTCAGGTTGGATATGATAATGGCCCGTAAATTATGGTCAGCGGCGAAACAACAGCAATCCCCACTGACCTTGAAGAAGGGTAGCAGGGATAAACCAGGGAATTACAGGCCAGTGAGCCTAACATCTGTGGTAGGGAAATTATTGGAAAAAATTCTGAGGGACAAAATTAGTCTCCACTTGGAGAGGCAAGGATTAATCGGGGATAGTCAGCATGGCTTTGTCAAGGGTAAATCATGTCTGACAAATCTGATTGAATTTTTCGAGGGGGTGACTAGGGGGGTGGATGAGGGAAATGCTGTGGATGTGGTTTACATGGACTTCAGTAAAGCTTTTGACAAAGTCCCGCATAGGAGACTGGTCAAGAAGGTAAGAGCCCATGGGATCCAGGGTGCCTTGGCGCGTTGGATCCTAAACTGGCTGAGTGGCAGGAGGCAGAGGGTGATGGTCGAAGGTTGCTTTTGTGACTGGAAGCCTGTGTCCAGTGGGGTACCTCAGGGATCGGTGCTGGGTCCCTTGTTGTTTGTGATCTACATAAATGATTTGGATGAGAATGTAAAAGGTATGATCAGTAAGTTCGCAGATGACACGAAAATTGGTGGGGTGGTAAATTGTGAGGAGGAAAGCCTCAGGCTACAGGACGATATAAACGGGTTGGTCAGATGGGCGGAAAAGTGGCAAATGGAATTTAACCCTGAAAAGTGCGAGGTGATGCATTTTGGACGGACAAATAAGGCAAGGGAATACACAATGAGTGGTAGGACCCTAGGAAGTACAGAGTGTCAGAGGGACCTTGGTGTACATGTACATAGATCCCTGAAGGCAGCGGAACAGGTAGATAAGGTGGTTAAAAAGGCATATGGGATACTTGCCTTCATTAGCCGAGGCATAGAATATAAGAGCAGGGAGGTTATGATGGAACTGTACAAAACGCTGGTGAGGCCACAGCTGGAGTACTGTGTGCAGTTCTGGTCGCCTCACTATAGGAAGGATGTGATTGCTTTGGAGAGGGTGCAGAGAAGATTCACCAGGATGTTACCTGGGATGGAGCGCCTCAGCTATGAAGAGAGGCTGGACAGGCTGGGGTTGTTTTCCTTGGAGCAAAGAAGGCTGAGGGGGGACCTGATTGAGGTGTACAAAATGATGAGGGGCATAGATAGGGTAGACAAAGAGGAACTTTTCCCCTTAGTAGGGGGGTCAATAACAAGGGGGCATAGATTCAGGGTAAGGGGCAGGAGATTTAGAGGGGATTTGAGGAGGAACTTTTTCACCCAGAGGGTGGTTGGAAGGTGGAACTCAATGCCTGAAAGGGTGGTAGAGGCAGGAACCCTCACAACATTCAAGAAGCATTTGGATGAGCACTTGAAATGCCATTGCATACAAGGCTATGGACCAAATGCTGGAAAATGGGATTAGACTGGACAGGGATGGATGGGCGGCGCAGACACGATGGGCCGAAGGGCCTCTTTCTGTGCTGTAAAACTCTATGACTCTATGACTCTATGACTCTAAAGCTGCCCACAGAGATCTCGTGATCTCTGGCGAGAACTTTAACTTCCTCGACGTGAACTTGATTGTGGTGCTGTTAAAAGGGGAAATCCAACATAAGCAGCCAATCACATTGAAGAATTCTCACAGACCAGGAAATAAAAAGCACTGATTACCTGCCCTTTTTAAAAATGTTACCAAGAGCGAAATAAAGATTGGGATATACACATGGGGTTAAGGTAAAAGCTGAAATATCATGAACAAACTTAAAAAATATATATTTTTAAAAATCAAGTCGTTTTTATCATAATAGAAAAAATTGACATTCCACTAATATAAAAATTAGTTTTCTAGGGCCAGAACGGTTTAGCAGTCAACAGGCTGTTAAAACCCCAGTTACACCTATTACAACAAGGCTTAACATTTAATGGGGTGTTTAACAGTGATAATAGCGTAGAAAAGCTTAAGTTTTCTTCAGTTCCGCTGATTTCACTGATTGCCGGCTGGGGTTGGGGGGCGGGGGGTGGTGGGGGTGGCGGTCCACATTGTAGCCTGTGTCGGAGCAGGGAATGACAGGCCGCAACTTCAGAATTTCTGTGTTTAGCTGTGCATGCGCCAAATCCTGAAGTTAAGATCACTTTCAGAGGGATAAGCCGTCATTACCACCACAAACTCCGGGCCAGTATAGATTAAGGAAAGTGAGGTTGCGTATCACAAATTTATTCGGATTCTTGAACTTTAGTGTAGAGCAATATATATTTGTTTACAAAGACTTATAACAAATATGATCCCAGAAATCTGTCAGCCGTGCATCACGGTGTAAGTGCCAGGATGCACCTCCCACTGGTGACCATCAGTGCTGAACCTGCCAAAGTTTTGCAGGGTGGGGGGAGGCCACCTCAGTTAAATAAACTGGGTGTGTTCCTATGTCACTCGGTGGTCATCTTGGGTGCCTGGCAAAGGGAGAGGATACAAAATATGACAGGGGTAGAAACCAGTGCTACCTTGGAAAGATAGCTTATGTGTGCCCATTGGCCCCAAATATTGTGCTCAAGTTCTTAAGATCTTCTACAGTCTAAATCATAATTCAGGCCTGGAGCCCCAGATGGGTTTCACTTCCACTAGCTGGCAGCATACTCTCATTCAGAATACCAGCCTGTCACTTTTATGCCAGGCCGGGGATGAAGGAATGCTTCCTTCCACCCCTGGACATGTTCCCTTGGACACGGGGGGACTAATTTGGGGGTGGAAACTGTAGTGTATGTACCTTGAAGAAGGAACGATATTCTGCAGCCCCTGTATACTGCAGTACCAGTAGTGACCACCCCTGTATATAAGCCTGTGTAGTAACTTTGTATAATAGTTCCAGTTTTGTCTCCATTCAGTAAACACCTGTTATAACCAACTTCTGCAGTCCGTGTCTCAATTACACACGGACATTACATTGGCGACGAACAGATCCGAACTTACCTACAGTTCGGCACCACCTCACGGGGATCCATCCCTGAAGCGAAGTTATTAGAGGTCGAAGCCAGAAGGAAGAAATCCAAAAAGAAAAAAAAAACAAACAGAAGAAACGGGCATCGACCGTGGGCAACCGCCCTCTGATTCATCGAATTCGAAGATTTGCAGGAGAGGCTGTCGAGAGCTGGGCTTGGTTCTCCAGTCTATGGTGTTCCAGCTAATCGGGCTGGTGGCAGGTAGTAAACTGATCCTTCCTGGGCTGCGGCGGGCTAGAGCTCGATCGGGTGGCTTTTCAATGGGGCCGAGCAGTGTTGTCGGGAAGAGGAGAGAGAGAGCGAGGATGGAGCACACAGGGCGCGGCCGGTGCTACGAAGCCGGGCAGCGTACAGACCCAAGAAGAGGGAGGAAAGTGTCCCATAGGGTCTGCTCTGACAATGGGAACAGTAATTAAAATAAAAGAAAAAGAAATTAGAAGCGGCGTTGGCAGCAGCGCAGGGGGAAGCGCGCGAAGACCATAGGGCGTCGCCATCAAGGCATAAAAACGCCAGCAACAGCGTTGGCAGCAGCGGAAAAGACAGAAAGTGCAGGAGGCGCCATCTTAATCCAGCGGGGAAGAAGGAAAAGCGCGGGAGGCGCCATTTTGTTCAATCGGGGAAGAAGGCAAAGCGCGGGAGGCACCATTTTGTTCAATCGGGGAAAAAGGCAAAGCGCGGGAGGCGCCATCTTAGATCGCCAAGATGCCGAAGACTGGCAATATCACTGCCTTCGATAATGAAATAGAAGACTGGACCACGTATGTGGAAAGAGTCGAAGTATATTGCAAGGCAAATGAAGTAGCCGATGAGAAAAAGGCATCGGTACTACTAAAATTAATGGGCGCAAGAACGTACGGCCTATTGCGGAACCTGATTACTCCAGTCAAACCGATGGACAAGAGTTTTAACGAAATTGTTGATATTCTACAGGAACACCTAAATCCTACACTGCTGCTGATAGCAGAAAGATTTAAATTCCACAAGAGAAATCAGCATAAAGATGAGAGCAATGCTGATTACCTTACGGAACTACGCAAGCTATCAAAGCACTGCCAGTTCGGAGCAGGACTGGCAGATACCCTACGGGACAAATTTGTCTGTGGACTCCTGAGTGAAGGAACCCAGAAGAGGTTACTCTCAGAGAAAGAGCTGACACTAGATAAGGCTTTCAGCGTGGCAGTATCATATGAAGCAGCAGCAAGGGGAGCTGCGGAAATACAGCAAAAGCCACAGGAATACGGCACCCATGAAATGACACGGGGATTTGAAAAATATTATCGCTGCAGCAGAACAACCCATGACCAGAAGGACTGCTGGTTCAAGGACAAAACATGCAGGCAATGCGGAAAGATGGGACACATTGCACGAGTTTGCCGGTCTGGGAAGAAGACTAACGACAACAAAAAGACTACTAAGGTAAGAGCGATAGTGAATCCGGGAACAAGAGACTAAGCTGTCTCAAACTATACAACGTAATCGCAAAAGAGGATCACCGAACCATTTGGGTCACCCTCACGGTAACAGGGTCCCAAGTCAAAATGGAATTGGATACAGGATCAGCCCTGACCGTCATGAATCGACGAGACTACGAGCGGCTATTCTCACACATACCCTTGAAAGACACATCCATTGTCTTGAAGACATGTACGGGGCAGAAAGTATACCCCAGAGGGAAAATAAGGGTGCCTGTCGAATACAACGGCAAGGAAATACAGAAATTGTATCTGTACATACTGCAAGATGGTGGACCACCGTTATTGGGACGTAAATGGATCAGAAAGATAAGTTTAGACTGGCACTCCATTCAGGCACTGACGGTGGCTGGTAAAAAGGATGACGACGTCACACCTGGACGATTGTCAAAAACCTTAGCTAACGCTAAAGCGGTATTTCAACAAGGACTGGGAACTCTTAAAGGCGTAACCGCCTCGATAAAAATAGAAGAGAATGCAATTCCCAAGTTTTTCAAAGCAAGACCGGTACTGTATGCAATTCGCCCAGCCATCGAGGCAGAGCTGGAGAATCTGGAGAATGCAGGCGTGTTATCTAAGGTAGACTGGAGCGAGTGGGCGACACCCATCGTTCCTGTCATGAAGAAATCGTTAAACAATAAGTCTGAGGAGCCAAGGAAGGTTTGCATCTGTGGGGACTTCAAGGTGACTGTGAACCCAGTCCTTCACACAGTACAGTATCCTCTTCCGAGGATAGAAGGTATCTTCACCTCACTATCTGGAGGGAAACGTTTTACAAAAATTGACCTAGCGCAAGCATATTTGCAGATGGAGGTTGAAGAATCCTCTAGGAAATATCTCACGATAAACACTCACAAAGGTCTTTACCAGTATAATCGACTGGTATTCAGAGTAGCATCAGCTCCGGCTATATGGCAAAGAGCGATGGAACATGTCCTGCAAGGGATTCCGGGGACTCGGTGTTACTTGGATGACATCCTAGTGACAGGTGAAAATGACAGTGAACACCTTGCCAACCTAGAGCAGATGCTCACTAGAATGAGGAAACATGGGCTATGAGCCAGTCGCCCCAAGTGCGAGTTTTTAAAGAAACAAATATCGTATTGTGGCCACGTGATTGATGAAGAGGGGTTACATAAGTCCCCTGACAAAATTGAAGCGGTAGTTAAGGCTCCAGCGCCTGAAAATGTGTCGCAACTGAGGTCATTCCTCGGATTGGTGAATTACTACCATAAGTTTTTGCCGAATTTGTCCACAATTCTACACCCACTGAACGCCCTGCTACAAACTGGAGTAGCATGGAAATGGAGCGATGAATGTAAGCGGGCCTTTCAGAAGTGTAAAGGCCTGATCACTTCAAGAGAAGTATTGGCTCACTACAACCCATCACTACCGATAAGACTGGCGTGTGATGCATCTCCCTACGGTGTTGGAGCGGTACTGTCACATAAATTCCTTGATGGTTCAAAGAGGCCGATAGCTTTTGCGTCACGCTTGTTAACTTCAGCCGAGCGTAACTACGCCCAGATTGACAGAGAGGCCCTCAGCCTGGTGTGGGGGGTGAAGAAGTTCAATCACTACCTGCACGGACAGAAATTTACTCTACTAACTGATCATCAACCTCTTGTCTCCATTTTCAACCCTAAGAAGGGCGTCCCGATAATGACAGCACAACGGCTACAGAGGTGGTCCCTTTTCCTAGGGGCACACCAATATGACATAGAGTACAAAGGAACTAAACAGCATGGGAATGCTGATGGATTGTCGCGCCTACCATTGCCGACGGTGGAAGAAGCACCTGCAGTGGATCCTGTGGAGATATTCCACTCGACCATAGTCGAATGTCTACCTGTGACGAATGCAAACATAGAAAAGGAAACACGAAATGACCCAACACTCTCCAGGGTCTATGATTTAACGGTGAAGGGATGGCCAGCACATGGCGAACCACTGTTGCCAGCATTCTCGCCGAGAAGAGAACAGCTGTCAGTGTGCCGAGGAACCTTGATGTGTGGATCCAGAGTAGTAATTCCACCCAAATTGAAGGATTGAGTGCTCAATGAGCTCCATGAGGGTCATCTGGGAGGGGTAAAAATGAAGAACTTAGCCAGAGCGTTTGTGTGGTAGCCGGGAATCGATAGAGAAATCGAAGAGATGACCAAGAGCTGTACAGGATGCCAGAAGGTCCAAAACGCTCCACCACAAGCCCCTCTACATCCATGGGAGTGGCCCTCATCTCCATGGCAAAGAGTACACATTGATTTTGCTGGTCCATTTATGGACTCGATGTTTTTAATTGCGGTGGATGCACATTCAAAGTGGCCAGAGGTAATAAAAATGTCCTCAACCACCACAGAAAAAAAGAAAAAACTATCACAGTCTTACGAACCATATTCGCCAGAAATGGGCTGCCTGAACAGATTTGCTCCGACAATGGACCACAGTTTGTGTCTGAAGAGTTCCGGAGGTTCTTAAAGAACAATGGTGTTAAGCATTACACATCCGCCCCATATCATCCAGCCACCAATGGATTGGCTGAGAGGTTCGTTCAAACATTCAAGAAGGCTATCAAGGCAATGTGTAATGAAGACATACCCCTACAACACAAGGTGGATAACTTCTTGTTTGCCTACCGGAATGCGACACATGTGGTTACCAACCAAACTCCAGCCATGATGTTCTTCAATCGAAGACTAAGATGCCGCTTGGATTTGGTTAAGCCAAACATCAGAAGAGATGTGGAGAACAGGCAGTTTCAGAATATGAATGAAAGGCCAACCAGGAGTTTCAAGATAGGTCAACCAGTTTTGGCCCGGGACTACCGCACAGAGAAATGGCAGCCAGGAACGATCTGCACACAGCAAGGACCTCTAATGTATACCGTGGACGTTGGAGAGAGCATTGTAAAACGCCATGCTGACCAGATTCTAGAGTCACTGGAAAACGTCAAATCTACACCACGATCCTATACACCTGGTGATGAAACCGAAGTACCAATTGCATCTACCTCAGAATCGGTGATATTGGAAGCAGATGAACCAAACAACGACGTTGATCCCGAATCAACTTTGCCAGAAGAACCTGATACCCCAAAGAGGCGTTATCCGGACAGAATCAGGAAGCCTCCTCAAAGACTGAATTTATAATTGATTAACTTCAGCTAATGTATATAGCAACTGTAATTGTAGATATGTTATTTAATTATTAATCGAATGTTATGTACTGTTTAGCTAAAAGGGGAGGAATTGTAGTGTATGTACCTTGAAGAAGGAACTATATTCTGCAGCCCCTGTATACTGCAGTACCAGTAGTGACCACCCCTGTATATAAGCCTGTGTAGTAACTTTGTATAGTAGTTCCAGTTTTGTCTCCATTCAGTAAACACCTGTTATAACCAACTTCTGCAGTCCGTGTCTCAATTACACACGGACATTACAGAAACTAGCAGAGAAGGCCAGGAGTCAGTGCTGCCGGGTCCTGGCCTAATTTCTGGTGCTCCTGCTGGTACTATGGTGGGAATGCACCAGTAGGGCCGTGAATTTTGGGCCTGTATATCAAAGTACAAAATAACAATGTATTGAATTTTGGCTGCATAACAAAAAACATAAAGGGGGCTAAATTTGGTTGATTTGCGCCTCCCGTTAGTGCCCTAACAGGCGAATTCAGTGAGAGGTTAGCGGTGGCGCTGCGCCGCCGGCGATGACATAATCGCCGTGTGCAGCACCCCACTCACGCCCCGGCTGTAATTTTGGATGGTGCCCCCGACTTACCGCCGGACGCTACATCCGGCATCAGGGGGGCCTACATGCGGCCGGGGTGGCGCTAGTTGAAGGGGAGGTGGCGGGCGGCCATTTTTGTTGCTGGCCACCTGCCAGCACCTGCCCCCGTTGCTGCCCCCGGCCCCCGTGAAGCCTCCCCGCAGGGTGTCGGCTGCTCTCCTCTTGAGTGCCGGGCTCGTTTGCCGGCAGTCCCAATCCTTGGTGGCCCAGCTGGGCGCTGGGACGCACTGCGCCAGGCCACTCCCCTTTAATAAGGGGAGTAAGGCCTGCAGTACCACAGCGTGACGTGCCGTAGCGCCGTGATATTGACTCGCAGCGCCCCAAGAGGGACACGGGGTGCTTCCAGTAGTGCCCCTCCTCCCTCTCGGGGTGCTACCTGGGAAAATCGGCCACAGGGGGGCTACCTTTTTCAGGGCGCTACCCAATTTTTACCCCAAAGTGATTATAAAAATGTGGAATGAATAACGTTCCACAATCCTTACCAGTCGGTAGTGCATAATCATCGTAAATGACCTTGAAGGGACTATAAGTAAATTTGGCTGCAAAATTTGTGTGAGAAAGCAGTATCTATGGTGAAAGTAGATCCTATTGAAAGAAATGTAAAGAAAATTATCCCACAAACCAATAATTTCCCAATAACATTCAGTGTTGATAAATGCAAAATAATGTCCATAGGTCTGAAAAGATATAAACATATGAAAAGAAAAATGAATGCCTTGAAAGTAGTACAAGGTAACAAATCTATGTATAATGGAAGATTCCTTGAAATAGTACCACAGCACAAAGCAGCCATAAATAATGCAGATAGAATGAAGTGTTGCATCCCCAGATATTTGAAGTGTTCATCCTACAATGTCTAATGTATCTTGCTGTATTACATTGGAAATAAGTACAGTAACTTCTAAAGGAACAGAGGATGATGATGTGGTGCTGAAGGTTAGACATTACCTGTAGGACCTGCCTTCAAATCTAGCCCAGACTGCTGAGATGAAAGTTTCCTTTGCCAGCTACTTGCAAAGTAGTTTGAACGCAGTTTCTAGTGGATATGCACCTGCAGCACAAAACTGCCTTAAACATCATACTGGTGCAGTTGAGTGATTTTCTGTTGTCAGGAGAGTTTGGCTCTGCAGTTAACTGGGACAGTTTGATTTTGACACTGGGAGCCTAAAATGTGAAAGTGTTCCATTCACAGGGCACTAACATCCCTCACCTTGAGTTAAAAAAAACACAAAAAAACGCTTTGAGGACTGAGGTACATCAACCAGGAGGCATATTGATGCATGTTGTCTTAAATTGTTGTGGTATGAACAGACTTCATTTAGACCAAGACTAATCTCATTAGCAAGGGCGAAGGGGCACAAGATTTAGGTATTTTTCATTATTAAGGAAAGTGTGCCCTTAATTATTTGTTCTGACTAGAAAGAACAAGAGCAGCGGACATGATCTAAATGAGTAAACAATAAATTAATATGCTAAGAAGAGGCTAACGTGTGCTGGCTAATTGCAAGGATGAGACAGTCATGTTTCTCTAGAATAATCCTGTTGGAGATGTGCATTTCTAGTTGTATTATATATGTGTTACAGTAATAGAGATGTAAGGCTTAAGGGGGGAAAAATTTGGTTGGTTAGCACCTCCCGTTAGTGCCTCCGGGGGCCGCTAGGAACTTGGTGCCCGAGCACGTCAATTTTAGCGCTGCTCGTGAAATTGACCAGTCATTTTGCGGCGGCGCTAAACACTACCGCCACGATCTCCTGCGCCCGCAGATCATGACATCAGTCGAGCGTGCAACGCCCCAGTAGCGCCCCGGACCGGATATTGAGTCGCGCCCCCTGCTTTTCCGCCTGCCGCTAGGAACGACGGGTAGAGGGGAATGTTTTCAAGTCGGGAAGGGTCTGGGGGAGCACTATTTAAAGGAGGCCGCTTCCTGCCTTTTCTTGTCGGCGAAATTTTGGGAACACGCAGGTTGAGAGGGAGAGAGACATCTGCAGAGATTCGATGCCGTCCGAAGGAGTTTTGAGTTCTGAGAGACACTTTGGAGGTTAATTTTTATTTCATCTTCCTTCTAACGATATTTGGAAGCTTCTATGGGGGCTGCACTAACTCGGGGCGTCGTCGTCCAGCTGCACAATCGGAGGCAGCAGAGGTAGAGAGAGAGAGAGTGGCACACGTGGCCAGAGGGAGGAGGGCCAACCGGCCTCTGCACAGGAGACCTTACCCTCCCAGGGTATCCCAGGAGCAATTCTCCTACATTCATTTGTCCGAGGAGCAGTGTTTCCGAAGGCTGCACTTCAGCAAGGAGGTGGTCACTAAGTTCTGCCACCTCCTGCAACCAGATCTGCAGCCTCAGTTCAGGATCAGGACTTCTCTGTTGTTGTCAGTGAAGGTGACAGTGGCTCTGAATTTTTATGCCAGCGGCACCTTTAAGCTTCTACTGGGGACATCGTCAATATCCCCCAGTTCGCTGTTCATTGTTGCATCCGGGAGGTGACAATTGCTCTGTATAAGAGTAGACGCCTGTACATCTCTTTCCCTATGACCCGGGACAAACAGCGCAAACACGCCTATGGCTTTGCGAGGATAGCGGTCTTCCCCATGGTTCAGGGTGCCATTGACTGCACACATGTGGCATTGCGGGCACCGCATGAAAATGCAGAGATCTTCCAAAACTGCAAAGGCTTCCACTCTTTAAATGTCCAGTTGGTCTGTGACCACAGACAGCTCATACTCGCCATCAATGCCCGCTATCCTGGCAGCAGCCACGATGCTTTCATCCTGCGCCAGATTGGTGTGGCAGACCTTTTCCAAGCACCGCTTCACCCAAGTGGATGGCTTCTTGGGGACAAGGGTTATCCACTCTGCACCTGGCTGATGACACTGCTCCGTAACCACAACACCCCTGCCGAGCTGCAGAATAATGAGAGCCATAGTGCCACCAGTAACCTCATTGAGCAGACGATCAGCGTCTTGAAGCAACAGTTCCGGTGTCTGGACCACTCAGGAGGAATCCTGCAGTACTCTCCCGAGTGAGTCTCCCTTTTCATTGTTGTGTGCTGCATGCTGCATAACATTGCAATTATGAGGACCCAGCCATTGCCACCAGGGATTGGTGCACCACCTGAGGAGGAGGAGGAAGAGGGAAAGGAGGAGGAGGAGGGGGATAAGGAGGCTCATAAGACACCGATTCTAAGCCCTTACTGAGAAGGTGGCTTCTGGGATGAAGAAGCACATGGAAAGCATCCCGCACCCCTTATTACCGGGCAAAGCTGCAATGAGTCAAATTACCAAATATGTACAGTTAGAATAAAAAAATATATTTATTCAGGACAAACAATTAGAAACCAACACAACAAATCATGAACTAACAAAACTCGTTCTCACAACATGGAGATAAACGGCAAAACGCTAAACAAATATAATAACAAGAACCTTGAACTTTCCCACAAACATCCCCCCCATTTATTTACACATCCTACTGTTGGGCCTTCGAGGGTGATCCCCATCCTCTGCGCACTTCCTCCCTTCCCACCCTACTGCTCCTCCGTAATGTGGCCTCAGTGGCTGCATCAAGGCTGGCGGAAAGCTGCTGAATGTTGGATCCAGAGCCTGTAGATGGCCTTGAAGGACGCCCTCAAGCAGCTCTGGGCCTAGAGGGCCCGGCTGCAGACTGCACCAACTCTGCATAGGTGGCAGCAGTCTGGGCTGGCTGTGTTGCAGGCCGTGCCAAGTGTAATAGGGAAGTGGCAGTGGTGGGAGCAGGAATCACACAGTTTAAACAGGTTTCTGGGGAAATGTCCCCTTCTTAGCTCGGGCAATCCGCAGCTTTCTGGGACCCTGCTGTGTCCTTGGGATCCTTGTGACCCTTACAGGCCCCCGTTTGACACTCTCCAATATAGAGTGTCACCAAGCGAGGGAGCAAGGATCCTGGTTTCCTTACAAAGTAAACGGACATTTTGTTAACACTCTAATTACAAATGTACATATCTAGGGTACACACACAATATCCAAATAACATTTCCCAATACACCAAATCACTCCACACATTATTTCCATTATACACTGCTCCATATACGACTTTTCTCTGCTTTGCGTCACAGTCCTATTTGGCTTTTCCATCATTCTGTAACACAAAACAGAGGGCCTTGCCTTAGGTTCACCCAGGCTTGGCTCGTATAACATAATATCCTCAAAAATACTCTTTCACATCATAATTTATTACAAAATGTTACAATCTTAGTTACACAATGTACTCTAAAATTATCGCAAGCACGGAGAGGGTCCTACGCCTCTGCTCAACTTGGAGTTGTCACAAACTGGTCCCAAGCACGGAGAGGACCTCACGCCTCTGCTCAACTTGGGGCTGCAACACAAAATACAAAAATCATTAAACAACATGCTTAAATGAACCCCGATCATCACGTGCCGATGATGGGTCGCGAAATTCGAGTGGGTATTGCTCCTCCCACTCGGGCAGTAAAAGTACCTTCCACCCCCCTTTGATCAGCTTAAACTTTAAAACAGGCAGAATGGATTTAGCGACCAGCCTGCTCCGACAGCCCCGAACCGTTCCCTTGTCCCTTTGTGGAGGCGGGGTACCCCTCACGTTTAAAATTTACCTTGGCACAGACCGAGACCGGGGAGTATGGGATCTCATGACTCCCAGTCCCTCCCCCTCCCGTCTTCCCTCAACTGGCTGCAGAAAATGATGGGTGCCTGTGTGGCGGCACTCCCTGGCCCCACACTGATCCGGCCACCCGCTCATCCTTCCCAGCCACAATTTCTCTACTTTGCCCGTGGGCCCCTGGGTGAGTTCCTCCCTCCCCCGACCGCACCCACGCGACTCTTGGGTCTCCCCCTCTATAAAATCATTCCCGGGCCATCACCACCCACCCCCGGGGAACGCGTCCCTATGACCAGGCGCCCGCGCTTCCCCATCGTGACTCTTCAACAGCGAGGTCTCCCGCACGTGAACTTTGGTCAGGATAGTGCTGGGTTGGGGGCCATGCCCCACCCAGCTGGAGCCATCTCCTCCCCGTAGGAGGAGTAGGCAAGTTCCTCCAGACTCTGTCCGGTTTTCCCCGAAGATCGCTGTGGGGTCTCCTGGATTCGTCCAGTGGCGAGGTGATCCCCAACATTCCGTATCTTCATTCGATATCCAGCTCGGGCTGGGCGAACATGGCTGCTTCATTTTCCCATCTCCTGCAAAAACTTAAAAGGGACATGCAGCCAGGTCTCACTGACCTGCTGCCTTAGGTAGAGACATGGTCGGGTCCCTCGACCTCGGACCAAAATACAAACATTCGGCACACATGTAAACTTAAACCAAATTTACATACCTAATAAACTAGTTAAATCAACAAAACTTAAAATACCTTAAAAGCACGCTATATACACACATAGCTATGATACAAATGCCGCCCGTCTCCGGACGGCCAGTCTAATCTCTGGCACTGTCGCAGATTGCTGCTGGCTGCAGCGAAGCTGGACTGCCTCCTGTCTCTGGTCCCTCGCAGCTTATGGCTGTTGAGTGGGGGCCTCTGTTCTCTGGCTTTTCCCTGGCTCGGGAGACCGCCCTACTCCACTGTAAAGTGGGTGACCATGCTTTCTTAGGCTGGGGCACCCGCTGAGACCTTCTGAGGGGTGTCTCTACGGGGGAAACTTTGGCTGGCGGACCCTGAGCTTGGGTCACAGCCCCAGCGGGCTGGGAACCTGCTCCCCCATGCCCAAATAGCCCGCACTGTATAATGTACCTGGCAGCCTGCTGGTACAAATCTCTCTCTCCTGATCCAAAACCTGGTGTCAGCTCCCCTGCAAGAGGAATTGCTATCCCTGCACCCCCAGGGTCCCACATCATGGGGAAAACCATTCTAGAGGCTGGCTGGGAAGCTGGT
Organism: Somniosus microcephalus; assembly: GCF_052327205.1. Lineage (NCBI taxonomy): Eukaryota > Metazoa > Chordata > Chondrichthyes > Squaliformes > Somniosidae > Somniosus > Somniosus microcephalus. The sequence goes on along the minus strand of NC_140993.1, from coordinate 93,711,115 downwards.
CCCTTTAAACAGGCGAGTGCGCCTGCGCAAACCTCCTGCAAAAGAGCCACTGTGGTCCCGCCGGCAACTGCGCATGCGCAGACCTCCTTCTCGGAGTCCCGCTGCAGAGGCTGTGAAGCCTCTGGCTTCAAACAGGCGTCTGCGCCTGCACGGGAAAACTTAGGAAGAGCCGCTGGGGTGCCGCAGGCGACTGCGCGAACAAGCATTTTACAGGGTTGGGGAACTGCTACACTAGCGCAGGCAACCGCGCCTGCGCGTTCGGTCTCTTTAAAAAAGGTTGGAAGAACCGCTGGGTCTTCCAAGCAGGCTTCTGCACCTGCGCGTCTATTCTGGGAAGCTGGTATCTTTAAACGGCCGACTGCGCTTGCGCGAACCTCCTCTTCGCAAAACTCTCCCCTCGGGCGCGCGACCGCGCCTGTGTGGGAGAACTGAGTAAGGGCCTCTCGGAGTTCCGGGTCCGCGACTGCGCCTACCCGGTGTTGGGGAACCTTTTCCCTCAGGCGCTCGACTGCACCTGTGCGGGAAAAGTTAAGAAAGTCCGCTGGGGGTACGTGCTGTGGAACCGCGCTTGTGCGAACCTGATCCTGGCAAAACTCTCCCCTCAGGCGCATGACTGCGCCTGCGCGAACCTTCTGCTCAGACGACTGGGGGATTCCCGTCTCCAGACCAGCGACTGCACATGCGCGGGCAGTCTCCAAGCGATCTGTGAATGGATGGGCAGCAGCCTGCTTATTTCTGATCCCAGGCTGCTGTTTCTCCATTTCTAAGCCACATAACCTTTCCAAATTTAAACTTTGGTTTGAATTAGGGTCCCACTGGGGTAGGGAAGTGTCCCAATTTGTGGGCTGGACAACTTTACCCTTAAAACAAGCCACAGTGCCTGTCTTTACAGGCGGTGAACTTGAACTTGTCTGGTGGGCAAACTCATGTTCTCTTACCCGGGTGGCTTTAAATGGGAAATTTTGGACTCGGACCTGCCTTTGGTGTGGGTCCAAAACTATCCCCTGTGTGCCTCCCTTGTCCCGGATTTCTGCTACTGGACCTGCTCTACGGTGGCCATGATCTACTTCCTCAATCCTTAGGTCCCAGGCCAGCTTATAAGCTGCCTTTACCTCCCTAACCTTCTCCTCCCGCTCTGTTACTTCTGAGGTGAGGCGGGCATTCTCTTCCCGCAGCCTCATCTCACTCCTCTTTGCTTCTATGATTTGGTACTTTAGGAATTCTATCTCGTTTCTTGCATGGCTTTTTCCCTCGCTAGCTCCTTGGGTGAGGTGTGCAATTTCCTCCTGTAGCCTCATCTCACAGTCCCTTGCCTCTGCTACTTCCTGCACAAGGCGCTCTATAAATGCCTGGCATTTCGTGACCTCTAGTGTGAGGCGTGCATTCTCTTCCCGCACCCTCATACCACTAGCTCTGGCCTCATACACCTCTCTGAGGCGTTCTACCTCCGCCTGGCATTTTTCAAGCTGGGACTCCCGATTCTTGGCATCTTTAACCTCCTCCTTGACTTGGGCGAATGTGTTCCTCCCTATCTTACTATCAGAGGAGAGGTTGTCGGCCACCTCCTCTTCCAGGGAAAGTAGTAGCATCTTGGCTCTCTCTCCCTGGTCGCAACCGTTTAAATCCCCCGCCTGCTCTACTTTAAGAAAGTGAGCAGTGGCATCCCCTTTATATCCCAGTTTAGAGAAGTGGGTGACCATCGCCTGTAACTGAGGCACAGAGTGGGGCAGAACGAAACGGCTAGTCACTGCTCCCGGGACCCCATTTACAGCTGGACCAAATTTAATGTGGGCGACGGGACACACTGGCCCTGGTCCCACCGGCTTGCTTGGCTCCTGTGGCTCAAGCTCCGGCTCCATTACAGGGGCTGTGGGGAGGGGTCTAACCTCCTCTTCCTCCTCCTGCCCCCTTTCTGGGGCCGGTGTGACTGAACACACTACGCCTCTCTGGGACTTAGCTATAGCTTGGGTGAGGTACTTGATTTGGTCCAGGCAGGGGCCGTGGTCCGTGGCCGGGGCTTGACTCGCCTCCTGCCATGTGAGCTTCCAGGCTGCCCTAACCTCCTTTAAATCCTCCCCCAACTCAGCGTTCTCTTGAGCATAGCGAGCATTTCTTTCTTGCAGCCTCAATGCTGCAGTTTGGGCTCCTGTTACCTGCGCCTGCAGGTACTCCTTGTAAATTCGAGAACTCTCTGCCTCCATAGCCCTTTCTCTCCTTTCGTCCGCTAGTTGCTCAAGTGCCTCAGCCAGCTTCTCTTCCACAGCTGCTATCTTTTCCTTTGCTACCTCCCCTGCTGCCCGAGCCTGCTCCTCTAAATCTAACACCTCGGCACGGGACCTTTCTTTTAAATCTACCACCTCTGCTTGGAGGGTCGCCACCTGCCTGTCGAGCAACTTTACTTGCTTTTCTAGGCACAGCAGCCAGACTGCCTTCTCCACATTAGCTTTGTGGTCTTTACCCTGGGTCCACTTTGCTGCAGCTGCCTCTGGGCGTGCACTGCGCAGCAGGCCCATCACCCATGGTTTTCTAACATTGAGCTTGGTACAGATATAGGCCTAGAAATTGAGTGCCCTTAGCGCCGATTTTGCGGCGCTAGAGGGCCTAGCGCTGCATTTGGCGCCGGCGCCGAAATTGCCTGGGGCCCTTACGCCGCGGTAGACCGGTAGCGCTGCGCCGGCACCGATGACGTCATCGGTGTGCGCAGCGTCCCGGTTGCCATGCCGACGGGCCCCAGCGCCGAAATTCAGTTGCGGCCGCCTCGCCCGTGACAGCCGCAACTAAGACTCTGGCAACAGAGTCTTACGAGTCTTTGCGCCGGCGCATTAAAGGCCCCGCGGCGGCCGGCCGCTTTCCCGCCGGCTGCCTGGCCGCAGCTCCCTCCCCGGACTTCCCCCCGCCCCCCCCCCGGAACAGAAGCAAGCCCGGCACTTGTCCGAGGTGCCGGGCTCATTTTTTTAAAGATTTTCGCGGGCCGCGATCGGGTGCAGGCAGCTCCTCCTTAAGGGAAGGAGGAGGCCTGCACTTCCCGAGCCTGCCGCACCGCATCGGGTGCCGCAGCGCTGGAATTGCGGCGCGAAACGGCAGTTAGCGCCGATTTACCGCCGCAAAGACCCTTCAGTAGCGCCGGCAGCCGTTTGGGCGCGGCCCTGCTGAATTTTTGGCACGCGCAGGGGGACTTAGCGCCGGCACTAACCTCCGGCGCTAAAGCCCTGGCTAAGCCAAAACTCAATTTCTAGGCCATAGTCTCCTAGTTTCTCCTTCATTCTAGTTTCTGGTTCAACCTCTGGACTGCTGTCTGTCACATTGTCTTTGCTTACACGCCCTCCTACCTGGCTCGCCATTTTGTAAGGGGGGCTATCTTACACCCAGGTAGTCCTGGGTACCTCAGGCTGATGTACAGTCCCTGAGGAGTTTGGGGCTTTTGACTGTTTATAGCAAATCACAGTCCTCAGAGAATTTCTCTGAGTAAGTGCTTCTTGGTTGTTTATACCAGATACAACCCCAGGCAGAGTTTCAGCCTGTCCCACTTAATCTAACTGCTCATTCCCAATTGCAGCTCATCCCCCAAATTACTGGCGTGAGGTTTTGAATCCCACTTCCCCCACTACTGTTCTACAACGCGAATTACAGCTTGGACATTTGTGACAGATTCAAATTGCAGTAACCAGAAGCAGACACCGGATAAAAGATACAACTCACTTTATTTGGACACGTGAAACACAAGCAAGGCAATAATCTCAGTACCGAACTCCACACAGCACTTCCCACTGAAAGTTCCTTGACGTCTTTAAACCTGAACAAGTTCTTAAAACAGCACCTTAAACATAGAACTTTAAACTTAACCAATTGTTCTGGGAAGGGAAAACATAGGGTGAAACCGAACTAAAATGACCTTAAACCCTATTCCTATGACCACAAGCCTCCCATCCTCCTATCACTAAGTGGGGTGATCCTCATTGAGGAAAGCTCATACTCACAGTCCCCTTTCGTACGGTTTTGAAAACGCTTTCGGTCCGGAACAGCGCGCTTTTCTCTCCCCTCGCTCTCCGGTCTCTGGTTCCGATGCCTCCGTGGTCCGCGGGCTTCTTCTTCCTTCCTTCTCGTCGGGCGTTCCTTCGACTCTGCCTCCACACGCACACTGTCTGTGAGATTCTCACCCCAGTTATACTGTATCTGGGCTTGAGAGTCCTTTGTCTTTAGATACCAATAATGGTCCGGTGATGGCTGTCCCCTTGTGTCCGGTCCGGTGCTCAAAGTGTGAGTAGGTGCGAAGTGTAGACTAGATTGTCCGTTAATCCTTTTCCTTTGTCTTGTTTGGCTTTGGAAGCTCCTGGCTCTGACCAGTCTGTTCCCTCTTTGTGAGGTTTGTTTTGGGTTGAGCTCTTGCCCTGTAGAGGTGTTGCATCTGGTGTTTTGGGTTGGGGTGACCAGGGCCTTTAGATGCTAATGGCCCCCAGTTCACCCTTCCTTCTGGAATGTTCTGTCGGTTGAGAATGATGTGTTGCCTTTTTAAAGAAAATGTTTTTCATGGGATCCAAAAATTCCTCCTTTCCGGGGTCCGGGGACCCCTTCCAACTCTGGATAGAGGTTCTCGTATGGCCTCTCCCCAACTGGGAGACCCCCACCTTCCCCTCAGCTTAAACTAGAAATTACCACGCACACACATTTCAAAATCACACAGTTTAAACAGGTTTCTGGGGAAATGTCCCCTTCTTAGCTCGGGCAATCCGCAGCTTTCTGGGACCCTGCTGTGTCCTTGGGATCCTTGTGACCCTTACAGTCTGGTCTGACCTCCCTTACAAAAGTGATTAGTATATTTTTTTCAAAACTCCCACTAAATGCAGCTAATTTACCTGGCTAATGAAGAGGAAAGACAGGCTAGGGTCGTGAGAGTACAATACACTTAATAGAAAGCCATTCAGGTTTTATTAGAAACATTTAGAACTATTTTGATAAATAGTGTACACAATGGCATTGCAATTCTCATTGGGCAAGATTCTATACTTTTGACATTTTCCTGCCATCTTAAGGAGCTAACTTACAAGGATCAGACCTCACCCTCATCTATGAGGGTATTCAAAGAGAGGCATGTGGTCATACTGTCGGGAGCCATTAGTCTGTCCTCATTTTTCCCTGCATTCTCACTCGAGATAACTTTGATAAAGACAGTTTATAATAGAGATTTACACTCCATTTGTGTTGAGTCCTTGTAGGTACAGGTACTTCTTTTGAACCATTGGATTCTGCCACCCACCCACCACTCCCCACCACCCTACCCCACCCCTGAAAGGCTCAACCTCATATATGTATCTCCTGTATCTACATTAGCTAGATGTATTATGGAGCTAAAGACTATTAGAGTGAATGCACTGTACTTTTAATTTTCAGGGTTATTGTACTTTTGGAGCCCACTTTGGAGGTGTTATCCAAAGTAACCTTGCCATGTCATATTAATGAGGTTGTGATACATCCTAATCTGAAAGATTTGGACTGTAAATTTCAGCACTTATATTTAGGCATCCAGGAGACACTGATATTTAGGTATGATGAAAATGGACATCATAAGCCTGACTGAATTGAGGATCATTTGATTGCTAGAGACATTGGGCTAGAAATTCAGTAGGCTTTGCGCCCAGTTTTCACCCAAAGAGGGCTTTTGCGCCACTTGCTGAGATTGCGCCGATATTCAGCGCTGCGGTAATGGCGGCATTAGCCAGTAGCGCTGCGCAGCCACCGATGACGTCATCGGTGTGCGCAGTGCCCCGCTACCGCCCCGCTACCGGCCCGACCGCCATATTTAGTTGCGGCCGCCTCTTCTGCAGCGGCCGCAAACAGCGATCTGAAAATGGGGCCGTCCTGCAGCCTTAGTGGGGCGAGTTAAGGCGGAGGTGCGGCCAGCCGCTTTTTCGGCGGCCGCCTGCCCGCACCTCCTTCCCCGGCCTCCTCCACCACCCCCCCCCGCGGCATTGCCAGCTGTTTTCCGGGAGCCCGGCACTTCTCTGTGGTGCCGGGCTCATTTGCCGGCACTAGCGAGCGGCGATCTCGCTGTTGCAGGCACCTCCCCCTTAAGAGAGGGAGGAAGGCCTGCAGTACCGCAGCCTGCCGCTCCGCAGCGGGTGGCGCTGCGGCACCTAGCGCGCCGAAATTCAGTTTCAGCGCCCCAAGCAGGCGCGGCCACACCCTTGAATAGCGGCCGGCTTCGACTTGGGGCGCTGAAACTGAATTTCCGGCGGGCGCAAGTGGCTCCACGCGCAGCGGTAACTTCTGGGCGCAAGCGAGCTGGCGGGCCCAAACTGAATTTCTAGGCCATTATGTTTTCCATTATAGAGTAGTTGGAGGCTTCGTGGGTGGATATCTGTCATGTGGCAATAAGATTTTTTGTCTACTCTTTTCCAAAGCATTATAAATTACTTTTGGCCTTTGCTGAGGCTGAGATTAGCTGGCAGCATTACTGATAGTTGTTTATGTTGGGTGTGTTTAACACCATCAGTTCTTTTGGGCATTATTCCCTGCTTCCTGTGGTAAAACTGACTTGAAAGAGAATTAAAAAAGAGAATTTTAATTTACCTGGGAGAAAAATGAAAAAATAAAATGAGCGTTCCATTCTTCTTGCCTCTCTGCTGGTATTCTTTCCTCAGAAATCTACTGTTATTTCTACACATCTTGGATAATGCATGAGGGTGTCAGGAGGGAATGAGCACTGTAGTTGTACATCAGCAGCTTAGTTATTATATCTCATCTTCTGTTTCTAGTTCACTGGCTTTTATCTTTCTCTTAGGCTAACCTAGATAATTCTGACCTGCACGTTTGGGTTTTTGCTTCCTACTGATACCCAGACCTGACTTAGAATGTTCAATTCAATTATATTTTCCTCCATGTTTAGAATCTGCCCAGCTTTGCTAAGTTATCTTCAAGCTGGATCATATTTTTCCTCAATAAATTCATGTTGGAATTTTCAAATGTGATTCTAATCTTTCCTTGTTACCACTTAGGAAGATGAGGGATGGCTGCCTTTATAGATCTGATTGGGGTCCTTATTCTTTGTGATGTCACAGCCTCCTATATCTTGTAGGTGCCTGACTAACCCCATGGTGAAGATTTATGGATTAGGAGCGAAGAGAACTTTAGAAACAATCTCCGGGTAAGTGAAAAATCTCTTTAACCTGTTCATCTTGGCCTCTTTGTTATTTGGGGGGGGGGGGGTGCAATCACTTACTAGTATTTTTATCTTGATTAAAGCTTCTCTTAGCTGTACAGTGCTATGGACAGCATCTGGTAAAATGTTGAATTATTCAACATGGATACTGACTTGGGGCGAATAGATTGATTTGACAGCTTTTGTACCAAAAATTAGATGCACCAAGAACTGCTAACTGCATAGATTTTTCCAAAGGGAAAAACATGTAAAGGCTTGACTTGCATGTAAGGTTTTGATGAAGGATACAAGCTGTCAGTGCTCCAGGGCTGCTGAGTTTCTTGGATCAGTGCTATTTGTTATCCTGAAGTAGACAGTTATTAGAGTGTATGAACTGTAAATTAGTCTATATCTAGTATCCAAAGATACTACAATTCACATCCTTTCACATTTGTATCTAAACTATCATTAACCAATTTGTTTTGAAACTCCATAGAACTGAGATGTATCCATTGGTTATCCTGGTGTGCGCAAGAGAAGAATGATTGACAGTGGGACTTCACATTTGTCACATGAGTGAGCAAGATTTCATAACTCATTGACAAGTGGATTGTTATGGTTTATAGTTAAGAGAGGAATGGAAGAGGTGTTCCACTGACATTTGTAATTTTTTGTTTATACCAGACACTTACATAAAAACAAGTAATTTTGAGAAGTAATTTGGGATGAAAACCATGCATTACACGAGGACCCCGATTTTAACGCAACCCGCATGACAAGAATGGGGCGGATGAGCTGTTAAATTGGGAAAACAATTTCTCACTATGTTCCCGCTGGAAACTCGCTGGCCGCCATTTTTACGTGCAGCTGACGGAAGTCGCAAACACAGCCACCAGAAAGTGGCAGGTGCCTCGTAGATACAACAACAACTTGTATTTATATAGCACCTTTAATGTAGCAAAACATCCCAAGGCACGTCACAGGAGCGTTATCAAACAAAATTTGACACGAGCCACATAAAGAGAAATTAGGGCAGATGACAAAGAGGTTGGTTTTAAGGAGCGTCTTAAAGGAGGAAAGAGAGGTGGAGAGGTTTAGGCAGGGAATTCCAAGCTTAAAATCAGGGATGCTCAAGAGGCCAGAATTAGAGGAGCGCAAATAGAGAATCATAGAAATGTACGACAAAGAAGGAGACCATTTGGCCAATCGTGTCTGAACCGGCGAAAAAAGAGCTATCCAGCCTAATCCCACTTTCCAGCTCATGGTCCATAGCCCTGTAAGTTACGGCACTTTAAGGGCATATCCAAGTACTTTTTAAATGTGATGAGGGCTTCTGCCTCTACCACCACCAGTGAGTTCCAGACCCCCACCACCCTCTGGGGGAAGAAAGTTCTCCTCAACTCCCCTCTGATCCTTCTACCAATTACTTTAAATCTATGCCCCCTAGTTATTGACCTCTCTGCTCTATCCACTATCCAGGCCCCTCATAATTTTATACATCTCAATTAAGTCTCCCCTCAGCCTCCTCTGTTCCAAAGAAAACAACCCCAGCCTATCCAATCTTTCCTCATAGCAAATATTCTCCAGTCCTGGCAACGTCCTCCTAAATCTCCTCTGTACCCTCTCTAGTGCAATCACATCTTTCTTGTAATGTGGTGACCAGAACTATACGTAGTGCTCTAGCTGTGGTCTAACTAGTGTTTTATACAGTTCAAGCATAACCTCCCTGCTCTTATATTCTATGCCTCAGCTAAAAAAAGAAAGTATCCCGTGTATCTCGGGGGGGGCTGTGTGGCTGGAGTAGATTACAGAGATAGGGAGGGGTGAGGCCATGGAGGGATTTGAAAACAAGGATGAGAATTTTAAAATCGAGGCGTTGCTTAACCGGGAGCCAATGTAGGTCAGCGAGCACAGGGGTGATGGGTGAACGGGACTTGGTGCGAGTTAGGACACGGGCAGCCGAGTTTTAGATGACCTCAAGTTTACGTAGGGTAGAACATGGGAGGCAAGCCAGGAGTGCGATGAAATAGTCAAGTCTAGAGGTAACAAAGGCATGGATGTGGGTTTCAGCAGCAGATGAGCTGAGGCAGGGGCGGAGTCGGGCGATGTTACGGAGGTGGAAATAGGCGGTCTTAGTTACAACGTGCATATGTGCATATCGGAAGCTCATTTCATGGTCAAATATGGCACCAAGGTTGTGAACAGTGTGGTTCAACCTCAGACAGATGCTAGGGAGAGGGATGAAGTCGGTGGCTAGGGAACGGAGTTTGTGGCGAGGACCGAAGACAATGGCTTCGGTCTACCCAATATTTAGTTGGAGAAAATTTCTGCTCATCCAGAACTGGATGTCAGACAAGCAGTCTGACAATTTAGCAACAGTAGTCAAGAGAAGTGGTGGTGAGGTAGAGCTGGGTGTTGTCAGCATATATGTGGTAACTGACACTGTGTTTTCGGTCGAGGTCACCGAGGGGCAGCATGTTGATGAGAAATAGGGGCCTGATGCCATAATATCAACCCAATGCGATTTTAACTGGGTGGGTCAGAAGTGCTGCCAAATGGCAAACCTGCCGAGTAAAACTTAGTGGCATTGGCTTCATAAACTGACATAACTAGAAGCTGAAATTAAAGAGGCACCCACCGGGCACTATGGTCATTAGGATCTATATGCCACTGAATGCTGTGCATTTACAGAGCAGTTCTGTGCCTCCAGTTTGCTTGTTTATGATTTATTTTGCCCTTACCTACCCTCATCAAGCACCACTGCTTATCACAGGTGCTGTTTTTGCTTCACTCCTTTGCATGGATGAAGAGTTGGAGGAAGAGGAACAGCAGCAGCCTGAAGAACCAGAACAAGCAGCAGCTGGACTTGTTAGAAGACAGCTGGTGACAAGGGAGAGCTGCTTTTTGAAGGCCTTACCCAGCCCACAGAATCTATAGGCCGAGAGTTATTTACTTGGATATTTCTGAGGAGCAGTGCTGCAGGAATCTGTACTTCACCAGGCAAGCTGCTGCTGACCTATGCAGCCTGTTTCAGCAGGACCTACTGCGTGCTGGACCAGGGGCCCATGCTTTGCCAGTGGCTCTCAAAGGCACCACGACTCTTAATTTTTTTTTGCTACAGCCTCCTTCCAGGCTGCTATAGGGTACATTGTCCACTCTGCAGTGCACAGCTGTATTAAACAGGTCACCAATGCCCTCCTTGCCAGAGTAAATCAGTACATTATGTATTGTGTGTTCTATTGTGTGTTCTCCTCCCACCTGTGGTGGCGCTGTCACAGGAGATAAATGGTTGGGTGTTCTCGGTTAAGTTTAGCTCTCTTTGTTCGGAACTTTCCAGAACTTCCTTTCCTTCCAATAAAGCACTTCATGTTTGAATCTCTGAGTTCTGAGTCCTAAATTGTGTCTAGGTAGAAAGGTACCGACACAACAAGTGGCGACGAGGATCGGATGAATCTGTGTTGTGGGAACTTTCTTGTTTTCGACTACAAAAGACTCGGAACAGAGACGGGTGCAGTGAGTGAACAGAAATTTTAATTTGAAACGTGAGATGGCTACTATATTAGGAAACATCGGTGATTTTGATGAAAATGTGGGGCAATGGAGCGCATATACGGAACGTTTTGACTATTTTGTATTGGCGAATGCGGTGGCAAATGAAAAGGTCGTGCCAACCTTTTTGAGTGTAATCGGGCCAAAGACATTCAATTTACTTCGCAGCCTCGTGCAACCAGATAAGCCAGGAACTAAAACATATAAGCAACTAGTGGAAATTCTTGGAGCACATTTTTCACCAAAACCTATGGTTATTGCTGAGAGATTTAGATTTCACAAACGGAATCAAGAGGAGGAGGAATCAGTGACGATGTTTATTGCTGCTTTCAAAAGGTTATCAGAACACTGCGAGTTCAAGGAGGTGCTGAAGGACACCATTAGAGACAGACTCGTGTGTGGTCTGCAAAATGCAGCCACACAGAAGCGCCTTCATACTGAGGACAACCTTACTCTTGAAAAGGCCATTGAAGTTAGTATCTCCATGGAGATGGCGGAAAAGGAGGCTCACCAGTTGAGTGCAACAGGGAGAGTTCACAAGGTGTCATCTGAGCCTAAAGGTGCGCGGAACGGCACATGTTACCGTTGTGGGAAAACGGGCCATCACGCTAATGACTGCTGGTGTACGGAGCTGGAATGCCGAAATTGTGGCAAAAAGGGTCACATTGAACGCGCCTGTAGAGGTAAAAAAAGAACAGACAGAGCTGGGAAGCATGGAAGCAAAATGTCTGTATTTGGACAAGAGAGGAAAAAGAGTGTTCATTCAGTGCAGTATGATGGAACAAGCAAAACAGAGGGAAGCGACACCTCTGAGGAGGAAGAGGTGCACATACTGATGGTTGCAGGTGATTCAAATGGCTACTGGGTGTCACCAGTGGTGGAGGGACAATCAGTGCGGCTGGAGGTGGACACAGGCACGGCTGTGTCCCTTGTTTCAGACACTGTCTACAACAAAATGCTAAAGCATCTTACCCTTCAGCCAACAAACATTGTGCTAAAGACGTATACCGGTGAACCTGTGGCCATGAGAGGCACCATTGAGGTGACAGTTAAATTGAACGGACAGACTGCAAAACTGCCACTATATGTGGTAAAGGGAAATTACCCATCGCTACTGGGACGTGCGTGGCTAGAGAAAATCACGCTGGACTGGCCTGCAGTCCGCATGATGTAAAAAGGGGAGTCAGGTCTGACTGCAGTGTTAAACAAACATGCAGAACTCTTCAATGGGGAACTTGGGAGCATGAAAAATATCAGCGTGAGACTGGACATTAAACCTGACAGCAAGCCGAAGTTTCACAAAGTCCGACCTGTACCCTATGCAATTAGGCCAAAAGTTGAGGCTAACTTGGAGGCCTTAGTCGAGAATGGAGTCCTGGAGCCTGTGAGTGTGAGCAAATGGGCCACACCCATTGTTCCTGTCCTGAAAAAGGATGGATCTGTTCGAATCTGCGGGGATTTTAAAGTGACTATTAACCCGGTGCTGTCTGCGGAACAGTACCCTCTTCCCCTCATTGAGGATCTTTTTACGGGCCTGGCCGGAGGGCAAAAGTTCAGCAAAATAGATTTATGCCAGGCTTACCTACAAATGCATGTCGATGACAAATCAAAGGAGCTGCTGACAATTGTGACACACAAGGGGCTATACAGGTACTGCCGCCTTCCGTTTGGAATTACGTCGGCCCCCGCTCTATTCCAAAGGGCAATGGATCAGATTTTGAGTGGACTGCCAGGAGTCCAGTGCTACCTGGACGACATCCTTGTCACTGGGACAAATGAGGAGGATCATTTTCTGAACTTGGATGCGACACTACAATGAGTGAAAGAGTACGGACTCAGAGTTTGTAAAGACAAATGTCAATTCTTTCAGTCTTCAGTTGAGTACCTGGGGCATGTGATTGACGCTACTGGCCTGCATAAGGCGCCGTCAAAGGTCAAGGCGATCGTGGAGGCCCCAGCACTCCAGAATGTGAGCCAGTTATGTTCATTTCTGGGGCTATTTAACTACTATGGGAAGTTTATTCCAGACTTAACAACATTGTTGAAGCCATTACATCAGTTGCTATGTCAAGGTAAAACATGGAAATGGACTGAACTGTGCAACGAAGCTTTCGCCCAAGCAAAGAAAGCATTGCTGAAATCGGAGGTCCTGACACACTTCGACCCAAAGCTACCCGTGCAGCTAGCATGTGATGCATCACCATACGGTGTGGGAGCAGTCATATCCCACATCATGCCTTCGGGTGAAGAGAAACCTATCCCCTTCGCATCACGCACCTTGAACAAGGCCGAGAGTAACTATGCGCAGATCGAGCGCGAGGCCTTGGGAATCGTTTTTGGAATTCGAAAATTTCATCAGTACCTGTTTGGGAGAAGGTTCACACTCCTGATGGACCACCGTCCATTGACTTCAATCTTCGGGCCCCACACCGGAATTCCGTCTCTCGCTGCAAGCAGGATGCAAAGGTGGGCTTTACTGTTGTCAGGACACACATACGACATCAAACATCGCAAATCAGACTTGCACGGCAACGCAGACGGTCTCTCAAGGCTACCCTTGCCTGTTACTCCCCCAGAGCCTCGTCAGATAGATATCTTTAGACAAGTGGAGGGAGCACCTGTCACTGCAGTTCAGGTGCGAAGGTACACCCGCAACGATCCAGTCCTGCCTGAGGTAATGGACAATGTCATTCGAGGGAGAGCTATAGGAGATTCTCCTAGTTTGAAACCTTACGTTTCAAAAAGAAATGAGCTCTCCGTCCAGGCAGGTTGTCTTCTTTGGGGACGCCGTGTCGTCATTCCGCCACCTCTGAGGGAACCTATACTGCAACAACTTCATACAGGCCACAGTGGGATGGTTCGGATGAAGGAAATGGCAAGAAGCTACTTCTGGTGGCCAGGTCTCGATGGGAATATTGAGGAGAAAGCCAAAACATGTTCCCCATGTCAAAGGGTCTGGAATGTTCCACAGCTGGCAACCTTACACCCCTGGGATTGGCCTGCAGAAGTGTGGCAGTGAGTACATGTGGACTTCGCCGGTCCTTTCGAAGAGAAGATGTTTATGGTGGTTGTAGATGCTCGTAGCAAGTGGCCGGAGGTCGCTGTGATGAGGTCTACCACGGCAGAGAAAACAATTGAGAAACTTGGTGAGATGTTCAGCCGTTATGGCTCACCGGAACAACTCGTAAGTGACAACGGTCCACAATTTGTATCACAGGAGTTTGCAACCTTCCTGCATGTGAATGGTGTCCAACACATCAGGTCTGCGCCCTATCATCCCTCTACTAACGGCCAGGCAGAAAGGTTCGTGCAAACTTTGAAGCACGCCTTGAAGGCATCGCTAGGTCAGGGCTCAATCCACCAACGTCTGAACAGCTTCCTGTTGTCCTACAGGAACGAGCCGCATGCCACAACCAAAACTTCCCCCGCTTCGCTCATGATGAAGAGGCAGTTGCGGACAAGTTTTGACTTACTCAAACCTCCAAGGGCAGAGCAGGTTGTCCATCGTCAACAACAAGCTCAAGTTGAAAAGAGAGAGAAAAGAGCCAAGGAGAGACGGTTTCATCTGGGAGAGCACGTCCTAGCTCGAAACTACAACACAGGACCGAAATGGATTCCTGCTACGGTGATCGCGCAGACGGGCCCTGTGTCTTACACGGTTGAGACTGCTGAGGACGACATCTGGAGAAGACACACAGATCAACTGTTGCTAGGAGCAGAGACAGCCACAGTTGCTCCAACGGCTGGTTGGCCTGAACTGTTTCCGGATGATACCACAAACCAGCATCCCTTGCCACAGTGCTCTTCTCCAACACAGGAAGTCAAAGAGACTGTTCCACCTGTGCAAACTCCTGACTTTCAACTGACACAGGCACCTTCTCCATCTAGGCCTGTGTCAATGCCTACTGCTGTGGAAGCCAGCGATGACCGCCGGTATCCTGTCAGAGAGCGGCGGCCTCCAAGACGCTTGGATCTGTAGGCTTAGCGACTTACCCACAAGACTGGGGCAGAATAAACCCCAGGGTGAAGTCAGGGTTTGAGGCAGTCTACCTCTACCCTTGGTTAGTTGAGTGCATTGAAAGTAACTTACCTGTTGAGGAATAATGTGGACCTTCCATTTAAGAGGGGAGGAAATGTTATGTATTGTGTGTTCTATTGTGTGTTCTCCTCCCACCTGTGGTGGCGCTGTCACAGGAGATAAATGGTTGGGTGTTCTCGGTTAAGTTTAGATCTCTTTGTTCGGAACTTTCCAGAACTTCCTTTCCTTCCAATAAAGCACTTCATATTTGAATCTCTGAGTTCTGAGTCCTAAATTGTGTCTAGGTAGAAAGGTACCGACACAACAATTACCTTTACAATGGATGCCAACATCAAGAATGAGAGAGCTCTTGGATTTTCAGCAGTGGTCGGCTTCTCTTGTGTCCAGTGCATAATAGATGGCACTCATGTAGCTGTCAAGGCACCAGAAAAGGAGCCCACAGTTGTATGACTATGGAGGGCTTCCAGTCCAACAATGTTCAACTAATGTATGATCACTGCAGAAGAAGAATGCAGGTCTGCGGAAGTTATGCTGGCAGCTGCCATGATGCCTTCATTATGCGACCCTCATGCATTACCCCATTTTTCGATCCATCCAGATGTCAGAAGATGGCTGTTAGGGGACAAGTTATACCTCCTCCACATCTGGCTGATGATACCCCTCTACATAGGCAACACAGGTGCAGTGAAAGCCATGGGACCACCAGGAACATTGTGGAGCATACCATGGCATTCTGAAGCAAAGTTTCAGGTGCCTTGATCGCTCTGGCGGCTCCCTACAACATGGCCCAGAAAAAGCAGGTTACATCATTGTAGTTTGCTGCATTTGCCACAACCTGACAATGCAGAGGATTGAAGTTGGAAAAGGCACAGCAACAAAAAGATGCATTGTTAGAAAAGGAAGAATTGGATGAAGGCGAGGGAGAACCATAAGAAGGAGGGACAGCAGAACAATTTGTAGCTAGACAAGCCAGGGAGAAGTTGATAGAGCAACACTCTCAGTGACCTCCTCAGTCGCCTTACCAGAAATGTCAGAAAAAGTATTAACAGTGCTTATTATCTGTGATATCCGAGTGGTAAGGTCAGAAACTGAGAGAAGCGAGATATTAGGAACAAAACCCAACTGTTTATTTACACGGTGTAGCAGAGGAACATATCTCTTACAAGCTGGAAGCCAGGCACATTTCTTACTGCACGAGCCAAGATGGAGGATCAACCTCTGAGTCATACCCATAATGCAATGCCACATTACTGTGTTAACTGGTGTACCAGGACATTGAATACATGACCCATTACCTTAAATACTGGTGAATGTGAACCCTTATTATTTGGCTCCATCTGGTGGATAACTTAAACATTACATCCCAGATTACTATATCCCTCCCCTCTTAAGTTGAACATTAATTTCTTAACAACATTCTTAAAAAGTCCCATAAGGAAACTCCTTTAACGGTAGTCCATACTGAACGAATCTAGCAGGTCGTTATCAATCTCTCTGGCGGCTTGTGAGGCCTTGGTGAACGTCTTACAGTCAAGTCCCTGCTTGGTTGTGGTAGAGCCACCTGCTGCTCCTGAGCAGTACTCAGAGTATCTGACTCTGCTACGATGGTTTCCTCTTGATGAAGGGGTCCAGGTGGAACTGGCTCTGTTCGTGGTGGTGGTAGCACCGATGCATTTGGATAACTGGGGGCCAACTTGTCCTCCGACATCTCCTCTGGAACCTCCATTTCGATTTCCCCTTGTCTGGTCAGTATCTGATCTACATGTCTGCGTACTACCTGACCAGTTCCCACCATGACCGTATATGATACTGGACCGGTCATTGAGTCTATGACACCAGGAATCCATTTTGGACCATAACTGAAATTCCTGGTAAGGACTGCATCTCCTTCTCCAAAACTGCAGCTCTTTGTCCTTCTGTCATGGTTCTCCTTTTGTTTGATTTGTCGGTTTTCCACCTTCCTTTTTAGATCTGGGTGAACCAGGTCAAGAGTGGAGCGTAGTCGACATCCTAACAACAGCTCAGCAGGAGAGAGTCCTGTGGTAGATTGAGGTGTTATTCTGTAGCTGAATAGAACTCGTGACACCTTGGCTGCCAAACTCCCTTCCGCACTTTTTTTCATCATCTCCTTAAATGTTTGTACGGCTCTCTCTGCAAGTCCATTTGAAGACGGATGATATGGAGCTGAGGTTACGTGCACTATGCCATTGTTTCTCATGAACTCTTTTGTTTCTGTACTCACAAAACACGTGGCATTGTCACTTACTACGATCTCCGATAGCCCTTGATTACTAAAACTCCTACGCAGGCAGTCTATAGTAACAGTAGATGAAGCAAAATTTACAGGATAAACATCCATCCATTTGGAATGGGCATCAATGATTATGAGGAACATCTTTCCCATGAATGGACCCGCATAATCTACATGTAATCTTCTCCATGGTTTATCCGGCCACTCCCGGGGTGGAGAGGAGCCGCTGCTGGTGCCTTCCTGTGTACTTGACAAGTGCTGCATGGCTTGACTAGATTTTCTATCTCCTCATCTAGCTTTGGCCACCACAAGTAACTCCTTGCCAAGGCTTTCATACGCGAAACTCCAGGATGACACTGATGTAGTTGCCCCAGGATAGACTGTCGTGCTGGCTGTGGAATAATCACTCGTGCTTCCCACAACACGCAACCATCCTGCACACTCAGCTCTGTCTTCCTGACACTGTAAGGTGTGAAATCAGTCCCCTCCGGATGCTGTGGCCATCCCCTCATCACATACTCTCGGACTCTAGACAGTACTGGATCTTTACCGGTCCATGTCCCTACTTGTTCTGCGGTCACAATTGCCGTGTCCGTGTCCTCCAACATCAAAACTCTGTCCTCTGGAGCTGCACGGATAGGTGTACCTGGCAGTGGAAGATGGCTCAAGGCATCTGCGTTCCCATGGTACTTGCCCGCCTTGTAAACGATGACATACTCATATGCCCTCAACGTCACTGCCCACCTCTGGATCCGGGGTGACACCATCTGTGGTACTGCTTTCCTTTCA
Source organism: Somniosus microcephalus (assembly GCF_052327205.1). Lineage (NCBI taxonomy): Eukaryota > Metazoa > Chordata > Chondrichthyes > Squaliformes > Somniosidae > Somniosus > Somniosus microcephalus. The sequence continues at coordinate 93,693,352 of NC_140993.1, read as the reverse complement.
TTAAAAAGAGATAGAAGAGGTTTATGATCGGTGCATATGGTGAATTTCCTGCCATATATGTACTTGTGAAACCTCTGTAACCCAAACATTACTGCTAACCCCTCTTTATCTAACTGGGAATAGTTTTTTTCCGCTGGTGTCAGAGTTCGAGACATAAACCCTATTGGTCTTTCTGTTCCATCTTCCAAGCTGTGTGAAAGAACCACCCCCACCCCGTAAGGTGAAGCATCACAAGAGAGAATGATGTCTTTCTCTGCATTGTAGTGAACCAGCACATCCGAGGACAGCATCAGATTCTTGGACTGTTCAAATGAAACCCTCTGTTCCTCTTCCCACTGCCACTGTGTCTCCTTGCGCAGAAGTTTGTGAAGAGGTGCTAACACTGTTGCCAAGTTTGGTAACAATCTGTTATAATAGTTTAGCAGTCCCAGGTAAGCTTTTAACTCAGTCACATTGGTAGGAGCTGGGGCCTCCTGCAGTGCTTGTACCTTCTCCTTGATTGGATGTAGCCCGGTGGTGTCCACTCTGTGTCCGAGGAACACGGCCTCATTCCCCAGGAAAGTGCACTTACTCCTCTTGAGCCGTAACCCAGCCTTATCCAATCTTTGTAGTACCTCTCTCAGAGTGCTCAGATGCTCCTGGTCAGTTCTTCCCGTCACCAGAATGTCATCCAGATAGATTGAAACATGTGGGATCCCTTGCAGTACACCCTCGATAGTCCTCTGGAAAATAGCTGGACTAGATGAGACACCGAATGGTAAGCGGTTATAGGTAAACAAACCCTTGTGTGTATTTATGGTTACATACTTCTTGGATTCCTCATCTAGTGTAATCTGCAAGTATGCATGACTCATATCCAGCTTCGTGAATTTCTTCCCTCCAGCCAGGTTTGCAAAGAGATCCTCTGTTTTGGGAATAGGATACTGTTCTAGTTTAGACACCCTATTTACTGTCAATTTATAATCTCCACAGAGTCTTACCGAATTGTCCGGTTTTAAAACAGGTACAATGGGAGCTGCCCATTCTGAACATTTCACGGGTTACAGTATGTTCTCTCTCAAAAGACAGTCAAGCTCAGCCTCTACCTTCGGTTTCATGGCATACGGCACAGGTCGTTGTTTAAAAAACCTTGGCAGTGCCTCCTTGTCTACATAAATCTTAGCTGGGGGGCCATTAAATGTGCCAAGTTGTTCCTTGAACACGTTCTCATGTTCAATCAACACTTCTTGCAAAGACAACTGTTTGCCTCCCTCTGTTCGATTTATTGCTCCCCAATCTAATTTAAGTTCTTCTATCCAGCCCCGACCTAACAGGTTTGGTCCGGAACCAGATACTACAACTACAGGTAGCTGTTCCACTGTGTCCCTGTGTTGCACAGTTACAGTAGCTGTAACCAATGTCACCACTCGTTCACTGGTATATGTTTTAAGCTGCATAGAGCAAGACTTTAACTCTGGAACTTTTGCACGGTTCCACAATTTTGAATACTCCTCCCTGTTCATTATGGTTACGCCACATCCTGTATCCACTTCAAAGTTGACCGTAGAGTCATTTACTGTCAGTTGCAAAGTGATAGGATCCACTTTTGGAATGTTCTCTACCATACTATGCATTATGAACATGTCGTCTTCTTTCTCAGCTTCTCCGCTGATGTGATGTGCTCCCTGTTTTTTCACTTCTCTTCCTAGGTTTTGCTTTCCTCCCCCTTTTGATTTGTATTCCTCCACAATTGCTTTTGCCCTGCATGCATGTTTTATGTGCCCTTTTTTCCCACACTTGTGGCACTTTTCCTCCAGAAACCTGCATTCCCTCGCCAGGTGATCACCCTTGCATCTATAACATGCCTTTACATGTTCACATTGTGGTTTCTGACGCATATTTAACTTGTGCACAACAACCTGACCTGCAACTTGCTTTGTAGTAGCCCAGTCTGAACCTTGTATTTCTTTTACATCTCGGTTCGCTGTCTCTATGGCTTGAGCAAGTTCCAACGCTTTTTCATACGTAAGCCCAGTCTCGGACAATAATCTCTGCTGCATTCGATCATCCATTATCCCGCAAACTAGCCTATCTCTCAGCATGTCTTTCAGGTTGTTTCCGTAATTGCAATCATGCGCCAATTTCCGCAACACCGCTGCATAATCCAATACAGTCTCTCCTGGTTTTCTGTTCCGTGAATTAAATTTGAAATGCTGTACAATCTCACTCGGTCTGGGATTGAAATGGTCCTTTAGCAAGGCCACTAAGTTAGCAAATGATCTGTTTCCAGGCTTTGCAGGACTGCATAAGTTTCTCATTAAACTATACGTCTGACTTTCCATGGAAGTGAGTAAAATAGCTCTTCTTTTTCCGACATCATTTATATCATTTGCTTCAAAGAAATGCATCAACACCTCGCAGTATTCATCCCAGGTCTGCGTCTGACATTCAAAAGCAGAGATCTTTCCTACCGTAGCAGCCATGATCCGTTATTCAGTGCTCTTTTATTTTTTTTCTTCGTCAAGATGTGATCTGTTGATCCTCGTCGCCAATATGTGATCTGTTGATCCTTGTCGCCAATATGTGATATCCGAGTGGTAAGGTCAGAAACTGAGAGAAGCGAGATATTAGGAACAAAACCCAACTGTTTATTTACACGGTGTAGCAGAGGAACATATCTCTTACAAGCTGGAAGCCAGGCACATTTCTTACTGCACAAGCCAAGATGGAGGATCAACCTGTGAGTCATACCCATAATGCAATGCAGTGTTAACTGGTGTACCAGGACATTGAATACATGACCCATTACCTTAAATACTGGTGAATGTGAACCCTTAATATTTGGCTCCATCTGGTGGATAACTTAAACATTACATCCCAGATTACTATATTATCCCTTCACCACTCCCTTGATTCTGAATTGAACGACATTGAAACCATTCAGCCAACCTCTATGTCAATGAAATTCTGACAATGCAGACTAAGCAGCTGTAATGAGAAGAAACTATAGACCAAAACTGAAAATGTATAAATGTGTTGATCTTAATTCCAAACACAATAGTGTAGTGAATTATTTTGTCACCCAAGTGATCAATCCATGGTGCTTTATTTAAAAGAAGATTTACTAACCACTACTCCTATGAGGTGCTCCCTCAGTGGCTTCAGCAGAATTGATGGAAGGCTGCTGTTGCTCATGTGGGGACACTTGAGATGTTTGTGGCTGTGGGAGCTGGACCACTTTGGCTACTACCGAAGCAGTTTGGCCCAGCTAGATTGCTTTCACCATGGTTGGTATTGGTTGAGGGGGTGGCGCGGAATCAGACATGCTGACATCCTGAGAGAGGGCAATGTACAAACATATAAAAACAAAACATTCCTTTGTTGGCTACTGTGAAAGGAACAAGTAAGTGGTGATTGTGTAATTGTAAAGGGAATGAGAAGTGGTATAGTGAACCTTATGTTGGGCGATGAAATATATGGTAGAGGGCAGTGAATTGTTGAGAGGGGTGGGGGGAAAGGACTGGTGCCAAGTGTACTTGAAATAGCTGTGAGAAATTAAGAGCTGTACTCACTCTTGCTAGTCTTGTGAGGTTATTGAAATGCTTCCTGCACTGGATCTAGGTCCTGGGGCTGAATGCACCTGGAGGTGGCAACCTCAACAATCGTTCTCCATGCCTAGTGGATGACGTTTGGGGCTCTTCCTGGCGCTAGCTGGGACCTCCAGGGAGGCCTCAGGGAACCTGGGGCCATGCCTGTGGCTTATGCTGACTCAAATTCTTGCTGCACCACTCCAACATCGAAATCTTGCAGAAGGGACTGCAACCTCACTTTAAGAGATGCTTTTGCACTTTAAATAGGCTTCTGACTTACTCACCGGAAATTGCTCTCTGGCTGGTCAGCGAATTGAGTGGGAAACCTTATGAGGCCCAGAAGTTAAAATAACCTGAGCCTGTTTTTGGCTGCAGTGCGTGAGCTTTGAACTGATACCAAAGTCTACCCACCAAAAACTGGCCTGGAGTTCAAATCAAAAGTCTGTACAGGGGGAGAAATTTGGTTGGTTAGCATCTCCCATTATCGCCTCCAGGGGGCGATAACGACTTACTGAATGGGCGCGGTGAGATGAACGACTCCCGCTAACTTGGCTGAGAGGTTTGCGGCGACGGTAACACTTTGCGTCACGATCTCCTGCGCCCGGAGATCATGACATCCACCCCCTGCAGCATCGCCGAGCACAGACACCGGCAGCTGCAGGAGGTGTTGTTCGGGAGACTGGGAGCTTCAGAGGCTCAAATAAAAGGAGTAGGAGAAAAATTTTAACAATGCTACAAGTGATGTTTTTCGATTGCTCCTGGGCCACGATCGATTAGCCTGGCACTCTGCTGGAGTGCATGGGGCTGATTGGGCCGGATCGCAGATGCCGTCGGGGACCAGCTAACTGCTCCCAATGCAGAGCCTGCAGTGATGGCCCTTCCCTTTAAGGGAGGGAAGGGGCCTCAGATCGCGGCAGTGCTACGCGGGATATTGTGCAGTGCTGCACCACTACCGCCCCGCCTACTTCCTGTAGCGCTCTAGGAAGGAAGTGGAGCGCTTGATTTAGCGCTCCACTTCCTTCCTGGAGCGCAAACACCGAATTTTGAAAAAGCTGGGAATCATTAGCGCCTGGTGCTAAGTTTCCCAGCTTTCAAAAGTTAGCGCCCCAAACGGGGCAATACTGAATTTCTGCCCCTATAGGTTGTAAGAGCAGTCATGATATAGTTCTCTAATCACTAATTCCTATGTGGATATGTTCTTCCCCACACAGCATTGATTTTTCTTTTATTCAATTAATTCTGTGGCAATGTATTGTACTGACATTATTGCATCGTATAAAGATGTATACAAAGCTTATTGTTTTTTCAACTGGCTGAAATAACTTAGCAGGTTTCCATGAGGAACCATGGCAACTGTTGAGTGTTTGTAGAGTAAAATCTTGATCCAAAAAAAAGCACTTTACAGCCAATTAAGTACTTTTTGAAATGTAGCCACTGTTGTAATGTAGGAAACGTGGCAGTCAATCTGCGCACAGCAGGCTCCCACAAACAGCAATGTGATAATGACCAGATAATCTGTTTTTGTTATGTTGATTGAGGGATGAATATTGGCCAGGACACTGGGGATAACTCTCCTGCTTTCTTTCAAAATAGTTCCATAGGATCTTTTATGTCCACCTGAGAGAGCAGACAGGGCCTTGGTTTAATGTTTTATCTGAAAGACGGCACCGCCAACAGTGCAGCACCCCCTCAGTACTGCGTTTGAGTGTCAGCCTAGATTTTTGTGCTCAAGCCTCTGAAGTGGGATTTAAACCCACAACCTTCTGACTCCAAGGCGAGAGTGCTACCAACTGAGCCACAGCTGACACCGTAAGCTGTTGCTGTAAATGGAAATGCACAGCTCCTCTGATGGCTGTGTTGGCAAAAACCAACTGCTTGATCATACAGAGCAGAAGGTCTTTGGTTCAATTCCTGAGCTTCGCAGAGCAGACTGGTGTCATCCTCACTGTCCATGGATTAGCGAGGAGAAAATCAGTCAGGGCTTCTATTTCTGATCACAATCCAGTGCTCCCTACTGGAAAGTGAAAGTGTAGATATAACAGGTGAGAACAGCACCAGGCTAAATTTAATGCCCAATAGATTATAACTCACTATTTAGCGTGACACAAAGTATTGGTCATTCGTGTGAGGTACCCACTGGACATGGTATTAGAATGTAACTGGTATCTGTGGAACCATACTCAACATGAGACCAGGGGCTGGATTTTCCTGCTAGTGGACTGGACTTTCCAACCTGCAGCATCCTCAATGAACTTTCCTAGGTTGAGGGTTATTGGCCATTCGGGTAGGAGCCTGGTGAAATCCCTGCCATGAAGAAGAAGCCCACTGCTGCGAGGGTGAGAAATCTCACTGCAACACCAGAAGAGGCAATCAGGAATTTAAAGGGATTGTAGAGCCCCAAAGAGGAGAAGGAGAAATGCTTTGAGGGTAAAATGACAAACGAGGAGGTCTCCACCAGCATCTCTCCCTCCATTTGCAAACATCAGGGCCATTACAGCCACCTTTCACCAAGAGGTCCTGGATACTGAACCCGACCTTCATCGTCGCTGGGTCAAAATCCTGGAACTCCTTCCCTAACAGCACTGTGGGAGTTCCTTCACCACACACACTGTGGCGGTTTAAGAAGGCGGCTCCCCACCACCTTCTCAAGGGCAATTAGTGATGGGCAATAAATGCTGGCCTTGCCAGTGATGCCCACATTCCGTGAACGAATAAAAAAAAAATTTGAGGCCGAACAGCAGGGAAAAAATCAGCCCAGAGACTTCAGGCGAGGAGGATGGGGGAATTGAGGAGAAACACATCTTCAGCACTGCAGGAAAGCATATTGGGAATTTACATACCCTGTCTCCCCTTCCATTATTTTCCACACACCCAAATTCCTAAAGTGTGCTACTTGGGAAGACTGATGATGAAAATTTATCTCCCACTTGTGGTTCATAGTGTAGTTAGTAATATTTTCTCTTTGATATCCAGAATATTTTATCAAGATACATCTTAACTGTATTACATTAATAAATAAATGACTGTACAAAATAACTGACATGTATACAACTGTAAAGGTCATTTGCTGTAAGTACTGTATGAATTGTCTCTAATGTAAATGCAAACGTTTTCACATTTTGCTTCTATTGTCTGAGTTCCTCATCTTTTACTGTAGCCACAGGCATTCTTTTTACTTTGACCTATTACTATAAGTATAGCGTGTTTGCAAATGTCATGTTTGTTATTGTTAATGACTGTCTCTGCTGTCTGCAAATGAAAAACTCCATTACAGAATTTTCAAATTTAAACAGAGACCAATTAACGGTTGCTATTTACTTTGAGAAAATAGGTTTAATACCAGTGAGAGACATTTGCACTAATTTCTTTATTCCAAAACTTCCATGCGTTCATTGTCTGTATCTGTTATTTCATTGATCGTAGTGTTACATTGGATCTTTTTCTAATGTAATCTGGAAATCCTGTTTGTAGGGCAGTAATCCTGATTTACTGGGAACTATCAAATGACTATTTACAATTGAAGTAGTTGCCATTTAGTGACATGGCTGAAGTTACCCAGAAATCCTGTGATGCAAGAGAAGAAATTTTGAGCAAGGTCGGACATATTGGGATCAGAGGGTGTTATATGTGTGAAATATCATTACCTTCGTAGACTTTGCAATTTTCTAATGATCAAATAAGTACTTTAATAGTTTTATTATTGACAGTATGTGTATTATTTAATTTACTGTATCTACCTTAACACTGCAGTACAATTCGGAAGTCTTAAAGTAAGGTTGTGAATTCAAGTCCCACTCCAGGGACTTGAGCACAAAACCGAGGCTGACACACCAGTGCAGTGCAGTTGGAGGTGTATTCTTTCAGATGAGATGTTAAACCGAGGCCTCGTCTACCCTGTCATGTGGATGTAAAAGATCCCATGCCACTATTCAAAGAAGGGCAGGGGATTTCTCCCTGGTGCCTTGGCCAATGTTTATCCTTCAACCAACACCTAAAAAACACAGATTTTCATGGGGACCTGGAGTCTGGACAGGAGTGATGGGTGAGTGGGACTTGGTGCAGGATAGGTTACTGGCAAAAGCGTTTTGGATGAGCTGAAGTTTACGGAGAATGGGAAGGTGGCTAGGAGAACATTGGAATAGTCGAGACTGGAGGTGACACAGGCAGGGATGAGGGCTGAGGTAAGGACGAAGATGGGTGACATTAGGGAGGAAGTAAACGGTTGTTGCGATGAAGAGAATATGGTGTTGGAATCTCAGCTGGGGGTTGAATAGGAGGTCAAAGTTGCAAACTGGGGATTGAATAGGAGGCCAAATTTGCAAACCTCTGCCTGAGACAGTGGCCGGAGAGTGGCATGGAATCAATGGCAAGTGTACGAAATTTGTGGTGAGGGGCTCAAAATGTCTGAATCACTGTGGGCAAAGCCACAGAACATAGTGGTGAAATAAGATGCCTCATTATCTAGGCTTTCACTTGAAGAATGGTTACTTGAGTTCGGCACTAGAAGCTAGAAATGCACCACAACACCTTCAGAAAGGAAGAACAGGGAGGAAGGAAAGACCAATGTGTATGTTAACAGTTGTGTTGATTATTCCGGCTGTTTTATTACATTTGAAGTAATATACTCAAGCATAATAACTATTAATATTTTAGAAGTTCTCCCTTCACAGCTGATAGATTCAAGGGACAGTTTCCTAAACTGAAATTATTAACCTATTTAAATATTGCAGAGACAGTGGACACATAGGGGAAGATTCATTCTGTGCAGTATATGTAGCAAATTTATGAATATACTTATAAAACATATGTTTATGATTTGTGCACATAACACAGAAGAAATTTCCTTGATGTGAAGTTTACTGTTTAACCCTTTGAGTACTCAATTTCTCTAGTACTTTCTGAAAATGCACAAGTACAATCAATACTACAACTGCTACAGAAAAAAAACAATACTTTCTCACTTTTTGAGTGCAGGAGGACACAAAAGAATTCCATGATTACATAGAATTTACAGTTCAGAAACAAGCCATTCAGCCCAACTGGTCCATGCCGATTTACGTAAGAAAACTACTAGGCACTTGGTCTGAGTATTAAACAAGGCTTTAATCAACTGTTTCACAACATGGAGGTCTAGTTGTCCTTCACTAGTTCCTGTTTACAAAATGTCCTGAGCAAGCTGGGCCCGTGCCCGAGTATTTATACTCTCCCTGGACAGCGCCACCAGCAGGCCACCCAGTATTATTTCGTAAGTCATTTCTACATGAATGGCAAGATTCATGTCATTCTTCCCGCTTGAAAGATTGGAAGTCTGGCAGCTTCTTTCTACCGAATTAGTTGGACTAAGAATAGAGGCAGTTGTTTGGATCTCCATCAGTGGCCGGAAGGCACGTCTCCTCGGACCGTGTTTTGGTCCCTGGGTCGCTTAGTTCGTACCAGCGGGCTGGCAGAGTCCGTGTCACCTTGATCAACCTGAGGGGGACTGGGGAGATCGTGGCTCCGGGTGCGTTTGGATCTCTGTTGGTGGCCAGAAGGCACGTCTCCTCGGACCGTGTTTTGGTCCCTGGGTCGCTTAGTTCGTACCAGCGGGCTGGCAGAGTCCGTGTCGCCTTGATCGACCTGAGGGGGACCGGGGAGATCGTGGCTCCAGGTGCGGGCCCCCACAAGCGCGGGCCCTCACAGGCGCAGAGCTGGCTTCACCCTGCCCAGTAACCGGTGACTGACTGGCGTCCTGGCTTCGGGTGGCCATCCCGCGGGGAGCGCTCTGTTCCCCGGGTTGATCCAACGGAATAGCTGGCAGATCCCTTGACGTCCTGGGTAGGGCGTCATCCTCAGAGGAGCGCAGGGTATCAGCATCATTAATACGAATCCCACCATTGATTGGGTCCGTGGGACTGGTTGGGCAGGGAGCCAGATCCCAAAGTGACATTGCAGATTCTCGGCCATCAGGGTACCGCACGTATGCGTACGTGGGATTGACATCCGTCAGTTCCACTTCGTCGATGAGGGGATCACTCTTAGAGGATCGGACAAATCTTCGGAGCAGCACGGGGCCAGGAGCTGTCAACCATGATAGTAGGGATGTCCCATGAGTGGAGCGACGCTGGAACCCGAAGAATCGTTCGTGAGGAGTAGTGTTGGCGGATGTCGAAAGAAGAGACCTGATGGAATGCAATGCGTCAGGGAGCATAGTTTCCCACTGCTGGTCTGATAGGTTGTGTGACCTCAGTGCAATGACGAACAACATTCCAAATGATAGCGTTGTATCTCTCAACCTGTCCGTTTCCAATAGGATGATATGGTGTCGTTCTACTTGTGGCGATTCCCCGTTGGGAAAGATAACTTTTGAGTTCGCTTGACATGAAGGAGGGACCCCGATCAGAGTGGATGATATTGGCCATACCGCAAAGGGAAAAGACCTGATTGAGGCATTTGATTACTGTGGAAGTAAGCATATTGGAACAGGGGAAAGCAAAGGGAAAGCGTGAATATTCGTCCACCATAGTAAGCAAGTAGGTGTTTCGCATTGAGGAAGGCAGTGGCCCTTTAAAGTCAGTGCTCAGTTGCTGCATAGGCTGTGTAGCGTGTATGAGTGAGTCATCCGACGGATGGAAGAATTGCGGTTTTAATTCGCGCAAATTCTACAAGTGGAGCATGTTCTTCTCACGTCTTCCGTAGAAAATGGGAGATTTTTAGATTGCACGAAGTGTAACATGCGGGTAATGCCAGGATGGCATAAGTCAGTATGAAGATCCGCAAGAGTCGAAGTTGACATGGAAGAGCAGAATGCACGCGTGAGGGTATCCGGGGCCACATTCTCTTTGCTGGGTCGATAATGTATGGTGTAGCCAAAGGCGGCCAATTCCATCCTCCAGAGCTGTATTTTGTTATTATTGATCTTAGTGCGTTTCCGGTTATCCAGCATAAAGGCCACGGAGCGCTGAGCGGTAATAAGCATGAAATGGCGACGAGCGAGAAAATGACTCCATTTACATACTGCTTCGATGATAGCTGTAGCCTCCTTCTCGACAGGAGGATAATGGAGCTCGCTACCCTGCAAAGTTCTGGACAGAAATGCAACGGGTTGACCACCTTGATTCAAGGTAGCCGACATCGCCACCTCCGATGCATTGCACTCGACCACGAAAGGGAGATTTTCATCGATGGAACAAAGCGTGGCTTTTTCCAGTTGTTGCTTGAGGAGGTTGAAAGCTGAAATAGCTGTTGCCGCCAACGGAAATGACTTCGCGTGAAGCAGGGGCTGGATTTTGTCAGAAAAGTGGGGTATCCACCGCATAATAGGCGAACATGCCGAGTGCCCGACAAAGAGAGCCGAGATTCGTAGGAGGAGGGAGCTTCTGAAGTGGTCGAAGTCATAGAAACGTAGAAACATAGAAGATAGGAGCAGGAGTAGGCCATTCGGCCCCTCGAGCCTGCTCTGCCATTCAATGCGATCATGGCTGATCATCCAAATTCAGTACCCGGTCCCTGCATTCTCCCCATACCCCTTGATCCCTTTAGCCTTAAGAAATATATCCAACTCCTTCTTGAATATATTTAAGTCGCTCTGGATCCGGTTTGATGACACCATTGCCCACCCAGTAGCCAAGGATGTTGACTGATGGTACTGATTTCACAGATTTGGACTCATTTAAGGTTAAGTTGCGACGATGGAGAACATCAAGAAATTTCTGGAGGTTGGCATCATGCTCCTTCTGGTCATGACCAGCAATGGTGATATTATCCAGATATGGAAAAGTGTCCATTAAGTTCTCCTGTTTGACTAGGCTATCCATTGCCCATTGGAAGACGGCCACCCCATTGGTGACCCCAAATGGAAGGCGACAAAACTGGTAAAGCAGACCATTGGCCTCAAAGGCTGTATATTTTTTGTCAGAGTTCTTTAACGGTACTTGATGGTATGCGCTCTTTAAGTCAAAAGTTGAAAATACCTTGTAGTTGGCAAGGTTATTGACCATGTCATCGATGCGTGGTAGTGGGTAGGCATCCAGGTCGGTATACTGGTTAATAGTTTGTAAGTAATCAATGCAAAGACCTTTCTTGTGTTGCTTCAGAGGAATTTTAACAACGATGACTTGAGCCCGCCAGGAAGATGAACATGGCTCAATGATACCATCAGCTAGAAGGCGAGAGATCTCTGCCTCGATAAAGGACAGATCATCTTGGCTGAAACATCGTGATTTAGTGGCTATGGGCTTACATCGGGGGGAAAGATTGGCAAACAAGGCAGGCTCATCAAGCAAAGCCGCCGAAAGCACACAAAACGGTACTTTGGAAATAGTAAGCTCCGGCTTTGACCCTCCAAACTCGAAAGTGAGTCTTTTGTGTTGTTTCTGGAAATCCTGTCCCAGGAGCACATCACCGCATAGGTTCTTGAGCACCCCGAGCTGGGTGGAGAAATAAGTGCGGCCATTGAGAATAAGGTTGACAAGACAAAAGCCGGAAGAGTTGGTGGTCAGTGTCGTCAGAGCCATTGCAATTTCCCTGTCCGAGGGGTAAATACGCAGTTTTAACTTACTGACAGCCTGATCACTGATGAAGCTGTCAGAGCTGCATGAGTCGATTAGTGCACTCAAAATGTGTCCATTTATCGAAACCTTCATGGCTGCATGGGACAGGCTTTGGGGAAAAACAGCTGTGATTGGAGGAGGTGCAGTTTTACCCTTGACAGCTGTAACCTTAGTAGTGGCTCTTGGGGGAGGAGCAGTTTTATAGGTAGCAGCTGCAAAACTAACAGGGGCTCTTGACCGGTATACCTTAGAAAAGTGACCTTTCTTACGAACAGAGGCTCTTGACTGGCATACCTTAGAAAAGTGACCTTTCTTACTGCAATGATTGCAGGTTGCGTTACGAGCAGGACAAAATTTCCGATAGTGGAATGCACCACCACAGAAGAAACACTTCCTTCCAGATTGCCAAGATACCACTAGGACAGGGTCGTCATCAGTGAGGGCTTCTAGGGTAGGGTCGTCATCAGCTAGGATAGAGTCATCATCAGTGAGGACTTCCGCCCGAGACCCATTGGAGGAGTCACCAAAAGTGACAGCAGCAGTCCGTGCGCGCGGTAAAAGATAGGCATCTGTATTTTTTTTTAGCTAAGTCCAGAGAACATGCCTGGTCATAGGCAGCTTGTAGCTTGAGCGTTTTATTCTCCAACAGATGCTGGCGTATGAAGGAAGATGCAGTTCCATTAATAAAAGAGTCACGAATTAACTGCTCCTGGTACTGCTCAGCTGAGACAGCTTTGAGATTACAATCATTGCTGAGCCTGCAAACCTTTGAAAGATTTCGTCAAGTGATACCCCAGGTTGTTGTCAAGTTGTGGCCAGTAGATGCTGAGCAAAAATGTTGTTTGGGGCCTTAACATATAGTTGCTGTAGTATTTGGATAGTGGAGTCATAGTCTACACAGTCTTCGATATAGTCAAACACATGACGGAATACATAATTGTCAAGTATCTCTAACTTATCAGGAACATTCTCACCACACACCCTGAGGAAGTTGCTGAAGGTATGATACCAGTGTTTCCATACCTCAGTAGTTGTAGGCGAATTTGGGTCCAGGTCAAGACAGGCGGGTCGGAGTAGTTTCTCCATGATGGATTGATTACTACCTCTGGTTCCTTTCTACCATTTGAGTCGTAGCCGTCTGTTCCCAAAACCACTCAGAGCGTGGAGCAGCAAACAGTTGATTAAATTGACGTAAGAAAACTACTAGGCACTTGGTCTGAGTATTAACCAAGGTTTTAATCAACTGTTTCACAACATGGAGGTCTAGTTGTCCTTCACTAGTTCCTGTTTACAAAATGTCCTGAGCAAGCTGGGCCTGTGCCCGAGTATTTATACTCTCCCTGGACAGTGCCACCAGCAGGCTGCCCAGTATTATTTCATAAGTCATTTCTACATGAATGGCAAGATTCATGTCACCGGTCTTTATTCTCCACACAAGCCTCCTCCCACCCTTCTTCAGCTAAACCCATCAGCGTATCCTTCTATTTCTTTCTCCCTCATGTGCTTATCTAGCTTCCCCTTAAATGCATCTATGCGATCTACCTCAACTACTCCTTGTGGTAGTAAGTTCCACATTCTAACCACACTCTGGGTAAAGAAGTTTATCTGAATTTTCTATTGGGTTTATTAGTGACTATCTTATATTATGACCCCTAGTTCTGGTCTTCCTCACAAATAGAAACATCGGGAGAATTTTAACATGAAAAAAGGGTGGGGTGGGGGGGAAGTTAAAGTTTAAAAAATCTAAAACCCGATCCCAACCTGCCCACTTTCACCTTTTACTCAGGCGGGACAGAGCGCGGGCAGCCAACCCACTGCCATGAGGCCCTGAAGCCTCTGCTTTAACCTGATGTGCAGGTTTTACTGCGGCTGGCAGGGGAATCCCGGTAGCTGCAACAAGGTGAGCACAGCCTCGGGGAGCAATCCTTGTGGGCTGGGATGAGCGGGAGTGCTTTCTCCCGACCCCCCAAGCTCACCCACCAGCAGCCCGCCCTGTACAAACACCTCTCTGCCCCCAGGGTCTGGGATCGAACTCCCCCACCCTCGGGGTCGGGGATCAGACCACCCGCCCGCCCCCCCCCACATCCCCTGGAGATTGAACTCTTACCGACTTCCCCCCAGGGATCGTATTCCCTGGGGTCGGGACTGAACTCCCCCCCCGGGGTCGGAGATCTGACCCCTCCCCCACCACAGCTTGGAAACCACACACCCACACCTCTGGATCCCGCACCTACCTATTTGTTGCAGTGTCCTGTCCAGCGTTCCCCACCCGACTCCAAGCCAGCCTGTCAATCAGGCAGGCATCCGGCCAGAAACCTGCCCATGACTTCACACACACGCTGTGGAATTAACGTATGGGGAATCCTAGTTTACCGCACCTCTCCACCTGCTCCAGCCGGGTCAGAAACTTCAAAATTCAGCCCACCTTCTCGACCCTTTCAAACCCTCTAAAGACCTCACTATCAGGTCACCCCTCAATCTTCTCTTTTTAAGAGAAAACTGCCCCAGCCTGTTCAATCCTTCCTGATAGGTATAACCTCTCAGTTCTGGTATCATCCTAGTCAATCTTTTTTGCATGTTCTTGCCCAGTTTTAACCAAATCAAAGCCTTATTATTGAGGAGTTAACTGGTGAGAAGCGTTAGCTTGGCTCAGTTGTTAGCACACTCCCCTCAGAATTAGAAGGTCATGGATTTACGCCCGACTCCAGAACCTGAGTACGTAATTTAGGCTGACACTTCAATGCGGTATGAGTGCTACACTGTTGATGTTGCCATCTTTTGGATGAAATGTTAAACCGAAGCCCCCGCCTGTTTATTCAGGTGGGCATATGGATTCCAAAGTTTTCTTCAAAGAACAGCAGGGAGTTCTCCCAGTGACCTGGCTAACAATCCTCCCTCATCCAACATCACTAAGAATAGCTTAATTGGTCATTCACCTCAGTTGCAGTTTGTGGGTCCCCATTATATGCAAATTTGCTTACATAATAATAGTGATTATACCGAAAAAATATAATTGGATGTAAAATGATTTGTGACAACCTAAGAACGTGATATGGTGCTATGTCAATGCAAGTTCTTTCTCTCAGATGGCTTGTTTACTAAGGATATATAATAATAGAATCACAGAATGGTTACAGCACAGAAGAAAGCCATTTGGCCCGTCGAGCCCATGCCTGCTCTCTGCAAGTGCACTTAAGCTAGTCCCACTCCCCTGCCCTTTCCCCATAGCCCTGCAAATTATTTTCCTTCAGGTACTTATCCAATTCCCTTTTGAAAGCCGTGATTGAGTCTGCCTCCACCACCCGTTCAGGCAGTGCATTCCAGATCCTAACCACTCGCTGAGTAAAAGAGTTTCTCCTCATGTCGCCTTTGGTTCTTCTGCCAATTGTAATGATATCAGCAAATAGTGGTGTTATTTGCCTGTTTGATTATCATGCCTTACCAGCATAATTGCATGTATTGATTGCTTGTGCCTGACCAGCAGAGGGCATGTGACCGAGACAAGCAAGGCAGTTGAGTTTAGTTTTAGTTTCGTTCTAGATGCATCACGAGCATGATGTCTCCTGTAAATGCTGTTAAAAGAGTTGAACAGACTTTAGATTAAAACTCATTCTCTTTCATGAATGTGTCGTCATTGAACCCACAAAGAAATCAATACATGGTGTCAGAAGTGATTGAAAGAGATGAAGAGGAAAAATCTGAAGTTAGCAACTCGACGATGATATACCTATCAATTCATCCAATGAAAAGCGACGAGTTAAGAAAGTAACTATAGGTTTTTATTGGCTAAATAACAGAGCCCACCCTCATGGGTGATCGGATACAACAAGGAGGAATGCCAGCCAGTCGACTACCTTTATACCTGGGCAGGTAGGTGGAGTCATGGGCGGAGTCAGCAGTGGTCAGCCCAGGTATAGCAGCGTGACAAGAGGCGACCTCGTATAGTGATACAACAGTGTGAACAGTGATAACCATAGAGTAACGATATAACAGTGATAACTATAGTGTAACGATAGTGAACGATAAAAGTGGTTTACCACATTCACCCCTTGTTTAGATTTGAGTCCGGCGGGGTGAAGTGTACTACCAGTTCTGGTATGTCAGTCTGTCCGGAGGCCTCGTAAGCCTTTCTGATCGTCGCAGCGGCGGTGTTGCATTATCCGGTGTTAATGCTGGTGTCTGCGTGGTCGGCGAAGGCTCGTGGGGTTCCGGCATGCCATCTACCTGGTCTGGAATTGGGGGGGTGGTGGCGGGGGGTGAAGGTGGTGTCTCCGGAGTGCCCGAGGGTGCGAGGTCTCGTAAGGAAACTGTCCTCCCGCCCGTCTGGGTATGCCACATAGGCGTACTGGGGGTTGGCGTGCAGGAGGTCCACCCTCTCGACCAGGGGGTCCGTTTTATGGGCCCTCATGTGCTTTCGCAGCAAGACGGGCCCCGGAGAGGTCAGCCAGGTTGGTAGCGTGGTTCCCGTAGTCGACTTCCTGGGGAAAGCAAACATTCGTTCATGGGGGGTGGCATTGATGGCAGTGCAAAGTAGTGACCGGGTGGAATGCAGCGCTGCCGGGAGGACTTCCTGCCAGCGGGAGGTTGGGAGGCCCTTAGACTTTAAGGCTAAGAGGACGGCCTTCCATACTGTCGCGTTCTCTCTTTCTACCTGGCCGTTCCCTCGGGGGTTGTAGCTGGTGGTCCTGCTTGCAGCAATACCTCTCGCTAGTAGGAACTGATGGAGTTCCTCGCTCATGAAGGAGGAGCCCCGGTCACTATGTATATAGTTTGGGAGCCCGAACAAGGCGAAGAGGTCGTTCAGGCATTTAATGACCGTGGTACTGGTCATGTCTGGGCAGGGGAAGGCAAAGGGGAAACGGGAGTGATGTAAGAAAAAGGAGGCTTACCATCAAGTAACTTTAAAGTAAGCTTTAAGTAACTTATAAACACACTATGTACAAGAGAGGTCTTTACCATGCCTCTGGTAGAAGCCTCTTACAATACTGAACAGACCAGTATTTATACCAGTCCAACAGGAAGTGACACATGACAGGAAGTGAGGTATGTACACAGTTCATAGTTCACAGTTCACAGGAAGTGATGACATAACTTCCCGGAAGTTATTATTTTTATCACATTCTTCCCTCCTGCAGGTTTAGGAGGCTGTGGTCTACCTTTTGGTCCGCAGCCGCCGAACAAGGAAGAGTCGCACCCGTTTGGATTCCCGTCGTAGAGGGTCGCTGGTCCGCTTACATGCGGTTGGCCATTGGTCAGAGTCCGTGTGGCCTGGATTGCCCTGTGAAGGGTCGGGGAGATCATGGCTTCGAGTACGAGCCCCAATAGGTTCAAAGTCAGACTGCCTCTGTTCAGAGGGAGGTGCAGAGCTGGTCTGTGGCGGACCAGTACTTTCATGCGTGGTACTGGGAGGGTCGCAACCTTGAGCACAGGGTTCTACCGGCACCAAGCTAGTTGGTGTCCGATCAGGATCCTGGAGAGGGGTACCCGATAGGTCCCAAGAGTTTCCTGGTGAAATGCCATCACCCGATGTCCCACTAGGTCCTGGTGGGCAGGGAGCCAGATCCCGTAATGATACGGTAGATTCTCGGCCGTCGGAATATCGTATGTTTGCATAGGTGGGGTTGGCATCGGTTAGTTCGACCTCGTCTACAAGAGGGTCATTTTTAGACGTCCGAACGTATCTTCGGAGTAATACAGGTCCAGGAGTAGTTAGCCATGACGGGAGTGATGTCCCATGAGATGAGCGACGCTGGAATCCAAAGAACCGCTCATGAGGTGTAGTATTTGTGGCTGTAGAAAGCAGGGACCGTATAGAGTGCAATGCATCCGGAAGCACTGTTTCCCATTGCTGGTCTGGTAGGCCCCGAGATCTTAAAGCGAGACGTACGGAATTCCAGATGATACCGTTATACCTCTCTACCTGCCCATTTCCGATGGGATGGTATGGTGTTGTTTTGCTTGTAGCAATTCCCCGTTCTGAGAGGTAGTCCTTGAGTTCCCTCGACATAAAGGATGGACCCCGATCTGAGTGAATATAAGCCGGCATGCCACAGAGAGAAAATACCTGCTCAAGGCAGCAGATTACTGTGGACGCCAGCATATTGGAGCAGGGGAAGGCAAACGGAAAACGTGAATATTCGTCGATCATGGTGAGCAAATATGTGTTCCGAGTTGAAGAGGGCACTGGGCCCTTAAAATCGATGCTAAGTCGTTGCATCGGTTGGGTTGCATGTATGAGTATACCATCTGAGGGGCGGAAGAACTGAGGTTTTAATTCCGCACAAAGCCGGCATTCTGAGCATATTTTCTTTACATCTCCAGTGGAAAAAGGGAGATTCCGTGATCGTACGAAATGTAGCATGCGCGTAACGCCAGGATGACACAAACCATTGTGGACATCCATGAGAGTGGAGGATGACATAGTGGAGCAGAATGCCCGTGTGAGGGTGTCCGGGGCCACATTCTCCTTGCCAGGCCGATAGAGAATGGTATAACCAAAAGAGGCCAGTTCCATCCTCCAAAGTTGTATTTTATTATTCTTAATTTTGGTTCGCTTTCGATTATCGAGCATGAAGGCGACTGATCGTTGGTCCGTGATCAATGTAAAGTGCTGGCGAGCTAGAAAATGGTTCCACTTCCGTACTGCCTCTATGATGGCTGTGGCTTCTTTCTCAACCGGAGGATAATGTAGCTCGGCACCTTGTAAGGTCCTGGACATAAATGCTACAGGACGACCTTCCTGATTCAGAGTAGCCGAGATCGCCACCTCCGAGGCATCACATTCAACCACGAAAGGGAGATTCTCATCAATGGAGTGAAGAGCCGCTTTCTCCAACTGTTTTTTGAGAAGGTTAAAGGCTGCAACAGCCGCTGTTCCCAGTGGAAATGATCTAGCATGCAGCAAGGGTTGGATTTTGTCCGAAAAATGAGGAATCCATTTAGCGTAGTATGCAAACAGACCGAGAGCCCGACGTAAAGAAGCCGGATTCTTAGGTGACGGGAGCTCTTGGAGCGGGCGAAGTCTTTCTGGGTCTGGCTGAATGATACCATTGCCTACGCAGTAGCCAAGGATGTTGATGGTCGGTTGCGACTCAACAGATTTGGATTCATTCAGGGTCAAATTACGGCGATGGAGGGCGTCCCGAAATTTTTGGAGGTTGGAGTCGTGTTCCTGTTGATCGTGACCTGCAATGGTAATGTTATCAAGATAGGGAAAAGTGTCCCTTAGGTTTTCCTGCTTAACCAGGCCATCCATTGCCCGTTGAAAGACAGCCACTCCATTAGTAACCCCGAATGGGAGGCGACGAAATTGGTACAGCCGTCCATTAGCCTCAAAGGCTGTGTACTGCTTATCTGAGACCTTCAAGGGTAACTGATGATAGGCACTTTTTAAATCGTAAGTTGAGAACACTTTGTATTCGGCCAGTTTATTAACCATATCATCAATGCGTGGCAATGGGTAGGCGTCCAAGTCGGTATATTGATTGATGGTTTGCGAATAATCGATGCATAGTCGCTGTTTGTGAGGTTTTAGAGGGTTCTTGACAATGACGACTTGAGCCCGCCAGGGCGACGAACATGGTTCAATGATATCCTCTGCTAGAAGTCGAGAGATTTCAGCCGCAATAAAAGATTGGTCTTCCTGATTAAAGCGCCGCGATTTCGTTATTATCGGTTGGCATTGAGGCGGAATACTGGCAAATAATGAGGGTTCATCAAGTGAAGCTGCTGATAATGCACAAAATGGTAATTTAGACGGTATATTAGAAATAGTAAGTCCGGGTTTGGATCCACCAAACTCAATGGTGAGTTTCTTATGCTGTTTTTGGAAGTCCAGTCCTAAGAGGAGATCACTACATAAGTCCTTGAGCACCGAAAGTCGGGTGGAGGGATACATACGACCATGAAGTGTCATATCAACAACACAAAAGCCGGAGATTCTGGTATTAAGTGATGACTGGGCCATCGCAATTGCCTGGTCCGATGGGAAGACATGTAGTTTCAATTTCGCAACAATCTGTTCCTTAATGAAACTATCAGTACTTCCTGAGTCAATTAAGGCATCTAAGGTATGCCCTTTAATTGAAATTTTTGTGGCTGCATGAGACAGGTTCTGTGGGCAAGCAGCTGTAATTGGTGTCGTTGCACAGAGAGTGGCTGAAACTCTCGGTGTGCTTCTTCGGGAGAGAGCTCGAGAGGAAGCTTGATAGGTCCTAGCTGGAGCATCTTGATAGGCCCTAATTGGGGCAGTTCGGTAGGCCTTAGCTGGATTGGCCCTCGTAGAGGCCCTTGATAGGCAAACTTTAGCAAAGTGTCCTTTTTTCCCGCAATAACTGCAGATTGCATTGCGAGCAGGGCAGGTTTTCCTAGGGTGAAAAGCATCTCCACAAAAGAAGCATTCCTTCCTAGATTGCCAAGAGGCTGCTAAAGTGGGGTCGTCCTCCTCTTCTTCATCAGAATTATCAGAATTAGATTCCCCCATGATAGGGTTCACCTGAGACCGCTTGAATTGTCTGGTTGCAGCTACAGCAGCAGATCGAGATCTGGGCAGCTGATAGAGGTCTGCATTTCTCTTTGCCAAATCCAGTGAACAAGCTAGGTCAAAAGCTTTTTGTAGCTCAAGTGTTTTACTTTCTAGTAGACGCTGGCGTATAAATGGAGAGGCAATCCCGCAGATGAAAGCATCACGAATCATTTCTTGGCGGTACAGCTCAGCTGAGGCTGCCTGAAAGTTACAATCTACGCTGAGCCTGCGAAGTTCTTGCAGGAATTCGTCAATTGATTCCCCTGGCCCTTGTCGGGCTGTGGCCAGTAGATGTCTAGCATAGACCTCATTTGGGGTCTTGGCATACAGTTTCTTAAGTGCCCGAATCACCTCATCGTAATTATCCCATTCATCAACATATTCGAACACTTTTGGGGTCACATAATTGACAAGTATCTTCAATTTAGCAGGAGCATCCGCTTCACATTCATCCAGAAAATTCTCAAAAGTACGGTACCAATGCTTCCATACCCTGCCAGCTGCTGGTGCATTCGGGTCCAAGTCCAGACGAATAGGTCTAAGGATTTTCTCCATGATGGGTGGTTCCCTGGATCCTTAATTCCGAGTTTGTCCGAAGGTCTAGTATTTGTGAGTGTAAATACTAAGTTACTTAAATTGATGTAAGAAAAAGGAGGCTTACCATCAAGTAACTTTAAAGTAAGCTTTAAGTAACTTATAAACACACTATGTACAAGAGAGGTCTTTACCATGCCTCTGGTAGAAGCCTCTTACAATACTGAACAGACCAGTATTTATACCAGTCCAACAGGAAGTGACACATGACAGGAAGTGAGGTATGTACACAGTTCATAGTTCACAGTTCACAGTTCACAGGAAGTGATGACATAACTTCCCGGAAGTTATTATTTTTATCACAGGGAGTACTCATCAACAATGTTGAGGAAGTACACATTACGGTCAGAGGACGGGAGGGGCCCCTTAAAGTCGATGCTCAGGCGCTCGAAGGGGCGGGTGGCCTTGATCAGGCTTGCTCTGTCCGGCCTAAAGAAGTGCGGTTTGCACTCGGCACAGGTCTGGCAGTTCCTGGTCATGGTCCTGACCTCCTCGATGGAGTAGAGCAGGTTGCGGGCCTTAATGAAGTGGTAAAGTCTGGTGACCCCGGGGTGGCAGAGGTCGTTGTGGAGGGTCTGAAGTCTATCACTTTGCGCGCTGGCGCATGTAATTCGTGACAGAGCATCGGGGGGTTCGTTCAGCTTACCTGGCCGGTACAAGATATCATAACCGTAGGTGGAGAGCTCGATTCTCCACCTCAAGATCTTGTCATTCTTGATTTTGCCCCTCAGCTTGTTATTAAACATAAAAGCGACCGAACGTTGGTCGGTAAGGAGGGTAAATCGTTTGCCTGCCAGGTAGTGCCTCCAGCGTCGTACTGCCTCCACAATCGCCTGGGCCTCTTTCTCGACCGACGAGTGTCGGATCTCAGGGCCCTGTAGGGTCCTTGAGAAGAAGGCCACCGGTCTCCCCTCCTGGTTAAGGGTGGCGACTAGGGCGAAGTCGGATGCATCGCTCTCGACTTGGAAGGGGATGGACTCATCCACTGCATGCATAGTGGCCTTGGCAATGTCTCCCTTAATGAGGGAGAAGGCTGCGCACGCTTCCTCCGTAAGGGGGAAGGATGTGGACTTCATGAGGGGTCTGGCTTTGTCCGCATAATTGGGCACCCATTGGGCATAGTAGGCGAAGAGCCCCAGGGTTCTCTTCAATGCCTTTGGACAGTGGGGGAGGGGTAGCTCCATGAGGGGGCGCATTCTTTCGGGGTCGGGGCCGATGACTCCGTTCTCTACTACACAGCCGAGGATGGCAAGGCGCGAGGTGTTAAACACACATTTATCCTTATTGTAGGTGAGGTTCAGCCATTGGGCCGTACGGAGGAATCTCTCCAGATTAACATCGTGGTCCTGCCGGTCGCGGCCGCAGATGGTGACGTTATCTAGATAGGGGAACGTGGCGTGCAGCCCGTTCTGGTCAACCATCCGGTCCATCTCCCTTTGGAAGACCGAAACCCCGTTGGTGACGCCGAAGGGAACCCTAAGGAAGTGGTAGAGGCGGCCGTTCGCCTCGAAGGCTGTATACTGGCGGTCCTCAGGGCGGATAGAGAGTTGGTGATAGGCCGACTTAAGGTCGATGGTGGAGAATACCCGGTACTGCGCAATCTGATTGACCATATCAGATATGCGGGGAAGGGGGTATGCATCCAGCTGGGTGTACCTGTTTATGGTCTGGCTGTAGTCGATGACCAGGCGGTTTTTATTGCCGGTCTTAACGACCATGACCTGGGCGCGCCAGGGGCTGGTGCTCCCCTTGATGATGCCCTCCTTCAGGAGACGCTGCACCTCAGAGCTAATGAAAGCTCTGTCCCCGGCGCTGTACCGCCTGCTCTTGGTAGCGACGGGTTTGCAGTCGGGGGTGAGGTTAGCGAACAGGGAAGGTGGCGGGACCTTGAGGGTGGATAGGCCACAGGTGTTACGCGGTGGGCGGTTTAAAATCTGCTGGTTGTCGACTGTGAGTGGGGGGAGGGGTCCGCCGTATGCTAGCGTGACGCTTTGGAGGTGGGATTGGAAGTCTAGGCCTAGTAGGACGGCAGCGCATAGCTGGGGCAGGACGAGGAGTTTAACATTTTTATACTCCGTACCCTTAACCGACAGGGTCACAACACAGTAGCCGCTGATGTCTGTGGCGTGTGACCTCGATGCCATCGAGATCCGGTTGCGCGTTGGCAGGACAGGGAGGGAGTAGTGGGTCACCGTGTCTGGGTGGATGAAGCTCTCCGTGCTTCCGCTGTCGAACAGGCAGGTCGTGGCGTGGCCTTTTACTTTGATGTCCATCATCAACTTGGACAGGTGATGCGGGCGGGCCTGGTCCAGTGTGACGGAGGCTAGTGTATAGCTGAGCGAGTTGTTGTAGTCTGCGGTTGAGGCGGTAGTCGGGTCTAGAGGCACGGTGGCGGTCGGGCGTGGTGGGTGAAATGGCATCTCCCACGAGGTTGGACAAAATGGCGGAGAAGATGGCTGCCCCCATAACTCACATGAGGCACTGCTGGTGTCGGTTGCCTGTATCAAAGACGGCCGCCCCATGACTCACATGTGGGGATGCTGGCCTCTGTTGCCTTGAAGGAAGATGGCCGCCCCCACAGCTCGCATGAGGCACTGCTGGCCTCTGACGATCCACCTCTGCAGGCCTTAGCGAAGTGGCCTTTCTTCATGCAGTTCGAGCAGGTAGAGTTCCTGGCTGGGCAGCGCGACCTCGGGTGTTTCGCCTGGCCGCAGAAGAAGCAGCCGGCGGCCCGATCGCGGGGGTCCGATGTCGGAGCCGGTACCGGGGGTGGCGGTCTCGATCGGGTCCAGGACGCCGATGCTGAGGTAGGTCCCAGGGGGGTTGCTGCGGGGGGTATCGCGGTCGGGGTCGGTCCCAAGTCCCAGGGTCGCGAGTTACAGTACCTTGCGTATGCCTCGAGGTCCCGATGGGCCACCTCTAGAGAGAGAGCGAGGGCTGCAGCTTTGTCCAGGTCGAGGTCCCTTGCTTCCAGTAGTCTTTGCCGTGGGTAGTCGGACCGCAGGCCTTTCACGAAGGCGTCGCAGACATTGTCTTCAGTATTTTCTGCCGCCGTTACCGCTTTAAAGTTACAGTCTCTGCCGAGTGCTTGTAGCACCCGTAAAAATTCCTCCACAGGCTCTCCTGGCTGTTGCGGGCGGGATCTTAGGAGGTGTCTGGCATACATGGAATTTACCGGGGTTTGGTACTGTCTTTTCAGCCGGTTGATGGCGTCCTCGTATGTTTTAAGGTCCCGGATGAGTGCGAATACTTTAGGGCTCACTTGGGCGTTCAGAACTCTTAGCATGGATTTCTGAGGCACGCCGGATTCTCCCAGGTAGGCTTCGAAGCAGCTCAGCCAGTGTTCGAAGTCGAGGGTTGAGTTTGCTGCCTGTGGGTTTAGATCCAGGTAGGGTGGTCTGAGGGCTCGCAGCCAGGCCGGCTGCTGTGGCTGTTGTAGCTGGGCGTCTGGCTGGTCGCTTGGCTGGTCGTTTGACTGCTCAGGTGTCGACATTTTAAAATTTAGCCAATAAAATTGATATACCTATCAATTCATCCAATGAAAAGCGACGAGTTAAGAAAGTAACTATAGGTTTTTATTGGCTAAATAACAGAGCCCACCCTCGTGGGTGATCGGATACAACAAGGAGGAATGCCAGCCAGTCGACTACCTTTATACCTGGGCAGGTAGGTGGAGTCATGGGCGGAGTCAGCAGTGGTCAGCCCAGGTATAGCAGCGTGACAAGAGGCGACCTCGTATAGTGATACAACAGTGTGAACAGTGATAACCATAGAGTAACGATATAACAGTGATAACTATAGTGTAACGATAGTGAACGATAAAAGTGGTTTACCACAGACGAGATAGTGGCAAGTAAGCAAAATCAGCTCTCCACATATTAGCAAGCCAAAAGAGAACATCGTTACTTACCATTGGTGAATAGCTAACGAAGTGAAAAATGGAAGGTTTACTCCCACCGGCGAAGCTTCAGTTGACAGGTAATGTGGCTGAAAATTGGAGAAGGTTCAAACAACGTGTGGGGTTGTATTTATCAGCAATCGGAGCTGACGAGAAAAGTAATAAAAGGAAATCGTCACTGTTCTTACATGTCGTGGGTGATGAAGCGCTGGAGGTTTATAATAACTTCACATTCGCTGCTGATGGAGATAAAATGAAGCTAGATAAAATAATGGAACAGTTTCAGGCCTACTGCATACCTAAACGTAACGTGACGTTTGAGAGGCACAGATTTTTCACATGTGTACAGAAAACGGGTGAGACTATTGATCAGTATGTGACTGAACTGAGAAACCGAAGCAAAACATGTGAATTTGGGGGACTGACAGACTCGCTGATAAAAGACAGACTGGTGTGTGGTATTCCGAATAATGGTCTAAGGGAAAGACTGCTAAGAGAGCAAGATCTAGACCTGGGAAAAGCCATAGCACTGTGTAGGGCTACAGAGACTGTGAAGTTGCAGGCAAAGGAGCTGTTCAGTGACAATAGCTGCAAAGTGGATGCAGTGAGAAAGAACGGATACAAACCGTTTAACAAAACGAGCGCCAATGTGAAAAAAGAGGCGTGGCCAGCGAACAAAAATGAAAGGGACAATCGAATGTCATGTAGTCGATGCGGTACACAGCATCCACCAAGAAAGTGTCCAGCATATGGTAAAACATGCAATAGTTGCAACAAGAACAACCATTATGCCCGTTGCTGTAAGAACCAAGCGCAACAAAGCAAGGTCCATACAGTAGATGAAAGCGAGATAGAGGAGTTCTATGTAGATGTTGTGTCTGAAAACAAAAAAGAAGAAAGAGACTGGATGTTGACACTAAAAGTGAATGACATACACATTCCATTTAAATTGGATACTGGAGCACAAGTTAATGTGATATCAGAGACTGATTTTAAGAAAATTAGACCCAGACCAAAGATACGTGGAATAAAAGTGAAAGTGACAGGATACACAGATACTGATATACCAGTGAAAGGAAGATGCATTGTCAAAGTAACACACAAGGACAGAGAGCACACGCTAGCATTAATCGTGGTGCCAAAGGATGTGCAAGCCATACTAGGTTTAAAAGCCTGTGAGAGACTGAACCTGGTAAAGGGAGTCCTCGTTGTGGAAAGCGAAGGAGAGACAGTCTATGATGAACTGAATGTTGCGTACACACCGGGTAAGCTGATGTATACAGCAGACACGTTGTCCAGAGCTGTTGACCCAGGAGAGCCCGCAAACACAGTGAAAAGACTGATGTACAAGGCAAAAGACAGTGGAACTGACTTCTACCAGAGCATGCTTGTATACCGCACAACGCCGCTCGAGTGTGGTATGTCACCAGCCCAACTCCTTATGGGACGTATGCTAAGGTCAAACCTACCCATCCCGGAGAACCTCCTGAAAACAAAAGAGGGGGAGAAAGTGAGGAAGTTCAAAGAACAACAGAAAGAAAAGCAAAAGTACTACTATGACAGAGGAACACAAAACCTACCTGAACTCCACACTGGTGACCAAGTAAGGTTCAAAGACAAAACAAACATATGGACTCAGAAGGGAACTGTCCTGAGTGAAGTTCAACCAAGATCATACACCATTCAGACAGATGAGGGTGCTGTTCTGAGAAGAAATCGTCGAGATCTTCTCATGGGACCAGCCACAGCAAGTTATAAGACTGATACTGTTGAACAACCTGATCACACAGCAGGTCAAGAGACTGATACTGTTGAACAACCTGATCACACAGCTGAGAACACATCATCTGAGGCAACAACTCAGATTCAAGGACAATCAATCAGAAAATCCTCAAGACACGTGAAGCCTCCTGAGAGACTCATTGAGCAAATTTAAGGACTATTGTTATAGAAGGAAGTAATGTTATCTTATTCTTTCTTCAAGTTCTAGTGTATTGACATATTTCATGTGAACACACAAAGCAAGGTTAAAAAACCTTGATCATGATAATGATAATGTAAGTTCATTAAGTGTTACAGTTAAAATGCAGATTAATACAAAGAAAACATGTTGTTAGTTAAAAGTAAAATACTTTTGTTTTAAGAAAGGGAGATATAATGATATCAGCAAATAGTGATGTTATTTGTCTGTTTGATTATCATGCCTTACCAGCATAATTGCATGTATTGATTGCTTGTGCCTGACCAGCAGAGGGCATGTGACCGAGACAAGCAAGGCCGTTGAGTTTAGTTTCAGTTTCGTTCTAGATGCATCACTAGCATGATGTCTCCTGTAAATGCTGTTAAAAGAGTTGAACAGACTTTAGATTAAAACTCATTCTCTTTCATGAATGTGTCGTCATTGAACCCACAAAGAAATCAATACACCAATCACCTTAAATCTGTGTCATCTGGTTCTCAGCCCTTCTGCCAATGGGAACAGTTTCTCTCTATCTATTCTGTCCAGACCTCTCATGACTTTGAACACCTCTATCAAATCTCCTCTCAATCTTCTCTGCTCTAAGGAGAACATCCCTAGCTTTTCCAGTCTGTCCATGTAACTGAAGTCACTGGAATCATTTTCGTAAATCTTTTCTGCACCCTCTCTAAGACCTTCACATCATTCCTAAAGTGCGGTGCCCAGAATTGGACACAATACTCCAGTTGAGGCTGAACCAGTGTTTTATACAGATTCATCAAAATTTTCACGCTTTTGTACTCTATACCTCTATTCATGAAACCCAGGATCTCGTAAGCTATTTTAACTGCTTTCTCAACCTGCCCTGCCACCTTCAACGATTTGTGCACACA
This sequence comes from Somniosus microcephalus, assembly GCF_052327205.1. NCBI lineage: Eukaryota > Metazoa > Chordata > Chondrichthyes > Squaliformes > Somniosidae > Somniosus > Somniosus microcephalus. The sequence continues at coordinate 93,665,389 of NC_140993.1, read as the reverse complement.
TTCCCCTAGGTTTCTCTGTTCATGCACCCCCTTTAGGATTGTACCCTTTAATTTACATTTCCATTCTTCATTCTTTCTACCAAAATGTATCACTTCGCACTTTTCTGCGCTAAATTTCATCTGCCACGTGTCTGCCCATTCCACCAGCCTGTCTGTGTCCTCTTGAAGTCTATCACTATCTTCCTCACTGTTCACTATACTTCCAAGTTTGGTGTCATCTGCAAATTTTGAAATTGTGCCCTGTACACACACATCCAAGTCATTAATATATATCAAGAAAAGCAGTGGTCCTAGAACTGACCCCTGGGGAACACCACTGTATACCTTCCTCCAGTCCGAAAAACAACCGTTCACCACTACTCTCTGTTTCCTGTCACTAGCCAATTTCGTATCCATGCTGGCACTGTCCCTTTTATTCCATGGGCTTCAACTTTGCTGGCAAGCCTATTATGTGGCACTTTGCAAACGCCTTTTGGAAATCCATGTACAGCACGTTAACCGCATTGCCCTCATCAACCCTTTCTTTTACCTCATCAAAAAACTCGATCAAGTTGGTTAAACACGATTTGCCTTTAACAAATCCGTGCTGGCTTTGCTTAATTAATCCACACTTGTCCAAGTGACTGTTAATTTTGTCCCTGACTATTGCTTCTAAAGTCTGCCTCACTACCGAGGTTAAACTGACTGGCCTATAGTTGCTGGGTTTATTTTTACACCCTTTTTAGAGCAAGGGTGTAACATTTGCAATTCTCCAGTCCTCTGGCACCACCCACATTTCTATTCTAAGGAGGATTGGAAGATTATGACCAGTACCTCCGCGATTTCTTCCTTCGCTTCCCTCAGCGTTTAAGGATACATCCCATCTAGTCCTGGTGACTTATCTACTTTAATTACAGCCAGCCTTTTAAGTACCTGCTCTTTATCAATTTTATCCCATCCAGTATCTCCTCTACCTCCTCCTTCACTATGCCTATGGCAGCATCTTCTTCCCTGGTGAAGACAGATGCAAAGTATTCATTTAGCACCTCACCCATACCCTCTGCCTCTATGCGTAGGTCTCCTTTTTGGTCCCTAATTGGCCCCACCCCTCCTCTTACTACCTGTTTACTATTTATATGCCTACAGAAGACTTTTGGATGACCTTTTATGTTAGTTGCCCTCTCCTTACCCCTCTTAAATTCTTTTTCACTTCTCCTCTGAACTTTCTATATTTAGCCTGATTCTCAGATGTGTTCTCGACCTGACATCTGTCATATGTGCTCTTTTTCTGCTTCATCTTACGCGCTCTCTTTCATCATCCAGTGAGCTCTGACTTTAGTTGCCCTACCTTTCCCCCTCGTGGGAATGTACCTCGACTGTACCTGCACTATTTCCTCTTTAAAGGCAGCCCATTGTTCCATTACAGTTTTGCCTGCCAATCTTTGATTCCAATTTACCCGGGCCAGGTCCGTTCTCATCGCACTGAAATTGGCCTTGCTCCAATTAAGTATTTTTACTCTAGATTGCTCCCTGTCCTTTTCCGTAGCTAATCTAAACCTTATGATACTATGCTCACAGTTCCCTAAATGCTCACCTACAGACACTTGCTCCACTTGACCTACCTCATTCCCCAGAACCAGATCCAGCAATGTCTCCTTCCTCGTTGGGCCAGAAACATACTGATCAAGAAACATAAGAACATAAGACATAGGAGCAGGAGTAGGTCATTTGGCCCCTTGAGCCTGCTCCGCCATTCAATAAGATCATGGCTGATCTGACCTTGGCCTCAACTCCACTTCCCTGCCCGCTCCCCATAACCCTTGACTCCCTTACCATTCAAAAATCTGTCTTTCTCCACGTTAAATATATTCAATGACCCAGCCTCCACAACTCTCTGGGGAAGAGAATTCCAAAGATTCACGACCCTCTGAGAGAAGAAATTCCTCCTCATTTCCATTTTAAATGGGTGCCCCCTTATTCTGAAATTATGCTCCCTAGTTCTTGATTCCCCCACGAGGGGAAACACCCTCTCTGCATCTAAAAAGTTTCATTTTATATTGTATTTAAAAATCCATGAGAATAATGGCTTTCATAATCAACCTAAACTAAGGGATCATAAGGTTTTCTTCATGTAAGCAAAGAGGATTGGATTAACTGAACATACAAAATCAATGAACCACTGTTATCCCGATTATCCATGTGTGTTCTGGTGATGGACTATCCATTGGCAAATAAAAGTTGTAAGCCAGTACGATCACAGATGTAAAGATTACCAGGATTGTCACTCATATTCACAAAAATATCTCCAGTACATTTTTATAATACCATTGCATTCAGCAGAATTTTCCAGATAAAATTTCGGAAACTTTACAGGCTACAAAAATCAACTCAGAACCATTCTGATCATTTTCTTCATTATCCAGCAGTCAAATATTATTCAGGATTAATCTAATGACAAAAATGCATATTTTAATTTAATTTAATGCCAGTATAGCAACTTGTACTGGAAAATGGCCCGTGGATGTTCTGAGTGAGCTTGACAGACAGGATCAAAATTGCGTGGCAACCCGTAGATGGATTAAACTGTGGGGAATAATAAAACGGACTGATGCGCTCAATGTACCAACAAAGCCTGGAGAAAGGAATAGGAAATGATTCGGTTCCCTTAGGCTGCTCCAGGCTAAATACTGTATGACAATGAATGGTTGCACTATTCATTATCTCTGATTGCTAATTACCCCTTTGAATGATTCAGCTGTGTCTGCTGCTGGATAATTAGTTTAGAAATTTATGGTTACAGTTCACAGCAGTATTTCCATTGCAAAGGTTCTTGATATCTGTGATGTTAAAATATTCATTTATCTTCTTTTATTAACCCTTTAAATCAATTATATCTATATGATGATTCACAGCTTGAGGGCAGGATTCCACGAGCTGACATTTAAAATTTATTTCACAATCATTCCGTCATGACAACAATTTAATCAGTCCTTATTTGAATATTGAAGGCTGATTTACTGAAATTATATCTTTTAACAAATTTTAAGATACATAGAAGAAGTGATCTCCGGTATTCAGCTTTGTATGCAGTACATGTATGTGGTATGCAGCCTTCGGTCGCCTGAGGAAGAGAGTGTTTGAAGACCAGGACCTCAAACCCAGCAGCGAGCTCATGGTCTACAGAGCAGTAGTGATAGCCGCCCTCCTGTATGCTTCAGAGACCTGGGCCGTGTACAGCAGGCACCTTAAAGCACTGGAGAGGTACCACCAACGCTGCCTCCGCAAGATCCTGCAAATCCATTGGCAGGATAGGCGCAGCAATGTCAGTGTTCTTGCTCAGGCTAACATCCCCAGCATTGAAGCTTTGACTACGCTCAATCAGCTCCGATGGACGGGCCACATCGTCCACATGCCCGATACGAGACTCCCAAAACAAGCGCTCTACTTGGAGCTCCGACATGGCAAGAGAGCCCCAGGTGGACAGAGGAAATGCTTCAAGGACACCCTCAAAGCCTCCTTGAAAAAGTGCAACATCCACACCGACACCTGGGAATCCCTGGCCCAAGACCGCACAAAGTGGAGGAGAAGCATCCGGGAAGACGCCGAACACCTTGAGTCTCTTCGCCGGGAGCAAGTGGAAGCCAAGAGCAAACAGTGGAAGGAGCGCACGTCAACCCAAGCACCCCACCCACCCGCCCCTTCAACCACCGTCTGCCTCACCTGTGACAGAGGCTGTAGGTCCCGCATTGGACTCATCAGTCACCTGAGAACTCATTTTTAGTGTGGAAGCAAGTCATCCTCGGTTCTGAGGGACTGCCTAAGAAGAAGATGGGTGAGGGGACAAGGAGGAAAGGCTTTATTATATAATAACAACAGCAACAACAACAACTTGTATTTATATAGCACCTTTAATGTAGTAAAATGTCCCAAGGCGCTGCACAGGAGTATTTTAAGACAAAAAAATTTGACACCAAGCCACATAAGGATAAATTAGAGCAGGTGACCAAAAGCTTGGTCAAACAGGTAGGTTTTAAGGAGTGACTTAAAGGAGGAAAGAGAGGTAGCGAGGCAGAGAGGTTTATGCAGGGATTTCCAGAGCTTAGGGCCCAGGCAAGAGAAGGCACGGCCACCAAAGGTTGAACGATTATAATCAGGGCTGCTCAAGAGGCAGAATTAGAGGAGCACAGACACCTCGGGGGTTTTGGGGCTGGAGGAGATTACAGAGATAGGAAGAGGTGAGGCCATGGAGGGATTTGAAAACAAGGATGAGAATTTTGAAATCGAGGTGCTGCTTAACTAGGAGCCAATATAGGTCAGCGAGCACAGGGGAGATGGGCGAACAGGACTTGGTGTGAGTTTTTGGATGACCTCAAGTTTACGTAGGGTGGAATGTGGGAGGCCAGCCAGTATTTGTGAGATACAATTGACAAAACATCAAAAAATAGACTAAAATGTTAAAATTTAAAAGCATTTTTGGGCCTCGTGCTTCAGTTGACCAGTTCTAAACTTGCCAAGAACATATCTATGTCAAACCATTATTACAGATGATTATTATTGACAATGGTTAACCATTTAGTGGAGGGCAGGAATTTATGGATGTTAATAACTTTCGCAGTCCGCTAACGATATCCAGAAACAACCCAGGTCATGAGTTCAACTCCCACCATTGCAAGCTGTGAAATTAAATATATTTTTCAATCTGGTATTTAGGGGGGTGGTACCAAAAAAAAAAAATCATGAAAGTTGCCAGATTGCTGTAAAAATCTTACTGGCTCACTGTCCTTCAGGAAGGAGAGCCTACCCCCTCTACCTGGTTTTGCCTACATTTGACAACAGTCCCACACTCTATGGTTGACTCTTAATGCCCTCTAAAGTGCTGCTCAGTTCTAAAAGCAACAATTGCAGAAGGTCCATCACCACTTTCTCAGGAGCAACTAGGAATAAGCAATAAATGCAACTTTTCCAGCCCTGTCCACATCCTTAGACTAAATAGAGAAAAAAAAAGCAATGCACCACAAAACAGTTGTTTGGTAGAGACAGAGGCTCCCAATTTCTGATATAGGTTTAAAACTTCAGCATTGGGCTTCCAGCATTTGCAGGGAAGCAGCAGTTAAGCCTATTTATTGATGAGAAGATCAAATTAAATGTAGCCATGTTGCACTTTCTTCACACCTGTGTTTATGAATGTTCCATTCTTATCTATACAGTCATAGCCAGAGAATCACCTGCAATGGCTTCTCTTCCCACTCCCGCAACATTCCCTCTGGAGTCCTCCAATGATCTATCCTTGGCCCCGTCCTATTTCGCATCTACATGCTGCCCCTGGGCAACATCATCTGAAAACACATTGTCAGGTTCTACATCTACGCTGATGACACCCAGCTCTACCTCACCACAACCTCTCTCGACCACTCCACCATCTCTGATTTGTCACATTGCTTGTCTGACATCCAGTACTGAATGAGCAGAAATTTCCTCCAACTAAATTTAGGGAAGACCGAAGCCATTGTCTTTGGTCCCCGCCACATTCTCTGTTCCATAGCCACCGACTCCAATCCTCTCACTGGCAACTGTCTGAGGCTGAACCAGACCATTCGCAACTTTGGTGTCGTATTTGACCCCGAGATGAGCTTCCACCCTATATAAACTTGAGCTCATCCAAACTCTGCTGCCCATATCCTAACTTGCACCAAGTCCCGTTCACCCATCACCCCAGTGCTCGCTGACCTACATTGGCTCCCAGTCCAGTAACGCCTCAGTTTTCAAATTTTCATCCTTGTTTTCAAATTCCTCCATGGCCTCGCCCCTCCCTATCTCTGTGATCTCCTCCAGCCCTACAACCAATATTCCCTCTAAGCTGCGCGCGTGCGTGGCCACAGCCGCACAGCAATCGGGAAGTTAGTGCGCAGGCCGCTCACAAGCTGTTCCCTCTAAGATACTGCTCATGCGCAGCTGTGGCACAAAAAAAATTAGAGGGAGCAATGCCTACAACCCTCCGTGGTCTGTGTGTCCTCCAGTTCTGGCCTCTTTTGCATCCGCGATTTTAATTGCTCCACCATTGGCAGCTGATCCTTCTGCTGCCTGGGCCCTAAGCATTGGAATTCCCTCCCTAAACCTTTCTGCCTCTCTATCTCTCTCCTCCTTTAAGATGCTCCTTAAAACCTACCTCTTTGACCAAGCTTTTGGTCATCTGTCCTATCTTCTTATGTGGCTCAATGTCAGATGTTGTTTGATAATGCTCCTGTGAAGTGCCTTGGGACATTTTACTACATTAAAGGTGCTATATAAATGTAAGTTGTTGTTGTGTGAGCTGAACCTATGTTGACTATGGGGTCAATAGTGCAACACCTTCCACCTGTAGTGGTGACCAGTATTATCGGGTGCTGAGGTCCACTGTGCACCTTATGTACATAATGGCCCAGAACTTGGTGTCGGGGGCTTGCCGCGCGTGCAAGCCCCCGATGTGCACTTACCCGGCGCGCCGACATCTGAAACCTGGCCCGCAGTGGATTTCCTGTCAGTGGCCCGGTTCTGATGTCGGCGCGCTGTGCTAACCTGACCCAGCGGCGTAGTTAGTGCGATGTGCCGGCTGGGATCAGGTGAGCACTGTTCAGCCAATCAGGGGAGGGGAAACTTCATTCATAAGTTTGAGAGTAAGAACTGTCAAACTCATGAGAAGTACTGCACCCCAAAACACTACTTAAACTTTAAATAACATTTTAAAAAACATCCCAATCATTAAATTAAGTATAAATAAGTTTTAAAAAATAATTTAAACAATAATTTTTTTTTTTGAAAAAAATAAATTTTTAATAAAAAGGGTCTAAAACTAAATTTACTTTATTGTAGATTCTTTAAAATAATAAACCTGTGGAAAAAAAATTCTAAATTGCACTGAAACACCACTTACCTGTAGAAATAAATACTTACGTGTGCTTTTTACAAGCGTAAAGACCGGAGGCCTTTACACATGCGCAAATCCCCCAAAACAGAGGAAATCCAAGACGCACGCGCTGCCCCCTACAGCGCACGCGCTAGCCTCTTCACCTCTTGGGTTAGAGGAGAGGAAATGCCGGTTTTCAGTGCATGCGCTGTGCATGCTGAAAACCGGCATTTCCTCCGGCCAGACGCGTGAGTACCCCTTCCGTACTCACACGTTTGGGGAGGAATTACTGCCCCAATGTCCTATAATATGGTGTGAAAAAGCTTCTAGCACTAAAGGCTTGTACATCAGGCATGCTCTAGCTTCATTTAGTGGCAAAGGGAATGTAGTTATACAGGGTCTACAAAGCACCTATGCATATCCTACTGGGCATCCTTCTATCTCTGGCAGAGAAGGAGGAGGATCAATTGAGTCATGTAAAGGTGTTCAAGAAGGAGCTGCCCATATGCCACCACCAGTATATATAGGCCAGTGCAATAAAGAGATCTGCATATGCAGACAATGATTCACCAGCAAGGCTGTGACAAGACTAGATGGTCTCCTGCAGCCAGTTCTTAAATGCAGTTTAGGGACAGGGACGGTTCTGTCAGTGGCCGTGTAAATGAATACAAATGTGAATTCTTTATGCCACTGGATCATTCCAAGCAATAGCAGGACATATCAGACGAATCTCCCAGCCTTCAGTGCATAGTTGTATCATGTAGGTGACAGATGCATTGTTGACTTAGGTCAGGAACTTAATTGCTTTCCCAATGGATTGTTGCCAGGGGACTAAGACTGATTCCTGGGATGAGAGGGCTGTCCAATGAGGAGAGATTGAGTAGAATGGGCCTATATTATCTGGAGTTTAGAAGAATGAGGCCTGATCTCATTGAAATGTATACAGTTCCTAGAGGACTTGATAGGGTAGATGCTGAGAGGATGTTTCTCCTGGCTGTTGAGTCTAGAACTAAGGGTCATAGGGGGAAAAATTCAGTTGGTAGCGCCACCCATTAGCACCATAAGAGGGCGCTAAGTGGGGCACAAACCAACTAGCGCCCGGGCGCAGCGATATCTGCGCCCCTCGCGAAATTGACCGGACATTTTGCGGCGGCGCTAAACACTACCGCCACGATCTCCTGCGCCGGCAGATCGTGACGTCAGTCGAGTGCGCAACGCCCCGGTAGCGCCCCGGACTGGAAATTGAGTGGCGCCCCCTGCCTTAACGCCTGCCGCTAGCAACGACAGGTTGAGGGGAGCGTTTTGCAGTCGGGAAGGGACTGGGGGAGCGCTATTTAAAGGCGACTGCTTCCTGCCTTTTTTTGTTGGTGACATTTTTGCACCATGCATTCTGAGAGAGAGAGAGAGAGACTTCTGGAGAGATTCTACACTGTGTGAAGGAGTTTTGCATATTGAGCAGCACTTTGCAGGTTCATTTTGATTTGCCCTTCCTTGTATCTATTTAGAAGAGACTGTGGGGGCTGCACTCTGAGCTCTTTCCCTGGGTCTCTCCATTGTTCTTTCCAGCAGACTTGATGTACAGGTCTCTCCAGGCCGAGACTCAAGGCTGCAATGAAAAGGATGTGGATGGAGACCAAGATAAACCCTCCCCTTTAAGATAAAAACAGAAAATGCTGGAGAAACTCAGCAGGTCAAGCAGCATCTGTGAAGAGAGAAACAGATTTAACGTTTCAGGTCGATGACCATTCATCAGAACTCCCCTTTAAGAACTGGCCGGCGCCAGTGTGTCTCTGTTCCATTGCTGACTGACATCACATGAGCTTCGCCAGCGCTGTGAGTTAGCGCCTCGCTCCTTGGCCTTTGCGCCTTAAGACAGATGTGAAGCGCCTGATTTAGCGCTCCAATCACCTCCAGGGGCGATAAAAGCCAAGTTTGCAGTCGGAGGCGATAATTAGCGCCAGGCGCTAATCTTTGCGCCCGGCCAATAATTGCGCCCCAAACGGGGCGATACTGAATTTCTCCCCCATAGGCTCACGATTTGGGGTTGGTAATTTAGGACTGAGATGAGGAGAAATTTCTTCACTCAGAGGGTTGTGAATCTTTGGAATTCTCTACCCCAGAGGGCTGTGGAGGCTCAGTTGATGAGTATATTCAAGATTGAGATTGAAAGATTTGGGGGACAGGGCAGGAAATTGGAGTTAATGTAGAAATGTAGAAAATCAACCATGATCTTATTGAATAGTGGAGCAAGCTCGAGGGGCCGTATGGCCTTCCTTTGCTCTGATTTCTTATGTTCTTATACACTGGAGCTCTGGCAAATGAGCCCTTTCACATATCCACGGACTAGATTTGAAGAAAGATATATTGAGACATACACAGCTATCAGGGTCTTGCTACAGTAGACTGTCAGAATCTGAAACAAAGGTTCACATGCCTCAACCCAAGAAAGAACCTTCCTGTACATAAGACCAAGGAATTCCACATTATTACTGTCTGCTGCACCTTATCCAACTTTGCCCAACAAATCATAGAGTAGAAATGGATCACCTTCAACCAATGGTAGAATCGCACCCTGATCAGAAGCCAGAAGAGATGTCTGAAGGCCAGTTATTCATTTAGAAGAAGTCTTAAGGCAGGCTGCAATAAACAACATCTTAGGTGCTGTGCCATACAATGCACAACAGTCAAGTGTACATTTGCCCAATGCCCTGGCAAAAAACAGGATCCCTACCATTGCCATAAGCCTTAGTCAAGAAGACCCAATAAATAACGTAGGATTTCCCAACAACTATATTATCTCCATCATCCCAAGTCCTGTCACAACACATTGGAGTACCAGTTGAATCAAGTTTTATTCATACTAACAATGAACAGTGCAGATTTGTTCAATATGTTTTCCTCTTGTGCTTCCCCTCTGGGATGGTTCTTCTGAATGTTTCCCCAGTTAGAGAAATAAGTTAGTTGGTTGGCTGAACCATGCTAATGTTTTCCTGTAGTCAGTATCAGTACCTCCTTGTGCTGGATCAGTAGATAGCTTTGCAACTAGAGGTACCATAGGTGTTGCTGCAGTGCCTGCCTGGGCCTGTATGCTGCCTGGCACAGTTAGGTGAATCCAAACAAGATGGGCTGATTGGTTTGCAGCTTAAGTTCTACACATCTCAGTCAGACCATTTGTTATGGTTGCTATGCCTGAACTTTGAACTTTAGCTAGCAGGGACTCCACTGCATGGAGTAGAAATGCTTTCCATGGTGGTCTGCAGCATGGTCAGATGCAGGTTGTGGCCTGCTCTGAAGAGGTTCCCAGACTGTGCAGATTACTTGGCACATTTTTGAAGGACCACTTGAACTGCTGATGCTATATTTGTAGGCAGGTTCTGTGAGATCTGAATCCCAGAGCTCAGCAATTGAGATGGCCCTGCAGCCAAAATACTGCAGCTTCTCTAACTCCACCAGCAATTGATACTGCTATCTCATGCTCTGTGCTAGACCAGGTATTCCCTCCTGCAACTTGCTAACTATCCTCCACAAAGAGAATGGACCAGAAATTCCCTATCTTATCGCCACGAGTTAGCGCCGCAATCCTGGCAAAAATGGCAGCTGCCACTCTAATGCAGCTGCCACACCTCTGGTGTGGGACTCGGCGGCTGCCATTTTGGTGAGGGCCTTAGAGCTGCCGATAGCAGCGCTGGCCCTGAAGATGCAAATATTGAGAGCGTGACGTCAGTCGGTGTGCAACGTCGACTTAATGTCATGCTCTTCAAACTTCGACCTTAGCGTTGAGTTTAGTGCTAGGTCCTAAGCTCACTCTGAAAAGCTGACTGACAGAGACGCTGTCAGCATTTCTTAAAGGGACACACACATCTTTCAGGTACGTTTGCATTTAAGCTACTGGACTGGATTTTTAAAATTTTACTGAAGTAGTGGCTTGGTGCAATAAATGTTAGAAGTTTTTAAATGAAAGAAAGACTTGTATTTATATAGCGCCTTTCACGACCACCGGACGTCTCAAAGTGCTTTACAGCCAATTAAGTATTTTTGAAGTGTAGTCACTGTTGTAATGTGGGAAATGTGGCAGCCAATTTGCGCACAGCAAGCTCCCACAAACAGCAATGTGATAATGATCCGATAATCTGTTTTTTTGTTATGTTGGCTGAGGGATAAATATTGGCCAAGACACCGGGGGTAACTCCCCTGCTGTTCTTCGAAATAGTGCCATGGGATCTTTTACGTCCACCTGAGAGAGCAGATGGGGCCTCGGTTTAACGTCTCATCCGAAAGACGGCACCTCCGACAGTGCAGCACTCCCTCAGCACTGCACTGGAGTGTCAGCCTAGTTTTATTATGTGCTCAAGTCCCTGGAGTGGGAGTGCAGGGAGTGCTGCTTGTCGCTTGCAAGGCCTCGGATGGAAAAGGAAGGCCGCTGAGAAGACAGAAAATGCTGGAAATAGTCAGCAGGTCAGGCAGCATCGGTGAAGAGAGAAACAGAGCTCACATCTCAGGTCGAGATGCCGCTTGACCTGCTGAGTATTTCCAGCAATTTATGCTTTTATTTTAGATTTACAGCATCTGCTTGCAGAGGGAAGAGGAAGAAGAAGAGGAGAAAGCAGATGAGGAGGAAGCAGAAGGAGAGGAAGCAGAAGGAGAGGAAGCAGAAGGAAGGATGCAACCCAGACAGCTCCTTTCTGGCCAGGATATCCGGGATGGAATCATCCATCTGCGGTACCAGTGACCATAACCCCAATTCCCCTTTCAATGTTTGTCCCACACCTTACCTTCCCTCTGTTATTGACCATCACAGCATCCTCTTGGCCACAGTGCTGAAATAAAAGCCACCACAAAGCAATCATTCCAATCCAGCTTTATACATCTATCCAACAAATATGACATCAAGAAATCAACTCATCACCCTTATGAATTCGCTTAGTGACTGTCTTGTGTGTGCCTTTGCCTATCCTAGTGAAGTCACACAGTGCTACCCCAGTGGTTGCAGCATGACTGGTGGAATGCTGCTGAATTTCAGTGGGGACACTGCAAATGGCCTTGCTCGTTGACCTTGAGGAGCTGTTGGCTGGGAGTGTCAAATCGAGTGACGATGTTTCTTCTTCTTCTTCTTCACTCTCCTCTCCCTATTTTTGGCCACCCAGGCTGGGCAGGCTGCATTTCTTGGGTGTGTGAAATGAGAAAGCCACAAAGGTGGAGTTGTGGTGAGGGGAGGGCAGGAAAGCAAGAGGTGCGTGCGAGAGGATAACGTATGAGGATACCAGCATCTTGTATCCTTTCAGCCCTGCCGCTGGCCAAGGGCTCAGCCAAAAGAATGGCCAGCACCATCTCCTCCAAGGGGGTGAGGTGAAGCTAGGAATGGGAGGTGTGCCTCATGTTCGGAACAGATTGTTGGTAGGTGAGTGATTGGGGGGTGGGTGCATGGGCGCAATCGTGCATTGAGAAGTGTGTGAGGCTAGTGGTGCATTTGGTAGGAGACAGCTTTTGAAGATGCATCCACTGACCTTGACCAGTGGTCTGACATCATGAAGCTTCTTTGGGCACTGGAGCCAGGTCGTGGGGGCAACACTACTGGCAGTGACAGCCTCAGTGATCTGGTCCCAATTCCTTCTTTCTGGAAGGCCTCCTGGCCCCTGTGGGTAGAGGACCTCTCTTGCACTGTTGACCCCCTGCACAAAGCTGGAGTGCTGCGTGCGAGAACCTTGGTGCCCCTTCCCTGGCTTGCTGAGCCATTTGTGTTCGTTTGGGAATTCTTTTTAAGGTGAATTTTTTTTCAGATAGCAGTTTAGCTGAAAGGGCTAAAAACTGCATATATTTACATGATTTTATTTTTTTCATTTCTGAATGCAGTTCCACTTAAAGGGACCGACTGCTTTTGAAAATGACAGCCTTGCTTTAAGAGAAGGCTGCTCTTGCTGCAATGATGCTACGGCCACGCTACATTGGGGCCTCCTGCCGGGACTAATGCCACCAGAACAGCATTGCACGCTAAGTTTAGCACTGGGCTAATCTTAATTAGCCACCAGCGCCAATTTACTGGTCCTGCCAGTACAATCATTTCTGGCAGCCATTAACATCGGGCCATGGTGGCACCGGCAGGTGTTTACCGATGTCGAATTTCTAGGTATATGTGTTGCCGTTTGCCACTGTAAGTGTGGGAGGCAGATAGGTTGGTGCAGCGGAAACACCTATTATATGCGTAAACGGGGTTTCCGCTGCACTTATGGTGAAGTTACAGTGGCAGAGCAGGAGCAGCCCTGAGGAAATTCCTGACCATATGATGACCCTCTCCAGCACTGACACTGCACAAAATCATGGGCTCAGCTAATTTGAATAAGCAGTGACGGCTGAGCACAACTCCTGTGTAACATGGAAATACTATGCTGGATGGAATGGAAATTGCAGATGCAGTCTTCGCAAAGCCTAGAATGGCCGAAGATTGCAGTAGCAGGCTGGAGGAGCAGCAGATGAACATTTTGCAAGATTGAGTTTTTCATGATGATTAGAAGCAGAAAGCTGAGGAAAGGACCACAGAATGTTCCCAAAAGCAACATCTGACCTTGTGTTTCCGTGGCACAAACCTCACGATCTCATCCCCTTGCATAGCTAGCTTTTTCACGCTTACACATCAACTCAGATACTTTCACTCGGAGCAAATTAGATGGCTTTAGTCAGGCTGTGGCGCTGGCTGATTCATGGGGAGTTGGTGGAGTTTCTGAAGCACAAAATACATTTTCCATATCACAACAACTTATAGCACTCATGTTTAAATAGAAATGAAAGATTTCTCAAATTTGATAAGAAAACGCAACTGGCAGCACGGTCCAGTGACTAGAAAAATAGCTTTGTAAGTTTGCAGTTGAAAGGGTTAGAGGTTAAATTCCTTTTGAAGGTTTTAATTTGAAAGTATAATATCATTTGAGATGGCTTTGTGCAATATACCTTAGCAGAAACGCAAAGCCTGGTTGCTGGTAAAAGATGGGAGTAGTTGCGGTCAGATACAGTCATCTACCAAATATCCAAAACATACAAGAAATGGTAAATGAGCTAAAATATCTGAGAGACTGTATTCCATTTATTATATAATACTGTATATTGGAAGCATGCAACATACATAGGAAATAGGCTATTTGACAAAGAAGCCTAAAAAATGTTTAATTGAATAAAGTCTATTTACATGAAAATAATACAGAAGCTATTTGACTTCTGCAAAAGCAGCTTGTTATAGACAGAGCTAAGTGTTCCCACAACCAATGGATCAGATCAAAGCTCTGAAGTCCTGTCACATCCAGTCGTGAATGTTGGTGGACATTTAAACAACTAACAGCAGGAGGAGGCTCCATGAACATCCCCATCCCCATCCCCAACAATGGTGCAGCCCATCACGCGAGTGCAAAAGACAAGGCTGAAGTGCTCACAACCATCTTCAGCCAGGACAAAAGAGCTGAATTCCAGTGGTGAGTTGAGGGTGACTACCCTTGACATCAAGGCTACATTTGACCGAGTGTGGTACCAAGGAGCCCTGGTAAAATTGAAGTCAATGGGAATTACGGGGAAAGCTTTCCACTGGCTGGAGGCATACGTAGCTCAAAGGAAGATGGTTCTGGTTGTTGGAGGCCCACCATCTCAGCCCCAGGACATTGGTGCAGGAGTTCCTCAGGGCAGTGTCCTAGGCCCAACCATCTTCAGCTGCTTCATTAATGAACTTCCCTCCATCATAAGGTCAGAAATGGGGATGTTCTTTGATGTTCAGATAATGACGTGGCAAGTAACATTCGTGCCACACAAATGCCAGGCAATGACCATCTCCAACAAGAGAGAGTGTAACCACCTTCCTTTGACATTCGTACAATAGCAAAATACTGCAGATGCTGGAAATCCGAAATAACAACAGAAAATGCTGGAAAAACTCAGCAGGTCAGGCAACATCCGTGAAGAGAAATTTGAGTTGACGTTTCGGGTCGAAACCCTTTTTCAAAACTGGAAAGAAAAGAAAATAGATCGAAGGCAGGGCTGCGATCGAACAAAAGAAGTAAAAGAGACAATAAAAGGTATTCGAAACCAGACGAGATGGTAAAAGGCCGGTGGAGACAAAAGGCAGCTGAGATTAGGTGTGAAATGTACTGGCAGGATAGGAGACAGCTGCCAGGCGGGAGAGAGAAACAAAAGGAAAGGGGGGTGGGGAAAGGAAGGCCCAAAACAAAGGGGTGGAAAAAATTAGAAGTAAAAATGTAATAGGGGCCAAGGTTATGACCTGAAATTGTTTAACTCGATATTGAGTCCGGAAGGCTGCAAAGTGCCTAATCGGAAGATGAGGTGCTGTTCCTCGAGTTTACGTTGAGCTTCCGTGGAACAATACAAGAGCCAAGGATGGTGAGGTCCGAGTGGGGATGGAGCGGTGAATTAAAATGACAGGCGACCGGAAGCTCGGGGTCACCCTTACGGACTGAACGAATGTGTGCCGCAAAGCAGTCACCCGAACGCAAATTGGGTGACCGCTTTGCGGAACACCTCCGTTCAGTCGGTAAGGGTAACCCCAAGCTCCTGGTCGCCTGCCATTTTAGTTCACCGCTCCATTCCCACTCGGACCTCACCGTCCTTGGCCTCTTGTATTGTTCCATGGAAGCTCAACGTAAACTCGAGGAACAGCACCTCATCTTACGATTAGGCAGTTTGCAGCCTTCTGGACTCAACATCGAGTTCAACAATTTCAGATCATAACCTCGGCCCCTGTTACTTTTTTACTTATAATTTTTTCCACCCCTTTGTTTTGGGCCTTCCTTTCCCCCCCCCCCCCCCCTTTCCTTTTGGTTTTCTCTCCCACCTGGCAGCTGTCTCTTACCTGCCAGTACACTTCACACCTAATCTCAGCTGCCTTTTGTCTCCACCGGCCTATTACCATCTCGTCTGGTTTCGAATTCCTTTTATTGTCTCTTTTACTTCTTTTGTTCGATCACAGCCCTGCCTTCGATCTACTTTATTTTCTTTCCAGTTTTGAAAAAGGGTTTCGACCCGAAACGTCAACTCAAATTTCTCTCCACGGATGTTGCCTGACCTGCTGAGTTTTTCCAGCATTTTCTGTTGTTATTCCTTTGACATTCAATGTGTTGTGTATTTTGAATGTGTAATAGAATAGTCCCACATGGGATACCGTAGTGGAGATTTGCAATGCACTATGGGAAATGTAGTGCATTGAGTGAAGAAGCACATTGTAAATAAAATGGCCGTTAACTAAACTCTCCACCCCGGAGTCCTTCTTAATTGTTATATAAGTAAGGGTATAAAACCCCTTGAGACACAACAAAACTGGCGACGAGGACGGCAGACTTGCGCATCACTTTGCACTGGAATCGGCGATGTTTAAAGTAAGAAGTTCCTGTCTTTTCTTAATGGCGCGCCCGCAGTTTAGTGCTGATGCAATCGCCTTGTAAAGGTGGTGGTTCGTGTGTTACACAAATAAGAAGGGGGAGAGTAATGATACAGTGAAACGAAGTGGAGGAAAAGGACTGTAAAAATTAAAAAAAAGTGGAGGAAAAGGACTGTAAAGAAAAAAAAAAAGAAAACAAAATGGCTATGCTAACCGGAGCATTTGGACCATTTGATGAAACGGCGGAGCAATGGGGTGCTTATACAGAGCGTTTCGGATTTTTCGTGACTGCAAATGGCATTAAAGATGATGTGAAAGTGGCGACGTTCCTCAGTGTGATCGAAGCAAAAACATTTGGCTTTTTTTTTATTCATTGGTGGGATGTGGGCGTCGCTGGCTAGGCCTGCATTTAATGCCCATCCCTAATTGCCCTTGAGAAGATGGTGGTGAGCCGCCTTCTTGAACCGCTGCAGTCCATATGGTGTAGGTACACCCACAATGCTGTTAGGAAGGGAATTCCAGGATTTTGGCCCAGCGACAGTGAAGGAACGGCGATACATGTCCAAGTCAGGATGGTGTGTGGCTTGGAGGGGAACTTGTAGGTGGTGATGTTCCCATGCGTCTGCTGCCCTTGTCCTTCTAAGTGGTAGAGGTCGTGGGTTTGGAAGGTGCTGTTGAAGGAGCTTTGGCGAGTTGCTGCAGTGCATCTTGTAGATGGTACACACTGCAGCCACAGTGTGCCGGTGGTGGAGGGAGTGAATGTTGAAGGTGGTGAATGGAGTGCCAATCAAGCGGGCTGCTTTATCCTGAATGGTGTCGAGCTTCTTGAGTGTTGTTGGAGCTGCACTCATCCAGGCAAGTGGAGAGTATTCCATCACACTCCTGACTTGTGCCTTGTAGATGGTGGAAAGGCTTTGGGGAGTCAGGAGGTGAGACACTCGCCGCAGAATTCCCAGCCTCTGGCCTGCTCTTGTAGCCACAGTATTTATATGGCTGGTCCAGTTCAGTTTCTGATCAATGGTAACCCCCAGGATGTTGATAGTGGGGGATTCAGAGATGGTAATGCCATTGAATCTCAAGGGGAGATGGTTAGAGTCTCGCTTGTTGGAGATGGTCATTGCCTGGCACTTGTGTGGTGTGAATGTTACTTGCCACTTGTCAGCCCAAGTCTGAATGTTGTCCAGGTCTTGCTGCATATGGACACGGACTGCGTCAGTATCTGACAAGTCTCGAATGGTGCTGAACAGTATGCAATCATCAGCGAACATCTCCACTTCTGACCTTATGATGGAGGGAAGGTCATTGATGAAACAGCTGAAGATGGTTGGGCCTAGGACACTGCCCTAAGGAACTCCTGCAGTGATGTCATGTGATTGAGATGAATGACCTCCAACAACCACAGCCAACTTCCTTTGTGCTTGGTATGATTCCAACCAATGGTGAGTTTTCCCCTTGATTCCCATTGACTTCAGTTTTGCTAGGGCTCCTTGATGCCACACTCGATCAAATGCTGCCTTGATGTCAAGGGCTGTCACTCTCACCTCACCTCACCTTGTTACGGAGTTTGATGCACCCGGATAAGCCCGGCGCTAAGACATATGATCAGATTGTGGAAGTTTTGGAAACACATTTCGCACCCAAGCCGCTGCTGATTGCCGAGAGGGTCAGGTTTCACAAACGAAACCAAGGGGAGGGTGAGTCCATAGCCGAATATGTTGCAGTGCTAAAGAAGCTAACTGAGCATTGTGAGTTTGGTGAAACTCTAAATGACACTGTCCGTGATAGGTTTGTGTGTGGATTAAGATGTGAAGCAACACAGAAGCGCTTGCTCACGATTGACAAACTGACACTTAAATCAGCAGTGGAGCTCGCTGTGTCTATGGAGTTAGCAGCTAAAGATGCACAGCTGTTGGGGGCTGCAACAAGAGTGCACAGGGTAGCAGCTACACCGGATAAGCATGCAAGAGGCGCCAGAGAGTGTTACAGATGTGGGAGATCAGGTCATCAGCCATCTGACTGCTGGTGTAAAGACCTGACCTGTCGGAAATGTGAAAAGAAAGGACACATTGAACGTGTGTGTAAAGGGCAAAGCAAACAATCCTACACAGAGACACACAAAAACAAACAAGGAAACACATCCAACTGGCGTTCTAAAAAGAAAAACCTACACATGGTGAAACAAGAACAGGAAGACAGTGACACAGACTCTGATGGGGAGCTGAATCTCCATGTGTTAATGGTGAATGGAGGCTCATCAGGCTATGGAGTCACTCCACAACTAGAGGGAATACCGGTCAAGGTGGAGCTTAATGGACAAACCGTGATGCTGCCAGTTTACGTGGTCAAAGGTGACTATCCATCCCTGATGGGCAGGCCATGGTTGGAGAAAATTCATCTGGATTGGAAAAAAGTGAATGCGGTGTCAGTCGAAGAGGCGGGGCTAGCGGCAGTGTTGACAAAGCATGCGGCTGTCTTTGACGGAGAATTGGGGAGTATGAAGGGGATTACGGTCAAACTCAAGGTGAAGCCTGATAGCCAGCCACGATTCCTGAAGGCCAGGAATGTGCCCTACGCCCTCAGACCAAAGGTGGAGGCTGACCTGGAGCGTCTGGTCAAGATAGGGGTCCTGGTGCCGGTTTCGCACAGTGAGTGGGCCACGCCTGTGGTACCAGTAATGAAGAGTGACGGCGCGGTTCGATTATGTGGAGATTTCAAAGTAACAGTGACTCCTGTGCTCTCAGCTGAACAGTACCCCCTCACCATCATTGAAGATCTTTTCACGGCTCTAGCAGGCGGTCAGAAGTTTAGCAAGATTGATCTATGCCAAGCCTACTTGCAGATGCATGTAGAAGAGGACTCACAGAAGTACCTCACCATCACCACCCACAAGGGCCTCTACAGGTACTGCCGCCTACCCTTTGGTATAACGTCAGCACCAGCATTGTTTCAGCGGGCTATGGACCAGATCTTAAGCGGCATTCCAGGGGTACAATGTTATCTCGACGATATCCTTGTCACAGGAAAGGACGACAACGAGCATCTGCAGAACCTGACGAAGACACTGGGAAGACTTGAAGAATATGACTTACGCGTTCGCAAGGAACATCGAGAGAGAGAGAGGAAACATCGAGAGAGACCAAGATGGAAACATCGAAAGAGACTGAGGGAGCACTTTATTTATTTAATTTAATTAATTAATTAATTAATTAATTAATTAATTAATTTAATTATAAGTTGTGAGTTCCTCACGATGCTCTCCCAGGGTGGCCACCCTGTAGCCAGAGATTATTCTAGAAGCCTGGGTAGAAATATCAATGTAATTACTGTAGAAATTACTTTTTTTACATTATTGCTTGTTCATTTTATGTGCTGTCTTTTTTTATGTCTTTTATTTATTTTATGTCTGCTTTATTTATATTTAAAGTATGTATGCGTGTATATGTCAGTATGTGTTTTTTTGTGATGGCGCCGATGAAGATGGCTGCCGTCCTTGCGAGCTCCGTGCGTACCAGGCAGCTAAGTGTTCTTGCTGCTTGGTGCTCTCGGCTCGTCAAGAAAAAAGCATTTCACTGACTAGATTTCACTTCTTGTATTTAGTTATGTGATAAATAAAATTGAAATGAAATGAAATATGAATTTTTCAAGCCATCAGTGGAGTACCTAGGCCATGTCATCGACGCGGACGGCCTACACACAGCACCGTCGAAAGTGAAAGCCATTGCCGACGCTCCTGCACCTACAAATGTCGGCCAGCTGCGGTCATTCTTAGGTCTCCTGAACCATTACGGAAAGTTTATTCCACAGCTGGCATCACTGTTGAAGCCATTACATGAGTTGCTGTGTCAGGGCAAGGCCTGGGCGTGGACGAAGGAGTGCGAAGCTGCATTCAAGAAAGCCAAAGCAGCTTTGACTGACCCCTGAGTGTTGACGCACTTTGACCCGTCGTTGCAGATTCAGCTGGCCTGTGATGCGTCGCCTTATGGCGTCGGTGCGGTCGTGTCCCACATCTTTTCCTCAGGTGAAGAGAAGCCGATTGCATTCGCGTCAAGGTCCCTGAGCAAGGCGGAGGTGAAATACCCGCAGATCGAAAAAGAGGCTTTGGGCATCATCTTTGGAATCAAAAAGTTCCATCACTACTTGTTCGGAAGGAAATTCACCTTGCTGATGGATCATCGTCCTCTGACATCGATCTTTGGTCCACACACAGGAATACCCTCCCTGGCAGCGTGCAGGATGCAGCGCTGGGCGCTGATGTTAAGCGCTCACAATTACAACATCAAATACTGGAGGTCAGCAGCACATGGCAATGCGGACGGATTGTCAAGACTTCCGCTGCCTGTGCCCTCTGTGAGCAGAAGATTTTCTACTTTGACATGGTGAGCAATGCCCCTGTCACGGCCCGGAAGGTCAAGAAAGAGACCAGAGTGGACCGTACGCTATCCAAAGTGCTGGATCGGGTGATGCGAGGAGACGGATCACGGGTGTCAGATGCACCACCTGAGCTCCTACCTTACCTGTCAAGAGGGAAGGAGTTGTCTGTCATGTCAGGATGCCTCCTTTGGGGCATGTGAGTGATCATACCACCAAAGCTGCGGAAACTTGTCCTCAACGAGCTGCACTCAGGACATTGTGGTATTGTCCGGATGAAGGAGCTGGCACGAAGCTACTTCTGGTGGCCCAGTCTGGATCATGAAATTGAAGTTGAAGCGAAATCATGCCCATCATGCGAGACAACCAGGGATACGCCAAGAGCAGTGCCACTGCATCCATGGGAATGGCCGGCGACACTGTGGCAAAGGATCCATCTGGACTTCGCGGGACCAGTGGAAGGAGCAATGTTCCTGGTCGCGGTGGACTCCCATTCCAAATGGCCGGAGGTTGCAGTAATGTCCACTACCACTACGGAGAAAACCATCGAGATTCTGAGAGAGATGTTCGGGCGATTTGGTCTGCCGGAGCAGATCGTAACCGACAATGGAACACAGTTCACATCCCAGGAGATGGAGGAGTTCCTCAAGAGCAATGGAATCCAGCATACGTTCTCCGCGCTTTATCATCCATCCACGAATGGATTGGCGGAGAGATTTGTCAGAACGCTGAAACGCGCATTGAAAGCGGCAAGAAGTGATGCTCCTCTAAAGCAGCGCCTGAATGCTTTCTTGCTGAAATACCGAAACACGCCTCATGCTACGACTGGAGCATCTCCTGCTTACCTACTCATGGGAAGGCAGCTACGGACACGCCTTGACCTGCTGAGGCTAACGTCCACAGAAGCAGTGGTGCACGCCAATCAGCAGGATCAAGTCAGCAGATGAGCTCAGAGGTCAAAAGAACGACACTTTGTGGTGGGGGGCAAAGTCCTCGTGCGTAACTACACCACCCCGGAGCGGTGGGTCCCGGCTATGGTCATTCAAAAGATGGGCCCCATTTCATACCGAGTCCGCACCGGAGACGACCGAACATGGAGACAACATGTAGACCAGTTACTGCCAAGACAGTCGCCACAGGTAACCCAAGAAACAGAGGATCAAGGACCTGCTGGGGGCTCCAGCAGGGACTGGTCATCCGACCCTGAGACGGTGGCACCATCCACTCTTGTGCCATCCAGGGAGGAAGCCACGCCTGCAGGGTCATGGGAGAGCCAGCCAGAGCCTGCTCCTGAGACTAGGCGTTACCCCCAAAGAGAAAGGCAGCCTCCAGAGCACATTAGTTACAGTTAGTGCTAACCAGTGTGCATGGGGCAGAATAATCCCCAGGGTTAGCGGAGTGTAGAGGCGGTCTACCCTCTCTTCCAAAGTTATAGTCATTTTCAGTTATTCTGTTTTGTGGACATTCTATTTTAAGGGGGAGGAAATATGTTGTGTATTTTGAATGTGTATTAGAATAGTCCCACATGGGATACCGTAGTGGTGATTTGCAATGCACTATGGGAAATGTAGTGCATTGAGTGAAGAAGCACCTTGTAAATAAAATGGCCGTTAACTAAACTCTCCACCCCAGAGTCCTTCTTAATTGTTATATAGGTAAGGGTATAAAACCCCTTGAGACACAACACAATGGCATTACCATCATCGAATCCCCCACCATCAACATCCTGGGGGGGTCACCATTGACCAGAAACTTAACCAGACCAGCCACATAAATACTGTGGTGAAAAGAGCAGGTCAGAGGCTCGGCATTCTGTGGCGAGTGGCTCACCTAATGACGACTCAAAGTTTAACATCACCTACAAGGCACAAGTCAAGAGTGTGATGGAATACTCTCCACTTGCCTGAATGAGTGCGGTTCCAGCAACATTCAAGAAGCTCAACACCATCCAGGACAAAGCAACCCATTTGATCGACACCCTATCTACCACCTTAAACATTCACTCCCTTCATCACCAGCACAACATGGCTGCAGTGTGTATCAACTACAAGATGCACTGCAGCAACATGCCAAGGCTTCTTTGACAGCACCTCCTAAACCCTCAAACTCTACCACCTAGAAGGAAAAGGGCAGCAGGCACATGGGAACTCCACCTCTTTGAAATTCCCCTCTGCAATATATGTGGGTAGAACAAATGAAGAACAGAGACACCATGAGCTGCTAATCCATGTGCTTGTTTACTAGGTCAGAGCAAACTGAGCATGCTCATACTAAACCATGTGATAAACCATGTGATAATACATTACTGTTTTCCTCTTAAAAAAAGTATGTATTCCCTCTCAAATACAACAAAACTATGGTCCCACCTTTCCCAGCATTACATGTACCATCTAACAAAAACTCCTGGTTTTTCTTCTTTTAAATGAACTACAAATCCGACAAATGAACTACAAATTCAGTTTACTAACAGGTTTGCGGATCCTTCCTGATTGCCTTTAAAAAAGTTTTGGTGTTGAACCAATTTTTGGGCTGTTTTGTTTTGGTCCTGAACTCAAAGATGCTCCTGTTTCTATCTCAGATTTGTTTGAACCTGGTACTTCAATTTCTGAAGTCTGAATGGAGTCAAACTCATCTATTTGTTCATGATCAAGTGGTTCAGGATCACGCCTTGGTTCATCTCTAGCAGAGATCATCTGATCTACATGAACACTTCAGATGTTGTCACCAATTTCAACCAAATATCTCTTGGTTCCACCAACCTCTACTATATCCCACTTGTGTGAACTCGACTTGCCAGGGGCACTGAGCACACGAACACACTCGTTTTGTTTGAAACTGCATTCATTATGATTGCTGTCATTATAACGTTTCTGACTCAACTGTTTCTGTTCAACTCTTGAGGCCAAATTTGGTTGAACAAGACTCAATCGTGTTCTCAATCTCCTCTTCATCAAGAGTTCTGCTGGGGTATAATCAGTTTTAGTGTGCGGAGTAGTTCTGTAATTCAGCAAGAAATTTGCCAAACGTTGCTTCATGCTGAGTCCTGAACAACTCTGCAACACTTGCTTTTTGAGAGCTTCTTTTACTATTCTGACTAACCTTTCAGCTGCTCTGTTTGAAGCTGGATGATATGGTGGAACAAGAGTGTGTTTGGTACCGTTCCATTTCATGAACTCTTGGAAAAGAGCATAACAGAACTGAGGGCCATTGTCAGAAATAAGCTCTTCAGGTAAGCCATGACATGCAAAGATAGACCTCAACTCATCTATGGTACGTTCAGTTGTAGTATTTGAACCCATGTGTTTCACTTCAATCCACTTTGAGTGACTATCTACAAATACCAGGAAATAACAATTTGCTTTCTCACAGAAGTCTACAGGTACTCTCTGAAAAGTTCTACTTGGCCATGACCAGGGTTATAGTGGAGTTTTGGGTGGTTTGTTTCTGCAATTTTGATAAACGCTGCATTTGCTGACAAATGATTCAAGATTACTGTCCAATCCAGGCCAGTAAACAAAGCTTCTTGCAATTGATTTCATACTGACGATCCCTGGATGTTCAGTATGAAGTTTGACCAGAATTTTATCTCTCAACGAAAATACAGTTTAGGTGTCACAAATTCACCTTAAACTTTTCCACTCAAAGGTTGAACACTGTGTCCTTCCATGATCCCATAAAATGGCTTTGGGATCCCATTCTCGTCGCCAAATGTAATATATGTGGGTAGAACAAATGAAGGACAGAGACACAATGAGTTGCTGGTCCATGTGCTTGTTTACTAGGCCAGAGTGAACTGAGTATGCTCATACTAAACCTTGTGATAATACATTACACCCTCTAAGTCACACACCATCCTGACTTGGAAATATATCACTGTTCCTTCATCGTCGCTGGGTCAAAATCCTGGAACTCCCTCCCTAACAGCAGTGTGGGAGTACCTTCACCTGCAGTTCAAGAAGGTGGCTCACCATCACCTTCTCTAGGGCAAGTAGGGATGGGCAATAAATCCTGGCCTTGCCAGCGATGCCACCATCCCGTGAATGAACCAGTAAAAAATAAATTAGTTTACTGAAAATGACAACAGATTGAGGTAAGAGATGTTTTGTTCATCCATATCGTTTTTTAAAATTCATTCTCGGAATGAAGGGCATCATTGGCAAGGCCGGCATTTATTGCCCATCCCTAGTTGCCTTAAGAAGGTGACGATGCAGCTGAGTGGCTTGCCAGGTAACATCAGTGGGCAGTTAAGAGTCAATCATTTTGTTGTGGAACTGCCGTCACATATAAGCCAGAACGAGTAAGGACGGCTTCCTTCCCTAAAGACGCAAGTGAACCAGTTGCATTTTTACGACAATCCAACTGCTTCATGGTCACATTTATTGATAGCAGGTTTTTATTTCCAGATTTTCTTTACTAAATTCAAATTCTCAAACTGTCATGGTGGGATTTGAACTCACATTCTCTGGATTATTAATCTAGGCCTCTGGAATACGAGGTAGATTTTAACCCAGGTTGCTCAGGGTGAATGGAGCAGGCAGGTTGTTAAAATGACAGTGGGGTTTGCACCGCGTTCTTGCTGCCCCCGCCATCTTGATTCACCCCAAAACGGCTCGAAAAGGTTGTCTGCCCCAGACAGATTGGAGCCTACTGTAAAGTCATGGCCCCATTACGCTATCGGTGCCACAACACCACTTAAACTAAAAAATTCAGGAGGCCACACAGGGCTAAAGCCTACAGGCAGACCTGGAGGCAGTCAGCTTTACTGAGGATTTATAGTGGGCTAGGAAGAGCAGAAGTACACCCCAGAGTTCACAAGCAATTCCCAGCCTCAGTCTTACCTCTCCTCCCAGTGCCGCCATCTCCTGTTAGCCCCCCACCCCCACCAGCACTAACTTCATGCAGGGTCTCATTTGCTTCATTCTCTTGTGTCCTCAGGCTACATCCCAAATTCCTCTATCGCCGGTTTCAGGTGGGACACAGCTGAAACCTAAAAAAAACTTTCTAGAAAGAACCGTATCGGTTCATTGTGGTAGATTTTCAAATATGTTGTATTATGTTCCCACCACAAATGCAATGCTTCACTCCAGTATTGGTGCTATTTTTATTAATTAAGAAGTGATATGAGGGCAGAACTTTTGCTTGACTTGAGCTGCCATTTTGTGCCTGCACAATAGGAAGAATAGATGCAAGCTCTGCTTGCCAGTAAGTGACAAAAGAGTACCATCTGGTTTAACAAATGTTTTTTGATTGCTATGGGATTGGAAGGGGTTCACCAGAGACAGGGGCTTGATGTAGGTGGCAAGCTTTATATTTCAGCAAGAAATTGTTTTCACACTGCATCTTAATAAGATCATCTCTTGGTGCAACAATTCTTGTTGTTTTTTTTTTAAATAGTTCTAGAGAAAATCCTGTGGCATAATTCATAAGAAGCTGGCCCACCCCTTCTCCATAATCGTTGTGTTATCTCCCTACAGTTGGAGGCAGTGAGAATATATTTTGGTCGCAGTAGCTGCCACAAACTATCCAGCTGCATAAGTGCCAGGGGATATAAACTACCATTGCAGCAAAGCAAAAATAAAATCTAATTGCATGCAGCTAATCCTCTCCTAACAAATTCAATGCGAGGCCATGTCTAACAGCAGCCAATGTCCAATATATTAACAGAATATAGTTACTTAAAAATTCCAAGCCTGCACTAGTCCAGAGTTTGAAAGAATTAGTGCAGAGTTTTAATTATGTAGTGGCTGCAGTCATAACTGAAGCAAAGGAAGATGATTGTGGTTGTCAGAGGCCAGTCATTGTCTTCCCAAGACATTGCTGCAGGAGTTCCTCAGGGGAGAGTCCTTGGTTCAACTATCTTCAGCTGCTGCATCAATCATAAAAATAAAAAATGCTGGAAATACTCAGCAGGTCAGGCAGCATCTGTTGAGCGAGGTAGTCATTGCCTGGCACTTGTGTGACGCGAATGTTACCTGCCACTTATCAGTCCAAGCCTGTTTTTCCCCTGATTCCCATTGACTTCAGTTTTACTAGGCCTCCTTCATGCCACACTCAGTCAAATGCTGCCTAG
This sequence comes from Somniosus microcephalus, assembly GCF_052327205.1. Lineage (NCBI taxonomy): Eukaryota > Metazoa > Chordata > Chondrichthyes > Squaliformes > Somniosidae > Somniosus > Somniosus microcephalus. The sequence goes on along the minus strand of NC_140993.1, from coordinate 93,638,722 downwards.
ATGTCAAGGGCAGTCACTCTCACTTCACCTCTGGAATTCAGCTCTTTTGTCCATGTTTGGACCAAGGCTGTAATGAGGTCAGGAGCCGAGTGGTCCTGGTGGTACCCAAAGTGGGCATCAGTGAGCCCATTGGTGAGTAAGTGCTGCTTGATAGCACTGTCGATGACACCTTCCATCACTTTGCTGATGATTGAGAGTAGACTGATGGGGTGGTAATTAGCCGGATTGTATTTGTCCTGCTTTTTGTGGACAGGACATACCTGGGCAGTTTTCCACATTGTCAGATAGATGCCAGTGTTATAGCTGTTCTGGAACAGCTTGGCTAGAGGCGTGGCTAGTTCTGGAGCACAAGTCTTCAGCATGACAGCCAGGATGTTGTCGGGTCCCTCAGCCTTTGCTGTATCCAGTGCGCTCAGTCGTTTCTTGATATCACGTGGAGTGAATCGAATTGGCTGAAGACTGGCTACTGTGGTGGTGGGAGACTCAGGAGGAGGCCGATATGGAACATCCACTCAGCATTTCTGGCTGAAGCTGGTTGCAAACGCTTCAGCTTTATCTTTTGCACTCACGTGCTGGGCTCCACCATCATTGTGGATGGATATTTCCAGCGTTTTCTGCTGAGTATTTCCAGCATTTCCTGTTTTTATTTCAGATTTCCAGCATCTGCAGTATTTTGCTTTTGAATAAAAGGTAAGGTCTGTGATAGGGTGGAAGGCAAGCGTGATTAAATGACAAAAGGGATGATGGTGCAAGGCTGGAAGGTTGTAAAGTGCCTAATTGAAAGATGAGGTGCTGTTCCTCATGCTTCCCTTGAGCTTCATTACAACAATGTATGAGGACGAGGATAGAGAGGTCAGAGTGGGAGTGCGGCTGAGAATTAAAATGGCAAGCAACCAAATGCTCAGAGTCAGGCTTGCGTACTGAATGGAAATGTTCAGCAAATAGATCACCCAATCTGCATTTGGTCTCCCGAATGTAGAGGAGACCGCATTATGAGCAGCAAATACAGTACAAGTAAATCGTTGTTTCACCTGGAAGGTGTGTTTGGAGCCCTAGACATTGGGAAGGGAGGCGGTGAAAGGGCAGGTGTTACATCTCCTGTGCTTGCATGGGAAGGTGCTGTGGGAAGAGGAGCGGGTGTTGGGGGTGATGGAAGAGTGGACCTGGGTATCGCAAAGGGAACGGTCCCTTCGGAATGCTGAAAGGGGAGGTGCAGATGTTTTTAGTGGTAGGATCGTGTTGAAGGTGGCGGAAATGGCGGAAGATGATCCATTGAATGTGGAGGCTGGTGGGGTGGAAGGTGAGGACAAGGAGAATCCTATCGTGGTTCTGGGAGGGAGGGGAAGGGGTAAGGGCAGAAGTGCGGTAAATGGAACGGATACTGTCGAGGGCCCTGTCAACCATGGTGGAGGGGAATTCTTGGTTGAACAAAAAGGAAGACATATCGGAAGCACTGGTGTGGAAGGTGGCATCGTCAGAACAGATGTGACGGAGAAACTGGGAATGGAATAGAGTCCTTACAGGAAGTGGGGTAGGAGGAAGTGTAACAGTTTTAGCAGTGGGAGTCGGTGGGCTTATACTAAATATAGATCCCCAGAAATGGAGATAGAGAAGTCGAGGAAGGGAAGGGTAGAGTTGGAGATTGACCATGTGAAGACGGGTGGAAATTGGAAAACAGGTTGATGAAATTTTCCAGTTGGAGGCAAGAGCAGGAAGCGGCACTGATACAGTCATCAATGTACCAGAAATAGAGGTGAGGGAGTGGACTTGAGTAGGACTGGAACAAAGAATGTTCAACGTATCCCACAAAAAGGCAGGCATAGCTAGGACCCATACGGGTTCCCATAGTGACACCTTTTATTTGGAGGAAGTGAGTGGCATCAAAGGAGAAGTTGTTCAATATAAGAACATGTTTAGCCAGGCAGAGGAGGGTGGTGGAGAATGAGGACTGGTTGGGCCTCTGTTCAAGGAAGAAGCGGCGGGCCAGCAGGCTCTCCTGGTAGGGGATGGAGGTGTAGAGGGATTGAACATCCATGGTGAAAAGGAGATGGTTAGGTCAGGAAACTGTTAAAGTGGGATAGGGCATCGGAAGAGTCGCGGATGTAGGTCAGGAGAAACTGGACAAGGGGAGAAATATAGAATCGAGATAGGAAGAAATAAGTTCCACGGGGCAAGAACAGGCTGAAACGATGGGTTTACCAGGCCAGTCCTGTTTGTGGATCTTGGGAAGGAGGTAGAAGCGGGCTGTGTAGGGTTGGGGGACTATGAGGTTTGAGGCCATGGAGGGGAAGATCTCCAGAGGAGATGAGGTCAGTGACAGTCTGGGAAACAATGGCTTGATGTTCGGTGGTGGGGTCGAGGTCCAGGGTAGGTAGGAGGAGGTTTCAGATATTGGTGTTCAGCCTCCGTAAGGTAGAGGTCTGTTCACCCAACAACAACAACGCTGCCCTTGTCAGCAGATTTAATGACAATGTCAGAGATGGACCTGAGAGAACGGAGTGCTGCAAGTTCAGAGGGAGGTAGGTTAGAGTGAGTGAGGGGAGTAGAGATACTGAGATGGCGAATGTCACGCCAGCAGTTAGCAATGAAAAGATCAAGAGAAGGTAAGAGGCCAGAGGGAGGGGTCCAGGTGGAACCAGATTTCTGAAGACAGGCGGAAGGGGGGCAGAGTCCACATCAATCACCTTTCTTCCTTCGTAAAGTCAGGAGTGGGGCTGTTCGCTGATGATTCCATGGTGTTCAGCTCTATTCACAACTTATCCAGTAATGAAGCAGCCCATGTCAGTCTACAGCAGAACCTGGAAAACATTCAGCTTCACCTGACAATTGGCAGGTAATGACTATTTCAAACAAGAGAAATCCCAGCCAACTACTTTTAACCTTCAACAGCACCACCGTTACTGAGCCCCCACCATCAACATTTTAGAGGACATTATAGACCAGAAATATAACTGGACCATGGCTGCAAGATCAGGGCAGAGGATGGGTGTTCTGCAATGAGTGGCTCACTCCTTGACCTCTCAAAGCCTCTCCACAATCTACAAAGCCCAGGTCAGGAATGCAATTGAATACTCACCACATGTCGGAATGGATGCAGCCACAAGAAGTTCGAGAACATCGAAGACAGAGCAGTTTACTTGATCAGCCTTCTTCGTTACTGATCCACTGTTGCTGCATTATGTAATGTCTACAAGATGCACAGCAACAACTCACCAAGGTCACCTCGACAGTATATCCATCCCCTTCAACCTCCACCAGTAAGAAGAACAAGAGCAGCTTTGTGGTGGAAACGCCATCATCTGCAAGACACACACCATCTTCACTTGAACATATATCACTGTTCCTTCATTGCCATGGGGTCAATATCCTGAAATTCCCATAACAAGCTCCCATATTTCATTTGAATTTCTCAATGGGGCGGAAACCCTGTGGATATGGGTTCCGTCCAAAATTATGACCCAACTCCCTCTGGAATTACAGCCGACTTGCAGATCTGCTATTCAGTTTCTGGGCTTTAAATTTTAACTGCTGGGATAGGCATAGTAATAAGGGAAGACCAATGCTTGAGCTTATAGTCTATCACAATAGACATGGGTAGATGCTGAGAGGTTGTTTTCCCTGGCTGGAGCTTCCAGAACTAGGGGGCATAGTCTTAGGATAAGGGGTCGGCTATTTAAGACTGAGATGATGAGGAATTTCTTCACTCAAAGGGTTGTAAATCTTTGGACTTCGCTACCCCAGAGGGCTGTGGATGTTGAGTCATTGAGTATATTCAAGGCTGAGCTAGATAGATTTTTGGACTCTAGGGGAATCAAGGAATATGGAGATCGGGCAGAAAAGTGGAGTTAAGGTCAAAGATCAGCCATGATCTTACTGAATGTCGGAGCAGGCTTGAGGGGCTATATGGTCTACTCCTGCTCCTAATTCTTATGTTCTTATGACGGATATGATTAAAGCGCGCAGACCTTTTAAAATGGCAGAAAAATTGTTGATCACAAAGTATCATCACTATAACTGACTGGTAAGAAAGGATTATGTTAAGTAGTAACTTCTCATATTTTTTGCAGAAATTAAGCTACAAAAAGGTGTATTCTCTGTTTACTTTTCTTTATTACCTTCATCAATTAATGTTCTTCCACTCACACTGTGTCCTACACTATCAAATACATGCATAACTGTTATCTTGGGGCCAGTCACTGAGACCAGGAGAAACCGTGCAGGGAATATATTGACAATGGGTCTATCAGATTGCATTTATGTAGCATCTTGACAAATTTCAGAAACATCTCAAAGTGTTTCACGTTGAATGACTTACCTTGAAATGCAGTATCTGTTGTCATGTAGGCAAATTTGGAACTCTTTGCACGCAAATAAATCTTTCAAACAGCAATGAAATGAATGATCAGTTAATCTGTTTTGACAGTGTTGGTTGAGGGAATAATGTTGGCTTGGACACTTTGAGAACTCCCTACTGTTCTTCAAATAATGCCATGGAATTTCTAACATCTACCTGAACAGGCAGGTAGGACCTCAGTTTAACATTTCATCCAAAAGAGGGAAAATGTTTTTTTCAACGCTAAACTGAGGTGTCAGCCTAGAATATGGGGGAAAAATTCAGTTGGTTTGCGCCTCCCGTTAGCGCCTTGAGAGGGCGCTAATGGGGCACAAAGCAACTAGCGCCCGGGCGGGGCGATGTTTGTGCCGCTCACGAAATTAACTAGACATTTTGCGGCGGCACTACACACTACCGCCACGATCTCCTGCGCCGGCAGATCGTGATGTCAGTCGAGTGCGCAACGCCCCAGTAGCGCCCCGGACCGGATATTGAGTGGCGCCCCTTGCCTTACTGCCTGCCGCTAGCAACGACAGGTTGAGGGGAGCATTTTGCAGTCAGAAAGAGACTGGGGGAGCGTTATTTAAAGGCGACCGCTTCCTGCCTTTTTTTGTTGGCGACATTTTTGCACCACGCATTCTGAGAGAGAGCGAGAGACACTTCTGGAGAGATTTAACACTGTGTGAAGGAGTTTTGGGTACTGAGCAGCACTTTGCAGGTTCATTTTGATTTGCCCTTCCTTGTATCGATTTAGAAGAGACTGTGGGGGCTGCACTCTGAGCTCTTTCCCTGGGTCTCTCCATTGTTCTTTCCAGCAGATTTGATGTACAGGTCTCTCCAGGCCGAGATTCAAGGCTGCAATGAGCAGGATGTGGATGGAGAGCAAAATCAACCCTCCCCTTTAAGATAAAAACAGAAAATGCTGGAGAAACTCAGCAGGTCAAGCAGCATCTGTGAAGAGAGAAACAGAGTTAACGTTTCAGGTCGATGACCTTTTGTCAGAACTCCCCTTTAGGAACTGGCCGGCGCCATTGTGTCTGTGTTCCATTGCTGACTGACATCACATGAGCTTCGCCAGCGCTCTGAGGTAGCGCCTCACTCCTCGGCCTTTGTGCCTTAAGACAGGTTGAAGCACCTGATTTAGCGCTCCAATCACCTCCAGGGGTGATAAAAGCCAAGTTTGCCATCGGAGGCGCTAATTAGCACCAGACGCTAAACTTTGCGCATGGCCGATAATGGCGCCCCAAACGGGGCAATACTGAATTTTTCCCCCCATGTGTTTAAATGCTGGAGTCCAACTGGAACCTACAGTCAACAAGTGGTAAACTGAATTTATCAAAATTGCACGGAGGGAAAAAAAAGGCTAGAATAGCAGTGTGCGATATTAATAATAAGCGAGTTAGCTCATTCATATGAAATTCCTTTGGCCACTATTTTAACATACTGATTTAAGACACTCACTAAAACAGCAAACGGGAATTTCATGTGTTTGTTACAGAGGAGTTGCTTTTGATTTTTGGAGGCACAAAATCAATATAGCCTATGTAGCTAAAATAAAAAGGAAATGAGATTGTAATTTCCTTGAACATAACTCATTAACTTGCATTTATGGTGAACTGCTAATATGAATTAGAGCATAAAAGTAAACAAACAGCAATATCTAGACTCCCTGGGAAGCCTGGAGGGACTCAGTGGACAGAGGAATCATCAGTAAATTCTACCTAGTCGTAATGTGCTGGGACCTAATTTACAATGAACAATGAAGACGGAAATTAAGGATATGCGAAGGTATAATATTTCAATAAGTCTTACAAGCAGAAGGTCTGGAGCTTTGGTAAAAATGGGAGATAGGTTACAGCCTTCACTAGCACCTGAACTATTGTCCTTAAAGCAGATGTCTGTCGGCTGTCGTCTGTACAACCACTAGAAACAGGCAATTATTCCAACCAAATCAAATAACACTTTCTGGTTAAAGGTAGAGTCTAAGAGGGTAAGAAATTAATTGCACTACATTTATGCACAATTCCTTATGAAAGCTGCTCTCAATTTTCTACTTCAGTGGCAATAAAAGCTTTTTGCAAAGCATAAAGTGGTCGGATTATATTTCCTCACCTGCATTGCACAAGAAATAAATATGCAAATTCTAACTTAATATGTATGTGGCAGACATTGCTAACATCAGTTGTAACTTAGAGGCTTATTGGGCATGCAGTGAGAGTGGCTAAGAGGCAGTCGTTTTGGAGCGATGGATTTTCCAATAAAGGCATTTGTTGTGTCCTACTGCTTGAGCAGCAAGGAGGTCCACTGCAGTTTGTCATCCGTTTTGTTTTCGTGCTAGCACTTGGCACAATATGATTATGATATAGAACAGAACATGGCAGTACATCAGAAATACAATGCCTGATTTACATATACTTTTTTGTTTGTTACTGAAATTAAATTTATTTGAAAAGAAAGAAACAGAATGAGAGATTTTAGTGAATGTCTAATTACTGAATAGCCAAGGGGTTTATCAGTACTGTGTTAACTGATCACATCATTGTTATCAATCCCCTGTGATCTAATGCAAATTCTTTCCAGTTTTCCAGACTAATTTAGTTATGGATCTGAAGTTATTAACATAGGGGTGTCCTGGCCACTATTTATTCCTCAACCAACACCTAAAAACAGATTATCTGGACATTATCACACTGCTGTTTGTTGGGCCTTGCTGTGCGTGCATTGGCTGCCATGTGTCTTACATGACAACAGTGACTACAGCGAGATTAAACACTTCAAAAAAGTACTTCATTGGCCCTAAAGTGCCTTGGGATGTTGGGATGTCCTGAGGTTGTGAAAGGCGCTATATAAATGCAAGTTTTTCTTTTCTTCTTTCTGTGCACTGGTAGAAATATATGTGTAATGTAGTATAGACAGATTATATGGATATAACCTTTCAAGGATTGTGCATCAGATCAGAACTAGAATAAGATATTTCAGAAGTTAATATGGCAAAGGATTTCAATTCTGTTTTTGAAATCTGGGGCCAGCCAGATGGACCGAAATGATCTCTTGTGGCCCTGTTCATGCCTATGTTCCTATTAAACATTATGAATATCATTATTGCTGTGCAAAAGAAATTCTCATATCCTAATTTCAACATTTTTTCTGATCATGTAAAGAATTTGAGACCAAATGATTACTTCAAAGTAATCTTCATGACTCTTACTAATGAGCAACCAACCCTCCCTCCCCTGTTTATTAATATGTTCTGCCACACTCTAGTTGCCAATTACGGTCCTGGGTTTAAGTCAAGACCAGGGAGAGAATAAAATATTTTCCTCCTGAAACTTGTGTAGATTGCTCTATCTGAAATGAGCTGTAACCATCTCTGCTCTGCAATCCAGAGTAGGTCAAATTTAAATGGTACAGAAGTTATGGTCACAGAAATTACAGAAACCCCACAGTGCAGATAGAGGCCATTTCGGCCCATCGAGCCTGCACCGACACATATCCCACCCGATCCCCGTAACCCCTACACCAACACATATCCCACCCTATCCCCGTAACCCCACATATTTAATCCCCCTAACACTAAGGGTCAATTTATCATAGCCAAACAACCTAACCCGCACATCTTTGGACTGTGGGAGGAAACCGGAGCACCCGGAGGAAACCCACGCAAACACGGGGAGAATGTGCAAACTCCACACAGACAGTCACCCGAGGCCGGATTCGAACCTGGGTCCCTGGCGCTGTGAGGCAACAGTGCTAACCACTATGCCACCGTGAAGTAGGTCGATTGCTCAGGACAGTTTGGAACTCTCGCTGCTGCCATTTTCTCTGTCTAACCTAGGAATTCGTAATGCTCTGAAAAAAAAATGAATAAAAGCACGCTATGTCCACTTATCTCTAGGGTTTACTACAAACTGATGAACAGATAAAGCAATTCTCTTAGAAACAAAGGGGGAAAATTCGGTTGGTTAGTGCCTCCTGTTAGCACGTCTGGGCGGGGCGGCACGCGAACGACTTAGCGCCGGAGCGCGGTGATTTTAGCGCCACCCATGAAATTGACCTGGTGCTTTGCGGTGGCGCTAAACACTACCGCCACAGTCTCCTGCGCCTGGAGATCATGATGTCATCGAAGCGCGTAACGCCACCGGTAGCGCCCTGGCCCGGAACTTACTTCTCGCCCCTGTCTTAGCACCTGCTGCTAGGAACGATAGGTAGAGGGGGATGTTTTGCAGTCGGCTGGGAGCTGGGGGAGCGCTATTTAAAGTTGTGTGCTTCCTGCTTTTTCCTGTCGGCAAAATATTTTGCATACGCAGGTTGAGAGAGGGCATTTAACGCTGTCCTATAAGGAGTTTTGTTCCTCAGCAACACTTTTCAGATTCCCATTCTGTCAGCTTTATTGCTACCACATTTAGAAGATTAAATGGGGGCTGTACTAACATGGGGTGTCGTCCTCCAGCTTCACCTTCGGAGGCAGCAGAGGCGCAGAGAGAGAGTTGCAAATGTGGCCAGAGGGAGGAGGGCACTGCACAGGAGACCTTACCCTCCCAGGGTATTCCGGGAGCAGTTCTCCTACATTCATTTGTCCGAGGAGCAGTGTTTTAGAAGGCTCCACTTCAGCAAGGAGGTGATCCCAGAGCTCTGCCACCACCTGTAACTAGAGCCCCAGCCTCAGCTCAGGACCAGGAAGTATCTGTCAGCAGCAATGAAGGTGACAGTGGCTCTCAATTTCTATACCAGAGGCTCCTTCCAAGCTTCAACTGGGGATATTGTGAATATCTCCCAATTCGCAATCCATTGTTGCATTTGGGAGGTCACAAATACTCCATACCAAAGGAGAAGGGAGTACATACCTTTCCCCATGACCCAAGACAAACAGCCTGAACACGCATGTGGCTTCGCTAGGATAGTGGGCTTCCCCATGGTTCAGGGCGCCATTGGCTGCACGCATGTAGCATTGCGGGCACCTCATGAAAATGCAGAGGTGTTCCGCAACCGCAAAGGCTTTCACTCTCTCAACGTCCAGTTGGTTTGCGACCATATACAGCGCTTCCTCGCTGTCAATGCCCGCTATCCTGGTAGCAGCCACGATGCTTTCATTCTGCGCCAGACTGGTGCCCCAGACCTGTTCCAATCACCGCATCAACCTCGTGGCTGTCTCCTCGGGGACAAGGTTTATCCACTCTGCACCTGACTGATGACACTGCTCTGTAACCCCAACATTCCTGGTGAGCTCGCATACAATGAGAGCCATAGTGCCACCAGGAACCTCATTGAGCAGACGATCGGTGTGTTGAAGCAATGGTTCTGGTATCTTGACCGCTCTGGAGGAGCCCTGCAGTAGTCCCCTGAGCGAGTTTCGGTTTTCATTGTTGTGCGCTGCATGCTTCATGACCTTGCAGTTATGAGGACCCAGTCATTGCCACCAGGGATTGGTGCATCACCTCAGGAAGAGGAAGAGGGAGAAGAGGAGGAGGAGCAGCACCAACGTGGGAGGGAGGCGTTCAATGTTGCCTCTGCAAGGGCCGTCCATGAACGCCTGATAAGACGCCACTTCTGACAAATGACAGAGAAGATGGCTTTTGTGATGAACAAGCACATCATTACAGCCATCCTGCAGCCCCTATTGCCGGGCAAAGCTCCAATGAGTCAAATGAGCAAAGTTGTGAAGTTTCAATAAAAATCTTTATTTTTCTGACAATCTGTGTCTTATTAAGCACAACCAATAACAAACAAACACAATTCATTAGCAAACAAAACTGGTTCTTACCACATCGAGATAAGCGTTAACAGAGTGAACAAGATATTAACATAAACATCCAACTTTGGGACAAACATCCCCCCCATTTGTTTGAGAATTTTTAGTTATTCGCCCTTCGAGGATGATCTCCATCCCCTGCACACTTCCCCCCTTCCCACCCTACTGCTCCTTCGTAATGTGGCCCCAGTGGCTGCAGCAAGGCTGGTGAAAGGCTGTTTACTCTGCGAGACAGAGACTGCAGATAGCCTTGAAGGACGCCCTTGACCAGTTCTGAGCCTGGAGGGCCCGGCTGCAGACTGCACCAACTCTGCATGGGTGGCAGCAGTCTGGGCTGGCTGTGTTACAGGCCGTGGCAAGTGCAATGGCGGAGCAGGAAAGCTGTCATCCTGAGAGAGGACAGCAGTTTCCTGCTCGACCGACACACTGCCACTCCCCCGGGGCAGAACCTCAGCATCCGGAGCAATCTGCTCAAGCACAGATTGTTGGCCTGCTGCGGCACCATGAAATCCCCGGTGGACTGTGGGCGACCCAGCGACGATGGCAGCAGTCAAGACTTGCGTGACATCAATCTGAGACTGCATGAGAGCAGCCTGAGACTTGATGGCACCAGCCAATGACTTGATTGCAGCACTAAGCTGTTGCGTTGCCTCAGCCTGTGCTGCAATAGATGCTGCTACCTCACCCATTACATGTGGCATGGGGTCTGGGTCCCCATGGTCTCTCTACAATTCAACCATCCTCTGCAACGAGGCAAGGATGGGTTCAAGGGTTTGCGCACAGATGACAGCTGTGCTGGGGGTAGACTCCTCCACACTCCTAGCCAGTGCATCCATGGTGTCGGGCACCCTTGTCATCGCACCGATGAGCTCCGTAGGCATGGTCATGGCCTGAGTATTCATGGCCGCTGTATCGAGGTCCTCATCTGAGTCCTGTGCAGCAGAACTCATGCACACACTCACCCTCCGGGGAGCTGGCCCCCGAACCTCCCTTCCCCCATGGTGTTACTGCAGCCCGCTGGATCCCAGAGCTTCATCCACGGTCAGATCCATACCCCCTGCTCCCCTCCAGTGAACGCATGGCCCCAGTATCGGATGTCTCGCCCTCAGGAGACGCAGGCGGTGAGGCATGAGCTTCGCCTTCCTCTTCTCCTGCGTCACTGCCACTGGAAGGCTAAGGGACAGGCTGTTCAGCTGATGGCACACTATTTGAAAACAGGAAGGTACAAGAGTTGGTTTAACATGAGGGTAGGAAAGGAGCAAGGAATGGAGACAGTATAGTTAGATGGAAAGTGTAAAAGGCTGGTGTTGTGAGGGGGAAGTGGTATGCGAGAGGAGATAAAGCTGATGAACATACCGTTGCTGTCCCCAAGGGGGTCGCCCTCTCCCAATGGCCACAGAGCCGACGACATGACTGGCGATAAGTCTGTGGACTCGCTCCTCCAGTTGTGTGAGGGGGTGCACCTCCACCTGTCCTCCTGTGCATTGTTGCCCCCTCCGGTTATGTGAAAGCTTGGCCTGCAAGAAAAGAGACAGCGTCTAAGTGGGTGTGCAGCCATGTGTTTGGCAGATGTGCCTACCATAGTTGAATAGCCGTTAATGTCTGCAAGGTGTGGGATGTGCATGTGACTTTTATTAGATGGGCATAGTTGTTGGGTGAGTGTTGGGGATTTGGCAATTTACACCATCTGTGCACAGAGTGAGGTTGAGATGGTGGGATGTAAAGGTTTTCCAAGCATGTACTCACCCTGACCACCCGAGTGAGGTCATTGAACTTCTTGCGGTACTGTGTGTGAGTCCTTTGGACCAGGTTCCTGGATGAAATGTACTGGGAAACCTCCCTCCAGACCCTTGTAAACTCCCGGGGCAATGGCCTCCTGCCAGTGTCTGGAAATAGCACTACCTGTCGGCGTTCCACAGCGCCAACCAGAGCCACCAATGCCTGGTTGCTAAACCGGCAAGCTCTCTCCCTGGGCCTCTGAGTATCCATCATAAATCTTTGCTGAAGATTTTTACCTCCTTGCAGGCCGAGATCAAACGCTGTAATGAGCAGGGTGTGGCTGTGCAGCATGATCGATCCTCCCCATTAAGAACTGGACGATGACAGTCTGTCTGAGTACAAAGTAATTGACATTGCCTGAGTTTCAGTAGCGCTCTGAGGGAGCACCTCGTTCCCCGATGTTAGCGCCCTAAGAGAGGTGTGTAGCGCTTGATTTATCGCTCCAATCACCTCCGGGGCGCTGGAGATGAATTTCGCGGTTGGCGGCGATAATTTGCAGCGGGCGTTAAAATTTGTGCCCGGGGGATATTAGCACCCCAAAATGGGCGACACCCAATTTTTCCCCCAATGGATTTACTGATTGTGGTAAACCACTGTTTGTATTCCACTGTGTACATGCCTGTACATGCCACGGCTGACTCCTCCCACGAATCCAGGTATAAAGGTGACTGCTCCACAGCCCCTTTGTATTCTGGACCGGTCGACCACTCGAGGCACACCTTCATTCTCTTGTTAATAAAAGCCTGTTAATTACTCGCTTAATCTCAGTCTTTTGAGTTATTGATAGCGCATCAATTTTATTAACAAGATTTTATAATGGAGAAGATCCTCACACCAGCATGCCTAGACTTAGACCATCGGGAGGCGGACGCATCCACCAAGTTTACTCACTGGCTGAGGTGCTTTGAAAAATTCCTGATCGCCTCCGCTGAAACGGTCAAATCGGACGAGGACAAACTGAATGTCCTGACCTCCAAAGTGAACCACCGAGTGTACTCGGTCATCCAAGACGCGACCTCGTACGCGGATGCTATCAAGCTCCTCAAGGACCAGTACACGCGCCCAGTGAACGAAGTGTACGCCAGGCACCTCCTGGGGAGTCGTAAACAACAACCTGGGGAATCGACCGAGGAATACCTTCAGGCACTGTCTGTGCTTGGCCGGGCCTGTGGTTGTAAGGATGTAAAGGCCGCCGTGTACACAGAGGAACTTATCCGGGACGCTTTTGTAGCGGGCCACAGGTCCAATTACACCCGACAGCGACTGTTGGAGCAGAGTGACCTCGACCTCAACAAGGCCTCTGAACTCGCACTATCATTGGACGCAGCCTACCGGGGCATGGATGCCTACTCCTCTGCACCGTGGACGCCACGGGGAACGACAGCCTGGGACACGGTAGGACCGTCTCATAGCGCCGTGCCACCCCAGCCACATCCCAGCAACGGCCCAACTACCGCAGCAGTGTCCCAAGGCCAGACAGCAGTGCCCCAAGGCCAGAAATGCTACTTCTGTGGCCAGGCCAAACACCCCAGAGCGCGCTGCCCGGCGAAAAATGCGATCTGCTCGGGCTGCGGGAAGAAGGGACACTACGCCAGCGTCTGCAGGGCCAAAGCCACCCCGAACCCCAGCAGCGCCGCGTGTGGGCCGTGCGGGCCGCCATCTTGGGCCTCCCCAGCCATGTGCGAACCACCGGAACAGCAACCATTTTGGACGCCTCCAGCCACATGGGGATCATGGACGCCGCCATCTTGGACGACAGCCAGGACACAGCAGGCCCCCAACACCGCCTCATCTGATACCCGCAGCGATACACCGACCCCTACGCTGGCCTCCGTTACACTGGACCAAGCGAGACCGCACCAGCTGGCCAGTTCCACAATGGACATTAAGGTAAATGGTCATGAAACAATCTGCCTTTTTGACTCTGGGAGCACGGAGAGCTTCATCCACCCCGACATGGTGCGGCGTTGCTCTCTCCCAGTCCTGCCTGCGCACCAGCAGATTTCTATGGCCTCCGAGTCCCAGTCGGCGGACATTGGCGGCTACTGCGTGGTGACACTCGTAGTAGACGGGACTGTGTATGATCATTTTAAACTTCTGGTCCTGCCCGACCTCTGTGCTGCCGTTCTACTGGGGTTAGATTTTCAGTGCCACCTTAAAAGTGTTACGATGGCGTACGGTGGACCCCTCCCCCCACTCACAGTCCGCAGCCAGCAGCTTCCAAATTGCCCGCCGCGCACCAGGTGCAACCTCTCCACACTCAGAGTCACCCCCCCCCCCACTGTTTGCTAACCTCACCCCCGACTGTAAGCCCATCGCCACAAAGAGCAGGCGATACAGTGCCGGGGACAGGGTTTTCATTAAAACCGAAGTGGAGCGGCTCCTGAAGGAAGGGATTATTGAGGGCAGCACCAGCCCCTGGCGAGCCCAGGTTGTGGTCGTTAAGACCGGCGAGAAGCAGCGCCTGGTCATCGACTACAGCCAGACAATAAATCGCTACACCCTGCTGGACGCTTACCCACTCCCCCGCATAGCTGATATGGTCAACCAGATCGCGCAGTACCGCGTCTTCTCGACCATTGACCTGAAATCAGCGTACCACCAGCTCCCCATCCGCCCTGAGGACCGCCAGTATACTGCCTTTGAGGCAAACGGCCGCCTCTATCACTTCCTTAGGGTTCCCTTTGGCGTCACCAATGGGGTCTCCGTCTTCCAAAGGGAGATGGACCGGATGGTCGATCAAAATGCGTTGCAGGCCACTTTCCCATATCTGGACAATGTGACCATCTGCGGCCATGACTTGCAGGACCATGACGCAAACCTCGAAAAATTCCTCTGCACCGCCAAACTCCTCAACCTGACGTATAACAAGGAGAAGTGCATATTCCGCACAACCCGTCTCGCCATCCTTGGCTGTGTTGTGGAACACGGAGTCATCGGCCCCGACCCCGACCGGATGCGTCCCCTTATGGAACTCCCACTGCCCCACTGCCTCAAGGCCCTGAAGAGGTGCCTAGGGTTTTTCTCCTATTACGCCCAGTGGGTCCCCTACTATGCGGACAAGGCCCGTCCGCTGATCAAGTCCACCTCTTTTCCTGTGACGGCAGAGGCCCGCTTAGCCTTCCACCGTATCAAGGAAGACATTGCCAAAGCCACCATGCACGCAGTGGACGAATCCATCCCCTTCCAGGTGGAAAGCGACGCGTCCGACTTTGCCCTGGCCGCTACCCTCAATCAGGCGGGGAGACCCGTGGCCTTCTTTTCACGAACCCTCCAGGGCCCGGAGACCAGACACTCCGCTGTTGAGAAGGAGGCCCAGGCTATTGTGGAGGCTGTGCGTCATTGGAGGCACTACCTGGCCGGAAAACGATTTACCCTGCTCACTGACCAGCGTTCAGTTGCTTTTATGTTTAACAACAAGCAGAGGGGCAAAATCAAAAACGACAAGATCTTGAGGTGGAGAATCGAACTTTCCACCTACAATTACGAGATCTTGTACCGGCCCGGGAAGCTCAATGAACCCCCGGATGCTCTATCGCGTGGCACCTGCGCCAGCGCGCAGATCGATAGACTGCGGGCCCTCCACAATGACCTCTGCCACCCGGGGGTCACCAGGTTCTTCCACTTCATCAAGGCCCGCAACCTGCCTTACTCCATTGAGGAGGTCAGGACCATGACCAGGAACTGCCAAGTCTGCGCTGAGTGCAAACCGCACTTTTATAGACCAGACAGGGCTCACCTGATAAAAGCCACTCGCCCCTTCGAGCGCCTGAGCGTTGATCTTAAAGGGCCTCTCCCCTCCTCCGACCGCAATGTGTACTTCCTCAATATTATTGATGAGTACTCCCGCTTCCCGTTCGCCATCCCCTGCCCGGACATGACCAGTGCCACGGTCATTAAATGTCTGAACGACCTCGTCACCCTGTTCGGTTTCCCCAGCTATATCCATAGCGACCGGGGCTCATCGTTTATGAGCGACGAACTCCATCAGTACCTGCTAGCTAGGGGTATTGCCACAAGCAGGACCACCAGTTACAACCCCCGGGGGAACGGACAGGTGGAAAGAGAGAATGCGACAGTTTGGAAGGCCGCCCTGCTAGCCTTAAAGTCTAGGGGCCTTCCGACCTCCCGCTGGCAGGATGTGCTCCCCGATGCGCTCCACTCTATTCGGTCACTGCTCTGCACTGCCACTAATGCCACCCCTCATGAGAAAATGTTTGTCTTCCCAAGGAAGTCCACATCGGGGACATCGCTACCGCCATGGCTGACGTCCCCAGGGCCGGTCCTACTGAGAAGACACGTGAGCACCCATAAAATGGACCCCCTGGTCGAGAGGGTCAACCTCCTCCATGCCAACCCCCAGTATGCTTACATTGCGTACCCGGACGGGCGGGAGGACACAGTCTCCATAAGAGACCTCGCACCCTCGGGGGCCACAGTAACCCACTACCCACTACCACCCCCCCCCACGATCCGATATCCAGCCCCAGCAGACGGCAGGCCTGGGCCCCGCGACCCGCTCGACATCTACGAGGACTACACACCAGTGCCCCAGCCTACGCGGGACTCGACGCCGGAAGCTTCACTACCCCTGCCGTCACCACGTCGATCACAGCGGCAGACAAGACCTCCGGAGAGACTCCAATACACTAACTTTTAATACACTTCACCCCGCCGGACTCAATATTAAACAAGGGGTGAATGTGGTAAACCACTGTTTGTATTCCACTGTGTACATGCCTGTACATGCCTCGGCTGACTCCTCCCATGAATCCAGGTATAAAGGTGACTGCTCCACAGCCCCTTTGTATTCTGGACCGGTCGACCACTCGAGGCACACCTTCATTCTCTTGTTAATAAAAGCCTGTTAATTACTCGCTTAATCTCAGTCTTTTGAGTTATTGATAGCGCATCACTGATCAAATCTGTAGTGCTGGGATTAGGCTTTTGAACAATTCATTTTTCAGGCTTTAATATGAACCTGTAGAAATAACTGAGAGTACCAGCTTTTCCTCTATTCCCCATAGTTTTTATGGTTAATATTTAGAACCAAGGAGACAAGTGCAATACAGTCCCACTTAAAAGGTTTTAAGGCCTTGGAGTAAATTTAATAAGGGCATAAGAATCTAACAAAAAGTGCAGTTTGGCCCATCGAGCTCACTGCTTCCATAGATCTTGCACAATTTGTCCTGGCATTTACTGTACCCAATTTAGTCAATCACAAGGAAAGATTCTGCAAAGTATCTCTCTGTTCCCTCCTGCCGAGGTTAGCAAAATCACGGCCATAGGAACCATAGTGTTCCATAGAGTACATGATTATTCTTTTCTGTAGTACTCCTTATGGCCTTTAGTTCAATTGTTAATCAGACACTAATCCAACTCTTTTTTGAGACAAGTTAATGCCATCATACGTCCCTTCCAGTTTTCAGTTCTGGCAAGTGAAGAGAATGAAAATAACACCTCTAATCTGTTGTAGAGTGTGATCAATGTTCATGCTTTGAACTTATTGGCCGCAATTTTGCTAACCTTGGCGGACGATGTCGGTGGCGGGTCCTGACCCCACAGCTGGCTCCAGCCTACCTTGTGAAAAGAATTTACCTTGATTGGGCTTGTGAAGCCCACCCAGCGCGTTTCCCGGCCAATTAGAGGAAGCGGGTCTGGTGATGTCGTTTGATGACGCATCATCAGCCGGTTTCCTTAAAGGGACCATGTCCAAATTTATTTTGACATTTGTGCTGTCAGTGTTCGACAGCATAGAGGTGCCTGCAAACACTGACAATCATTGGTTGTCATTTTCCAAAATTCCATAGATTCTGGAACGGTTCCCGCAGATTGGAATGCAATAAATGTAACCCCACTATTTACGAAAGGAGATCGAGAGAAAACGGGAAACTACAGACCAGTTAGCCTGATATCAGTAGTAGGAAAAATGATTGTAACTACTATTAAGGATGTGGTAACAGGGCATTTAGAAAATAATAATAGGATTGGGCAGGGTCAACACGGATTTATGAAAGGGAAATCGTGCTTGACGAATCTGTTAGAGTTTTTTGAGGTTGTAACTAGCAGAATAGATAAGGGAGAACCAGTGGATGTGGTGTATTTGGATTTTCAGAAGGCATTCAATAAGGTGCCACACAAGAGGTTATTAAACAAAATTAGGGTTCATGGGATTGGGGGTAATATACTAGCATGGATTGAGGATTGGTTAACGGACAGAAAACAGAGAGTAGGAATAAACGGGTCATTTTTAGGTTGGCAGGCTGTAACTAATGGGGTACCGCAAGGATCAGTGCTTGGACCTCAGCTATTCACAATCTACATCAATGATTTGGATGAGGGGACCAAATGTAATATATCCAAGTTTGCTGATGATACAAAGCTGGGTGGGAATATAAGTTGTGAGGAGGATGCAGGAGGCTTCAAGGGGATATAGACAGGCTAACTGAGTGGTCAAGAACATGGCAAATGGAATATAATGTGGAGAAATGTGAAGTTCTCCACTTTGGTAGGAAAAATAGAAAAGCAGAGTATTTTTTAAATGGTGAGAGATTGGGCAATGTTGATATTCAGAGGGACCTGGGTGTCCTTGTACACGAATCACTGAAAGTTAACATGCAGCTACAGCAAGCAATTAACAAAGCAAATGGTATGTTGGCCTTTATTACAAGAGGATTTGAGTATAAGAGTAAAGACGTCTTACTGCAGTTATATAGGGCCCTGGTGAGACCACACCTGGTGTATTGTGTACAGTTTTGGTCTCCTTACCTAAGGAAGGATATACTTGCCATAGAGGGAGCTCAATGAAGGTTCACCAGACTGGTTCCTGGGATGAGGGGATTGTCCTATGAGGAGAGATTGAGTAGACAAGGCCTCTATGCTCTGGAGTTTAGAAGAATGAGAGGTGATCTCATTGAAATATACAAAATTCTTACAGGGCTTGACAGGGTAGATGCAGGGAGGATGTTTCCCCTGGCAGGGGAGTCTAGAACCAGGGGTCACAGTCTCAGAATAAGGGGTCAGCCATTTACAACTGAGATGAGGAGAAATTTCTTCACTCAGAGGCTGGTGAATCTTTGGAATTCTCTACCCCAGCAGGCTGTGGATGCTCAGTCGTTGAGTATATTCAAGACAGAGATCAATAGATTTTTGAATATTAAGGGAATCAAGGGATATGGGGATAGTGCAGAAAAGTGGAGATGAGGTAGAAGATCAGCCATGATCTTATTGAATGGTGGAGCAGGCTCGAAGGGCCAAATGGCCTACTCCTGCTCCTACTTCTTATGCTCTTGTGTTATATTCTCACACCAACTTAACTTGGACCTCTACCCATCCCTCTCTGTCTATATTATCACATCGCATTCCACTAGCCACCCCTCACACTCACCCTCATCCTAGTGCAATCATACCAACTAACAACACACAAGATTAGGAACTTGGGTGTTTTATGCAATGTTCATGTAAAGTTTCTGTTAATGTGGTATCAAACATTGAAACCTTTATTTTCAACACTTTGCGTTCTTGAATAGATTTGAGTGGACCTTTGGAAGTGGCTTCGTGAGTTGCAGTGAGTGGTGAGACATAATGCAACGGTCAGGAGTGTGAATAGAATGGCTTGTGCATTGTAGGGATGCTTTATGGTGTTGGTGTGGGGTGGTGCCAACAGGCACATCACATGGCAGCCAGGGTGCACAGCATCAAGTGGAGTAAATTTTGCCATGGTGAGGCCGCCTCCCGGGCAGCAATTTGGTCGGGTGCTGATGCCCGTTGTCCTGTGCAGCACCAGTTGATTGTGGAGAAGGTTGGTGTTGTTGTTGGTGCTGCTGGTGTGCCTGATACTGCTGGTGTTGGGGCTGATTGTGGCGGGATTCAGAGGACTAAAGTGAGAGCGTTTCAAGGGCACCCATGCTGATGGAATAGATGGCAGGTAAAGTAGAGATGACAGAAGCGATTTGTCAATGGTGAGAGAGGTAATGAGGTCAGACTGGATGGAGACTGTGTAAAGACTTGCAGCATGGTGAATCTGTTGTGGAAATGCAGTGAAGAAGAGCTTGTGGCTGAGGGAAGATATCTCTGTAAGGTGGGAGCTTTTACTTTACATTTGAAGCTGTCAACTCAACAGCTGATTCAATGGCCACTGAACTCCCACCTCAGCTTATCAGACGTGATCCCCGAGCAGCGAGGACCACATGGGCAAGCACATAAAACCAAAAGGTGAGCTCAAATGCATTCTTAATGATCTCTAAACAAGGTCATAATTACCTGAATTGGGTCATCCGCTGCTGCGTGTCGGGTCTGCTCAGCGCTGACAGACCCGACATCGGGGAAAGGCGCGTTGCAGCAGATTCACAGCGGGGTCCTGACCCGCTGGGGGAAAAAAACACTTTCCCACCCGACCTGCCACCGATCGCACCTGCTGACCCCCCCAGAAAATCTCGGCAATAGTCTTACTTATGGATACCACATTGGGTCAGATTTTGTTCTCAGCAGCGAATGAACAACACCAGCCGTTTGTTACACATGCACTTGCCCATAGACTTTTTGTGGGCTTTTGCACTCGGAAGTTCCAGTCAGACAACTATCAACAAAGTGCAATGCTCTCTACAGAGCATCCAGGACATGTGTGAACAGAGCAAGCAACTGTGTATCCCCTTAACCAATCAGATTGAACAATTGTTAATGAGCAGCACTGAGTCTGAACCAGGAAGTGTCAGAATATTTAGTTCAATGTCAAATCAGGTGCAGAAAGTGAAATAAAGAGAGGGAAAGAAAGATTGGATTAAACAGAGATAAAAGAGACAGAAAGAAAAAGTTTAAAAAAAAGTATTTACATTTTTATATTTGTTTAAATCTCCAACAATAATTCAAATCTGAAGGAATGAGACTCTACACTTGTTAAAGTTAATTTTCAGTGTCAGAAAGGTTGTTTGGCAGTATTTAAGATTTATCACGCCGATAAAAGGGTACTTCACTGGAACGGACAAATCCTAACTTTTTCTGGTGAGTTTAGTGGGTATATATCAGTTAAGTACAGCAACTTCACGCTGTTCAATGTATTTGAATGGTGAGTCTCTCGGCGAGATGCCATTATCACGCAGCTTGGGGAGGACCAGGGCACCTCAGGCAGCAGCTTCCTGATTTATGCATTTAGCTGTGCATGTGTGGTCGCTGGACATTGCTGTCCGATTTACACATTAGTGAGCGCTGTTAGCCTCACCATTATTTCTATTGCAAAATCCAATGCAATGAGGTATAAGCTAAACACAATCATTATTTAATTTAAGAGTGTGAAGACTAATTAGATGTCAGGCGCTAAGCATGTAGAACTACCAATGTTCCTCACTATGTCACCTAGCTGCTAAGTACTGTCACCACTTCTAAGGTACTAGAGGTGCAGATGATTTAGTGACTCTAATATATTTAATGACATGCCTTGTCTTCTGGAAATTACTAGATTTAAAAAAAATTGTAGTTCTTCAGTTTGATTTTTATCACATTTGTTATGGAGTTTCTCTACTGTGAAATTAATCTAACCCACCAGAGTTTAAGTAATTTTTTGATGCAACATAGTGTGGAAGGAATGGAAGCTCACTTTATGCAAAACAGATGATCAAGAAAAGCCATCTCTTTATCTTGATTACTGTAATTCCTCATGGGTTTTATGAAATGCCTTTAAAGGCTTTTATTCATTAATAGCTCTGTAAATGCATGCAGTAAGTATCCATCTGCAACCTAGCAAGACAGTTGATTGACACCAATAGTCCTACATAACAATAGTAGTTGCTTACCGAAAAACAAAGCTTCAAATGAACTGAAAAACACACAGAACAGTCTGATCTATTACATTAATCTAACTAACAAAGCATACTGCCTCGGCTGTGTTATTTCTCCGTCTGATATTAAAACCTGGGTTCAGTTGCTTCGAGGCTGGCTGGTTGCCATGCTGTACCAGTCCTGTCCCTTCTTGCCCACCACCTGCGAGCTCTTCCTGCCAATAAATTATCTTTGTATTGACTCTGTGATGTTATTTAGATAAAACAAAACAATTCTTTTTTTATTTCAATTTGACCTATATTTAGAGCAATTGTTATGAGGACAAATCATAGAATCATACAGCACAGAAGGAGGCCATTCAGCCCATCGTGCCTGTGCTGGCTCTTTGAAACAGCTATCCAATTAGTCCCACACTCCTGCTCTTCCCCCATAGCCCTGCAATTTTTCCTTTTCAAGTATATATCCAATTCCCTTTTGAAAGTTACTACTGAATCTGCTTCCATCAACCTTTCAGGCAGTGCTTTCCAGATCATAACAACTTGCTGTGTAAAAAAAATCTTCATCCCCCCTGGTTCTTTTGCCAATTACCTTAAATCTGTGTCCTCTGGTTACTGACCCTCCTGCCAGTAGAAACAGTTTCTCCTTATTTACTGCAGCAAAACCCTTCATAATTTTGCAGCAAATGCAGCAAAAAATCTGTAACTCAGTAAAATTCCACATAAAATGAACCAAACCATATTATAGAGGTGAAGGCAAAGTAAAAGTCAGGATAGAGTGAATACAGTCTAAAAACAGTAATGTGGAGCAGAGAATAAATCATGGCCTAGAAATTCAGTTTTGCCAGTTTTGGGGCGCTAACGTTAGCGCCCGCCCGACTTTAGCGCCCGCCCCAAAGTTGCGCCCCCTTCGCCGAAATTCAGTTGCTTCGCCCTAAGAGGTTGCTGGAGCGCTAAGAGAGGCGTTACACGACTATCTTTAGGCGCTAAGCCGGCGGTGCAGAGGGATAGCGCCGAGGCGGGGCGCAGCGCGGGTGCGGTCATTTTTTGATTGACAGCAGACCCCGTGGCGCCGGCCAGCTCTTAAAGGGGGAAGGGACGATTTGGTCTGCTGCCACGCCCTGCACACTGCAGCTTTCAAACTAGGCCTCAACACTGCTGCTGAGCCCAAGGAGCCATGGCAACGTATGAGAAGGCCCGTGAGCGTGCCCTGCGCTTCTCAGAGCGTGATCTGGATATCATGCTGACAGCATTGGAGAAGAGGCGCAGGATCTTGTTCCCAGACACTGGCAGGAATCCCACCCGCCGCGTCTACACCAAAGCCTGGAGGGAGATCGCCACCAGGGTGTCGTCCTACGGCGATGCCCCCAGGGACAAGGTGCAATGTCGGAAGAAATACAATGACCTGACCAGGATTGTTAGGGTGAGTACCCTTTCCACTCTCCTCCTCATTCTTGCATGTACACCTGACATGATGGGCAAAGGGACCTGAAAGGCCTAATGGGCAGCCCTCAGCCAGCAGCTTTGGGACAGTCATGAGCATCAATTGCACATTCTGCACTTTACACACTGGCCAAGCTATTCCACCATGAGAGGCAGTGCACACTAGATCAGGGCTACACTCTGGCCAAGCTATTCCACCATGGGAGGCAGTGCACACTACGTCACGGCTACACACCGTACTTAGAGCCCGTCCTTTCTCTTGCAGGCTAAACTTGCGAATAATCGCAAGCACCGCGACATCACCGGGGGAGTCCGCGCCAAGTTCCAGAAGCTCACTCCCCTGGAGGAGCGCGTGAGTGGCCTCATGGGAGGCCGCGTGATTGTGCCCAGAGCGTGCGGAGAAGCCGACCCTCCGCTGCCCGGCAATGGTAAGGACCTCGCCTTTTGGCCCTCTCTCGTCGCACTTGCGCATCTGAGCTACCTCCTTTGCCACTGTGCCACCAATGCGCTGAATGCCACCAGTCATGACTCCCTCGCTGACGCCCTCTCCTCACTCTGAAGCTACTTTTGTGCCTTCCTGCTTTCAGCTGGTGACGAAGAGCTCCCTGAAGCTGCCAGTGACAGCCCCTCCGAACAGGAGGAGGAGGAGGAGGAGGAGGAGGAAGAGCAACCCGGACCATCAGGGGAGGACTCAGGTCCCGCAGCAGAGGGCGAAGTGTTGGACACGTCTTCCCTGGACGAGAGCCTGGAGCAACTTTCGGAGGGGAGTGCAGCTGCTGGGACCAGTGGCGTCCAGCCACCCAGGAGGGCTGCGGGTGGGCCGTGGCCTTCCCCCCAGAGGGGGGAAGGATCGGAGGGGAGTGCAGTTGCTGCGGACATTCGGCGCCAGCAACGTGCCAAGGGTCACCTAGCTCGGACCCCTGCTCCCCAGCGGGAGAGTCCCGCCTCCAGTCCGGCCACCTTCACCTCGGAGGAGGCGCGCCAGCTGGACCAAATGGCCGAGGATTCGGACCGCCGCCACACAGAGCTCATGCAGGTGGTGGGACGGATGCCTGAGGCCATCGAGTCACTGGCGACCAGTGTGCGGGAGTTTGGGGCATCAAATGCCGAGAGTGGCCGGATGATGATGGAGGTAGTGGAACGGATGCCTCCGGCGATGGAGTTGCTGGCTGATGCCGTCAAGTCAGTGGCGGATGTGATGCGGGCGCAGACCAGGGCAACAGGGGCACTCACTGCTGCCACACGCGCTGCCTCAGCCAGGCATCGCTAGGACACCCGCCGCGCTGCAGCAGCACAGCGATCCGCCCTTCGGCTGATTGGTGCGGATCGTGCAGTGCGTGCCCGGGCGAGTGCCAGCGTGCGACATCACCAACCAGTGCCTCCAATACGCCAGCTTGCCCACATTGCGCCATCCGTCGCCACCACTCCCCCAGTGGAGCGTCAACGGCAAGTGGCTGGAGCTGATGGTGGGCATGCACATGTGCGCCAATCAACAGCCGGCCCCTCGAGGCCCAAAGCCCGTGTAGGCCGCCCCCCAAGGCCATCTGGCGGAAGGACATCTGACCCTCAGGCGCCTTCCCCCAGCCTCGCAGCAGCCACTGGGCAGAGCTTGCGGAGGAGCAGCAGGCCGGGCAGGGGCGCCAAAAGGCTGGACAAGGTCTCGCCCTCGCGGGCCACTAAGTAGAGGGTGTGGCCAGCTTTCATTTTATATGGCGGTGGACATCTTTATTTTGCCCATGGTTGTTTTGTTTATGGGTATGTTTTTTGCGTTAAGGCTGAGGTTGAGGCCTGGTTTGTTCAAATGTGGAGTTACTCCTCCCCAGGTTGTGGGAGTGAGTCGTTTGTTGCACTTTTTGTGGGGGCCGTTGATTGTTTTTGGGATTCATGTGGGAAGGGGTTTCATTTTTGTCAAATATAAATTTATCTTTATTCAGACAGTGTCCATGGTTGTTCTTGTTAGTCTTTGTTGCCTTCGCCGGCTGAGGGCTTGCGGAGCGGCTGCATTCATCTTGCTTCATGGACACAAGGCATTCCCTGACAGGGGGCTTAGAAGTTACGTTCAATAAGCTGGCGACGGACGGCCCTTGGACCTTGTCGCTCCCTCCTGGGAACATACTCCTCCTCCTCCTCCTCCTCCTCCTCCTGCTCCTCCTGCTCCTCCTCCTGAGGTGGTGGTCCAACGTCAGTGCCTGAATCCTGCGGAGAGCCAGGTTGTGTAGCATGCAGCAAACTACGACAAATTGGGAGACCCGTTGCGGCGAATACTGCAGAGATCCGCCGGAACGATCAAGGCAGCGGAACCGCTGCTTGAGGACCCCAATAGTTTGCTCGATGATGTTTCTGCTCCTTTGATGGCTCTCGTTGTATGCCTCTTCAGCAGCGGTCCTGGGCGCGCGGAGCGGGGTCATGAGCCAGGTACACAAAGGATAGCCTTTGTCCCCGAGTAGCCATCCTCTTGGGGGAGGCTGTGCCTCGAACATGTCATGCACAGTACTCTGCCGCAGGATAAAGGCATCGTGGCAGCTGCCTGGAAAGCAGGCATTGACAGCCAGGATGCGCTGCTTGTGGTCACACACCAGCTGCACATTGAGAGAATGGTAGCCCTTCCGGTTGCGATATTGCTCGCCATGCTCCAGAGGTGCCCGCAAAGCCACATGCGTACAGTCAATGGCGCCCTGCACCAAGGGGAAGGCCGCGAGTCTTGCAAATCCCACTGCACGCTGATGCTGGCTCTCCAGGGCCATGGGGAAGGAGATGAATTGGCGTCTCCTTCTGAAAAGGGCATCGGTCACCTGGCGGATGCAGCGATGCACGCCGAACTGGGATATGTTAGCTATGTCCCCAACAGCGGATTGGAAGGAGCCAGTGGCATAGAAGTTCAATGCCACCGTCACCTTCACTTCCACCGACAGAGACGTCCTGCACCTGAGCTTTGGACGCAGATCTCTGCGGAGCAGGTGGCAGATCTCTGTAACCACCTCCTTTCGGAATCTCAGCCTTCTTACACATCGCGCGCCACTCATGGTGAGGTAGGAGCGCTGCTGGCGGTATACCCTGACTGGGTAAGGCCTATGTTGCCGACGCCTGTTGCCCCCTCTGCCTCTAGCCAGGGCTGCCTCTCTGACCCCGCGTCTGCGAGCCCTACGCACATGGCGCTGAAACTCCGCGTTGGCACCCCATGCAACCCCCATCAAATGCTGGCAAACAGTCAAATTTCCAACAGGGCACTTGCAGCGCTTTGGCCTGAGTCCAAAAATACCTGAGCTATTGCTGCACGAAACCAGTTAGCTCTTCCCCTTGTTGTGTGTCCAGAAATCCGTTGCACAAGAGTGTTTGCTGCAAAATGGCTGCCCTTTATACTGCAGGGTACGTGCCCTTTAATTTGCGCTCCCCGGGGCCCGCGTCGGCTGTGTTGCGTTCCATTTTACAAACGCTCTGGCCACCAGCCGCACAATGGGGCGGTCCGACTGAAGTTTGGAATCGGGGCGCGCAAAGGGCGTTGCACGAGGATGTGACGTCATTTTCTGCGCGCGCAGCCGGGCGGGCGCTAAACTTTGCGCCGGCGCTAAGGGTCAACTTAATTTGGGGCGAGGCGCAAACTGCGCTGCGCCCGGGCGCTACACGCATAGCGCCCGAAATTCACTTCTCTTAAGGCGCTAACTGCTGGCGCAACCAACTGAATTTCTAGGCCCATGTGTCTCAATCATTAACGTCATGCTTGAAATTGGGTCGACAACAACTGTAACTAACAGTACTGTTCATCCTGAAAGCCATACTCAAACAATGGTCCATGTTCAGAAAGGCCCATAGCACAGCAATACCTTCCACATTTCAGCAAGGGTGCTGCATATTCAAGATTCAGGGATCAAGTGCAGC
Source organism: Somniosus microcephalus (assembly GCF_052327205.1). Taxonomy (NCBI): domain Eukaryota; kingdom Metazoa; phylum Chordata; class Chondrichthyes; order Squaliformes; family Somniosidae; genus Somniosus; species Somniosus microcephalus. Next base: position 93,611,772 of record NC_140993.1, on the reverse strand, counting down.
ATTAAAACTGATTGGTGAAAGAAGCATTGCATTCTAACCTTGTACAGTGAGCTCACAATCCGATTACAGTAGCCATTAGCCCGATACTGTAGTTGAATGAAGAGCTCAATGTCCTTATTGGGAACACAGTGGTTTGCTGACTTAAACTCTCATGATGATCTGACTCTCGCCCCTGAGTCAGAAGGTTGTGGGTTCAAGTCCCACTCCAGAGACTTGAGCACAAAAATCTAGGCTGACACTCCATTGCAGTACTGAGGGAGTGCTGCACTGTCAGAGGTGTCGTCTTTCGGATGAGACATAAAACTGAGGCCTCATCTGCTCTCTAAGGAGGGCATAAGAGATCCCATGGCACTATTTTGAAGAAGACCAGGGGAGTTATCCCTGGTGTCCTGGCCAGTTATCCCGCAATCAAAAAAACAGATTATCTGGTCATTATCGCATTGCTGTTTATGGGAGCTTGCTGTGCGCAAATTGGCTGCTGTGTTTCCTACATTACAACAGTGACTACACTTCAAAAGTATTTCATTGGCTGTAAAGCACTTTTGGACGTCCTGAGGTCATGAAAGGCACCATATAAATGCAAGTCTTTCTTTCTATGTCAAGCTGAATGTGTGAGAATGAATGGGACCTGCTCAATTTATTGTGTACTTTAGAACATTATCCGTTGCTGTCCAATAGGATAGTATAACCGATGCTAAGGTGAAATAACTACATTTATCATACGTCTTGAAACAGATTCTAATTTTATTTGTTCAAAATTCTGGGGTTTTCACTACATTATCTTAATACAGTATTTTAGAAAGCATCAACATTGTTGGTTTGTGACTGGTTGAAGGAGATAACAGAGGTTATATTTTGCAACAGAAATGTCTGAAAACTTGAAAGTTTAGCTACATCACAGACTGAAAGATAAGAGGCACAGAGAGACTAACGTTATCTCCAAATTTGGGATGCCATAAAAGCATAAGTTTGTTTCAAAATGATATGCTCAACTATATTGCTAGGGGTTGTCCTGTGGAATTTCTCAAAGAGACTCAAGGGATATGTAATTTTCGAACATATCCCTGCTAAGCCCCAACAGCACCCATCGCTTTAAATCTCGGGGGAACCAGAGATGACCCTGCAACACTGCAGCTCTCCCTCGCTACTCTGTCCTGGCCAATATTTATCCCTCAACCTACTTAACAAAAACAGATTATCTGGTCATTATCACATTGATGATTGTGGGACCTTGCTGTGTGCAAATTGGCTGCCGCATTTCCCACATTACAACAGTGACTCCACTTCAAAAAAAGTACTTAATTGGCTGTAAAGCGTTTTGAGATGACCAGTGGTCGTGAAAGGTGCTATATAAATGTAAGTCTTCTTCTCTACAACCACCCCCTCCCTTCATGTAACAGGTTGGCATAGCAATTAGATTGTGTTGCACCCATTTTTCAGGCAAGAAATGGGTGCCTAAGGGTCCAATCTGGTGAGTGACGCATGCGCTCTGTCCTGCACCGGAAGTGGCCGCCCGCTATATTGTATTGAGCGACTTGTAGGCATCCAGGAAGCATGCCGAGTGCACACAAAAATTCATTAAGATATTTAAATAATAGTCCTCTACTTGTATTAGGACCCTTTTGTGAAACTGGTCTGTCCTAGCGCCTGGCTCGCCATGTGATAATCCTGCTCAGCAACTCATGACGCTAACAGTCAGCAAGGACCCTACAGGAGCGCTATTAAAGGTCACATCCCCGCCATACAAGTTAGATGCTGGTTTGACCTCTTAGGCTGCTAGTTCACTTTGGGGTCATTTTTGGTTATTTTCTGTGTTCCACAAGTGAATTCTGAGTTCTGGTAACAACTTTGTGCTAGTGCTGGAATGCTTTTGTCAGCTTTGGAACAGTTTATTCCAGTCATGGGTGGTCTGTTAGTTCTGCCTTCAGGGTTGGAGGAGGAGGGGGAGCAATGAAGAAAATAGGAGAGAGCAGGAGCAGCTGGGAGAAGAAAAAAGGAGGACACTGCACAGCAGGCCATACTCACAGCGCTTCTTCAGGTAGCACTTCCCATACCTCAATTTAAATGATGAGCAATGGGTGAGGGGCCTGTGCTTCACCAAGGAAGCTGTCACTGAGCTATGTCACCTGCTGCAGCCACAACTGGAGCTCTAAATCTGAGCATGGACAACACTGCTTGTGACCCTGAATTTTTATGCCATGGGGTCATTCCGGTCTGCAGCAGGGGACATCAGCGACATCTCACAGTTTGCTGTGTACCACTGTATCTGGGAGATGACAGAGACTCTCAACAGCAGGAAGAACATATACATCACATTCCCCATGGACAGAGCGATGCAGGATGAGAGAGCATTAGGCTTCGCCCACATTGCAGGCTCCCCCACATTCCATACACTGCACCCACATTATCATGCATGTTCCCCAGCCTGGCATCATTTTCAATAGAAAAGGGATACCACTCCCTGAAGGCATTTGTTTGTGACCACAGGCAGTGCATCATGTAGGGTTGTGCCTAGTTTCCTGGTAGCAGTCATGATGCATTCATCCTGCACCAGTCCTCTGTCGCCTTTATTCTAACCAGGCCATCAAGTCAGAGGTTGGCTATTGGGTCACAAGGGAAATCCCTTCCAGGCATGATTTATGATTACTGTCAGGAAGCCGGGCATGGACATAGAGCATGCTTGCAATGAGAGCCATACCTGAAATATAATTGAGCAGACCATTGGTGTGCTCAAGCAACACTTCCACTGCCTGGACAGTTCGGAGGGAGCTCTGCAGTACACCCCTGACCATGTTTCCAAATTTGTGGTCGTGTGCTGCATGACTTTGCTATACTGAGTTACCAGCTCTTGCCACCACCTAGGCAGCAGGAAGTGGAGGAGGAGGTGAAGGATGAAGAGCACAAAGAGGAGGAAGAGCAGGAGCAGCATCGACCACCAGTGCTCCTAGCTGCCAGAGCTCTAAGAGCAACTGATCCAAGAGCTCTTCACCAGTACCATCTCTCCCATCCCCAATATACCAACTCGGGATCTTGTTTTCAATCAGTTTTGAAGGTCAGGATTGAATTTCCCAGCTTTTTCCCCCCCCTGAATTGGTCTATGGTTTTTTAAAATCTGATATTTTGCTTCTCTCAAGAGGATGGCTGCTTGTTGATGTAGAGTTTTGGAGACCATGGTGTCTAGTTGCAGAATGACTGCATGGGACAGGCTCAAAAGGACCAGTTGGTCTCTTCCTGTCCATTGTTTTTGTATGTTTCTCTGATTTCTATTTAGTATAAACAAACAACAAGATCATTAAGCCAGTTGTTCACTGTGCAGAGCAGCACCAATTATGTCTCAGCAACAAATTTGCAGCACCCGATCCATTGAAATAAGATTCATTTTGTAGTGGACAGAAGAAATCACAGGGTTTCTGACCGTTGCACAAATGATACCCTGTACCTTGGGGAAGTGAACATCGGAAAAGTGCATTTGCCATTGCTACTGCTGTTACTGATTGTTACTGAAATTTATGTAGTTGGGTGCATGGGGAAATAAGGCTTCAGCTGTGTCCTTAATGGACTGCTGAACAGCACAGCTACTGCAATGACCCTTACAGGTGCCTGGAAGGACCTCGTGGCAGAAAAGTGGTGTACACTGGTAAGCTTCAGTGCCACTGGTACTCCACTGTGGACAGCTGGATGTCTCTTGAGATCCTTGTGCACCAGATGGTACACCTTCTTCACAGTTTTCTAGCTGATTCTTTTTCAATTCATTCATTCCCTAGGGTAGTTTGTTCTGTGAGTGATGAGTCTCTACGTACTTTGTGCTTTCAGTTCACTCTTTGCTGCCACCATCTCCACACTATTACACAGCAACAAGGGCCACTGTACCCATTCTGTGGGACTCAAAGAATCCTGTCTGTACTGCGCTGGTATTTCCAAATCTACCCATTCTGCTATTGTAGTAACTTCAGCTCAGCATGTAATCACAAACTCCTGTTCGCATTCATTTCCCTCCAGTGGGAGACTGCAATGCTTTTCTTCGGATAGGTAATAACAAGCAAGTGATTGTTTTTCAATTAATGGTGGTACATGTTTCTTAGAACAGGTGGAACATTCTGAATAGCAGGAATATGGGCAGAAATAGCTATTAATTTTTATCCAATTTGCCACTCCTTTTAACACAATTCTCTACTGTCAACACATTTAACAGTTGGTGGGAAATATACTCCTAATAGCCTACACCTTTAAGAACACTGGAATATTCTTGAAGATTATATTTATAGGAGGGGGATTTTCATTGCAGCTTAACTTTGCGTTGAATAAGCTAACCATCCCAAATTAGATTTAATTATTTGACTTCATTATTCTTTGGATATTCTATGTTAAGTATGTGCACTCTGAATTCAGCTGAACTATTGTTATGTGTTGTTGATTTTAATAAAGCTATTTTTGTCTGCAAATTTGATGTATTATTTGAACAAATTTTGAAAAATAGATTCTTAGCAACTAATAATGAGTAATTTGTGCTAGTACTGTAAAGTCTGCTCTGCGTGTACTAAGTAAGATTTAAGGAACAATTGTGTTTCATAGTGTGAGACCCAAGTTATATTGTTCTGTGTCATTCTTTAGTCAGGGAGTGTGCAAGCATGCAAGGATAGAGCTCTGCACACTGCCATCCAAATGGCAGTCAAATTTTAATGTTGGGCGAACAGTCTATTTAGCACAAAAGCAAAATATTGCGAATGCAGGAAATCTGAAATAAAAACAGAAAATGCTGGAAATACTCAGCCGGTCAGGCAGCATCTATGGAGAGAAAAACAGAGTTAATGTTTCAGGTCAATAACCTTCCGTCAGAACCTATAAAGCACAAGTGGCTCTCTATTAACATTAAAAAGTTGAAAATTAAGCTTAACCACCAGGGACTCTTTTAAACCTTATTGTACATTGGTTGAAGTTATAGTGTAGTTGGGCAAAACCTGAATATAAGGCTGCCTCTTTGAATCGCTGCTGGTTCACCAATTTCAACTCTTAATTTCTCCTTCAATATTGCATTGAGAAATGTTTAGTGGTAAATACTGGGTTGGTCCAAAATACATAGTATACCTGACCTGCAAAAATCATTTCAATTATAGTATCTATTCCATGTTAGTTCTATTTTTCCTCTCCCTTGTTTTGTTATGTCTAGAAATCAATAATAATTGCAATTTGTTTCTTTCTATTTGTTTGTAATTCTCATTTCATGGAGGATCACACTATAAAGGACTACAGCAGGAACATTCATCTCAACCAATTAAATGTCAGAATTCATCAGCCAGAGGGACCCAGGTGTTTTATCTGATTTTCAAAAGAGATACTAAAATCAGTCGCTTTGTGTTATTTCATCATACATCTGCTAAACTATTGTTAACAGTGATTTTGTTCCATGCCTCATTGGCTTATTACAAATAGCTACTGATGATCTACACAGGCTTAATTTGTGCACTGCGGAAACTCATTCACATTGGTCTAAAGGCTAATGATTTTGGCAGTGTGAATATTGTACACTCAGAAATTATGAAGACCTATTTTAGATTGCTAAATTATATAGAAGACATCATTGTACATGTGTGCTGGGAAACATATGTACATGGCATTACAGTATGAATAAAAGTAGGCTCAGGCAAATTGTTTTATTCTGTTGCAAAATTATGCTTTCGTCTTTGAACTGTCATGCTGTGACTGTGAAGGAATCAGGGATATTATCAAATAGCCAAATAGCAATGATATTTGTCAGTGTGAATTGTTTCCATATGTGTGCAGATACTGAAATTCTTTATGAGGCAGTGACTAAAGAAGACTCACTTTACATTTTAGAGCATAAACAATAAAAAAAAATTGTCTTTCTGTATTTGCATTGCTAGAAGACACTTAATGTATTTATGGGTATGGTAGTATAGTGATCCCATGGCACTATTTTGAAGAAGAGCAGGAGAGTTCTCCCCAGTGTCCTGGACAATATTTATCCCTCAATCAACATCACTAAAACAGGATATCTGATCATTAGCGCATTGCTGTAAGATACTGGACTAGTAATCCAGAGGCTGGACTAATAATCCAGAGAACGTGAGTTCATATTCCACCATGGGAGTTTGAGAATTTGAATTTAATTTAAAAAGAATCTGGAATTAAAAAGCTAGCATCAGTAAAAGTGACCATGAAGCTGTCGGATTGTCATAAAGAAAACAATTGGTTCACTAATGTCCTTTAGGATAAGAAACCTGCCATACTTACCTGGTCTGGTCTATAATGTGACTCCAGTCCCACTTCTGTGGTTGGCTCATAACTGCCTTCTGAAGTAGTCTAGCAAGCCATTCAGTTGTATCAAGCACTACAAAGAAGAATAACTGGAATAAAACCTAAAGCACTTTCAGCTGCGACCTAGGCATTAAATCAGAAAACCCCAAAGCACTGGAGAGGTACCACCAATGCTGCCTCCGCAAGATCCTGCAAATCCATTGGCAGGCTAGGTGCACCAATGTCAGTGTTCTCGCTCAGGCCAACATCCCCAGCATCGAAGCTTTGACCACGCTTGATAAGCTCCAATGGATGGGCCACATTCTCCGCATGCCCGATACGAGACTCCCAAAACAAGCGCTCTACTTGGAGCTCCGACACAGCAAGAGAGCCCCAGGTGGGCAGAGGAAACGCTTCAAGGACACCCTCAAAGTCTCCTTGAAAAAGTGCAACATCCCCACTGACGCCTGGGAATCTCTGGCCCAAAACCGCACAAAGTGGAGGAGAAGCATCCGGGAAGACGCCGAACACCTCGAGTCTCTTCATCGGGAGCAAGCGGAAGCCAAGCGCAAGGAACGCACGTCAACCCAAGCACCCCACCCACCCGCCCCTTCAACCACCGTCTGCCCCACCTGTGACAGAGACTGTAGGTCCTGCATTGGACTCATCAGTCACCTGAGAACTCATTTTTAATGTGGAAGCAAGTCATCCTCGGTTCCGAGAGACTGCCTAAGAAGAAGAGAGAAATCAGAAAACAAGGAAGGCACAACCAGCCCAGTCAACCCTGAAAAGTCCTTCTCACGAACATCTGGTGACTGGTGCCAAAGTTGGGAGAGCTGTCCCACAGACAAGCAATGGTCATACTCACAGAATCATCCCTATAAGGTATGTCTTGGCTCAGTGGTAGCAATTTTGCCTCTGAGTTAGAATGTTGTGGAAACTAGTCCCACTCCAGAGATCTGAGCACAAAATCGAGCCTGACACCAGTGCAGTATTGAGGGAGTGCTGCACTGTCGGAGGTGCCGTTTTCTGGATGAGACGTTAAACTGAGGTCCCGTCTGCCCTCTCAGATGGATGTAAAAGATCCCATGGCACTATTTTGAAGAAGAGCAGGGGAGTTCTCCCCAGTGCAATATTTATCCCTCAATCAACATCACTAAAACAGGTCATCTGGTCATTAGTGCATTGCTGTTTGTGGCACCTTGCTGTGTGCAAATTGGCTGCCATGTTTTCCATATTACAACAGTACTTCATTGGCCATGCAAGGTGCTATAAAAATGCAAATCTTTCTTCTTTCTATCAGCCAATGTTCCAGACTCCACCATCGCCATACATGAATATGTTCTGTCCCACCGTGCAAGGTAGTTGAAACAAGGCTGTCATATCAACGTGTTAAACATTCACCCGCTAAGATTGTAAACAGTAATTTGTAGTTTATTTTTCTGTACCCACTGGAGGAATCAGCTCACAATATACTCTCAGTTAAAAATGAAAACAAAATTAAAATTAAAAGACACCACTTGACTCCTTTAAATATGACAAATTATTTTTAATAGTGAGAAAACAGGTAACAATGAAACTGTAGCAGTTATCTTATAGAAACACAAAAGCAAGGCAATGGAAGCAAGGCACAGTTAGGGCTGAAAGCATTGGTAGAACAACTCCAGCTAAGAAGAGGTTCAATTTCATGAGACCTTGGAGAGCTAGGGGGAGAAATTCAGTATTGCCCCATTCGGGGCGCAATTATCGGCTGGGCGCAAAGTTTAGCGCCTGGCGCTAATTATTGCCTCCAACTGCAAACTTGACTTTTATCGCCCCTGGAGGTGATTGGAGTGCTAAATCAGGCGCTTCACACCTGTCTTAAGGCGCAAAGGCCGAGGAGCGAGGCGCTACCTCAGCGTGCTGGCGAAACTCATGTGATGTCAGTCAACAATGGAACACAGACACAATGGTGCCGGCCAGTTCTTAAAGGGGAGGGCTGATCTTGCTCTCCATCCACATCCTGCTCATTGCAGCCTGGAGAGACCTGTACATCAAATCTGCTGGAAAGAACAATGGAGAGAACCAGGGAAAGAGCTCAGAGTGCAGCCCCCACAGTCTCTTCTAAATCGATACAAGGAAGGGAAAATCAAAATGAATCTGCAAAGTGCTGCTCAGTACCCAAAACTCCTTCACACAGCGTTGAACCTTTCCAGAAGTCTCTCTCTCTCTCTCAGAATGAGTGGTGCAAAAATGTCACCAACAAAAAAAGGCAGGAAGCAGTCGCCTTTAAATAGCATTCCCCCAGTCCCTTCCTGACTGCAAAATGCTCCCCTCAACCTGTCGTTGCTAGCGGCAGGCGGTAAGGCAGGGGGCGCCACTCAATATCCGGTCCAGGGTGCTACTGGGGCGTTGCACACTCGACTGACGTCACGATCTGCCGGCGCAGGAGCTTGTGGCGGTAATGTTTAGCGCCGCCGCAAAATGTCTAGTTAATTTCGTGAGCGGCGCAAACATCGGCGTCACAGGCGCAAGTTGCTTTGCGCCCCATTAGCTCCCTCTTAAGGCACTAACGGGAGGCGCAAACCAACTGAATTTTTCCCCCCTAATGTTTAGACAAACTCAAAAAAATTTGTAGTACTGTTGCACAACAGCAAATATTTTATTCTATCATGTTTTAATGAGGTCTGCAAGACTAACTGACCATTCTTCTCAGAGTCTGTTACCCAAGTGGGAAGGAATGTGTCTGAATCAAAATCCAATTGGTTAACTGACATTGAACATTTTTAAGCAAGTAAACAGAGTTCTGGCAGTACAGAAGTTAACAAGCAATGTATGTTTCAAGTCCAGCCGCATTTGTTCAGATTCAGGGGCTTTAAAAGGCTGTATAGTATGCAGACCAGCAAAAGAAACTGGAGATTCAATTAAGCAGAGAGATTAATCCAAAATACTGATGGCAGGCACAATGAAAGAAAATTGGATCTTGTCATAGAGAATCTCATTCTTGTCTTTACAGTTGAGCAGTTTTTCAGACAGTTGGAGGTTCTCTTACCAAAAATGTGTATTGTGAATGACTGGAACAATGAAAGACGGCTTTATTTGCATCTAGGTTCGATGAGTAAAACCTGAACCGATTACAATAACCAATGCAGAGAAATAAGGGAAGCTGATTGCATGGTAAAATGAACCAAGAAACTAAATAGCATTTCAATTTATTTAGTGCTGTAAATTGTTTGTCAAAGTTCTTTTCAGTTGAAGTTGCCAAAGTTGCTGAGACGCTAACATTCTATCACGAAGGAGAGGTCATGAAAAAGTATACAGAATCTCGTGATGCCACCATTATAAAAATTAAAAATTAGCTAGTCAGACTTGAGTTTGTAATGTCAGTATTTAATGTTAGAAACATTTCTTATTATGGGAGTGTAACAAATTAACAGTTATTTGAAGTTATTTTATCATGGTACACTGAATTGCATGTTATCCTGGTGGTGGCAGACACTGTATTCATTTGCTAATATTTTAGAAATATTTGGGCCTAAATTCAATATACAAGCATAATGGCATGCAGCGATGACAATTGTAGTAGTGGTATGGCCTGTGCCCGATTTGCATGGGCTACTGGGCTAGGACTAAATTTAGAAGGGCCGTTTTTTAGGGAGCCATGGCGGCTCCCAGGGCTCTACATTGGTCTACATTTATGCTCTGCTATTGATAGTCATGGCAAAGTCAGAGCTGATAGAAAATGACATATTAGGTGCATGGGAAAAGGTAAGGGGCCAACTGCTGAGCAAAGCAAAAAGGTCAGCGTGTTGCACGGTGTAATGCTGGGCTTACGTGTCAGGCTTAAGATGAGAGTTACACTGTGCATCTCTTGTGCATCCCTGATTTCCTTTGCCCTTTCATTTGCCTTCCGCTATCTAGGCCCTAAGCTTTGGGATTTCCTCCCTAAACCCCTCTGCTTCTCTATCTCTCTCCTCCTTTAAAATGCGCCTTAAAATCTATGGGCTAGATTTTCAGTCGCTTGTGCCAGCAGTTAGCGCCTTAAGAGAAGTGTTTTTCGGGCGCTATGCGTGTAGCGTCCGGGCGCAGTGCAGTTTGCGCCCCGCCCCAAATTAAGTTGCCCGTTAGCGCCGGCGCAAAGTCTAGCGCCCGCCCGGATGCGCGCGCAGAAAATGACGTCACATCCTCGTGCAACGCCCTTTGTGCGCCCCGATTCCAAACTTCAGTCGGACCGCCCCATTGTGCGGCTGGCGGCCGGAGCGTTTGGAAAAAGGAACGCAACACAACCAGCGCAGGCCCCGGGGGGCGCAAATTAAAGGGGACGTACTCTCCAGTATAAAGGCCAGCCTTTTTTCAGAAAACACTCTTGTGCAACGCATTTCTGGAGACACAACAAGGAGGATAGCTAACTGGTTTCAAGCAGCAAGAGCCAGGTATTTTTGGACTCAGGCCAGAGCGCTGCAAGTGGCCTTTTGGAAATTAGAGTGTTTGCCAGGATTTGATGGGGGTTGCATGGGGTGCCAACTCGGAGCTGCAGCTCCATGTCCGTAGGGCTCGCAGACGCATTGTGAGAGGGGCAGCCCTGGCTAGAGGCAGAGGGGGCTACAGGCATCGGCCATGTAGGCCTTACCCAGTCAGGCTATACCGCCAGCAGCGCTCCTACCTAAACATGAGTGCCGCGCGATGTGTTAAAAGGCTCCGATTCCGAAAGGAGGTGATTGCAGAGACCTGCCACCTGCTTCGCCGAGATCTGCGGCCAAAGCTCAGGTGCAGGACGTCTCTGTCGGTGGAAGTGAAGGTGACGGTGGCATTGAACTTCTATGCCACCGGCTCCTTCCAATACGCTGCTGGGGACATAGCAAACATCTCCCAGTACGGCGCGCATCGCTGCATCCGCCAGGTGACCGAAGCACTGTTCAGAAGGAGAAGCCAATTCATCTCCTTCCCCATGGCCCTGGAGAGCCAGCATCAGCGTGCATTGGGATTTTCCAGACTCGGGGAATTCCCCTTGGTGCAGGGCACCATTGACTGTACGCATGTGGCTTTGCGGGCCCCTCTGGAGCATGGCGAGCAGTATCGCAACAGGAAGGGCTACCATTCTCTGAATGTGCAGCTGGTCTGTGACCACAAGCAGCGCATCATGGCAGTCAATGCCAGCTTCCCAGGCAGCAGCCACGATGCCTTTATCCTGCAGCAGAGTACTGTGCATGACATGTTCCAGGCACAGCCTCCCCCAAGAGGATGGCTACTCGGGGACAAAGGCTATCCTTTGTGCACCTGGCTCATGACCCCGCTCCGCGCGCCCAGGACTGCTGCTGAAGAGGCCTACAACGAGAGCCATCAAACCACCCGCAACATCATCGAGCTAACTATTGGGGTCCTCAAGCAGTGGTTCCGCTGCCTTGATCGCTCCGGAGGAGCTCTCCAGTATTCGCCGGACCGGGTCTCCCAATTTGTGGTGGTTTGCTGCATGCTACACAACCTGGCTATCCGCAGGACTCAGGCACTGCCACCTGACGTTGGACCAGCACCTCAGGAGGAGGAGCAGGAGGAGCATGAGGAGGAGGAGGAGGAGGAGCAGGAGTACGTTCCCAGGAGGGAGCGACCAGGGCCAAGGGCCGCACGACGCCACCTTATTACACGGTACTTCTAAGCCCCCTGTCAGGGAATGGCCAGGGGCCATGAGGGAAGATGAATGCAGCCGCTCCGCAACCCCTCAGCCGGCGAAGCCAACAAACACTAAGAAGAACAACCATGGAGACTGCATGAATAAAGATAATTTTTTATTACACAAAAATGAAAAGCCCTTCCCACATGAATCCCCAAAAACAATAAACGGGCCCCACAAAAAGCCCAACAAACGACTCACTCCCACAAACTGGGGAGGAGTCACTCCACCTTTCTTCAAACCGGGCCTCAACGTCGGCCTAACGCAAAAAATAAGCCCTCCAACAACACAACCATGGGCAAAATAAAGATGGCCACCGCCATATAAAAGGAAAGCTGCCCACACCCTCTACGGAGTGGCCCGCGAGGGCGAGACCTTGCCCAGCCTTTTGCCTCCCCTGCCCGGCCTGCTACTCCTTCGCAAGCTCTGCCCAGTGGCTGCTGCGAGGCTGGGGGAAGGTGCCTGAGGCTCAGATGCCCTTCCGCCAGATGCCGCTGGGGGGCGGCCTACATGGCGTTTGGGCCTCGAGGGGCCGTCTGCTGAGTGGCGCACCTGAGCCTGGCCACCATCAGCTGCAGCCGCTTGCCCTTGACGCCCCAGTGGGGGAATGGCGGCGACGGATGGCACAATGTGGGCCAGCTGGCGTGTGGGATGCGCTGGCTGGTGCTGTGGCGCGGTGGCACTCGGCCGGGCCCGCACTGCAGGATCCGCAACAATCAGCCGAGGGGCGGCTTGCTGGGATGGTCCAGCGCGGCGGCTGCCCTGGCGATGCCTGCCTGAGACAGCGCGTGTGGCAGCAGTGAGTGCCCCTGTGGTCCTGGTGTGCGCGCGCATCACAGCCGCCAGGGTCTTGACGGCATCAGTCAGCATGCGGCCACTCGCGGCAGTTGCTGCCCCGAACTCGCGCACACTGGTCGCCAGCGACTCGATGGCCTCAGGCATGCGCCCCACCACACTCATGAGCTCCGTGTGGCGCCGGTCCGAATCCTCGGCCATCTTATCCAGCTTCCGCACCTCCTCCGAGGTGAAGGTGTCCGGACTGGAGTTGCGACTCTCCCGCTGGGGAGGAGGGGGCCGAACTAGGGGACCCTTGCCGCGTTGGTGGCGGCGAGTGTGCCGAACAGCAGCACTCCCCTCTGATCCTTCCCCCCTTTGGGGGGAAGGCCGCGGGCCACGCGCACGGCTCCTGGGTGGCTGGACGCCACTGGTCCCAGAAGCTGCATTGCCCTGCGACAGTTCCTCCAGGCACTCGTCCAGTGAGGAGGTGTCAAGCATTTCCTCCTCTCCTGCGGGACGTGACTGTTCCCCCGAAGGTCCGGCTTGCTCCTCCTCCTCCTCCTGGTCGGAGGTGCTGTCACTGGCAGCTTCAGGGTCCTGGTCGTCACCAGCTGAAAGCAGGAATGCACAAGAGTAGCTTCAGAGTGAGGAGACGGCGTCAGCGAGGGAGTTAGGACTGGTGGCATTCAGCGCATTGGTGGGACAGTGGCAAAGGAGGTAGCTCGGATGGGCCAGTGCGATGCGAGAGGGCCAAAAGGCGAGGTCCTTACCATTGCCGGGCAGTGGAGGGTCGGATACTCCGCACGCTGTGGGAACAATCACACGGGCTCCCATGAGCACACACACGTGCTCCTCCAGCCGAGTGAGCTTCTGCAGCTTGGCGCGGCCACCCCTGGCATGCGCCTGGCGATTAACCGCTACTTTAGCCTGCAAGAGAAAGGACGGGCTGTAAGTGCGCAGTGAAGCCCTGATGTAGTGTGCACTGCCTCCCATGGTGGAATAGCTTGGACAGAGTGAAGCCCTGATGTAGTGTGCACTGCCTCCCATGGTGGAATAGCTTGGACAGAGTGAAGCCCTGATGTAGTGTGCACTGCCTCCCATGGTGGAATAGCTTGGACAGAGTGAAGCCCTGATGTAGTGTGCACTGCCTCCCATGGTGGAATAGCTTGGACAGAGTGAAGCCCTGATGTAGTGTGCACTGCCTCCCATGGTGGAATAGCGTGGACAGAGTGAAGCCCTGATGTAGTGTGCACTGCCTCCCATGGTGGAACAGCTTGGACAAAGTGTAGAGTGCCGAATGGCCATGTGATGCTCATGACTGTCCCAATGCTGCTGGCTGAGGGCTGGCCAATAGGACTTTCAGCTCCCTTTGCCCATCATGTCAGGTGTACATGCAAGAATGAGGAGGAGACTGGAAAGGCTACTCACCTTCACAATCCTGGTCAGATCGTTGTATTTTTTACGACATTGTTTGTGGGTCCTGGGGGCATCGCCGGTGAACGTCACCCTCTGGGCGATCTGCTTCCAGGCTTTGGTGTAGTCATGGTGGGTTGGATTCCTCCCACTCTCTGGGAACAAGATCTTGCGCCTCACCTCCAGAGCTGTGACCATTATGTCCAGATCACCCTCTGAGAAGCGCAGGGCACGCTGACAGGCCTTCTCTGGCGTTGCCATGACTCCCTGGGGCTGAGCAGCAGTGTTGAGGCCTCTTTGCAAGGCTGCAGTGTGCAGGGCGTGGCAGCAGACCAATTCGTCCCTTCCCCCTTTAAGAGCTGGTCGGCGCCACGGGGTCTGCTGTCAGTCCAAAAATGACCGCACCCGCGCTGCGCCCCGCCTGGGCGCTATCCCTCTGGACCGCCGGCTTAGCGCCTAAAGATAGGAGTGGAACGCCTCTTTTAGCGCTCCACCAATCTCTTAGGGCGAAGCCACTGAATTTCCGGCAACGGGGCGCTACTTTGGGGCGGGCGCTAACTTCGGGCGGGCGCTTAGGTTAGCGCCCCAAAACTGTCTATACTGAAAATCTAGCCCTATGTCTTTGAGCATGTGTTTAAAAATTATGGGACTAATGCCAGGTGCAAGAATTTGGAAAATCTACACTAATGTGTTTGCATGAAATTACTTTGTCCACTATTTTAACAGAGCATTTTAAAAGAATCAACGGCCCCGATTTTCCCGGAGCCGTCGGGCGGGGTTTCAGGCGGACGGGGGCTGAAAATTGCAGAAATAGGGGGTCACGACCCCCCACCCCACCTGACTTTCGCCCCCGTCTTTCAGCGCGACCCGAATCAGTCCCGCCCGCCGCAGGCGGGAATGGTCGGCAGGAGCCTAATGACCAATAATTGGCATGTTTAATCCTATTTTCAGGGGCCATTGGAATTTTCAGCCTTTTCCCACATAAAACACGCCAGGTGGGAACACCGCTGATGAAACCTGGCGTGAACAATGTCGGCTTGCTTGCTTTCAGTTGCATGTCAATCAGGACTGAAGAGATTTAATCAGCCAGCATTTGTAGGCTGCAGGACCTTGTTGCTGAAGGCTTGGGGCAACTTGTTGAAGGGTTAGGCACAGCTGTGGAAGGTTGGAGCCTCACACACTTCTCCAGTGTGAGCTCCTGGGAAGCCCCTCTCAGCACCCTAACTCAGCGCCTCCTCAACGGAGGCATCTGCCAGAAGCATGGGAGGCCTTTTGTTACTTCCCTTCTTGGCATTAGAGGATCTCCAACAGCACAGGAGGCTGCAGCAGATCCAGCAACAACAGCAGATCCAGCAGCAACAGCAGATCCAGCAACAACAGCAGCACCAGCAACAACAGCAGCACCAGCAACAACAGCAGCAGCAGCAGGAGCGATAGGCTGCGGCTCACCCACCTGAGGCAGCACAGGCCAGAAGGGGCCAGTGCATGGAAGGCCGTCGGCACAGGAGATACCCCCCAAACAGGGTCTACAGGCACAGGGTGAGCTACCTCAACATGACTGAGCAGCAGTGCCAGAGGCGGCTGCGACTTTTGTGAGAGGTGGTGACTGACATCTGCGCAATGCTACAGCAAGACCTGGAGCCCAGAGCACCAGGTTGACACTCGTTACCAGTGGCCATCAAAGTCACCACCGCACTCAACTTTTATGCCTCAGGCTCCTTCCAGGGATCAGCAGCAGACATCAGTGGCATCTCCCAGGCGGCCGCATACACTTGCATCAAACAGGTCACCGATGCCCTCTTTGCCCTCGCGCATAATCACATCCATTTCACCCGGGATCGCGCAAGTGTGAGGGCGCGAGCGATTGGATTAGCTCAGCTGGCAGACTTTCCAAGGGTGCAGGGCGTCATTGACTGCACACATGTGGCCCTTAGGGCACCCCACCGCAATCCAGGAGTTTTTGTCAACCGCAAGGGCTTCCACTCCCTTAACGTTCAGCTGGTGTGTGACCACAAGAAGGTGATTTTGCATGTTTGTGCCAAGTACCCTGGCAGCTGCCATGACTCCTTCAGACTGCGCCAGTCTAATGTGCCTCCGCTATTCAGTCCACCAAATGAACTTCAGGGATGGCTACTTGGAGACAAGGGATATCCCCTGCGCTCCTGGCTAATGATGCCGTTGAGGAGACCAGCCAACGAGGCTGAGGAGAGATATAACTCCAGTCACATTTCCACCAGATGCATTATCGAGCAAGCCTTCGGATTGCTGAAGATGCGCTTCAGATGCCTCGATAGATCAGGGGGAGCCCTACAGTACTCATCAGCATGGGTCTCCAAAATCGTTGTGGTATGCTGTGTGCTTCACAACATGGCACAGCGTCGTGGCTTGCCGATTCCACAGGACCAAGAGGCTCCTGACAGAGCCTCCTTGGATGAGGATGATCCTGAGGATGATCCTGAGGAGGAGGAGGAGGAGGTGGAGGACGGGAACGAGCATCTTGCAGTGGGCCGCCAACCAGCGGCACCAGTGCGCGAGAACATTGCTGGGCGAAATGCACGAACGCACTCATCCTGGGCAGATTTGCCTAGCCTGGTACATCAAACACTGCAGCCTCACTGCTTCTTAACTGACCATGGACAGTGACCCATGCCTGTGCATTTCTACCTATTTGACCAGCTTGCTTACATCTGCAAGTTATCTTAAGGCCTCAATGTGATATCCCCATTCACCAAATGACAGATGCCATAACTGCTGCAGCTGCCACCAGATTTTTTATGTCCAAGAAAGTGATGGCATTAAAAATATTTACAAGATTTTCACCCAAGTGACTACCCTTGTGATTAGTGGTGCTTCATTTTTCTCTTACGCGTGCTCCTATGTAGTGCTACCCCTGTGGCTTCAGCAGATGTGGAGGCCCCTTGCTCACTTTCCTGCTGCGCCTGTCTCGACACCTTTGGCGGGCGTCCTCTGGGGTGGCGAGCCTGTGAGGGCTCGCCAGCAGTCTGCTGCTCCTGCGGCTGTGCAGGGCTTGAGACTCCTATCTCACTTGGGTGTGGACTCCGGCGGGGCTCTGACCGAGGGCTCTGAAGTGACATGGAAGTGCGAGCGCGTGGAGGGGAGCCCCCACTTCCTTACGGTGTGCCAACAACCTCCCTCTCATGGGTCAGCTCCCCCTCAGTGCCTGCAAGTGGCTGGAGAGCACCTTGCTGCACATCACGGGGGCCATGGGGACCCATCTCTGCACTGGAAGTCCTGATCAGAGCGACTTCCATGAAGGTCTGGTCTCGGTGCTCAATAGATGCCCATCGCTCCTCAAGAGATGTCATTCTATTCAGAGCACTCACCATGTTTCCGATACCCTGGCAACTAAACTCCTCCATGGCCGCAGCCATCCTCTCCTCGGCTGCAGCCCTCCTCTCCTCGGCTGCAGCCCTCCTCTCCTCGGCTGCAGCCCTCCTCTCCTCGGCTGCAGCCAGCATTGCCACGGAGGTAGCCATCCTTTCCGTGGTGATGCTTTGATGCGCCAATGACTCCAATAAGGCTATGCTCATGCTCGCCATGGACTCCTCCATTCGCTCCACACTCGCAGCGACCCTGGAGACAAGACCTGCCAGAGACTCCTGCATCTGTACATGGAGATCCATCACCTCCTCTCTTGCGGATGGACCCAGAGGCATAGGGTCGACATGCAGCTGAGCTGAGCTGGCAGAGCTCTGCGCCCTCCAACGAGAACTCTCCACTGCTGTCCCTGTCTCCACAATCTGCTGATGCTCACTTGTGAGCTGTGATACACCAGGTGACAACTCTACTCTATGTCCCGAAGGTCCCACCGAGGTGTGAGTTTCTGCGCTGGTGCTAGGTGTGCTTACTTCTGCTGACGCTGCGCCCTCAGAGGCTGGAGCTTCCTCTGAGGAGTCTGGCTGCAAAGCCTCTTCCTCCTGGGCAGTGGCGGCGGGCGCTCCGGATGGTCCTGTGGGGGAGTAAAGGAAAGAGTTAGAGGTGTCATGCCAAGGCTACTTGCACATTGGATTTGGCAGATGCTCATAAGTCCCAATGATGTGGCTTCAGAATTATATCAGCAACTCATGCTATGTCAGTGAGAGAGATGGGAAACTTTTCTGTCACCAGCTTGCGGGCTTGTTCCTGTCTCTCCTGCCTCAGCTTCCTCAGACACGTCAGCCCCAGCAATCCCCAAAACTGCTTCTTCCCAGGGGGTCAGGTGGGCGAGTGAGGGTGGTCCTCCTCTAGTCTTCGCTCGTTCTCTCCTATTTTGAGCTTTCTTTTCCTGCAATGAGGGAGACAAGTGGAGTTTGAGTGAGAATGAAGGAGTGAGTGTAGAGATTGCATAGCAAAGATACTTAGAAGGAGACAAAGATGGTGTGAGGCTGCAAGACCAAGGGCCCTCCCTGTGTGCTGGCAGTTGTGTTACAAGCATCAGAGTGAGAGGCAGTGTGAGGGCTGCATGGTGGAAGTGTTATGTGAATGTGAGCATAGATAGAGAATGGGTAAGGGTGCATGGATGTGACTGTGAAGTTGGATGTGGAGGAGGTGATAGCTGAAGCTGAGTGCTGTTGGGGAAAGGCAATGGGGAGCAGCCTGAGGGTGATGGGAACTTCATACTTACTTTTCCTGTGCGGTGTAGGTCATGGAAGCGCTTCCTGCACTGCATCCACGTACGATGGGTCACTCCCACAGAGTTCACCTCTTCAGCCACCTGCATCCACCTGAGATAGGGAAGAGGACCTCCCTGCGGGCCCTAACATCTACCAGTGTCTGCAATGATGTTTCATCGAATTTTGCGGCAGCTCGGCCTCTGCCGCTGGCAGCAGCTGATGCAGGCTCCTCTGCCATTCTGATAGACTGGATGGGAAGCCTGTCGAGGTTGAAAAGCTTGCTGGACACTTTAAAAGCACCACGAATGATGATATCATACTGTGGGGCTTTCTGACTGGAAATGGACAATTAGCAAGGGTCCCCACACGCTGGAACTTAATTGGCCACTTGCGGGAAAATTGCGTGCAGCTGGCTGACCCATTTATATTCGGGTCGGAATCCGACATTCGGGGAACCCGAAAATTTCCCATGCGATCGGGAAAATCGGGGCCAACATCTCTGTAATGTCATACAAATGTACGCAAATATCACAGAGCATAATATCTATGCTTTAGTTCAGAATTATTTTCTAATTCAACTGCACAGTATTTGCATTGTATTTTAGTTTCCCTTCAATTAGTATTGGCCCTGTTGGCCTTTAGAATAAGAGATTAGCGTGTAAAGTTAAGGCACATGGGATTGGGGGCAAGGTATTGACTTGGATAGAGAACTGGTTGGCAGACAGAAAGCAAAGAATTGGAATAAACGGGTCTTTTTCCGAGTGGCAGGCAGTGACTAGTGGGGTACCGCAGGGATCGGTCCTTGGACCCCAGCTATTCACAATATATTTTAATGATCTAGACAAGGGAACTAGATGTAATATCTCCAAATTTGCAGACGACACAAAGCTGGGTGGGCGTGTGTGCTGTGAGGAGGATGTCGAGAAACTCCAGGATGATTTGGACACGTTGGGTGATTGGGCAGAAACATGGCAGATGCAATATAACATGGATAAATGTGAGGTTATCCACTTTGGTGGCAAAAACAGGAAGACAGATTATTATCTAAATGGCAATAGATTGGGAGAAGGGGAAGTGCAACGAGACCTGGGTGTCCTTGTGCACCAGTTGCTGAAGGTAAGCATGCAGGTGCAGCAGGCGGTTAAGAAGGCAAATGGTATGTTGGCCTTCGTAGTGAGAGGGTTTGAGTACAGGAACAAGGATGTCTTGCTGCAGTTGTACAGGGCCTTGGTGAGACCACATCTTGAGTATTGTGTGCAGTTTTGGTCGCCTTATCTGAGGAAGGATGTTCTTGCCATGGAAGGAGTTCAGTGAAGATTCACCAGGCTGATACCTGCGATGGCAGGAATGACGTATGAGGAGAGATTGGGTCGACTGAGCTTGTACTCGTTGGAGTTTAGAAGAATGAGAGGTGATCTCATTTAAACTTATAAAATTCTGACAGGACTGGGCAGACTAGATGCAGGAAGGATGTTCCCGATGGTCGGGGAGTCCAGAACCAGGGGACACAGTCTAAAGATAAAGGGTAGGCCATTTAGGACAGAAATGATGAGGAATTTCTTCACCCAGAAAGTGGTGAACCTGTGGAACTCTCTACCACAGAAGGCAGTGGAGGCCAGTTCATTAAACATATTCAAGAAGGAGTTGGATATATTTCTTAAGGCTAAAGGGATCAAGGGGTATGGGGAGAAAGCAGGGACTGGGTACTGAATTTGGATGATCAGCCATGATCGCATTGAATGGCGGAGCAGGCTCAAGGGGCTGAATGGCCTACTCCTGCTCCTATCTTCTATGTTTCTATGTTTCTAGAAATAGAATTAAGGGCTGAATTTCCACTTTGATTATGCTGGTAAATCAGTGTAACCAGAGGTGATTGTACAAAATGCCCACCCAAGCATAGGTGGCGTATTGTAAGGAGCAGGGACTATGTCAAGCAATGTATTTCCTGTGATTTGGCACAGCCGTGCTGGGCATTAGGAATGCCATGAATTCCTGGCACCTAAGGTTGCTGTGGGGCCATTGAGGAGGATTTAAATTTTAAAGGGCTACCTTGCCTAATGTAGTTGATTGCAGAGAGATCAATTACACTAGACTAGGTAGGAAGCTGAAAGAAACCTTCAGTTAGTACCAGCACCCACACTACATTGCTGGCACAGCGACCATAAGCATTTCTCTCCCTCCCACCAAAGGTGGGGAACCAGATCCTGAGACACTCAATCCCGCCCCATCTCCCAGTACTGTCAGATCCTGAGACATGCCCCAGTATATAATTAAGAATAATTACTACTAGAGTCTATAATTAAGGATAGAGTGACTGAACACCTTGAAATTTTTCAGCTGATCAGAGAGAGCCAGCATGGCGAACCTGATTCAATTTTTTGAAGATGTGACTAAAGTAGTGGATAGGGAAATGTCTATGAATGTTATTTATATGGACCTCCAGAAGGCACTCGATAAAGTCCCTCATAAAAGATTGTTTGCTAAAGTTGAAGCTCATACAATTGAAGGCAATTTATTGACCTCGTTAGGAAATTGGCTGAGTGGCAGGAGACAGAAAATAGGGATGATGGGCAGGTACTCTAATTGGCAAGAAGTGACTATTGGTGCCCCACTGGGTTCTGTGTTGGGGCTTTAACTATTCACTGTACTTAATAACAACTTAGATGATGGGTTAGAGAGCCACATATTCAAGTTTGCCGATGACACAAAGACAGGCGGCATTGTAAGCAGTGTAGATGGAAGCATAAAATTACAAAGCGATATTAATAGATTAAGTGAATGGGCAAAACTGTGGCAAATGGATTTCAATATAGGCAAGTGTGAAGTCATCTACTTTGGATCTAAAACTGATAGATCAGAGTACTTTCTAAATGGTGAAAAGCTAAAAACAGTGGAGATCTAAAGAGACTTGGGGGATCCATGTACATAGATCATTGAAATGTCATGGACAGGTACAGAAAATAATCAAAATGGCTAATGGAATGCTGGCCTTTATATCTAGGAGACTGATATACAAGAGGGCAGAAGTTACACTACAGCTATACAAAGCCCCAGTTCAACCACACCTGGAGTGCAGTGTAGATTTACCTGAATGATACTTGGACTGCAAGGGTTAAATTACGAGGAGAGATTACACAAACTAGAGTTGTATTCCCTGGAATTTAGAAGGTTAAGGGGTGATTTGATTGAAGTTTTCACAGTATTAAGGAGAACTGATAGAGTAGATAGAGAGAAACTATTTCCGCTGGTTGAGGAGTCTAGGACTAGGGGACATAGCCCAATAATTAGAGCCAGGCCTTTCAGGTGTGATGTTAAGAAACACTTCTACATGCAAAAGGTGGTAGATGTTTTTGAACTCTCTTCTACAAATGGCAGTTGATGCTAGGTTAATTGTTAATTTTAAATCTGAGATTGATGGATTTTGTTAACCAAAAGTATTAAGGGATATGGGGCAAAAGCAGGTATATGGAGTTAGGCCACAAATTAGCCATGGTCTCATTGACTGTTAGGACAAGCTCGATGGGGCTAAATGGCCTACTCCTGTTCCTATGTTCCAGTACCAAACCCCAAAGCTCCTAGATACTGGCACTTCCTCCCAGACAATGTAGCCCCACCCACAGAGCTTCCAGACTCTAAGAACTCCATCTAGTGCAGCTGGACCATGTATTTTCCTCTCCATCCTTCTATAAACCAGACCTGGTACCAGCCCAAATAGTTCAGCACCTTCTCCATCCAGTACTAACAGAAACTGGTGCCTCCACTAAAACGCCAAACCCTGTACCCATTCCAACAACGCTGCCATGCCCTGGGACCCTCGGCACTACTGTCAAGCCTCAGGAGCCATCAAATAAACATACCCTACATTGCTCCCCCTCCAGTTTTACCAAACTCTATGTCCTCTCTCTGCAAGTACAGCCAAACCCAGGATGACCCCAACAGTGCCAAAGTAGCGTAATTCCATAACTGTTGCAAATCACACAAGTCCCTTTAAAAGCCCACTACTGCTAAACCTGTCACACTACTTCAAGTCTGCTACATTTTAAACCATATTCATATGTATCCTCAGCTTTAAGAAAGTTAAGAGGTAAAAACTAAACACATAAGTAAAGGAGCATACAAATAATAATCAAGGCCACTTATTTACTTTATTCATACAAAATTACCAGATTTGTTGAATTCAATCCCCCAAAGCACTGGTAACAGCCCCTGACCCCAGCAATTTATGGGGTTAAGTTGAGGGCAGTACTAGCGGGAAATAATCATTTGCATTAAATGGAGGCAGGTGCATCTTATGTCAGCCAGAAATTCACATGCAGTGTAAAAGGGGTGGGATGTCTAGGTCCCACCCCATTTTCCTCCCCCGCTGTCCAGATTGAGCAATTTTTGTGCAACTTTCTGAGAAGGATTTCCAGGCTCTCTTCAATCAATGAACTTTCTTTTCAACTTTTTTCCCCTTTTTTTATTGCAACATTAAAATTAATTATGTTATGATTGCTCATCCCTAACCTTTCTCATATTCATGTTATTAACCTGCTCCAGTTTGTTTTTCAGCACCAAGTCCTGCATTGCATCTTTCCTTGTAGGGCCTGCTAGGTATTCAGAAAACAGCCCACGAATCCTTTCCCATTTAAACCCTTCTCAGATGTATTCTCGCAGTCTATCTCTGAATCGATAACCTCCCCCTTTACTGCAGCCATATTATTTCTATGCACAGTCTGCAGATTTCCTCCTCACTTTCTTTGAAAAAAAATGATAGTCTTTTAAGGGCACTCAGTATTGTAGCAATTCCCCTTAACTCAATCCACACACTCTATCTGTACATTCCCAGTTTAAAGTAAGGAAAAAGTGGCAAACAGAACCGTAGCAATGGGAAATATTATAACAGAAGACAGAAAGTATACAAATGAAGAACCTTCCAGGAAAGACAAAAAGGGAGTGTGGTGAAGGCAAGGATGAATCGGGAGATTAGATGAAATTTAAATGGTAGGATAGAAAATTGTGATGAGTATTCCATAAAATTTCAGGAGGACATAAATAGAAGAAAGACTTGCCTTTCATGATCTCAGGACATCCCTAAGTGCTTTTAGCCAATTAAGTACTTTTAAAGTGTAGTCACTGTTGTAATGTAGGACTAGCAAGATGGGTAGATAGATTATAAGTGCAGTCCAGTGCAGAAATGAAGTCCAAGAGCAGAGGAAGCACTGGTAGTTAAAGATGGTTTTGTATCTAGAGGCATTGAATACAAAATCAAGGGAGTAACGTTGAACTTGTATAAGACCTTAGTTATGCTTTAGTTGAAGTATTGTGAACATTTTTGGGCACTCCATTATAGGAAGGATATAATGCATTTAAAAGGTGCAGCGCAGATTTACTCGGTTGTTACCAGGGATGAAGAGAGATTTGAGGTTCAGGATATTTTTCATTAGAGCTGAGAAGGTTAAGGGATAACAAGTATTCAAGATTATAAAGGATTATGATAAAAGTAAATGGTGATGAACTGTTTCCACTGGTCAGTGAGACAGTAATCAGAGAGCACAATTTAAGATAATCACAAAAATTTAAAGGGAAAGTTAGAAAAACACAGAGGTTGGTTAGAATTTGGAATTCACTGTCACAAGCTGTTGTTGAAGTAGTGTCCATTAAAAGACAATTAGATAGTTGCTTATAAAAGAATAATATTAAGTTGTATTGTAAACAAGGAGAATGGGATTAGACTATGTGGCTCACGTAGATAAACACGGGCACAGATTTGATGGGCCGAATGTGCTGTAACATTCTGATTTGACTACTTGCAATATCTTTCTTTTCCAACACTAAAGCTGGTTCCTTAATAAACAATGCTCAGACTTTGGGGTTGAGTTTCTATGGGGGTTCTCCTGATCATCATACCTTCGACGGACGATCCACGAAAACCCTGGAGAAATGGTGTAAATGTTAGAAAAAAAATTAGGAAATGTAGTGCAAAGAGATTCATCCCCCCCCCACCTTTCCTGACTTTCCATAGCGCAAATGCAAATCTGAGCACTTCCCCCGCCGCGCCCCAACACCATTGCTCCTATAATTAAACGAATCTTCAGTCTGCTCAAGCACTAGGTTCAAAACACTGCAGAGACTGCTAGAAATGACATTAGTGGTGCAACATGGAGGCAATTATTTCACTCTGAAATGATGGTGTGTTCTTGTACCTGCCTTAACAAGCTGTCAGAAAGAGGAGTGTGTATACACAAGACAAAATAGATTATTTCTGTTAAATCATATTCTATCTAGCTGCAGGTCTTGCAGGCTAGAACCGTTATTGAAATTTATGTGCTCTTTTAGAAATTGGAAACTTTCAAGTTTAGCCCCTCTCTAGAGTACCTGTTAAAGTTGATTTTATTTAAAAAAAAATAAGTCATGTATTGAGCTTTTCAGACGGTAACTGAACTTTAATAAGCCTGCTGCACATGAAGGAAGCAGAGCTACTGTGAGGTCAAAGCATAATAGGTAAATTGATTTCTCTGAGGAAATAAGCCACTCTGACTAACCACCTTCTCTCTGATTGAGAATATCATTCTGAGTAGTGCAGATCTGTCACACCATGCTCTGAAACAATAAAAAAGAAACAGAGTGTTATCTCAGTATGTAAGAGGAGTATTCCACATTCACCGAAACAGACCCAAGTCAGTTATAATTGCATTCTTTAAGAAATGGCTTTACAATAGCCGTGTCTTTTCTGAATTGTTCGATCCAATGTTGCCAACAGCATTTGTTAGCATAATATGGGTGAGAAAGGGGGGATGAAATTGGATAGCGCAAACTTGGCATAGGGAATGATCCCTCCACCAGAATGGGTCGGCCCGTGCCCGCTCCATATTGGGCCTCATGCCTCATTTAAATTACACCAGTGATCTGCAGATGCGGGGTGAAAATTTCCCAGTGGCCTCAGACTCCCAGAAGCAGTCAGAAGCAAGTCCAAAGTTGTGTAAGCAGAATGCTAAAGGAAAAAAAATCATTCCAAAATGCTGTTCTCAGCTGCAGAAATCACTAATCGAACTCTCAACACTCTGCAGTCTCAGATTTTTAACAAGGAGGAGCACGTGGCTTTCGGTATGAGTGGGGGGGTTAAAGTCAGCAAAAATGTGATCACGTCTGGAAGCCAGCTCCAACGCGCTGACCTCCAGGTTTAACTCGGGCATGTTTGTCTGCGTGCGCCTAACCCTCTCCGGAGAGGCGGGTTGCCGATTTGAATATTTAAATCACTGAATTACAGTGATATTTTAACCTGTATTTAAACTCACCATCGAAACCAAGGAGAGAAGAGAACGGTAATTCATGAGGCTCATTAAAAGTCAGGCATACAACGCCAATAAATCCTCAGTGCTCACAGCTGCTTTCTTGCCTACCACTTGGAAAGGCTTTGTTGAAAGTACTTGTGGTGCGAGACTAGTTTCATCATTTTGGATGTATTGACACTCGATCAGGAGGAGGAGGAAAAAGATGGCAACCCCAACACAGCACCAGCCACTCCCATTACCGCTCGGAATGCCAGAGATTCCTTTATAGCTGTAGAGTTCAGTTAGTTACCACCAATGATGTAGCAATCACATCCAACGGCCACTCTCCCCCCAACCTCAATTCCACTGACACAAAGCAGTTCTGTAACCAACCAACCACCCATTGCACATACTCACATTGGCCGTGGCTACATTAGATTGGACATCGGATGAGGAGCAAGGTGACAATTAGCAGCAGCAACAGCATGCTGTGGAGAGACCTGTAGGTGGTCAGCATTGAGGGGAGCATCAGAGGGGTCGAGATTGCAGGAGGCACTACCTGTCTAATAGGGTATACGGACAGAGGCTCAGCTTCCTTGACCTCTCGGAAGAGCACTGGTTCCAGAGGCTGAGGTTGTTGCATCAGGTGGTCTGCAGCCTCCTAGAAGAAGACCTGCTCCCTGCTGGACCTGGTAATCACGTATTACCAGTGGCTGTGAAAGTGACCATCGCAATCAAATTTTGCTTTAGGATCCTTCCAAGGTTCTGCCAGAGACATATCCAGGATCTTCTAGTCGACTACACACAAGTGCATAAGGCAGGTCACTGATGGGATGTTTGCCAGGGCCAGCAATTATGTCAACTTCGCCTGTGATGAAACTAGGCAGAATGAGCAGGCGCTGCAAAGGATTCTGTTCCATCAAAATGCAGCTGGTGTGCAACCACAAGAAAATATTCTTGCAGGTGTGTGCCAAATTCCTGGGGAGCTGTCATGCTGCTTTCATCCTGTTGCAGTCCAAGCTCCCTGACCTCTTTGGACCTGCAAGCAGACTTAAGGGGTGGCTGCTAGGAAACAAGGGATACCTCCTTCAAATTTGGCTGATGGCACCCATGAGGAACATAACCAATGAAGCACAAGACTAATACTATGAAAACCATATGACAACCAGATGTGTCATTGAGCAAGAGATCAGCATGATCAAGATGCGCTTCAGGTGCTTGGACAGATCACGAGGTGCCCTTCAGTACTCGCAAGCCAGCGTCTCTAGAACGATCGTGGTGTGCTGCACTCTGCACAACATTGCGCAGCAGCGAGGTTGGAGATGCAAGAGGAACAATTCGCTGAGTACACATCATCAGCGGATGAATCTGAGGAAGAGGAGGAGGAGGAAAAAGATGGCAACCCCAACGCAGCACCAGCCAGTCCCATTACCGCTCGGTATGCCAGAGATTCCTTTATAGTTGTAGAGTTCAGTTAGTTACCACCAATGATGTAGCAATCACATCCAACGGCCACTCTCCCCCCAGCCCCAATTCCACTGACACAAAGCAGTTCTATAACCAACCAGCCACCCATTGCACATACTTTCATTGGTCCCCGTCAATTACTGACTTCCCATTCTTCAACAAGCAACTGAAAAGGTGAGTTGCCAAATAGCAACCAAGAATGGGCAACACGAGAAAGTTTTTTTTTATTTGTTCATGGGATGTGGGCATTGCTGGCAAGGCCAGCATTTATTGCCCATCCCTAATTGCCCTTGAGAAGATGGTGGTGAGCCGCCTTCTTGAACCACTGCAGTTCGTGTGGTGAAGGTACTCCCGCAGTGTTGTTACAGAGGGAGTTCCAGGATTTTGATCCAGCGACGATGAAGGAACGACGAGATACTTCTAAGTCAGGATGGAGTGTAACTTGGAGGGGAACATGGTGTTCACATGCGCCTGTTGCCCTTGTCCTTCTAGGTGGTAGAGGTCGTGGTTTTGGAAGGTGCTGCTGAAGAAGCCTTGGTACACACTGCAGCCACAGTGCGCCAGTGGTGGAGGGAGTGAATGTTTAAGGTGGTGGATGGGATGCCAATCAAGTGGTCTGCTTTGTCCTGAATGGTGTCGAGCTTCTTGAGTGTTGTTGGAGCTGCACACATCCAGGCAAGTGGAGAGTATTCCATCACACTCCTGACTTGTGCCTTGTAGATGGTGGAAAATCTTTGGGGAGTCAGGAGGTGAGACACTCACCGCAGAATACCCAGCCTCTGACCTGCTGTTGTTGCCACAGTATTTATGTGGCTGGTCCAGTTAAGTTTCTGGTCAATGGTGACCCCCAGGATGTTGATGGTGGGGGATTTGGCTATGGTAATGCCGTTGAATGTCATGGGGCGATGATTAGACACTCGCTTGTTGGGGATAGTCATTGCCTGGCACTTGTGTGGTGTGAATGTTACTTGCCACCTATTAGCCCAAGCCTGAATGTCTAAGTCTTGCTGCATGCGGGCATGCACTGCTTCATTAACTGAGGAGTTGTGAATGGCACTGAACACTGTGCAGTCATCAGCGAACATCCCTACTTCTGACCTTATGATGGAGGGAAGGTCATTGATGAAGATGGTTGGGCGTAGGACACTGCCCTGAGGAACTCCTGCAGTGATATCCTGGGGCTGTGATAATTGACCTCTAACCACCACAACCATCTTCCTTTGTGCTAGGTATGACTCCAGCCAGTGGAGAGTTTTCTCCCTGATTCCCATTGACTTCAGTTTTACTAGGGCATTCGGTCAAATGCTGCCTTGATGTCAAGGGCATTCAGTCTCACCTCATCTCAAGAATTCAGCTCTTTTGTCCATGTTTGGACCAAGGCTGTAGAGAGGTCTGGAGTCGAGTGGTTCTGGCGGAACACAAACTGAGCATCGGTGAGCAGGTTATTGGTGAATGTGATTGACTGCTCAGCCTGCTTGATGACATTACTGTTGCTGGATGCCACAGATCCCCGATAGTTGGCGCCAGATGGAACATCACGTCGGAATAAGGGAAATCGACGTTACAGAGCCCGCTAAAATTTTGTGGGCAGCGTTCTTCGAGGTTAGCAGCGAGCACCATAAAATCCAAATATTATCCAACATTTTAAGGTGTGTAGGACTGCAAAATTGAAATGGATCATATGCTATGTCTCAGGGAACCATCAAAACTAAATAACTTGAATTTACTGAGATGCATACTAGCCTGGAGTTTCTGGGCACAAACAAATGACGTGGATTAACTGATTGCCAAATTTTCGGCGTAAACGAGTAATTTTGAATTTTACTTTCGTCAAACCCTTTGTCCAAATGAATCTCCACCCACAAAACTGGCCACCCCCCCAACTCACATCCTCCAACTCTGTTTGTTTGGGAGGTCTTTCAGCAACACTCAGTCATTTTTCTGATTTTTTAATGCATTTTTTTTCGCGTTTTTTAAATTTATCCTCACTGAGATCTGCTCTGTATTTTCTGTTTCTTTTAATGTATTTTTTATGGAATAAGTATAAGTCACACTAAAAATTGAAAAACTTCCCCAATTGCAGGCTCTTAAAAATGCTGTGCTTGATGTGCATGAATGATGTTTAAATGAGTTGCAAGTTAAATCTTAAGACTCAAAGAAGAAATATACCAGTGTGAGTTTGCCCTTTCTGTGGGCCTCGATTGTTTACACTGATTTATCCCCATATACGACCTTTTAAATGTGGGCATATTCTAATGAGATTGGGAGGATACTTGGGCGCATTTTCAGACCTAGTTTCTGGGTTGCGCCTAAGGAGGAAACTTCAGGCATTACTGGCCTAGTTACTCGGGCACTACTCAAACTCCTCAGGCCCCAATATGATGGGCAGGAAGCGTACGCACATTCCAGCTGGAGGTGCGCGATCCTCCATATTTGGTAAGGACAAATAAGAAGCATTCTTTACCCATGCCTGAAGCAGATAGTATGCCCCTTGCATATGCAAATAAGGGGCCTAATGCCTATTCTAGGCCTCCTCTCCAGGATTGGTTTTGCCTGAGGCTGCCAGCGTCATCGCTGGCTGCACTCAGGGAAAGCAAGCCTAGGAATTGCCTGCAACAAAGAAGGTAAGTACCTTACTTGAATGTGGAGTTGGGAGGAGCAGGAGTGCTCTGATAGAGGTGCCTGGGTAGCTGCCTGTGGCAATATGATGGCACCTGTACCACTAGTGCTGATCAAGCACATGACGTTACTCCCCAAAAGAGGCCTTCGTTGCACCTGTTCTGTGTCTATAAAGGCCCAATTTCTACACCACTGTGTTTTTTGTCCTTTGATCAATTTTTCATCCACGCTGCCCTCTTAAATATTTTATCAACAAGTCTTCTTTGCAGCACCTAATCCAACGCATTTTGAAATTCCATACATGATCATACAAAAAATGATGGAAAGTTCTTGGAAATTTCTCCGTGACTCCTGAAGGCAATCAAACGAGCACCAGGAAGCCCAATGACCCACCTACATTCTAGATGTAGATATGTTGGTCACTCAGAAACTTGTCCAGCTCCCTTTTGAGTGCTTGTAGTGAATTCACACTCACTACACATGTCAGCAGCTTTTCCCAGTGGCCGATGACTCTGCAAAAAGAAGTACCTCCTAATACCCGTTCTAGTTGTATGCTTTTGTAATTTATACTTCTGTTGACTGGTCCTCCCTAATTTATCTAGCTCAAATAGCCTACCAACTTGTAACCAAGCTTAATACCTTCATTATTTTAAAGACTTCAATCATATCTCCTTGAAGTCTACACTGTTTCAAAGTAAAAATTGCCACCTCTCTAGGCCTCTCTTTGTAACGAAGAGCCCTTAATTTACGTGGCATCGCCTCCTGTGTGGTATTCTCTACTGTTCTATAATTTCTCTATGTTAGTGGTTACTATTCATTTGCTCCTTTTTTAGCTTTGTCAACTTTGCAGTATTGCTGGCGCTCAAAATGTTGTTAACAATTGATTTTGGACTAATGTTTTAACACGTGCAGTTCACAGAGATGGAAGGAGTAGAGAGAGAGAAAAAAATTGCCTCTGTCCCAGTAAAACACAGGCATTAAAATAGTGCAAAATCACTAAATTGTTAACAAAATTGTGAGTGCTGTCATTGCTCATCCCAATTATGTCCATATTTCTTCCACTAAGTTTTAATACACCATTTATAATTATATGTAATATTACGAATACATAGAATACATTATTAAGAATATAGAATAGGTATATTTCAGCAGAATGTGTCAGATGCGCAAGTGGGGAGGAAAAAGAGTGGAAGAGCAATAGTGGTAGGGGATGTATTGATTTCTTCGTGGGTTCAATGATGAGACATTTATGAAAGAGAATGTCTTTTAATCTAAAGTCTGTTCAACTCTTTATACAGCATTTCAGGAGACACCATGCTAGTGATCCATCTAGAACGAAAACTAAACTAAACTGCTTGTCTCTGTCACATGCCCTCTGCTGGTCAGGCACAAGCAATCAATCAGGCAAATATGCTGGTAAGGCATAAATAATCAAACAAGCAAATACCATCACTATTTGCTGATATCATTACATCTCCCTTTCTTAAAACAAAAGTATTTTACTTTTAACTAACAACATGTTTTCTTTGTATTAATCTGCATTTTAACTGTAACACTTAATGAACTTACATTAACATTATCATTATCAAGGTTTTTTAACCTTGCTTTGTGTGTTCACATGAAATATGTAAATACACTAGAACTTGAAGAAAGATAACATTACTTCCTTCTATAACAATAGTCCTTAAATTTGCTCAATGAGTCTCTCAGGAGGCTTCACGTGTCTTGAGGATTTTCTGATTGATTGTCCTTGAATCTGAGTTGTTGCCTCAGATGATTGGTTCTTAGCTGTGTGATCAGGTTGTTCAACAGTATCAGTCTTTTGACTTGCTGTGGCTGGTCCCATGAGAAGATCTCGACGATTTCTTCTCAGAACAGCACCCTCATCCGTCTGAATGGTGTATGATCTTGGTTGAACTTCACTCAGGACACTTCCCTTCTGAGTCCATATGTTTGTTTTGTCTTTGAACCTTACTTGGTCACCAGTGTGGAGTTCAGGTAGGTTTTGTGTTCCTCTGTCATAGTAGTACTTTTGCTTTTCTTTCTGTTGTTCTTTGAACTTCCTCACTTTCTCCCCCTCTTTCGTTTTCAAGAGGTTCTCCGGGATGGGTAGGTTTGACCTTAGCCGACGTCCCATAAGGAGTTGGGCTGGTGACATACCACACTCGAGCGGCGTTGTGCGGTATACAAGCATGCTCTGGTAGAAGTCAGTTCCACTGTCTTTTGCCTTGTACATCAGTCTTTTCACTGTCTGGACCGATTTTTCCACTAGACCATTGGACTGTGGAAAGTGAGGACTTGACGTTGTGTGGACAAAGTCCCACTCTTTGGCAAAGTGTCGGAAACTTGCATTGTAAAACTGGGGTCCGTTGTCTGTGAAGACCTCGCTTGCCACGCCATGTCTGGAGAATATGGCTTTCATACATGTTATCACAGCATCTGCAGTGGTGGTGTACAGTCTACAAACCTCTGGATACAGGGAGTAATAGTCTGTGACTACAAGATAGTCCTTCCCTTGACATACGAATAGGTCAGCGCCTACCTTCTGGTAAGGTCTGTCTGGTGCTGGGTGTGGCTTTAGTGGTTCTACCGGATTGCTTGCTCGATATTTCAGGCATATTGTGCAGTTTGACACCTCATTTGTCACATCTTGGTTGATTCGTGGCCAGTACATCACCTCTCGTGCTCTTTTCTTACACTTTTCGATTCCCAGATGTCCTCCATGGATCTTTTTTAACATCTCTTTTCTCAGACTCTTTGGGATAACAATTTTACTTCCTTTGTAGATGATGTCTTCGACCATTGATAGTTCCGCCCTGCAGTTCCAGTACTCTGCCATGTCAGGTGAGCAGTCTTGCTTCATGTTGGGCCATCCATCCAAGATGCTTTTTCTCAGTCGTCTCATTGTTTCATCTTTGTTTGTCTCAGTCTTTATGAGCTCCATTTTTGCATCTGCTATGGGCAGTGCACTTGTGATCATGTCCATGTAGGCGTTCACTTTTTCATCCATTGTGGTGTTTGCGGGCTCACTTGGGTCAACAGCTCTGGGCAACATGTCTGCTGTATACATCAGTTTACCCGGTGTGTACGCAACATTCAGTGTATAGCGTTGCAGCCTGATCATCATTCTTTGTATTCTAAGCGGACAGCTATTTAGTGGCTTTTGGAACAATGCAATCAAGGGCTTATGGTCAGTCTCTACACTGATTGCTTGTCCTGCCACAAACTGGTGAAATCTTTCACAGGCGTATGTGATGCTGAGCAGCTCCTTTTCTATTTGAGCATATCGCGTCTCCGCGTCTGTCATTGAGCGCAATGCATATGCAATAGGTTGCCAGTAGTCATATTGTTGCAGAAGAACGGCACCGAGCCCACTCTGTGATGCATCTGATGATATCTTGATGGGTCTCGCTGGGTCATAAAACCTCAGCAGTTTCTTTAGATCGCTCCATGACTTCTCATGCTCATGATTCCATTCCCATTCTATGTTCTTTTCAGTTAGTCTTCTCAGTGGCGCCATCTTTTCTGAGAGGTTGGATATGAATTTCCCCATGTAGTTGATCATTCCATTAAACCTCTGCACGTCCTTTTTGCATTGTGGCTTTGGCATATTCTCAATGGCGGACACCTTTCTGGGATCTGGTCTGATGCCCTCACTGCTAAGGATATCTCCCACAAATGTCAGTTCTGTCACCCCGAGCTGGCATTTCTCTCTATTCAGCTTCAGGTTTGTTTTCCTTGTTGCTTCCAGCACTTTTTTCAGTCTCTCGTCATGCTCAGTTCTCGTGGTTCCCCATACTATGATGTCATCCATTGATGTATCAACTCCCTCCAGGTGCTCATAGATCATATGGATAGTTTTGTGATACACTTCAGGAGCTGAGGCAATGCCAAATGGTAACCTTAGGAATCTGTATCTGCCAAATGGACTGTTGAACGTGCACAGTCTTGAACTTGCTTCATCCAATTTCATCTGCCAAAATCCTGATGATGCATCTAACTTGCTGAAATACTTTGCATTTGCAAACTGTGACATGATTTCCTCACGTGTAGGAAGCTTGAAGTGCTCTCTCTTTATTGCTCTGTTTAGATCTCTTGGATCCAGGCAAATTCTGAGCTTTCCATTCTTTTTGTCCACTACAACGAGGGAACTCACCCACTCAGTTGGCTCATCTATCTTCTGAATCACGTTCAGGCTTTCCATCCTGTCCAACTCTGCCTTCAGTTGCTTTTGAAGAGCAAACGGAACTTTCCTGCATGGATGTATGACCGTTGGCATACTTTTATCTACTCTGATCGTGTGTTCTCCTGGCAGGCAGCCTAGACCCTTAAATAGGTCGTTGTACTCTTTCATGAGTTCATCATAGACTGTCTCTCCTTCGCTTTCCACAACGAGGACTCTCTTTACCAGGTTCAGTCTCTCACAGGCTTTTAAACCTAGTATGGCCTGCACATCCTTTGGCACCATGATTAATGCTAGCATGTGCTCTCTGTCCTTGTGTGTTACTTTGACAATGCATCTTCCTTTCACTGGTATATCAGTACCTGAGTATCCTGTCACTTTCACTTTGATTCCATGTATCTTTGGTCTGGGTCTAATTTTCTTAAAATCAGTCTCTGATATCACATTAACTTGTGCTCCAGTATCCAATTTAAATGGAATATGTATGTCATTCACCTTTAGTGTCAACATCCAGTCTCTTTCTTCTTTTTTGTTTTCAGACACAACATCTACATAGAACTCCTCTATCTCGCTTTCATCTACTGCATGGACCTTGCTTTGTTGCGCTTGGTTCTTACAGCAACGGGCATAATGGTTGTTTTTGTTGCAACTATTGCATGTTTTACCATATGCTGGACACTTTTTTGGTGTATGCTGTGTACCGCATCGACTACATGACTTTCGATTGTCCCTTTCATTTTCGTTTGCTGGCCACGCCTCTTTTTTCACATTGGCGCTCTTTTTGTTAAACGGTTTGTATCCGTTCTTTCTCACTGCATCCACGTTGCAGCTATTGTCACTGAACAGCTCCTTTGCCTGCAACTTCACAGTCTCTGTAGCCCTACACAGTGCTATGGCTTTTCCCAGGTCTAGATCTTGCTCTCTTAGCAGTCTTTCCCTTGGACCATTATCTGGAATACCACACACCAGTCTGTCTTTTATCAGCGAGTCTGTCAGTCCCCCAAATTCACACGATTTGCTTCTGTTTCTCAGTTCAGTCACATACTGATCAATAGTCTCACCTGTTTTCTGTACACATGTGAAAAATCTGTGCCTCTCAAACGTCACGTAATGTTTAGGTATGCAGTAGGCCTCAAATTTTTCCATTATTTTATCTAGCTTCATTTTGTCTCCATCAGCAGCGAATGTGAAGTTATTATACACCTTCAGCGCTTCATCACCCACGACATGTAAGAACAGTGACGATTTCTTTTTATTACTTTTCTCGTCAGCTCCGATTGCCGCTAAATACAACTCTAAACGTTGTTTGAATCTCCTCCAATTTTCAGCCACATTACCTGTTAACTGAAGCTTCACCGGTGGGCGTAATCCTTCCATTTTTTCACTTCGTTAGCTATTCTCCAAGGTAAGTAACGATTTTCTCTTTTGGCTTGCTAATATGTGGAGAGCTGATTTCACTGGGTAGCTTACTTGCCACTATCTCGTCGAGTTGCTAACTTCAGATTTTTCCTCTTCATCTCTTTCAATCACTTCTGACACCATGTATTGATTTCTTTGTGGGTTCAATGATGAGACATTTATGAAAGCGAATGTCTTTTAATCTAAAGTCTGTTCGACTCTTTATACAGCATTTCAGGAGACACCATGCTAGTGATCCATCTAGAATGAAAACGAAACTAAACTGCTTGTCTCTGTCACATGCCCTCTGCTGGTCAGGCACAAGCAATCAATCAGGCAAATATGCTGGTAAGGCATAAATAATCAAACAGGCAAATACCATTACTATTTGCTGATGTCATTACAGGGGATTCGATAGTTAGGGAGCAGACAGGCGTTTCTGAGGCCACAGACGTGACTCCAGGATGGTATGTTGCCTCCCTGGTGCCAGGGTCAAGGATGTCACTGAATGGCTGCAGGACACTCTGAGGGGGGAGGATGGATAACCAGAGGTCGTTGTCTTTCTCGGTACCAACGACATAGGCAGAAAAAGGGATGAGGTTCTGCAGGCAGAGTTTAGGGAGCTAGGAGAGAGATTAAAAAGCAGGACGTCAAAGGTAGCAATCTCTGGATTACTCCCAGTGCCACGTGCTAGTGAGTACAGGAATAGGAGGATAGAACAGATGAATGCATGGCTGGAGAGATGGTGCAGGAGGGAGTTCTTTAGATTCCTGAGGCATTGGGACCGTTTCTGGGGAAGGCGGAACCTGTACAAGCCAGACGGGTTACACCTCAACAGAGCCAGGACCAATATTCTCGTGGGGAGGTTTGCTAGTGCTATTGGGGAAGGTTTAAACTAGCTTGGCAGGGGGATGGGCACCAGCATATAGGAGTAGAAAAGAGGAATAAGGTGCATAAAAGAGTGAGCATGTTGGATAGTACTAGAGAAGTAGTACTAGAGGCAGAAGTAGTACCATATTAGATAGGAGCAGACTAAGAAAGACTACGAAAAATTCAAAAATGGGTTTAGAATGCATGTACGTAAACGCATAAAGTGTGGGGAATAAGGTTGGTGAGCTGCAAGCACAATTAGCCATGTGGAAATATGATGTTGTGACAATAACAGAAATGTGGCTTAAAAATGGTGAGGACTGGGCACTTAATATTCAAAGTGTTCAGAAAAGATAGGGAAGGAAATAAAGGAGATGGGGTGGCAGTGCTGATTAAGGAAGAAATTGTAGTGTTGGAAAGGGAGGATGTTCTTGAGGGGACAAGGACAGAATCCATTTGGTTAAAAAGTTGAGGAGCAAAAAGGGTATGATCACGCTATTGGGAGTATTCTATAGGCCTCCAAATAGTGAGAGGGATGTAGAAGAGCAAATCTGCAGGGAAAATGCAGAGATATGCAAGAGCTATAGAGTGGTGATATTGGGGTCTTTAATTACCCAAATATCGATTGAGATAATGCTAGGGTAAAGGGAAAGGAGTCATAGAGTCATAACGGCACAGAAGGAGGCCATTCAGCCCATCGAGTCTGCGCCAGCTCTCTGCAGAGCAATCCAGTCAGTCCCATTCCCCCGCTCTATCCCCGTAGCCCTGCAAGTTTATAGAGTCATAGCTGGGGGATCTTGAGGGTGCAGAGGAGATTTACCAGAATGGTTCCGGGGATGGGGGATCTTAGCTACAAGGACAGGTTGGAGAAGCTGGATTTGTTTTTATTAGAGCAAAGGAAGTTGAGGGGTGATTTGATAGAGGTGTACAAGATTAGGATGGGTTTGGATAGGCTAGGTGATGCATTTTGGCAGAAGGAACACGAAGAGGCAATATACACTTAATGGCACATTTTTAAAGAGTGTACAGGGACAGAGGAACCTTGGAGTTAATGTGCATAGATCCCTGAAGGTGGCAGGACATATTGAGAGAGTGGTTAGCAAAGCATATGGGATCTTGGGCTTCATAAATAGAGGTATTGAGTACAAAAGTAGAGAAGTTATGCTGAACCTTTATAAATCGCTGGTTAGGCCACAACTGTAGTATTGTGTCCAGTTCTGGTCACCACACTTTAGGAAGGATGTGAAGGCCCTTGAGAGGGTGCAGAGGAGATTTACCAGAATGTTTCCATGGATGGGGGATCTTAGCTACAAGGACAGGTTGGAGAAACTGGATTTGTTTTCATTAGAACAAAAGAGGTTGAGGGGTGATTTGATAGAGGTGTACAAGATTATGGCAGGTTTGGATAGGCTAGATGGGGAAAGGCTGTTCCCACTAGTTGATGGTACAAGGACTAGGGGACACAGATTGAAGGTTTTGGGCAAGAGATGTGAGGAAAAACATTTCTACACAGCGAGGTAAAGACCTGGAACTTGCAACTGACGGAAGTGGTGGAAGCAGAGACACTCAGGCCTAGAAATTGAGTTTTGGCGCAGCCAGGGCTTTAGCGCCAGAAGTTAGTGCCGGCGCTAAGTCCCCCTGCGTGCGCCAAAAATTCAGTAGCACCGCGCCCAAACGGCTGCCGGCGCTACTGGAGGGTTTCAGCGCCTCCCAATGGGCGCTAACTGCCCCATTGCGGCGCTGTTCCGGCGCTGCGGCACCCGATGCGGTGCGGCAGGCTGGGGACGTGCAGGCCTCCTCCTCCCGTTAAGGAGGAGCTGCCTGCACCCGGCCGCGGCCCGCGCAAATCAGCTTAAAAATGAGCCCGGCACCTCGGACAAGTGCCGGGCTTGCATCTGTTCCGGGGGGGGGGGAGAAGTCCGGGGAGGGAGCTGCGGGCAGGCGGCCGGCGGGAAAGTGGCCGGCCGCCGCGGGGCCTTTAATGCGCCGGCGCAAACTGGAGTAAGGCACCTCTGACAGAACGTTGCTTGCGGCTGCCACGGGCGAGGCGGCCGCAACTCAATTTCGGAGTTCGGGCGGGTTACCACGGCAACCGGGACGCTGCGCACACCGATGACGTCATCGGTGCCGGCGCAGCACTACCGGTGCAACGCCGATTTAGGGCCCCAGGGAATTTTTAAACTGGCCATAACTCTGGCGCTAGTCCCTCTAGCGCCTCAAAAGCGGCGCTAAGGCAACTGAATTTCTAGGCCTCAATGTTTTCAAGGGGAGACTGGATAGGCACTTGAGGGAAATTAATTTGCAGGGCTACGGGGATAGAGCGGGGAATGGAACTGACTGGATTGCTCTACAGAGAGCCGGCACGGATTCGATAGGCTGAATGGACTCCTTCTGTGCCGTTATGACTCTATGTTGGTGATAGACCGCATAAGCTGCAGCTTACAATAGCAAAATACTGCGGATGCTGGAAATCCGATATAACAACAGAAAATGCTGGAAAAACTCAGCAGGCCAGGCAGCATCCATGGAGAGAGAAACAGAGTTAACATTTCAGGTCGAAGACCTTTCGTCAGAACTGGAAAAAAGCAGGAAATGGAAAGCAAGTTTAGGGGCTGGGAAAAGGGGGAGGGGATGAAAGAACAAAAGGGAAGGTCAGTGATAGGATAGAAAGCAGGAGAGATTAAGAGGCATTGAGAGACAGTAAGAGATATTAAAGGCAAGAGGAGGTGGTAATGGGCCAGGTTAAGGAACAAAGGATGGCTCTAGATGAAGTTGCAGCTTAGTTTAGTGTTATATGAATAGCCTTATAATACATACTAGCTGGGGGGGCCCGGCGTTGCCAGGGCAATTTTGCGACGCGTGGTTTACGGCCGGGCGCTGCGGATCCCGCGCTCTGTGTCACTCTTTCCGTTGCTGACCCTCTCTCTCTGCCTCGCCCTCTCTCTCACTGCCCGTCTCTCTCTCTGCCCCCTCTCTCTCTCCCCCCCTCTCTCTCCCTGCCCCTGTATGTCCCCTCTCTCTGTGTCTCCATCTCTGTACCTCTCCCCCTCTCATCTCCATCCCTCCCCGTCTTTTGGCACCCGGGGAAGGGCTTTGAAAATTGAGCCCGGCCGCGGTGGCCGTGCGGGGCCTAGCGCTGAAGGCCCGGCCGGGCTCTCAGGCCAAGACGGACCCCAGCTGAGCTCCCGGTGCGTGCGGCCGCCACGCCGCGGTTGGCGCGGTTTACGGCCGGCCGCTGACGCTCCCCCGCTCGCTCTGTGTCTCGGGCTGAGCGGTTGTGAGGCCCGGCCCGAGTGACTCCAACTCACCTCCCGCTCCCGGAGCCGCAATGTGGGGGTTTGTTTGACTGGTGCTGTCGCTCTGGGGATGAAAAAAATGGCGGCAAAGTTTCGGGAGGCTGCAGGATTAGGCCCGCCCACAGACGGTGGATTGGTCAACCATCAGGTCACTGAACTGTAGGATTGGTCAACCATCACGGCACTCAATGCTAATGAGTGGTAGGATTGGTCAACCGGTAATGAGCGGATTTTTGAGGATTTTTGAACGTTTTTTGTATAGTGTCCGAACAATTTTTGTCTGACCAAAAAGTAAATATGCCTATTAGACTCCTCTAATGATAAGCTTTCTTTTGATATAACATGCGTGTAGGTACGCTCTATAACTTTTGAGTGTATAGCGGACAGACAGACAGACAGACAGACAAACAGACAGACAGACAAACCAACTCATTTATATATATAGATAAGTTATGCAAGGTGCGTTCTTCCTCTGAAACAACAGTGAAATAAAATGTGGCATTACTTCAGCTCAAATCACAATAACACTTCAGTTCAGATCATATGATTCAGTAGATGGAGCTTGCCATCAGTCACTATCTATCATGACATCTGCTCCCAGCTAACAAATAATGTGCAGTAAACAGAATAAAACTGACCTCGAACTGTACCTTTATGCAATATAATAGAGGCTGGAATATATTTCAAACATAAAATTAATCTTGCGATCGAAGTGATGCTGATATAGGCTTAACTTTATCTTTGTGTTTTTGATGTCATCACTAAAACGCCCAATTGCCTCATACATGGTCTGGCTCATGTGTCATCCTATACAATCATACACAATCCTAGATGTCTAATATCCAACAATAATATGCTAGTGAATTAAAAGGAAATAAGCTAAAAAGCAACAGGTAATAACTTTCTATCTGTAATATGATGTGTTACAGGTCAACAGTTCAGTGCAAATGTACCAAGGATTTTTCTTTTCTTTTTATTTTGTGCTCATCAAGCTGAGGGATATTAGATCTAGGGAATGGAACCTTTTCATTTCAGCCACCCAGTGTTAGCACCAAGTACTGAAAAGTCACGTATAGCACAGTCAGATGCTCTACTCTAACAACATGCATCATCCCCAACCTCATAAGAGTACCCCTGACTGCACCAGTATGACTGTTTCTCCCCGTTGCCCACATCAGACATTCTGCGACCTCACTGAGGAGTTTGCCAATTAGTATGAAATAGAAAGGAAGAAAGAATTGCAGGGGGTTGGGAACCTGTGCAGGGAGACAGAGGAAAGGAAAACAAGGATAGAAGCAAAAGATAGAAAGGAGAAAAGCAAAAGTGGCAGTCAGAGTAATCAAGGGTTTAAATCAAACATGGCCACAGTAAATAATAATTCTAAAAGGTCAGAGTGTTAAAAAAACAAGCCTAAAGGCTGTGGCCTAGAAATTCAGTAGCATCCCGTTTCGGGCGCCAGCCTCGCCAGGGCGCCAAAAGTAACGCCCCAGAAGTAGTTGCGGCCGGCCGCCAGAAATTCACTTTACGCGCCCCAGAGGGAAGCGCGGCGCTACTGGAGGCGCCCTGCATCCCTCTTGGGGCGCTGCAGCTGAAGATCACTGCACAACGTGCCACAGCGGTGCTGCGGTACTGCAGGCCTTCCGCCCCTTCTTAAAGGGGAGGGGCCTTGTGCAGCGCGATCGAGGATCGCGAGTACCGGCAAAAGAGCCTGGCACCAGGGAGAAGTGCCGGGCTCTTGGAACGCAGTCGACACTCCGCGGGGGGTCTCAGGAGGCCGGGGACGGCAGCGCGGAGAGGTGCTGGCAAACGGCCAGCAAAAGAAATGGCCGCCCTGCACCTCTCCTTTAATTAGCGCCTCTACCGCCGCAGGTAGGCCCCCTGAACCGTTCGCAAATAGCGTCCGGCGTTAAAGCAGGGGGTGCAACTAAATATCGCAATCGGGGCGGTAGCAGGGCGCTGCGCACACCGATGACGTCATCAGTAGCGGTGCAGCGCTAACGGCTAGCGCCGCCATTAGCATCCCGCTAAATTTAGCGGGAGGCATGGCCAGTGGCTTCAGACCCACTTAGTGCCCTCTTAAGGTGCTAATGGGTGGCACAGCCCGCTG
Source organism: Somniosus microcephalus (assembly GCF_052327205.1). Taxonomy (NCBI): domain Eukaryota; kingdom Metazoa; phylum Chordata; class Chondrichthyes; order Squaliformes; family Somniosidae; genus Somniosus; species Somniosus microcephalus. Next base: position 93,569,874 of record NC_140993.1, on the reverse strand, counting down.
AATTTCTAGGCCTTTGTGAGGAGCATTCGTAATAAGGTGGATGAATTAGCTGCGCAAATAGATGTAAATGGATATGATATGATTGGGATTACGGAAACATGGCTCCAGGGTGACCAGGGCTGGGAACTCAACATCCAGGGGTATTCAATATTCAGGAAAGACAGGCAAAAAGGAAATGGAGGTGGGGTAGCATTGCTCGTTAAAGAGGAGATTAACACAACTGTAAGGAAGGATATTAGCTCTGATGATGTAGAATCTGTATGGGTAGAGCTGAGAAATACCAAGGGACAGAAAACGTTAGTGGGAGTTGTATACAGACCCCCAAACAGAAATGCGGAGGTTGGGGATGGCATTAAACGGGAAATTAGAGACGCGTGCAATAAGGGCACAGCAGTTATCATGGGTGACTTTAATCTACATATAGATTGAGCTAACCAAATTAGTAACAATACTGTGGAGGAGGACTTCCTGGAGTGTATACGGGATGGTTTCCTGGACCAATATGTCGAGGAATCAACTAGACATCAGGCCATCTTAGACTGAGTATTATGTAATGAGAAAGGAATAATTAGCAATCTGGTTGTGCGAGGCCCCTTGGGGCGGAGCGATCATAATATGATAGAATTCTTCATTAAGATGGAGAGTGAAGTAGTTGACTCAGAGACTAGGATCCTGAATTTAAATAAAGGAAACTACAATGGTATGAGGCGCAAGTTGCGTAGGATTGATTGGGGAATGTTACTCAAAGGGTTGACGGTGGATAGGCAATGGCAAACATTTAAAGATCGCATGGATGAACTACAGAATTTGTTCATCCCTGTTTGGCATAAAAATAAAACAAAAAAGATGAATCAACCGTGGCTAACAAGGGAAATTAGGGATCGCATAAGATCCAAGGAGAAGACATATAAATTGGCCAGAAAAAGCAGTAAACCTGAGGATTGGGAGCAGTTTAGGATTCAGCAAAGGAGGACAAAGGGATTAATTAAAAGGGGGAAAATAGAGTATGAGAGTAAGCTTGCAGGGAACATAAAAACTGACTGTAAAAGCTTTTATGGATAAGTGAAGAGAAAAAGATTGGTGAAGTCAAGCGTAGGTCCCTTGCAGTCCGAATCAGGGGAATTTATAATGGGGAACAAAGAAATGGCAAGCCAATTAAATACATACTTTGGTTCTGTCTTCAGAAAGGAGGACACAAATAACCCCCGAGAGATGTCGGGGAACATAGGGTCTATTGAGAGGGAGGAAGTGAAAGAAATCAGTATTTGTAGGGAAATGGTGTTAGGGAAATTAACGGGATTGAAGGCCGATAAATCCCCAGGGCCTGATAATCTACATCCTAGGGTACTTAAGGAAGTGGCCCTAGAAATAGTAGATGCATTGCTGGTCACCTTCCAAAATTTGATAGACTCTGGAACAGTACCCATGGATTGGCAGGTAGCTAATGTTACCCCACTATTCAAAGAAGGTGGTGGAGAGAAAACAGAGAATTATAGACCGGTAAGCCTGACATCGGTGGTGGGGAAAATGCTGGAGTCCATTATAAAAGATGTAATAGCAGAGCACTTGGAAAACAGTGAAAGGATCGGACAAAGTCAACATGGATTTACAAAGGGTAAATCGTGCCTGACAAATCTACTGGAATTTTTTGAGGATGTAACTGGTAAAATAGATAAGAGAGAACCAGTGGATGTGGTGTATTTGGACTTTCAGAAGGCTTTCGATAAGGTCACGCATAAGAGATTAGTGTGTAAAGTTAAGGCACATGGGATTGGGGGCAAGGTGCTGACTTGGATAGAGAACTGGTTGGCAGACAGGAAGCAAAGAGTTGGAATAAACGGGTCTTTTTCCGAGTGGCGGGCAGTGACCAGTGGGGTACCGCAGGGATTGGTCCTAGGACCCCAGCTATTCACAATATATATTAATGATCTTGACGAGGGAACTAGATGTAATATCTCCAAGTTTGCAGATGACACAAAGCTGGGTGGGTGTGTGTGCTGTGATTAGGATGCCGAGAAACTCCAGTATGATTTGGAAAGGTTGGGTGATTGGGCAGATGCATGGCAGATGCAGTATAATATGGATAAAGGCGAGGTTATCCACTTTGGTGGCAAAAACAGGAAGGCAGATTATTTGAACGGCAATAGATTGGGAGAAGGGGAAGTGCAACGAGACCTGGGTGTCCTTGTTCACCAGTCACTGAAGGTGAGCATGCAGGTGCAGCAGGCGGTTAAGAAGGCAAATGGTATGTTGGCCTTCGTAGCGAGAGGGTTCGAGTACAGGAACAAAGATTTCTTGCTGCAGTTGTACAGGGCCTTGGTGAGACCACATCTTGAGTATTGTGTGCAGTTTTGATCACCTTATCTGAGGAAGGATGTTCTTGCCATGGAGGGAGTGCAGTGAAGATTCACCAGACTGGTACCTGGGATGGCAGGAATGACGTATGAGGAGAGATTGGGTCGATTGAGCTTATACTTGCTGGAGTTTAAAAGAATGAGGGGGATCTCATTGAAACTTATAAAATTCTAACAGGACTAAACTTGATGCGGGAAGGATGTTCCCGATGGCCGGGGAGTCCAGAACCAGGGGTCACAGTCTAAGGATAAGGGGTAAGCCATTTAGGACAGAGATGAGGAGGAATTTCTTCACCCAAAGAGTGGTGAACCTGTGGCATTCTCTACCACAGAAGGCAGTTGAGGCCAATTCATTAAATATATTCAAGAAGGAGTTAGATATATTTCTTAAGGCTAAAGGGATCAAGGGATATGGGGAGAAGGCAGGGACAGGGTACTGAGTTTGGATGATCAGCCATGATCTCATTGAATGGCAGAGCAGGCTCGAGGGGCCGAATGGCCTACTCCTGCTCCTATCTTCAATGTTTCTATGCATAGAATATGCGGCATGGAAGCAGGCCATTCGGCCCAACCAGTCCATGTCGGCGTTTATGCTCCTCTCGCGCAACCCACCATCCTTTCTCTTCTAACTCTATCAGCATAACCCTCAGTTCCCTGCTCCCTCATCTGCTTATCTAGCCTCCTCTTAGATGCATCTCTACTATTCGCCTCAACTACTCGGTGTGGTAGCAAGTTCCACATTCTCAGCTGGGTAAATAACTTTCTTTTGAATTCTCTATTGGATTTCTTGGTGACTATCTTATATTGATGGCCTCTAGTTTTGCTCTTCCCCACAAGTGGAAACATTCTCTCTACGCCTACTCTGTCAAAACCTTTCTTAATTTTAAAGACCTCTATTACGTCACCCTTCCGTCTTCTCTTTTCAGGAGAAAAGAGACTCAGCCTGTTCATAAAATAAAAACAGAAAATGATGGAAATACTCAGCAGGTCAGGCAGCATCTGTGGAGACAGAAACAGAGTTAACGTTTTAGGTCGATGACCCTTCCTCAGAACCTGTTCATCCTTTCCTGATAGGTATAACCTCGCATTCCTGATATCATTCTTGTGAATCATTTTTGCACCCTCTCCACTGCCTCTATATCCTTTTTATAACATGACGACCAGAACTGTACACAGAACTCCAAGTTTAGTCTAACCAAGGTTTAATACAAGTTTAGCATAACTTCCCTACTTTTCAATTCAATTTCTTTAGAAATAAACCCTAAAGCTTGTTTTTATATGGCCTTATTAACCTCCATCGCTACTTTTAGTGATTTGTGTATTTGTACTCGCAGATCTCATTGCTCCTCTACCCCATTTAGATTCTTATTTTCTAAGTAATATGTGAACTCCTTATTTTTCTTACCAAAATGTAATACCGCATACTTATCTGTGTTGAAATGTATTTCCCAATTATATGCCCATTCTGCAAGTTTATTAATGTCTTCTTGTAATTTGTTGGAGTCCTCCTCGGTACTTACTTTTATATAACATCTTTCATTTCATAATGTCTGTATGTCCCAAAACATTTTAGACCCAATTAAATACTTTGGAATGGTAATGCAAGGACAGTTTTCTGCCTTAGTCCCATGCTCATTAGAAACTGGATTCAGACTGCCAAAATCCATTAACATAGGACCCTTACTGCTAGCAGACAGAGGAGACTTTTAGCCGGGCCAGCTGCGTTCAGGAAACTGTGGTCTATACGCAGTCCTTAAAGGGACCGCAGGAGGCCGCCACCATAAAGGTAAGTTAAAAAAAAAATACTTACCTGAATGTGGAGCCATGAGATGCAGGAGGGCTCCTCCCAGTCACACTGCAGGACCAAAGACAGTTGTCAGCCCCCTAACGATCATCTGCTCCCTCTCCCGATTGTTGCCCCCTATCCCCCCACCGATTGCTTCACCCCTCTCCCGGTTTACCCCTACCTGAGGGCCGCTATCAGTGATGCAGCAGCCTAAAACTGAACTCCTCTTTGCCGGCGTGATGCATGTGGACGCCAGCAGTATACCAGTAATTATCTGACTTCGCACTTCCATGGAGAGCCTTGCACAAAAGGGGGGTAATTTTGATCATGGATGATAATGTAAAACAGGTCATATCGATTCAGCAACCCGTTATACATAATCGGGAGAGATATCATCTATTTTACATTATAACCCAAATCCAAAATTACCCACAAGCAGTGCATATCAAAAAATTGAGCATATGATTTTTCCAATTGTAATTGCAAGATTCCCTTCTGTGAGCTGAAAGTAACAAAATTACCTCTCATGTATTTATTTTCTAGGAGCGAATCAAAAAAACACTTGGGGAGAACTATTAAAAACATTTTTCTAATTTTTTTTCACTGGTGATATATGTACTCCTATGATTCAGTGAGGCTCATTATTTTGCAGCAAGAAACTCACCTCCTAACTCCCCAAAACCTCTCCACCATCTACAGGGCACAAGTCAGGAGTGTGAAGGAATATTCTCCACCTCCCTGGGTGGGTGCAGCTACAGCAACACTCAAGACGCTTGACACCATCCAGAACAAAGTAGCCCTCTTGATCAGCACTCCATCCACCAGTTTAAACATCCCCTGACTCCACCACTGGCCTATCTACGGCTGCAGTGTGCGCTATTTACAGGATGCACCTCCCAAACCCTCAACCTCCATCATCTAGAAGAACAAGGGCAGCAGGTGCATGGGAACACCGTCACCTCCTAGTTCCCCTCCAAGTTACACACCATCCTGACTTGGACATATATCAGCATTCCTGCATCGTCGCTGGTTCAAAATCTGAGCAGAGAGAAGCAGGACGAGCGCACATGTGGCTTTGCCAGGATAGCGGGCTCCCCACGGTGCAGGGTATCATCGCCTGCACACACGTGGCTTTGCGGGTGCTGCATAACAATCCTGAGATCTTCTGTAACTGCAAAGGCTACCACTCACTTAATGTGCAGTTGGTGTGCGACCACGCCCAGCACTTCATGATGGTCAATGCCCACTATCCTGGCAGCAGCCATGATGCCTTCATCCTGTGTCAGTCCGGTGTGCCAGCTATCTTCCAGCCACCACGTGAAACTCGAGGGCGGCTGCTCGGAGACAGGGCTATCCGCTCTGCACCTGGCTGATGACTCCCCTCGACAACCCCACCACTCATGTCAGAGCCTTCGAGATGTATATGGCCAGGGCTTCCTGCCAGTCTGTGTGAAGAGGACAGCCCGTCTCCTCTCCACGGCCACCACCAGTGCCTCAAAAGCCGCGTCTGATAATCTGCGAGCTCTCTCCCTCTGCTGAGGCTCAGCCATCTGCTTCCACTGACGTCTGTTTCCAGGTGGTAAGAACATAAGAAATAGGACCAGGAATAGGCCATTTGGCATCGCGACCTGCTCCGCCATTCAATAAGATCATGGCTGATCTTGGACTCAAAGCCACTTCCCCGCCCTCTCCCCATAACTCTTCACTCCCTTATCTTGCAAAAATCTGTCTATTGCCACCTTAAATGTATTTTAATGACCCAGCCTCCACAGCACTCTGGGGCAGAGAATTCCACAGATTTATGACCCTCTGAGAGAAGAAATTCCTCCTCATCTCAGTTCTAAAAGGGTGACCCTTTATTCTAAAACTGTGCCCCCGAGTTCTAGATTTCCCCACGAGGGGAAACATCCTCTCTGCATCTACCTTGTCAAACCCCCTCAGTATCTTATATGTTTCAATAAGATCACCTCTCATTCTTCTAAATTCCAGCCTGCTCAACTTTTCCTCATCTCTGGAATTAACCTAGTGAATCGTCTCTGAACTGCCTCCAATGCAAGCATATCCTTCCTTATATAAGGAGACCAAAACAGTATGCAGTACTCAAAGTGTGGTCTCACCAATACCCTGTACAGTTGTAGCAGGACTTCCCTGTTTTTATACTCCAACCCCCTTGAAATAAAGGCCAACATTCCATTTGCCTTTTTGATTACTTGCTGTACCTACATGCTAACTTTTTGGGGTTGATTTTCCTGAAGCTGTCGGGAAGAAGGTGGGACTACAACTTTTGGGTTTTAGCCCCGCCTACATCGACGTCCGGCCAATCCGCGTGATTTTCCCTTGATTGACTTTGTTGAGCCCGCCCAGCAGGCTCAGCAGGCCAATTAAGGGCCACCCGGCAACAGGTGGCGTCACAGACTGAAATTTCATCTGTCAAGAGTTCTTGACAGATGAAATATCAGGTTTCACAGCTGTTTGAAGCTGCCAAACACTGACAGTCTGAGTTCTAACATGAGTCCTTCTGCACAGACTCAGTTAGAACTCTCAGCAGCACTCAAAGCTGAAGGCTGTCACTTTTCACAGATCGCAGCCATGCAGCTATAAGTGCCGGCTGAGGGATGAGCTCCCGACGCCTATAGGAAGAAAGGCTGTTAAGGTAAGTACAGGTAAGTAAAAGTTCTTTACACACTTTAGACACACCAAACACACTTACCTTTGCACTCATGCACCCATCACTCACCTGAACACCGACATCGCGACCCCTCCAACTCCTTCAACCCGACGGCCCGCCTGCTCTAACCTGGCGTGGTTTGGAGCCGTCGGGAATCCCACACGACACCCCTCAAAATAGGGATTAGGCTAAAAACTGCCTGTTAACTACCTGTTAACAGGCAGTTAATTGGCACTAATCCCTTCCCGCCTGGGGTCGGCGGGTCCCAGTGCGGGGCGGGTACCCGCCGCCTCTGAAACTTGCGTGGAGCGGGGTTTTGGGCGGGATGGTGGTTCCCGCGAATTCAGGATTTCCCCCCCCCCCCCACACGCCTGAAACCCCGCCTGACGGCTCCAGGAAAATCGACCCTTTTGTGTTGCATGCACAAGGACCCCCAGGTCCCTCTGAACTGTAACATTTTGTAATCCCTCTCCATTTAAATAATCATTTGCTTTTTTATTTTTCCTGCCAAAGTGTATAACCTCGCACTTTCCCACATTATACTCCATCTGCCAAATGTTTGCCCACTCACTTAGCTTGTCTATATCCCTTTGCAGATTCTTTGAGTCCTCTGCACAACTTGCTTTCCCACCCATCTTTGTATCATCGGCAAACTTGGCTACATTACACTCCATCCCTTCATCCAAGTTATTAATGTAGATTGTAAATAGTTGAGGCCTGTGGCAACCCACTAGTTACCATTTGCCAACCGGGAAATTACCCATTTATCCCGACTCTCTGCTTTCTGTTAGTTAGCCAATTCTCTATTCATGCTAATATATTACCCCCAATTCTGTGAGCTCTTATCTTATGCAGTAACCTTTTATGTGACAACTTATCGAATGCCTTCTGGAAATCCAAACACACCACATCTACTGGTTCACCTTTGTCCACCTTGCTCGTTACATCCTCAAAGAACTCCAGAAAATTTGTTAAACATGATTTCCTTTTCATAAAGCCATGCTGACTCTGCTTGACTGCATTATGATTTTCCAAATGCCCTGCTACTGCTTCCTTAATGAAGGACTCCAGCATTTTCCCAATGAGATGTTAGACTAACTGGTCTATAGTTTCCTGCTTTCTGTCTCCCTCCTTTCTTAAATAGGGGTGTTACATTTGCAGTATTCCAATCCGCTGGGACCTCTCCAGGTATATTGCAACCAATGCATCCACTATCTCTGCAGCCACTTCTTTTAAGACCCTGGGATGCAGGCCATCTGGTCCAGGGGACTTGTCGTCTTTTAGTCCCATTATTTTACCAAGTACTATTTCCCTAGTGACAGTGATTGTCTTTAGTTCCCCCCTCCCTCTGGCCCCTTGATTCTCCATTTTTGGGATGTTGTTAGTGTATTCTACCGTGAAGACAGATACAAAATAATTGTTCAGAATCTCTGCCATTTCCCCATTCTCCATGATTAATTCCCCAGTCTCATCCTCTAAGGGAGCAACTTTTACTTTAGCTACCCTCTTCCTTTTTATATACCTGTAGAAGCTCTTACAATCTGTTTTAATGTTTCTTGCCAGTTTTCTCTCATAATTCATCTCTCTCTTTATTTTTTTAGTCATCAGTGATGTTGGAACTGGATTGACAATGAGGTGCTGTAACATCAATGCACTTCCCCTTTAAGCCAGTGCCCAACATGACTGGGAATTAGACTAGACCCGATATTGGCCCACCTGTTGAGTGACAAGCCAATGAACAGCGGTTTTAGTGCTGAGATCAAGACTATAATTATGGTAATGAGGACTGAGCACAAATTTTGTGTGCTATCCAGACCATTTTGACCTGGTGCAGCTTAACATTGTTGGGACTTAACACTGCCCATTTTGTGGCCATATCCAACTTCTAGGCCAATGAGAAAACTTTTTTGTCTGCATGAGAATATTCATTTAGATGAAGTACTTTTTTGTGTTGAAGTATGAAAACAAATCACAATGTGTAAAGCCTTTTGTGACATGAAGTGGAATCATTAATGAACAGTCATTCAGCAGCAATGCTCTGGCTAGAGTAAGAATGTGAGCTGTTGGCAATTTCTTACTTGGTTCAGTATAAGGGGATAAGCTGACAGATAATATAATGGTTAAAACATGATGTAACATCTGAAGGCTTTTGCTGAGCTTCGGAACAAATCCTTTCTGTATACATACTTTGCAAAATCCTCTCTATTGCAGTAATGAATGTAATCTCTACTGTAATGACATATTCTTTTACATAAGTCTTTTGCAGCACAAGATTACTGCTTATTGCTGGTAACTGGATATTATTTTATTATTAAATGGTAGAATCATTGTTATTGGATATTGCTAGAAAATGCGAGTGTCCTGGTCATGGGGGAGTCAGAGCTCTATTTATACATCTGTGATTTAATTTATGCTGTCTTGTGTATATTTTACCTGTAAATGTCTAGGTCTTGTAAAACATTAATAATTTTAGCCTTATCATCTCTTTCTATTGTATTTTACTCTAAATCCCAAGAACCTTGGCAGTGACTAGACCTTTACTTACTACACCTTTCTTTCAGCAAAAACTCACAGTGATGTCAGGGCCTCCTATGTAGGCAAAGTGCTTAAACTACATTCCCATTTATAAAATATAATATTTACAGACAAAACTTTAAATATTTAAGCAGTACATTCTAAATGTAATTCTAGACTGATTAGCCATTTTTAGCATTTTTTTCACACTGCATGAATTGCTAAAGCAAGTGTAAAGCTCCAAGAAGCCCTAGGCGTGCTAAATAAATCAAATCTCCAAGTATAGTCTAATTCCTTTCCAGCTTGGTAATTTTATTTATACCTGTCAGTGACAAGGCTCAAATTCAGTTTAATTAACATTCTGGATATTTAAAGGCCAGCATGTAATCATACCTGTAGTGAGTTTGTCAGCTCATAAACCAGTTATCTGAGCAAGAGGTATCCACCAGGTGCTTAACTGGACTGAAGCAGGCTGCCAGTGATGGGGGAGAGGGAATCAGAGATGCGATATTGCAACATATCACATTTGCATGCCATGTTTCCAACAACAAATGTTTTTTTTCCCCTTGAAAATCTGTTTTACATCATTCAAATATAGCTGTGGGAAACCAATCTGTCACAATTGACAGCATGTCGAACAAACACTGACTTTATACGGCATAAATAATAGAGTTTTCTGGGTAAGTTAGCAATGCCAATTGAATTTCTGATGTCAAAGCAGCTGAAGAGGTAGAAAGTAGCTTTGCCACTATACATATAGGAAATGTTGCTCTTGTGCAAATAATAAATGTATTATTGATTTTCAATGGGCCAAGAATTTTTAAGTTGGCTTGTGTTTTCAGTTGGGGTGTGCAGTACATTTGTCGACCTTGAAAGAAATTAAATTACACCTTGTATATGCTCCCAATGGCCACCTTTTCAGACAGACAAAATTGAATCAATCACCATGAAAAGTATTAGTTGCCCTCATTCTCACTGCAATTTCTGGCTCCAGAAAGATGCTACTTGACATCCTTATCCAGAATGGATGCAAGCTGCAATGAATGACATCTCAGTAAAAGTGTACAATGAACGTGTTAATTATTTTGCCCATATGGAGCTTCCCACACTTTTTAATTACTCACAGACCCACATGCAGTGGGAGAGGAATTGAATCAGTGTTTATAGTTACTGAGATTTCAAGGCAACAACACTACTATGACACTGTGACTAATGATACTTCCTACAAGCCCCTTCTGAATCTACAGTGACTGCTATTTACTTAGTTATTATTGTACAGGTAACCCTCCAGTTTACTCCTGATATTTTACATGGAATTGAAGTAAGACTAATAAATCTGTAGTTAGTGGTGTCTGTTTAGTCACCCTTTTTGAATATAGGCACTATATTAGCCTGTTTCCAGATTGTCAGTGCCTTGTAGCTTTTTAGCAGTCTGAGGTAAATTCTATCTATCACTGAAGATTTATTTGGTTTTTTTAGCCTTGTTAGGACTTTCATCTCAGATATATATCAAAGTCATTAATTTTACTTAGGTTGTCTGCGTTTGGGGAGGACATATTGCTCATGTATTTCCTTCTGAATGCTTGGAGAGAGTAATCATTCAGTATTTTTACTATCTTGTGCCTACTCTCTGTTTCCAGCCCAATTGCATTCCTTATGGTGCTTATTTCTTCCCTGACTACCCTCTTACTGTTGAAGTACTGAAAACATTTTTTAATGTTAGGATGGATGCTTCATTTAAATATTAATTTGAGGGCATATCAGTCCTGCACCACAGTTCATGGCATTCTGGCATGCAGGACATCAAGCGTTAATCATCCCATGTGACATGGGCGCTCAAGGTTGCTAGGCAGTTGTAAGTAGGTGGAGGTTATGAAAAAGAAGCAGGAATATTGAGATAAGTGTACTTTTGCCCTTGGCTTCGTTACTAACACCAATCTGTTTTGTAACGGATATCCCGCTATTTGATGTGTTTGGAAGAAGAGGAACAGCAATGGGGGTGAGGGGTGGCACGCAGCTCAGGCAGAAGAGATTGTCTGTGCCCAACCCACTGGGACCCTCACACCTGCATCTGCAGACAGAGGTTAACATATCTCATTTTGGCTGATGATTAAAGCATCTGGAGGCTCCCATTCCCAACAAATGCTGTTGGATCAGACCTGATAATATCACTAATTTACATGAATGCCTGTAATGTTGGATGCATTCTTGGAGCCACCCCAAGTATGTCACACTTTTAGTGGCATTCATAAAAGAAAGCAGTGTACCTTGATTGCCTGCATTCATCAAGCTGCCAAGCCATAGGAAAATGTACCTGTCACTACCTGTGGAGAACTGTTTTCTCAAGGTCAGGGACATCAGACAGCTACTTATCATGCAGCATAGGACCTGTACATCCAGTGACAATAATGGTCAGTTGCTACAATGCTGGCCTATGGAGATGGTTCCGTGGAGTGACACAGACCTCACTGTCCACAGACATTGTCCTCACAACTGCCTCATGTGGTACAACCTCAACTTCTGCAGCCATCAATAGGCAGTCAGGCATTGTTTTGTCACTTGCCTGCAGATTCAAGCTTGCATCTTGTAATTTCTTTTCCTCTATTTTTACCAGGCTCTTCCTTGTCCTTTGCCCCTTGTATCTTGGCAAAACCTGATCGTGGGCTGGGGATGCCTTGTAACTCTCTCCAAAGGCATTTGAACTTTTGATACACTATTATGACACTCCCCTTTAAATGTTGCCACCTTTTAAAATTTCACTTGCATTCATGAGCTTTAGTGTGCTCCATACAACCAAGCTATGCTGATGAGCTGACCTAGGAAAATTCAATGGAAACCACATCCTTCCTTCTGAGTGTATTTAAAATTCAACAACAGTTATTCCAGTGTAAACTATGCCAAAAGTGGAAAATCTAAGCTTCATATATAGGGTCATGTATGAAAATTGGCCATTTTTGTGAAGTGCCAGAGGACTATCAGTGTCCCTGATGGCTCAGCAAGTTTGTTCAGTAATAGCTGATCTGTACAGACTGGGAGGGTTACATTTTGATTCTTGGTCCGTGCTGAGTTAGATGATCGCAGCTGGGATATTTGCAGAAATGTACAATTGGCCTCAGTGTCCCTGCTCTCGGAACAGGAAATCAATGAGTGTTCCCACTCCTGTGATCAATACTGGAAGTACATATTGGAGGACATTAGACGAAGACAGGATCAGGTTAGCGGTGATGCTTGTTGTAGTTGAAAACCTTGCCAACACTCATTATCAAGGCTTGCACATGAATACTTAGATACATGGACAAAGTACTGAAGGGATTTGACACCCATGAAACTGTAACCAGCAAGGAGAGGAAGGAAAAACAGAAAAATGGCAAAGAAAAGCTGTTTCACACTTGAACCTATGTTTAAGATTGATTATACATTGCTCCATGTCCTGTGTAATGATCCTCATGGACTGGGTTGAAGAATGGCAGAGTTGTGGTTTCTCCCACCACTGTGGAAAGAAAATGGGAGAATTTTGATGTAAAAGGCAAAATCCAGAAGGTTATGTGAAGCGAGAGAGATGCACAAGGCAGGAGATGCTGCTGTAGTTTCTGACTTTTATCATTGTTAATTATTATCAAATAATTGGCCATATACTTAACTATGTTTGGAGTTTTGCCTGGAAGAAGTTTTAATCCCTGTTACCTGGTGCTGATGTGGGTCTTCACACTTGGAATTCTGATGAGATGAGATTGTACCTGTAAAGTCATTCATAAATATCTCACTAAATTTGAGAGTCTCATCTGGATGTTTATACTGTGGGCTTTTTTCATAAAATCATAGAAATTTACTGCACAGAAGGAGGCCATTCGGCCCATCGTGTCTGTGCCAACCGAAAAAGAGCTATCCAGCCTAATCCCACTTTCCAGCTCTTGGTCCGTAGCCCTGCAGGTTACGGCACTTCAAGTGCATATCCAAGTACGTTTTAAATGTGATGAGGGTTTCTGCATCTATCACCCTTTCAGCTAATGAGTTCCAGACCCCCGTCACCCTCTGGGTGAAGAAAGATCTCCTCAACTCCCTCTAATCCTTCCACCAATTACTTTAAATCTATGTCCCCTGGTTATTGACCTCTCTGCTAAGGGAAATAGGTCCTTCCTATCCACTCTATCTAGGCCCCTCATAATTTTATTCACCTCAATTAAATCTCCCCTCAGCCTCCTCTGTTCCAAAGAAAACAACCCCAGCCTATCCAATCTTTCCTCATAGCTAAAATTCTCCAGTCCTGGCAGCATCCTTGTATACCTCCACTGTACCTTCTCTAGTGGAATCGCATCTTTCCTGTAATGTGATGACCAGAACTGTATGTAGTATTCTAGCTGTGCCCTAACTGTATAGTGTTTTATACAGTTCAAGCATAATCTCCCTGCTCTTATATTCTATGCCTCGGCTAATAAAGGAAAGTATCCCGTATGCCTTCTTAACCACCTTATCTACCTTCAGGGATCTGTGGACATGCACTCCAACATCTCTCTGTTCCTCTACACTTCTCAGTATCGTACCATTTATTGTGTATTCCCTTGCCTTGTTAGCCCTCCCCAAATGTATTACCTCACACTTCTCCGGATTGAATTCCATTTGCCACTTTTCTGCCCACCAAACCATTCCATTGATATCTTCCTGCAGTCTACAGCTATCTTCCTCATTATCAACCACACAGACGATTTGTGTATCATCTGCAATCTTCTCAATCATGCCGCCTACATTGAAGTCTAAATCATTGATATATACCACAAAAAGCAAGGGACCTAGTACTGAGCCCTGCGGTAGACAGCCTTCCAGTCATAAAAACACCCGTCGACCAATACCCTTTTGTTAGGTCTGTGATTCTAAGAGTATGATGTTTTTCAATAACCACACGGATGCTGTAACTTAACAAACAACAGGTATTTACTGGAGTAGGGTAGCCTCAAGACTGGGGTACAGAGGCATGCTCAAGGCTTATATACAGGTGTGGTCACTGCCGGTACTACAGTATACAGGAGCTGTAAAAGTAGTTCTCTCTTAAAGGTACATACACTACAATTCCTCCCCTTTTAGATAGTAGTACCCATAATATTCAAATAACAATTAACACTTTAACATGTACATTAAACAACAAATAGTCCATTTATAGATTCAGTCTTTGGGGCGGCTTCCTGACCCTTTCGGGATAGCGCCTTTCCAGAGGTTCTTGTTCTTGGTGCGGAGGCGATTCTGGCCCCTTTTCATCGGTTAGTTCATCGGGTTCCACTGCTACTGGTTCGGAGGTAGATGCTGTATGTCGGGTTCATCCCCAGGTATGCAAGACATGGGGTTGACTCGTTCCTGTGATGCTAAGATCTGATCAACGTGACATCTCACAATGTTCTCCCCGACATCCACTGTGTACATTAATGGCCCCTGCCGTGTGCATATCGTTCCGGGTTGCCATTTCTCTCTTCGGTAGTCACGGGCCAAGACTGGTTGTCCTACATTGAAGCTCCTTGTCAGCGTCTCATTGATGTGCTGGAATTGTTTATCCTCAACATTTCTTTGCACATTTGGTCTAAGCAGGTCCAGACGAGATCGCAACCTTCGGTTAAAGAACATCATGGCCGGGGTCTGGTTGGTAACTGCATGTGTCGCGTTTCGGTAGGCTAATAAGAAATTGTCCACCTTATGCTGTAGTGGAATTTCATCGTCGCACATGGCCTTTATCGCCTTCTTAAAGGTTCGTACGAACCTCTCAGCCAATCCATTTGTGGCTGGATGATACGGGGCGGATGTGTAATGCCTTACCCCATTCCTTCTCATAAATTTTCAAAACTCTTCGGACACAAACTGTGGTCCATTATCAGAGCAAATCTGCTCTGGCAAGCCGTTTCTGGCAAATATGGTCCGCAGGACTGCAATCATTTTCTCTGTAGTGTTTGAGGACATTTTATCACCTCAGGCCACTTCGAATGAGCATCCACTGCTATTAAGAACATTGAGTCCATGAATGGACCAGCAAAATCAATATGCACCCATTGCCATGGAGAGGAGGGCCAGTCCCATGGGTGTAGAGGGGCATGTGGTGGTGCATTTTGGACCTTCTGGCATCCTGAGCAGCTCTTGGTTAGGTCTTCGATTCGTTGATCGATTCCCGGCCACCACACATAAGCCCTAGCAAGGCTTTTCATTTTCACTCCCCCCAGATGACCTTCATGTAGCTCATTTAGCACTCTCTCCCTTAACTTGGGTGGAATCACCACTCTGGATCCACACATCACTGTCCCCTGGCATACTGACAGCTGTTCTCTTCTGGATGAGAATGCTGGCAACAGTGAGTCGCCATGTGTTGGCCATCCCCTCACCGTCAAATCATATACCTGAGACAGCGTCAGATCATTGCGGGTCTCCTTCTCTATATCCACGTTCGTCACTGGCAATCGTTCAATTATTGATGAATAAAATATCTCGATAGGGTCCACTGCTGGTGCTTCCTCCACAGTAGACAGTGGCAGGCGCGATAGCCCATCAGTGTTTCCATGCTGTTTCGTGCCTTTATATTCTATTTCATATTGATTCGCCCCTAGAAACAGGGACCATCTTTGTAACCGTTGTGCCGTCATCACTGGAACGCCCTTCTTAGGATTAAAGATGGAGACAAGTGGTTGATGGTCCGTCAGCAAGGTGAACTTCTGCCCATGCAGATAGTGGTTGAATTTTTTTACTCCCCATACTAGGCTGAGGGCCTCCCTGTCAATCTGGGCGTAGTTGCGCTCGGCTGAGGTTAGTGATCGAGACGCAAAGGCTACTGGCCTCTCCAACCCGTCTGGGAATTTGTGCGACAGCACCACTCCAATACCATAGGGTGATGCTTCACATGCCAAACTAATTGGTAGTGCTGGGTTGAAATGGGCCAACACCTCTTTTGATGTGATCAATTCTTTACACTTCTGGAAAGCTCGTCTACATTCGTCATTCCACTTCCATGCTACCCCTGTTTGCAGTAGGGTGTTCAGTGGGTGTAATACCGTGGACAAATTTGGTAAGAACTTGTGGTAGTAGTTTACCAGCCTGAGGAACGACCTCAGTTGTGACACATTTTCCGGTGCTGGAGCATTGACTACTGCCTCAATCTTTTCAGGGGACTTATATAACCCCTCTTCATCGATGACGTGGCCACAATACGAGATCTGCTTCTGGAAAAACTCGCACTTGTGGCGATTAGCTCACAGCCCATATTCCTTTAATCTGGTGAGCACCTTCTACAAGTTGGCGAGGTGATCACTGTCATTTTCGCCCGTGACCAGGATGTCGTCCAAATAACACTGGGTCCCTGGAATCCCTTGCAGGACTTGATCCATCGCCCTTTGCCAAATAGCCGGAGCCGATGCTACCCCGAACACCAGCCGGTTGTATTGATAAAGACCTTTATGAGTGTTAATTGTAAGGTATTGTTTCGAGGCTTCTTCTACCTCCATTTGCAAGTACGCCTGGGCTAGATCAATTTTGGTGAAGCGTTTACCTCCAGATAGCGAGGCGAAAATATCCTCAATTCATGGAAGCGGATATTGTACCGTGTGAAGTACTGGGTTCACTGTCACCTTAAAATCCCCACAGATGCGGACCTTCTTTGGTTCCCCAGGCGCATTACTCAACGAACTCTTCATTACAGGAATGATGGGTGTAGCCCACTCGCTCCAGTCTACTTTGGACAGTACTCCTGAACGTCCCAACCCTTCCAGCTCTGCTTCGACAGCTGGTCTGATCGCATAAGGCACTGGTCTGGCCTTGAGAAACTTTGGGCTTGCACTTTCCTCTATTTCAATCGTTGCTGTTATGCCTTTTAGTGTTCCGAGTCCCTCCTGGAACACTTCTTGTGCGTCAGTTAGCATTTTTGACAGTCGTCCAGGTGTGACGTCGTCATCCGTTTTGGCCTCAACCTTCAGTGCCTGTATGGAATGCCAATCTAATTGTATCTTCCGGATCCATTCACGTCCTAGCAGTGGTGGTCCTCCATCTAGCAATACATATATATCCATTTTAGGTATTTCCTGGCCTTTATATATCACTTTCACCCTCATTTTTCCTTTGGGGTAGACTTTTTGCCCTGTGTACATCTTCAAGACAATCTCTGTAGCTTTCAAGGGTATATGTGAAAGTAGCCGCTTGTAGTCCCTTTGGTTTATGACTGTTAGGGCTGATCCTGTGTCCAATTCCATTTTCACTTGGACTCCATCTATCGAGTGTAACCCAGATAGTCTGGTGATCCTCCATTTTGGTTACCTTATGTAGTTTCAGACAACCCAGCTCCTTGCTTCCAGAGTCTGTGTCACTTTTCTGTTCATCTGAACTACTGTCCATCACCTGGTGTACGTTTTTGTACTTCTGTGGATATTTCTTACTGTTGGTTTTCTTCCCAGACCTGCAGACTCTTGCTGTGTCCTGCTTTTCCACACTGTCTGCACACTTGGTCCTTGAACCAACAATCCTTCTGGTCATGTGTTGTTCTGCCGCAGCGATAGCACTTCCCTGTTCCATAGGACATTTCATTGGTGCCATATTCTTGCGGTCTCCGTTGTATCTCTGCAGCGCCCCTTGCGGCTGCTTCGTGTGATACTGCCATGCTGAAAGCCTTGTGCAGCGTAAGATCCTTTTCTGATAGAAGCCGTTTCTGGGTTCCTTCACTTTGCAGCCCACACACAAACTTGTCCCTTAACGTATCTGCTAGTCCCGCTCCAAACTGGCAGTGTTTCGATAGCTTGCGCAGTTCCGTTAGGTACTCAGCATTGCTTTCGTCTTTGTGTTGGTTCCTTTTATGGAACTTAAATCATTCTGCTATCAGCAGCGGTGTGGGGTTTAAGTGGTCCTGTAGGATTTCTACTATGCTTTCGAAATTCTTGTTCACAGGCTTCTCTGGGGTTATTAGGTTTCCCAGTAACCCATAAGTTTTTGCACCCATGGAATTTAACAAAACCAGTGCTTTCCTAGCATCTGGCACTTCATTCGCCCTGCAGTACACCTCAATACGTTCCACATATGTCGCCCAATCTTCGACTTCATTGTCGAACATAGAGATACTGCCACTCTTCGGCATCCCTGGGTGTGATTTAACTGTCAAAAATGGCATCTCCCGCGCTTCCCCTTCTTCTCCGCGGCTCAATGGCGTCTCCCGCGCTCTCCCTTCTTCTCCCCGTGGACACTGTTCAGCCCTTGAGCCCTGGCTGTGCTCTGCGTGTTCTTTTTTTTTGTGCGCCTTTCCCGTTTCTGCCGCTCGGTCCTGAACCCGGCTGTTGCTTTACCCTCTCTCTCTCCGTTTTGTTTTTCTTCGGCGCCGCTCGGTTTTCAACCCCCGGCTGCGCCCTGTGCGCTTCACCCTCTGTCTTACCCCGTCGACGCTGCTCGGCTTTCTCTCCGCCGTCGGTCGGCTCCAGCCGCCGCTGTCCAGGAAGAGTCTGCGCTGTACCTGTCGTCAGTCTATTGCTGATCGTCGTGGCTGGGGAACCAAGCCCGGCTCTCCACAGCCTCCCCTGCAATATTCACTCTCTGCTGGACGACTGGGCGGTTGCTCATGGTCGACGCCCGTGTTTCTGGCCTTGACTTTCTTCCACCGCCCTCCCGGAGCGAATCCTCGAAGGGAAATGCAGAGTTGCAGGTAGATTCGAATCAACACTCGTCGCCAATGTTAGATCCGTGATTTTAAGAGTATGATGTTTTTCAATAACCACACGGATGCTGTAACTTAACAAACAACAGGTATTTACTGGAGTAGGGTAGTCTCAAGACTGGGGTACAGAGGCATGCTCAATGCTTATATACAGGTGTGGTCACTGCCGGTACTACAGTATACAGGAGCTGTAAAAGTAGTTCTCTCTTAAAGGTACATACACTACACCTTTGCTTCCTGCCACTGAGCCAATCTTGGATCCAACTTGCCACTTTCCCTTGGATCCCATGGGCTTTTACTTTTCTGGCCAGTCTACCATGTGGGACCTTGTCAAAAGCCTTGCTAAAATCCATGTAGACCACATCAAACGCACTAGCCTCATCAACCCTCCTTGTTACCACCTCAAAAAATTCAATCTAGTTAGTCAGACATGACCTTCCCTTAACAAATCCATACTGACTGTCCTTGATTAATTCGTGCCTTTCTAAATAACGATTAATACTGCCCCTCAGAAGTTTTTCCAATAATTTGCCAAACCTCCGAGGTTAGGCTGACTGGCCTGTAATTATTCGGTTTATCCCTTTCTCCCTTTTTGAACAACAGTACAGCGTTAGCAGTCCTCCAGTCGCCTGGCACCACACCTGTAGCCAGAGAGGATTAGAAATTTTTGCATAGCTTAAGAAGGCATTTGGAAAGTTAAGTCAATTCCAGTTGAACCAAACAAGAATCAAAGTAGTAATGATAATAGGTAAAGTAAAAAATGAGATACATACAAGACTGCAGTCAGTGAAATGATAAAGCACCATCTGATTGTAAACCCAATAAGGATGAAATTCGAAAAGAAATGATAAAAGTGGATGTACTATTAATGAAGGCAATAGCCAATAGCAAGTTGTAGAACTCACAGTTTGATGGATATTACTGAACAAATAAGAAGTGGTCAAGGGCAATGTTCCCTCTAAACTGCAGGCGTGCATGGCTGCACAGCAATCGGGAAGGCCGCTCACAAGCTGTTCCCTCTAAAATACTGCGGCCTAGAAATTCAGTCTGGACACTTTTGGGGCGCTAAAGTCGGGCGTTCGCTAAAGTTAGCGCCCGCCGGAAAGTGTAGGCCACATCGCCGAAATTCAGTAGAGTTGGCCAAGAGTTTGGCCGAGCGCTGAAACTGGCGTTGCAATGCTCTCTTCAGGCGCTAAGCCGGCAATGCGGCCTGATAACGCCGAGGCCGGGCGCAGCGCAGGTGCGGTCATGTTTTGATTGACAGCAGACACCCTGACGCCGGCCAGCTCTTAAAGGGGGAAGGGTCGACTTTGACTGCTGCCACGCCCTGCATACTGGAGCCCTGCAGCTAGGCCTCAACACTGCTGGTGGGCCAAAATAACGCCTGGAGCCATGGAGAGGGCCCGTGAACGAGCGCAGCGCTTCTCAGAGCATGCCCTGAGGGTGCTGATTAATGGTGTCGAAAACAAAAGAGAGAGCTTGTGCCCGGACAGTGGCAAGAAGGCTCCCAGGAGCCAGTACAGGAAAGCCTGGAGGAAAATCGCCCGCAGGGTGTCATCCACCTGCGATGTCCCCAGGAGTGCGGACCAATGCCGCAAGAAGTACAACGACCTCACTCGGATGGTGAAGGTGAGTACCCTTTCCAGTGTCCTCCTCATCCTTGCATGTGCACCTCACATTATGGGCAAAGGGACCTCAAAGGACTAATGGGCAGCCCTCCTCCCACAGCAATGGCACTGGCATGATCATCAATAGCACTTTCTGCACTTAACACACTGGCCAAGCTATTCGACCATGGGAGGCAGTGCACACAGCAACAGGGCACCACACTGGCCAAGCTATTCGACCATGGGAGGCAGTGCACACAGCAACAGGGCACCACACTGTACTTAGAGGCCGTCCTTTCTCTTGCAGGCCAAGCTGGCACGGAATTTGAGGAGCCAGTCTGCCACTGGGGGCGGCCGTCCCCAGTACCAGGCGCTCAGTGAGCTGGAGGAGAGCGTGGCTCGACTCATGCGTGCCCGGGTGACTGGCCCTGTTGCGATCGGAGATGCGGACCCTGTACTGGGACCCACTGGTAAGGACATGACCGGTTGGACCTCTGTCGTTGCCCTTGCGCTTCAGATCTACATCCTTTCGCACTGACCGACAAATGCGCATAATGCCACCACTCAGGCCTCCCTCGCTGACGCCCTGTCCTCACTCTAAAGCTACTCTTGTGCCTTCCTGCTTTCAGCTGGTGAGGAGGAGGTGGTCCCTGAAGCTCAGAGTGCCAGGCCCTTGGAGGAGGAGGACGACGAGGACCAGGAGGAAGGCGGCACATCGGGGGAACCCTCATCCGCGCCAGGGGATGGCAATGGAGGGGAGACGTCTGGCCTGCAGGAGAGACAGGGGGAAGTGTTGCAGGGGAGGGCAGATCCTGGGCCCAGTGGGCTCGAGGCACGCGGGAAGGGTCCGGCAGCACGCCGGCCTTCTCCCCAGAGGGGGGAGGTGTTGCAGGGGAGGGCAGATCCTGGGCCCAGTAGGCTCGAGGCACGCGGGAAGGGTCGGCCAGCTCGGCGGCCTTCTCCCCAGAGGGAGAGTCCGCCCTCCAGTCCGGAGACGGTCCTCGCCCAGGAGGTGCGCCTCCTCGATGAGATGTCAGCGGCGTCTGAGCGGCGCCACCAGGAGTTCATGGGGGTTGTGCAACAGATGCCTCAGGCCATTGAGTCCCTGGCTCATAGTGTGGTCGCTTTCGGGGAATCACAGGCCAGGGGGGTCGAACAACTCACGGCAGCGCACGACAGGGGTGTCCAGCAACTCGCGGCAGCCCAGGACGCGACTCGCGAGATGAGTGGTGCCGTCCAGACACTGGCAGAGCTGATGCGGGCACATACCAGGGCAGTTCGGGCACTCACTTCTGCCACACTCGCTGTGGCGCGGAAGCATCGCCAGGGCACCCGCCTCCCTGCTGCAGCACAGCGGTCTGGCCTCCACCAGATTGCTGCGCTTGCTGCACTGCCAGCCCGGCCGAGTGCCAGTGTCTCTGGCGAGCAGCGCGCGCCTGCCATCAGCCAGCTTGCCCCCATTGGTGCAGCCGACACTGCCACTCCCCCAGCCAAGGTGCGACGAGCTGCTGCTGAGACTGATGCTGGCCAGCCACAGCTGCAGCAGTCAGCAGCCGGCCCCTCCCGGGCCGGGCCTCGTCTAGGCCGACCCCCAAGGGCATCTGCCGACACGCATTGTGGCCCTCATGAGCCTTCCCCCAGCCTTGCCACACCCGCAGGGCCCAGGTTGAGGCAGAGCAGCAGGTCGGGCAGGGGCCAGAGAAGCCTGTCTAAGGACTCGCCCTCTCGGCACACCCATTAGAGTGTGGTGATAGCGGTTTTTTTTATATTGGGGGGCTTGTGTTCTGGGGGGGCATTATTTTGGTAAGTCCGAGGATCAAGGCATTTTTTGTTTTTATGGGGGTGTTTGTGTTGTGGAGGGGGGGCTTATCTTTGTAAGGCCGATGATGAAGGCCATTTGGATGGGCAAGTTTTGTTAGTCCTCCCCAGGTTTTGGGAGTGACAGATGTTTTTGACTGTTTTTTGGGGGTCTTGTCTGTTTTTCTGCTTCATGTGGGAAGGGCCCTGAGTTTGTGAAATAAAGCTTTTTATTTATTCAGCATGTCCACGTCTCAGGTTTCAAGTGGTTGTTGCGTTAACCGGCTGAGGGCTTGCGGTGCGGCTGCCTTCAGGTGCGTTCATTGCCACAGCCCATTCCCTGACAGGGGGGCCTAGAAGTGTCGATCAATAAGCCCCCGGCGGACGGCCCTTGGACCTTGTGGCTCCCTCCTGGGCTGGTACTCCTCCTCCTCATGGTCCTCCTGCTCGTCCTCCTGAGGTGGTGGTGCAATGTCAGGTGGCAGTGCCTGAGTCCTGCGGATAGCCAGGTTGTGCAGCATGCAGCACACGACGACGAACTGGGAGACTCTATCCAGCGAATACTGTAGAGATCCGCCGGAACGATCCAGGCAGCGGAACCGTTGCTTGAGGACGCCTATCGTTTGCTCTATGATGTTCCTTGTGGCTTGATGGCTTTCGTTGTATGCCTCCTCCGCTGGGGTCCTGGGCACGCGGAGCGGGGTCATGAGCCATGTACACAAAGGGTAGCCCTTGTCCCCGATAAGCCATCCCCTTGGTGGAGGCTGTGCCTCGAACATGTCAGCCACAGTAGTCTGGCGCAGGATAAATGCATCGTGGCTGCTTCCTGGGAAGCGGGCATTGACAGCTAGGATGCGCTGCCTGTGTTCACACACCAGCTGTACATTTAGGGAATGGTAGCCCTTCCGGTTGCGGTAATCCTCGGCATTGTGGATAGGTGCCCGCATAGCCACATGCGTGCAGTCAATGGCGCCCTGCACCATGGGGAAGCGCGCGATCCTGGCAAATCCGACTGCACGCTGCTCCTGCCTCTGTCGGGTCATGGGGAAGGAGATGAATTGGTGTCTCCTCGCGAAAAGTGCATCGGTGACCTGCCGGATGCAGCGATGCGCGGCGAACTGGGAGATGTTCGCTATGTCCCCAGCAGCGGCCTGGAAGGAGCCGCTTGCATAAAAGTTCAGAGCCACCGTGACCTTCACTTCCACCGAGAGAGGCGTCCTGCACATCAGCTGTGGACGCAGATCTCTGTGAAGCAGCTGGCAGATCTCTGCAACCACCTCCCTTCTGAAGCGCAGCCTCTTAACACAATGCGCCGCAGTCATGGTGAGATAGGACACCTGCTGCCAGTATTGCCTGAGTGTGTAAGGCTTACGTTGCCGACGCCTGATGGCCCCTCTGCGTCTAGGCATGGCTGGCCCTCTCTCACAGCGTCTGCGAGCCCTTCGCACATAATGCTGCAACTGAGGGTTGGACCCCCATACAGCCCCCATAATAAAGTTGAAAACAGTGAAATCAAATGAATCAAATGTCAAAGCACTGGCCAGAAGCCAAAAATACCTCTCCTATGTTGTCCCAAATCAGTAAGCTCTGTCCCTTGGTCTCTGTCCAGAAATCCAAAGCAGTAAAGTCATTGCAGCAAAATGGCTGGGCTTTTTAGGTCAGTGTAAGTGGCCTTTAATTAGCGCTCCCCGGGGCCCACAGGGCCTCTGTTGCGTTCCACTTCACAGTTCTTAGCAGCGCCACGCCCACATTGGGCGGGCGCTACTGAATTTCCGGTTTGGGGCGCACAAACAGCGTTGCACGACGAGATGACGTCATAAGCTGCGCGCGCAGCTGAGCGGGCACAAACACATTGCGCCGGCGCTAAATGTCAACTGAATTTGGGCGTTGGCGCAGATCGGTCTGCGCCCGGGCGCTAAGTGCCTAGCGCTGGAAATATACCCCTCTTATGGCGTTACCGGCTGGCGCAACCAACTGAATTTCTAGGCCTGCATGTGCATGGCTGCACAGCCAATTTAAAGGTACTGTGCACAAAAGAAATTTAAAGGGAACATTGATCAAGGGGTTGATTCACGTGGAAATACATTCTTAGAGCTAGTGGTGAGCAGTCAACATTTGGGCACATTCGTATTTGAAATTCAGTGTTATGTTGGCTAGCTATGGTGCAATAACCTTAGAATCATTTTGACCCCAAATGAGCCTTTTTATAACATAAACAAAATACAAATGAATAGGAAATGATTTAGTGTTTGCCATGCCATGATAAGGTTGTTTTGCGAACTGGTACATTAATATGTTTCTCTAAAAAAAATGGAGCTTATGACTGCAAATTGAAGATAATATAAATATATATGTTAAGTACATTATGAACTACACTGGGCATGGATTTTGCATACCCTTGGATCTGTAGTTGACATTGCCAAACCAGCATGGTCCATTCCTTGGTCTTGAAACTCAGATTAGGGCAATATATTTTCTGTGGGTTGTATAATTAAACTGCTACTCCAGAATAATAAGTTGTGACTGTAGATCTCTGGTGAGAGAATATTTTTTTCTCTACAGCTAACTTACATTCACACTATCTGACTTTATTACTGCACTGACTAATAATGGCAATATTACTGAGGCTCTGACATTCTGTGGAGCTGCCACTGATCTCCTGAGGACCTGAGTCTTTTGAATCGAAGAGTGGTACACATTTACTAAAAGACTGCTTCCTCCATACTCTTCCTGGTCACTATGTAGTAAGGAATGGCACTCCAAATCAAAAATGTAATTCTTTCACTGGACTGCATTATTTTGTTGATAGTTTTGCCTCTAAGCATTTGGGGAGATGGTCTCCAAAAATTAATATGCATTATATTTTCTGTGAAATACTGCAAGAGGGCCCAGAAGAAGAATTTTCTGATATCCGCCCAAAATTTACCTTGTGTCCCCTTATCCTTGGGGGGGAAAATTGAGTTGCTTTGCACCTCCCATTAGCGCCCCGAGGGGATGCTAACGGGGGGCACAAAGCACCTAGCACCCAGAAATTCAGTGGGAGATTAGCAGCAGCAGTAGCCGGTAGTGCCCCACAGCGCTGTGCCTCCGGCGATGATGTCATCGCCGTGCGCAGTGCCCTGCTCGCACCCCGGCTGCAAACTTCGCTCGCGCCCCTTGACCTACCGCTGGCTGCTCAGTCCGACAGGGTTACGGTGCCATGTTTGTGACCATGTGGCGCAAATTAAAGGGCAGGTGCCAGGTGGACTTTTTTTTGGACTGCCTGCCAGCACCTGCCCCCTCTCGCCCCCTCCTGCGGGGGGGCGGCCGCGATCCGTCAGCCCAGCACTCCTCTTGAGTTGCTGGACTCTTTTGCCGGCACCACGCTCCCCGGTGGTCCAGCAGGGCCCCGGTGTGTGCTGTGCTAGGCCCCTCCCCTTTAATCATGGGAGGGAAGCCTGCAACACCGTGGCGTTACGTGCCGACGCATGTGGTGCTGCTGCACGTAGCGCTGCGATATTGAATGGGAGCACCCCAAGAGGGAGGGAGAGCGCTTCCAGTAGCACCCCACCTCCTGCTTGGGGTGCTACCATTCAATTTCTGGCGCGGGGCGCTGACTTTTTGAGGCACTAAAAGTAGCATCCCAGCGAAGTTAGCGCTCCAAAGGGGGTGCGACCCAATTTTTCCCTCTTGGAATTTAATTTAAAGTAATATTCTGGACTTGCCTTTTTCATTCCATTAACTATCTTATATACCTCTATACGATCTCCTTTTAGATGCCTCCTTTCAAGGCTGAAAAGCCCAGAGGGCCAAATTTCCTGGGGGGAACAAGAGGGAGAAAGTCAGATGGATTGCCTACAAGGTGCCATGAATTTGGAGCAGAACCGAGTTTCTGCCCTGTGTAATCAGAAGCCCAAATTCAGATTGGGGGGTTGAGCATTGTTATTTGCACCCCACCCCTCATTTCTGCATACAGATTTAGCGGTTTGTTGGAGATGTTCACAGACTGCTCTAGAAATTCTAGCCAGTGCACTCTCCTTAAGCCCAGCAGAAGCCATAGAATCATCAAAGTTTACGATACGGTACAAGACTACTAGGCCCATCATGTCCGTGGCATCTCGTTGCTAGAGCAATCCAAAACTTCTCCCGCAGCCTTGTCCTCTCCCCATAGTCTTATATCTTCTGCATCTTCAAATACGTATTCAAATATTCCTTAAAAGATGCAATTGTCTCTGCGTCAATCACTCCCTATGGCAAAGCTTTCTAAGTTCTAACAATCTTTTGAATAAAGAAATTTCCCCTAACTTTTCTCCTCTCTCTTGGTAATAATTGTAAATTAAGTATTTTTAAAATCTTACCGTTATTGGTGGCGACCTGCAGTGGCTCCTTAAGAACCACTTGTTAAGCCACATGTAGTCCTGGTTTTCCTGAATGCAACTGGTGCTGGGTGCCTTAGGGCAATCCAATAATACAGAGGGGGCCTCAAACAGGCGTTAGGCTCTTTATTTGCATATGCGGGCCCTGGACACCTATATTTTTGCCTACACCAATAAGCTGGTTGGTGCACCCGGCTTGTAATGAGCATGCCTTTGCTGCCCGGCATATTGGAGATCTAGGTGCCTGTTTAGCACCCAAAAAACGGGTGTAGTGCCATCGAATTTTGAGGCTGAGTCTACCAAGATTCCTCAGTCCCTTTCAGTTTCATCCTTAGATTGTTAAACACCATTGTGTGCTGTCCATTGCTGCCTGTGTGCAGTACATTGCACGTGTCTGGACTTGTCAGTGTTCTGCCTACATATATATTTTGTCCAACTATTCCTGTAATTTCTGAGCTGCTTCCTCTAATTCAATTGTCCAATGTAGTTTTGTATCATCTGCAAATTGACCATTTTGCATTGAGTTTCTGTATTGTAATTAATGACAAAAGAATCTCAGCACAGCATTCAAATAAAGTGCAGGGCATCTATTTTCTCTGTTATACAGTGTGTGAATGTTGGCAGCTTGAGTTACTTAGGCGCTGACCATTGACGTTTTAATTTTGTTTCAGATGTACGGTACCTAACTTAGCATTTCTTCCAAGTGATTCCCTTGCAGAAGGGCTAATTGCTTTGGCAGCTGCAAGGTTTCACTGACACCCCACTGAGATCTTGATGGACCTTAACCTCCTTGGACTCTGCATTATGAGGGTGCTGCACGCAACTTGGGCATGTCCAGGACTGTGGTGGCTGACTGGTGCTGCCTGCTTTCAACCCACTCCTCCCATGCACCAGGCGCTACTGGGGGAAGGCAGGTGGCCTTCTGTCACATAAATTGTGTGCCTCTTCTCCATGAGTTCTTGCAGTGGATCTTACAATGCCTGATCTGTAGCACTTTCATTACTCACTCTGTAATGTCCAGTTCTGCTGAATAACCATTTGGCTTTGCCTCCCCGTATTATTACAGGTGCTTAATTGTTTCCTAATTGCAGTTCACATCTGATTACAACAATTAGTGCTCCTTTCTTTTCACTGTGTATGAGAGTTTGCCAACACACTGAAAGCAACAAAATTGTGAGTAAACCACCAGGCTTCCTTACTCTTAGTAACCCACAGTTAACATCTGAGTCACACTCCAACAGCAATTTCTCGGCTTATGTTCCGACACTACTATATTGTGCTACATCATCAGGTTGCAACCTTCTAAAATATATTTCTCCTTTCATCTGAGGCCTCTTCAATTACAGACCAATCTATGCCTGATTTACTATTATTCTTTCCGCAACTATGGTAAGAAATATTGTATATCACAGCTTTTCACTGTATTTACCTAATTTGTAATAAGATGATAGGTCTATACTATCACCATGCAGGGGCCAAGTGTGCACTATAGTTACATTATACCTACATCTATATTCAGCCCAGGTTAGTACTATTGTTTAGTATTTACAATTATATTTAATACTTATGTCTATTATTGAATACACTCTAAATATCCACAAAATATCTTTTGTATGTAGAATTTTGATATTGTCTTCAAAGTGCACACATCATTACCAGTATCATTTTACATGATGATTACATTTAAGGGGTGTTATCAGGCAAGCTGAAGTTTAAAAAAATAATTCTCAGGATGTGGGCATCACTGGCAAGGCCGGCATTTTTCTGCCCATCCCTAGTTGCCCTCAGAAAGTGGTTGTGAACCTTCTCCTTGAACGGTTTGATACAACTGAGTGGCTTGCTAGGCCACTTCAGAGGGCAGTTGAGTCAACAACATTGGTGTGGGACTAGAGTCACATACAAGCCAGACCGGGTAAGGCTGGCAGGTTTCCTTCCCTAAAGGACATGAGTAAATCTGCTGTGTTTTTATGACAATCTGACAGTTTCATAAATGGGTCATTTTCTGATTGGCAAGATGTAACGATTGGTGTGCCACAGGGATCAGTGCTGGGGCCTCAACTTTTTACAATTCATATAAATGACTTGGATGAAGGGACTGAAGGTTTAGTTGCTAAATTTGCTGATGACAGAAAGATAGGTAGGAAAGTAAATTGTGAAGAGGACATAAGGAGGCTACAAAGGGATATAGATAGGTTAAGTGAGTGGGCAAAGATCTGGCAAATGGAGTATAATGTGGGTAAATGTGAAGTTGTCCATTTTGGCAGGAAGAATAAAAAAGAAGCATATTATCTAAATGGTGAGAGATTGCAGAGCTCTGAGATGCAGAGGGATCTGGGTGTACTAGTACATGAATCGCAAAAGGTTAGTATGCAGGTACAGCAAGTAATTAGGAAAGCTAATAGAATGTTATTGTTTATTGCGAGGGGAATTGAATACAAAAGTAGGGAGGTTATGCTTCAGTTATACAGGGCATTGGTGAGACCACATCTGGAGTACTGTGTACAGTATTGGTCTCCTTGTTTAAGGAAGGATGTAAATGCGTTGGAAGCAGTTCAGAGAAGGTTTACTAGACTAATACCTGGAATGGGCGGGTTGTCTTATGAGGAAAGGTTGGACAGACTCTTCTTCTAGGTTTGTATCCGCTGGAGTTTAGAAGAGTAAGAGGTGACTTGATTGAAACATATAAGATCCTGAGGGGTCTTGACAGGGTGGATGTGGAGAGGATGTTTCCTCTTGTGGGAGAATCTAGAACTAGGGGTCACTGTTTAAAAATAAGGGGTCACCCATTTAAGGCAGAGATGAGGAGAATTTTTTTCTCACAGAGGGTCGTGAGTCTTTGGAACTCTCTTCCTCAGAGGGTGGTGGAAGCAGAGTCTTTGAATATTTTTAAGGCAGAGGTAGATAGATTCTTGGTAAGCAAGGGGGTGAAAAGTTATCGGGGGTAGGCGGGAATGTGGAGTAATCGGATCAGCCATGATCTTATTGAATGGCGGCACAGGCTCGAAGGGCCGAGTGGCCTACTCCTACTCCTATTTCGTATTTTCGTATGCTCATGGTCACTTCACTTTTACTGGTACCAACTTTTTATTTCCGTATGTTTTTTTTAAACAGAATTCAAATTCTCCAACTACCATCATGAGATTTGAATTGAAAGTTCTCTGGCCTAGTCCAGTAACATAGCTACTATGCTGCCATAGTGCTTCTGAAAAACCAAAAAGGCTCATAATGCTGCCTACCAAAGAACGCATACACTCTATCTGCTTTATTCACAATACGTATTTTTTGGGGACAGGAGATCTTTCCTTAATTAAAGTTTTGAAATCAGTCCTGGGATAATTGGGGATGATGCTAGGACATCTCAAACTAACACTCTATTGAGTTGGGTTGTCCTGGCTGGACAAGCAACAGGAAGCTTATCAGGGCTCTGTGCTAGTTTCAGCTGGTTAAACCCCAGCAGTATCCCTGCACACATGTGGGGTCGCTAAACCCTGGCACTCCTGCTCCTCCTGGCCCACATGGAAACCTAACAAATGTAAAAAAAATTCTAACCTTCTGGGCCCTCTTCTGGGCCTGCACCTTCTTGGGTGTCGAAAGCACAACTGCGGGTAAAATTCATATTGGTTATAAGACCCCAGCTTTTGCATATTTCTATGGCCCTCGCCTGCCTGTGTTGAGGGCCTCACATGCTGCCCGAAACGCACCTGTTAAAATGGTGCGGAGTGCGGTGCGAAGAAGATGAGCAGCACGCTGCCTCGAGTTTAACCACTTGTATAACCTGTTCTCGTTGTGCGTTGGTGGGGGGGCGGCGGGGGGCAGGGGGTGGTTAATGTTGGGGCTTACATCTCTGGAATTCTGTAAATCTTGGTTTGGCGATTCGTTAACATGGTGATAGGATTCTATTTGTGTCGGACACTCGGCTGACCAAAAAAAATTAAAAATTATTGCAGATACTAAAGAAAAAATTACCTTTATGGAGTATATGTAAGCTGAAATGCCTTAGGAAGGATAGATGAAAGCAGTCTGTCATGAAACTTTAAGGCTTGTTGATAAGTTATTAAAATACAGATTTAAAATACTACACTCTGAAAGCTTCTGGGAACCATTTGGGGATGAGGCAGCTGCAAGTGGAGCTTTGAATGAATATTTTCATTGAAATGAATTCCAGGGAAAGTCACAGAGCTAGATTCAGTATTTTAATAACCGTGCATACTCAGGTGGCATGTTGCAAAAATAAATGACTCTGGCTATTGTGAATGCTTTGAATCACTATGACATTACTAGAGTTGTCAGTGTTGAGAATTGGGTTGTTCAATATATGTATATAATATATTCTATGACTTCTGTCAATTTGAAAAACAGCAAATTTTACTGTTCATTATGTTGAGTTTTATGGATGTAGCAGCTTCTCTAAACTCCATTCATCTCTGTCTTCTGGTCTGGCAAAATAGAAAAACAGTCATAATGATCTTGCAGTGCTTAGTAAAATGACCAGAAAGCTGAAATGGAGTGAACCAAATGTATCACCTTTGATCTCTGGCCTGAGTGCTAGGTTCACCTTGCTCCCTTCCCTTTTAGTTTTCTATCCCAGTCTTTAGATCTTAACTACAGCTTTTAGTTTATCCTCTGCCTTCATATTTTCTTTTTCTATATTTTGTAATGTCAGGGTAAATCTTTATGTTGCTAGCAATTGAGAAACACTGGCCCGCAATGTTAGCATTTGCTTGCTGCCATTTCACAAACTAACAACATTGCTGCAAGAAGAGTAGTGCGAGCGTTCTTGTACACTATTCATGATAGATCAGGCACCACTGGAGACGCTGCATGGAGAAAAGTGGAGTTTTTCTTTGAAAGTAGATTTAAAGTTCTAGATTTTTGGCCACAGTGGGAACTACATTCAATGCTCCACTGGAACTCAACTTGGCAGAGGAGAAAGAGCAGGAAAGAACTGCTTGTAATGTCAAGTACCACACATCATGTACTGTCAAATTCTGCTGCTCCACTCTACAGCAATCTACTGTAACAGAAATCGTTACCTGATTCATGACATTAGAGAATGTTCTAAGGAGACAGTGACTGATTTGTGCAATCTTCTTCAGGGAGTCGTCCGCAGAACTTGTACCATCTGTATGGTACTGCCAGTGGCCATCGAAGTCAGGCTCCTTCCAGGCCAGCGCTGGTTACATTCAGTTTGATTCTCGCAGATATTTTAAGGAGGTCAACATCCTCTGTGTGAGAGGGCAACACAATTCTACAGAACTGCTGGCTGTCCCAAAGTTTAGAGGATCATTGTCATGTTGTCATGCAGGCTCCTACATGTATTGTTCTGCCCTATATGACCTGAAAGGGATTTTACTCTCTCAATGTGGACATGAAATATGACTAGCAGCACAAAATGATGTTGTTGTGTATGTACCTTTAAGAGAATAACTGGTCTCAGACTGCAATACCGGCAGTGACCACCCCTGTATAAAAGGCGCTAGAGAGCCTCTGTTTTGTTAGATTCGTTTATGCCTTTCACCAGTAAAGTTCTGTTTGTTTCTCTCCTGCTAGTCCGTGTCTCAATCATTCACGGACTTAACACTGGCGACGAGGTAGAAAGAACTTACCTGCAACTCAGCAGCAGCTCCGACGACGTTGAAGGGCAGAAGAAAAAAAAAAAATAGAGTCCATTGAAACTCAAGGAACGGGCGTCGACCGTCAATCATTGGGTTCAAGGCTTTGCAGGAGCGACTTTCCAGAGCCAGGCTGGGTTCCTCAGTCCGTGGTTTCCCAGCTAATCGGGCTGGTGGCAGGTAGTGCTCTGATCCTTCCTGGGCTGCAACGGGGCCGGGCAGCGAGTCGGGAAGCAAGGAGAGAGAGAGAGGGTGGAGCATACAGGGCGCGGCCGGTGTTTCGAAGCTGGGCAGCGTTCGGACCTCAGAAGAGGGAGGGAAGTGTTCCAGAGGGGAAGATAATAAAAGAAAACGAATTAATATTTAACGCGCAGGAAACCGTGGAAAGCAGCGCTAACAACAGCGGGGAAGAAGGAAAAGCGCGGGAGGCGCCATTTTGTTAAATCGGAGAAGAAGGCAAAGCGCGGGAGGCGCCATTTTAGATTTGCAAGATGCCGAAGACTGGCTGTATCACTGCTTTTGATAATACATTAGAGGACTGGACCACGTATGTGGAAAGAGTAGAGGTATATTTCAAGGCAAACGATATAGCGGAGGGGAAAAAGGCATCGGTATTGTTAAACTTAATGGGCGCTAGAACGTATGGCCTATTGCGGGACCTGATTACTCCAGCCAAACCGAAGGCGAAGAGTTTTAACGAAATTGTTGCTGTTCTACAGGAGCACTTAAACCCTGCACCGCTGTTGATAGCAGAAAGATTTAAATTCCACAGGAGAACTCAGCACAAAGATGAGAGCAATGCTGAGTATCTTACGGAACTACGCAAGCTATCAAAGCACTGCCAGTTCGGAGCAGGACTGGCAGATACCCTACGGGACAAATTTGTCTGTGGACTCCTGAGTGAAGGAACACAGAAGAAGCTACTCGCAGAAAAAGAGCTGACGCTAGATAAGGCTTTCAGCGTGGCAGTATTGTATGAAGCAGCAGCCAGGGGAGCTGCAGAAATTCAACAAAAACCACAGGAATACAGCACCCACGAAATGACACGGGGATTTGCAAAATGTTATCGCTGCGGTAGAACTAACCATGACCAGAAGGACTGCTGGTCCAAAGACAAAATATGCAGACAATGCGGGAAGATTGGACACATTGCACGAGTTTGTAGGTCTGGGAAGAAGACCAGCGACAACAAAAAGGCTACTAAGGAACCGTACAAGAAAGTACAAAAGATGACGGACAGTAGTTCCGAAGACCAGATGAGCGATAGTGAATCCGAGAACAGGAGATTAAGCTGTCTCAAACTTCACAATGTAATCGCAAAAGAGGATCACCGAACCATTTGGGTCACCCTCACGATAGCAGGGTCCCAAGTTAAAATGGAATTGGATACAGGATCAGCGCTAACTGTCATGAATCGATGAGACTATGAGCGGCTATTTTCACACATACCCTTGAGAGAGACATCCATCGTCTTGACGATGTATACGGGGCAAAAAGTATACCCCAGAGGGAAAATAAGGGTGCCTGTCGAATACAATGGCAAGAAAATACAGAAATTGTATCTCTACATACTGCCAAATGGTGGACCACCGTTATTGGGACGGGAATGGATCAGGAAGATAAACTTAGATTGGCATTCCATTCATGCAATGACGGTGGACGGTAAAAAAGATGAAGACGTCACTCCTGGACGATTGTCAACAATCTTAGCTAGCGCCAAAGAGGTATTTCAACAAGAACTGGGCACGCTTAAAGGCGTAACCGCCTCGTTAAAAATAGAAGAGAATGCAGTTCCCAAGTTTTTCAAAGCGAGACCGGTACCATATGCAATTCGTCCAGCCGTCGAGGCAGAGCTGGAGAATCTGGAGAAGGCGGGCGTGTTGTCTAAGGTCGACTGGAGCGAGTGGATGACACCCATCGTTCCTGTCATGAAAAAAACGTTAAGCAATAAGTCCGGAGAGCCAAGGAAGATTCGCATCTGTGGGGATTTCAAGGTGACGGTGAACCCTGTCCTTCACACAGTACAATATCCTCTTCCAAGGATAGAAGACATCTTCGCCTCACTATCTGGAGGGAAGCGTTTTACAAAAATTGACCTAGCACAAGCATATTTGCAGATGGAGGCTGAAGAGTCCCCTAGGAAGTATCTCACGATAAACACTCACAAAGGTCTTTACCAATATCATCGATTGGTATTCGGAGTAGCATCGGCTCCGGCGATATGGCAAAGAGCGATGGAACAAGTCCTGCAAGGGATTCCGGGGACTCAGTGTTACTTGGACGACATCCTTGTAACAGGTGAAGATGACAGTGAACACCTTAACAACCTAGAACAGGTGCTCACT
Organism: Somniosus microcephalus; assembly: GCF_052327205.1. Classification (NCBI taxonomy): domain Eukaryota; kingdom Metazoa; phylum Chordata; class Chondrichthyes; order Squaliformes; family Somniosidae; genus Somniosus; species Somniosus microcephalus. The sequence continues at coordinate 93,535,181 of NC_140993.1, read as the reverse complement.
AGACTACAGGAACATGGGCTGCGAGCCAACCACCCCAAGTGCGAATTTTTTAAGAAACAGATATCGTATTGTGGCCACGTGATTGATGAAGAGGGGTTACATAAGTCCCCTGACAAAATTGAAGCGGTAGTTAAGGCCCCAGCGCCTGAAAATGTGTCACAACTGAGGTAATTCCTCGGGTTGGTGAATTACTATCATAAGTTTTTGCCGAATTTGTCGACAATTCTGCATCCACTGAACGCCCTGCTACGAATGGGGGTAGCATGGAAATGGAGCGATGATTGTAAACGTGCTTTTCAGAAGAGTAAGGACTTAATCACTTCGAAGGAAGTATTGGCTCACTACAATCCAGCACTGCCAATCAGGCTGGCGTGTGATGCGTCTCCCTACGGCATTGGGGCGGTACTGTCACATAAATTCCTTAATGGTTTGGAGAGGCCGATAGCTTTTGCGTCACGCTCGTTAACTTCTGCCGAGCGTAACTACGCCCAAATTGACAGAGAGGCCCTCAGCCTAGTGTGGGGGGTGAAGAAGTTCAATCACTATCTGCACGGTCAAAAATTTACTCTACTAACCGATCATCAACCTCTTGTCTCCATTTTCAACCCTCAGAAGGGCGTACCGATAATGACAGCACAACGGCTGCAGAGATGGTCCCTTTTCCTAGGGGCACACCAATATGACATCGAGTACAGGGGAACTAAACAGCATGGAAATGCTGATGGATTGTCACGTCTACCGTTGCCGACGGTGGAAGAAGAAGACCTTGCAGTGGATCCAATGGAGTTATTCCACTCGACCATAGTCAAATGTCTCCCTGTGATGAATGCAAACACAGAAAAGGAAACACGGAATGACCCGACACTATCACGGGTCTATGATTTAATGGTGAAGGGATGGCCAGCACATGGCGAACCACTGCTGCCAGCATTTTCGTTAAGAAGAGAACAGCTGTCAGTGTGCAGAGGAACCTTGATGTGTGGATCCAGAGTAGTAATTCCACCTAAGTTGATGGATAGAGTGCTCAATGAGCTTCATGAGGGTCATCTGGGTGGGGTAAAAATGAAGAGCTTAGCCAGAGCGTTTGTGTGGTGGCCGGGAATCGATAGAGAAATCGAAGAGATGACCAAGAGCTGTGCAGGATGCCAGAAGGTCCAAAACGCCGCACCACAAGCTCCTCTGCACCCATGGGAGTGGCCCTCATCCCCATGGCAAAGGGTGCACATTGATTTTGCTGGTCCCTTCATGGACTCGATGTTTTTAATTGCGGTGGATGCACATTCAAAGTGGCCAGAGGTAATAAAAATGTCCTCAACCACCACGGAAAAAACTATCGCAGTTTTACAAACCATATTCGCCAGGAATGGGCTGCCTGAACAGATTTGCTCTGACAATGGACCACAGTTTGTGTCTGAAGAGTTCCGGAGATTCTTAAAGAACAATGGTGTTAAGCATTACATATCTGCCCCATATCATCCAGCCACTAATGGATTGGCCGAGAGGTTTGTCCAAACATTCAAGAAGGCTATCAAGGCAATGTGTAATGAAGATATACCCCTACAACACAAGGTGGACAACTTCTTGTTTGCCTACCGGAATGCGACACATGCGGTTACCAACCAAACTCCAGCCATGATGTTCTTCAATCGAAGACTACGTCCCCGCTTGGATTTGGTTAAGCCAAACGTCCGAAGAGATGTGGAGAACAGGCAGTTTCAGAATATGAATGAAAGGCCGACCAGGAGTTTTAAGATAGGTCAACCAGTTTTGGCCCGGGACTACCGCACTGAGAAATGGCAGCCAGGAACGATTTGTACACGACAAGGACCTCTCATGTATACCGTGGACGTTGGGGAGAGCATTGTAAGACGCCATGCTGACCAGATTCTAGAGTCACTGGAAAACGTCAACTCCACACCACGATCTGATACACCTGGTAATGAAATCGACGTTCCAATTGCAGCTACCGCAGAACCGGTAATATTGGAAGCAGATGAACCAAACAACGACATTGATTTCGACTCAACATTGCCAGAAGAACCTGATACTCCAAAGAGGCATTATCCAGACAGAATCAGGAAGCCTCCTCAAAGACTGAACTTATAATTGCTTAAACTTAACCAATGTATCTAGCAACAGTAATTGTGATTGTAATTCGTTATCATTAGTGTTAAATGAATGTTATGTACTGTTTATCTAAAAGGGGAGGAATTGTTGTGCATGTACCTTTAAGAGAATAACTGGTCTCAGACTGCAATACCGGCAGTGACCACCCCTGTATAAAAGGCGCTAGAGAGCCTCTGTTTTGTTAGATTCGTTTATGCCTTTCACCAGCAAAGTTCTGTTTGTTTCTCTCCTGCTAGTCCGTGTCTCATTCATTCACGGACTTAACAGATGTGGCTCAATACAATGCTTGCTTGTCCAAGAGCTTTCACAATGCCTTCTTTTTAACACAATCATTTGTATGGCCTTTACTTGTAGGTGAATGAAGGGACTTAAGAGTATAGGAATTGCTAGATAAAAAAAGACGAAGCTCCATCTAATTCACCTTCTACCATCCTGGTAGTTGCACGATACAACAATAGAGGAGTTGTTGACTAATCATAGCAATCAAACTCTATCAGTTAGTCTACAACAGACTCAGACACAACGCAAGGAAAACCACCAGTGGTGGAGAGATTTGGGAATTAGAGGTCCAAGGTCATGTCTCAAATTATGCAAAATATTAATTTCTGAAAGAAATCTGTTTAATTTGTATTTTAATGAATCAATACTAAGGCTGCCACTGTCTCCATAGGGAGCTTGTTCCCTAGATTAATCACTTGCTCACTGAAATATTGGGGGTAATTTTAATTCCCAAGAATGGGTGGATTTCGGACAGGTGGGAAGTAAACTTGTAAAAATTTCAAATCCGACCCCAAGTCGCCACCAACCCATCCACTTCCGGTTTTAACCGAGGCAGGTCGGTGGCGGGCAACCAATTAGCTCTCAGGAGGTGGATCGGTCATTAAAATCTTTTAAGGAGGCTGTGTGCCATGATTTTTATTTTTAACTAACGTTGGCCGGGTCCCAGGGCTCGGGAAACCCGGCAGGTAAAAGGTGAGAAGGGCCAGATCCATAAGATAAGTGCATTTACAGCACTGCTTGTGGAGCAGGAGTGTTTATTCCAGGCCCAACAAGCAAACCGCTTCGCAATTGGCTATACCTCCACCCCAGATCTCCTCCCCCACCCGATCTCCGCGATCTACCCCCAACCTCCATGATCTCACCCACCGTAATCTCCCCCTCCCCCACGCAATCTCAATCCCTTTCTCCACTCTGCTCCTTGGCTGCGGCCTTGTGCTACAGGCATTCCCATCCAATAGGCGGCTGTTGGGTGGGAAACCTGCAGAAAAAAGTTAGAAAGCGTTTTGCTGTTAATTTTAGCAGAACGCCCGGGAAACCCTTATTTCCGGGTTTCCTGTCCCGAAATCCACAACCCCCACCCTCTTTCCATGGCCCTGAGTAAATATTGGGGCCCTTGTTTCTGGAGAATAATTTTGAATTTAACCCCCTTCAAGTGCAAGGCTGTGTCCTCTAGTTCTACTATTCCAGGGAGACCAATGCTGCCCTATATGCCACTCGCAACACCCATGCATCCTAGGGTTTTAAAAGAGGTAGCTGCAGAGATACTGGATGCACTGGTATTAATCTTCCATAATTCCCTAGATTCTAGGACAGTGCCCAAAGATTGGAAGTTAGCAAACAAAACCCCTATATTTAAGAAAGGAGGAAGAGAGAAAACGGGGAACTATAGGCCAGTAGTAGGCAAAATGCATTTCCACTAAATTGTTAATTTGGCTCAGCTAGGCCACGGGATAGTTGGTCATCTGAAGTTGGGGCAATGTAGATGGAGCTTGACTGTGCATCTAACCGTGCAATTCCTGGCCTGGGAGCACTGGGCTACCACACTGGTTAACTGAAGTAGGAAGGCTCCCTTCCCCAGCACAGGCATTCCTCAGCCGTGAGCATAAAATTCACCAAAGAAAATTCATTAATCAGCTATGGGTCATTGCATAGCCTGTGAGCTGTATTGAGCAGGTCAAAGTGCTTTAAACTAGTATGTCAAGAGAAAGAATGGTAAGAGTGAAATGCAGGCCTATTAAAGACAGATGCAGGCGAGACTATAATGGACAATAAGGAAATGGCAGACTTGTTAAATGAATCATTTTCACAGTAGAGGAAGAGGAGAAAAAAGTAGTGCTGAAGGGAACCTAAAAATAAGTCCATGGGAAGAACTTTGTGCATTTAATATAAGTTTTTAAATATGGTATTGGAGTACAGGATAGGAGCAAATCTCCAGGACTTGATGGTATAGCACCCAAGAGTATTAAAATAAATAAGTGAGGAAATTGCAAATTCTCTCCATTACTCAAGATAGGAGGGAAGAATAAACCAAGAAACTACTTTTAGTTTAAAATCAGTTGCGGGAGGTGATGTGCCAAATAATTGCCTGAATCCATGAGGTTAAAGCTTAAAACTAAAGGCTTTTATTAAGTAAGAACATGGCATCAAGTTAACACAGGGTAACCATCATTCATCACCGACCCGGCCCTTGGTAGAACATTCCAGAAGAGGGGCGGGGCTAGGGAGGAACATTAGTGGTTACACCGGTGGAACATTCCAGACATTAACAAGTACAACAACAACAACAACAACAATACAAATGCCAGAACACAGAGTTATTTCATCACATTCACCCCCTGCTATAGATTCAGTCTGTCAGGAGGTCTGATAATCCTCTGGGAACGACGTAACTCTTGCTGAGGCTCCTCCCGGAGTACTAACTCCGGTTCATTCGAATTCCCAGAATCATCAGTATTTTCCACACTGAGGGTTTGTGTCTCTGAAGGTCCAATACCACGATTGAAAACTCTACTCTCAGAGTCGAACTCTTTTCGAGCTCCAGCAGGTGCAAGATCTTTAATAGAGACCGTATCCTCTCGCCCATCCGGATATTGAATATACGCATACTGGGGATTAGCATGGAGGAGTTGTACTTCCTCCACCAGTGGATCAGTCTTGTGGCCTCTCACATGTCTGCGCAACAACACAGGGCCTGTGGCCGTCAACCATGTGGGTAACATTACTCCATTAGTAGCTTTTCTTGGAAAACTAAACATCCTTTCATGAGGGGTGGCATTCGTCGCTGTACACAAAAGAGACCTTATGGAATGCAGCACGTCTGGCAGGACATCCTGCCAGCAAGAGGTCGGCAGGCCTCGCGACTTCAGAGACAGTACGATAGCCTTCCACACTGTCGCATTTTCTTTCTCGACCTGCCCATTACCACGAGGGTTATAGCTGGTAGTTCTATTCGTTGCAATCCCTTTCGACAGCAAAAACTGTCGCAATTCTTCGCTCATAAAGGAAGAACCCCTATCACTATGTATATAGTTAGGCATGCCAAACAAGGAAAACAGTTTGCAGAGGCATTTCATTACAACAGCACTAGTCACATCCGGACAGGGGATAACAAAAGGCAACCGAGAATACTCGTCTATAATATTAAGAAAATAGACATTACGGTCGCTCGATGGAAGGGGACCTTTAAAATCGAGACTCAAACGCTCAAATGGTCGAGTTGCTTTAATAAGATGAGCTGGCTCGGACGGCTTATAAAAGCGGGGTTTGCATTCAGCACAAACACGACAGATTCTGGTCATTGTCCGGACCTCCTCGATAGAGTAGGGTAGATTGTGGGACTTAATGAAGTGGTTCATTCTGGTAACCCCAGGGTGGCAGAGTGCATCGTGGAGACTTTGAAGCTTATCTATACCTAGACTAGCACATACTCCTTGTGACAAAGCATCCGATGGCTCATTAAATACTCCAGGCCTGTACTGAATATCATAGTCATATGTTGACAGTTCTATTCGCCATCTTAAAATCTTATCATTTTTGATCTTGCCTCTCTGCTTAGTGTTGAACATAAAGGCCACGGATCGCTGGTCAGTAATGAGCGTAAAACGTTGGCCAGCGAGATGTCTCCAATGCCTGACTGCTTCGATAATCACCTGTGCCTCCTTTTCCACAGAAGAATGTCGAACTTCTGGTCCTTGCAATGTACGAGAGAAGAAAGCTACTGGACTACCAGCTTGGTTAAGAGTTGCTGCCAATGCAAAATCAGATGCATCACTTTCCACTTGAAAAGGGATCTTCTCATTCACGGCACATACCACTGCCTTCTCAATGTCCCATTTGATATTAAGGAAAGCCTCCTGAGCTTCCGCCGATAGCAGAAAAGATGTCGACTTAATAAGCGGTCGGACTTTATCTGAGTAGTTAGCCACCCACTGGGCATAGTACGAGAAAAATCCCAGACACCTTCTTAAAGCTTTTACAGTGTGAGGTAAAGGTAATTCCTGAAGTGGGTGTAATCTTTCAGGATCTGGCCCGATTACCCCATTCTCCACAACGCAACCAAGAATACACAAACGTGTAGTATTGAAGGTACACTTGTTTTCGTTGTAGGTCAGGTTTAACCTCTTTGCAGTCTCTCGGAACTTCGCGAGATTTTGATCATGCTCCCGTTGGTCGCGCCCACAGATAGTAACATTGTCCAGGTTCGGGAATGTTGCTTCCAACATGTATTCATCCACCATACGATCCATCTCCCGTTGGAAGACGGATACCCCATTCGTCACTCCAAAGGGCACCCTAAGGAATTGGTTCAGGCGCCCATTAGCTTCGAAGGCCGTATAAGGTCGGTCTTCTATTTTAATGAGGGGTTGATGGTAGGCAGACTTTAAATCAATGGTGGAGAACACGCGGTACTGAGCTATCTGATTCACCATCTCAGAAATACGAGGCAAAGGATAGGCGTCTAATTGGGTATACAAGTTTATAGTCTGGCTATAATCGACCACAAGTCTTTTCTTTTCATTAGTTTTAACCACCACCACCTGGGCACGCCACGGGCTATTACTGTGTTCGATGATTCCCTCCTGTTGAAGCCTTTCCACTTCCTCTTTTATAAATGTTTTATCTTCTGAACTATACCGTCGACTCTTAGTCGCTATAGGTCTACAATTAGGAGCAAGGTTCGTGAACAAAGAAGGCGGACTTACTTTTAAAGTAGAAAGGCCGCAGACTGTGAGTGGAGGCTGAGATCCACCATACTTAAGGGTAATGCTGTCATGCTGACACTGGAAGTTCAAGCCTAAAATTAAGTTCACACACAACTGAGGTAATATGAGGAGTTTAAAGTCCTTATACTCCGTATCCTTAACGGTCAATGTGACTTTACAATATCCAGTTACCTACGAAGTAAGGGACTTGGACGCCATCACAATTTCACTTCGAGTAGGATACACCTTCAATGAACAGGAGTTAACAAGGTTGGGGTGTATAAAACTTTCAGTACTGCCACAGTCTATCAAACACCCAGTAGGACAACCATTAATCTTGATGTCCATCATAGATTTCGACAAGGAACACGGTGTGATAAAAATGCTAACTTCCGGGAAGTTATGTCATCACTTCCTGTGAACTATGAACTATGAACTATGAACTGTGTACATACCTCACTTCCTGTAAATGTCACTTCCTGTTGGACTGGTATAAATACTGGTCTGTTCAGTATTGTAAGAGGCTTCTACCAGAGGCATGGTAAAGACCTCTCTTGTATATAGTGTGTTTATAAGTTACTTAAAGCTTACTTTAAAGTTACTTGATGGTAAGTCTCCTTTTTCTTACATCAATTTAAGTAACTTAGTATTTACACTGACAAATACTAGACCTTCAGACAAACTCGGAAGTTAAGGATCCAGGGAACCACCCATCATGGAGAAAATCCTTAGACCTATTCGTCTGGACTTGGACCCGAATACACCAGCAGCTGGCAGGGTATGGAAGCATTGGTATCGTACTTTTGAGAATTTTCTGGATGAATGTAAAGTGGATGCTCCTGCTAAATTGAAGATACTTGTCAATTATGTGACCCCAAAAGTGTTCGAATATGTTGATGACTGGGATAATTACGAAGAGGTGATTCGGGCACTTAAGAAACTGTATGCGAAGACCCCAAATGAGGTCTATGCTAGACATCTACTGGCCACAGCCCGACAAGGGCCAGGGGAATCAATTGACGAATTCCTGCAAGAACTTCGCAGGCTCAGCGTAGATTGTAACTTTCAGGCAGCCTCAGCTGAGCTGTACCGCCAAGAAATGATTCGTGATGCTTTCATCTGCGGGATTGCCTCTCCATTTATACGCCAGCATCTACTAGAAAGTAAAACACTTGAGCTACAAAAAGCTTTTGAACTAGCTTGTTCACTGGATTTGGCAAAGAGAAATGCAGACCTCTATCAGCTGCCCAGATCTCGATCTGCTGCTGTAGCTGCAACCAGACAATTCAAGCGGTCTCAGGTGAACCCTATCATGGGGGAATCTAATTCTGATAATTCTGATGAAGAAGAGGAGGACGACCCCACTTTAGCAGCCTCTTGGCAATCTAGGAAGGAATGCTTCTTTTGTGGAGATGCTTTTCACCCTAGGAAAACCTGCCCTGCTCGCAATGCAATCTGCAGTTATTGCGGGAAAAAAGGACACTTTGCTAAAGTTTGCCTATCAAGGGCCTCTACGAGGGCCAATCCAGCTAAGGCCTACCGAACTGCCCCAATTAGGGCCTATCAAGATGCTCCAGCTAGGACCTATCAAGCTTCCTCTCGAGCTCTCTCCCGAAGAAGCACACCGAGAGTTTTAGCCACTCTCTGTGCAACGACACCAATTACAGCTGCTTGCCCACAGAACCTGTCTCAGGCAGCCACAAAAATTTCAATTAAAGGGCATACCTTAGATGCCTTAATTGACTCAGGAAGTACTGATAGTTTCATTAAGGAACAGATTGTTGCGAAATTGAAACTACATGTCTTCCCATCGGACCAGGCAATTGCGATGGCCCAGTCATCACTTAATACCAGAATCTCCGGCTTTTGTGTTGTTGATATGACACTTCATGGTCGTATGTATCCCTCCACCCGACTTTCAGTGCTCAAAGACTTATGTAGTGATCTCCTCTTAGGGCTGGACTTCCAAAAACAGCATAAGAAACTCACCATTGAGTTTGGTGGATCCAAACCCGGACTTACTATTTCTAATATACCATCTAAATTACCATTTTGTGCATTATCAGCAGCTTCACTTGATGAACCCTCATTATTTGCCAGTATTCCGCCTCAATGCCAACCGATAATAACGAAATCGCGGCGCTTTAATCAGGGAGACCAATCTTTTATTGCGGCTGAAATCTCTCGACTTCTAGCAGAGGATATCATTGAACCATGTTCGTCGCCCTGGCGGGCTCAAGTCGTCATTGTCAAGAACCCTCTAAAACCTCACAAACAGCGACTATGCATCGATTATTTGCAAACCATCAATCAATATACCGACTTGGACGCCTACCCATTGCCACGCATTGATGATATGGTTAATAAACTGGCCGAATACAAAGTGTTCTCAACTTACGATTTAAAAAGTGCCTATCATCAGTTACCCTTGAAGGTCTCAGATAAGCAGTACACAGCCTTTGAGGCTAATGGACGGCTGTACCAATTTCGTCGCCTCCCATTCGGGGTTACTAATGGAGTGGCTGTCTTTCAACGGGCAATGGATGGCCTGGTTAAGCAGGAAAACCTAAGGGACACTTTTCCCTATCTTGATAACATTACCATTGCAGGTCACGATCAACAGGAACACGACTCCAACCTCCAAAAATTTCGGGATGCCCTCCATCGCCGTAATTTGACCCTGAATGAATCCAAATCTGTTGAGTCGCAACCGACCATCAACATCCTTGGCTACTGCGTAGGCAATGGTATCATTAAGCCAGACCCAGAAAGACTTCGCCCGCTCCAAGAGCTCCCGTCACCTAAGAATCCGGCTTCTTTACGTCGGGCTCTCGGTCTGTTTGCATACTACGCTAAATGGATTCCTCATTTTTCGGACAAAATCCAACCCTTGCTGCATGCTAGATCATTTCCACTGGGAACAGCGGCTGTTGCAGCCTTTAACCTTCTCAAAAAACAGTTGGAGAAAGCGGCTCTTCACTCCATCGATGAGAATCTCCCTTTCGTGGTTGAATGTGATGCCTCGGAGGTGGCGATCTCGGCTACTCTGAATCAGGAAGGTCGTCCTGTAGCATTTATGTCCAGGACCTTACAAGGTGCCGAGCTACATTATCCTCCGGTTGAGAAAGAAGCCACAGCCATCATAGAGGCAGTACGGAAGTGGAACCATTTTCTAGCTCGCCAGCACTTTACATTGATCACGGACCAACGATCAGTCGCCTTCATGCTCGATAATCGAAAACGAACCAAAATTAAGAATAATAAAATACAACTTTGGAGGATGGAACTGGCCTCTTTTGGTTATACCATTCTCTATCGGCCTGGCAAGGAGAATGTGGCCCCGGACACCCTCACACGGGCATTCTGCTCCACTATGTCATCCTCCACTCTCATGGATGTCCACAATGGTTTGTGTCATCCTGGCGTTACGCGCATGCTACATTTCGTACGATCACGGAATCTCCCTTTTTCCACTGGAGATGTAAAGAAAATATGCTCAGAATGCCGGCTTTGTGCGGAATTAAAACCTCAGTTCTTCCGCCCCTCAGATGGTATACTCATACATGCAACCCAACCGATGCAACGACTTAGCATCGATTTTAAGGGCCCAGTGCCCTCTTCAACTCGGAACACATATTTGCTCACCATGATCGATGAATATTCACGTTTTCCGTTTGCCTTCCCCTGCTCCAATATGCTGGCGTCCACAGTAATCTGCTGCCTTGAGCAGGTATTTTCTCTCTGTGGCATGCCGGCTTATATTCACTCAGATCGGGGTCCATCCTTTATGTCAAGGGAACTCAAGGACTACCTCTCAGAACGGGGAATTGCTACAAGCAAAACAACACCATACCATCCCATCGGAAATGGGCAGGTAGAGAGGTATAACGGTATCATCTGGAATTCCGTACGTCTCGCTTTAAGATCTCGGGGCCTACCAGACCAGCAATGGGAAACAGTGCTTCCGGATGCATTGCACTCTATACGGTCCCTGCTTTCTACAGCCACAAATACTACACCTCATGAGCGGTTCTTTGGATTCCAGCGTCGCTCATCTCATGGAACATCACTCCCGTCATGGCTAACTACTCCTGGACCTGTATTACTCCGAAGATACGTTCGGACGTCTAAAAATGACCCTCTTGTAGACGAGGTCGAACTAACCGATGCCAACCCCACCTATGCAAACATACGATATTCCGACGGCCGAGAATCTACCGTATCATTACGGGATCTGGCTCCCTGCCCACCAGGACCTAGTGGGACATCGGGTGATGGCATTTCACCAGGAAACTCTTGGGACCTATCGGGTACCCCTCTCCAGGATCCTGATCGGACACCAACTAGCTTGGTGCCGGTAGAACCCCGTGCTCAAGGTTGCGACCCTCCCAGTACCGCGCATGAAAGTACTGATCCGCCACAGACCAGCTCTGCACCTCCCTCTGAACAGAGGCAGTCCGACTTTGAACCTATTGGGGCTCGTACTCGAAGCCATGATCTCCCCGACCCTTCACAGGGCAGTCCAGGCCACACAGACTCTGACCAATGGCCAACCGCATGTAAGCGGACCAGCGACCCTCTACGACGGGAATCCAAACGGGTGCGACTCTTCCTTGTTCAGCGGCTGCGGACCAAAAGGTAGACCACAGCCTCCTAATCCTGCAGGAGGGAAGAATGTGATAAAAATGCTAACTTCCGGGAAGTTATGTCATCACTTCCTGTGAACTATGAACTATGAACTGTGTACATACCTCACTTCCTGTAAATGTCACTTCCTGTTGGACTGGTATAAATACTGGTCTGTTCAGTATTGTAAGAGGCTTCTACCAGAGGCATGGTAAAGACCTCTCTTGTATATAGTGTGTTTATAAGTTACTTAAAGCTTACTTTAAAGTTACTTGATGGTAAGTCTCCTTTTTCTTACATCACACGGTATGGTCTGGTCAACCGTAGCCGAGGCTAGAGTAAAACGATAGGCGGCAGCAGAGAAGACATCGGGTACAGGATTACCCTTACACACTTTACTAAAATGTACCCGTTTCTTACATTTAAAACAGGTAGCCTCTCTGGCTGGGCATCTTTGCCTGGGGTGTTTAGATTGCCCACAAAAATAACACTTAGACCCATGGGGTACAGCCGCAACAATAGGATTAAGTGGAGGCTCCATTGGTGTTATGGATGCCTCCATACTCGGAACACACGAGGCTGAGAGAAACGCATGGGCTGATGCATACACTTCTAAATTCTTCTGGGCTACATCTAACGACCGAGCAGTAGCGACGACCATTTTTAAAACTAACGAGTCGTTCTTGAGGAGGCTCTGTCTAATATAATTAGATCGGAGGCCAGATATGAAAGAATCACGGATGGCTTCTTCCTGATACACTATGGCAGAGACAGCCTTGTAGTTGCAATCCTTAGCCAAAGCCTTAAGGTCCTGCAGGAAATCGTCCAGAGATTCCTCGGGTAATTGCCTGCGAGTAGACAAAAGATACCTGGCGTATACTTCGTTAACCGACTTAAGGTACTGGGCCTTAAGGGCTGCGAGGGCCTCTTCATATGTAGTAATATCTTCAATTATCGAGTAAGTTTGCTGACTTACCAAGTTGGTTAGAAGACCCAACTTGTTAACCGTCGAATCGACCGATGTGATGAAGTGTTCAAAACATCAAATCCAATGCGTAAATTTCTTCGTCGCGTCTGCCGAATGGGGATCGATATCCAGACGCTTTGGTTTCAAAAATCGATCCATCTTCCAAAAGTTGTTACTTAATAAAATTGATGTGCCAAATAACTGCCTGAATCCATGAGGTTAAAGCTTAAAACTAAAGGCTTTTATTAAGTAAGAACATGGCATCAAGTTAACACAGGGCAACCATCATTCATCACTGACCCAGCCCTTGGTAGAACATTCCAGAAGAGGGGTGGGGCTAGGGAGGAGCATTAGTGGTTACACCGGTGGAACATTCCAGACATTAACAAGTACAACAACAACAACAACAATACAAATGCCAGAACACAGAGTTATTTCATCACAGGAGGTTACTGGAATCTACTGAAACCCAGGCAGAGAGGACCTGCAGGAAGGAGGGAGGAGGACAGTAGCAGTATGTTTGTGCTAGGCCGATGTAGCAGAGCCTGGTCTCCAATCGTCTTGGATCCCCTTGCCATTGGACCAAGACCTTGCTCTGTCAAGCCCGTGTGGTAGCTGGTGTGCAACGGCCACCCCACGTTAAAAGAATTCACGCACAGGCATCTTCCACCCTATAAAATGAAGTTCGGGACCTGGAACATCAGGACCCTCATGGACAACCTCAACATCAACCCAAGCACCCAATCCACCCGCCCGCCCGCCCCTTCAACCACCATCTGCCCCACCTGTGACAGAGACTGTAGGTCCCGCATTGGACTCATCAGTCACCTGAGAACTCATTTTTAGTGTGGAAGCAAGTCATCCTCAGTTCCGAGGGACTGCCTGAGAAGAAGAAGAGAATCTATTATTCGGGACGTGGTGACAGGGCACTTAGAAAATCATAATATGATTAGGCAGAGTGAACATGGTTTTAGGAAAAGGGAAATCGTGTTTGACAAATCTGTTAGAGTTTTTTGAAAATGTAACTAGTATGATGGATAAGGGGGAACCAGTGGATGTGGTGTATTTTGATTTTCAAAAAGCACACGAGGTTATTACACAAAATTAGGAATCATGCAAGGCAAAATTCAGTTGATTTGCTAATGGTCTGCGAGCGGGGTGCTGCGCACGGTGATGACGGTATCGCTGGAGGCTCAGCGCCACGAGGCGCAAACGGGACGCAAAGCAACTAGCGCCTGGGCATGGCGCCACTAATGCCTCCCACAAAATTCAGCTATGTCCGACAGGGTCAAGGGGGCCAACCTGCGGCCGGGGTGGCGCAAATTAAAGGGGAGGAGCCGGGCGACCATTTTTGTTGCTGGCTGCCTGCCAGCACCTGCCCCCAGTCTCCTGTGAAGCCCGCCCACCCTGCCACGAGGTGCTGGCTGTGCTCCGTGAGCCTGGCACTTCTCTTGAGTGCCGGGCTCTTTTGCCGGCACTCTGATCCCTGGTGGCCCAGCCGGGCCCCGGGTCGCGCTGCGCTAGATCCCTCCTGTTTAATAAGGGGAAGAAGGCCTGCAGTACCGTGGCGTGATGTGGCACGTCACGCCGCGAAATTCACTCGCAGCGCCCCAAGAGGAGGCGGGGCGCTTCCAGTATCTAAAAGTGGCGCCCTGGTGAAGTTAGCACCCCAAAGGGGGCGCGACCCAATTTTGCCCCTAAGGTATTGGGGGTAATATATTAGCATTGATTGAGGATTGGTTAATAGACTGAAAACAGAGAGTAGGAATAAATTGGACTTTTTCAGGTTGGCAGACTGTAACTAGTGGGGTACCGCAAGGATCTGTGCTTGGGCCTCAGCTATTCACAATCTATATTAATGACTTAGATGAAGGGGCTGAGTGTAACGTATCCAAGTTTGTTAATGATACAAAGTTAGGTGGGAAAGTAAGCTGTGAGGAGGATGCAAAGAGGCTGCAGAGAGATATAGACAGGTTGACTGAGTGAGCAAGAACATGGCAAATGGGTTACAATGTGGGGAAGTGTGAAGTTATCCACTTAGGTAGGAAAAACAAAAAAGCAGATTATTTTTTGAATGGTGAGAGACTGGGAAATGTTTGCACTCAGAGGGACCTGGGTGTCCTTATACATGAATCACAGAAAGTTAACATGCAGGTACAGCAAACTATTAGTAAAGCAAATGGTATGTTAGCTTTTGTTACAAAGAGATTAGAGTATAAAAGTAAAGAAGTCTTACTGCAATTATACAGTGCATTGGTGAGGCCACACCTGGAGTACTGTGTACAGTTCTGGTCCCCTTACCTAAGGAAAGACATACTTGCCTTAGAGGGAGTGCAGCGAAGGTTTACTAGACTGGTTCCTGGGATGAGGGGATTGCCCTATGAAGAGAGATTGAGTAGACTAGGCTTATATTCCTTAGAGTTTAGAAGAATGAGAGGTGATCTCATTGAAACATATAAAATTCTTAAGGGGCTTGACAGGGTTAATGCTGGGAAAATGTTTCCCCTGGCTGGGGAATCTAGAACATGGCATCACAGTCACAGAATAAGGGGTCAGCCATTTAGGACTGAGATGACAAGAAATTTCTTCACTCAAAGGGTTGTGAATCTTTGGAATTCTCTACCACAGAGAGCTGTGGATGCTCAGTCGTTGAGTATATTCAAGACAGAGGTCGATACATTTTTGGGAACAAAAGGAATTAGGGGATGTGGGGATAATGCAGGAAGGTGGAGTTGAGGTAGAAGATCAGCCATGATCTTGTTGAATGGCGGAGCAGGCTTGAAGGGCCAAATTGCCTACTCCAGCTCCTACTTCTTATGTTCTTATGCACCATGAACATGAACAGAATGCGGGTGTAACAATGCTCCTACTGCAACCAGGATTATTATCAAACATACCATTGGAATCTTGAAGCAGCGCTTCATCTCTGGACCAATGGGATGCAGCCTTACAGTACACCCTCCTGCTCTGGAATGTTTCCAAAATAATTGTCATTTTCAATTTACTCAGGTCCAATCATCCTTTAATTCCTAATGGTTCTTTCAAGCATATTACTTGTGGCATGTTTTTGTGATGAAAATAATCAGCACATTAATGGAAATTAGGGGAAATATTAGATGAATGCTAAACACAATTTTTTTTGATTCAAAAGATACATGTTGGGTCTTTGTTGACAAAATGTCAAATACGCCAATCCATCATTTAAAGTTATGATTAATCCCAACTGTCTAATTTATATTGCACTAATTTACTAACTGAATGAGTAGTTTGGAGTTGCTATAGAAATTAATGGATATTCAGAGAAGAGTCTTAAACAGCAAGTTGAAAGAGCCCTTAGGACCTAAAATGGAGGAAAGGTATTTGGTCCACAAGGGCTATAAGTGGCATGCGACTTTGATTTAAAGTACATTATCACTACTAAGCAGTTACCATAATTTTTTAACGTTGAATTATTTTTCTTCTCCCTTAGGCGAAGATAATCTACAATGACTGGCAAAACACAGACCAGCAATGTTACCAATAAGAATGATCCCAGATCCATCAACTCCAGAGTCTTCATTGGCAACCTCAACACAGCCATTGTGAAAAAAGCTGATATAGAAGCTATTTTTGCCAAATATGGAAAGATAGTCGGCTGTTCTGTGCACAAAGGATATGCATTTGTACAATACATGAGTGAAAGAAATGCACGTGCGGCGGTGGCGGGGGAAAATTCCCGAATAGTTGCAGGACAACCCCTTGGTAAGGTGGCCTGATTTTCTACTTAAGGTTATTTTTTGTGGTGTTATATATAATACGTAAGCAGCCATATAAAGGTGCGTTTATTGCAAAGAGCATGTTATACAGAGGTTGTTTAATATGGTTTCTATGTTAATAAATAAACCATAAAGAATACATGTTGCATCAGGGGTTGTAGGATGTCAGGAAATGTTATAGTTATTATGGGATGAGCATGTACTATCTTCGCATATCTTTTATCTTGTGTTTAAGTCAGTACTGTGTGGACATTGGGGAAGCACAGAAGGAAGGATGGAAATAAACCAGACCTTAAGGGGCAAAGATTGGGTCGCGCCGCCTTTTGGGCGCTAAAAGTTATCGGCCCCACGTCCGAAATTCGATGGTAGCGCCCCAAGCAGGAGGCAGGACGTTACTGGAAGTGCTCCCCCTCCCTCTTGGGGTGCTCCAGCCCGATATTGCAGCTCTACGTGCCGCAGTGCCACGCGCGCTGTTACATCGCGCCGTGGTACTGCAGGCCTTCCTCCCCTTATTAAAGGGGAGGGGCCTTGCGCAGCGCGAACTGGGGCCCTGCTGGGCCACCAGGGATTGGGGTGTTGGCAAAAGAGCCCTTTAAATATCACCGCCCCGGCCGCACGTACGCCCCCCTGACCCTGTCGGAGATAGCGTCCGGCGGTACGTCAGGGGGCGCAACCAAAGTTTGCGGCCGGGGCACTGGGCATGGCAATGATGTCATTGCCGGAAGCGTAGGTCTGCGGGGCGCTACCGGCTACCGCCACCACTAACCTCCCACTGAATTTCATGGGAGACGTTGGCGGCACCGTGCCCGGGCGCTAGTTGCTTTGCGTACCGTTAGAGTCCCCTTAGGGTGCTAATGGAAGGCACAAAGCAAACGTCTTTTGCCCCTCAGATCTCTGTTTGACTGGAATAACCGGAAGCACCAAGTAATCTCTATAGATTGCCAGAACAAAACTGATTCTATTAACGTATTAACAAGAAGGATAAACAGGTTTAATTAACACCTTTAATAAACACAAATGGCTTTTAGAAAACAGTTAATCCTTGAGCGGATTAATCTTTTAATTAAAAATAAAGTGCACATCGATGGGGGACGTAATCATAATGTAGCATCAGGCTCTTTGTCAATGCATATTCGCTTAAGAGTTTTAACAGTTCCAGAAAGTCTTCAAAAGTATTTGGTCGCAACTTGGACACAATCTCAAATCAATCAGCTCTATTTAAGGAAATTGCCGCCTAGGCATAAAACTGACTTTGCGGATTAGCTGCCTGTTATACAAACCACCCAATTTTTGTTTCCATGGCAATAAAAATATGGTGGATTCTATAATCCAATCCGCAATGCCAATTTTGCGCCCGGATTGCAAGTTGAAAATCAGCCCCATTGTATGTTACAGTGAAATACAAGTCCATATCACAGCTGTATTGTGAGTCACAGAAGTACGCTGGGCTGGATTTTGCAGGCACTCAGAGTGCAGGTTTGGAAGCGGGTTCGCTGTCAAAATAACAAAGATTGACAACGGGTAGGAAACCCACTGTCAACCCGCCTCCACGTAAGTCTCCCAGGTGTCGGGTCTGTCTGCGCAGAACAGATCTGACACCAAGCGGCAGGGGAGACAATTGAGATCATTAAATGGCTTGTTAACAGCCAATTTAATGCTATTTTGAGTCTACCTTGCAATTTTACGTGCTCCCCATGGGTTACCCGCTGCTCGGGGAACACACCAGCTCACCCTGTTGTGAGTTGAGTCTGCTCTGATGTATCTGATAACCTGACAGCTGCTGAAGTGGTATGAAGGATATCATGTTGCAGATGTTCAGTTTCAGAGCTCAGAAACTGTTGGTTACTGCATTTGTAAGACATATAGAGATTTCTGTAGCTTGCAAGTGTTTAGAGCCAACTGTATATCCAGTGGCACCTCATTGAAACAACCTCTCTCACCATTGACAGATCGCTTCTGTCATCTCACCTGCAGCTGCCATCTATTCCAGCAACATCGGTGCCCTTGAAAAAAATCAGACCTTGGTCCCCTGAATCCTTCCACGATCAGCCCCAACACCAACATCACCAGCACACCAACATCACCAACAACATCACCAACCTTCTCTGCCATCACAGGACACAGGGCATCAGCCCCTGACAACATTGCTGCCCGGGAGGCCAGCGATGGCATCACCATGGCCAGATTTAATTCACTTGACGCTGTAAACCCTGGCTGCCACACGATGCATCAGATTGGCATCAGCCCACATCAACACCATAAAGCATCCCTACAATGCCCAAGCCATTCCTTTCACACCATTGCGGGGGGTACGGTTATGTCTCACCATTCACTGCAACTCACAAAGCACACAAATCTGTCCAAGAATGCAAAGTGTTGAAAATAAAGGTTTCAATATTTGACACCACATTAACAGAAACTTTACAAGAACATTACATAAAACACCCAAGTGCCTACCCTTGTGTGTTGTTAGTAGGTATGATTGCACTAGGACGAGGGTGAGTGTGAGGGGTGGCTAGTGAGATAGGGATGTGATAATGTAGATAGAGAGGGATGGGTGGAGGTGCAAGGTAAGTTGGTGTAAGTAAGGATGTGCAGGGGTAGGGTATGGAAGGCAGAGTGATGGGGATGGGATGAGTGCATAGCAGGGTGAATTTGAGTGTGGCATTGCAGTAATGTTTCATGATCTACTGAGATCATTGAAAAGTTGGCACCACTGCAGCCAGGCACTCCTGATGACATCCCTGCTTGTGTCCTCCTGTGCAATGTGCAACCAGACTGTGTTGATCTCCTGGGGAGGTCTATTCCGCCCATGGGAAGGGAAGAGAATCTCCCTGCATGCTGTGACTCCCTCCTTAAGCATATGGAGGGAATCATGTGTGAGCCTGGATAACAAGTCCAATCAGGGGAAATCTGGGCATTGTGAGGCCATCCCTGGCCTCCTGGGCAGCAATGTGGTCAGGTGCTGATGCCTTGTGTCCTGTGCAGCATCAGTTGATTGCGGAGAAGGTTGGTGTTATTGTTGGTGCTGCTAGTGATGCTGGTGTTGGGGCTGATCGTGGTGGGATTCTAAGGACCAAGGTGAGAGAGTTTCGAGGGCACCCATGCTGATGGAATAGTTGGCAGGTAAAGTAGAGATGATAGAAGTGATCTGTCAATGGTGGGAGAGGTAATGAGGTCAGACTGGATGGAGATGTGTGTAAAGACTTGCAGCATCCAGAATCTGCAGTGGAAATGCAGTTTAGAGAAGCCAGTGGTTAAGGGAACATTTCTCAATCAGCTGGGAGCTTTGACTGTACATTTGAAACTGTCAACTCATCAGCTGATTCAATGGCAAGTGACCTCCTGCCTCAGCATCACAGACGAGGTCTAGACACGGTGGGAAACTGGTGGGCGACCTGTCAAATCCAAAAAGCTGAGAAAAAAAACATTGATAAGTGGCTGTAAACAAGCCACTAATGATTGTAATTGCCTCCCCCACCACTGCGTGTCAGGTCTGCTCAGTGCTGATAGACCCAACATTTGGGAAAGGCATGTGGCGGCGGGTTCACAGCTGGGTCCCGACTCGCTGGGGAAAAAAAACACTTCCCCACCCGACCCACCACCGATCGTGCCCGCTGACCCCTCCGCAAAATCCAGCCCATTAGCTCTGTTTCTCTCTCCACAGATGCTGCCTGACTTGTTGAGTATTTCCAGCATTTTCTGTTTTTATTTCAGATTTCCTGCCTCTGCAGAATTTTGCTTTTGTCTAATTATGACCCTGGAACACTAACACATTTTACAGGAAAATTGGTGGGGTGTGGAGACTTATTCCTGAGCTGCACTTTAAGTTAACCTTGCAATAAACTGGTTGTTAAGAAATTATGCACTTGTAGAATGAATGCATTAGTGGATCTGTGCTGCATCTAGCCAACACTGTTGAATAATGTTGCTGGCTGTTCGTGTTCTTGGTGTACAGACCTGCAGTAAATTACTTTTGTGACTCTATTTGCCAGAATATTTTTCAGCTTCTCAAACTTTTCATTAACGTTTGTACTGTGGTTTTGGTATGCTTGATGTTGCGAGTCAATATTGCCTGAAACATAATTGCTATTTCTAAACTTGATTAAAGGAAAATCTATACATTATTTAAAAATGTTAGATTTCAGTTGCTGACTTAAAACCTCAGTACTGTACTTTGCTGAGTGTTCTATCTTGCAGTATTGCTTCAGCTCATTACCAAAGGACCCCAGTGTTTCTCCTTCATGGAGTGAATTCCCACTACCACAGCATTATTGTACTAATTTTTTCTCCAGAGTTATGCTATGTAACATTCTACAGAATTTTGAGTGAAACTTATTATTGTTTCATGATCCATGATTTCCCAGAACATTTTAAAGCGCATCTACAGAAAATAAATTGGGCCCAAATGTGTTATTCTATACATATTACAGTACAAAGACAAGCAGCAATGGTGTCCCTATGGTGGCTAAAGAAACACTGTTGCCAATTGGATTTCTGCTTAAGCCAGCAATAGATGGTTCAGAGTACCTGACAGAGGTTTTTGCTTCTGAGTAAACTATTGAAGTTACTGTTTTTAATTAAAGTAGGTAGCATTCTCCTTTTGTCTCTTGAACTCATGAACGAATGTTAAGATATTATACTAGTATTTCTATAAAAATATAATAATTTTACATAACTAAGTATATTGTTTAGATAATGCATAAATGTTGTTTTGGTGCGCCAGCTATCCATCAGCTTCTCTTTTCTGAAAATAGTACATCAGTAGCTGCAGTCTTGTGTAGAATGAGCTCTCTGAGCTAAGGAGTTTATATGTATGCTTGCCATGGTTCATTAATCTGCACGCAGGGTGTATAATGCTGATAAAGGCAAGATTGTTAAAAATCTAGGCATCGGAACACCCAAAACCAAGATAAGTAATTCCACTCTTGCAACTTAATTTGTAGAGTTTTCCCATCCAATATAGGCCATTGATTACTCATAAAATTTGCATAAAATCCTTAAATAAGTTGAATAATGACCTACAGTATGAGGAAAGTCATTTTTAATGTTAATTGGTAAAGCTGCCTATCTGTGCTGAGCAGCCATACCAAATATATTGAACTTACATAAGCCTGCTAGAGGATTCTCAGTAACATGGATATTACACATAAAAGTCCCAAGCAAATAAAAGGCATTTAAATATGTTTTATGGAATTAATACAGTTTCAAGAGTCACAAAGCAATGCGTGAGGGGCAACAAATGCAGCTGCAAAATTATTTATAAAAGTCTTCTGTGCTTCACAAAATGCAGATGGAGTCACAATGGAACATCAGCTAAAATGTAGGAAATCTTCATATGGTGAAACATACATCACTTCCATGGGACTCATAGTTTGAAGAAGCTAAAAGTTACATAGTTATTATAGTATTCACTCTGCAACAAAAGCTGGTCATTGAGCTGTTGTAGGCTTGAATTCAATACTCTGGAGCAAACTAAATGGAAATCATTTATCAGTGCAGTATTACACCAGACTAGTATTTGACCATGTTAGCAGAAACAGATTGGCATTCACCTAGGGCAAAGTGCATGAGCTCCAAAGATTCTGCTCCTCCAATCTGATTAATGAACGTCAGGAACTAAAGCACAGCTTATTAGGAGGCTTATTAATGTTTTTCTACTTCCAGATTTTTAGACTTGTGTATAAATAAATTGCTTTGCCATTTTTTCTATTATGAGGAATAATAGTCTACTACAAAATACATGTGATGTGTATAATTTTTGACAAATGTGTTTTTTGTGCCTAGCCCAAGATATAAAATGTAATACTGGTCATGTTTAAATATTATTTTGAAGTTTTAAAATTATTTCCATAGAAATTTCTAGATGTTAATAGATGCAAGAATTACATATTACAAAAAAAAGCTCTGCAACTCTCAACATTTTACCTCTGTACCTCACTTAAGATTTCATCTGTTACAGATGTCCAGCAACCCTCACTGACAAGAATACAATGGGCCAGAAATTCAGGTCAGAGGCTTCCCGCGGGTGCAAGCCCCCGACCTGCACTTACCTAGCGCGCCGGCCGTTGTGCTGTGGGCCCGTGTGGTATTCCAATCCTTGGCCTCCTCCAGCTGCCGGCGCGCAGTGCTTGCGTATCCCAGGGGCACAATTAGTTTGAAGCATCCCCTGGGATCATGTGGGCCATGGAGAGCCAATCGTAGCAGGGAATCTCTATTCATAGATTTGACAGGACGACCTGTCAAATCTATGAAGAGTTCGGCCCCAAAACATAATTAAAACTTCAAATATTATTTTTTTTAAATCACATTTTTAAAATAACTATAAATTACATAAAATAACTATTTAAAAGAATAATTTAAATTTTTGAAAAAATTAATTACAGTTTTTAGCGGGGTTAAAATAAACCTACCTTTCTTTAAAGTATTTAAAAATAATAAACCTGTGGGAAAACTGTTTTAATTTTACTTAATTCACCACTTACCTTGTTAAAAGCAGGCCTTGCGACTGCTTTTTAAAAGCATAGCTCCTGGAGACTTACCCTCCTGGAGAAACCTGGGAAAAAAACGGAAGTTCCAGGCGTACGCGCTGCCTCTCCGGCGCACACATTCCACCTGTGAACTCCTTCCTTTAAGGGAACGGAAGTTCCGGTTTCACGCGCTTCTGCAGTGCATGCACGAAACCGGCACTTTCATTGGGCCTACGCGTGAGTACCCAGCGCGTACTCACCCGTGGGGACCCGAATTTCTGGCCCAATATTGTTATATATGCAATAGCTTATGTGACAGGCTGGTAGCTAGAGGCTGATACGTTAAAAGAGGCCTAAGCCTGTAATAGTAGTTGAGTAGTTGTACTAAGCAAGTAGCAGCAATAAAGGAAAAAAATGACCTTGGCTGTGAGAAAATAGTAACTTAGGAACATAGGAATTGATAGACTAAAATAGATCAAGCTCCATCTAGTTTGCCTTCTACCATCCTGGTACAATGATAATGGAGTTGTTGACTAATTATAGTAATCAACCTCTATCAGCTACTCAACAGCAGACCCAGAAATGACACCTGGAAAACCCCAGGGGTGGAGAATTTTGGGTACCATAGGTCCAAAGTCACCTTTTGTCTCATTCTTCATTCTTTCAAAAAGAATTGGATATATACTTATAAGATTTGCATTTATATAATGCCTTTCATGACCTCAGGACATCCCAAAGCGCTTTACAACTAATGAAGTACTTTTTTGAAGTGTAGTCACTGTTGTAATGTAGGAAATGCGCACAGCAAGCTCCCACAAACAGCAGTGTGAGAATGACCAGATTATCTGCTTTTTCATGATGTTGATTCAGGGATAAATATTGGCCAGGACACTAGAAAACTCCCCAGCTCTTCTTTGAAATAGTGCCATGGGATCTTTTATGTCCACCTGAGAGAGCAGATGGGGCCTTGGTTTAACGCCTCATTCGAAAGACGGAATGTTCAGGACTAGGGGGAAAGAACAGGAGAGTGGAGCTAACTGGATAGCTTTTTCAAAGAGCCGACACAGACATGAAGGACTGAATGGCCTCCTTCTGTGCTGTAAGATTGTATGATCCTATGAGAAGAAAGAAGTTGTATTTCATAATTGCAGAACTTCCCAAAATGCTGGTGAGATAGGCCAGAGGCCAGAAGGAAATGTACTGGTCAGTAAAAGAGGACACCCTAGCCTTATTGTGAGATAGGAATCTGTAAGATGTGAAATAACAACAGAAAATGCTGGAAAAACTCAGCAGGCCAGGGCAGCATCCGTGGAGAGAGAAACAGAGTTAACATTTCAGGTCGATGACCTTTTGTCAGAACTGGAAAAAAGCAGGAAATGGAAAGCAGGTTTAGGGGCTGGGAAAAGGGGAAGGGGATGAAAGAACAAAAGGGAAGGTCAGTAATAGGATAGAAAGCAGGAGAGATTAAGAGACATTGAGAGACATTAAGAGATATTCAAGGCGAGAGGAGGTGGTAATAGGACAGGTTAAGGAACAAAGGATGGCTCTAGATGGGGTGTGAATTGCGCTGGCAGAATGAAGGACAGCTGCCATGTGGGAGGGAAGAAGAAAATCGTGCTATCGTATCTGGAAGATGTGACTTTGTTATGAGAGAGGCAAAGAGATGAAAGCAGCTAAACCTACAAGAGAGGTGGTTGCTCTTTCCCATAAGAGAAGTAAGAAGCTGAAACAAACTGCTTGGATTCTGAAAGAGGCAGAGGGGGAAAAATTGGGGGATGCTAACCATGCCAGGGCGCAAAATTAGTGCCTGAAAAAGTTAGCGCCCCTCCCCCAGAATTTTCAGTAGTAGTGCCCCAAGAAGGAGGTGGAGTGCTACTGGAAGCACACCACCTCCTTCTTGGGGAGCTACTACTCAATGTCGTGGTGCTAGGTGCTGCTGCGCTACATCATTGCAGGCCTCCTCCCCTGATTAAAGGGGAGGGGCCTACCGCTGCGCACACCAGGGCTCTGCCGGGCCACCGGGGAGCGGGGTGCTGTGGAAACAGCCCGGCACTCAAGAGGAGTACCAGGCTGAGCGATCGCAGCCGGCACCCCGCATAGAAATGTTAAAGGTGGGCAGGTGCTGTCAGTCGGCCTAATTAAAAATGGCCGCCCGACAACTGCTCTTTTAGCAGCACCGGCGCACGCTATCTTATGTTCATTAATAACTAGACATTCTTATTATGAACACAGCTAGCTTCTAGCTAGTCATTTATTCAGTACACGTTCTCTAGGTACAGTATCTGTAGAGATGCAGCATGTGTGCTCCTGTGTGCAGGCTGACATCTTGACTGTTGCCTTGTGGGTAGCCTAGTGCCTCATGGGTAATGTAGTCTTAATATCATACAGCTGGGTAGTGTAGTCTTATACATACAGCTATATACAGCTCTACACAGCTCCACCTAGTGTCCACTATAGAATGACATGCTATTGATCACTACAGCTACCGCCACTGCAAAACCCACCCTGATCTTTCGCACATATCGCCCAGTGATAGGTCAGGGGGCGCAAGGGAAGGTACGGCCCGGGGGGCGCTAACGAGAGGCGCAAAGCAACCTCATTTCTAGCCCCGAGAGCTTAAATAATAGGCTTCAGTCAATGTAGTACTGCTGTAAATTACCCCTGAACACATCAATCTGTAAATATATACAACACAATATATTTTCTGTCCTAATTTAAATTTATGGGCATTCATAGAAACATAGAAACATAGAAGATAGGGGTAGGAGTAGGCCATTTGACCCCTCGAGCCTGCTCCGCCATTCAATGAGATCATGGCTGATCATACAAATTCAGTACCCTGTCCCTGCTTTCTCCCCATATCCCTTGATCCCTTTAGCCTTAAGAAATATATCCAACTCCTTCTTGAATATATTTAATGAATTGGCCTCTACTGCCTTCTGTGGTAGAGAATTCCACAGGTTCACCACTCTTTGGGTGAAGAAATTCCTCCTAATTTCTGTCCTAAATGGCTTACCACTTATCCTTAGACTATGACCCCTGGTTCTGGACTCCCCGACCATCGGGAACATCCTTCCTGCATCTAGTCTGCCCAGTCCTGTCAGAATTCTGTAAGTTTCAATGAGATCTCCTCTCATTCTTCTAAACTCCAGCGAGTATAAGCCCAATCGACCCAATCTCTCCTCATACGTCATTCCTGCCATCCCAGGTATCAGCCTGGTGAATTTTCGTTGCACTCCTTCCATGGCAAGTACATCCTTCCTCAGATAAGGCGACCAAAACTGCACACAATACTCAAGATGTGGTCTCACCAAGGCCCTGTACAACTGCAGCAAGACATCCTTGTTCCTGTACTCAAACCCTCTCACTACGAAGGCCAACATACCATTTGCCTTCTTAACCGCCTGCTGCACCTGCATGCTTACCTTCAGCAACTGGTGCACAATGACACCCAGGTCTAGTTGCACTTCCCCTTCTCCCAATCTATTGCCATTCAGATAATAATCTGCCTTCCTGTTTTTGACACCAAAGTGGATAACCTCGCATTTATCCATGGTATATTGCACCTGCCATGCATCTGCCCAATCACCCAACCTGTCCAAATCATACTGGAGTTTCTCGGCATCCTCCTCACAGCACACACGCCCACCCAGCTTTGTGTCATCTGCAAACTTGGAGATATTACATCTAGTTCCCTCGTCTAGATCATTAATATATATTGTGAAAGCTGGGGTCCTAGGACTGATCCCTGCGGTACCCCACTAGTCACTGCCAGTCACTCGGAAAAAGACCCGTTTATTCCAACTCTTTGCTTTCTGTCTGCCAACCAGTTCTCTATCCAAGTCAATACCTTGCCCCCAATCCCATGTGCCTTAACTTTACATGCTAATCTCTTATGTGGGACCTTATCGAAAGCCTTCTGAAAGTCTAAATACAGCACATCCACTGGTTCTCCCTTATCTATTTTACCAGTTACATCCTCAAAAAATTCGAGTAGATTAGTCAAGCACGCTTTACCTTTTGTAAATCCATGTCGACTTTGTCCGATCCTGTCACTGTTTTCCAAGTGCTCTGCTATTACATCTTTTATAATGGACTCTAGCATTTTCCCCACTACCAATGTCAGGCTCACCGGTCTGTAATTCCCGTTTTCTCCCTACCACCTTTTTTGAATAGTGGGGTAACATTAGCTACCCTCCAATCCATGGGTACTGTTCCAGATTCCATCGAATGTTGGAAGATGATCAGCAATGCATCTACAATTTCTAGGGCCACTTCCTTAAGTACCCTAGGATGTAGTTTATCAGGCCCTAGGGATTTATCGGCCTTCAATCCCATCAATTTCCCTAACACCATTTCCCTACAAATACTGATTTCTTTCAGTTCATCCCTTTCATCAGACCCTATGTTCCCCGGCATCTCTGGGAGGATATTTGTGCCCTCCTTTTGAAGACTGAACCAAAATATGTATTTAATTGGTCTGCCATTTCTTTGTTCCCCATTATAAATTCCCCTGATTCTGACTGCAAGGGACCTACGCTTGACTTCACCAATCTTTTTCTCTTCACATATCTATAAAAGCTTTTACAGTCAGTTTTTATGTTCCCTGAATGCTTACTCTCATACTCTATTTTCCCCTTCTTAATTAATCCCTTTGTCCTCCTTTGTTGAATCCTAAACTGCTCCCAATCCTCATGTTTACTGCTTTTTCTGGCCAATTTATATGTCCTCTCCTTGGATCTTATGCTATCCCTAATTTCCCTTGTTAGCCACAGTTGATTCACCTTGTTTGTTTTATTTTTATGCCAAACTGGGATAAACAATTTCTGCAGTTCGTCCATGCGGTCTTTGAATGTTTGCCATTGCCTATCCACCGTCAACCCTTTGAGTGACATTCCCCAATCAATCCTACCCAACTCGCGCCTCATACCATCGTAGTTTCCTTTATTTAAATTCAGGACCGTAGTGTCTGAGTCAACTCCTTCACTCTCCATCTTAATGAAGAATTCTATCATATTATGATCGCTCAGATCCAAGGGACCGCGTACAACAAGATTGCTAATTAATCCTTTCTCATTACATAATACCCAGTCTAAGATGGCCTGATCTCTAGTTGGTTCCTCGACATATTGGTCCAGGAAACCATCCCGTAAACACTCCAGGAATTCCTCCTCCACAGTATTGTTACTAATTTGGTTAGCCCAATCTATATGTAGATTAAAGTCACCCATGATAACTGCTGTGCCCTTATTGCACGCTTCTCTAATTTCCCTTTTAATGCCATCCCCAACTTTTGCATTACTGTTTGGATGTCTATATACCACTTCCACTAACTCCCTTGGTATTTCTCAGTTCTACCCATACAGATTCCACATCATCAGAGCTGATATCCTTCCTTACAATTGTGTTAATCCCCTCTTTAACCAGCAATGCTACCCAACCTCCCTTTCCTTTTTGCCTATCTTTCCTGAATATTGAATATCCCTGGATGTTGAGTTCCCAGCCTTGGCCACCCTGGAGCCATGTTTCTGTAATCCCAATCAAATCATATTCATTTACCTCTATTTGCGCAACTAATTCATCCACCTTATTACGAATGCTCCTCGCATTAAGACACAAAGCCTTCAGGCTTGTTTTTTTACCGCTGTTAGACCTTTTAGAATTATTATTTACTGTGGCCATGTTTGATTTAAACCATTGATTTCTCTGACTGCCACTTTTGTTTTTCTCCTTCCTATCTTTTGCTTTTATCCTTGTTTCCCTTTCCTCTGCCTCCCCGCTCAGGTTCCCAACCCCCTGCCGTTTTCATTTAAACCCTTCCCCAGAGCACTAGCAAACACTTACCCTAGGACATTGGTCCTAGCCCTGCCCAGGTCCGGTTTGTACTGGTCCCACCTCCCCCAGAACCGGTTATAATGTCCCAGGAATTTGAATCCCTCCCCCTTGCACCATTCCTCTAGCCTTGTATTCATCTGAAATATCCTTCTATTTCTACTCTGTCTAGCACGTGGCACTGGTAGCAATCCTGAGATTACTACCTTTGAGGTCCTATTTTTTAATTTACCTCCAAACTCCCTATATTCAGTTTTTAGGACCTCATCCCGTTTTTTACCTATATCGTTGGTACCTATATGCACCACGACAATTGGCTGTTCACCCTCCCCTTCCAAAATGTTCTGCAGCCGCTCTGAGACATCCTTGACCCTTGCACCAGGGAGGCAACACACCATCCTGGAGTCTCGTTTGCAGCTGCAGGTACGCCTATCTATTCCCCTTACAATAGAATCCCCTATTACTATAGCTCTACCCCTCTTTTCCCTCTTGCCCTGTGCAGCAGAACCACCCCTGGTGCCAGGAAGTTGGCTGCTGCTGCTTTCCCCTGATAAGCCATCCCCCTCAACAGTATTCAAAGTGGTATATCTGTTTGAGAGGGGGATGTCCACAGGGGACTCCTGCACTACCTGCCTGTGCCTACTACTCTGCCTGTTGGTCACCCATTCCCTTTCTGCCTGTGCAACCTTTACCTGCGGTGTGACCAACTGATTAAATGTGATATCCATGCATAAAGTAATAGCATTTATTGAAAATCACGTTTGGGAGAGGTAAAATGATTGGTGGTAATAAAGCATGGGAGTCAGTTCCTATGGTGATGGTTCAAATGTACACATGTGCAAATAAAGGCAGAACTTGCGGTAACACACTGGCCTCATTGCAGTAGGCCATCCTAGAGCTCTTTCAATGGGTGAGGTTAGGTGACAGAAAACACGGGCCGGAATTTTCCCGTTGCCGAGCGTGCGGGTTTGGGGCTGTGTCAGTAGTAAAAAAACCAGAAATTGTGAGCGAGTCGGGAACCCGCCATTATCCTGCTGCCTCATGCATTTAACTCGTGCAGCTTTGAAGGTGCGACACAGACCCGATCGGCAGAGGCGGGCGACCCCATTCAAGTCATTAACTGCTTGAGAGATCCTTAAGAGGATTTTTAATGCCAGCTTTTGACTTTTACTGCAGGAGCATGAGATTCACGCAGCTTGGGTACCTCGCCTGTGAAGGGGAGTTGGAAGCTCAGAGGCCATTGACAAGTCCATTCACTGAGAGCTGGGAAAAGCACATAAATACTCCAACATTACACCTCATTACTTGCCTCATGGAAAGGCTCTTGTTCACTCCATTTTGTCCACAGATTTAGGTGGCAGTAGTTTGCAGGTCATTTCTGAAACCTCGGAAGCCACTCTCACCACATTGCTACTCAGTATCATAACATTGAGGGATTGGCCCTCTGATCTCCACTTTATCTACCATCTACTACATCAGCAAGGATGCCGCTTATACTGTTTCACCTTGGTCCTCAGAATCCAAGATGAGCCCCACCACCAACAACACTGGCCACACCAGCAATAGCCACACCTGCAGCAGCAGCTGAATCCACAACAGCAGCCTTCTCCTCACTGACCTGATGCTCCACAGGAGAGGGGGGGCACCACAGGGCTGCAGAGCGCTGGAGGCGATACCCCCAACATGGTATAGAGGCAGAGGATCAGCTTCCTCAACATGACTGAGCAGCAGTGCGTCAGGAGGCTCAGGCTACGGCGCCAGGTTGTCGCAGACATTTGTAGCTTGCTGGAACAAGACCTGCTGCCCAGAGGTCCTGGTGGACACTGCTTACCAGTGACTGTCAAAGTCACCAGCACCCTCAACTTCTTCGCCTCAGGCTCCTTCCAGGGATCTGTAGCAGACATTTGCGGGATCTCGCAGTCGGCCGTGCGCATCACCCAGGTGACCGATGCCATGTTTCACAAGTCAGTCAATTATATCAAATTTGCCACTGATGAAGCCAATGTTACTGAGTGGGCGCTCGGCTTTGCAGTTCTGCCTGACTTCCCACAGGTGCAGGGCGTCATCCACTGCACACATGTGGCCATCAGGACACCCCATCATCACCCAGGAGTGTTTGTGAACTGCAAGGGCTTCCACTCCCTCAATGTGCAGTTCATCTGCAACCATAAAAAGATCATCATGCATGTGTGCGCCAAATTCCCTGGCAACTGTCACGACTCTTTCATGTTGCACTAGTCCACCTTCCCTCAGCTCTTCGCACCTCCAAACAGACTTACTGGCTGGTTACTTGGAGACAAGGGCTATCCACTGAAGATATGGCTCATGACACCCTTGAGGACACCAAATATTGAGGCCGAGGAGCATTATAAGGAGAGCCACATGTCCACCAGATGTGTCATAGAGCAAGCAATAAGCATGCTGAAGATGAGCTTCAGATGCCTTGACAGATCTGGAGGAGCCCTTCAGTACACACCTCCCAGGGTCTCCAGAATCATCATCATTTGCTGCGCACTGCGCAACAAAGCGCAGCTGCGAGGATTAGAGCTGCAGGAGGAGCAAGGCGCAGAGCTCACAGCCTCTTCGGTGGAGGAGGAGTAGGTGGAAGATGATGAGGAGCAGGAGGAGGAACCTGAGGTGGAGATGGCACCAGCAGTGGTGCACATTGCTGCCCAGGATGGCATCATCATGGCCAGATTTACTTAACTTGCTCCAATGCAGCCATACGGCTGCCACGTGCTGTACTAAGTTCCCCCTACTGCCCCCCCAACAACACCATAAAGCATCCTTACCATGACCAAGTCATTCCTCTCACCCAAACCCCTAGTGCTGCAGATTAAGTAATGTCTCACCATTTACTCCAAGTGACAAAGCCACTTCCAAGGTTTGAGGCAAAAATGGACAAGACCGGAAAGTGGTGCAAAGAAATACATTCATGTGTGTCATCAAAATAACTGAAACTTGGCACTAACATTTTTTGATACACCCACGTGCATCTACTTCTGTGTCTTCTTTCTTTTCCGAGTGCTTCTATATGAAGTGCAACCCCCGTGCCTTCAGCAGAGGTAGTTGCAGGCTGCTCACTTCCCTGCTGCGACTCGTTAGACACTTTTGCCGGACATCCTCTGGGTTTTGGAGCCTGTGATGGCCCTGCCAAAGTCTGCTCCTCCTGCAACTGTGCAGGGGCAGACTCGGCCATCGGGATCCGAGGAAGAATGTGGGGCTCTGTCTGAGGGGGAGGGAATGGGGGAGAAGCTTTGAGAAGAGCCCTCACTTCCAAGTCTCCTCTCAGCATCATCCCTCTCATGGGCCACCCGCACTTCCCTGCTAGCAAGGAGCTGGAGAGCACCTTGCTGCACAGCAGTGGGGTGATGAATGCCGAAGTCTACGTTTACATCCCTCCTAGAGATGAGGTCCATGAGTGCCTGCCATCTGTTGTTCACAGCAAGCATGCACTCCTTTGACTGGCGCATTAGCTGCTCCATGCAGGTGGCCATCCTTTCCATGGAAGAGCAGATCGTCACCATCGCCTGCGAGATGGTGGTGCGCATGTTGGAGATGGACTCCTCCATTCTCTGAACATTTGCAGAAATCGCAGCTGCAAAAGATGCCAGTTCCTCATGCAATTGTTGCTGCCCCTCCAAGACCACCCTCTTTCTCGATTGCCCCCCGAGGCTCAGCGTCTACAGGCAGCTCAGCAGAGCTTGGAGTACCCTGCGCCCTACGGTGAGAAGTCTCCACTGCTGTCCCTATCAACACCACCTGCTCTTGCTCACTTGTGAATTGTGAGACATCAGGTGACAACTCTATGGCACAAAGGACTCACCGAGGTGTGAGTATCTGCGTTGGTGCTGGGTGTGCTTGGGTCTGCTGACGGTGCACCCTCAGTGACTGGAGCTTCCTCTGAGGAGTCGACTTCCTCCTCTGGCTGGACAGTGGGGGGTGGGGGGGTGGGGGCAGTGGGGGGGGCGGTACTTGATGGACCTGTGGGAGAGTAAAGAGATGAATCAGAAATTTTATAATAAGAATGGGTAACGATACCATTATAAACATGATGACATTTCACTGGCTGCTGACATCAGTCATCGTATGAGTGACTGTTGTATGCCATGTGGCTGTATGAGTTTAATTCTGTCACCAGGTTGCTGGGATGTCCCCCTCTCTCCGTCTCCCACCGCCAGCAGCTCTGCAACTCCCGATATCTCCAGGGCCCCCTCCTCTGCTGGTGTTAGTTGGGTGAATATTGGAGGGCCGGCTCTGGTTCTCTCCCTCTCTCTGTTGTGGGCTCTTTTCTCCTACAAGAAGGGAAAGAAGAGAAGGTTGAGTGAGAGTGATGGAATGAGTGTAAGGAATGGATGGGTTACATCTGTAGAGGGTGACTATGAGGGAGTGGGGCGCCAATGCCAAATGGCCTCCTTGTGTGGTGTTACTTTCTATGATTGCATTAGGATGAGGGTGAGTGTCAGGGGTGGTTAGTCAGATGGGGATATACTTAGATAGAGAGAGAGGGATGGGTGGATGTGCAAGGTATGTTGGTGTGAGGAATGATGTGCAGGGGTAGGCTTGGGAAGGTAGAGTGATGGGGATGTGGTGACACGCACATCAGGATGCAGGTAAGTGAGGCATTGCACTCACCTTTCCTGACCTCATGAGATCATTGAATTGTTTCCTGCACTGGATCCAGGTCCTCCTGACCACAGCCCTGCTGCTGACCTCCTCAGCTATCTCCAGTCAGGCTCTTTTGGTGTCATTTGGCAACCTCCTGTGCCTATCTGCAGGGAATAGGGTCCTGCTGCATGCTTTCACTGCCTCCACCAGAGTATGCAGGAATGCGTCAGAAAATCGTGGTGCCTTTGATTAATTAAGAGGGGGAAAATAGAGTATGAGAGTAAGCTTGCAGAGAACATAAAAACTGACTGTAAAAGCTTTTATAGATATGTGACGAGAAAAAGATTGGTGAAGTCAAGCGTAGGTCCCTTGCGGTCAGAATCAGGGGAATTTATAATGGGGAACAAAGAAATGGCAGACCAATTAAATACATACTTTGGTTCTATCTTCACAAAGGAGGACACAAATAACCTCCCAGAGATGTCGGGGAACATAGGGACTAATGAGAGGGAGGAACTGAATTAAATCAGTATTTGTAGGGAAATGGTGTTAGGGAAATTGACGGGATTGAAGGCCGATAAATCCCCAGGGCCTGATAATCTACATCCTAGGGTACTTAAGGAAGTGGCCCTAGAAATAGTAGATGCATTGCTGGTCATCTTCCAAGATTCAATAGACTCTGGAACAGTTCCCATGGATTGGAGGGTAGCTAATGTTACCCCACTATTCAAAAAAGGTGGTAGAGAGAAAACGGGGAATTATAGATCGGTAAGCCTGACATCGGTAGTGGGGAAAATGCTAGAGTCCATTATAAAAGATGTAATAGCAGAGCACTTGGAAAACAGTGGCAGGATCGGACAAAGTCAACATGGATTTATAAAAGGTAAATCGTGCTTGACTAATCTACTGGAATTTTTTGAGGATGTAACTGGTAGAATAGATAAGGGAGAACCAGTGGATGTGGTGTATTTGGACTTTCAGAAGGCTTTCAATAAGGTCCTGCATAAGAGATTAGCATGTAAAGTTAAAGCACATGGGATTGGGGGCAAGGTACTGACTTGGATAGAGAACCGGTTGGCAGACAGGAAGCAAAGAGTTGGAATAAACGGGTCTTTTTCCGAGTGGCAGGCAGTGACTAGTGGGGTACCACAGAGATCGGTCCTAGGACCCCAGCTATTCACAATATTTATAAATGGTCTAGACGAGGGAACTAGATGTAATATCTCCAAGTTTGCAGATGACACAAAGCTGGGTGGGCGTGTGTGCTGTGAGGAGGATGCCGAGAAACTCCAGTATGATTTGCACAGGTTGGGTGATTGGGCAGAAGCATGGCATGTGCAGTATAATGTGGATAAATGCGAGTTTATCCACTTTGGTGGCAAAAACAAGAAGGCAGATTATTATTTGAACGGCAATAGATTGGGAGAAGGGGAAGTGCAACGAGACCTGGGTGTCCTTGTGCACCAGTCGCTGAAGGTAAGCATGCAGGTGCAGCAGGCAGTTAAGAAGGCAAATGGTATGTTGGCCTTCGTAGCGAGAGGGTCCGGGTACAGGAACAAGGATGTCTTGCTGCAGTTATACAGGGCCTTGGTGAGACCACACCTTGAGTATTGTGTGCAGTTTTGGTCACCTTATCTGAGGAAGGATGTTCTTGCCATGGAGGGAGTGCAGCGAAGATTCACCAGACTGTTACCTGGGATGGCAGGAATGATGTATGAGGAGAGATTGGGTCGATTGGGCTTATACTCGCTGGAGTTTAGAAGAATGAGAGGGGACCTCATTGAAACTTATAAAATTCTAACAGGACTAGACAGACTAGATGCAGGAAGGATGTTCCTGATGGCCGGGGAGTCCAGAACCAGGGGTCACAGTCTAAGGATAAGGGGTAAGCCATTTAGGACAGAGATGAGGAGGAATTTCTTCACCCAGAGAGTGGTGAACCTGTGGAATTCTCTATCACAGAAGGCAGTGGAGGCCAATTCATTAAATATATTCAAGAAGGAGTTAGATATATTTCTTAAGGCTAAAGGGATCAAGGGATATGGGGAGAAGGCAGGGACAGGGTACTGAATTTGGATGATCAGCCATGATCTCATTGAATGGTGGAGCAGGCGCGAGGGGTCAAAAGCCCTACTCCTGCTCCTATCTTTTATGTTTCTATGTTTCTATCCACCATTGATAGTTTAGAACAGTACCCAGCCCTTCATATTTCAGCTTCCACACTCCTCTAGCAACGTTCAAACAGGTTGTGTGCAAGGCTGCTTTAAATATTGGTGCTGGAAACAAGTTATCAATGGCGTCATCAGACCCGCTCCATTTAATTGGGCCGGGAAAGGCGCAGGACTGATTTAATTGGGCCATCAAATTAAAGTCACCCTGACGAACACGCTAAGCAGAACATCGCATTCCTGACCCGCTATGCGGCCGCACGCACCCGACCCGACTCCACGGTAAAAATTCCGGCCACAGCAGTTGTTAGGTTTGCGAATTAGCCGTAAGTGGATTGCATAGCCAACATGAACCTCATCAAACACCCTCCCATGAGGCAATTCAGCACTAGGTAGGCTAATGCCTGCCAACATGACAAGCAAAGGAATAGCTGTCTTTTTGGAGTGTTGGTTGACTTTTCGGTGAAGTGCATCCGGATGCCCCTCCCTATATGACCTACATTTGTAGATTCCAGCTTCTCAAGCTGAAGTCAAGAGAAAGGATCCAAACTTTCTATACTTTCTGATCTAAAATCTGGCAGGTGCTTACTCATAAATTATGCATATAAATTTACAAACATTCATAGCCTTTGAACCAGCCCGTCTTCCTGGTGTTGCAGCTGATCAGTGTGAAGAGATCCTATCATTATAAAAAGTATAAACTCAAGATCAACTACAAACAACTACCTGATTCTCAGACATTCTCCAAGAACTTGTGGAAGATAGTCAAATCTGTTTCAACATTAGATTCTTCCTTGAGAATAGAGTTTTATCCCGCACTGCTAGATATTACAAAATGCTTGAGCAACTATTTGCCTTAAAGTCACCTGAAATCCAAGGTCAGATACCAATACATCATTGACTGATGATAGAACTGACTCTAGATTCCTTAGTGTAAAAGGGACATCAGCAACTTTTTCTTCTCAGTGCACTTTCTCTTCCTGTTCTTTATTCTTCAGTGAATGAACACAATTTTTTTCAATTTTCCTGTCTCCTTCTCCCGAAGGCATTGAATCTTGCTTGGTGTATAATTCCACAGATACCTTCCAGTACCTTGCTGACGTGGCCATTCTTCATGTGCGAGCCTAGACAGTGTGTATTCAACCTTGCAAAGCTTCATAGCTGAGCCTAATATTGTCCTCATGCAGCCTCCACAAATTCACACTTCCTCGCATCAGTAACTGGATAGCAATCGGGGTCGCTGGCTGATTTTTCCCTTGCTAGCCTATGTGCGTTGAGTCGAATAAAACTCCTGGCTGCTGCCCTGACTGCGATCAGCTAACTTAGCACAGACCAGAAATCAAACCTGGGATCTTTTGGTCTCTGCAGCTTAGTGTTACATCAGCTAATGCTTTTACCCACTAACAGATTCCTTCTTAGATCATCGTAGAAACAGGCACTTTTAACATAGCTGTTAAATCACGCAGAAAGTTGATGGAACAGGTCGCACAGACCACAAAAGAAATGTTTTAAATAATTAACTTACTCCCCATCAACTAAGGCCAGAAAATTTCTTTGGGCATCCAGTTGCCAATATTAAGACATGCATGCACAAAGTGGGCAAATGTGTCACACAGTCCAGGGCCTGAGGCTATGAAATTGTTAATCATTTACTATTGATTTCATTTGAAAAATGGCAAATCTGTATACAAACTGTTCCTAAAGTTCAAAGTCTGTCTAATTATTTATTAGGCTCTGCTCTCCAAATGGAGATTATCATTTTTTTGTAAGGGAGAATTGTATCTAAATGGTCCGGATTGGACAAAAAATTGTAAAGATGTCTAAATTGGGGCAATGTGGATTGATTCAAAATAACAACAGAAAATGCTGGAAGCACTCAGCAGGCCAGGCAGCATCTGTGGAGAGAGAAACAGAGTTAACGTTTCAGGTCTGGGACCCTTCATCAGAACTGGAAAAGGTTAGAGGTGTAACAGATATTAAGCAGGTGCAGAGGTAGGGAACGGAGGGGGGGAGGGGAGGAAGGAACTGATGGAATATTCTGTGCTAGGGTAGGAGAGATTAAATGTTGCAAATGGGGATGGCAGAATCATAAACAGCCTGAACAATGGGGGCAGGGGTTATAGTCTAAAATTGTTGAACTCAATGCTGAGTCCAGAAGGCTGTAAAGTGCCTAATCGAAAGATGAGGCGCTGTTCCTCGAGCTTACATTGAGCTTCATTGGAAAAGTGTAAGAGGCCGAGGACAGAGAGATCAGAGTAGGAGTGGAGCGGAGAATTAAAGTGACAGGCGACCGGAAGCTCGGTGTCACCCTTACAGACTGAATGGAGGTGTTCCACAAAGCGGTCGCCCAATCTGCGTTTGGTCTCCCCAATGTAGAGGAGACCGCATCGTGAGCAGTGAATACAGTATACTAAGTTACAAGAAGTACAAGTAAATTGCTGTTTCACCTGGAACGGGTGTTTGGGGCCCTGGACAGTAGGAAGGGAGGAGGTAAAGGGGCAGGTGTTGTATCTCCTGCGCTTGCACGGGAAGGTGCCGGGCGAAGGGGAAGGGCTGTTGGGGGTGAATGAGGTGTGGATCAGGGTGTCGCGGCAGGAGTGGTCCCTTCGGAAAGCTGAAAGGGGAGGTGAGGGGAAGATGCGTTTGGTGGTGGGATCACGTTGGAGGTGGCAGAAATGGCGGAGGATGATCTGTTGAATATGGAGGCTGGTGGGGTAAAAGGTGAGGACAAGGGGAACTCTATCGTGGTTCTGGGAGGGAGGGGAAGGGGTGAGAGCAGAAGTGCGGCAAATGGAACAGACACGGTCAAGGGCCGTATCAACCATGGTAGAAGGGAATCCTCGGTTGAGGAAAAAGGAAGACATATCGGAAGCACTGGTATGGAAGGTGGCATCGTCAGAACAGATGCGGCGGAGACGGAGAAACTGGGAGAATGGAATAGAGTCCTTACAGGAAGCGGGGTGGGAGGAAGTGTAGGCCAGGTAGCTGTGGGAGTCAGTGAGCTTGTAGTGGATGTTTGTCGATAGCCTATCGCCAGAAATGGAGACAGGGAAGTCAAGGAAGGGAAGGGAAGAGTCGGAGATGGACCATGTGAAGGTGAGGGAAGGGTGGAAATTGGAAGTAAAGTGAATGAATTTTTTTCGAGAGCAGAAAACGGCACCAATACAGTCATCGATGTACCAGAAAAAGAGGTGAGGGAGGGGACCTGAGTAGGACTAGAACAAAGAATGTTCCAAATATCCCATGAAAAGGCAGGCATAGCTAGGGCCCATGCGGGTTCCCATAGCAACACCTTTAATTTGAAGGAAGTGAGTGGAGTCAAAGGAGAAGTTGTTCCATATGAGAACAAGTTCAGCCAGGCAGAGGAGGGTGGTGGTGGATGGGGACTGGTCGGGCCTCTGTCCAAGGAAGAAGCGTTGTGCCCTCAGGCCGTCCTGGTGGGGGATGGAGGTGTAGAGGGATTGGATGTCCATGGTGAAAAGGAGGCGGTTGGGGCCAGGAAACTGGAAACTGTTAAAGTGGCAGAGGGCATCGGAAGAGTTGCGAATATCGGTGGGAAGAGACTGGACAAGGGGAGCAAAAATAGAGTCGAGATAGGAACAGGCTGAAACGATGGGTCTACCAGGGCAGTCCTGTTTGTGGATCTTGGGAAGGAGGTAGATGCCATTGTTTCCAAGACTGTCACTGACCTCATCTCCTCTGGAGATCTTCCCTCCATGGCCGCCAACCTCATAGACCCCCAACCCCACACAGCCCACTTCTACCTCCTTCCCAAGATCCACAAACAGGACTGCCCTGGTAGACCCATCTTTTCAGCCTGTTCTTGCCCCACGGAACTTATCTCTTTCTATCTCAACTCTTTTTTCTCCCCTTGTCCAGTGTCTTCCCACCTATATTCACGACTCTTCCAATGCCCTCCACCACTACCCTCCTCCCCTAGCTGAACTTGTTCTCACATTGAACAACTTCTCCTTTGACTCCACTCACTTCCTTCAAATTAAAGGTGTTGCTATGGGAACCCGCATGGGCCCCGCCGAGGCACTAAAGCATGGTGGAGAAGCACTACTGGCGCGAATTCATGAACTCATTTCTCTTATCTGGAAGGAGGAGAGCATGCCAGGGTATCTCAGAGATGCCGTAATTGTGACCATCTTCAAGAAAGGTGACAAATCCGATTGCGGTAATTACAGAGGAGTTTCCCTGCTATCTGCCACAGGGAAAGTCATCACAAGAATCCTCCTCAATCGCCTTCTCCCAGTGGCCGAAGAGCTCCTCCCAGAGTCGCAATGCGGATTCCGCCCACTAAAAGGCACAATGGACATGATCTTCACCGCACATCAATTACAACAGAAATGCAGGGAACAGCACCAATCGCTGTACATGGCCTTCTTTGATCTCACAAAGGCCTTCGACACTGTCAACTGTGAGGGATTATGGAGTGTCCTCCTCAAATTCGGCTGCCCTCAAAAGTTTGTCACTATCCTCCGCCTGCTTCACGATGACATGCAAGCCGTGATCCTGACCAACGGTTCCACCACAGACCCAATTCACGTACGAACCGGGGTCAAGCAAGGCTGTGTAATCGCACCAACGCTCTTCTCAATCTTCCTTGCTGCAATGCTCCATCTCACCCTCAGTAAGCTCCCCACTGGAGTGGAGCTAATTTACAGAACAAACGGGAAACTGTTCAACCTCCGTCGCCTCCAGATCCAAGGTCGTCCCATCCTCTGTCGTCGAATTACAATATGCAGATGATGCTTGTGTCTGCGCTCACTCGGAGGCCGAACTCCAAACCATCGTAAACACCTTCACCGAAGCATACGAGAGCATGGGCCTTACACTAAACATCCGTAAGACGTGGCTAAGTAAAGAAATTAAGGATAGTATTCGACTAAAAACAAGGGCATATAACATAGCCAAATCTAGTGGGAGGATAGAGGATTGGGAAAACTTTAAAAGACAGCAAAAAATAACAAAAAGATTGATTAAGAAAGGGAAGATAGATTATGAAAGTAAATTAGCAAAAAATGTAAAAACAGATAGTAAGAGTTTTTATAGTTATATAAAAAGAAAAAGGGTGGCTAAAGTAAATGTTGGTCCCTTAGAGGATGAGACCGGGAAATTAATGGTGGGAAATATGGAGATGGCAAAAACACTGAATGAATATTTTGTATCAGTCTTTACAGTAGAAGACACTAAGAATATCCCAACACGGGACAAACAGGGGGCTATAGGGGGGAGGAGCTAAACATGATCAAAATCACTAAGGAAGTGGTAAAATAATGGGACTCAAGGCGGATAAATCACCTGGACCTGATGGCTTACATCCTAGGGTCTTGAGGGAAGTGGCGGTAGGGATTGTGGATGCATTGGTAATAATTTTCCAAAACTCCCTGGACTCAGCAAAGGTCCCGGCAGACTGGAAAACTGCTAATGTAACGCCCTTATTTAAAAAGGGCAGTAGACAGAAGGCTGGAAATTATAGACCGGTTAGCCTAACATCTGTGGTAGGTAAAATATTGGAGTCCATTATTAAGGAGACAGTAACAGGACATTTGGATAATCATAATTTAATAGGACAAAGTCAGCATGGTTTTATGAAGGGGAAGTCATGTTTGACAAATTTGCTGGAGTTCTTTGAGGAAGTAACATATAGGGTGGATAAAGGGGAACCACTGAACGTAGTGTATTTAGACTTCCAAAAGGCATTTGACAAGGTGCCACACAAAAGATTATTGCTTAAGATAAAAAATCACGGGATTGGGGGTAATATTCTGGCATGGATAGAGGATTGGCTATCTAACAGAAGGCAGAGAGTTGGGATAAATGGTTCATTCTCGGACTGGCAATCAGTAACTAGTGGTGTTCCACAGGGGTCAGTGCTGGGTCCCCAACTCTTTACAATCTATATTAATGATTTGGAGGAGGGGACCGAGTGTAACATATCAAAGTTTGCAGATGATACTAAGATGGGAGGGAAAGTAGTGAGTGAGGAGGACATAAAAAACCTGCAAGGGGACATAGACAGGCTAAGTAAGTGGGCAGAGATTTGGCAGATGGAATACAATACTGGAAAGTGTGAGGTTATGCACTTTGGCAGGAAAAATCGTAGAGCAAGTTATTATCTTAATGGCAAGAAACTGGAAAGTACTGAAGTACAAAGGGATCTGGGGGTCCTGGTGCACGAAACTCAAAAGGTTAGTATGCAGGTGCAGCAAGTGATTAAGAAGGCCAATGGAATGTTGGCTTTCATTGCTAGGGGGATAGAATATAAAAATAGGGAGGTATTGCTTCAGTTGGACAAGGTATTGGTGAGACCGTACCTGGAATACTGCATACAGTTCTGGTGTCCATACTTAAGAAAAGACATACTTGCTCTCGAGTCAGTACAAAGAAGGTTCACTCGGTTAATCCCGGGGATGAGGGGATGGACATATGAGGAGAGGTTGAGTAGATTGGGACTCTACTCATTGGAGTTCAGAAGAATGAGAG
Source organism: Somniosus microcephalus (assembly GCF_052327205.1). Taxonomy (NCBI): domain Eukaryota; kingdom Metazoa; phylum Chordata; class Chondrichthyes; order Squaliformes; family Somniosidae; genus Somniosus; species Somniosus microcephalus. The sequence goes on along the minus strand of NC_140993.1, from coordinate 93,493,154 downwards.
GCGATCTTATTGAAACATATAAGATTGTGAAGGGGTTGGATCGGGTGGATGCGGGGAGGATGTTCCCGATGATGGGTGAAACTAGAACTAGGGGGCATAGTCTTAGAATAAGGGGCTGCTCTTTCAAAACTGAGATGAGGAGGAACTACTTCACTCAGAGGGTGGTAGGTCCATGGAATATGCTGCCCCAAAAAGCTGTAGAAGCTACATCATTACATAAATTTAAAACAGAAATAGACAGTTTCCTAGAAGTAAAGGGAATAAAGGGTTATGGGGAGCAGGCAGGAATTTGGACATGAGTCTAGGTTCGGATCGGTCATGGCCCTGTGGGTAGCGGAGCGGGCCCAGGGGCCGTGTAGCCTGATCCTGCTCCTATTTCATGTGTCTAATTCTGTTAGATTCAGGGGATGGTTCTGTGATAGTAGATTGGCGGTTAGGATCAGATCAGCCATGATCTTATTGAATGGCGGAGCAGGCTCGAGGGGCCGATTGGCCTACTCCTGCTCCTATTTCTTATGCTCTTATGTTCTTATGTCCTCTACCAACCTGCCCCCACCACATAGTGCTGCCCCCCGATTATCAAAATCCACGACAAGGCCTTGGACAACATGGACCACTTTCCATACCTCGGGAGCCTACTGTCAACAAGGGCAGACGTCGACGATGAAGTCCAACACCGCCTTCAGTGTGCCAGTGCAGCCTTCGGTCGCCTGAGGAAGAGAGTCTTTGAAGACCAGGACCTCAAACCCGGCACTAAGCTCATGGTCTACAGGGCAGCAGTGGTACCTGCCCTGCTTTATGCCTCAGAGACATGGACCATGTACAGCAGGCACCTCAAAGCACTGGAGAGGTACCACCAATACTGCCTCCGCAAGATCCTGCAAATGCATTGGCAGGATAGGTGCACCAACGTCAGTGTTCTTGCTCAGGCCAACATCCCCAGCATCGAAGCTCTGACCACGCTCAATCAGCTCCGATGGACAGGTCACATTGTCCGCATGCCCGATACGAGACTCCCAAAACAAGCGCTCTACTCGTAGCTCCGGCATGGCAAGAGAGCCCCAGGTGGGCAGAGGAAATGCTTCAAGGACACCCTCAAAGCCTCCTTGAAAAAGTGTAACATCCACACCGACACCTGGGAATCCCTGGCCCAAGACCGCACAAAGTGATGGAGAAGCACCCGGGAAGGCGCCGAACACCTCGAGTCTCTTCGCCGGGAGCAAGCGGAAGCCAAGCGCAAGCAGCGCAAGGAGCGCACGTCAAACCAAGCACCCCACCCACCCGCCCCTTCAACCACCGTCTGCCCCACCTGTGACAGAGACTGTAGTTGCCGCATTGAACTCATCAGTCACCTGCGAGCTCATTTTTAATGTGGAAGCAAGTCATCCTCGGTTCCGAGGGACTGCCTAAGAAGTATGCCTGCCTTTTCATAGGATATGTGGAACATTCTTTATTCCAGTCCTACTCAGGTCCCCCCCCTCACCTCTTTTTCCGGTACATCGATGACTGTATCGGTGCCGTTTTCTGCTCTCGAAAAAAATTCATTCACTTTACTTCCAATTTCCACCCTTGCCTCACCTTCACATGGTCCATTTCCGACTCTTCCCTTCCCTTCCTTGAATTCTCTGTCTCCATTTCTGGCGATAGGCTATCGACAAACGTCCACTACAAGCTCACTGACTCCCACAGCTACCTGGCCTATACTTCCTCCCACCCCGCTTCCTGTAATGACTCTATTCCATTCTCCCAGTTTCTCCGTCTCCGCCGCATCTGTTCTGACGATGCCACCTTCCATACCAGTGCTTCCGATATGTCTTCCTTTTTCCTCAACCGAGGATTCCCCTCTACCGTGGTTGACATGGCCCTTGACCGTGTCTGTTCCATTTCCCGCACTTCTGCTCTCACCCCTTCCCCTCCCTCCCAGAACCACGATAGGGTTCCCCTTGTCCTCACCTTTTACTCCACCAGCCTCCACATTCAACGGATCATCCTCTGCCATTTCCGCCACATCCAACATGATCCCACCACCAAATGCATCTTCCCCTTACCTCCCCTTTCAGCTTTCCGAAGGGACCGCACCCACCGCGACACCCTGGTCCACTCCTCAATCACCCCCAACAGCCCTTCCCCTTTGCCCGGCACCTTCCTGTGTAAGCACAGGAGATGCAACATCTGCCCTTTTACCTCCTCCCTTCCCACTGTCCAGGGCCCCAAACACCCCTTCCAGGTGAAACAGCGATTTACTTGTACTTCTTGCAATCTAGTATACTGTAGTCACTGCTCACGATGCAGTCTCCTCTACATTGGGGAGACCAAACGCAGATTGGGCGACCGTTTTGCGGAACACCTCCGTTCAGTCCATAAGGGTGCCCCCGAGCTTCCGGTCGCCTGTCACTTTAATTCACCGCTCCACTTCCACGCTGCTCTCTCTGTCCTCGCCATCTTACATTGTTCCAATGAAGCTCAACGCAATCTCGAGGAACAGCACCTCATCTTTCGATCAGGTACTTTTCAGCCTTCTGGACTCAACATTGAGTTCAACAATTTCAGACTATAACCCCTGCCCCCATTTTCAGGCTGTTTATGATTCTGCAATCCCCATTTGCAACATTTAATCTCTCCTGCCTCCTACCCTAGCACAGAATGTTCCTTCAATTCCTTCCTCCCCTCCGCCCTCCCACCTCCTTTCCCTACCTCTGCACCTGCTTAAAATCTGTTGCACCTCTAACCTTTTGCAGTTCTGATGAAGGGTCCCAGACCTGAAACGTTAACTCTTTTCTCTCTCCACGGATGTTGCCTGGCCTGCTGAGTGCTTCCAGCATTTCCTGTTTTTATTTCAGATTTCCAGCATCCGCAGTATTTTGCTATTGGATTGATTAAAATTTTGTTCTAGGCTCACTCTTTAACACAAATATAGCATAAAGTAATTTTCCTGGTGCTACTGATTCTGAAGAGGCAGCATGTCAGATAAAAGAAAAAATATTTCAAGCTTTACATGCTTACGAGCCAAGGTGGTTTGAGATCTGCTGTCATAGCTCAAACTGAAATCTGCTGTGTTGCTGGTCCTGAAATTTGAAGTGATAGATCCTGACATAAAACTCCACACATTTGTACATTTTCAGTTTGTGTTGCCAAATTAAACAAAATCAGCGTGTTAATTCACCCTTTGAAAAAATGTTAATCTCCATGTGTGGTTGGAATAAGTGATACATTTGTCCACTTTCTGCATGCATGGCCAATTGGATGCCAATAAGAGGTTTTCTGTAAGTATTAATGGTCTTTGAGAAGAGAAGAGAATGGTCTTTAGTTTGTTTCAAAATGAGGAGTTTTTGAAGAAAAAGAGCAGAGCCTAATAAACAATTAGACAGATGTTGAGCTTTAGGAACAGTTTGTATACAGATCTGCCATTTCTCAAATGAAATCAATAGTAAATGTTTAACAAGTTCATAGCCTCAGGCACTGGATAATTTGATTGTGATGCTGACCCTGTTTTGATCAGCATTGATCACTCTTGAATTGCTAAGATGTAAATGATAGCTGATGCACAATACAGTTAAAAGTATGTTTGCTTGCAGTCATAGTATATGTGTATGTACATAAGCCTTACCAAAAATGGATTTAATCTATGCTTGCAGTGGACGAATAATAAATTATCCAGAATAAGCTAAGTAGGTAAGATTGATTATGACTTTTTGAGAATGTAATTAATGGGCTAAAAGCATTTTTTAAACTTATTTAGTAATTTATTTTCAGTCATAGTGCAAGGAAGTTGTTGAATGTCAGATTATTACAAATGCAACTCATTTGGTCTGCAAGGTGCTATCTTCCTGCATCGCCCTTTCCACAATATAGGCATTTTTTCAAGAACTGGGGACTTTGCTTACAAAAACCAAGAAAAGGTTCTAATGGTTAGCTCAGTATGTTATCAACTGTCAGTGCTCCAAACATTTGGAATAACAAGGTAAGATGATGGACAGAACTTTAAAAGGATTTGGAACCCTGTTATTTCCCTTCTGCTCTGAGTACATTACTGGATATATGTTGGAAATAGACAGATGCATTTGATAGTTCTTTTCTTACACTATATGATCTCCTGTCAGTTTGGGGTTTGCAGATTCTGTACTGATGCAAGTACAGCTTTTCATTGGCATGTTTCTAAAGCAAGTTGCAATCTCCGATCTGTTTTAACACAGAAAGCAGAAATCAAAAGGACTTTCAGAAGGCTTTCGATAAGGTCCCGCATAAGAGACTAGCGTGCAAAGTTAAAGCACATGGGATTGGGGGTAAGGTACTGACTTGGATAGAAAACTGGTTGGCAGACAGGAAGCAAAGAGTTGGAATAAAAAGGTCTTTTTCCGAGTGGAAGGCAGTGACTAGTGGGGTACCGCAGGGATCGGTGCTAGGACCCCAGTTATTCACAGTGGCCCAGAAATTTGGGTTGGGGGCTTCCCACGGGTGCAAACCCCCGACCTGCACTTACCTTGTGTGCTGGCCGTTGAGCTGTGGGCCCGCGTGGAATTGCGATCCTGGGCCTCCTCCAACTGCCGGTGCACAGTGCTTGCGTATCCCAGGGGTGCAGTTAGTTCGATGCGTCCCCTGGGATCACGTGGGCCATGGAGAGCCAATGGTAGCAGGGAATGCTTCATTCATAAGTTTGACAGGAAGACCTGTCAAACCTAGAAATACTACAAGCCCCAAAACATCACTAAATCTTCAAATAAATTTTTTAAAAACCATCACATTTTAAAAATTAACTATAAATTACATGAAATAACTATTTTAAACAATAATTTAAATTTTTGAAAAAATTAATTACATTTTCTAACGGGGCTAAAAATAAACTTACCTTTCTTTAAAGTATTTAAAAATAATAAACCTGTGGAAAAAATGTTTCAATTTTAATTAATTCACCACTTACCTTGCAAAAAGCAGGCCTTGTGACTGCTTTTTACATGTCCAACTTCTGGAGACTTACCTTCCCGGGAAAACCTGCAAAAAAACAGTAAGTTCGATGCGCACGCGCAGCCTCTCTTGTGCACGCGTTTGACTTCTGAACCCCTTCTTTCAGGGGAACGGAAGTGCCGGTTTCCCGCGCATGCACAGTGCATGCAGGAAACCGGCACTTCCATTGGGCCTACGGGCGAGTACCCCGTGCGTACTCACCCGTGGAGACCCGAATTTCTGGGCCTTGAGTATTGTGTGCAGTTTTGGTCGCCTTATCTGAGGAAGGGTGTTCTTGCCATGGAGGGAGTGCAGCGAAGATTCACCAGACTGATACCTGGGATAGCAGGAATGACGTATGAAGAGAGAGTGGGTCGATTAGGCTTATATTCGCTAGAGTTTAGAAGAATGAGAGGGGATCTCATTGAAACTTATAAAATTCTAACAGGACTAGACAGACTAGATGCAGGAAGGCTGTTCCCGATGGCGGGGGAGTCCAGAACCAGGGGTCACAGTCTAAGGATAAGGAGTAAGCCATTTAGGACTGAGATGAGGAATTTCTTCACCCAGAGAGTGGTGAACCTGTGGAATTCTCTACCACAGAAGACAGTTGAGGCCAATTCATTAAATATATTCAAGAAGGAGTTAGATATATTTCTTAAGGCTAAGGGAATCAAGGGATATGGGGAGAAAGCAGGGACAGGTTACTGAATTTGGATGATCAGCCATGATCGCATTGAATGGTGGAGCAGGCTCGAGGGGCTGAATGGCCTACTCCTGCTCCTATCTTCTATGTTTCTATAAGAAACAAAGACAGGTGTACATTTCTGGTAAAGCTTTTTCGTGTACCTGCAGAGATTTGGGGAGAAACATTCAAATTTTCTAGACTTAAGTTTTCAATTTCACAGCTTGTAAATTTCAGTATTTCCCCATTATACCATTAAAATACTCTTCTGTACACCACCAGGATCTCACCATTCCCCTAGCCTACCATCACTATCAGAGAAAAGTGGACAGACACTTTTCACTCGTTGACCACAGAAATCAGATTCTTCCGTGCTAAAATCCGAGGGGATAAACAATGTCTGCTCATTAGTGATGGGGAGGAGATTGTTTTTCCTTGGGATTTTAGGGATGATTTAATATAATTTAATATATGTTCTGGGACCAAAGGTTTCAGCAATGCCTTTCAGACAGTGCACCCTCAATTTTCCAATAAGCTGCCTAACTCTGTGTGAAGCCCCATTGCATTCATCACTGAACAACCAGGAATCTGTCCTGAACTTACCATCGGGAATGAGAACCCATAACATTCCACCCACATACTACACTGAGCTATTAGGTAAATAAAAATGATAAAAGAACACCCTTTTCCTGCCGTGGTACCACTGAGACGAGACTTATTTACCCACTATGTGCAAAATATCAATGGCAGGATTCGTCAAGTTGCTCTGTGTAACCACACATACTGTCCTATATATGTAGGCCAGCATTTGTTTAAATAGAGAGCCAAACCAAAATAATTTCAATTCGGCAAAATTGGCATATTAACCTGAAATAGCCTGCTCACTGTTCAGCCTTGCAGGTCAGTAGCACAGGGTTGATGCTCTGCTAATTTGATATTTTTGTCAAAAGCATTTTGAAACTTTCAGTTTCATGAACATGTATATTGGTTAATATTCTCATGCTACCTGTCTGTTGGGTTAATATTCACAAACATTGCGTTGCTGCACCTTCATTTGGATAGTTATTATTCACACAAGCATCTCTACACTATTGTTTAAATAGTTAATATTCACACGCACGGCACCTCTATACATAATTTAAATATAATGAATAATATTCACACATTACATCTGCATACATACTGCTACACATCAGTTTGGTTTATAGTCATGAATTTTTGCATGCTAGACCTTCATTTTGAACCCTGAATATAAATATTCAGCAAAATCTCAGCCACAGTTTCTGTAATGCAATATGTCTGAATATAACATAAATCCAAAGGCTCCAGAAACTGCAAACAATTTGCTAAACATTTGCTGAGGAGACCAAGCATATTAATCTGCAAAAGCTCCATGAATAGAGTCCTTTGTATCATACTTATACCGAAGTCCAAATGTCAGAAGATTTCCAATGTTGCATCTGTTTGATGTCAGGTTTAATTGATCTGTGTGCTTGCAAAGCTTAGTAGGTGGGCGGAAAACCTTAAGCAACCTATGTGTGCATGTTTTATAGTGGATGATACACTTCTTTTTGAAAACTTTCTCCCTTACTTTCAGTTTTATATTCAGGACAGTTATTACCAGAGGCAGAAAAAAATGCCTGAAGGCAGCAAAGCCTCAAGTTGACAACAAAATTGAAGCAGCATATTAAATGTGAATTTTAGTCAGGAAGCTACATAGAACTCAGAGCTTAACATTTTAACGGGTGCACTGAGTTCACTTCACCCAACTTGTTTTTTCATCCTTTTTTATATACATGTATATGAGTGAACAGAAGATTATGTGCCATTTGTCATTTACATAATCTCAAATTCAATGGTGCTGCTGTCTAACCAGATGAAGACCAGCAGTGGAGCATCATCATGGAACTTCTTGATGCATAAAATAGGGCTTTGACTCTCCCATCCATATTCCAACTGCTGCAGTTAGCTATATATTACTTTTCTAACATAAACCTATTTTATTCTTTTAAAATATACTGTTCAATTGTATTTCTATCCTCTATGGACACAAGGAGTTGTTTTCGGTATTTCCCTCACCAGGTATTCTAGCAGTACCTTGCAATTTCTCTGCCTAACATCTCTGGAATATTTTCTGTCCAACCACCTTGAGCATTAGAAGCCTCAGCAATCCTCACTCACTATACATTTATACAGTCAGAAGTCAATCACCCATATACACGGGTGCCTGGAATTTCCATTGGGGGTCTTCTGATCTGCCGCAACTTGGGTGGAAACTGGAGAACAGGCATGGATTTCCATTCACACCGCTCCTTAAGGGTTAAAAGTCAAATAATGTTAGATGCAAAAGCAATAGCTGATATTTTATACTGGTGTTCTGAATCTGTGTGCAGTTACATTCTCTGCCAAAGTTACATTGGGAGATCAGCGAACCCCTGTGGAATTTCTACCCCGGGAAGCCACATCCAAGTGTAATCTTCAGGTGAAGCGGGTAAAGAGGATGGGGGACAATTTGTCAGGATGCTCAGACAGTGGCCGAGGCAGTGAAGGGTTTGGGAGGTTAAGATCACACCAGCCACTTTGAGGTCAGACAATTTTGTATGTCAGGAATCGGCCAAAACTGACTGCAAATAATTTACTCTTAACTATTAAATTGCTGATCGTGATCACATTGCTATTTTCAGATGGATGCAAATGGCAGCACAGCATTGGAGGATATCGTCGTAGCTGTGTCCTACCAAGTCGGGCAAATTTGGACTTCGAACCATCCCACTCCCCCCCTCAATCCTTCGACCTACCTCCCCCGACTCAAAAAATCCAATCCCTATTTTAAATTCATACATTGTTCTTATTTTTATATATTTCATTTATAATTCCTGTGTCCAGTTTATAACTTGACAAGCCCTCCTGCCAATGTGCTGCTGCACCTTGTAACTTGGAGATGATGATGTTTGCATGACATTATTGCTTTTGTCCATCTCCATGGTTGAGGTGCTGTTGAAATAACTAAAGAGTGAATCTCCACCCAGGAAATGCAATAAATAAAGAGCAGGCCTCCATCAGAAAATGTCTTCTTTGCCTCCATTACAGCCTTTTCTAGCCTTATATAGTTGACACCACTGAAGGCTTCGAAACGTAGCTACTTCACACTGACACTGAGTGGCCAGAGCCTGCAACTGCACACAGATTCAGAACACCAGTATAAAATATCAGCTATTGCTTTTGCATCTAACATTATTTGACTTTTAACATTGAACCTACCTTTCATGGATTGGGAGCAGTTTAGGAGTCAACAAAGGAGGACAAAGGGATTAATTAAGAAAGGGAAAATAGAATATGAGAGTAAGCTAGCAGGGAACTAAAAACTGACTGTAAAAGCTTTTATAGATATGTGAAGAGAAAAAGATTGGTGAAGTCAAGCGTTGGTCCCTTACAGTCAGAATCAGGGGAATTTATAATGGGAAACAAGGAAATGGCAGACCAACTAAATACATACTTTGGTTCTGTCTTCACAAAGGAGGACACAAATAACCTCCCAGAGATGCCGGGGAACATAGGGTCTGATGAAAGGGAGGAACTGAAAGAAATCAGTATTTGTAGGGAAATGATGTTAGGAAAATTGATGGGACTGAAGGCCGATAAATCCCCAGGGCCTGATGGTCTACATCCCAGGGTACTTAAGGAGGTAGCCCCAGAGATAGTAGATGCATTGCTGGTCATCTTCCAGAACTCGATAGACTCTGGAACGGTACCCATGGATTGGAGGGTAGCTAATGTTACCCCACTATTCAAAAAAGGTGGTAGAGAAAAAGCGGGGAATTATAGGCCGGTAAGCCTGACATCGGTACTGGGGAAAATGCTAGAGTCTATTATAAAAGATGTAATAGCAGAGCACTTGGAAAGCAGTGACAGGATCGGACAAAGTCAACATGGATTTACAAAAGGTAAATCATGCTTGACTAATCTACTGGAATTTTTTGAGGATGTAACTGGTAAAATAGATAAAGGAGAACCAGTGGATGTGGTGTATTTGGACTTTCAGAAGGCTTTCGATAAGGTCCCACATAAGAGATTAGCATGCAAAATTAAGGCACATGGGATTGGGGGCAAGGTATTGACTTGGATAGAGAACTGGTTGGCGGACAGAAAGCAAAGATTTGGAATAAACGGGTCATTTTCCGAGTGGCAGGCAGTGACTAGTGGGGTACCGCAAGGATCGGTCCTAGGACCCCAGCTGTTCACAATGGGCCAGAAATTCCAGGCCAGAAGCGTGAGTACGGTCGGGTTACTCACGCATCTGGCCGTTGGCAATGCCGGCGTTCAGCAGGAACAGCGCATGCGGGGAACGCCGGCATTTCCAGACCCGAGGTCTATTCACAGCGCGTGCGACTGCACAGGCAGCGCTTGCGCAGTGAACTTTGTAGATTTCACTGATGGATTCAGTGAGGGTAAGTCCCTAGAACTTGCACTTAAAGTGTAAAGTTGTTCATTGGCTGGGGAAGGAGATATATTTTATGGAGGAGCTTATGAAATGCAATATTTAGGTTTGGGAAAGGGAGGGAAGTTATTTTAAGAAATTTTAACTAAGTTTTAAACTTTAATTTTTTTTTTTTAAACGGGTTTTCAGAACGGTAGGTAGAAGGAACAATTGTGGCTGTGTGAATGGAATGTGAGAATGAGTTATGTATGTATGTCCACATATATTCCTTTACGTATATGTATGTATGTTTTATATTCCTTTACTAATGTGTATGAATGTATATTTTTAATTATGATTTTCCAATAAGTTACTTTCTCTGAAAGTCATAATTAAATAATACATTCATACACATAAGTAAAGGAATATATACATAACATGCAAAGGAATATATACAGACATACATACTTTCAGAAGCTCCACGATAAGAAATATCTTCCTCCGCAGCCTCTGGAGCAACTGTACCCATGCTTTTTTCATGTGTAAGTTGTAATGACTGGACCTCACTGAAAGCATTAATGAAAGCGGCGAATTATACTGCGCACGCGCTGCCTGTGCAGTCGCACGCGTTCTGCCTCTGAACCCCTTCGTTCAGAGGACAGGAAATGCCGGTTTTCCCCACATGCACTGTGCATGCTGAAAACCGGCATTTCATCCGGCCAGATGCGTAAGTACCCCGACCGTACTAGCGCATTTGGAAGGGAATTACTGGGCCAACATTTTACATGTCAATAAAATAAAAAATTTAACAATTGCACAACTTGCCCCCTCGCATCTGCGACTGAGGGTCCAAGGAGGTGCATTGCGCAAGAGGTCATCATCGTACGTATCCTCACACTGTTCCCTTTGGGGAACTATATGAAGTGGTGGAAGGATTTATGGCCGTGATTAACGCTCATTCCGTGACCGTAACCATCTTTGAACCAGCCATTAGGGTGGTTAGTCCTATGGCGGGCGGGTTTTACGGGCTCCCACAACCCATCTGAGGGGGGGGGGGCCACCAACACCCACGGACGCAAGCATCCCGCTGGATGTCCACCCAGAATTTAAAGTTGGAGCTCCGACTCCACTTGCCGGGACTGTCTGGAGTGGGGTTCAAAACCCTACTCCTTCTGGCCCAGCGGCGGGGATGCTTACTGCTACGCAAAAGGCCCACTCCGCACAAAAGGTGACACCCATACGTTTCCTGTGCCTTTTCCCTCCCCGTGACTGGAGTCCTATGCTGCCATTTCACGTTGCTAATTGGATTGGGCCTTTGTCATAGCGGTAGGATCCCCGCCGCTGGGCCAGATCAGGGTAGGGTTTCGAACCCCGCTCCAGACAGTCCCGGCAAGTGGAGTCGGAGCTCCGGCTCTAAATTCTGGGTTGACATCCAGTGGGATATTTGCGTCCGTGGGTGTGGGTGGCCCCCCCTCCTTGTATAGCTTGTGGGAGCCCATAAAACCCTCCCGCCATAGGACTAACCGCCCTAATGGCTGGTTCAAAGATGGTTACGGTCACGGAATGAGCGTTAATCATGGCCATAAATCCTTCCACCACTTCATACAGTTCCCCAAAGGGAACAGTGTGAAGACACGTATGACGACGACATTGCTAAATAAATAAATGGAATTAAAAAAATTCTTTTAGGGCTTTTAAAAGTCTTTAAATTGCTTTAATTCTCTTTAAAACTACTTCAGATTACTCAAAATAATGTAAACATTTAAAAAAGTTTATGAAAGTTACCAAAATCTTCAAAAAAACTTCCAAAAACCTATTTAAACTGCTGCTTTGCATGTAAAAATGGTTAGCAGCTTGACAGAAACATTGGGGGCGTGTCCAGTGAAACTGAGACCTCAAGGGGCGTGTCTCACTTGCACTGCACGCTCCTGACTTCGCGCTGGCTGCACTCCTGGGCAGCGTGACGTCATACGCTGCCCGGGATTCTTCTTCTGGAAACACCAATTCCAGGTGTCCCTGGAGCTGATCGGCAGTAGCGCGGGGTAAGTGTAAATATGGGGCTTGCACGCGCTGCAAGCCCCGTTCTGGAATTTCTGGGCCAATATATGTTAATGATCTGGACGAGGGAATTGGATGTAATATCTCCAAATTTGCAGACGACACAAAGCTGGGTGGGAGGGTAAGCTGTGAGGAGGATGTCGTGAAACTCCAGTACGATTTGGACAGGTTGGGTGATTGGGCAGAAACATGGCAAATGCACTATAATGTGGATAAATGTGAGGTTATCCACTTTGGTGGCAAAAACAGGAAGGCAGATTATTATTTGAATGGCAATAGATTGGGAGAAGGGGAAGTGCAAAGAGACCTGGATGTTATTGTGCACCAGTCGCTGAAGGTAAGCATGCAGGTGCAGCAGGCGGTTAAGAAGGCAAATGGTATGTTGGCCTTCGTAGCAAGGGGGTTCGAGTACAGGAACAAGGATGTCTTGCTACAGTTGTACAGGGCCTTGGTGAGACCGCACCTTGAGTATTGTGTGCAGTTTTGGTCACCTTACCTGAGGAAGGACGTTCTTGCCATGGAGGGAGTGCAGCGAAGATTCACCAGGCTGATGCCTGGGATGGCAGGAATGACGTATGAGGAGAGATTGTGTCGATTGGGCTTATACTCACTGGAGTTTAGAAGACTGACAGGGGATCTCATCGAAACCTATAAAATTCTGTCAGGTCTGGACAGATTGGATGCAGGAAGGATGTTTCTGATGGCCAGGGAGTCCAGAACCAGGGGTCATAGTCTAAGGATAAGGGGTAAGCCATTTAGGACTGAAATGAGGAGGAATTTCTTCACCCAGAGAGTGGTGAACCTGTGGAATTCTCTGCCACAGAGGGCGGTGGAGGCCAGTTCATTAAATATATTGAAGAAAGAATTGGATATATTTCTTGAGGCTAAAGGGATGAAGGGATATGGGGAGAAGGCAGGGACAGGGTACTGAATTTGGATGATCAGCCATGATCTCATTGAATGGCAGAGCAGGCTCGAAGGGCCGAATGGCCTACTCCTGCTCCTATCTTCTATGTTTCTATGTTTCTATAGGTGTAACAGGTACTACAGGTCCACGTGCATTTTCCTCATAGAGACTAGCTGACACAGGAGCCTGTAATTTAAGGGGAGGACAGTCTGGTCCAGACCTTCTAAGAATGAACGTTTGCCGAACTGAGAAGAAATTTGTTATCAATCGATGTGAACCTTCACCACTCCCCCCACCCCCAACCACCACCCCAAAAGAAATACAACACAGAATTGATATTAATTCCTGCATGACCCAGACTCAATGTATAAAATATCCTGTCATACATTAAATTTAAACAGGATCAGGGTGCTTATTTTCACTTTTTTTTTCAGTTTCTTTTATCTCTGTTTTAATCCAGTCTTTCTTTATTTTGCTTTCTGCACCTGATTTGACATTGAATTAAATATTCTAACTGACACTTCCTGGTTCAGACTCTGGGATGCTCATTAACAATTCTTCAGTCTGATTGGTTAAGGAGATGCAAGGTGGCTTGCCCTGGTCAGAGGTCCCAGATGCTCTGTAGAGGGCATTGTGCTTTTTGGATAGTTGGCTGACAGGAACTTCCAGTGCAAAAGCCCATTGAAAGTCTATGTGCAAGTATAACAAACGGCTGCTGTTGAAATGGTATCGTTCGAAGTCCAAATTTGCCCAACTTGGTAGGACACAGCTACGACAATATCCTCCAATCCAACCCATTGTCACATCACTTGCATTGGTTAGCATTGTGACAAACAGGACATGCAGCTCTCCTGGTTCTTCTCCTATCCTCTGAAAAGAAAAAGTCTTGCCGAACACTTTTTTCATGAAGACAGGGCCCCATGAAACAATTCAGAATCTTGCATATATTCTGCCAACTTCTCCTGTCCTTAAGAAAAATAGCTTGGAGGGTATAGACACTTGTGTTCCAGGATGTTCCCTATGGCTATTCTTCCCTCGCACAGTGACAAACATGACTTCTCCACAAGTGCTTGCTGTATGACTTATGTCGAGTTTTATCTTATGGCACGAGCAGTTATCAGGTTGGAAAATTCCTTCATTGCATCTAAACAAGTGCCACAAAAAAATGAATATTGAACATCTAGATCCTGAAGGTAGTTTATTATTTAATTTTTATTTAAGATTTAGTTCTCACCATCACACCCCTTTTTGAGGCCACTTGCATAAATTGGTCCCTGGTCTTTTGATACTGTAACAGGCTGTCCCCAGTATCATTCTGAGATGCTAAATGTTACATTCAGCCAGGATCTGGTGTCTGGGCAGATTGCCACTTACTTCACAGAAGCACGAATGACAAGGTCACAGTTAATTTTCTGCACACGTTGTGATCTGATTTAAGATTCCTTTCTTCTTCCAATAATTTTCTTGCCTAATAGATTATCCTTGACATACAGTATCGTATGATGTAGATGTAACGTAGCACACAGATTTATAATGACAAATAATAACTTGTCTTATACTGGTTTGAATTAATAATGTTCTCCAGTGATTTACCCAGAAATCTAATAATGAGATTTTGAATCCAATATAATTACAGGACTTTAGTTCACAAGGACTCACTCAGAAACCTGCAACCATGCCGAAACACTTCAATCAGAAATCAGAATATTGTACTGGGGAATGGGGTGCCACAGTGGGTTAGCACACTGCCGCTCCACCTCTAGATTTGGATCAACCCCAGACTGATGGAATGTAATGGCCCTAAGTGAAATTATTTTCAGTGGTCTCAGCCTGAATCCGACAAGGCATGAACCCATATTAAATCAGCTGCTCACAATTTTGGATAAATGGGCAATGTACTGACAGCCTCACTCAGGAGGCCTTTAGATCTATGGAAAATGATATTGTCACATTAGTGAATTAGGGGTGATGCTCTTCTGAGATTGGATTTCAGGGACTTTAGCCTAGAAATAACTCGTCTGATAATTATTGTACAAATGCTTATCACATTCCTATCTAATTGTTTTCTCCACTAGTTTAAATTTTACTTTAAAATAGACGGATTAATGCCTCTGTTAAAATAGCATACAAAGGAAATTGATATGAATATATTATACATTAATTACAATAATGTTGCACAGCATAATTTCCTGGATTATCTTTTCATATCCTGCTTCAATTTTTCCCTAGCTTCACAATTTCTTTCTATTACCACCAGTTCAATTCCTGGTCGATTTTTTCCCCATGGAAACAATTTTTCTCTCTCCACTGATTTTCTTTTCTCCTGTCTTGAAGGTGCTGGGTTACTGATTCATACCCTATGGGAAGTAGGAGCCATCTGTGAATGTGAGCCTTGACTGTGAGTCTTAACTAACTATTCACCATGGGAGCACTGCAACTAAGTCTGAACCTGACATTCAAAACTACACATCTTCTGGCAGAGGGTCACAGCATTGCAAATAGGAGCATAATAACCCTGGATGCTTTTTTTTCTCTGTTCCATAACCAAGAGACACCGAGGCCAATATAACTGCCCCTGCTGCTTACCTGCCAAGGTCAGAAAACCAAGAATAAAACCTAAGATCGTCCTAATTTCTCTGGCTTAAATCCACATTATGTGGTGTATTAATGGATTGAACCATTGGCCCCAATATGTAAGGGGAGGCTTGGAGGGTGTGGGGGAGGTGGGCAAAATCAGCTGTGGAATACATGAAGGACACGGTGGTTCTGCTGAATTTAACAGCAGGACCCCATTATAATTTTTTTCTTATGTTTCCCACCCGGCAGCATGCCAGATTGACAGTTTGTCTGGCTGCCGGGCAGGAAAACCAGTGGCAGAAGGCCACAGCCAAGGACCCTTGGGGACGGTCCCAGCAATCGGCGGGGGGGGGGGGTGGGGTGAAGGCCAGAGGTCGGGGCTTGTGGGAGGGGGGAGAAGAGAGAGACCATCGCGGGAAGGGGGGGGGAAGGCTGGAGATCGGGGCATGGAGCGGTAATCGGTGCTTGGGGGTAGGTCTGCGATCATGGCAAGGGAGAGAGCGAGGCCACACTCAGAAGAGGGGAGGCCAAAGACTTCCTTGAGGAGCCGGGGCTGCACTCCTGCTCTTTCTGGCCCACAAGGAGTGCTGGAAAAGGCATTTACCTTCTTGAACCGCAGCTCCCTCCTCCCTTTTACTGCTGGGTTTCCCCGAGTCCTGGGAAACCCGCACGGTAACTGTTAAATTTAAACCCAGCTCCCAATTGCACTATGGGTGCCTGGTTTAAATATGTTAATGAAGTGTCCTGCCTCTCTACGGTGGGACGCTCTTATGCCATGAAACCTGCCGCCACGAAAATGTTGACAGGCGTGTACATGTGGGTTGGGGATGCGATCCCCATTTTAACATTTTTAAACCCCAGCCCGACCCCCTCCTACCTATCATGGTCGTGGTGCGAGGGGGGGTTGGGTGGGGTTATATAGAGACCATTGTGTGTGTGGTAAAACAAATGCGTTAAAACTTGTACCTTTCATTAAACTCTATTTCCTTTTCTTCCATTTTTCTTTATATCCCATATTTAAATTCTTATTTTCTCGCTCTCGCTGAATCTCTATAGCCAGGTAGAGATGAATGCCAAACTGCATTTAGTAAGTTTGAGTTTTCTTTGCTAACTATCTAAATTTGGCCCTTTGGAGCCAAATTGTGATGGTTGGTGCCCCGTATTATCAGGTGTGAAGATCTGAGGCCTACCATTTGAGCAATGGCCTACCATTCCTAAATTACAACAGTGACTACACTCCAAAAGTACTTCATTGGCTGTAAAGTACTTTGAGATGTCCGGTGGTCATGAAAGGTGCTATATAAATGCAAGTCTTTCTTTTTATGGGTTCAGAGAACCTCAATTTGGCCGACCAATGTGTTGCATGCTGGAAAAATACACACAAAATGCACAGCAAGCTCATTAAAGACCCACTATTTATTTAAAATAACAACAGCTATTTATTTAAGTTGGGGACCTCCCATAGTGTCTGGAAAGGGTGCCTCATAGGAGTCAAGTGGGAATGGGAGAAATATCGCTGCTGGGTTGCCCTCTCCCCAAAATAGTACCACCCATTTTTGCCACCATTGTCGCTTTTGTCCTTCAGTGTAAGTCCCTGGAAGGGGCCAAGATGAGAAAATGGTGGTGCTGTAGAGACAACATGCAGCCTTTCACTGTCTGTTGGCGCCCAACATTCCATCTCCCGACCTTCCTGCACTTCCATGGAACTTGTGCTAAGTTCCAGGAGCACCACTAAAATATTCATTGTGGGATGAGGTCAGCTCATTCAGGCTCAGACGCAGCCAAGCACTTGAACATCCATGGTCCTGGAGCATTGTAGCCGGGATCGAATTGTTAGTTCCTTTAAGTTCAGCTTCTTCATTTTTAAACAATTGTGACACCCATACAGAAAGAAACACTCTTAGTTGCTATTTTACCTTTCTTGCCATAAGCTTTCCTAGTAATCTGGTGTTGGTGAATAATTCATGTAATCTGTGGCTGAAGGGTCAGCAGCATAGATAAGAATTTATACATTTCTTAAAATAAATATTTGTTTTAAGTGCCAGGCAATGGAAGGAACCTGATTCCCAGGTAGTCTGATGAGTTCTGGCAAAAGGCCATCGCCCTGAAACGTTAACTCTGTTTCTCTCTCCACAGATGCTATGCTGCCTGATCATCTGAATATTTCCAGCATTTTCTGTTTTTATCCCAGGTAGTCTGTATCTGATCTAGTGTACATCGCACGCGTATGTGGGGGCCCTTGTCTAATTCCCAAGTAGTCTGTATCCAATTCATGCTGATCTGGTGCATATCCCATTTATACACAGATTTCCGGGTCCGATTCCTGAGCAATTGGTTACTGGTAACAAAATAGGAAAAGCTGGCAATACTAAAGGTCAGGTAGCATCTGTGGAGAAACAGAAGTCAGTCAACTGATGTTTTAGATCTAAAGACCCTTTTTTCCCCTGATACATGGTGATCTAGTGTACATCTCATTCAAGTGTGGAGATTCATATCCGATTTGCAGATAGTCTATAAGTGGATCTGCAGTTGTATTTTATAGCCATGTTGTGGAAGGATTTAATCGGACTTCCATAGGGAAATATGATCACATGCACACTGACGTACCAGGCCGAATTTCCGCAGGGGTTCTTGACTATACATGTCAGGTCTGCCGCCTGACTGTACCACCACAACCAGTCTCAACTGAGATCAGCGAACATAACATAAATGATAGATCCTCGTCTGTACTGCTCACTCCTACACTTACCAGCTGAATTATCAAGGGAGGATTGCTGCTCCTGTAAATTCAGTACTAAGCAAAATACATCACCTTGCTCCCCCTGGCTGTGCCTCATGCAAAGGTTCTTTTTTATGAATGAAAGAAATGTGAAACACTGTGCGAGAGCAGTGCATCCCTGGCAACAAAGTATCAGACAGACCCTTATGCCTGCTTTAACCCCCACCCCTGTTTCATTTTTGACAACAGCAAGGAGTTTGTCAATTAGAACACAGAGGCTACAAGGAAACCAAGTCAGAGCTGTACATATAAGAAGTACACTTCAATGTGTAAACCGTCAGGTAAATGACTTAAAACCTGTAAGCTCATTTAAAAACCCGAGAGAGCCAGCCAGTGAGAATTAGCAGATGATGAAAGCTGAAATTTGGCAATCTCATGCCCCTCCTCCCAAAATAGAGATAGCACACAAATACACAGCACAGCTTTATTCACAATTATGAAATACAGACATCAATTCCAGTGTTTACATTTTAGAGTAATTATCTGACTGCACATTTCTGCTGGGGAGCCTCTCCTGCCAGTAGCACATCGAGTGGGATTTGAGGCAAGTGCTGTGCATAGGGTTACCAACCCTCCTGGATTTAAATGAATGCTTGGAAAATCGTGTGCAGCACACAGTCAGGCCTCTGGTACGAGCTTCCAGCGGGTAAGGCTCCCAACTGGTAGCGTTAAGTTGAAAATGTATTCCTTTTTTGTTGTGTGAAACATTGGAAAAATATTTCCGGTGATTAACTGCCATGCAGTTACATAATGTAACCAAATGCATGACTCAAATAAATCCCTGGAAGTTTCCTTAAACACTTTTTTTCTCTGATCAGTTTGGCCAGTTTAAAGTCACAGGACCGAACAACTGTTATTTAATAAACTGAACACATGCAATATATGGCTTGTAACATTAGAATGGTTCTTTTTATTTGATAGTATCATCCACATTGTCTGAACAAGCTTTGAATATAATTCCACTCACTCACACAGCAGTCAATAACTGCTTTAGCCAGTTGTGTTTGAAACGATTTTTCAACACAGTCTAACCTGCGAATAGAAATTAAATGAAACTTTGTATTGGACGATTGTACGTTACATTTCTTGACAGTCCCCAGATATTGTTTAAGGCAGCCAGATTAGCCAGCCATGTAGGTGATTGTTTTCTTGGTCAATTTTTCCAGAAATGAGAATAGTCATTTTAAAAGTCATTCTTTTCCTTGTCTTGGAAATCAGTTATTCTCAAAATTCTTCTCTGAATTTACAACGAACGGAATGTTAACTGGCATAACTCTGTACTTTTATAATGCAAAGATTGCACTAGAGTTCCTACTTTTTTAAACATCATTCCGATTCTCACATTTGTTTCATATGAAAGCATAAGAAAACACGGACAAGGAAGGATCGTTTGAGGCATTGTGCTCTTCTTTCTCCAGAACCTTGTACAATATTCTCTGCCTGAGGAAAAGTCAGGCAAGTGTTGTCAAGCAAAACTCCCGAATAGCTATCTAATGTTAACAAAAATATATATGAGTCCTACCAAGTACATCTTAGACCAACAGCCTTCTTTACACTTCATGGCATTTAAGTTGTCTGAACAAGTCAGAAATGTTTATGGCGGCGAACTTCGGTAGGAGTTCTCCCGATTGTCCACCATAACTTCGATTGAAGAGCCCTGAGAAAATAACGCAATTTATGCAGTTTTCCTGGTGTTTCCTCTGTTCTTCTGCCAAAGTTACTGTGGATGATCGGGAGAACCTCGGTGGAAAATCACCCCTCCCTGTAGCCACTACTCAAAGCAGAAAAAAACAGGAGAACCATGGAGGTTTACAGCATAGAAGGAGGTAATTTGGTCATCATGGGGGGTGGGGTAAGGGGATATCTGCAGCCCTTCTGGGGCACGTCTGCCATAATTCCAGCGGGACTGTGCCGGAAGGGCTGGAAATTAGGTTGGCACTTGGATATGCTGGGTCCTCGCCTTACGCCAGGGATTTTGCGGGTCTTGGAAGGGGCAGAGCTTGCTCCTTACAAGGCTAATGGAGGAGGAGGGTCTGGAGCAAAAGCTGGGGATGGCCAATGCCCTGTCTCTTAGAGTCAGCTGGCACGGGATTAGTGGTGGTCCCTGCCAAACAAGGCCAGTGGGGGCCCGGCTGGGGGGGTCCATGCCTGGATTGTGGCCTGGACCACAAAGAAAAAGTAAGTGTAATTTTTTATTATTTAATTGCAGACCCCTTACAAAGGGGACCGAGGGAGGCAGTTTTCCTTGAGAGGAGGTCTCAACACTGTTCCAAGCAAGTTTTGTGGCATCTTTTGTAGACAGACACCCAAGATCTTGTGGCCATTACAGAAACATGGCTGCAGGGTGACAATGCCTGGGAATTAAACATACCAGGTTATTTAACAATCAGGAAGGACAGGCAGGAAGGAAGGGGAGGTGGGGTGGCTATGTTAATAAAGGAAGCAATCACTGTAATACAGAGAAATGATATTGGGTCAAAAGATCAGGATAATGAAACAGTTTGGGTGGAGATAAGGAATAATAAGGGGAAAAAAACACGAGTGGGCGTAGTCTATAGGCCTCCGAACAGTCGCAACTCAGTTGGACGGAGTATCAATCAGGAAATAGTTGAGGCTTGTAATAAGGGAACATCTATAATTATGGGGGATTTAAACTATCATATTAATTGGACAAATCAAATTGGGCAGGGCTGCCTTGAGGATGAGTTCATTGAGTGTATTAGGGATGGGTTTCTTGAGCAGTATCTAACTGAACCGACCAGGGGGCAAGCAACCTTAGATCTGGTCCTGTGCAACGAGACAGGATTAATTAAAAATGTCCTAGTAAAGGATCCCCTTGGAATGAGTGACCATAACATGGTTGAATTCCATATTCAATTAGAGGGTGAGGAGGTTGTATCTCAAACAAGCGTGCTAAGCTTGAATAAAGGAGACTATGAAGGTATGAGAGCGGAATTGAGTAAAGTGGATTGGGAAAATAGATTAAAGGGTAAGACGATACATGATCAGTGGTGTACATTTAAGGAGTTATTTTACAACTTCCAAAAAAAGTATATTCCACTGAGAAAAAAAGGGTGTAAAAGAAAAGACAGCCATCCGTGGCTAAGTAAAGAAATTAAGGATAGTATTCGACTAAAAACAAGGGCATATAAGGTAGCCAAATCTAGTGGGAGGATAGAGGATTGGGAAAACTTTAAAAGACAGCAAAAAATAACAAAAAGATTGATTAAGAAAGGGAAGATAGATTATGAAAGTAAATTAGCAAAAAATATAAAAACAGATAGTAAGAGTTTTTATAGTTATATAAAAAGAAAAAGGGTGGCTAAAGTAAATGTTGGTCCCTTAGAGGATGAGGCCGGGAAATTAATGGTGGGAAATATGGAGATGGCAAAAACACTGAATGAATATTTTGTATCAGTCTTTACAGTAGAGGACACTAAGAATATCCAAACACTGGACAAACAGGGGGCTATGGGGGGGGGGGAGGGGAGGAGATAAACACGATCAAAATCACTAAGGAAGTGGTACTTGGTAAAATAATGGGACTCAAGGCGGATAAATCGCCTGGACCTGATGGCTTACATCCTAGGGTCTTGAGGGAAGTGGCAGTAGGGATTGTGGATGCATTGGTAATAATCTTCCAAAACTCCCTGGACTCAGCAAAGGTCCCGGCAGACTGGAAAACTGCTAATGTAACACCCTTATTTAAAAAGGGCAGTAGACAGAAGGCTGGAAACTATAGACCGGTTAGCCTAACATCTGTGGTAGGTAAAATTTTGGAGTCCATTATTAAGGAGACAGTAACAGGACATTTGGATAATCGTAATTTAATAAGACAAAGTCAGCATGGTTTTATGAAGGGGAAGTCATGTTTGACAAATTTGCTGGAGTTCTTTGAGGAAGTAACATATAGGGTGGATAAAGTGGAACCAGTGGACGTAGTATATTTAGACTTCCAAAAGGCATTTGACAAGGTGCCACACAAAAGATTATTGCTTAAGATAAAAAATCACGGGATTGGGGGTAATATTCTGGCATGGATAGAGGATTGGCTATCTAACAGAAGGCAGAGAGTTGGGATAAATGGTTCATTCTCAGACTGGCAATCAGTAACCAGTGGTGTTCCGCAGGGGTCAGTGCTGGGTCCCCAACTCTTTATAATCTATATTAACGATTTGGAGGAGGGGACCGAGTGTAACATATCAAAGTTTGCAGATGATACTAAGATGGGAGGGAAAGTAGTGAGTGAGGAGGACATAAAAAACCTGCAAGGGGACATCGACAGGCTAAGTAAGTGGGCAGAGATTTGGCAGATGGAATACAATACTGGAAAGTGTGAGGTTATGCACTTTGGCAGGAAAAATCGTAGAGCAAGTTATTATCTTAATGGCAAGAAACTGGAAAGTACTGAATTACAAAGGGATTTGGGGGTCCTGGTGCACAAAACTCAAAATGTTAGTATGCAGGTGCAGCAAGTGATTAAGAAGGCCAATGGAATGTTGGCTTTCATTGCTAGGGGGATAGAATATAAAAATAGGGAGGTATTGCTTCAGTTGTACAAGGTATTGGTGAGACCGCACCTGGAATACTGCATACAGTTTTGGTGTCCATACTTAAGAAAAGACATACTTGCTCTCGAGTCAGTACAAAGAAGGTTCACTCGGTTAATCCCGGGGATGAGGGGATGGACATATGAGGAGAGGTTGAGTAGATTGGGACTCTACTCATTGGAGTTCAGAAGAATGAGAGGCGATCTTATTGAAACATATAAGATTGTGAAGTGGTTGGATCGGGTGGATGCAGGGAGGATGTTCCAGATGATGGGTGAAACTAGAACTAGGGGGCATAGTCTTAGAATAAGGGGCTGCTCTTTCAAAACTGAGATGAGGAGGAACTACTTCACTCAGAGGGTGGTAGGTCCATGGAATATGCTGCCCCAAAAAGCTGTCGAAGCTACATCATTACATAAATTTAAAACAGAAATAGACAGTTTCCTAGAAGAAAAGGGAATTAAGGGTTACGGGGAGCGGGCAGGAATTTGGACATGAGTCTAGGTTCGGATTGGTCATGGCCCTGTGGGGAGCGGAGTGGGCCCAGGGGCCGTGTAGCCTGATCCTGCTCCTGTTTCGTGTGTCTAATTCTGTTAGATTCAGGAGATAGTCCTGTCATAGTGGATTGGCGGTTAGGATCAGATCAGCCATGATCTTATTGAATGGCGGAGCAGGCTCGAGGGGCCAATTGGCCTACTCCTGCTCCTATTTCTTATGTTCTTATGTTCTTATGTAAGATGAACCCCTAGTCATGTGGGTGGCTGCCATTACAATACAAATAAAGTGATTGCCCCCGACCCCACTAACTTTGGTGGGGTCAGCAGAGGAGGAAGCTGCAGGTGTATTCAACAGAGGTCTAATTAAAAACATCCTTCTGTTACAGCCCTTAGCATATGATATACAGGCCCACTGACACCTCCATGCTGTTGCTACAATAAGAGAATTGACATGAGTAAGGTATATATAACATCACCGCAGTTGTACTGACATGGTTATATCACCTCGTCATGCAATCCTGCAACAGTATCAATGCACAGATGATTATATGAACATGTTTTCAAGTATTTCCCTTTTTATGGAAGAAAATCTTTTTTTGATGTACTTAAAAATCGCAATTTTTCTTACTTACTTGGAGACTCTCAAGTTGGTGCTCCCTCTCTGTTAGGCCACTCCAGTGAGTTTGCTAATGGGGTACATCCCCCTTCAACTTGGAGTGACTCCACTGCAAACAACAAGTACAGGAAACTCTCTGGTATCCGGCACCAATGGGACCAGGATGGTGCCAGTTGATTAAAAATTCCGGATGACGGAGAGGGTTATCTACTGAGGCTATTTTTAACAAACAAAGAGTCAGACTCCTGTTATTGAGGTGTTCGGACTTCTGACAGCGCCAAGAAGCCGAGTAGTGGCAGTTTGGAGAACTACCCCCACGGACTAACTCGGCCACTACGGGAGACTCGGACTCTGACTCGGCAACATTTCCGGTTATTGAGGTGTTTTCGGAGTATGAATTTTGCCGGTTAATAGAGAATTCCGGATATTTAGGTATCGTTTAAACGAGAGTTTCCTGTAGCATGAACAAGCACCAGAACCACTGGACTGCAGAAGCCAAGCCACAGGGTAGAAAATTTGCATTGGCAGCATTTGTACCATTCAATAGCAATTTTAACCCTCCTGGCCATTGGATGGGCAGTTAAAATTGCCCAGGAAACTTATCAACCGACGTCCCACTCTGTTCCCACTTTCTTCTATTTTAACCTGCTCTTCTGAGCAGGCGGCCAGGACGCTCACCTGAAACTGACGTGGGCCTATTTTAAATATGCAGATCGGAGTCCAATGACATTGTTACTTGTACTTGAATCACTGCCAACTGTCTAAATTAATCCTGACATTCATCAGTTATTAGCCAAAATGTACATGTTCAACATCCTTTTTGTTTTCATTTTGTATCCGTGAGAGACTGAAAGCAATGTCTCTGTTAATAAATTAGTTTGTCACTAAAATGGAATAACAGGTAGAAGTCAGTGGCCTAGAAATTGGGTATAGCCCCGCTTGGGGTGTTAGAATTGGCGCAGCTCAAAGTTTATAGCCAGCCGCAACTTATCGCCACCTGGCGCGATATTGGGTTGCATCGCCCCTAAAGGTGATTGAGGCGCGAATTCAGGCATTACACGGGACTCCTAAGGCGCTAAACTTCCGGCGCAACCCAATATCGGAGCGGACGGGCGCAGCGCAGGTGCTGTCAATTACCGATGACCACGAGACTTCCAGGCATGGGCCAGCTCTTAAAGGGGTGGGTCAGTCAGCTTCAGCATCCACACTCTGCGCCTTGCAGGCCTCAGAATCGGTGCAGGCCCTTCTCTGGCGCTAAAAACTTGGACCAGATGGAGAAGGTGAGACAGAGAGCAGAGCGCTTCACCAATGAGGCTCTGGAGCAATTGGTGGCCGCAGTGGAGCGCCGGCGAGATGTTCTCTACCCAGACAATGGCAGGAGGCCGAATCATAAGGACTACCGACGAACTTGGAGGGATGTATGCCAGAGGGTCAACTCCAGCAGCATGGTGACATGGAGCCCTGTCCAATGCAGAAAGAAATTCAACGACCTCACTCGGGTCGTGAGGGTGAGTGTTGTTTCTGCAAACTTCTGCATCCCTTCATTTGCACCTGACTTTATGGCTACAGGGTGGGCTGTGCCCCATTGGCCATCTGCCAGCAAGCACCCATGGCCCTTTCTGGGCACACACATGCACATTTGACTCAAGGCATCATGTAAGGGTTCTTGCACCATGGGGGGCATGAGATGATCACTCAGGGCATAATGTCAGGGCTCTTCCACCATGGAGGGCATGAGATGATCACTCAGGGCATCATGTAACATAACTTCCCCTCCTTTCCCCTGCAGTCCAAGCTGGCGAGGATTGGCAAAGACCAGCTTCGCACCGGTGGAGGACCTCCACAAGTCGTCACTCTCACGGATCTCGAGGAGAGAGTCCACCAGATTATTGGAGGACGTCTGAGTGGTCCTGTAACCATTGCAGCTGCTGACCCCATTGTCAACAGCGATGGTAAGGTTCTCACCTTTTACAACTGTCTCCTTCCACTTGTTCCCCCCGCCAGCATGCTTTCTCACTGTGGACCCATGTCATAGCCTTGACGCAATCTGGCATCCCTTGCGGCCAAGCTGTCCTTTTGCGAAAGCCACTCTTCCACCTCCCTGCTTTCAGATGCTGCATCACCAGCTCGGGAGCTGGGCCCTCAAGATGCCAGTGCCAGTGCCTCCGAAGGCTCAATGAGAAAATGACTGTCCAACAGAAGGTCAGCAACTCTCTCCAGCAACGATCAGAATGGCCAGCCCAAATGTCTGCAGCTTTTATACTGGTGCTGTCCCCTTTAAATAGCACCGCCCAGAGTCCGAGAAGGGCCTGGGAACGCTCAATCCAACTGTCACTAATAGCGCCAGGCGGAAACGTTGCGGGTGCCACCAAATATCCGGCCAGGGGCGCCAAAAAGGCGTTGCACACTGAAATGACGTCATGATCTGCCTGCGTCCGCGGGCGAGCGCAAAGTGTTAGCGTCGGCGCTAAAACGATACTCAATATGGGAGGTGGCGCTATATTCACTGCGCCCGCCCGAAAATTGGGTAACGCCCCAATTCTAGGGCTCCTTAGGCGCTAATCACTGGCGCTACCAACCGAATTTCTAGGCCAGTAAGTCATAAATGCAGGCAATGCCTATCGCTCATTGTTCTGCATTGGTATGGTTAAAAAGTTCAATGACAACTGGAGTGGTCAGTTTAGAAGATGGACCTGTCTGTTTCTTCCCAAATAATTTGGGCTAAAAATTCGGTGGCGCCACGTTTGGGGCACCAAGCTCGCCTGGGCACCGGAATTTGCGCTGTGGACGGAGCCGTTTGCGCCCTCCCTATATTCAGTTGGAGCGCCCCAAGAGGGACTCGGGGCGCTGCTCGAGGCTCCCTGCGTCCCGCTTGGGGCGCTCAAACTGAATATCGCAGCACTAGGTGCCGCAGCGCCACATGCTGCGGCATGGCGCGCTGCGGTACTGCAGGCCTTCCTCCCCTTCTTAAGGGGGAGGGGCCTGCACCAGCGCGATCACCGATCGCGAGTGCCGGCAAAAGAGCCCGGCACCGAGGAGAAGTGCCGGGCTCTCGGGACACAGCCGGCACTGCCCGGGGGGGGGGGAATCAGGAGGCCGGGGAGGGCGGTGCGAGGAGGTGCTAGCAGGCGGCCACCGAAAAAAATGGCCGCCCCGCACCTCCACCTTAATTTGCGCCACTTCCGCCACAGGTAAGCCCCGTGAACCGGTCGCGATTTGCGACCAGCGTTACAGGGAGGGGCACGACCCAATATCGCGTCCGGGGCGGTAGTGGGGCGCTGCACACACCGATGACGTTATCTGTGGCGGCGCAGCGCTACAGGCCAACGCCGCCAGTAGTGCCCCGCTAAATTTCGCGGGAAGTGTGGCCAGTGACGCTAAAGCCACTGAGTGCCCGCTTTAGGCGCTAACTGGTGGCGCAGCCCACCGAATTTCTAGGCCAAATAGTCTATTCCCAAACAAAAGGGGACATTTTCAGCCTTTATGTGCTAAGATCTTGGAAGTGAAAAATCTCCCCATAATTTTCTATCACGTATTTTGAACCAGGAGCTTTTGATATTGCGACGCGATAGCAAAATACTGCGGATGCTGGAAATCTGAAATAACAACAGAAAACGCTGGAAAAACTCAGCAGGCCAGGCAACATCTGTGGAGAGAGAAACAGAGTTAACGTTTCAGGTCGAAGACCCTTCGTCAGAACTGGAAAAAAACAGGAAAGGGGATAGATTTCTGATATTGCTTCTGATATTGCACCAAGCATGGGGTGGGGATTGGGGAAACCATTGCTGTTTTTTTCATCCAGTATAGTGGAGAATGCGGTCGTGGTTATGTGGAAAGGACTCCCTCCAAAAGAAATTAATGCTGTGTAAATTAACCCTTTCAAAAAAGAACTGGTTAAATATTTGGTTAGGAAGAGGGCCGAAGATTATATAGCACCTTCCATGTGCTCAGCACATCCCAAAGCGCTTCACAACCAATGAATTACTTTTGAAGTGTAGTCACTGTTGTAATGTAGACAAATGCAGCAGTCACTTTGTGCACAGCAAGGTCCCACATACAGCCATAAGATAAATGACCAAAAATCTGTTTTTCAGTGGTGCTTATTGAGGGATAAATGTTGGCCAGGACACTAAGAGAATGTCCTTACTCTTCAAAGAGTGCCATGGGATCTTTTACGTTCACCTGAGCAGGCAGATTTGGTTTAATGTCTTTTCCAAAAGGTAGCAATTCCGACAGTTCAGTACTACCTCAGCACTGCACTGAAGTTAAAATAAAATTAAAGGAATAAGTATAGACAGACAATCAAATACCCCATGGATCACAACGGTTCCCTTGCTGCTGTAACCAAGGAAATATCAATATTCCACAGTAGTGTCATGACTATATATTGCCTGTGGAATTTTTAATACCACTTTGGCCTAGAAATTCATGGCAGCCACAAAAGCTGCCGGTGCCATGAAAATGGTTGCGCTGGCAGGAACGAACAATTGGCACTGGGGACTAATTATCATTAGCCCAGCGCCGTCCTGGAGGCGTTGGTCTTGGCAGCAGGCTCCAGTGTGGCGTTACTGCTAGAACAGCCTGCTCTGAAAGCGAAACTGCGATTTCAGAAAGCATAGTTGTTTTCGTAAAAGGGCAATACCTTCTGAAATTTTAAAAAATGCATAAAAATATGCAGTTTTTAGCCCTTACTGCCTTCTGAAAAAAAGTTAACATTAAAAATAATTCCCAAATGGGAGTCTTCAGCTCTAAAAGGTGAATGAACTTCTGCACCTAAACAAAATGGGAAAAGTGCCTCAGCACTAACACAAATGGCTCAGCAAGCCAGGGAAGGGACACCCAGGGTCTCGCACGCAGCACTCCAGCTTTGTGCATGGGGCCAACACTGCAAGAGAGGTCCTCTATCCACAGGGGCCAGGAGACCCTCCAGAAAGAACGATGTGGGACCAGATCACCAAGGCTGTCACTGCCAGCAGTGTCGCCACCAGTACCTGGCTCCAGTGCCCAAAGAAGCTTCATGACCTCAGACCACTGGTCAAGGTCAGTGAATGTATCTTCAAAAGCTGTCTCCTACCAACTGCACCACTAGCCTCACACAATGCTCAATGCAAAACTTTGCCCCTGCACCCGCAATCACTCACCTACCAACAATCTGTACCAAACACGAGGCACACATCCCAATCCTAGCTTCACCTCACCCCCTCGGAGGAGACGGTGCTAGCCATTCTTGGCAGGGCCATGGCCGAGCCCTTGGCCAGCGTCGGGGCTGAAAGGATACAAGATGCTGGTATCCTCATGTGCTATCCTCCTTCTGGCATGCACCTCTTGCTTTCCCACCCTCCCCTCACCACAACTCCACCCTTGTGCCTTCCACATTTCACACACCAAGAAATGCAGCCTACCCAGCCAGTGGTGGAACAAGAGGAAGAGGAGAGTGAAGAAGAACAAGAAGAAGAAACACCACTCGATTTCACAGTCCCAGCCACCAGCTCCTCAAGATCGACCACCAAGGCCATTTGCAGTGTCCCCCACTGAAAGTCAGCAGCCTTCCACCTGCCATGCTGCAGCCACTGGGGTAGCGCTGTGTGACATCAGTAGGATAGGCAAAGGCACACACAAGACAGTCACTAAGGGAATGCATAAGGGTGATGAGTTAATTTCTTGATGTCATATTGCATGGATAGATGTATAAAGTTGGATTGGAAAGTTTGCTTTTTGGTGGCTTTTATTTCAACATTGTGGCTAAGAGGACGCTGTGATGGTCAGTAACAGAGGGAAAGTAAGGCATGGGACTAATATTGAAATGGGAATTGGGGTTGTGGTCACTGGTACTGCAGGTGGATGATTCCATCCCAGATATCCCAGCCAGAAAGGAGCTGTCTGAGTTGCATCCTTCCTTCTGCTTCCTCCTCTTCTGCGTCTTCCTCTTCCCTCTGCGAGTAGATGCTGTAAATCTGAAATGACAGCATAAAATGCTGGAAATACTCAACAGGTCAGGCAGCATCTTGACCTGAGATGTGAACTCTTTCTCTCTCCACTGCTCAGTATTTCCAGCATTTTCTGTCTTCTCAGTGGCCTTCCTTTACCATCTGAGGCAATTTCTAGGCCTTTGACTGCTACCAAAATAATTGAGGCAGAATTTATGCATCCATTTTAATGGACTTCCACCTTAATTCTGTTGGGAGTCTGGTAAACTGGCTGAGAAATAGATTGGGACCCGAATACAGTGGGTTGCAATCTAAAGTGGGATTTCCCTATTGGTATTGTAAGGGCAAAGCTTCCATCTGTTTTTTATTTGCATTATTTTTAAATAAAGCAAATTATAGATATTATCTTGGAAAATATACTTATTAGACTCATTGGCCGAGAAATTGGGTGTTTTAACGCCACCTGTTAGCACCATAATCAGGTGAAAAAATGGTGGCCGCTACTCTTCCACCAGCTGGCAACGGGTCCCGCGGCAGCTGCCATTTTGGGGTGACCAGCAGCGCTGCCAATAGCAGCGATCCTGGAAATGATTGAAATTAAGCAGATCGTGACGTCAGTGAGAGTGCAACGCTCACTTAACGCCCAAACTGCTACATTGGATTGCGCTGCTCCACTTACCAGCATGCCTTAACAGCGATGAGCTGAGCAAGTGTTGAGAAGCAGGAAGGATGCTCCAGCAGTGGTATTTAAAGGGATCATTAGCAATCACTTGCACATGACATGTTTGTGCAGTTTGACTGGATCTGTGCTACTTTCTGAAACTCCACCTGCTTTATTATCTTCATTCAAGATTCTAAAGTAACAGGGAATATTGTTGCAAGTGGAGAACGCTTTCATTATTTTTTAAAGGCTTTTGCTCACAACACTTGCTCAGTCATGCGGTACTGGCAGTCAACCTTGCGTTCCAGGATCTTCGGTAGAGGGAGCGAAGAAGACGAGAAGATGCTTGCAGAGGGAGGAAGAGGAGTGCCAGGAGGGCTCTAAACAGGAGGTCTTACCCACCTAGGGTCTTCCGAAAGCACGTCTGTTGTATCCATTTAAGCGAGGAGTAGTGTATTGGGAGGCTACGCTTCGCCAAGGAGGTGGTCACAGAACTCTACCACCTCCTGCAACCAGACCTGCAGCCTCAGAGCAGGTCGACCACGGCTCTCCCAATGGCAGTCAAGGTCACGGTGGGCCTCAATTTCTTCGCCAGTGGATCCTTCCAGTCTGCAGCAGGAGACATAGCTAACATCTCCCAGTTCGCCATCCATCACTGCATCCAGGAGGTCACCGAGGCTCTCTACACCAGGAGAAGGGACTACGTTTTCTTCTCCCTGACAGAGAGAAGCAGGTTGAGTGCGCATATGGCTTTGCCAGGATAGCGGGCTTCCCCATGGTGCAGGGCACCACCGACTGCATACACGTGGCTTTGCAGGCCATATAACAATCCTGAGATCTTCCATAACTGCAAAGGCTACCACTCACTTAAGGTGCAGTTGGTGTGCGACCATGCCCAGTGCATCCTGATGGTCAATGCCCGCTATCCTAGCAGCAGTCGTGATGCCTTCATCCTGCATCAGTCCAGTGTGCCAACAATCTTCCAGCCACCACGTCAAACCCAAAGGTGGCTGCTCGGAGACAAGGACTATCCGCTCTGCACCTGGCTCATGACTCCCCTCCGCAACCCCAGCACTCGTGCCCAGCACTCATATAATGAGAGCGATGCTGCCACCAGGAACATCATCAAGCAGACCATCGGCCTACTGAAGTAGTGGTTCGTTACCTTGACTGCTCAGGAGGAGCCCTCCAGTACTCGTCAGAGCGGGTGTCCCATTTCATAGTGGTCATGCTCCACAACTTGGTCACCATGCGGACGCAGCCCTTGCCACCAGGAATTGCGGGACCACCTCAGGGGGAGTACGAGGGAAAGGACGGGGGAGGAAGAAGAGGACGAGTGCAAGAGGAAGATGATGAGGCAGGAGGAAAGAGGCAGGCAGCCAATCCCCCTTCCAGACGGGCTGTCCATGAATGGCTCATCAGACTCCGATTCCAATGAATGAAACCCCAGATCCCCGTTGCTCACCACATCCCCATCATACCATCCTTCTGTCATGGAATATCACAGCGTCCTCCTGGGCACAAAGCTGAAATGAGAGACTCCACAAAAGATTCCAAACAAAATTAATGAATTTATCAAAAATCAGTGAACACATAATTACAGCAAAAATATGAACTATTCACGCTTGTGTAATGCCTTAGTGCCCCTCGTTACTGTGCCTTTGCCTACTCGAGTGCTCCTACGAAGTGTTCTCCCAGTGTCTGCAGCAGGGCTGGTGGAAGGCTGCCGAGTTTCCATGGGGGAGACTTCAGATGGCCTTGCAGGACGCCCTCGAGCAGCTGTGGCCCGAGAAGGCCCTGCTGTAGACAGTACCATCTCGGCATGGGTGGCAGTAGTCTGGGCCGGCTGGCTGACTGGCAGCGGCAAAGGCAATGGCGGAGTGGCAGTGGTGGGAACAGGAATGCTGTCATCTTGAGGGGACAGCAGGGTCCTGCTTCATGGACCCACTGCCACTCCCCCGGGGGCAGCACCTCAGCATTCCTAGCAATCTGTTGGAGCACAGATTGCTGGGATGCTGTGACACCCTGCAAGCCCCTGTTGACAGTGTTAAACCCAGCCACGATGGCAGCAGTTAGAGCTTGGGTGGCATCAAGCTGAGACTGCATGAGAGCGGTCTGAGCTTCTGCTGCAGCACTAAGACGTTGGGCCTCTTCCACCTGTGCGGAGGTGGAAGCTGCGACATCGCCCATCACACGCACCATCACATCTGAGTTGACACGGTCTATTTCGAGAGTATACCATCATTTCCAGGCTGCAAATCCTGGGCTCCAAGCTCTGCGCAGAGCCCCGTCCAATGTTGGAGGCGGACACCTTCACGCTCCTCGATATTGCCGAGAGGCTCTCTGCAGGCTTGACATTGCACCTATCAAGTCAGTGTGCGTGCCCATCACCCTTCTTTTGCAGGCCTCTCCATTGAGGTCCTCATCCGAGTCCTGTGCAGCAGAACTCACCCTCTGGGGAGCTGGCCCCTGAGCTGCAGCCCACTCGTGTCCGATGCCTTGCCCTGTGCAGATCCCACTACTAAAGTACATGTAGTGCCAGTTTCTGAGCTGGTGTCTGCGAGTGACAGTGCAGTGTCTTCCTCTTCTTCTCCCCCCTCGCTCTCTTGCATGACCTAAGGGACAGGCTGGTCCAGTGTTTGTTGATTATCTGAAAGCAGAAAGGCACAAGAGTCAGGTTATGGTGAGGTGGGGGGTTGGGAGGAAGCCAGATATGCATGCATACAGCAGGAGTAGCTTGAAAGTGAGAAGAGATTGTGGGCTAAGGGATGTGAGAAGAAGGATTAGGAACCCCAAGGGGTTCAACCTCGCCGGTTGCCATGGCCTCTATGACGTGCCGCTCAATGAGCTGGAGAACTCTTTCCTCAAACTGGCTAAGGTCCTACATTTCAGCCTGCCCCTGCCTGTCTGCTGCTGCTCCCTTCGGTTATGAGCCAGCTTGGCCTGCGGGAGAAAGGGAAGTGTGTGAGTGCGGTGCAATGTGTTTGGGTAATGTGCCTGCCATAGTTGAATAGCTGTCAGTGTGTGCATGGTGTGCGGTGTGGGTGTGAATGTTGCAGCAGTGGTAAGGTTGTGAGGGTGAAGTGAAGCTCTGATTGTGAGGTGTGAGTGGTGATAGCTAGAGATTGTTGGTAGGTGAGTGCTGGGGGTGTGGTGCATTGAGCAGTGTGTGAGGCTTGTGATGCAGATGGTGGGATATGGCATTTGCTGAAGTCTTCACTCACCTTGACCACCTGTGTGAGGTCATTGAACTTCTTTCTGCACTGAATGGCGGACATTGGCACGACAGTACTCGCCGTCACATGTTCGGCTATCTCTTGCCACATCATACAGGTGGTGTATGCCGAGGGCTTCCTGCCAGTTTGGGGGAAAAGTGCAGCCCACCTCCTCTCCACGGCCACATCGAGTGCCTCCAGAGCTTTGTCCGAGCACCTCCTGGCTCTCGCTCTCGCTCCAGCTCCCGCTCCCGCTCCCGGTTGTTGGGGCAACTCCAGTTATAACTGCTTTGACAATGTGGTGCTGTAGCCTCAATGCACCTTTCCTTTAAGTAGTGGAAAAAGCCTGTGGCACACATGACTGGGAATTAGACTGGCCCCGATACTGGTCCACCTGTTGAGTGTTAAGCCAATGAGCAGCAGTTTTAGTGCTGAAATCATGACTATAATCATGCTAATGAGGAGCGAGCACAAATTTTGCGTGCTACCTCGAACATCATTTGGCCTTAACACTGCCCGTTTCGTGGCCATATCCAATTTCTAGGTCAAAGGCTTTTATAAATTCCTGGATGGATGCTGCCTGTTCTACCTAGAAATTGGTGTGTGATTTTTATTCAAATTTGACATTATTTGATGTGAGAACTCAACAGTCGGGAATGTATGACAACAAAGGGTAATAGAACAATATCCATTTTTCTCTAATGTAATTTATTCAGTTTTACAGTCATATGTAGAAGACTTAGAAGATAATAATGCAATCTACATATAATGATGTGAGATATCTGGTCACAAAAGACGATCTAGTTTTTGATATTCATAGATTACGATAAAATGATGTAACATTCTTCTTCTTTAGGATATCAGCCCATTCCTATTTCATGCAAAAATTAAATGCAAAATATAATACAGTAAATGTTACCTGTCAAGGAAAGATGTGTGTGCAGGAACCTAAACAGGTAACAAAAAATAAAAACTGTTAAATATTCCTGGGCTGAATAGTTCCAGTCACTCAAATTCCACAGTGTAAAATCAAGTGATTTTATATGACATTGGACCAGATTTTGCTATCAAAATAACGGTGAGGTGAATGGCGCTCGCCGTTATTTATGCATAAATAGTACAGCAACTATTGGCAAGGAGCAGATGCGCGGTTATATGCCAATATCCAAGAGTTGCTGTCCAAGTTGCGCCACTCTGCCGTCAGCCTCGCGGAAAGAGCATTTTGCAGCTGCCTCACCATTGATATGCATTGAATGTCGTGAAGAACCTCATTACAGACATTACCCTTTTAACGACATGATAATTGCTAATTACTGCCAATCTCTCTGGCACTGAAAATTAACTGTTGCAAGTATGGAGTCTCATTCCTTCAGGTAATAATTGTTGTTGGAGATTTAAGAAATGTCAAATTTAATTTTTTTTTACTTTCTCTTTCTGTCTCTTTTTTCTCTCTCTTAATCCAATCTTTCTGTCCCTCTCTTTATTTCTCTTTCTGTACCTGATTTGACATTTAATTCACCCACTCTAATTTATATTTCCTTCTCAGTCCTTCCACTGTTTATTTCTCAATCCTTAAATTCCATTGGTTAAGGAGACACCCTGTTGGTTGCCCTGTTCACTCAGGACCCAGATGCCCTCTTTCCCTCACTGCGCCGTTATCAGCACACACTTTCAGCAACTTAGTGGGCAAAAATGTTTTCAGCTTAACTAACGGCAGATGCCATAAGATGCCCTGTTACAGCAAAATCTGGCCCATTATAATGCATACCAAACCTCCTCAATCTCTGCACTACATTTTAAATGTAAAACTGCATTACACAAAGACCGAGAAGTAGTGTAAATAATGGTTTCTGTGCAGATCTGACTTGTCTTACCAAAGATGCATTATTTGACTGCCCATAATACAGTTTCATGAGATGGATACAGACAAGGACAGCCATGAGACCCATGAGACCCAATCTTAACCAATCCAGAAACAGGTTCAGTCTTGTTTACATTACAGCTGAAATCCTGGGAGGTTGTCACCAGAAACCAATCTCCACTGATGATTTTCATAAGGGGTAGGGTCAGTTTTGAAAAAATAATGTTTTCAGGATGTGGGCAAGGCCACATTTATTTGGCTGTCACTAGATGTCCTGAGAATAGTGATAGTTTGTACAACTCAGTGGCTTGCTAGGCCACTTCAGAGGGCATTAAGAGTTAAGCAAGTAGTGCAGGACTAGAATTATTTGTGGGACTAGAGCCACATGTAGGCCAGACTGGGCAGGGGTGGCAGTTTCCCTTCCCTGAAGAATATTTACAGATCAGTTGGGTTTTTATGATAATCATTTTCACGGTCATTTTCTCTGGGGTCAGACTACAAAGGATAGGTGAAAGTAATTGCCCTCAAAGTCAACACAACATTTGACCAATTAGGTCAGTGAGGAGCCCTAGTAAAACTGAAGACAACGGAAATCATGAGGAAAGAAATACTATCGTTGGAATCATACCTTGCACAAAAGAAGATGGGCATGATTGTTGGAGGCCAATCATTAGCAGGAATTCCTCAGGCAGCATCCTCACCCGATCATGTTCAGCTGCTTCATCAATGACTTACCCTTCATGGTACTACTTAAAGATGAATAGGGAGTTATCTTGGTGTCCTGGCCAACTTTACTCTCTTAACCAACACGACCATAAAAGCACAGATTAACTGATCATTCACCACACTTGAAGTTTGTGGGAACTTGCTCTGCACAATTGACTGCCACATTTACCTGCATAACAGTGAGTGCACTTTAGCTGTAATTAATTGGTGGGGAAGTACTTCGAGATATCCTGAGGACATTATAAGGCACTTATCTCGGTCTTGCTTTAGGTTGCTAAAGTACAACATTATAATAAATAACTATAGAATGCTAATGTAAAGCTCAACAAATATTGTGCGGAGTCAAATGGCAACTGTTCCCAAACATTTACAAATCTACTGTGCTAAAATGCTGTCTCCCATTTTATGAATAAAATTATACTTCAAACCTTTGAATTGACAATTACCAGATCAAAGCAATCGGTCTCCCAGTTGAGCTGCAGACTATCAGCCATTTTTGGATGATTTAGTTAAGTAGCCTAAAGCATGAAAGAAGGATCTTGCACTTACTAAGCCTCTAAACGTGTCCTCAGGGTGTCTCCTGTGTGTCGTGGCCTAATCAGCATTAAATTGGTTTCTCTTGGGTAATATATGCATCTTCCTAACTTCCTGTAGATCAAAAACTATTCCATGAGAAATGAAATCCCATATGTAGACTTGTTACGTGCATTGAAGCAAAAGCTCAGAGATTTCTGGAAGACGTTATACCTTTTTTAATGCAGGTTTAATTTTGGCACCTTGACCTTGCATTAGAAGTTGGGAAATGAGCTATCAGCCCTACACTTTGCTTCTCCTGATACTTGCTTATCATCCAATTGGTAATGTTCCAGTTGAGTGTCAAGTAGGTCTTGAGTTGAGGGCTGTCTGATTTGTTTTTGTTGTGCATTAATACATGATGTGGAACTGCCAACTTACTCAGATATAGATAGAGGTGCTATCTGACTAAGCTTTGCGAGAATGTTCACTATTACATCAATAGAATGTAATAAACTGCAACACTGGAAGTGGGGCAAATTAACACCGGGCTATTCCAGCCTACAGAATGAGAGCAAGGAAACAACCTGGGACAAATAAAACAGATGTCTACTTGTTAATTAAGTGCAGTGGTAACTCTGAACACACAGCTGTTGTTTTCTCTTATGCAGCAATTGAGGCATTCCTAAGCATTATGCAATGTATGCATGACTTATATTATTTTATCTCCCTGACTGTTTGATCCAGAACATTTACTGTAATTCATTGTTTCCTGCTCACTTGCTCTATTTTTGGGTTGATCTTGTGCCTTTTCTGGTGTTGCCACTATTGTAACAATACTTTGGTGTCTGTGTGAATTGATAAGTTGAGCCTTGCCCACATGCTGCTTGTTGAGCTTGTGTATTCTGAGAAAAGCAGGTTGCATGGTCATGATCACTTCAGCTGGCTTCCTGCTAATTAACAGGAATGGTTATCAAATTATTTTAATTCTGCTTGTAAGTATCTTCAAGGCATGGGTGAGTTCTTTGTAATATTGCAGTACTCTTTTAGTCACTACAGCCTGGTAATTGGTGCTTGTGTGTTGACTCTGGGTGAACTGTGGTTGAGAGCTCCCTTGAAAGGGGTACCCAAGATTTTGCTGTTTTCAGTCTATGGGGTAAAATGTAGGAAATCTCTCCCAGACAGTGGGCCATCCAGTGAAAAGGCAACAGCATTAAATCCTCTAAATAAGTTGTGAACTGTAATTAGGGATCAGATAAGCACCTGGAATAGCACCGGGTCGGCTGCATTCAGAATACCCAGATCTCAGCAGTGACTCTTAAATGGACTGTTGGAGGTTGCCACTAGAAATGTAAGTTCTTTTTAAAATACTTACCTAATGTGGAGCTGGGAGGATCAGGAGGGCTTCACGGCATTCCCGAAGAATGGGTTACTGGCCCCACCTTCCCCGCCTCCCTCTCGATCGCCCCTCCTCCTTCTCGATCGCCTCCACTGCTCTCCCAACTGCCGGGACCTACGTTTGCTTTGCCGGCGAGCTGCCTTTGGATACTCTGCAGATCACTGGTCTAATTTAAATAAGGCCTAATTTTGATCAGGCCTACCTTGCAGGGATCATTCCCTGCTCCTACTTTGTATTGGTAGGCCGGCGCTATCCGATTTCACCTCCATTAATTCTTGCCCGTATCTGTCTAGTAGGTGTGAAGAATAGCCCTAAAACCTTAGTGCTGTGACTACTCAAGTAAAGGAGGCACAGCAGTAAGAACATGTGCAGTATCAAACATCGCTGATTTTGAACAAAAACTAATTGCCGTACTTGGTCAGACTTTTAAAACAGAGCACGAGATTGCTATTCATTTAAAACATGCCTGTTCATCACTGCTACCAATAATAATACTATATGGATCTTGCTGAAATATAAACCTTGCATTTCATACCATAACATCCAACTCTGTTTATGATTGATGGCGTGTGAAATAAACAAAGTGAATTTTATTGCCTTTCAGTGAAGAGCAAATGTTATTAGGCAGTTATTATGCATCCGTCACATTCAGTTACATATTCCATCATGTGCGAAAATAAGAATTGTTGGAACCTTCTAACAAGAAGGTCAGTGGGTTCAACTATAGCACTGTAAACCAGTAAGAATAAGTTATAATTCTAGCTATATTTTTCTCATTTTTAGAGCCAATTTTCTTGGCTCTAAAGCCAGAAGTGTGGATATTGGTGGGGCAGTACAAACCAGAAATCTGGACAGAGACACTATCCTGTTTTGACAGGACTTGCATTACTGCGCCACAAGAAGGCGCTTGTATTTAAAACTTCTATCTTTGTCACTCCTGTGATGTCAAATCCACCTGTGATCTCATTTCCTGTGTTCATCGCAGGTCAGGTGACACTTGCCTACATGACTAAAGGGCGCAACGACGACGAAGGAAGCATTTTGAGTGCTGCAAACTACATTTGCAAAGGCAGAGTGGTACAGTATTTGTTCAAATGTTTGGTATTTAGAGTTCTTTAATTTTGATTCGATTCCAGCTTTGATGTATTGGGGAAATAATCTTTTGAAACATTAATGACTGCTGGAAGGCTACTTCACAGGCTTCGAGGGTGGTGGTTTCTTTTGGGACACTGCCCTGGAGTATCCTGATGTTATTTGGAGGAAGAAGTGGAGTATGAGGTCTCAAGCGATCCCTAGCTGCTCAAGAACCATCTGCAAGAGGCATCTGTTAGAACATAATTCAGGAATCTTTCTCACAACCAGCTCACATCTCATCATGCCTGCAATAATACCATTTCTACAACATCTCAAAGCAATGCATGCCCATTTCCCAATAGCATCATTCCACAGCAGCACCATTTTCCCAACACAAATGTGGTATGTGAAATTAAATTCACCTTTCACACAGCATTTGCTGGTGTTGCAACATTTTACTCTGGCAAAGCCATACTTGTGCCCGAAACTAACGCTTGCCATCACGGTGCTTCCCCTTCCTGCCAGTGCGTATGCATTTTGCTCACAATTAATCTCATGCTACTTCTTGCCGAAATCCCTGTGGCAGGAACTGGGCAGGAAGATTGTCAGGTATGGGGTCCCAAGTTGACTCTCAGTCTGTATCAGCACAATCCCTAGATGTGGCAGCTTCAAGCTGCGGCTCATTCGCTGCTGCAGAAGCAGCCTGGTCCTGCAGGAATTCAGGGGCCTGTGCAGTCAAGGAGGGGAGGTGGCCGGCTGTGGCTGTAATGTGATCCAGAAAGACTGTATCATCCCTAAGTAGCACAGGTTGGTCCCTGCTCTTGGCCTGCATGTCAATCTGCCCACTGATCTGAGTGTTGGCAGCACTGACATTATGCAAGACGGTCACTATTTCTCTATTGGGTTGAGTGAGCTCATCAGTAAGCCAATCCAGTGAGGAGGACACTTTGCAGCTGACGGCCTGAATTACAGCAGTCTGGATATTCTTAAGAATGGTACAAAGACCTCTGCTCTGAGGGGTTACGCAGTAGAAAGCCCAGGAGCTGTCATCCACTCCAAGGATGTCTGCTTTCAATACTGTGAATCACCACTCCACACATGCGGAATGTGGATGCCTATATACTTTCTGCCATTTTGCGGAAGACGACAACAATCTCTCATGTTCTGAAAGCATTTTTCTCTGAGAGAAGGTTTATGGAGATCAGAGTCCACAGCTCACGCAGCTGCAAGAGGTGGCAACCTCTCCCGCCATGCTCCCCAGCTAAAACCCTGGGATGCTGACTGCCAAATCATGATGGTGTCACAAAGTGAATTGCTAGATAAAGGATCTTTTGAAGGCCCAGCCTCAGCTTTCTCTGTTGTATTTGTGAACATTTAGAGAGGGACCGTGGTAATAGCCCATATTGCAAACTACTTACTAGATATTAGCATGCAGGTAACTTGCTTTAAGCTGCTGTTTGATGTCATATTGCAGATAGCACATTGGGGCCATTAATATGACTGAGGGGGAAGTAAAGAGCAGGACAATGCCTACCCTGAGCTGGGACAAGGCCTCCTGCTTCCCCATCACCTGCTTGCTTCTGCAAATTTTTTGCATTCAAAATGTATCCATTCCAAATGACCTTCCTTCCATGATAAGGTCAAAGAGGGGATGTTCACTGATGATTGCATGGTGTTCAGTTCCATTCGTATTCATCAGATAATGAAGCAGTCCATGCCCGCATGCAGCAAGACCTGGACAATATCCAGGCTTGAGCTGAAAAGTGGCAAGTAACATTTGCGCCACACAAGTACCAGGCAATGACCATCTCCAACAAGAGAGAGAGTCTAACCACCTCCCCTTGACATTCAATGGCATTACCATTGTCTAATCCCCCAACGTCAACATCCTGGGGGGTCACCATTGACCAGAAAATTAACTGGACAAGCCACATAAATAATGTGGCTACAAGAGCAGGTCAGAGGCTGGGTATTCTGTGGTGAGTGACTTACCTCCTGATTCCCCAAAGCCCAACACCATCTAGGACAAAGCAACATGCTTGATCGGCACCCCATCCACAACTTTAACATTCACTCCCTTCACCATCGGCGCACTGTAGCTGCAGTGTGTACCATCTACAAGATGCACTGCAGCAACTTGCCAAGGCTTCTTCAACAGCAGCTCCCAAACCCACGACCTATATCACCTAGAAGGACAAAGGCAGCAGGCGCATGGGAACACCATCACCTTGAAGGTCCCCTCCAAGTCACACACCAT
Source organism: Somniosus microcephalus (assembly GCF_052327205.1). NCBI lineage: Eukaryota > Metazoa > Chordata > Chondrichthyes > Squaliformes > Somniosidae > Somniosus > Somniosus microcephalus. The sequence continues at coordinate 93,451,494 of NC_140993.1, read as the reverse complement.
CCTGACTTAGAAGTATATCGCCGATCCTTCATCGTCGCTGGGTCAAAATCCATAACTCCCTCCCTAACAGCACTGTGGGAGTACCTTCACCACACGGACTGCAGTGGCTCTTGAAAGAGGCTCACCACCACCTTCTTAAGGGCAATTAGGGATGTGCAATAAATGCTGGCCTTGCCAGCGATGCCCACATCCCGTGAATGAATAAATATTTTTTTTTAACTAAAAAAAATCACTTACAGCATATAATCTCGTCGGGGAAAGACAAAAGCACTGTGCAGTTTGTCACATTCTGTATAAAATTTTCACATTTGCACTTATTTTTACATTGCTGTTAAACTTTTTATTGCTTTTGTTGAAATATAGTTTTCTATAACTTGTTTACAAATGAGATCATTGTTAAGCATGAACAAATACACAAATGAATTAAACCTCTGGGACAAAATTCTAGTACTGGCTGGGAAAGGAGATGGGATGATTAAATGGGACAGTAGCACTTTCTGGTGTGAATTGAATATTTCTGAAATGATATGTCCAAGGGGATTAAATGCAAATTTGTTATGTTGCTGACAAAGTAAAATGAAGATTAAAGTAGACCCCTGTCTGCAATGATGCTGCTGCTTTATGAGAAAAAAAAACAGAAAGACATTGCAGAGGAAACCAGAAATAAAATCAAGGTATTTGAAGAGATGCATTGATTTCATTTTGTTAAGGGTTTAACAAATTTTTATAACTCAAGTCTGGAATTTCTGAGTGCTATATGTAAAGGTCCAAAGTTCACCTGTGGAAAGTTGACTGGTTAGCAGTGAATTTTTGACTTTTGTATTTCCCATTCATTAATTAACTCCCCCAGAATGCACACGGCACACCTACAAACTGACTTTGTTACTGAACACAAGAGTATTTTCAGGATGATAACCCTAGATTTAATTCAGGAGTTACACCGTGGAGCAGGTTTAAATCCAGTGGAATGCCAGAAAAATTCTTCAGGTACCACACTGCCAGCTCCTTAGTTGTCCCTGATACTTCCTGGATTTTCTGTCAGAAGTGACAGGAGTATAGGATAGGTCTGCCAATTATGGGCAGGTGTATTCAAATGGCATCCAAATGACAGAAGTACATCACACAATGTAAGTACTCATCATTTGGGTCCTAGCAAAACTGAATGCAAGCAATTCATGTGTTCCGTGTGTAGGGCAGCGGAAGGGGATTTAAAATGTAACTAGCCGGAAAGCCTGTGCAGTCAATTATAGTGTGATTGTAACTACAGGCCAAAGCACTTTAAAAAAAAAAATACAGTTTTGTTTCTTGCATTCAGCCTACTACAAATCCAGCCACAACCATCTCTGCAACCCTGTTGATGAGCCTGACCCCAGAAAATTAGCCAGGATCAGGGGTTCATCTTTACAGTAGGCAGAACTCCCGCCCAGCCGCACTTCCACCAGCACAATGGCTGGGCGGAAAATCTAGGCCTTAATTTAGTAACTCAGCAGCAACCAGTTGTCTTTTTGTATGAATTTTTATTGAATCAGGTACTTGGGTCAGTAAATCAGTAGATTATGATTTATTTTGATGCAATAGTGTGCATGGTTGAAGTGTGTATAACAAAATAAGCCCCGATACCACTCATACTCAGTTGATGTAAGTGCCTGGCACCATTGGAAAAATGGGCAGGGATATGTGTTACTTGACCGTGTCGGGGGGAGAAACTAGAAAACAGTTGAAACAACAAGGTCAGGAATTTCCTCAAAGCTACTCACACTCCGCTGCTATTACTGCACCACAAGTGCGACGGAAACACTGATTACAGGCATAAATGGGGTTTCTGTCACACTTCTGGTTAAGTTATGGTGCAGAGTGGCAGCAGCTCTGGGGACTTTCCTGGCCTAAATTTACTGAAGAAGTCTCCTAGGATAATGGCTGCTTCTCTACTGCTGTTAATACAGCTTCATAAGAACATAAGAACATAAGAAATAGGAGCAGGAGTAGGCCAATCGGCCCCTCGAGCCTGCTCCGCCATTCAATAAGATCATGGCTGATCTGATCCTAACCGCCAATCCACTATCACAGAACCATCTCCTGAATCTAACAGAATTAGACACACGAAATAGGAGCAGGATCAGGCTACATGGCCCCTGGGCCCGCTCCGCTACCCACAGGGCCATGACCGATCCGAACCTAGACTCATGTCCAAATTCCTGCCCGCTCCCCGTAACCCTTAATTCCCTTTACTTCTAGGAAACTGTCTATTTCTGTTTAAATTTATGTAATGATGTAGCTTCTACAGCTTTTTGGGGCAGCATATTCCATGGACCTACCACCCTCTGAGTGAAGTAGTTCCTCCTCATCTCAGTTTTGAAAGAGCAGCCCCTTATTCTAAGACTATGCCCCCTAGTTCTAGTTTCACCCATCATCGGGAACATCTTCCCCGCATCCACCCGATCCGACCCCTTCACAATCTTATATGTTTCAATAAGATCGCCTCTCATTCTTCTGAACTCCAATGAGTAGAGTCCCAATCTACTCAACCTCTCCTCATATGTCCATCCCCTCATCCCCGGGATTAACCGAGTGAACCTTCTTTGTACTGACTCGAGAGCAAGTATGTCCTTTCTTAAGTATGGACACCAAAACTGTACGCAGTATTCCAGGTGCGGCCTCACCAATACCTTGTACAACTGAAGCAATACCTCCCTATTTTTATATTCCATCCCCCTAGCAATGAAAGCCAACATTCCATTGGCCTTCTTAATCACTTGCTGCACCTGCATACTAACCTTTTGAGTTTCATGCACCAGGACCCCCAGATCCCTTTGTACTTCAGTACTTTCCAGTTTCTTGCCATTAAGATAATAACTTGCTCTACGATTTTTCCTGCCAAAGTGCATAACCTCACACTTTCCAGTATTGTATTCCATCTGCCAAATCTCTGCCCACTTACTTAGCCTGTCGATGTCCCCTTGCAGGTTTTTTATGTCCTCCTCACTCACTACTTTCCCTCCCATCTTAGTATCATCTGCAAACTTTGATATGTTACACTCGGTCCCCTCCTCCAAATCGTTAATATAGATTGTAAAGAGTTGGGGACCCAGCACTGACCCCTGCGGAACACCACTGGTTACTGATTGCCAGTCTGAGAATGAACCATTTATCCCAACTCTCTGCCTTCTGTTAGATAGCCAATCCTCTATCCATGCCAGAATATTACCCCCAATCCCGTGATTTTATATCTTAAGCAATAATCTTTTTTGTGGCACCTTGTCAAATGCCTTTTGGAAGTCTAAATACACTACTTCCACTGGTTCCCCTTTATCCACCCTATACGTTACTTCCTCAAAGAACTCCAGCAAATTTGTCAAACATGACTTCCCCTTCATAAAACCATGCTGACTTTGTCCTATTAAATTATGATTATCCAAATGTCCTGTTACTGTCTCCTTAATAATGGACTCCAAAATTTTACCTACCACATATGTTAGGCTAACCGGTCTATAGTTTCCAGCCTTCTGTCTACTGCCCTTTTTAAATAAGGGCGTTACATTAGCAGTTTTCCAGTCTGCCGGGACCTTTGCCGAGTCCAGGGAGTTTTGGAAAATTATTACCAATGCATCCACAATCCCTACCGCCACTTCCCTCAAGACCCTAGGATGTAAGCCATCAGGTCCAGGTGATTTATCCGCCTTGAGTCCCATTATTTTACCGAGTACCACTTCCTTAGTGATTTTGATCGTGTTTAGCTCCTCCCCCCCTTTAGCCCCCTGTTTGTCCAGTGTTGGGATATTCTTAGTGTCTTCTACTGTAAAGACTGATGTAAAATATTCATTCAGTGTTTTTGCCATCTCCATATTTCCCACCATTAATTTCCCGGTCTCATCCTCTAAGGGACCAACATTTACTTTAGCCACCCTTTTTCTTTTTATATAACTAATAAAAACTCTTACTAGCTGTTTTTATATTTTTTGCTAATTTACTTTCATAATCTATCTTCCCTTTCTTAATCAATCTTTTTGTTATTTTTTGCTGTCTTTTAAAGTTTTCCCAATCCTCTATCCTCCCACTAGATTTGGCTACCTTATATGCCCTTGTTTTTAGTCGAATACTATCCTTAATTTCTTTACTTAGCCACGGATGGCTGTCTTTTCTTTTACACCCTTTTCTTCTCAGTGGAATATATATTTTTTGGAAGTTGTGTCGAAGTTTCGACTGTTCAATAAGACTCTGTGAAACAAAGTGATCGTCAAAGGCAGACTTTATTTAATCTACTTGCTAGCAAGGGGAGCTTCACGTAGGCAAAGGCTATCGTGACTTCTCCGAATACATGGACAATAACACCTCTTTTTATACACAAAGATCAAAACCTTCTATCACATGGCATGGTAGTGAGACATAATTAATAACGAAGTAAACATCTAAGAAAGGAATGAGTAAGGAATGTTTAAGGTCAACAAGAAGATGACTAGAGGGTCAGCGGAGCCTCAGTGTCTTAAGATATGGTTAGCCAACAGATAATCAATAGTCATGATGCAGGAATACCTTTGGATAAGGTTAACTAATCTTATACAATGGAGACAGTTTGTCTCTCATTTTGGTTCTGGACATTCATACAATGTTTACAGTAAATGTCCTTCGGTAATCATGCTTTTGTTCTACCATGCTTATCTTGTTTGTGGAACTGCCTAGCCTGCAAGCTGAAGACAGTCATATCATTTTCCTTCCACCGCTTCCTAATATGGACCTGCCTGTTTCCGTGTGAAGCCATTTTGACCTTCTGAAAGTTGCAGACTCCATTTTAATATAAGAGAATATATGTGAATATATATTTCTACGCTAATGCACTTCTACATTCCCCCATTTTGTCCTTCCTAGGACAATATAGCTCACACTAATTCTTTCAGTCTCTCTTGTCGGTCCCCGTGCCAAATTTAGATTTTGGCCCAAGGATATCGACTTCATTTCCGTTTTGACCATCCCCGGGATAATACCTGTATGGTTATAATTGGGTTGATACCATCCCTGGAAGGTGGTCAGATTATAACCTGCTGATCTCCACTGAATCATATCCATGGTTCTGTCTGGGTTGCCTGAACTACTTCGCCTTATGATCCATTCTGCTGTTTCGGAAATATTAAAGGGAATAGATCTGAGTGGGATTCCTCCTGTGGTGTGAATGGGTATATGGACACAGACCCAGCAACTAGATCTACCACTATCCTTAGCATGCTCGTAAGCCATATACAGAAAAGTGTTAACATGTAATTCTCGTTTCTTTCGGGGTTCTTCAATATATCTCTGACAGTTTACGTATACCATCTCAATGAGCACATACAGCGTGAACAATAATTTCATCGTCTCAAGTCTTTTTTTTTAAATGCCCCCGTCTGGTGCTTTCTTGCATTGGGATGCGTGTATCCAGGTCGGTCTTTCCTTGTTTTTAACAGCTGTGTTCGTTGTCAGGAGTACTTGGTATGGCCCTTCAAAGCGTGGTTGTAGTCCGTTCTTTCTTTTGAAGACCTTTACGTATACGTTATCTCCTGGTTCCAAGTTATGGCACCTTCCTTCCGCTGGTTCCGTTTGCGCCTCTTTTACCTGCTGGTGAAAGCTGGAAATACATCTAGTTAATGCAATACAATAGTTTAACATGTTCTCATCCATTTTATGGATGTCTATTTGCTTAACCGTAAGTGACGCTGAAAATGGCAGTCTTAGGGGTCGTCCCATAACAATCTCTTGTGGCGATAGTCCGGTTGTCCTGTTAGTTGCTGCTCGCATTATCATCAATGCTAGGGGTAATAGTTCGACCCATTTAAGTCTAGTTTCATTGCAAAGTTTAGAAAGTTTATTCTTCAGCATACCATTATATTTTTCTACCAGTCCCGCTGACTGTGGATGATAGCTGCAGTAGAAGTCCATTGTCACTTGAAAGTTGTGCAGGTATACCAAATCGTGGTACAATTTCTTTTAACAAACATTTTGCAACAGTAACTGCATCATTTTTTTTTACATGGAAAGGCTTCAATCCATCGTGAAAACACATCTACAATAACTAATACATACTTAAATCCTAAACATACCAGTAATTCAATAAAATCCATCTGTAAATGTACAAAGGGTCTTGTTGGATTTGGGTGGGAGGCAGCCTGTACCTTTTCCGTTTTACCTGGGTTCATTGTTTGGCAGGTAATGCGTTGTTCACTAATTTGTTTTGTAATTGTCATAATTCCTGGTGCATACCATGTTTGATTAATATAGTCTGCCATCCCCCCTTTGCCCGCATGCGTGAACATGTTAACGCATCGGGCAATCCATGGACTTAAAGATTTAGGAGCCACCATACGGCCATCCTGGTGAACCCATACCCCTTCGGGTGTTTTAAAACAAGAATCATTCACCCAAGCTAACACTTCGTCCGGACTGGCCTGTAATTGATAGGCCAAAACGTCATCAATTGTGGGTGGAGGATTGTCTGGATCTTGATTTCTAAGAACATATGCAGACACTTGTGACCCTGTATCAGAAAGAGCAGCAGCCTTAGCTGCTCGATCCACCCTATCATTGCCCAAAGAAGCCTGGTCTTGATTGCTTGTATGTGCTTTGCATTTAATAACAGCAATTTTTTTTTTTTTAGGACACTGGAGAGCCTTTAAAAGGTTATCAATTTGTTCAGCATTTTTAACTGTAGATCCTGATGAAGTCAGGAATCCTCTAAGTTTCCAAATTTGACCATAATTATGAGTGACTCCAAATGCATACTGAGAGTCAATATAAATATTCGCTGATTTTCCTGTAGCTAAAATACATGCTCTTGTAACGGCAAACAGTTCTGCTTGTTGTGCTGAAAAGAAAGATGGTAGTCAGCATACTTGGATAATTGAATGATCATTGGAAATGGCATATTCACTTTTTTTGCGAGCCCTTTTCGTCTCTGAGGGCTGATCCATCCACATAAAATATAAAATCGCTATTGTCCAGAGGAGTTTCTACAATGTCTATACGAGGCTTAGTGATAAGCTGAGTCACTGATTCACAATGCCTCTTGGGTAGGTGATACAGTAAGTAGACGACCTGCTAATTGCATGAGGGTTAACCCATCGGTTAAGACAATGTTCTGTAAATCATGTTTGAGGCACTGCGGAAAGAGAGTTTAGCTTTCTGTATAGCCTTGTGGCAGCCTGGTCCATGTGTATTGGGTTCCTTTGAACGTGAAGGCAAACAGGAACTGGGAATCTTGGTGAATAGGAATGCTGAAGAAGGCTGAGCAGAGATCAATGACCGTATAATACCTTGCATTAGGAGGTATACTGGCCAGGATGGTGGCTGGGTTTGGGACCACCGGGTAGGCAGGGAGAACAGACTCGTTAACTGCTCTTAGGTCTTGAACCAACCCTGACTTATTCTCCACTCCTGTTGAACTGCAGCTTTTGATAGGCGTAGGACCATCTGTCCTAGATCAGAAGGTTTGAATTCATGCGCCACTGCTAGTGTACAGTGTGGCTTAGAGTCTTTTACCCTGAATAATTCCCATGCTGTTTGGGTCAACAAGATTGGTGACGCTATTCCTTCTTGCCCAATTAAAATTCTTCGGATTTTAAGTGAATATTTCTGATGCAGAAAGGGCTTGTAATTAATTGCCACTTCTAGATCTTCTCCCGTTTTGTCATAATAGGCTATACAGTGCAATTTATCATGCCAATGTCCCAAATTAAACTGCTTCTGGTATTCTGATACTGATCTTGTGGCATACTGCAATGCTCCCACAGCCATCAGTAATTGTTTACTGAGGTTGTCATCATGATTAGTTCAACAATACAAAATAGGAGAATTGTGGACCTGCAATGGGTACATCCCACATCTGTCAGTTGGAACATATACCTTCAGTCCTTTTTCCATACATGATATCACTGCTTTCATTTTACACAACAAACCTCTTCCTAATAAGTTGATGGGAACGTCTTTAGATAATAAGAATGCATGCTGTTCATGAAAGTCTTTCATCTGTACATCCAATGGAGTGGGCCATACCATAGTCTGGGTTGTTCCTGAAAGTCCTACACACTTGACACTCTGATTGATACAAGGTGCTCCTACTGCATATTGTTTAGTCAAGACCGAATTAGTTGCTCCAGTGTCTACCAAAAAATGGGACTTGTGTTCCATTCATATTTAAATTTATAAATGGCTCTTCTTTAGAATTTAATGATACTGCAGGCAATTGTACCACAGCCTGTTGTTCCTGGGCAATGTCTGGGGTGGGCTCTAAATAACGTCATGCTGAACAATTTGGATTTTGTCCAAACTCTTCGTTTCGGCCACTTTGTTTTCCCCAGGGATTGCTAGTTGTCCAATTAGTCTGTGGGCGAGTGTGAACCTGGGCTTGGGTATTTCTGTTTCCGGATAAATTTTGTGGACCTTGCCAACCCTGATTTGTTTAACTTTTTGTTGTTTATTCTGTTCCTGATTAATCTCATCCCTCTTTTTATTATGTTTACTAACTTCTATACTTCGTTCGCGTCGCCTCTCTGCTTCCTTTTTCCAATCTGAGAAGGCTGACCAATTAACTTCCTTTTTTTTTCTTTTTCTCTGCGGGTCTCTAGTTACGAGGCAATTCTCTAGACATGTTATTCTGTCTAAATTAAAGGTTCCGTCTATAGGGAATGGGTATTTGTCATTCTTGGTCCAATTAGACCATTTAGGTAAATCATTTGTGGATGATCGGCCACAATTTTGAAAAATATGGAAAGCTGGGGTTCCCCTTTCGGGGACCTTTCTTTTGTGCAGCTCCCATCCTAGTTAGTTTTCAATTTCCACTAGCTGCACTTGTTCTGGGTCGCAAGTTTTACCCTCAACCCTCTTACGACCCCTACAGGCTGACCAAAGTGCTGACAGCGATGAACAATAACATACAATAATAACAATCAAGAAAATACTAAGGAACAACTTGAAGGTCCAAACAGGTACACAAAAGAACTCAGACATAAAATAACATAAGTACAGTTATGCAGGCTTTCTACAAAAGCTAAATTACAATCCGACAGTTTTCTCGATCTGCGTGGTACGCTCTACAGATCGAGGCTTTATTTTACAAGCTTTTAACAACTAATGACTGAGTATCACGATCCTAAGTGCCTTTATGCCTCTCCGCCCACTTCAGGGTCCTGACCTTCGCGTGGGGGATTTCCCCTCTTAACAACCGGTCTAAGGCTGCGCGTTTGAGACAGGCACTTCCTTGTCCTAGTCGATCAACTCAGTCACTAACAGTTTTCCTTTAAATCTTTACAAATTTTACATATGCATATAAGCGTTATTTTACAAAACAGTTGTGTTTTATTTCTGAATCCTTATTCTATACTTATCCTTACTCTAACTGCCTTTCTGTCCTTCGGGATTACTAGGTAGTCCCTTCACAGATTACGTCACTGTGCACTCTCTGCCTATCCTTCGAGCTAGTCTCTTCACAGGCCCTCTGGTACCCTTATTTCTTTCTTTCTGTGTCTATCCTTCAGGCTAATCCCTTCACAGTACACTCACATATATTCCGGAACTCAACCTGGTCACGACCTTTCTGCTGTCTCCCTTTGTCCGACAGTTTTGAAACCTGAACCGGCAGTATCCTCCTCCTTTTAATGTCAAGATAAAAGAAGCAAAAGGTTACACAAGTTAACTCAAGTTCCAAACACACGAGTCTTAACAGATCGCAGTGCTCCCGTCGGAAGTGACAGACTACACCAACTATGTATCTAAAGAGAAATCCTTTTCTTTTTCTGTGAGAAAACCTCACTTATGGCCATTCAGGATTTGTCGTTAGCAGAGCATGGTGTCCTCGTCCGTGACTTACCGAAAGGTAGCAAGCGATCTCGGTGGAACCTCCAAGAAACTGTCGAAGTTTCGACTGTTCAATAAGACTCTGTGAAACAAAGTGATCGTCAAAGGCAGACTTTATTTAATCTACTTGCTAGCAAGGGGAGCTTCACGTAGGCAAAGGCTATCGTGACTTCTCCGAATACATGGACAATAACACCTCTTTTTATACACAAAGATCAAAACCTTCTATCACATGGCATGGTAGTGAGACATAATTAATAACGAAGTAAACATCTAAGAAAGGAATGAGTAAGGAATGTTTAAGGTCAACAAGAAGATGACTAGAGGGTCAGCGGAGCCTCAGTGTCTTAAGATATGGTTAGCCAACAGATAATCAATAGTCATGATGCAGGAATACCTTTGGATAAGGTTAACTAATCTTATACAATGGAGACAGTTTGTCTCTCATTTTGGTTCTGGACATTCATACAATGTTTACAGTAAATGTCCTTCGGTAATCATGCTTTTGTTCTACCATGCTTATCTTGTTTGTGGAACTGCCTAGCCTGCAAGCTGAAGACAGTCATATCATTTTCCTTCCACCGCTTCCTAATATGGACCTGCCTGTTTCCGTGTGAAGCCATTTTGACCTTCTGAAAGTTGCAGACTCCATTTTAATATAAGAGAATATATGTGAATATATATTTCTACGCTAATGCACTTCTACAGTTGTAAAATAACTCCTTGAATGTACACCACTGATCATGTATCGTCTTACCCTTTAATCTATTTTCCCAATCCACTCTACTCAATTCCGCTCTCATACCTTCATAGTCTCCTTTATTCCAGCTTAGCACGCTTGTTTGAGATCCAACCTTCTCCCCCTCTAATTGAATATGGAATTCAACCATGTTATGGTCACTCATTCCAAGGGGATCCTTTACTAGGACATTTTTAATTAATCCCGTCTCGTTACACAGGACCAGATCTAAGGTTGCTTGCCCCCGGTCGGTTCAGTTACATACTGCTCAAGAAACCCATCCCTAATACATTCAATGAACTCATCCTCAAGGCTGCTCTGCCCAATTTGATTTGTCCAATTAATATGATAGTTGAAATCCCCCATAATTATAGATGTTCCCTTATTACAAGCCTCAACTGTTTCCTGATTGATACTCCGTCCAACAGAGTTGCCACTGTTCGGAGGCCTATAGACTACGCCCACTAGTGTTTTTTTCCCCTTATTATTCCTTACCTCCACCCAAACTGTTTCATTATCCTGATCTTTTGACCCAATATCATTTCTCTGTATTACAGTGATTCCTTCCTTTATTAACATAGCAACCCCACCTCCCCTTCCTTCCTGCCTGTCCTTCCTGATCATTAAATAACCTGGTATGTTTAATTCCCAGGCATTGTCACCCTGCAGCCATGTTTCTGTAATGGCCACAAGATCATACCCATATGTAGTTATTTGTGCCATTAACTCATCTATTTTGTTACGAATGCTACGTGCATTCAGATAGAGAACTTTCAAAGATGTTTTGTGACACTTAATTCCTGCTTTTGCCCTTTTTATTACTTTACCTTTTACTCCATATCTTCTGCCCCTTCCTGACACGCTCTGGTTTTTAATTTCCCCACTGCTACCTAAGTGTATGACCTTCTCTGTTGTCATTTTTATTATTTGCTCTCTAGGAACCTCCCCCCCACTAGTTAGTTTAAAGCCCTCTCTACATCCCTAGTTATATGATCCGCCAGGACTCTAGTCCCAGCACTGGCCAAGTGAAGCCCGTCCCAACGGAACAGCTCCCTCCTGCCTCAGTACTGGTGCCAGTGTCCCAGGAAGCAAAACCCATTTCTCCCACACCAGTCTTTGAGCCACGCATTTAACTCTCTAATTTTATTTGTCCTAGCCAAATTCGCTCGTGGCTCAGGTAATAATCCAGAGATTATTACCCTTGTGGTTCTGCTTTTTAATTTGGCCCCTAGCTGCTCAAACTCCCTCAGCAGAACCTCCTTCCTTCTCCTATCTATGTCGTTGGTACCAACATGGACCACGACAACTGGATCCTCCCCCTCCCACTCCAAGTTTCTCTCCAGTCCAGAGGAGATGTCCTTAACCCTGGCACCGGGCAGGCAACACAGCCTTCGGGACTCTTGCTCTCGGCTGCAAAGAACTCTATCTATCCCCCTAACGATACTATCCCCTACCACTACAACATTTATTTTAACTCCCCCCACTTGAATGGCCCCCTGCTCCACGGTGCTGTGGCCAGGTTGCTCATCCTCCCTGCAGTCCCTGCTCCTGTCCCCACAGGGAGTAAGAGCCTCGAACCTGTTGGACAAGTGCAAGGGCTGCGGCTCCTCCAACACTACCTCCTGGATCCCCGTACCTGCCTCACTTCTAGTCACACCATCCTGACCCTGGCCACGGACTACATCTGAATTAATTAATCTAATTGGTGTGACTACCTCGTGATACACAGAGTCCAGGTAACTCTCCCCCTCCCCGATGTGTCTCAGTGTTTGAAGCTCGGTCTCCAGTTCTTCAACACGGAGCCGGAGTTCCTCGAGCAGCCAACACTTACTGCAAATGTGATCACCGTGAGCATCAATGGTATTCACCAGCTCCCACATATTGCAGCAGCAACACATCGCCTGATCTCCCATTCTATGTAATTAATTAAATTTATTAATATTATTCTTAAATATCCTCTGCCCCGATTCTAGATGGTGTATATCACACCTTAGAAACTATAAACCAAAGAGATTTAAGCTTAAAAGGGAGAAATACTCACCAACCAATCACTTACCCGCTTTCTGGTGACGCCACACTTGGATTACTTTTTACCTCTCTCCTAATGAGAGGGAGGAGCTGACAGAAATTAGTATCTCTAGGGATATGGTGTTGGGTAAGTTGAGGGGACTGAAGGCCGACAAATCCCCGGGGCCTGATAAACTACATCCTAGGGTACTTAAGGAGGTGGCCCTGGAGATAGCAGATGCTCTAAGGATCATCTTCCGGAACTCCATTGACTCGGGAACAGTACCCGTGGATTGGAGGGTAGCTAATGTTACCCCAATATTTAAAAAGGGGGGTAGAGAGAAAGCAGGGAATTATAGACCAGTAAGCCTTACATCGGTTGTGGGCAAAATGCTAGAGTCCATTATTAAGGATAAAATAGCGGAGCACTTGACAAATGGGGAAAGGATCGGACAGTCAACATGGATTTACAAAGGGTAAATCGTGTTTGACTAATCTGCTGGAATTTTTTGAGGAAGTAACTGGTAAAATAGATGGGGGAGAGCCAGTGGATGTGGTGTACCTTGACTTCCAGAAAGCCTTCGATAAGGTTCCACACAAAAGATTATCATGCAAAATTAAGGCTCATGGGATTGGGGGCAAAGTATTAACGTGGATAGAGAACTGGCTGGCGGATAGAAAACAGAGAGTTGGAATAAACGGCTCGTTTTCGGAGTGGCAGGCAGTGACCAGCGGGGTGCCGCAAGGATCTGTCCTGGGACCCCAGCTGTTCACAATATATATAAATGATCTGGATCAGGGAATTGGATGCAATATTTCCAAATTCGCTGACGACACTAAACTAGGAGGAGGGGTGGGCTCTGATGAGGATGTCAGGAGGCTACAGTGCGATTTGGACAGGTTGGGGGAATGGGCGGATACGTGGCAGATGCACTATAATGTGGATAAATGCGAGGTTATCCACTTTGGGGGTAAAAACAGGAGGGTAGATTATTATCTAAATGGCAATAGATTGGGAGATGGGGAAGTGCAGAGGGACCTGGGTGTTCTTGTGCACCAGTCACTGAAGGAGAGCATGCAGGTGCAACAGGCGATTAAGAAGGCAAATGGTATGTTGGCCTTCATATCAAGGGGGTTCGAGTATAGGAATAGGGATACCTTACTACAGCTGTACAAGGTGCTGGTGAGACCGCATCTGGAGTATTGTGTACAGTTTTGGTCGCCCCATCTGCGGAAGGATGTTCTTGCCATGGAAAGAGTGCAACGGCGATTCACCAGGCTGATACCTGGAATGGCGGGAATGACCTACGAAGAGAGATTAAATAGTTTGGGCTTGTACTCACTGGAGTTTAGAAGATTGAGAGGGGATCTCATCGAAACATATAAAATTATGGCAGGCCTGGACAGGCTGAATTCAGAGAGAATGTTTCCAATGGCCGGGGAGCACAGAACCAGGGGCCACAGTCTAAAAATAGCGGGCAAATCATTTAAAACAGAGATGAGGAAGAATTTCTTCACTCAGAGTGGTGAGCCTGTGGAATTCCCTGCCATAGAGGGCTGTGAAGGCTAATTCAATAAATATTTTCAAGAGAGAATTGGATATATTTCTGAAGGCTAAGGGGATTAAGGGTTACGGAGAAAAGGCGGGGACGGGGTACTGAACTGGTAAGATCAGCTATGATCTCAGACGAAGATCAGCCATGATCTCATTGAATGGCGGAGCAGGCTCGAAGGGCCGAATGGCCTACTCCTGTTCCTATCTCTATGTTTCTATGTTTCCCTCCGAGTTCAGAGACTGGTACGCCTTACCTGGTCTCTGGGGACTTTTATACTCCGCTCTGCCGCTCAGGATTCCCGCCGACGCTGTGAGGCCTTACCTGGTCTCTGGGGACTTTTATACTCCGCTCTGCCGCTCAGGATTCCCGCCGACGCTGTGAGGCCTTACCTGGTCTCTGGGGACTTTTATACTCCGCTCTGCCGCTCAGGATTCCCGCCGACGCTGTGAGGCCTTACCTGGTCTCTGGGGACTTTTATACCCCGCTCTGCCGCTCAGGTTTCCCGCCGACGCTGTGAGGCCTTACCTGGTCTCTGGGGACTTTTATACCCCGCTCTGCCGCTCAGGTTTCCCGCCAACGCTGTGAGGCCTTACCTGGTCTCTGGGGACTTTTATACCCCGCTCTGCCGTTCAGGTTTCCCGCCGACGCTGTGAGGCCTTACCTGGTCTCTGGGGACTTTTATACCCCGCTCTGCCGCTCAGGTTTCCCGCCGACGCTGTGAGGCCTTACCTGGTCTCTGGGGACTTTTATACCCCGCTCTGCCGCTCAGGTTTCCCGCCGACGCTGTGAGACTTCCTATGAGACGAACTCTTGTAGGTCTTTTCCACAATTATGTTATAACCACTCAAAGGCCTTGACATTTGTCACGGGCGGTGGTGCAAAATGGGCAGTATCGGATCGGCCGCCCGTTATACGCAGCCCCTGACATTCGGTTCTATTGCAGTCAGTGGATCTGAATGTCAGGCGCTGTGCATAACGGGTGGCCGATCCAATACCACCCGTTTTACTCCACCGTCTGAGATGAATTTCTAGACCAAAGTCTTTAAGCAAATAAAGATGAGTAGAAAAGACAAAAGAAGCATCTTTTTTATTGAATTTTATTGGTGGTTGATCAAGATTTTTACGTGATCTATTTTGTGAAACATGAATTAATTAGAAGAAGCAGAGAGAACTGGCCAGTCATGACTCTCCTGTAATAATGTTCCTTTCACACTTCCTCAAGCAGCCAAATTCCCATTTAAGCTGTAGAAATTATGGTAAATTCACTCAGACACTCAAATACTTGTGCTTGGCTTAATAAAAGTGAAGAAAATGCCGATTTACTTGCAAAAAAATCCTGCTGCTCAGCCAAAATGGATGGTATTTAAATTTTTATTCATGATATTTATTCATGTACATGATGTTTATAGAGGAATTTACAGTACATCTATAAAAAGTTTCAGAGAGCCACTAAATCCCCTGAGCACTTTGTAAGCCTGGTTTGACACTGCACAAGAACTATACCCCGTGAGGTATGTCATTTTGGGGTCTTTTTATTATTATTGCTCTAGATTATGTCAGTTCTCATAGCTTAGATCACTCTCAAGTTCCAGCTTCCCATACCTTCAAAAGTGCCTAGCTGAACCTTAAGATCCAGCAAAGATGTTAGTAACTTGCCCAGGATAAAAAACAACAGTCTGGTACAGGAAACTTTCGATTTACCGGCACCTAAATAACCAAGAATCTCGGTTAACCAGCAAAATTCAGGAGTAGGTTCAGGTAAGTTTTATTACTTGCATTCCTCGATCTGTTGCTGTGCAAGGGTGTGGCTGCAGCTGTTGCTAAGCTACAGAGATGCTTGGAACTTGTGGCCACTGTTCTGAACCAGGGTTTGTTGCTTTATACGGAGCTCTCAGCTCCGTATCTTTTACTATAGCTTTCAGTTATCCAGAATTTTTGATGAACTGGCACCACGTCGGTCCCGTCGGTGCCGGATAAAAAAAAGTTTCCTGCAATTATTTTTAAGCTATTTGAATGTATCACTCTTCAAAAGCAATAGAGCTTCACATTAGATATTATTTTAAGTTCAAAATATTAAGCAAATTTATTAAACAAGAAGTCAACAACCAAATAATCTAACACTGATATAATAATTATATATTTATGGTAGAAAGTCAATAAACTTGTGGAACAAAACAATAAAAGGAATGCAATCTAGTGGTAATGCAAATCTACCACTTTGGCCAAGCTTTTGGTTACCTATCTTAACATCTTCTTATGTCGCTCAGTGCCAATTTTAAAAAATTCATTTATGGAATGTGGGTGTCGCTGGCAAGGTCAGCATTTATTGCCCATCCCTAGTTGCCCTTGAGAAGGTGGGGGTGAGCCGCCGCCTTGAACCGCTGCAGTCCCTGTGGTGAAGGTACTCCCACAGTGCTGTTAGGGAGGGAGTTCCAGGATTTTGACCCAGCGACGATGAAGGATCGGCGATATACTTCTGGATCAGGATGGTGTGTGACTTGGAGGGGAACTTGGAGGTGGTGTTGTTCCGATGCACCTGCTGCCCTTGTCCTTCTAGGTGGAAGAGGTCACGGGTTTGGGAGGTGCTGCCGAAGAAGCCTTGGCGAGTTTCTGCAGTGCACCTTGTAGATGGTGCACACTGCAGCCACGGTACACAGGTGGTGGAGGGAGCGAATGTTTAAGGTGGTGGATAGGGTGCCAATCAAATGGGTTGCTGTGTCCTGGATGGTGTCGAGCTTCTTGAGTGTTGGAGCTGCACTCAACCAGGCAAGTGGACATTATTCCATCACAATCCTTACTTGTGCCTTGTAGATGGTGGAAAGGCTTTGGGGAGTCAGGAGGTGAGACACTCGCCACAGAATACTTAGCCTCTGACCTGCTCTTGTTGCCACAGTATTTATCTGGCTGGTCCAGTTAAGTTTCTGGTCAATGGTGACCCCCCAGGATGTTGATGGTGGGGGATTCGGCGATGGTAATGCCGTTGAATGTCAAGGGTAGGTGGTTAGACTCTCGCTTGTTGGAGATAGTCATTGCCTGGCACTTGTGTGGTGTGAATGTTACCTGCCACTTATCAGCCCAAGCCTGAACGTCATCCAGGTCTTGTTGCATGCGGGTTTGGACTGCTTCATTATCTGAGGAGTTGTGAATGGCGCTGAACACTGCAGTCATCAGCGAGCATCCCCATTTCTGACCTTCTATTGGAGGGAAGGTCATTGATGAAGCAGCTGAAGATGGTTGGAGCTAGGACACTGCCCTGAGGAACTCCTGCAGCGATGTCCTGGGGCTGTGATGATTGACCTTCAATCACCACAACCATCTTCCTTTGTGCTAGGTATGACTCCAGCCAGTGGAGAGTTTTGCACCCGATTCCTATTGACTTCAGTTTTACTAGGGCTCCTTGATACCAGACTCGGTCAAATGCTGCCTTGATATCAAGGGCAGTCACTCTTACTTCACCTCTGGAATTCAGCTCCTTTGTCCATGTTTGGACCAAGGCTGTAATGAGGTCGGGAGCCGAGTGGTCTTGGCGGAACCCAAACTGGGCATCAGGGAGCAGGTTATTGGTGAGTAAGTGCCACTTGATAGCACTGTCGATGACACCTTCCATCATTTTGCTGATGATTGAAAGTAGACTGATGGGGCGGTAATTGGCCGGATTGGATTTGTCCTGCTTTTTGTGGACAGGACATACCTGGGCAGTTTTCCACATTGTCAGATAGATGCCAGCTATGCAGCTGTACTGGAACAGCTTGGCTAGAGGTGCGGCTAGTTCTGGAGCACAAGTCTTCAGCATGATAGCCGGGATGTTGTCGGGGCCCATAGCCTTTGCTGGATCCAGTGCGCTCAGCCGTTTCTTGATATCACATGCAAACGCTTCAGCCTTGTCTTTAGCACTCACGTCCTGGGCTCCACTATCATTGAGCATGGGGATATTCATGGAGCCTCCTCCCGTTAGTTACTTAATGGTCCACCACCATTCACGACTGGATCTGGCAGGGCTGCAGAGCTTTGATCTGATCCGTTGATTGTGGGATCGCTTAGCCCTGTCTATAGCATGCTGCTTTCACTGTTTAGTATGCATGTAGTCCTGTGTTGCAGCTTCTCCAGGTTGGCACCTCATTTTTAGGTATGCCTGGTGCTGCTCCCGCATGCTCTTCTACACTCCTTATTGAACCAGGGTTGGTCTCCTGGCTTGGTGGTAATGGTAGAGTGAGGGATATGCTGGGCAATGAGGTTACAGGTTGTGGTGGAATACAATTCTGCTGCTGCTGATGGCCCACAGCGCCTCATGGATGCCCAGTTTTGAGCTGCTAGCTCTGTTCTGAATCTATCCCATTTAGCACAGTGGTAGTGCCACACACCACGATGGAGGGTGTCCTCAGTGTGAAGATGGGACTTCGACTTCATCTCTACAATGACTGTGCGGTGGTCACTGCCACCAGTGCTGTCATGGACAGATGCATCTGCGACAGGTAGATTGGTGAGCACGAGGTCAAGTAGGTTTGATAACGTTCCTGTGAAACACCTTGGGATGTTTTACAATGTTAAGGGCGCTATATAAATGCAAGTTGCTGTTATTGTAAGCTATTCCTTTATAGATAACTTTTAGATATGCATAATACTTTTCTTTCTTGTAATCTTTCTGACTAGGGAAGCTAGCTAGTCTACCTTAACTTTTCCTGTGAAGATTCTAATCAGTTTGATTCTTTTCTGATAACTTACCCGACAGTTGAATTCAAAGATAATTGGTTATTATATATTTAACTGATCAAGTCACTCAGACAGCGTTTGTTCAAGAATAGCTTGGTTCCTCCTTTCAAGGCCAATAGTTTGGCCTTTAAACCCTTTGGCTTGAAAACTGTAGTCCTTCTGGCGTACTCCCGCAATAAGTTCAATGAGATTTTGCTGGAAGGGCCAGAAACTATGTCAGAACGCGGGTACGCTGGGTCTTAGCCTTAGGTCAGCTTAATTTTCATATTGTAATCAACTTAAATAGTATGCTGCTGAGTATTTGTGCAAATCCCCGATTTTCTCATGGTCTCAAGTGTTCAGGTCAACCAAATAAACTGGGGAATGTAGATCAAGCCTCTTTGCAGGGAGTCAGCACACAGTGAAAGAGCTTGGAGACCCTGGAAGGGCTCTACTGTAATATGCCACTGATCTGTCCACGCTACGTGACGCGCTGCTTTAAAATGTAATGTAATGCTCAATAATAAGGCTGGTGATTGCATGGTCTTATCTGTATCTGTGCTCTGCTTCTATCCATGGTTGGTTCAGGCTGTCAATAGCCAGCACTGAAGAGAACAGCCTTGGTCTCCCAGGAGCTATTGTACTCTATGCTCCCCTTTCAATTAAGGGTGGCACATAATGATTGTGACAAAATAATGCATTGCGGGAGCTGCAGGGGAGGTGGGCATTGATCTGCATGAATCTGTTCCGGTGGTCTCAGCAGCTGGTCACTGAGAGTGTAGAACTCTTTTTTGTTCCTACCAGCCATAGCATTATCCTGGTCCTATTTGTCCTCCCCAACCAGCTGAAGTGCCAAGGGAGCACTGAATGCAATGCTCGTTGTGCTGTGTCTACAGAATAATAGATGATTCTGCAAGACTCTCCATAGCTACAGATGATTATTCAGCTCCCATAGCCTATATTCTATGGGCAGAATATATATCGCTAGTGCAATGTGCATGCTAAACAATATGGTCCGTTCCTCCTCCAACTGTAAATTATACCGGTACTGTACTAATTTTATGAATTAGTCTTATTGTATGCTTTAGCTGATTTTGCTGCTGCTTGTCTCAATTACAGCTGGTGTAATCTTTTATGGTAACCATAATTTCCAAGCAAATGTGTTATTGTCATTTGCTAAAGGAACTTATTGATAGGATTAAAAACCTTCCAGCTAATGTGCATCTCCAGCATCACAATGGAATCACCTTTCAAAAGCATTGCACCTCAAAAATGTCACACCCACAGGCACCTCGAGGCTGATTTTTGGAATTTTCGCTCCCATTATACAGCCTCACCCACTGGGAAGCCCTATAGGAAGGTTGTTGGCCCACTCCCTTTGATTTTTCAAATGTATAGATGTGCATGTGGGATTTCCTGATATGCACTCCTGGTGGGTGAGGCTCCGCACCAGGAGCATGAATTCACAAAATTAGCCTTCATGTGTTGATGGTTTACTAAAACATAAACAGTTAATCTGCAACGGATAACCTCACAAAAAGCAACCAATAAAATAGCTTATTTTTTTTAGCAGCTACCAATCAGCCACAGCAAAATGAACCAATCAAATCCGACCCTCCACACTATGGGCTGATTTAGTATTCAGGCATAGCTAGCGAGCAGTGGTGCTCACATGGAGTCCTGTTTCTTGCTGGGAGTGCCCAATCACAGAGACAGCCCTTTATTCATTCATAGGATGTGGGCATCGCTGGCAAGGCCTGCATTTATTGCCCATCCCTAATTGCCCTCGAGAAGCTGGTGGGGAGCCACCTTCTTCAACCGCTGCAGTTCGTGTGATTAAGGTACTCCCACAGTGCTGTTAGGGAGGGAGATCCAGGATTTTGACCCAGCGACGATGAAGGAACGGCAATATATTTCTGGATCAGGATGGTGTGTGACTTGGAAGGGAACTTCGAGGTGGTGGTGTTCCCATGTGCCTGCTGCCTTTGTCCTTCTAGTTGGTATAGGTTGCAGGTTTTGGAGCTGCTATCGAAGAAGCCTTGATGAGTTGCTGCAGTGCATCTTGTAGATGGTACACACTGTAGCCACGGTGTGCTGGTGGTGGAGGGAGTGAATGTTTAAGGTGGTGGATGGGATGCCAATCAAGTGGATTGCTTTGTCCTAGATGGTGTTGAGCTTCTTGAGTGTTGTTGGAGCTGCACTCATCCAGGCAAGTGGAGAGCATTCCATCACACTCCTGACTTGTGCCTTGTAGGTGGTTGAAAGGCTCTGGAGAGTCAGGAGGTGAGACACTCGCCACAGAATACTTAGCCTCTGACCTGCTCTTGTTGCCACAGTATTTATGTGGCTGGTCCAGTTAAGTTTCTGGTCAATGGTGACCCCCCAGGATGTTGATGGTGGGGGATTTGGCAATGGTAATGCCGTTGAATGTCAAGGGGAGGTGGTTAGACTCTCGCTTGTTGGAGATAGTCATTGCCTGGCACTTGTGTGGTGTGAATGTTACCTGCCACTTATCAGCCCAAGCCTGAACGTCGTCCAGGTCTTGTTGCATGCGGGTATGGACTGCTTCATTATCTGAGGAGTTGTGAATGGCGCTGAACACTGCAGTCATCAGCGAGCATCCCCATTTCTGACCTTATGTTGGAGGGAAGGTCATTGATGAAGCAACTGAAGATGGCTGAGGAACTGCTGCAACGATGTCCTGGGCTGAGATGATTGGCCTCCAACAACTACCACCAACTTACTTTATGCTAGGTATGACTCCAGCCAGTGGATAGTTTTCCCACTGATTCCCATTGACTTCAATTTTATGGTGAAATTCTGCCTTGATGTTAAGTGCAGTCACTCCCACCTTACCTCTGGAATTCAGCTTTTTTGTCCATTTTTGGACCAAGGCTGTAATGAGATCTAGAGCTGAGTGACCCTGTTGGAACTGAACTGAGCATCGGTGATGAGGTTATTGGTGAATAAGTGCCACTTGATAGCATAGTCGACGACACTTTCATCACTTTAATCAGTAGGATGTTTCCTTGCCCATGTTTGACCTGATGCCATGAGACTTCGTGGGGTCCATAGTCAATGTTGAGGGCTCCCAGGGCCACTCCCTCCCGACTGTATACCACTGTGCTGCCAGTGGGAAAGGAGATACCCAGGGATGGTGATGGAGGAGTCTAGGACATTTATTGATAGTCATGCACACAGGATCGTACCTATGTCAGGCTTCACAAGTCTGTGGGACAGCCCTCCCAATTCTGCTACAAGTCCCCAGAGGGCAGTTAAATATCAACCACCTTGCTGTGGGTCTGGAGTCACAGATAGGCCAGACTGGGTAAGAACAGCAGGTTTCCTTCCCAAAAGACATTAGTGAACCAGATGGGTTTTTACAATAGCTTCATGGTCACCATTACTGATACTAGCTTTTTATTCCAGATTTATTTAATTAACTGAATTCAAATTCACAAACTGCAATGGCGGGATTTGAACTCACGTCTCCGGATTATTAGTTCTGGCCTCGAAATTACTAGTCCAGTAATATAACCACCATGGTGTCATACCCGCCATTTACTCTATAAACCCTTAACAATTAAATGAATAGCTTAAAGGTTACATTATCATTTTACATAACATCACTAAACCTTCCACTGTAGGCTAGAACTCCCTGCACCAACCTTACAGTGCACACACTTGCCCTATTTTCTGGGGTCTGCTTTCTGCATTGATCCTAAAACTAAGAATCATAGAGTCAGAACGGCACAGAAGGAGGCCATTTGGCCCAACGAGTCTATGCCAGCTCTCTGTAGAGCAATCCAGTCAGTCCCATTACCCCGCTCTATCCCCGTAGCCCTGCAAGTTTATTTCCTTCAAGTGCCTATCCAGTCTCCCCTTGAAAACATTGAGTGTCTCCGCTTCCATCACTTCTGTCGGCAGCGAATTCCAGGTCATCACCACCTGCTGCGTAAAAAAGTTTTTCCTCACCTCCCCCCTGTATCTTTTGCCCCAAACTATAAATCTGTGTCCCCTCGTCCTTGTACCATCAACTAGTGGGAACAGCCTTTCCCCATCTAGCCTATCCAAACCAGTCATAATCTTGTACACCTCTATCAAATCACCCCTCAACCTCCTTTGCTCTAATGAAAACAAATCCAGCTTCTCCAACCTGTCCTTGTAGCTAAGATCCCCCATCCCCAGAACCATTCTGGTAAATCTCCTCTGCACCCTCTCAAGATCCCATATGCTTTGTTGACCACTCTCTCAATATGTCCCGCCACCTTCAGGGACCTAAGCCCATTAACTCCCAGGTCTCTCTGTCTCTGCACACTCTTTAAAACTATGCCATTAAGTGTATATTGCCTCTCCCTGTTCCTTCTGCCAAAATGCATCGCCTCACACTTCTCTGTATTAAATTCCATCTGCCACTTGTCTGCCCATTCTGCTAGCCTTTCTATGTGCTGTTGCAGTCAATTGGTATCATCATCACTGTTTGCCACACCCCCAAGTTGGATGTAATCGGCAAATTTAGAAATTCTACTCTGTATTCCCTTGGGGAACACCACTGTCTATCATCCTCCAGTCTGAAAAACAGCCATTTACCACAACTCGCTGTTTTCTATCCTTAAGCCAATTCCTTATCCAAGCTGCCACTGACCCACCTATTCCATGAGCCTCAATTTTGTTAACCAGCCTTCTATGTGGTACTTTGTCAAACGCCTTCCGAAAATCCAGGTTGACAACATCCATTGCATTCCCTTCATCAGTCCTCTCTGTTACTTCATCAAAAAATTCAATTAGATTAGTCAAACACAATCTGCCTTTTACAAATCCGTGCTGTCTCTCCTTAATTAACTTAAACCTTTCCAAGTGCCCGTTAGTTTTTTCCTTGATTATTGTTTCGAAAACTACCCACCACTGATGTTTAACTGACCGGCCTGTAGTTATTAGGATTGACCTTACCCCCTTTCTTGAACAATGGTGTCACATTTGCCACTTTCCAATCCTCAGGCACCTCCCCCGCATCTGGTGAAAATTGGAAAATTATGGCAAGCCTTTCCGCTATCTCCTCCCCCAATTCCCTTAGCAACTTGGGATGCAAGCCATTTGGACAAGTCTCCACCTCAGTCTCAGTCCCTTTCCTGCCCTCTGTTCATTTGCAAGCTTGGTGCTCCTCAGTTCCTCTTTTGGAGCCTGTGGGCTTTCATTGCCTCTCACTGTCACTTTATGCATGTGTGACTCGGGCCCTGCTCCTTTAAAGCCTGATGCCAGCCCAACTTCTAGTGCTACCTCCCTTTGAGCAATGCTTCAGGAGTTTCGCTCATTTATATCTGCAAATCTTTATGCTGACAATTTGTTCTATAGTCTTGCTTTAATGAAAAGAATGTAATTCTTTTCAGTTCCATATGGACCTTATTTCAAATACACTCAGGAGGAAAGGTAAAGTTATTCATCTCTTCTCACTATGAAAAATGGCAACAACTTATTAGCAAACAAATTCTTTATAGAAAAAAGCCAAGAATATATCCACTAGAAATCTGGGCTGAGTGTTTCCTGTCATTTGCTCAGTTAATATAATTCACAGATAATATTACATTATCCTAACTCTGGCTGTGCTGAAGATAAATAGCATTTTCCAAGTAATATATTGGATATCCCATTGCGAATGGAGGTAGCAGCAGTTCGCTTGTGAGTGTCAGAGACTCTTCACGTTTGCATTCCACAGACACAATTGACCTATGATGGTCTTCGGCATATGTAAAGGAACCTTCCTGTAATTCACTGCATGATGAGGCCACGCTCTCTTATTCGTGCATTTTTACTTTTGTACATTTTGTAAGATATTACTGAGTGATGATATCACTGGAGCAACATGTTGTTTTAAATCTTGCAGTGCTGAAGACACAAATCTTATTTAATGATTCTACTGTTTTCTGGTAATGCAGTGTAGATTGTCACTCAATAAACTTGAAGTGATTATGTCACAGACTTTAACCTGTCAGAGAAGGCATCATCATTGATTGTTAACCAAGTTTTACAATTGACCCACCAAATCTTTATCCCAGCTCTGTCTCCACTCCTGCCTACTTGCTGAGATCCTCCTTAAGTGCTGTAGCTCTGCTTTATCCTACCTTCCAGATTCGAGTTCAGCTTTGGGCATGCTCGTTCCCTCCTGCCAGGCTTCTATAGAACCTTGGTTAGCCCACACTTCGAATACTGTGCACAGTTCTGGTCTCTGTATTACAAAATGGATGTGGAGGCACTGGAGAAGATGCAAAAAAGATTTACAAGGATGATACTAGAACTGAGAGGTTATAACTATCAGGAAACACTGGAAAAAAAGAGAAGGCTGATGGGTGACCTAATAGAGATCTTTAAAAATAGGAAGGGATTTGATAGGGTTGACATAAAGAAGATGGCTGCGATTTTCTCCTCTGTGTCGGGATGGGTGCGGGTCAGCTAGTTTCCGGGTTCCAGTCCCGCCCCCAGCTGCCTCCGTGCCACAGACCTGATTTTCCCTTGATTGGCCTCTGCGGGCTTAACGGCCAATTAACAGGAAGCGGGTCTGATGATGTCATTTGATGACTCGACATCTGCCGGTTTCCTTAAAGGGACCATGCACAATTTTATTTTGACAGTTCATTTTTCAGTGTTTGACAGCATTGAGGTGCTGAAAACACTGATAATCGCTGCACAAAGGTGAACTCCTGCACCCAGGCTCTCCAATGACTCCCTCCATATGCTGGAATAGATGACAGAAGCGATCTGTCACTGGTGAGAGAGGTTGTCCCAATGAGATGGCACTGGACATACAGTTGGATTTAAAAACTTGTAAGCTAAAGAAATCTGTATATGTATTAAAAATGTAGTAACCAACATTTTCTTTGCTCTGAAACTCACCATGTGCAACATTGCATCCTTGACACCATTTCTGCAGCTGTCATCTTTTCACAAACATTAGACCAGACTCACAACACGCCACACTTACCTGGCATGTCGTCTGGATGTCGTGAAACCCGACCCAGAAGCGGGAAAATCGAAAAACAGCCTGAAAACTGCTGACAAGTACCAGTTAATTGCCTTTAATCCATTTCCTGCCGCTTGGTGTCGGGTCCATTCGCAAATCGGGGACCTGACACTTGGGAAGGCTGTTTTGGAGCCATCAATCAAAACGACTTTAACCTCTGACCCGCTTCCAAACCCGCCCTTTGAGCGCTGGCAAAATTGTGGCCGATGTTTCCACTTGTGGTTGAATCCAAAACTAGAGGTCGTAAATTTAAAATAGTCACTAATAAATCCAATAAGGATTTCAGAAGAAAATGATTTACCCAGAGAGTGGTTAGAATGTAGAACTCACTACCACATAGAGTAGTTGAGGTGAATAGGATAGATACATTTAAGGGGAAGTTAGATAAGCACAATAGGTAGAAAGGAATAGAAGGTGATGCTGATAGGGTTAGATGAAGTAGGGTGAGAGCAGGCTTGTGTGACGTATAAACACCGGCACAGATCAGTTGAGTCGAATGGCCTATTTCTCTGCTGTAAATTGGATGTAATTCTATTCCAAGAAGAGCAGGGGAGTTATCCCCGGTGTTCTGGCTAATATTTATCCCTCAGCCAACATCACTAAAACAGATTCTCTGGTCATTATCACACTGCTGTTTGTGGGAGCTTGCAGTGCACAAATTAGCTGCCAAGTTTCCTACATTACAACAATGACTACACTTGAAAAAGTACTTCATTGGCTGTAAATCGTTTTGGGACATCCGGTGGTCATGAAAGGTGCTATATAAATGCAAGTCTTTCTTTCTTTCCTTCCACTCAACTTCCCCATTGACCTGGCCCCACTTACAGCAGCCAGCAGCTTACTTGACCTGACTCTGAGTGTAGCAATCTATTCTCTACCTAGATCCACTCCAGATCAAGTAGCTGTTATAATTAAGACTAGTCCCAGTACCTTTTTCTTGGTCTCGCGGCAAGAGGCAGCTTCAAAAGGTGAGCCCACACTCCCTACAACCAGAAACCTAACCTTATGCATTATAGCGTGAGCAGGGAAAGCAATCCTTCGTCTTTTGTTAAGTGGCTACTGGGACAGTCAACATGCTTAGTCGCCATCAAAGGGTCTCTCTGGACATCCCGGTGTTAATTTTCTGATTAGATGCACTTGATTTATGAGTGTAAATAAGGCGGAGCTCCATTACACTAGATCTCCACCCACTCCATTTTCTGCCACCTTTCTGATGACTAAGGGCACATGGGGTTGGGGATAATGTATTAGCATGGATAGAGGATTGGTTAACAGACAGAAAACAGAGTAGGGATAAACGGTTCATTTTCAGATTGGCAGGCTGTAACTAATGGGGTGCCGCAAAGATCAATGCTTGGGGCCTCAGCGATTTACAATCTATATTAATGACTTAGATGAAGGGACCGAGTGCAATGTATCCAAGTTTGCTGATGATACAAAGCTAGGTGGGAAAGTATACTGTGAGGACACAAAGAGCTTGCAAAGGGATATAAACAAGTTAAGTGAGTGGACAATAAGATGGCAGATGGAGCATGATGTGGGGAAATGTGAGGTTATTC
This sequence comes from Somniosus microcephalus, assembly GCF_052327205.1. Classification (NCBI taxonomy): domain Eukaryota; kingdom Metazoa; phylum Chordata; class Chondrichthyes; order Squaliformes; family Somniosidae; genus Somniosus; species Somniosus microcephalus. Next base: position 93,424,113 of record NC_140993.1, on the reverse strand, counting down.
ACTTTGGTAGGAAGAATGGAAAACCAAATATTTTTTAAATGGTGAGAAACTATTAAATGTTGGTGTTCAGAGAGATTTAGGTGTCCTCGTACAGAGAGTTAGCATGCAGGTACAGCAAGCAATTAGGAAGGAAAATGGCATATTGGCCTTTATTGCTAGAGGGTTGGAGTAGAAGAGTAAGGAAGTCTTGCTACAATTGTACAGGGCCTTGGTGAGACCACACCTGGAGTACTGTGCATAGTTTTGGTTTCCTTATCTAAGGAAGGATATACTTCCCTTGAAGGCGGTGCAACAAAGGTTCACTAGATTGATTCCTGGGATGAGAGGATTGTTCTATGAGGAGAGATTGAGCAGATTGGGCCTATACTCTCCGGCATTTAGAAGAATGAGAGGTGATCTCATTGAAACATACAAGATTCTGAGAGAGATTGACAGGGTAGATTCTGAGAGAGTCTAAAACTAGGGGTCATAGTCTCAGGATAAGGGGTCAGCATTTTAAGACTGAGATGAGGAGGAATTTCTTCACTCAGAGTGTTGTGAATCTTTGGAATTCTTTACCCCAAAGGGCTATGGATGCTCAGTCATCGAGTATATTCAAGGCTGAGATAGATAGATTTTTGGACTCTAAGGGAATCAAGGGATATGGGGATCGGGCAGGAAAGTGGAGTTGAGGTCGAAGATTAGCCATGACCTTATTGCATGGTTATGTTCTTGTGACAGCAGGAAAAGCCTGCTCATTTTTGGACAGCCCAATGCAAATGAGACGAAAATGATATGATGTCACATGCCCTATTATTTCAATATTTCCACTTCATTTGTACCGTTTCCTCCTTTCGCCCAGGGTTGCTTGGCACTAGAGAAAAGATAGAAGAGAATTGTTGGGCGTGGCTGGTGCAGTTAACCGTATCAAAGGCTGCAGACAGGTCGAAGAAGACGAGAAGAGATATTGCACCATATCACCATTAGGGCCATTTCAGTGCCAGGGATGAAGAGTTGGAGAGATTCAAACATAGATTTGCGGAAAAGAAGGGCACGGATTTGGGAAGTGACAACATGTTCAAGGACTTTGAAGAGGAAATAGAGATTGAAGATGGGGCGGTAGTTTGCAAGGGCAAAGAGGTCGAGTGTAGGGATTTTTGATGAGCGAATAATGATGGCAGGTTTGTTTAGAGGGAACAGTACCTGAGGAGAGGGATCTATTTACAAGGTGAAGTTTTTTTTAGTGGGGGAGGGGAATGTACTTGAACACTGGGTAACAGCTGTTCCTTGTCTAATCGAATATCTGCTAGACCATGTCCTTAGTCGAAAGCCATCTGTTTGTCATTGGAACTTACACAAAGTCACAAAGCACTGTTTATCTTGCAATTATTACTAATTATAGGAGCAATTAACTTTGCAGTAGAAGGGTACCTTGCCTCCATCTCCATCCAGCTCCCTGGCTGATCTCTTAGACTAAACCAAATGGTGTCCTTGATAGGACATTTGACCTTGAGCTGGGTTTCCAACTGCATACTTTCACCTCTATAACATTGCTCACCTCTGTCCTTATCTCAACTCCAACCTTTCTGAAACCTATACCCATGACATAATTACCTCCAGACTCAACTTCTCCCTCCCTGATAACCTTCTGAGCTCCTCATTACACAAACTCAAAATGTGTCCAAAACTCTGCCATCTGCATCCTGTACTGCACCAAGCCCCACTCACCATCATCCTAGTCCTTGGCGACCTCTATTGATTCACTATTCCTCCGGGACATTGAATTCAAAATCCTCACCTTCACCTACAAATCCCACCATGGCCTCACTTATCTCTGCAACCCCCCTCTGGCCCTACATCCCATCGAATGGCCAAGATGCAGTACAGGATGACATGCATGCTAAACAGCAGAAGCAATATGCTATAGACAGAGCTAAGTGATCCCACAACCAACGGATCAGATCAAAGCTCTGCAGTCCTGCCACATCCAGTTTTACATTGTGGTGGACACTTCAACAACTAGCAGGAGGAGGAGGAGGCTCCATGAATATCCCCATCCTCAATGTTGGCGGAGCCCAGCACGCAAGTGTAAAAGACAAGCCCTTTAGTTCCCTGACTTTCATCTGTGTATCCTTCCTTTTTCTACCGCCAGTAGCAGAGTCTTCAGTATATCAGCCATACTCTGCAACTTTTTCCCCAAACCACTCCACCTTGTCACTTTCCTTACCTCAAGCCTCCAATTTGGCCAATCGAGGTCCTCTCTCCTAACTCTTCTACTGCTGCTTGGCATTTGTTTCTCCTCTAAGCACCTAGGGATATTTAGTATATTCTTCTACTTCTTAGGCAGTCCCTCGGAACCAAGGATGACTTGCTTCCACATTAAAAATGAGTTCTCAGGTGACTGATGAGTCCAGTGCGGGGCCTACAGTCTCTGTCACAGGTGGGGCAGACAGTGGTTGAAGGGACGGGTGGGTGGGGTGCTTGGGTTGACGTGCACTCCTTGTGCTATTTGCGCTTGACTTCCGCTTGCTCCCGGCGAAGAGACTTGAGGTGTTCGGCGCCTTCCCGGATGCTTCTCCTCCACTTTGTGCGGTCTTGGGCCAGGGAGTCCCAGGTGTCGGAGGGATGTTGCACTTTTTCCAAGGAGGCTTTGAGGGCCTCCCGATTATCAAAATCCACGACAAGGCCTTGGACAATGTGGACCACTTTTCATACCTCAGGAGCCTACTGTCAACAAGGGCAGACGTCGATGACGAAGTTCAACATCGCCTTCAGTGTGTCAGTGCAGCCTTCGGTCGCCTGAGGAAGAGAATGTTTGAAGACCAGGACCTCAAACCCGGCACCAAGCTCATGGTCTACAGAGCAGTAGTGATACCCGCCCTCCTGTATGCCTCAGACACATGGACCATGTACAGCAGGCACCTTAAAGCACTGGAGAGGTACCACCAACGCTGCCTCCGCAAGATCCTGCAAATCCATTGGCAGGATAGGCACACCAACGTCAGTGTTCTCGCTCAGGCCAACATCCCCAGCATCGAAGCTTTGACCACGCTCGATCAGCTCCGATGGATGGGTCACATTGTCCGCATGCCCGATAGGAGACTCCCAAAACAAGCGCTCTACTCGGAGCTCTGACATGGCAAGAGAGCCCCAGGTGGGCAGAGGAATACTACATTAAAGGGACTATGTAAAGAAAGAGAGAAAAGAAATACTTACATTTATATAGCACCTTTCATGACCTCAGGACATCCCAAAGCGCTTTACAACCAATGAAGTACTTTTGATGTGTAGTCACTGTTGTAATGTAGAAAACGGGGCAGCCAATTTGTGCACAGCAAGCTCCCATAAACAGCAGTATGATAATGGCCAGATAATCTGTTTCTGTTATGTTGATTGAGGGATAAATATTGGCTAGGACATGGGGATAACTCCCCCGCTTTTATTGGAAATAGTGCCATGGGATCTTTTACGTCCACCTGAGAGTGCAGACGGGGCCTCGGTTTAATGTTTCATCCGAAAGACGGCACCACCGACAATACAGCACTACCTCAGTACTGGACTGGAGTGTCAGCCTAGATTTTTGTGCTCAAGTCTCTGGAGTGGGACATGAATCCACAGCCTTCTGACTCAAAGGCAAGAGTGCTACCAACTGAGCCGCGGCTGACACTTGTAAAGGCAAGTTGTAATTATTACAGGTAAATTTTATGCCCGGTATATAATTTTTATATTAACTGTATTGTGTGGTCACCTCACCACAAGTGACTGATTGCGTGGTCTCCTCATCAGCACAATCAGGGCTGTGGATGCTCAGTCGTTGAGTATCAAGACTGAGATCGATAGACTTTTGGACACTAAGGGAATCAAGGGATATGGGGATAGGGTGGGAAAGTGGAGTTGAGGTAGAAGACCAGCCATGATCTTATTGAATGGTGAGCAGGCTCGAAGGGCTGTATGACCTACTCCTGGTCCTATTTCTTATGTTCTTATATTATATAAAATCATCAGAAATACTATTGGACAAATGTAAATAATCCATATTATTCCAGTAATGAAAGTTAAAATGAGCCTTTTCCTTTCTCAATACAGGAAACTTTGAGTTATCCGGAGGCGAACCGTCCGGCAAACTCGAGCCACCGGCAAAAATCAGGAGCCGTTTTTTATTCTTTTCGTTTCTTTTCTTTGCTTTTTTTGAACAGTCAAGCTCTGTAAGGTCTGTAGCTAAGCAACAGCTTCAGCTAGAGACGCTACAGAGACACTTGCCGACTGTTTAGAGGCTGTTGCTAAGCAACAGGGTTTGTTGATGTTTCAACATTAACTCTGGATTGTCTGGCAGTTTTGAGGGAACGGCAGCAGTTCGGTCTCGTCGGTGCCGGATAGCACAAAGTTTCCTGTACTTATCTTAATCCATTTGTTTTCTAACGGACTGTCCTCTTAAACGTAAATTGTATTAACGACCAAAAAAGTGAAGTCCTTTATCAATAGATCAAGAATGTAGAAACTAACCTGATTATGATAAACTAGGATAGATTAACCTTGGCATAAAGTTTTAAAAAAGCAAAATACTGTGGATGTTGGAAATCTGAAATAAAAACAGAAAATGCTGGAAATACTCAGCAGGTCAGGCAGCATCTATACAGAGAGAAACCGAGTTAACGTTTCAGGTCGATGACCCTTCGTCAGAACTGGAAAAAGTTGGAGATGTAACAGGTTTCTAAGCAAGTGTAGGGACAGGGAGAGGGGGGAGGGGAGGAGAGAACAAAAGGGAAGGTCTGTGATAGGATGGAAGGCAGGAGAGATTAAGGGCTCGATTTTAACAGCCCTGAGGAGGCGGGTTCGGAAGCGTGTCAGCTGCTAAACTCGGAAAAAATGGCTTCAGACACCCAACCCGCCTCCATCCCACCCCCACACAATTTTCCTGAGTGTCTGTTCAGCTGCTCCCAAACTGACCCGACTCCAACCGGTGGGACAGGGAGTTAAGGCAGTTGAGAGCCTGTTGACTGCCTTGATAATCTTATTTTGATGGAGGTTTCCCATTTTCGTGCCTCTGGCTCCTGTTTCCCGTCGTGTCAGAAACAGTCCTGCTGCAAGGAGACGAGTTGGTATAGGACATGATCTGTAGTCATTATTGGTGCAGAACTTTAAAAGCGCTCCTGTAACATGGCTGACATTCAAATGCAATAACTTTGTTGTTGGAGGTTTGGGAAAAGATTTTGCAAATCTACTGACCTTGTGACTAGTCAAGCTGACACACATCTGCTGTTTGAACTGATTGGGAATAATTTCAGGCCACTTTGAGTGTGCGCTGGCAAGCTTCTTGCCTCAACGGGAACAACAGGATGAGAACCATTTACATCCTCTCATCCTGGCCATCCGATTCGGAGGAAGAGCAGCGCGACTTAGTGCTGCTAGATGAACAAGTGGCTCAGCACACAGCCTCCTTGGAGGACGAGGAAAAAGACGAGGAGAAGGACGGGGAGTGACGCCTTGCGGGGCCGGATGTGGCCAATCCAGCAGCAGGCGACCATGTTGCTGGCCGTCAGGCAAGGGATGCACTCATCCATGCCAGATTCACATGAGCTTACACTTCAAACACAGGTGGCTGGCAGATGGAGATGAAGATAAGGTCAAGATTCTTAACACACCATCCATCATCTGTCCAATAAATGGTGTTTTCTGATCACTGTCACCACCATCATTATAAATGCAATTAGCCCTGAGCCCTCACTGTGCAACTTCCATTTCCCAGAACACATAGACCAGAGCCTCAACTGCTTGCCATCACTTTTGTTTAATGGCATCACAAAAGGAGGACACTCGATAATTTACAGCACAATAAAACATCCATGTGACTACCCTTGTGACTATTTGTGCGTGCTTCTACGTGGTGCTTCCCCTGTGGCTTCAGCAGATGTAGAGGCACCTTGCTTACTTTGATGCTGCGCCTGCCTTTGGCGGGTGTCCTCTGGGTTTGGGAGCCTGGGAGGGCTCCTCCACAGTCTGCTCTTCCTGTGGCTGCACAGGGGCTGAGACAGCCATCTCAGTTTGATGTGGAATGTGGGGCTCTGACCGAGGGCTCCGCAGTGGCATGGGCGTGTGAGCGCTTGGAGAGGAGCCCATAATTCCTTGTTGCCTGCCACCAACATCCCTCTCATGGGTCAGCTGCACTTCAGTGCTAGCAAGTGGCTGGAGAGCACCTTGCTGCACATCAGGAGGACCATGAGGACCCGTCTCTGTACCGGCAGTCCTCATAACAAAGACATCCATGAAGCTGTAGTGTCTCTCCTCAATAGATGCCCAGCTCTTCTCCATTGCAGACAATCTATTTTGAAGAGTCACCATGTTTTTGTTAGTCTGGCGATTTATGTCCTCCATGGCGGTTGCCACCCTCTCCATGGCAGAACGTTCATGCACCACTGCCTCCACAAAGGCAGTGCTCATGTTAGAGATGGACTCCTCCATTCTCTCCACACTCGCAGTTACCCTGGATACAAACCCTGTCAGAGACTCCTGCACTTGTTCCTGGAGTTCCAGCACCGCTCTCTTTCTGGATGGCCCCAGAGGCACAGCGTCTACATGCAGCTGAGCTGAGCTAGGAGAGTCCTGTGCCCTCCAACGCAGACTCTCCACTGCTGTCGCTGTCTCCATCATCTGCTGATGCTCACTTGTGAGCTGTGGTACACCAGGTGACAACACTACTCTATGTCGCGATGGCCCCGCCGAGGTGTGCGTTGCTGCGCTGGTGCTGGGTGCGCTGAGTCCTGGTGACGCTGCTCCCTCTGAGGAGTCGTCCGGCTCTTCCTCCTGGACAATGAGGAGTGGGGCTCTCGATGGTTCTGTGAGAGAGTAAAGGCATGAGTTAGACATCAGATTTTCAGGTAGCAGACGATTTTGTGCAGATGATCAGAAGTCAATCTCTATGAGCAACATATGCCATTACAGTCAATCATGAATTGTAAATGCGGGGGATGAAAATGCATTCTGTACCAGCTTCCTCAAATGCGCCCGTCTCTCCTTCCCCCACTTCCAACTCCTCGCCACCTCCCACGATGTCGTGACCAGCCTCCTTAGCATTTGTTAATGTGGCCAGGGATGGTGTGCCTCCTCCTGTCTTTGCTCTCTCCCTCTTATTGTGGGCTAGTTTTTCCTGCAAGGAGGGACACAAGTGGAGTTTCAGCGAGAGTGATGGAGTGTGTGTGAAGAATCCAAAACCTAGAAGCTTAGTGGGAGACCAAGATGGAGTGAGGTGGCAAGAGGAAGCTCCCTCCTTGTGCGTTGTTAGTTGTTGTCATTGCGTAACAGTGAGAGTGAGTGTGAGGGCTGCATAGTAGAATAGTGAAGTGATTCAGCACAGAGAGAGAGACAGAGAGGTAAGGGTGCAAGGGAAGTAAGGGTAAGGTGGGATGAGGAGGACCAGGCTGACAATGCAGAGTGCTGGTGATGAGAAGTGAAGGGAAGCAGTTTGAAGGTAAGTGTGATGTGTTACTCACTTTGATGTTTGCACAAGATCATTGAAGCGTTTTCGGCACTGGACCCAGGTGCGTGTACATAGCGACCTTGCGCTTACCTCCTCAGCAATATCCAGCCAGGCTGCCGTTGTCTGCTGAGGAGGCTTCCTCCAGCCATTGGGAGGGAACAGAATCTGCCTACGGTCCTCTTACACCCTGCACAAGAGTTTGCAGGGACTCCTCAGTGAATCGGGGAGCAGCCTTGGATTTTGCAGCACTCATGTTCACCGTGGCCCATTCAAGCTGCAGCAGTACCGAGAAATGAGAGGCTGAGGCTACAAGGAGCCCTTAAAAACAAGTGCAGCAATGACCTCATCAGTGCAGACCAACAGACCCGCTCACAGTCAGTGCAGCAGGCAGAGCGCACGACGGGACTAATTGATCTGATTAAGCCAAAATGGGACACCGGCAGCGGGTCTGAAACCCGCTCACCAGGAAGCCTGCCCTCAACCCACCTCCATTAGCAAAGTCGAGCCCTACGAGACAAAAGGGATGATGGTGCAAGGCAAAAGGAAATGGTAATGGGACAAGTTAAGAAACAAAAGATGACTCTAGATGAAGTGTAAATGGCAATGGCAGAATGATCGACAGTTGCCATGTGAGACAGAGAAAAAAAATGATAGGGACAGAGGTTAGGGTCTGAAATTTTTGAACTCGATGTTGAGTCCAGAAGGCTGTAAAGTGCCTAATTGAAAGATGAGGTGCTGTTCCTCGAGCTTACGTTGAGCTTCATTGGAACAGTGTAAGAGGCCGAGGATGGAGAGGTCAGAGTGGGGGTGGAGTGGAGAATTAAAGTGACAGACGACCGGAAGCTCGGGGTCACCCTTACAGACTGAATGGAGGTGTTCCACAAAGCGATCACCCAATCTGCGTTTGGTCTCCCCAATGTAGAGGAGACTGCATCATGAGCAGCGAATACAGTATACTAAATTGCAAGAAGTACAAGTAAATCGCTGTTTCACCTGGAAGGGGTGTTTGGGGCCCTGGACAGTGGGAAGGGGGGGAGATAAAAGGGCAGATGTTGCATTTCCTGTGCTTGCACTGGAAAGTGCTGGGCAAAGGGGAAGGGGTGTTGGGGGTGTTAGAGGAGTGGACCAGGGTGTCGCGGAGGGAGCGGTCCCTTCGGAAGTTTTAAATACTGATTTAGTGAAAAATGGTGATCAAACTTCTCTTATGTTTCAATACTAGTACTAAATACTTCTATTGCCACCCTGTGGTTGAATACATTTACAACAGTTCATTTTTTTTTCTTTTTAAAATCACAGCATTTTAAGATTATATTTTTTCTCCACAATTTTCTTTTTTCTTCACTTGAAGGCATCGGTTTATGCTAGGGTCTGATTGCACAGGCACTATCTGGCCTTGGATACCTTGCCCAAGTGGGAAACTGGTCACTGAGTTTGGCAAGCTATTTGAGCGTGGAAGCACCACAGCCAGGTCTGGTCCTGTCCACAAATATGCGGCCAGAATTTTCTCCAGGTTGGTGGGTTGGGGGTGGGGGGGCTCCGAGGTGGGCGGGAAACCCGTGAGGCCGTGTGGGTAGGTCTGCAGATATGAGGGGTCGATCTGGGGGGGTGGGGGGTGCGGGCATCGGAGATCGGGGGGGTGTTCGGCATCGGAGACCGGGGGGGGTTTCGGCATCGGAGACCGGGGGGGTACGGCATCGGGGTTCGGGGATTTCGGCTTCGGAGATTGTGGGGGTTCTGCACCGGAGATTGTAGGGGTTCAGCATCGGAGATTGTGGGGGTTCGGCATCGGAGATCGTGGGGGTTCGTCATCGGAGATCGGGGGGTTTCGTCATCGGAGATCGGGGGTTTCGTCATCGGAGATCGGGGGAGTTTGGCATCGGAGATCGGGGGAGTTTGGCATCGGAGATCGGGGGGGTACGGCATCGGGGATCAGGGGGGGGGTTGGCATCGGGGGGGTACGGCATCGGGGTTCGGGGATGGGGGGTTCGACATCAGAGATCGGGGGGGGTTTGGGATCGGGAGGGTTCGGCATCAGGGATCGGGGGGGTTCGGCATTGGGGATCGGGAGGGTTCGGCATCAGGGATCGGGGGGGGTTCGGCATTGGAGATCGAGGGGGTTCGACATCGGAGATCGGGGGGGTACGGCATCGGGGATCAGGGGGGTTGGCATCGGGGGGGTACGGCATCGGGGTTCGGGGATGGGGGGTTCGACATCAGAGATCGGGGGGGTTTGGGATCGGGAGGGTTCGGCATCAGGGATCGGGGGGGTTCGGCATTGGGGATCGGGAGGGTTCGGCATCAGGGATCGGGGGGGGTTCGGCATCGGAGATCGGGGGGGGGTTCGGCATTGGAGATCGAGGGGGTTCGACATCGGAGATCGGGGGGGTACGGCATCGGGGATGGAGGGGGGGTTCGGCATCGGGGATCGGGGGGGGGTTCGGCATCGGAGATCAGGGGGGTTCGGCATCGGAGACCGGGGGTTTCGGCATCGGGGATCGGGAGGGTTCGGCATCAGGGATCGGGAGGGTTCGGCATCGGAGATCGAGGGGGTTCAACATCGGAGACCGGGGGGGTACGGCATCGGGGATGGGGGGGGTTCGGCATCGGAGACTGGGGGTGGGGTACGGCATCGGGGATGGGGGGGGTTCGGCATTGGAGATGGGGGGGTTTCAGCATCGGAGATCGGGAGGGTTCGGCATCGGGGATTGGGCGGTTCGGCGGGGGGGTTCGGCATTGGGGATCGGGAGGGCGTCATTGTGGATCGGGGGGTGCGGGTCAACAAGGGTGGGGGGGGTGGTTGGCTGGCGATCGGGCATCGGCGGGGGGGAGGGAGGATCGGGGCCAGCTTCCGGAGGATTGTAGCCAGCCTCAGCATCATCGGTGGGGGGTTGCGGGGGAGGCCTCTAGGTGGGACTCGGAGGCCTGGGAGGGTGATCGGAGGCCTCGTGAGGGGGTCTCCGGTCACGGGGTTGGGTTAGACAGGGACCCTGGATCCAGGAGGTAGGTATAAAGCCACTTACCTTCTGGATCCAGCAGTCTCTGCCTCGGTTTAACTGCCGGGTTTCCCAAATTGTGTGAAACCCATCCACAGGCAGTTAAATTCAAAATGGACGGGGGAAAAGAGGCTTCCAGCCAATTTCATTACAATATTTAAATTAAGGTTCCGTCCCCTGGGAGCGGGTTGGACGCCCGCCCCCCTCGTCCCACCTCCGATAAAACTGGAAATGCGTGAGTTGGAGACGGGATCAGGTCGGAAATCCCATTTTTAACAATTTAACTGATTCACGCTGCAAACTCACCTGTTTTTTTAAGGGGAAATTCTGGCTGCAGTTTTCAGCAGGGATCACTGAATAGCAATTAGAATTGAGATCTCTGACTTACTTTTTTCCTTCTTAGCTCGGTAGGGAGGGAAAAAAATCAATTGTAGCACCCCATCACCATAACAGCTGAGACCAATTTGTTTCCTGAATACACATTAAATGTTTTCAGGAACAGCAGGAAATTCTGTTCTGAATTGCATTTGCAACATGACTGTTACGTTTTATTTCATGGCCTTTCAAATCAACAAACACATTCAATGAAAGGAAATAGTAGAATGATAATCTCACATATAGTATAGCAGATGCACTTTAAAAACAAATATGATACAGCAAACTTTTAAAGAAATGTTTTAAATGAAAATCTAAACATTAACTCTTGAAATTAGAGCAATATTACTGTATGACTACTTAACACATTCATATGAAATATACCTAGTCTACTATTAATCATTGGGTAAACACATCTATTAAAATAGCAGACAGTAACATTTCACGTGAACGTGTTAATTGTTTATATGCTAACATTCAAAGAGCCATATTAAATGGTAGTGAACATTCACACTGATAGCAAGAATAAATAGCAATTGTACCCTCCAGCATAGAGAGGCCCATTTTGACTTGCAGCTGAATATAATCATGTTATGGTAAGTTCACTCTCCCCCAAACTACTTCTTTGCCAAATAATGTTTCATAAAGGTGATTGCCTTTAACATTATGGTAAGTATGAATAAAAGATTATATGGTCTAGAGTCTTTTAGTGGTCAATTCAGTTGCATCTGTAAATTTCTACAATCAGTGCAAAGAGCTGCCTCATCAAACACTAGCCCTATTTATTGCCAGAGAATGACAGGATGTGCCACATTTACTGCTATCCACTTCATGAATTGAAAGATCACTAAATTAGATATCTATTGTGACGGGACATTATTTACGTGTCTATTTTTGATGTGAAGAACCCACAGTTCTGGCAGTGAAATGTTAGAATCCTATTCTGAAAGCTGCATTTGAGATTCTGCTTTATCCTCCGTGGAGAAGTTTAGCTGGTTTTACCTGGAATTGAGGGGAACTCTTCCATCTTTTTTTAAGAGGGGAGATAAATTGGTAGGGAGAATTATTCTGCACTATAAGATATGGAGTGTGTCAATCAGTCATCTGACAATGGGGAATTCTTCCATTGACTCGAGCCAGTCTCTAGTACCATGACCAAGAGGTTATTCTTCATACCTGAGCCCAGACAGTGAGTTTTCACAACCTATTTCACCATGAGAGACATCACAGCCAAGCTATGTTCTTCCTTCACCCACTGTCCGCACAAACGCACTTTCCAACTGGAGTCAAAGGTTAGTAATCAGAAGCAGGAAGCATGAGTGAATTTTCCCAGCCGCTCAGAGCCCAATTATAGCACACCTACCACTGTCCCTACTGAGATCAGTTAACAGCACATATCAGGAATCAAACCTGGTTCCTTCCTGTTTTGTATGGCTCAGTTTTACAACACTCAAATTATTGAGCAGGTAGAGTTGCATAATCAAGAGCAAGCAGCATGGATTTGTTATTGGCAAGTTACATTTGACACATTTAGTAGAGTTTTATGAAGAAGTAACTGAATGTATAGATCGAGAGAATGCAGTAGATATAACATACAGATTTTCAGATTTTCAGAAGGCATTTAATAAGGTGTCTCACATGAGGCTTGTTATAAAAATTGAGACATACGATATAATAAGGAATGTAGCAGCATGGATAGAAAGTTGGTTGACAGTCAAGAAACAAATGATTAGGATTAACGAGTGTTGCGCGGATTGGAGAAGGATTGGAAATGGTGTATCCCAGAGACCAGTGGTGGTTGAGAACGACTGTAAAAGACTAATGGAATGGGTAGACTGTAGGTGTAACTAACTGTAGAAAAGTGTGACGTGAATTTTGGAAGATAAAACAAGGAATGTGAGTATAAATTTAATGGAAAGAAGCTGAATGGTGTGAAGAAGCAGAGAGACCTAAAGATGCAAATGTATAATTCCTTGAAAATGCAGGTCGATAAAGCCATAAGAAAAAAGCCAGTGGGATTTTAGGTTTTATTATTAGGGGCAGTGAGTATAAGAGCAAGAGGTTATGATCAATTTGTGCTGGGTAATTGTTACGCCACAGTTAAAAGCACTGTGTACCGTTTTGGACACCCCATTATAGAAAGGACATTAAACCCATAGAGATCGTACAGCATAGGTTCACCAATATGGTACCTAGTATGAGAAACTATAGTTATGAGGACAAACGTGAGATTCTGGCTCTATTTCCACTGTAGCACAGAAGGTATATTTAAAAGACCTATTTTAAATTATGAAGGGTTTTGATAGAAGGAATAGGAAAAGACGATTTCATCTGATTGGGGAATTAGTGACAAAGGATCATCAATTTAAATGTCACATCCCATCCCCCGCTTGCCCCCCAAAGAGAGTGAGGAGAGAGATTAGGAGAAATGTCTTTATTTTCATTTATTCATTCTCGGGATATGGGCATCGCTAGCAAGGCCAGCATTTATGCCCATTCCTAGTTGCCCTTGAGAAGGTGGTAGTGATCCTTCATCTTGAACTGCGGCAATCCATATGCTGAAGGTACTCCGACAGTGCTGCTAGGTAGGGAGTTCCAGGAATTTGACCCAGCAACAATGAATGAACAGCAATATATATCCAAGTCTGGATCATGTGTGACTTGGAGGGAAACTTGGAGTTGATGGTGTTCCCATGCACCTCCTGCCTTTGTCCATCTAGGTGGTGGAGATTTAGGAGATGCTGTCGAAGAAGCCTTGGTGAGTTGCTGTAGTGCATCCTGTAAATTGTACAAACTATCCCCACTGTCTGCCAGTGGCGCAAGGAGTAAATATTTAAAGTGGTGGATGCCACTGCTTTGTCTTGGATGGTGTTAAATCCGTGTATTTTTGATGTAGTGTGTCCTTCAATAACTAGACACGAGACTGCAGGAACAATCAACGCATTTACTGGATGAGGGTTATTTAAAAACTAAACATACGGATCCCTACTCGGGGTTTATTTACAGGTGTGGTCACTGCCGGTACTACAGTATACAGGAGCTGTAAAAAGTAGTTCTCCCCTTAAAGGTACATACACTACAATTCCTGCCCTTTTAGATTGACAGTACCATAACATTCATTTAACAATTAACACTTTTAACATGCACATTAACTGAAAATAGTCCATTTATAAATTCAGTCTTTGGGGCGGCTTCCTGATCCTTTCTGGATAGCGCCTTTCCTGAGTGTCTTGTTCTTGGTGCGGAGGCCCCCTGTCGTCAGTTAGTTCATCAGCTTCCGATGCTACTGTTTCTGGGGTAGATGCTACCTGTATGTCGGGTTCATCACCAGGTGCGCGAGACATGGGGTTGACTCGTTCCTGTGACTCTAGGATCTGGTCGACATGGCGTCTCACAATGTTCTCCCCAACATCCACTGTGTACATTAGTGGCCCCTGCCGTGTGCATATCGTTCCTGGTTGCCATTTCTCTGTTCGGTAGTCGCAGGCCAAGACTGGTTGCCCTACATTGAAGCTCCTTGTTGGCTTCTCATTGATGTGCTGGAATTGCTTATTCTCAACATCTCTTCGTACATTTGGTCTGAGCAAATCCAGACGAGATCTCAACCTTCGGTTAAAGAACATCATGGCCGGGGTCTGGTTGGTGACTGCATGTGTCGCATTTCTGTAGGCTAACAGGAAATTGTCCACCTTATGCTGCAGTAGAATGTCGTCATCGCACATGGCCCTTACTGCTTTCTTAAAGGTTTGTACGAACCTCTCAGCCAATCCATTTGTGGCTAGATGATACGGGGCGGATGTGTAATGCCGTACCCCATTCCTTTTCATGAATCTTCGAAACTCTTTGGACACAATCTGTGGTCCGTTATCAGAGCAAATCTGCTCTGGCAAGCCGTTCCTGGCAAATATGGTCCGTAGGACTGCAATAGTTTTCTCCGTGGTGGTGGACGACATTTTGATCACCTCAGGCCATTTCGAGTGCGCATCCATGGCTATTAAAAACATTGAGTCCATGAATGGACCAGCAAAATCAATATGCACCCGTTGCCATGGAGATGAGGGCCACTCCCATGGGTGTAGAGGGGCATGTGGTGGTGCATGTTGGACCTTCTGGCATCCTGAGCAGCTCTTTGTCAGGTCCTCGATTTGCTGATCGATCCCCGGCCACCACACATAAGCCCTAGCAAGGCTTTTCATTTTCACCCCTCCCTGATGACCTTCATGAAGCTCATTGAGCACTCTCTCCCTTAACTTGGGTGGAATTACCACTCGGGATCCACACATCAAGGTCCCCTGGCATACTGACAGCTGTTCCCTTCTGGATGAGAATGCTGCCAACAGTGAGTCGCCATGTGCTGGCCATCCCTTCACCGTCAAGTCATATACCCGAGACAGTGTCGGGTCATTTCGGGTCTCCTTCTCTATATCAGCGTTAGGTACTGGCAAGCATTCAATTATATTCGAATGAAATATTTCGACAGGGTCCACTGCTGGTGCTTCCTCCGCAGTAGGCAGTGGCAGCCGTGATAGCCCATCAGCGTTTCCGTGCTGTTTCGTGCCCTTATACTCGATTTCATATTGGTTTGCCCCTAGAAAAAGCGACCATCTTTGTAGCCGTTGCGCAGTCATCACCGGCACGCCCTTCTTTGGATTAAAGATGGAGACAAGTGGTTGGTGGTCCGTCAGCAAGTTGAATTTCTGCCCGTGCAGATAGTGGTTGAACTTTTTCACTCCCCACACTAGGCTGAGGGCCTCCCTGTCAATCTGGGCGTAGTTATGCTCGGCTGAGGTTAGTGACCGAGACGCAAAGGCTACCGGCCTCTCCGAGCCGTCCGGGAACTTGTGCGACAGCACCGCTCCAATACCATAGGGTGATGCATTACACGCCAACCGAATTGGTAGTGCTGGGTTGAAATGAGCCAACACCTCTTTTGATGTGATCAATTCTTTGCACTTCTAGAAAACTCATTTACATTCGTCATTCCACTTCCATGGTACCCCCATTTGCAGTAGGGTGTTCAGTGGATGTAGTACTGTAGACAAATTCGCCAAGAACTTATGGTAGTAGTTCACCAGCCCGAGAAACTACCTCAGTTGTGACACATTTTCCGGTGCTGGAGCCTTGACTACTGCCTCAATCTTTTCAGGGGACTTATGTAACCCCTCTTCATCAATAACGTGGCCACAATACGAGATCTGCTTTTGGAAAAACTCGCATTTGTGGCGATTTGCTCGGAGCCCATATTCCTTCAATCTAGTGAGCACCTGCTCCCGGTTGGCAAGGTGAGCACTGTCATTTTCGCCCGTGACCAGGATGTCGTCCAAATAACACTGGGTCCCTGGAATCCCTTGCAGGACTTGATCCATTGCCCTTTGCCAAATAGCCGGAGCTGATGCTACCCCGAACACCAGCCGGTTGTATTGGTAGAGGCCTTTATGAGTGTTGATCGTGAGGTACTGTTTCGAGGCTTCTTCTACCTCCATTTGCAGGTACACCTGGGCCAGATCAATCTTAGTGAAGCGTTTCCCTCCAGATAGCGAGGCGAAAATATCTTCAATCCGCGGAGCGGATATTGTACCGTGTGAAGGACTGGGTTCACTATCACCTTAAAGTCCCCACAGATGCGAACTTTCTTTGGTTCCCCAGGCATATTACTCAACGACCTCTTCATTACAGGAACGATGGGTGTAGCCCACTCGCTCCAGTCCACTTTGGACAGTACTCCTGAACGTTCCAAACCTTCCAGCTCTGCTTCGACGGCTGGGCGGATCGCATAAGGCACCGGTCTGGCCTTAAAAAAACTTTGGGCTTGCATTTTCCTCTATTTTGATCGTCGCTGTTATGCCTTTTAGTGTTCCAAGTCCCTCCTGGAACACTTGTGCGTCAGTTAGCATTTTTGACAGTCGTCCAGGTGTGGCGTCGTCATCCTTTTTGGCATCTACAGTCAGTGCTTGTATGGAATGCCAATCTAGCTGTATCGTCCGGATCCATTCACGTCCTAGTAGTGGTGGTCCTCCATCTGGCAATACATATAGGTCCATTTTTGGTGTTTCCTTACCGTTATATACAACGTTCACCCTTATTTTTCCTTTGGGGTAGACTTTTTGTCCCGTGTATGTCTTCAAGACAATCTCTGTATCTCTCAAGGGTATATGTGAGAATAGCCGCTTGGAGTCCCTTCGGTTTATGACTGTTAGGGCTGATCCTGTGTCCAATTCCATTTTCACTTGGACTCCAGCTATCTTGAGCATGACCCAGATAGTTTGATGATCCTCCGTTTGGATCACCTTATGTAGTTTCAGACAACCCAGCTCCTTGCTTCCGGAGTCTGTATCACTTTTCTGTTTGTCTGAACTACTTTCCGTCACCTTCTTGTACTTCTCCTGTGGAGATTTCTTGCTGCTGGTTTTCTTTCCCGACCTGCAGACTCTTGCTATGTGTCCTACTTTTCCACACTGTCTGCACACTTTGTCCTTAAACCAGCAATCATTATGGTCGTGTGTTGTTCTGCCGCAGCAATAACGCTTCACTGTTCCGTATGACATTTCATTTGTGCCATATTCTTGCGGTCGCCATTGTATCTCTGCAGCGCCCCGTGTGGCTGCTTCATGTGATACCGCCATGCTGAAAGCCTTTTCCAGCGTAAGGTCCTTTTCAGATAAAAGCCATTTCTGGGTTCCTTCACTTTGAAGCCCACACACAAACTTGTCCCTTAAGGTATCTACCAGTCCCGCTCCAAACTGGCAGTGTTTCGATAGCTTACGCAGTTCCGTTAAATACTCAGCATTACTTTCATCTTTATGCTGGTTCCTTTTGTGAAACTTAAATCTTTCTGCTATCAGCAGCGGTGTGGGTTTTAAGTGGTTCTGTAGGGTTGACACTATGTTTCCAAAATCCTTGTCCATTGGCTTCTCTGGGGTTACTAGGTTTCGCAGTAAGCCATACGTTTTTGCACCCATGGAATTCAACAATACCAGCACTTTCCTCTCATCTGGCACTTCATTCGCCTTGCAGTACACTTCTATGCGTTCGACATATGTCGTCCAATCTTTGACTTCATTGTCAAACGCTGTGATACTGCCACTCTTCGGCATCCCTGGGTGTGGTTAGACTGGCTCAAAATGGCGTTTTCACGCGCTTCCATTCTTCTCCGCTGCGGCTCAAAATGGCGTTTTCCCGCACTCTCCCTTCTTCTCCGCTGCGGCTCATAATGGCGTTTTCCCGCGCTCTCCCTTCTTCCCTGCTGACGCTGCTCGTCCCTTGAACACCGGCTGCGCTCTGCGCGTTTTCTTTCGCGCCTCTCTCTCTTCTCCCATCGACGCCGTTCGGTCCTGAACACTGGCTGCGCCCTGTGCGCTCTACCCTCTCTTTTCTCCCGTCGACGCTGCTCGGCCTTTTCTGTGCCGTCGGTCGGCTCTAGTCGCCGCTGTCCGGGAAGGGTCTGCGCCGTACCTGTTGCCAGCCCGTTTCGCTGGACCACCGTGACTGGAGAACCAAGCCCAGCTCTCAACAGCCTCCCCTGCGATGCTCAATCTCTGCTGGATGACTGGGCGGTTGCTCGTGGTCGACGCCCGTGCTTCTGGCCTCAACTTTCTTCCACTGTTCTCCAGGAGCGAATCCCTGGGAGGTAATGCAGAGTTGCAGGTAGGTTCGAATCTGCCTCGTCGCCACTGTTAGATCCATGTATTTTTGATGTAGTGTGTCCTTCAATAACTAGACACGAGACTGCAGGAACAATCAACAGGTATTTACTGGATGAGGGTTACTTTAAAAACTAAACGCACAGATCCCTACTCAGGGTTTATATACAGGTGTGGTCACTGCCGGTACTACAGTATACAGGAGCTGTAAAAAGTAGTTCTCCCCTTAAAGGTACATACACTACAGATGGTGTTGAGCTTTATGATTGATGTTGCAGGTGCACCCTCCCAAGCAAGTGGGGAGTATCCCATCACACTCCTGACTTGTGCCTTGTAGGTGGTGGAGAGTCTTTGGGGAGCCAGGAGGTGAGACACTCGCCGCAGAATACCTTGCCTCTGACCTGCTCTTGTTGCCACACTATTTATGTGGCTGGTCCAAATAAGGTTCTGGTCAATGGTGACCTCCAGGATGTTGATGGTGGGGGATTCAGTGATGGTAATGCCATTGAATGTCAAGGGGCGGTGTTTAGACTCTCGCTTGTTGGAGATAGTCATTGCCTGGCACTTCTGTGACGCGAATGTTACCTGCCACTTATCAGCCCAAGCCTGAACGTTGTCCAGGTCTTGTTGCATGCAGGCATGGACTGCTTCATTATCTGAGGAGCTGTGAATGGCACTGAACACTGTGCAGTCATCAGCGAACATCCCCATTTCTGACCTTATGTTGGAGGAATGATGAAGCATCTGAAGATGGTTGGGCCTAGGACACTGCCCTGAGGAACTCCTGCAGCAATGTCCTGGGGCTGTGATGATTGACCTTCAATCACCACAACCATCTTCCTTTGTGCTAGGTATGACTCCAGCCAGTGGAGAGTTTTGCACCCGATTCCCATTGACTTCAGTTTTACTAGGAATCCTTGATGCCAGACTCGGTCAAATCCTGCCTTGGTGTTGAGGGTAGTCACTCTCACTTCACTACTAGTGTTTGGTTCACTGCCACACCTCTTCTAGGAATGCCCACATTGAAGAAGTTCTGCTCTTCTCTTCAACGGGATCTCCGTTTGGCTCTTCAACCTAGTTTATCTTCATTACTTTCAGTTTCCCTTCTCGTGTTTGATCAGGTATCTGCCAAGACTCGGTTTCTCAGCCATATCATTTTCCTCAGCAACTGTCTCCGGTTCCGACTTATTCCACGTGGATTCCAACTAAACTTCCACCCTTCGTGTTTCGGATCCACCCAGGATTACAAATATCTCCAAGATATTCAGCGTTCCTCGAACTACTGCTCTCGCCGCATCCTGAGATCCACGCTCAATGCCATGCGGCGCCACATGAACACTCTCGACCTCTCTCTTCAGCAACACCGGCGCACTCTATCTCAAAGCTGTCCGGGTCCACAGTTCCATTTCATCCTTCGACTCATCCGACGCTTCAACAAAAAACTTTTTTTCTTCCTTTCCGATGTCAAGGATCGCAAGCTTCATCAACTCTTGGACACCAACGCCCCTCCGGAACCTTCTTCCCCTTCACTTTCCTCTGACCCCCCTTCTCCCAATCTCACCCCCTGCCGCGTTTTCACTATCCCCTCTGACCTTCCACTCTCTGACCCCGAACGATCAGTCCTCAGCAAAGGCCTGAGCTTCATCCCCTTACGCCCCCACCTCAATGAATTTCGAGCTCGGCATGATGTTGAGCTCTTTTTCCGCCGCCTTCGTCTCCGTGCCCACTTCTTTGGCCAGGAGTCTTCCCCCCGCACGACTGACCCTTTCTCCCGCTTGCAGAATTCCCGTTCTACCTGGACCCCTCCCCCTGGCCTCTTACCCTCTCTAGAACTTTTCATCGTTAACTGCCGCCGTGACATCGGCCGTCTCCATTTCTCTGCTCCCCTCACTCACTCCAACCTACCTCCCTCTGAACTTGCAGCACTCCATTCTCTTAGATCCAACCCTGACATTGTCATTAAACCCGCTGACAAGGGTGGTGCTGTTGTTGTTTGGTGCACTGACCTCTACCTAGCGGAATCTGAACGCCAACTCTCCGACACCCCCTCCTACCTCCACCTGGACCATGACCCCACTACCGAACATCAAACCACCGTTTCCAAGACTGTCACTGACTTCATCTCCTCTGGAGATCTTCCCCCTGCTGCCACCAACCTCATAGTTCCCCAGCCCCGCACAGCCCGCTTCTACCTCCTTCCCAAGATCCACAAACAGGACTGCCCTGGTAGACCCATCGTTTCAGCCCGTTCTTGCCCCACGGAACTTATCTCTTCCTATCTCGACTCTATCTTTTCTCCCCTTGTCCAGTCTCTTCCCACCTACATCCGCGACTCTTCGGACGCCCTCCGCCACTTTAACAGTTTCCAGTTTCCTGGCCCCAACCGCCTCATTTTCACCATGGACGTACAATCCCTCTACACCTCCAACCCCCACCAGGATGGCCTGAGGGCGCTCCACTTCTTCCTTGAACAGAGGCCCGACCAGTCCCCATCCACCACCACCCTCCTCCGCCTGGCTGAACTTGTTCTCACATTGAACAATCACAGAATCACAGAATCACAGAAACCCCACAATGCAGATAGAGGCCATTTCAGCCCATCGAGCCTGCACCGACACATATCACACCCGATCCCCGTAACCCCTACACCAACACATATCCCACCCTATCCCCGTAACCCCACGTATTTAATCCCCCTAACACTAAGGGTCAATTTATCATAGCCAATCAACCTAACCCGCACATCTTTGGACTGTGGGAGGAAACCGGAGCACCCGGAGGAAACCCACGCAAACACGGGGAGAATGTACAAACTCCACACAGACTTCTCCTTTAACTCCACTCATTTCCTCCAAATCAAAGGTGTTGCTATGGGTACCCGCATGGGTCCTTGCTATGCCTGCCTTTTCATGGGATATGTGGAACACTCTTTGTTCCAGTCCTACTCAGGTCCCCTCCCTCACCTCTTTTTCCGATACATTGATGACTGTATCAGTGCCGTTTCCTGCTCTCGCCCCGAACGAGACACTTTCATTCACTTTGCCTCCAATTTCCACCCTTCCCTCACCTTCACATGGTCCATCTCTGACTCTTCCCTTCCCTTCCTCGACTTCTCCGTCTCCATCTCTGGGGATAGGTTATCGACCAATAATTACTACAAGCCCACTGACTCCCACAGCTACCTGGACTACATTTCCTCCCACCCCGCCTCCTGTAAGGACTCTATTCCATTCTCCCAGTTTCTCCGTCTCCGCCGTATCTGCTCCGACGATGCCACCTTCCACATCAGTGCTTCCGACACGTCTTCCTTTTTCCGCAACCGAGGATTCCCCTCTACCGTGGTTAACACAGCCCTCGACTGTGTCTGTTCTATCTCCCGCACTTCTGCCCTCACCCCTGCCCCTCCCTCCCGGAACCACGATAGGGTTCCCCTTGTCCTCACCTTTTACCCCACCAGCCTCCACATTCAGCGGATCATCCTCTGCCATTTCCACTACCTCCAAAGTGATCCCACCACCAAACGCATCTTCCCCTCCCCTCCCCTTTCAGCATTCCGTAGGGACCGCTCCCTCCGAGACACCCTAGTCCACTCCTCTATTACCCCCAACAGCCCTTCCCCTTCGCCTGGCACCTTCCCGTGCAAGCGCAGGAGATGTAACACCTGCCCCTATACCTCCCCCCTTCCCACTGTCCAGGGCCCCAAACACCCCTTCCAGGTGAAACAGCGATTTACTTGTACTTCTTGCAATCTAGTATACTGTATTCGCTGCTCACGATGCGGTCTCCTCTACATTGGGGAGACCAAACGCAGATTGGGTGACCGCTTTGCGGAACACCTCCGTTCAGTCCGTAAGGGTGACCCCGAGCTTAATTCACCGCTCCATTCCCACTCGGACCTCACCGTCCTTGGCCTCGTGCATTGTTCCACGGAAGCTCAACGTAAACTCGAGGAACAGCACCTCATCTTCCAATTAGGCACTTTACAGCCTTCCGGACTCAATATCGAGTTCAACAAATTCAGATCATAACCTCGGCCCCTATTACATTTTTACTTATATTTTTTTTTTTCCACCCCTTTGTTTTGGGTCTTCCCTCCCCCCCCCTTTTTTTCTCTCTCTCTCCCACATGGCAGCTGTTTCTCATCCTGCCCGTACACCTCACGCCTAATCTCAGCCGTCTTTGTCTCCACTGTCCTATTACCATCTCGTCTGGTTTTGAATACCTCTTAATGTCTCTTTACTTCTCTTTTGTTCTATCGCAGCCCTGCCTTCAATCTATTTTATTTCCTTTCCAGTTTTGAAAAAGGGTTCACCCGAAACGTCGACTTTTAATTTCTCTCCACGGATGTTGCCTGGCCTGCTGAGTTTTTCCAGCATTTTCTGTTGTTATTTCGGATTTCCAGCATCTGCAGTATTTTGCTATCGCACTCTCACTTCACCTCTGGAATTCAGCTCCTTTGTCCATGTTTCGACCAAGGCTGTAATGAGTTCGGCAGCCAAGTGGTCTTGGTGGATCCCAAACTGGGCATCAGTGAGCAAGTTATTGGTGAGTAAGTGCCACTTGATAGCACTGTCGATGACATCTTCCATCACTTTGCTGATGATTGAGAATAGACTGATGGGGCGGTAATTGGCCGGATTGGATTTGTCCTGCTTTTTGTGGACAGGACACACCTGGGCAGTTTTCCACATTGTCAGGTAGATGCCAGTGTTGTAGCTGTACTGGAACAGCTTGGCTAGAGGCGTGGCTAGTTTTGGAGCACAAGTCTTCAACACGATAGCCGGGATGTTGTCAGGGCACATAGCCTTTGCTGTATCCAGTGCGCTGAGCCGTTTCTTGATATCACGTGGAGTGGCTTCTGTGATGAGGACCGCAGGAGGAGGCTGATATAGATCATCCACTCTGCACTTCTGGCTGAAGATGGTTGCAAACGCTTCAGCCTTGTCTTTTGCACTCGTGCTGGCTCCACCATCATTGAGGATGGGGATATTCATGGAGCCTCCTCCTCCCATTAGTTGTTTAATGGTCCACCACCATTCACGACTGGATGTGGCGTGACTGCAGAGCTTTGATCTGATCCGTTGATTGTAGGATCGCTTAGCCCTGTCTATAGCATGCTGCTTCTGCTTTTTAGCATGCATGTAGTCCTGTGTTGCAGCTTCTCCAGGTTGGCACCTCATTTTTAGGTATGCCTGGTGCAGCTCCCTTATTGAACCAGGGTTGGTCCCCTGGCTTGGTGGTAATGGTAGAGTAAGGGATATGCCGGGCCATGAGGTTACAGATTGTGGTGGAATACAATTCAGTTGCTGCTGATGGCCCACAGCACCTCATTGATGCCCAGTTTTGAGCTGGTAGATCTGTTCTGAATCTATCCCATTTAGCACGGTGGTAGTGCCACACAACACGATGGAGGGTGTCCTCAATGTGAAGACGGGACTTCGTCTCCACAATGACTGTGCGGTGGTCGCTGCTATCAACACTGCCATGGACAGATGCATCTGCGACAGGTAGATTTAGCAATGGTAATGCCATAGGGAGGTGGTTAAACTCTCTCTTATTGGACATGGTCAATCCCTGGCTCCCTGTGTAGAGTGTTGTAAAAGCATGGAATCCTTTGCCACAGGGAGTAGTTGACGCAGACGCCATTGCATTTTTTAAGGGAAAAGCAGGTAAACATTGAAACAAAGGAAGCCACTGGAGAGAGCACGGGGCAGTGGGATTAGTTTGGGATTGCTGGAGCAGGAAGCCAGCACAGGCATGAAGGGCTGAATGACTTCCTTTTGTTGTGCTGTAAACGTAACTGGTTCAATGGTGCTATTTTCCTATTAAACCATAGGGAAGGTCTAAAGTCAAATCAATATTTAGACAGTAGCTGGATGAATGCCCAGAGGAATTATCTGGATTCCCAATTCAACCTAAATATTTCTAAAACACTCATTTATGTCTCTGTCATTTCTATATTTTACAGTTTAACATTTCTAGTCATGGCATTGGGGAGAGAACCCTAAAGATAAATTTTGTGTGTAATCTTACCAGCAAAGGCATAAAGAAGTTCAGTATAGAGCCATAAATGGAGAGGGCTAGCCACAGTCCTGTGTGAATGCAGTGTCGCCCACCCCTTTCCAAAATATTGACTTTGCCAATGTTATGATTTGGGTCACGCAGCACTGTTTTCCTTTTCGTTTTCCTTTTAGTGAACCTTTCCCCTTACAATCCAGAAGCTGTACATTGTGACCTTCCCTTGCAGATATTATGAGACCTGGGGGTAACAATTACCCCAATTGCAGTAAGATGTGAACTGGAGTTACATCAACTCATACTTGGGAAGCTGCAATATCACCACATTGATCAGTGTTGTTCCAGGTTGTGATAACTACAGTATTTATTTGCAATTCAAAGTGCAAACAGAAGCAAGGGAATTAGGATTAAGCAACACCAGAATATTATGGTAATCATATATGTTCTTTGCAGTATTCACAAGGAATTAGTTACCCTTTTGAAACTTCTGATGAAGTGAACATAAAGGGCCGGATTTTATCTCCGCAATAAACCAATGGCGCCAGCCATTCATTACACTTACACCTGCCCACAGACTTTCTGTGGGATTTTGCACTGGAATTTACCAAATCAGGTACAGAAAGTGAAATAAAGAGAGGGAAAGAAAAATGGGATTAAGAGAGAGAGAGATAAAAGAAACAGAAAGAAAAAGTAAAAAATAGTATATTTAATTTTTTTAAATCTCCAACAATAATTAAAATCTGAAGGAATGAGACTCCATACTTGTAAAAGTTCATTTTCAGTGCCACAGAGGTGATTTGGCAGTAATTAAGACTTATCACGCCGTTAAAAATTTACTTACACTGGAATGGACAAGCCCTAACTTTTTCTGGTGAGTTTATTGGGTATATATCACGTAAGTAAAGCAACTTCGCTCTGTTCCATATATTTCAGTGCTGAATCTCTCAGGAAATACCGGTACAGTGCAGCTTCTGGAGGAGCAGGACAACTCGGATAGCAACTTCTTGATTTCCATGTTTAACTGCATTGTGCGGTTGCTGGAAGTTGTTGTCCGATTTACACTTTAATAACAGTGAGCGCTGTTAGCCTCGCCATTATTTCTACAGCAAAATCTGACCCCAAAAGTTTTGCAGCATATTTTTTTTTTGCTGAATTACTGCACCGAAGGCCTCCATTTCTCTGGCCACGATTTTGCCGGCGCTCAGAGTGCGGGTTCGGAGGTGGGTCCACTGTCAAAATCGAAATGATTGACAGCAGGTTGGGAACCCACTCCAAACCCGCCGCCATGTAAGTTTCCAAAGTGTCGGGTCTGCGATTTCAGAACAGACCCAACACCAAGCAGTGGGGGAGGCATTTAAGATGCTGTTAAATGCTTGCTACTGCTATTTTGCCAGCCTATTTATATTTTCCCACTTTTTTAATGGTGATCACGTCATTCGGAGATCACGTCAGGTAAGTAGGTCGGGTTCTCTATGTCTCCCCATTGCTGTGAACAGGTGACAACTGCAAAAGTGTCATGAAAGCTACCATTTCACAGCTGTTAACTTTCCAGTGTCAGAAGCTTGAGACTTCAGGACTTGAAGGACACTTTTGAGCTTTATGCACTTTGGAAGTGTTTGTAGTAAATTCTCTATCCACTGTCACCTCCTTGGAGCAAGATCTCTCACCTTTGACAGATCGCTTTTGTCATCTCATCTTCAGCTGCCATCTATTCCAGCAACATCGGTGCCCTTGAAAAAATCTCACCTTGGTCCTCTGAATCCCTCCACGATCAGCCCCCAACATCACCAACAACAATACCAACCTTCTCCGCAATCATCTGTTGCTGCACAGGACACAGGGCATCAGCGCCCGAGCACATTGCTGCCCGGAAGGCGAGCGATGGCATCACCATGGCCAGATTTACTTCACTGGACACTGTACACCCTGGCTGCCACATAATGTGCCAGGCTGGCACCACCCCACACCAGCACTATAAAGCATCCCTACAATGTTCAAGCCATTCCTTTCACACATCACAATTGGGGGGAAGTTATGTCTCAACATTCACTGCAACGCACTAAGACACTTCCAAAGGTGAGCACAGATCTGTCCAATAAGGTAAAGTGTTGAAAATGTAGATTTCAATGTTTGACAACACATTAACAGAAACTTCACATGAACATTGGCTAAACCACCTAGGTGACTACCCTTGTGTGTTAGTTTGTATGCTTGCAGTATGTTGAGAGTGAGTGTGAGGGGTGGCTGGTGAGATGGGGAAGTGATAATGTAGCTAGAGAGGGATGGGTGGAGGTGCAAGCTAAGTTGGTGTGAATAAGGATGTGCAGGAGTAGGGTAGGGAAGGCAGAGTGATGTGGATGTGATGAGTGGCACAGCAGGATGAGGTTGAGTGTGGCTTGGCAGTAACTTTTCGTGATCTACTGTTTTCATTGAAAGGTTTGTGCCACTTAAGCCTGGTCCTCCTGCTGACAGCCCTGCTTGTGCCCTCCTGTGCAATGTGCAACCAGGCTGCGTTGATCTCCTGGGGAGGTCTCTTCCGCCCATGAGAAGGGAAGAGAACCTCCCTGCGTGCTGTGACTCTCTCCATAAGCATATGGAGGGAGTCATGGGAGAGCCTGGGTGCAGCTGTGCACCTCTGTGCAGTACTTGTCAGTGTTTGCAGCACCTCAGTGCTGTAGAACACTGACAGCAGAACTGTCGACCAATTTGAACATGGCCCCTTTAAGGAAACCGGCTGATGACGCTTCCGATTAATTGGCCGGGAACCTCGCAGGGCGGGCTTAACAAGCCCAGTCAATGAAAAATCGCTTGGAGAGTGTGGGCTGCAGTAGGCAGCGGGCTGGGACCACGGCACCGACCCTGGCCGCCCAAGACCCGCCTCGGTTGGTGAAATTGCGGCCTCTGACTTTCCAACATATTCTTTCTCTGAGATTAATTTACTCTTCCAGAATTCAGCAATTTTTCATACTGGAAAATCTTACTATTTTAAAACTATATCTCAGCATTAACAAACAGATTAATGAACTAAGTATTGCATACCCAGTGAAGAACAGAACAAAGCCATAACTGGTCTGATTTAAACCATCCTCCACATAATGGCGAGCCGTCTTCAACAAATATATTGTCAAAGATACATCACCATCTACAGGGAAATTTTTTTTTTAATGAATTAAAATCTGAAATAACATCAGAAAATACTGTTAGTACACTGCAGGTTAGTTAGCATCTGTAAGGAGAAAAAAATATCCCCCCCTATGACAGTACATTTTGGGAAAAACACAGTAAATGGAAGCATGACCTAAATGGTAAAACAAAAGGGTTTCATCGGCTCCATACGATGAGGGTGTGCCACTCACACACATACCAGACGGAAGTATCTCATGAGATAGCAGCACAGAATTCAGAGCTGGAGCTGTGGTCTCCTCTCACCAGGACTGTCTGGTTCAAGGTTTGGACCTTACACATTCTGATGTAGTGGCAGGAATACAACCACTAAGCCTAAGGCTTGCTCCACTCTGACATATTTGCTGATTAGTAAAATGACTGAACATTTTCTTGCTTAAATGAGAGACCAATCTGCTCATTAAATGAATTAACTGCTCTCTGTAACCATTGAAACTCTTATCCACATCTTAATCACTTGCAGGCTCGATTCCTCCATTGTGCTCTTTGCGTATCTCCCTAGCTTTACTCTACATAAATTCGAGTTCATCTAGTAATCCACCAACCACACTCTATCCCATATTATGGCCCGCTAACCTGTCACCTCATTGTTGCTGACCTCCACCAGCTTCCCATTCTCCAGCATATTGATTTCAAATTCTGGTTGGAGTTCAAATGCCTTCAATGTCTTCTGCCACCTTCCAGTCCTTTGTCCCAGCTTACACCATCCACTCTTCCAATTTTAAGTTATTACACATCCCTGTTCCCTTGGCTCCACCATGGGTGGCTGAGACTTCAGCAGCTGCAACCTTTTCCTAATCCCCTCCACTTTGCTACCTCTTTCCCCACTTCAATACCCTCCTTAAACCTAACTTTTTGACACTGCCTTTGGTCACCTTTCAAATCACCTATTTGACAATTTCCCATAACTCCTGCGCAGATTCTGATTCGTCACTGCTTTAGAATATTTCACATTGCCTATGTAAGTGCAAGGTATTGTTATTACAGTTCACGGGTAAGAAATGCATGGCTTTAATGTTTCAATTATTAAATATATTCTGCACAAATGCACTGTGCCAGACAGTAAAATTGATTCTGTCATGGATGAGGAAAGATAAAAATATAAAAGATGTTTCAACAAAAGCCTGAGGAATGTGGAAATATAGGAACCAGCTCTGGTAGCATGACAATAGGTAAACTTGGGTGCTATAATTGACCACTATAATGGACAGCCATTATTCTAGAAGACAAAAGGAAGCCATCGGTGGATGGGAGACACACCTGGTCTCTTCCAAACAGAAATGGAAGAAGCTCAAGATTCTGGCTACCTGGTAGATGCCACCTGTGGCTCTAAATTGAGAGGGCACTCATAACCATGAAACCTGTGACATGCCCTCTCTTTCTCCCCCTTGACTGTGTCTCTTTCATGACTCAGTCTCTCTGGGCCCTTCAACCCTTCCCTCCCTCTCTTTCTCTACCCTTCTAACTCCACAGCTAGTACAATTAGGCAATACCATTGCAAATGTCATTATACTTCACACTAAGGATGTATTTTTGGAAATTATATAACTGTAAGATCTCAGTCAATGCATTGAGTGAGCTTTGCTTTGTTGCTTTAGTCAGAGTAGAGTTATTAGAAGTGATTTTAGGAATTCTGTCCATTAAATGGATGGATAATTATGGGAGCCACATGCCCAAATTCCTAATATGTGGTCCAACTCTACACAGGGAGCAGACATTTGTATAATTACCCCTACTGTGTTGTGTTTTGTTACCTGTTACTTTATTTTAATAACTTTGCTTTGTCTCACCATACTATGTTGAGGACTCCATATGAAACTGAGTAATGAGTAAAAGGAATCTGGATGCAAACTGAGAGGAATGTGAGCCCCAGATCCCCATTACACAACTGTTTTAAACTATACATTGTTTGATGCAAACTGAGCTGACAATAACAAAAGCTGAGATTACCACCAGTCTCTTTTCTTCAGAATAACTGATATATTTATAATTGCACTTTGCAACATTCAGAATATTGTATATGGTTTGAGGTTAAAGGCATTCTAATTGGTCATAGAAACATAGAAGATAGGAGCAGGAGTGGGCCATTCGGCCCCTCGAGCCTGCTCCGCCATTCAATGCGATCATGACTGATCATCCAAACTCAGTACCCTGTCCCTGCTTTCTCCCCATATCCCTTGATCCCTTTAGCCTTAAGAAATATATCTAACTCCTTCTTGAATATACTTAATGAATTGCCTCAACTGTCTTCTGTGGTAGAGAATTCCACAGGTTCACCACTCTCTGGGTGAAGAAATTCCTCCTCATCTCAGTCCTAAATGGCTTACCCCTTATCCTTAGACTGTGACCCCTGGTTCTGGACTCCCCCGCCATCGGGAACATCCTTCCTGCATCTAGTCTGTCTAGTTCTGTTAGAATTTTATAAGTTTCAATGAGATCCCCTCTCATTCTTCTAAACACGAGCAAATGTAAGCCTAATCGACCCAATCTCTCTTCATACGTCATTCCTGCCATCCCAGGTATCAGTCTGGTGAATCTTCGCTGCACTCCCTCCATGGCAAGAACATCCTTCCTCATAAGGCGACCAAAACTGCACACAATGCTCAAGGTGTGGTCTCACCGAGGCCTGTACAACTGCAGCAAGACATCCTTGCTCCTGTACTCGAATCCTCTCGCTATGAAAGCCAGCATACCATTTGCCGCCTTAAACATCTGCTGCACCTGCATGCTTACCTTCAGCGACTCGTGCACAAGGACACCCAGGTCTCGTTGCACTTCCCCTTTTCCCAATCTATTGCCGTTCAGATAATAATCTGCCTTCCTGTTTTTGCCACCAAAGTGGATAACCTTGCATTTATCCACATTATACTGCATCTGCCCAATTGCCCAACCTGTCCAAATCATACTGGAGTTTCTCTGCATCCTCCTCCCAGCACACATGCCCATCCAGCTTTGTGTCATCTGCAAACTTGGAGATATTACATCTAGTTCCCTCGTCTAGATCATTAATATATATTGTGAATAACTGGGGTCCTGCGGTACCCCACTAGTCACTGCTTTCCACTCGGAAAAAGACCCATTTATTCCAACTCTTTGCTTCCTGTCTGCCAACCAGTTTTCTATCCAAGTCAGTACCTTATCCCCAATCCCATCTGCTTTAACTTTGCACGCTAGTCTCTTATGCAGGACCTTATCAAAAGCCTTCTGAAAGTCCAAATACACCACATCTACTGGTTCTCCCTTATCTATTCTACCAGTTACATCCTCAAACAATTCCAGTAGATTAGTCAAGCATGATTTACCTTTTGTAAATCCATGTTGACTTTGTCCGATCCTGTCACTGTTTTCCAAGTGCTCTGCTATTACATCTTTTATAATGGACTCTAGCATTTTCCCCACTACCGATATAATTCTCCGTTTTTTCTCTACCACCTTTTTTAAATAGTGGGGTTACATTAGCTACCCTCCAATCCATGGGAACTGTTCCAGAGTCTATAGAATTTTGGAAGATGACCAGCAATGCATCTACTATTTCTAGGGCCACTTCCTTAAGTACCCTAGGATGTAGATTATCAGGCCCTGGGGATTTATCGGCCTTCAACCCCATCAATTTCCCTAACGCCATTTCCCTACAAATACTGATTTCATTCAGTTTTTTCCTCTCATTAGACCCTATGTTCCCCGACATCTCTGGGAGTTTATTTGTGTCCTCCTTTGTGAAGACAGATCCAAAGTATATATTTAATTGGTCCGCCATGTCATTGTTCCCCATTATAAATTCCCCTGATTCTGACTGCAAGGGACCTACGCTTGACTTTAACAATCTTTTTCTCTTCACATATCTATAGTAGCTTTTACAGTCAGTTTTTATGTTTCCTGCAAGCTTACTCTCATAATCTATTTTCCCCCTCTTAATTAATCCCTTTGTCCTCCTTTGCTGAATCCTAAACTGCTCCCAATCCTCAGGTTTGCTGCTTTTTCTGGCCAATTTATATGTCCTCTCCTTGGATCTTATGCTCTCCCTAATTTCCCTTGTTAGACACGGTTGAGTCACCTTTTTTGTTTTTTTTATGCCAAACTAGGATGAACAAATTCTGTAGTTCATCCATGTGGTCTTTGAATGTTTGCCATTGCCTATCCACCGGCAACCCTTTTAAGTAACATTCCCCAATCCATCCAAGCCAACTCGCGCCTCATACCATCGTAGTTTCCTTTATTTAAATTCAGTACCCAAGTCTTTGAATCAACTACTTCACTCTCCATCTTAATGAAGAATTCTATCATATTATGATCGCTCCTCCCCAAGGGGCCTCGCACAACAAGATTGCTAATTAATCTTTTCTCATTACATAATACCCAGTCAAAGATGGCCTGATCTCTAGTTGGTTCCTCGACATATTGGTCCAGGAAACCATCCCGTATACACTCTAGGAATTCCTCTTCCACAGTATTGTTATTAATTTGGTTAGACCAATCTATATGTAGATTAAAGTCACCCATGATAACTGCTGTGCCCTTACTGCACCCATCTCTAATTTCCCATTTAATACCATCCCCAAATTCAGCATTACTGTTTGGGGGTCTGTATACAACTCCCACTAACGCTTTCTGCCGCTTGGTATTTCTCAGCTCTACCCATACAGATTCCACATCATCAGAGCTAATATCCTTCCTTACTATTGTGTTAATCTCCTCTTTAACCAGCAATGCTACCCCACAGCCTTTTCCTTTTTGCCTGTCCTTCCTGAATATTGAATACCCCTAGATGTTGAATTCCCAGCCTTGGTCACCCTGGAGCCATGTCTCCGTAATCCCAATTATATCATATCTGTTTACACCTATTTGCGCAGCTAATTCATCCACCTTATTACGAATGTTCCTCGCATTAAGACACAAAGCCTTCAGGCTTTTTTTTAACACTCTTAGACCTTTTAGAATTATTGTTTACTGTGGCCATGTTTGATTTACACCCTTGATTTCTCTGACTTCCACTTTTGCTTTTCTCTTTCCTGTCTTTTGCTTCTATCATTGCTTCCCTTTCCTCTGTCTCCCTGCACAGGTTCCCAACCCCCTGCCATTTTAGTTTAAACCCTCCCCAACAGCACTAGCAAACACTCCACCTAGGACATCGGTCCCGGTCCTGCCCAGGTGCAAACCATCCAGTTTGTACTGGTCCCACCTCCCCCAGAACCGGTTCCAATTTCCCAGGAATTTGAATCCCTCCCCCTTGCACCATTCTTCTAGCCATATATTCATCTGAAATATCCTTCAATATCTACTCTGACTAGCACGTGGCACTGGTAGCTATTCTGAGATTACTACCTTTGAGGTCCTATTTTTTAATTGACCTCCTAACTCCCTATATTCAGCTTTTAGGACCTCATCCCATTTTTTACGTATATCATTGGTACCTATATGCACCACGAGAACTGGCTGCTCACCCTCCTCCTCCGGAATGCCCTGCAGCCGCCCTGAGACATCCTTGACCCTTGCACCAGGGAGGCAATATACCATTCTGGAGTCTCATTTGCGGCCGCAGAAATGCCTATCTATTCACCTTACAATAGAATCCCCTATCACTATAGCTCTCCCGCTCTTTTTCCTCCCGTCCCGTGTCATATTGTTTTGAGGAGAGTCTTGAAATTCCCTTCGGCCAGTTTTTGGGCCTGTAATAGACACCGCGCAGAAAACGCGCACCCTAACTGGGACAGGGGTCCAAGGCCGGCCCAAAATTTAACCTCAGGCTTCATTAATATTGTTTGGGCGAGCTGTCTGCGGAGGTGTGACAGATGCCAGCAGCTCACGCATTCTGTGAAGATCAATCCTTGCAGCTTGCCTCGCCAGCAGCAGCCCTCCGGTGAGCCCTGGAGGAGAGGGAGAGGAGAATGGGAGGTGCCAGGCAGCGGCCCTCAGAAGTGCCGTGAGGCCATGAGGCCAGCAGGCCCCTCTTTAGCATATTCAAGGGTCTTAACATCTGTTTTGGTGGCGGTTCCGAATGGCTAAACAAATGGCCTGACCCAATATCAAGTCGGATGTTTTTCAAGGGTCCTTGGGCCGCAGGATGTTGGTCCCCGAAATTGGCCCTTGTTGTACCCATTTTACACTTGTAAAATGAGCACAACAAGGTACAATTACCCACTTTAGTTTACAGCACAGCTGGAATATCCGCAGTGTGACAGACTGGCCACAAGGTGGAAATCCTTATTTACTTTTTGACTGCGTGCTCGCTGTCAGTTGCTGGACTAAAAGCAGGTGCCTGATTGTTTTTAATTGAATTAGACCTCTCCTGTGCCCATATTTTACTTGTTAATTAATGGTCACAAACCTCTAGTTATCAAAAGATCAGTCAGTCGCCCTTCACGATCAAATTAAGCATTTGTAGTGCCTGGGCCTGAATAAAAGATAAATTGGCTTTAGACAGAACACAGCTTGTTTCCTTGGAGATTCCACTGGCATCTGGGGTTTGGTTCATTTGCAATATTACAAGCTACTTCAAGAAACTGGGATCCAACGTTGGCTGTTCTTTGAAGCTAAGTAGTAGCCTTGAGGAGAGACAGAAGGTTCATTTCAGTTTCTGCTTTTTGGAATCGCTTTGCCATCTGCTTCTCATTATGCCTGTTGTTTCAGTAACAATATCAGAAACTTTCTCATCGAATCAGAATCAGAGTTAATTATTCCTCTAAAGCTCTTTTGTATCTACAAAGAACAACATCTTCCAAAAGCTAGGTTTCTAAAAGAAAGAAGCACTTATGAGAGTTGTGAAGAAAAAAATCAATACTGATGTTCAATGGTTGGCAGCCTTGGGTGATTTCCACTGCCGTCTCCTCATGGCCAAACCAGGAAGCTTTTCTGCTGCCAACCATTTGGAAACCCAAGAGGTTGGGTAATAAAACGAGAGTGACTTCCAGCAAAGATTCAGTTAATATCTTCAACTGCCTAATATGGATTTTATAACTATAAGCCACAACTGCTCATTAATTTAAATTCAGTGAGATTGAAGGGCAAGTAGGCCATATATTTGCATAGGCTGCAGCTTATCTGGTGAAAACAATAATGGTACCGCAATTATAAGTAGAGAGAAAGCGCATTTGTCCCACTCAGCAGCGGTGGGAGAGCTAAAGCACAAGTAGTTGGATTCATTGCCGTAGCTGGAATTATAACGATGGGTATTTTTAAAAATTCATTCCTGGGATGTGGGCGTCGCTGGCAAGGCCAGCATTTATTTATTGTCGATCCCTAATTGCTCTTGACAAGGTGGCGGTGAGCCACCTTCTTGAACTGCTGCAGTCCTTGTGGTGAAAGTACTCCTACAGTGCTGTTAGGGAGGGAGTTCCAGCATTTTGACCCAGTGACGATGAAGGAACGGCGATATATTTCCAAGCCAGGATGGTGTGTAACTTAGAGGAGAACTTGCAGATGATGCTGTTCCCGTGCGCCTGCTGCTCTTGTCCTTCTAGTTGGTAGAGGTCGCGGGTTTGGGAGGTGCTGTCGAAAAAGCCTTTGTGAATTGCTGCAGTGCATCTTGTAGCTGGTACACACTGCAACCATGGTACGCCGGTGGTGGAGGGAGTGAATGTTTAAGGTGGTGGATGGGGTGCCAATCAAGCGGACTGCTTTGTTCTGGACGGTGCTTTGTGCTAGGTATGATTCCAGCCAGTGAGGAGTTTTCCCCCTGATTCCCATTGACTTCAATTTTACTAGGGCTCCTTGATGCCACACTCGGTCAAATGCTGCCTTGATGTCAAGGGCAGTCACTCTCACCTCACCTTTGGAATTCAGCTCTTTTGTCCATGTTTGGACCAAGGCTGTAATGAGATCGGGAGCCGAGTGGTCCTGGCGGAACCCAAACTGGGCATCAGTGAGCAGGTTATTGGTGAGTAAGTGCTGCTTGAAAGATCTGTCGATGACACCATCCATCACTTTGCTGATGATTGAGAGTAGACGTTAATTGGCCGGATTGGATTTGTCCTGCTTTTTGTGGACGGACATATCTGGGCAGTTTTCCACATTGTCAGGTAGATGCCACTGTTGTAGCTGTACTGGAACAGCTTGGCCAGAGGTGCGGCTAGTTCTGGAGCACAAGTCTTCAGCACGACAGCCGGGATGTTGTCGGAGCTCATAGACTTTGCTGTATTCTAGTGCGCTCAGCCTTTTCTTGATATCACGTGGAGTGAATCGAATTGGCTGAAGACTGGCTTCTGTGCTGGTGGGGACCTCAGGAGGAGGCCGGTATGGATCATCCACTTGGCACTTCTGGCTGAAGATGGTTGCAAACACTTCAGCCTTCTGTTTTGCACTCGCGTGCTGGGCTTCGCCATCATTGAGGATGGGGATATTCATGGAGCCTCCTCCTCCCTTTGGTTGTTTAATTGTCCACCACCATTCACGACTGGATGTGGCAGGACTGCAGCGTTTGATGTGATCCGTTGGTTGTGGGCTCACTTAACTCTGTCTATAGCATGCTGCTTCTGCTTTTTAACATGCATGTAGTCCTGTCTATAGCATGCTGTTTCCGCTGTTTAGCATGCATGTAGTCCTGTGTTGCAGCTTCCCCAGGTTGGCACCTCATTTTTAGGTACGCCTGATGCTGCTCCTGGCATGCTCTTCTGCACTCCTCATTGAACCCTAGGGGTTGGTCACCTGGCTTCATGGTAGTGGTAGAGTGAGGGAATGCAATTCTGCTGCTGCTGATGGCCCACAGCACCTCATGGATGTCCAGTTTTGAGCTGCTAGTTCTGTTCTGAATCTATCCCATTTAGCACGGTGGTAGTGCCATACAACACGATGGACGGTGTCATCAATGTGAAGATGGGACTTCGTCTCCACAAGGACTGTGCGGTGGTAGCTGCTACCAATGCTGTCATGGACAGATGCATCTGTGACAGGTAGATTGGTGAGGATGAGGTCAAGTAGGTTTTTCCCTCGTGTTGATTCTCTCACCACCTGCCCCAGGCCCAGTCTGGCAGCTATGTCCTTTAGGACTCGGCCAGCTCGGTCAGTAGTGGTGCTACTGAGGCACTCTTGGTGATGGACAGTGAAGTCTCCCACCCAGAGTAAATTCTGTGCCCTTGCTATCCTCAGTGCTTCTTCCAAGTGGTGTTCAACATGGAGGAGTACTGATTCATTAGCTGAGGGAGGGCGGTAGGTGGTAATCAGCATGAAGTTTCCTTGCCCATGCTTGACCTGAAGCCATGAGTCTTCGTGGGGTCCGGAGTCAATGTTGAGGACTCCCAGACTCTATACCACTGTGCTGCCACCTCTGGTGGGACAGGGCATACCCAGGGGTGGTGATGGAGGAGTCTGAGACATTGGCTGAAAAGTATGATTCTGTGAATATGACTATGTCAGGCTGTTACTCTCCCAACTTTAGCACAGGTCCCCATAGGTTAATGAGGAGGACTTTGCAGGGTCGACTGGGTTGGGTGTGCCGTTGTCGTGTCTGAAGCCGGTGCCTAGGTTGATGTTGGGTGGTACATCTGGTTATATTTTTATTATTATTTCTCGTAGCAGTTTTGTACAACTGAATTGCTTGCTAGTCCATTTCAGAGGGCAGTTAAGAGTCAACCACATTGCTGTGGGCCTGGAGTCATACCAGACCAGGTAAGGACGGCAGCTTTCCTTCCCTAAAGGACATTAGTGAACCAGATCGGTTTATACAACAATCTGATAGTTTCATGGTCATCATTATTGATACTAGCTTTTTATTCCAGATTTATTTAATTAACTCAATGGTTCGCGAGGGAGGAATCCTCGTGGTTTGTGAGGGAGGAATCCTCGTGGTTTGCGAGGGAGGAGCGAATCCTCGTGGATTGCGAGGGGCGAGTCCTCGTGGGTTGCGAGGGGTGGTTTGCGAGGACTGAGTCCTCGTGGGTTGCGAGGGGTGAGGCCTCGTGGGTTGCGAGGGGCGAGTCCTCATGGCCTCTCCGCCGGTGCACGCTCCGATCCTGTGAGCCCGAAAGCGTGCTGCACCCACGCTGGGAGGGTGTTATACTTGCTGTTCCACCGTGGGGTTGCCGAAGAGGCTGACGCTCCGAAATTCGGTGGAGCTGTCGAAAATGGAGACCGTATCCAGGTACGGGGTGTGCGCCGTATCGATGTTGCACAGGGCGAACGGGGCTTCTACCAGAATAAAGCACGAGGGCGATTGTTGCTCCCAGTGTTGCGGTAGCTGAGTGAAACGGCTGTAGCTTCCATGCGTGCTTCTTTCGTGAAAAACGTTCACGAAAAATCAGGGTCCGGCTGCGCTGCTTTCGTGAAAAACGGGGTCACCAATGTAGGTATTGATGAGCTCCCGTCCTCACGTCGTTGGTCACCAATTGTAGGTATTCGGGTTCACCAATTGTAGGTGTTGGACGAATGCCTATCAAATAATCGAGGTCGACTCCAGGAGAACAATCAAATAGTTCTTTAATGCAAGAATAATCGAATTCCAACAGCTGGCTGAGATCGGTGCAGGAGAGCCATTAAGTAGGTCTTAACCAGACGGAGACGCCACGAGGACTGACTAGTCAGTCCCGGGGATTGCGTCATGACGTCATCGCGTTTTCCCGCGCTTGGGGCGGTCACGTGATGTGCGGCGTGACGTCATCGCGTTTGCCCGCGCAAGGGGCGGTCACGTGATGTGCGACATGACGTCATCGCGTTTGCCCGCGTCATCGCGTTCGCCCACGCTCCCAAAGGGGGAACGCCCCGCACAGGCAAACCGCATATATACATCATTACGTTAAAGGGAATTTTGTACGGTAAGTAAGGGACACTCGGTGGTACCGCTACAGCATATACATTTTTGCATTTACTTGGCAATCATATAAAAGGGATAGTTGTGTAACTTAGGTAAACTTTGTATTGGCCCAAAAATATTATGGCCCCGATATTTACGGGGAGGCGGGGAGAGTTAGGGGAGGCTGAAATCGGTCTAAAGAACCCAGCAAGGACGCTAACGTCCTGCCGAACTGTACGGCAGGACCTCATTATAATTTTTTTGTTCTGTTTCCCACCTGGCAGCCGGTCCAATTTTTTTTTTTATTCGCTTATGGGATCTGGGCATCACTGGCAGGGCCGGCATTTATTGCCCATCCCTAATTGCCCTTGAGAAGGTGGTGGTGAGCCATCTTCTTGAACTGCTGTAGTCCGTGTGGTGAAGGCAATCCCACAGTGCTGTTAGGTAGGGAGTTCCAGGATTTTGACCCAGCGATGATGAAGGAACGGCGATATATTTCCAAGTCAGGATGGTGTGTGACTTGGAGGGGAACTTGGTGGTGGTGGTGGTGTTCCCATGCGTCTGCTGTCCTTGTCCTTCTAGGTGGTAGAGGTCGCGGGTTTGGGAGGTGCTGCCAAAGAAGCCTTGGCGAGTTGCTGCAGTGCATCTTGTAGATGGTACACACTGCAGCCACGGTACGCCGGTGGTGGAGGGAGTGAATGTTTAATTGGGCTGCTTTGTCCTGGATGATGTCGAGCTTCTTGAGCTGCACTCATCCAGGCAAGTGGAGAGTATTCCATCACACTCCTTGCTTGTGCCTTGTAGATGGTGGAAAGGCTTTGGGGAGTCAGGAGGTGAGACACTCGCTGCAGAATACCTAGCCTCTGACCTGCTCTTGTAGCCACAGTATTTATGTGGCTGGTCCAGTTAAGTTTCTGGTCAATGGTGACCACCCAGGATGTTGATGGTGGGGGATTCAGCAATGGTAATGCCATTGAATGTCAAGGGGAGGTGGTTAGACTCTCACTTGTTGGAGATGGTCATTGCCTGGCACTACTGTGGCGCGAATGTTACCTGCCATTTTCAGCCCAAGCCTAAACATCGTCCAGGTCTTGTTGCATGCAGGCATGGACTGCTTCATTATCTGAGGAGTTGAGAATGGCGCTGAACACTACAGTCATCAGCGAACATCCCCATTTCTGACCTTATGTTGGAAGGAAGGTCATTGATGAAGCAACTGAAGATGGTTGGGCCTAGGACACTACCCTGAGGAACTCCTGCAGCGATGTCCTGGGGCTGTGATGATTGGCCTTCAACCACCACAACCATCTTCCTTTGTGCTAGGTATGACTCTAGCCAGTGGAGCGTTTTCCCCCTGATTCCCATTAACTTCAGTTTTACTAGGGTTCCTTGATGCCACACTCTTGTCAAATGCTGCCTTGATGTCAAGGGCAGTCACTCTCGCCTCACCTCTGGAATTCAGCTCCTTTGTCCATGTTTGGACCAAGGCTGTAATGAGGTTGGGAGCCGAGTGTTCTTGGCAGAACCCAAACTGGGCATCAGTGAGTAAGTGCCGCTTGATAGCACTGTTGATGACACCTTCCATTACTTTACTGATGACTGAGAGTCGACAGCCAATTAACAGCCTGGCCGGTGACCGGGAGAGAAAATCAGCAGCAGGAGGCTGCAGCCAGGGACCCTTGGGGACGGTCCCCGGCAATCAGAAGGGGTAAGGTAGAAAAATGCGGCAGTGGGGAGAGAGAGGCTGTGAGCGGCAGAGGGGAGGTCAAAGGCTTCCTTGAGTGGCCGGGGGGAGCGCACCTCCTACTTTTGGCCCACAAGGAGTTCTGGTAAAGCCACTTACGTTGTGGAGATGGCAGATCCGGCCTCCCTTCCACTGCCAGGTTTCCCGACCCCTGGGAAACTCGCACAGCAGCACTGAATTTTAAATTGGGCTCCCAATTGCAAAGTGAGAGCCAGATTTAAATCATCTTAATTAAGTGTCCTGACTCCCCACGGCAGGTCACTCATACGCCCCGATATCCGTCACTATAAAAAAAGGTGGCGGGCGTGTGCTCAGCACGTTGGGGATGCGTTTCCCATATTTAAACCTTAACCTCCCCCGAGCCTGTGTCCCATCCAATTTTTCTTGTTTTGCTGCTGCTACTCAACATTGCCTCCTATCTCTGTCATTCTCACTGTGCCAGAAATCAAGCAGCCGATACATCGACTGAAGTTGAACTGGCTTCCACAAGGAAGTTTGTGGGTCCTACCGCCCTGGCCCCTGAAGACTTTGAAATGTCTTTTTAAATTTACCCAGATCATCCCACTTGCTCAGGGTGGCCAAAAAGAACATGGTTGGGAAGGGACAAATGGGCAACCCATGCCCCTCCTTCATCTCAGGACGAGTGCGCACCGAAGTCTCTGGCTAACGAGAAGGGGGTGGCAGAAATGCTCCCAATATGATGCTTGTAGCTGCTTGGCCAATGCAAATGAGATGCTCTTCTGCTGATTCTACAAGTTCCAGTGGGGCCAATACAGAAGGGCACCTTCTAAGTAAATTTTCAACTTGCCGCCTGACAGTAAAACTGACGTTATGGATCAGTCGCCCATTATAGAAACCACCCAGTTTTCATTTTTACTGAGCTTTTTTGGAATAGTTTATGAGGTCAGTGACAGAGAGGAAATGAGGGAAGGAGATAAAGTGGCAAGCCACAGATAGCTCAGGGACTCATTTATTATAATATACTGTATGAGTTTTCATTAAGTTGTAAAGTGAAAGTTAAGATTTTACAATAACCGACACAGCAAGGAAGAGGATATCTTTGTAAAGTGCCAATAATTTAAAGGTTAGTGTTGGTAACTACTGCTTACAAAGGCAATGAGGGCTAAAACCACTACTGTAATTCTGCAAGCCTGCAAGTGTCATGGCACTGTCGAGCACTGAGAATTTGGTGAGAGCCATTTATTTTATGCCATCTGCAATGGTACAAATAGATAGTGGCTGAGAATTTCCCAGAACTATGCAATCTGTGACTTATGCCATAAATTACACGATTTCGTGCCCCAATCTTCCCATTGTGAACTTACTCCAAGATTTCCTGGAAAAGTAATTTGAATACACTGCAACAACCATAATGGCAAATCAGGGAGCTCAATAGTGACGCAGCCAATGGTTTCCCTCATCTGCAGCAATGAACTAATTAAGAAGATCAATATTGACATGGCCTGAGTCATAGAATTCTGAATTTCAGATCCTTTCACTATGCTGAACTTGCACTTGCAGAATATTGTTTCAGTTATGGACAAATTCAGCTGCTGTATTCATTTATCAGGACATTCTAAATTACAGATATATTCCCAAGATGACATTAGCAATTTAAACTACCTAAAAAGTCTCAGGTTAAATAAATGGGGGGCAAAATTAAACCTTATTTGCTCAGGCGAGAAATGGTTTATTCATTCATAGGATGTGGGCATCACTGGCAAGGCCAGCATTTATTGCCCATCCCTAATTGCCATTGAGAAGGTGGTGGTGAGCCACCTTCTTGAACCGCTGCAGTCCATGTGGTGAAGTAACTCCTTCAGTGCTGTTAGGGAGGGAGTTCCATGATTTTGACCCAGTGATGGTGAAAGAACGGCCAATATATTTCCACGTCAGGATGGTGCTTGACTTGGAGGGGAACTTGCAGGTGGTGGTGTTCCCATGCATCTGCTGCCCTTGTCCTTCTAGGTGATAGAGTTGCAGGTTTGGGAGATGCTGTCAAAGAAGCCTTGGCGAGTTGTTACCATGCATCTTGTAGATGGTAAACACAGCAACCACGGTGCGCTGGTGGTTGAGGGAGTGAATGTTTAAGGTGGTGGATGGGGTGCCAATCAAGTGAAGTGCTTTGTTCTGGACGGTGTCGAGCTTCTTCAGTGTTGTTGGAGCTGCACTCATCCAGGCAAGTGGAGAGTATTTCATCACACTCCTGACTTGTGCCTTGTAGATGGTGGAAAGGCTTTGGGGAGTTAGGAGCTGAGTCACTCGCCGCAGAGTAACTAGCCTGTGGTCTGTTCTTGTAGCCACAGCATTTATGTGGCTGGTCCAGTTAAGTTTCTGGTCAATGGTCACCCCCAGGATGTTGTTGATAGGGGATTTGGCAATGGTAATGTCGTTGAACATCAAGGGGAGATGGCTAGACTCTGCCTTGTTGGAGATGGTCATTGCCTAGCACTTATGTGGCATGAATGTTACTTGCTACTTATCAGCCCAAACCTGAATATTGTCCAGGTCTTGCTGTATGCGGGCATGGACTGCTTCATTATCGGAGGAGTTGTGAATGGAACTGAACACTGCAATCATCAGCGAATGTCCCCACTTCTGACCTTATGATGGAGGGAAGGCCATTGATGAAGCAGCTGAAACTAGTTAGGCCTAGGACACTGCCCTGAGGAACTCCTGCAGCAATGTCCTGGGCTGAGATGATTGGCCTCCAAGAACCACAACCATCCTCCTTTGTGCTAGGTATGACTCCAGCCAGTAGAGCGTTTTCCCCATGATTTCCTAAAAGGTTCAGTTTCGCAGGCTATGTCCCGTGCTCCACCAGCGCCTGAACTACATACCTAGCCGTATTGGCTCGGGCAATATTCAGACGTTCCTGACGACCACCTCAAGCTGGCATTACGCTCCTTGTTTATATGCTAATGATGGGCTTAATGCCTGTTTATTGGTCAGCATATTCTGCTCAGTTTCTCTGGTTCCTTCTGCGGCCCAACCAGCAGCAGCAGTCTTTAACGGGACTGCTGGAGGCTGCCAATATATAGGTACGTTTTTTCCCTTTAACTTAAG
Organism: Somniosus microcephalus; assembly: GCF_052327205.1. NCBI lineage: Eukaryota > Metazoa > Chordata > Chondrichthyes > Squaliformes > Somniosidae > Somniosus > Somniosus microcephalus. The sequence continues at coordinate 93,380,921 of NC_140993.1, read as the reverse complement.
TTAATCTGGGGCCTACGATCACTTAGATTCCAGTTTGCCTCCCCCCTCCTTCCAGGAACTAATTGAAGGCTGCTGCTGGCATCGCAGCTACCCTAACTTTGTCCAGAGGTAACAATTGAACTACCTCAGGAGGCTTGACAGGCTCCTGATGCCCTGTGAGTGCACCAATCATTTTGGGCTTGAAAATAAGCCTAAACGAGTTTCTCCCCCAGCCTCATTTTGATCAATGTCATGTTCAGACACTTCATGTGGTGCATTGTGGACATAATATACACTAAACCTAACACACAATGACAAAGAAGTGTTTTGATAGGTTTTAGCTCAGAATTAAAAATATCAAGGAAGAGCAGAGCTTTTATTTTACTTTAATCAATTACTTTGATCTTGTGAATTAAAACACATTCACCTGCACTGTTATTTTTTAGTTTAAGTGGCTGCAGGGAGAAAACTGGCGTAAATCCAGGAAATTTGCAATCACTCTTGACTTGAGCAATGATCAATTCTGCATGATTTCGAGGGGGTATTGGCAAAGCACCGTAAAAGTCTCAGGAAATTATGGTGAAGCGTGAATAATGGTGTTATTTACTTACGCCATAATTTCTTGGGACTTTTATAGTGTAAAACGAACCCAACGCTATAGATGCACCATTCCATTGGCACAAGTCTTCAAGAAATTCTCAGCCAATGTATTCTATTTGATAAGGTATTAATACGGGAAATAGGTATAACTTTGCATGACTGAAATTTTCATTTGCGATAGTTTTTAAATGAACATATACAATAGTAATAATGCACATAAAACCCCAAAAATTCAATTTATAAAACTCCACAAATCCATCCTGAATTAATCAGTACGATGTCAGGTATTTCTTTGCTGTGCAGGTGTCAGTATTCGTGTGAATAAATCACCAGAGCATGCAGTGGGAAATGGTTACTGTAATAAAGACTCAATTTTTGCCATTTGTTTAAAAGCTTCATGACTGTGACATATTGTAGAATAACACAGTGGCCCTGATATTTTATGGGTTGGGATGGAAGGCCTACAGTAGAAGGCCACAGACGGGGACCCGAGAGGAGGGAGGGAGGGTGAGATCATGGGTCAGCAGCAGATCGTGGGGTGGCAGATGTTGGAGCGCTGGGGGGCTGAAGATTGGAGCGTGGTGGGGGGGTGCTGAAGATCAGATCGCAGGGCGACTGGAGCTCGGATCGCGGGAGGGCTGGAGATCGGATTGTGTTGGGGGGGGGGGGGCTCAACAACAACAACTCTTGACTTGAGCACCTTTAATGTAGTAAAACGTCCCAAGGCGATTCATAGGAGTGTTAGAAAACAACATTTGACACCAAGCCACAGAAGGAGGTATTCGGGCAGATGACCAAAAGCTTGGTCAAAGAGGTAGGTTTTAAGGAGTGTCTTAAAGGAGAAAAGAGAGGGAGAGAGGTTTAGGGAGGGAATTCCAGAGATTAGGGCCTTGGCAGCTGAAGGCACGGCCACCAATGGTGGAGCGATTAAAATCGGGGATGCTCAACAGCCAGAATTAGAAGAGCGCAGATATCTCGGAGGATTGTGGGGCTGGAGGTTACAGAGATAGGGAGCAGCAAGGCCATGGAGGGATTTGAAAACAAGGATGAGAATTTTAAAATTGAGGCATTGCTTAACCGGGAGCCAATGTAGGCCAGCGAGCACAGGGGTGATGGGTGAACGGGACTTGGTGCGAGTTAGGACACCGGCAGCAGAGTTTTGGATGACCTCAAGTTTATGGAGTGTAGAAAGTGAGAAGATTGGATCACTGGGGGGCTGAAGATTGGATCACGGGTGGGGGGGGGAAAGATCGGATCGCAGGGAGGCTGAAGATTGGATCGCGGGGCGGGGATGAAGATTGGAGCGCAGGGGTCTTGGCCGTTCATGGGGAGGGAGGCATGTAAGCTTGAGGGGCCAGGTGGAACACTCCTGCTCCTTCTGGCCTACAAGCAGTGCTGGATCTTCAGCTGCTGGGTTTCCCCGAGCCCTGGCAAATCCAGCGTGCAGCCATTAAATCCACATGGCTGCTAAAATCTGAGACACGCCGCCTCATTTAAATACTAGAATTCCTGACCCACCTCTCGAGAGCAGGTTACTCACCCGACCCCCAACCTGCCTTGGTTAAACTGGAAGTCAGCCTGTTTGCGGCTGGTTGGGGGTCAGGTTTCCCATTTTAATGAAATTTAACTCCCCCTCGTCCCTCTCCTGCCTGTCCTGAGGGGTTAAAATTACCCCCAGTGAGTCTGCTTAACTTTATATACCTTTGTCAGCTCTTTGCATCCAGCATACATCTTTATTTAATAGCCTCATGTTACTGCAGATTTTCAGTTTAGAAAAGGAATAGCTTTTCAGTGCCGACTGCAGCATCTCGTGACATGCAGTAATATCCAATCTGATCAGTAGAGGGCAAGAACATTCCACTTTTAATCGCAATTCTGAAAAAATATCTGCACCATTGAGAGTTCTTGATAGGTTTGTTGAATGTTCTGAGGCTAAAAACCTTGTAAGATAATGATGATTAAACCCTCCAAAAATCCAGCTTTATTCCAAAAAATTAATTTTATTCTACCAAACTCTGTCTTATGATTCTTTACATCAAGAAACAATAATTCAGATGCAAATGCGTTCCAGCTTTCATAACAATGACCAAATATCAGAGATGAATTAGGGGGTGAAATTGGTCTTGGGTGCTAATGCACAATGGGCGATAGTGAATTTACCCCCCCCCCCCCCACTGTTGACTTTAATGTAAAAGAAGGTTGGGCAGGGTGTGAAACGGGCTGCCAATTCACTGTCCCCCATTTTGCACTACCACCCAGGACCAATTTCACCTGCTTCACCTTTTATCGATTTTTGGGCTTCCTGGATGTCTGGAACACAGTAACTGTTGCTAAAGGGAAAAAAACAGCCACAATTCACTCACCCGGTAGGAAGAATATCTAAACACCAAAATTGCGAGACTCCGCACCTTCCGGATCTCTGCTCACGTTTCTGCTCAGGCTTGCCTTATTTACACCCAAATTTCAAGCCAACACGAGTGGAAAATCCACGCCACTCACTCCCCCACCCGCATGCATGCTTTCGGGCATGCCACCAGCACATTATTAACTAGATATGACTTCTGTTTGAAATGGTGTTTTGCAGCCAAATTCTAACATATTTTCCTCTTCTGTTTCGATGGGGTAACCCCAACAACAGCCGTAGATCTCATTGACAGCCAATAAACCAGCATCTTGCAACACCCTGCGTCACTCACTCCTTCTGTAGCAAACACAAGGACAGGCACATCATCCCAGGTATAATCAATTTGAGGAGAGTACACCAGGTGATACATCAATTACAAGTGAGCAGAATAGAGGCGATGGCAGAATTCAAGCAGGAATCTGGTGGCCAGACAGCCCGTTCACATCTTCCTCAACTGGCAAGCTGAAGTTTTCTTCTAAGATAGCCTGCTGTATGGCTCTTCCTGCCTGCAGTGGCATTTCAGCAAGGATCGCTTCTGGCTGATGTAATTTCCATTCATTGACTTTGATTTGCATATTAAAATGAGGCTCCTGCCTGTTTGGGCAAGCACCTGGTGACTGTCTTTGTCACAGAAAATAAAGGAAGCAAACATGTTCTGGACTTCAGGGTCAGGAGTAAATGTATTTAAATTTATATTAGCGCAATACAAATGTGCAAATAACATCAGCTCTCATCGGGAATTAATTTGGCCAAAGGGTGAAAACAGGCGCTAACTGGGTGCAGTGATAATAAGACACACCTGTTTGAAAGTCTGGATTTAGCACACAATTTTGGTCCTAATTGCTGTTTACCATAATTTGAACTTGCCTGGAGCTGCTTACCAGACACCTGCAGGTTTAGCACTCAAGTGCTGATTAGACACAATTTCCATGGAGCTGTATATGTGGGCTCCTCACACCCACTTCCACTGAAGGTGGGGAGTACTCTGGCTGGCACACAGCGGCACAGTACAGGATGGCTCAGGGACTGAGGGGGAGGGCGCACAGGTTCTCGGATGCAGCACTGAAGGTCCTGGTGGAGGAGGTCCAGAGGAGGAGGAATGTCCTGTACCTGCAGGGGGGAAGGATGCCACCTCGCCCTCCTGTCGCCCTCTCCTGCAGTAGCTGGTGCTGCTTTGCCTGGCCTCATGTCCTCCGTCCATTCCTCCTGCAGTCCAAGGGGGATCCCTAGCTAGATGCCCATGACCAAACACTCCCTTTCTTCTGGTGACTCCTATAATGTGTCCAGTAAGTTAGAGTAGCACAGCACTTACACTTTTTAGGTGAAGTCTTCAGATAATTTCCACAATAAATGTTGCTCAAGTATTGGTGAAGTCTTGACAAAGTGTCCCAGAAAGTCTCTTAATGTGCTTCAAAGGTCTTCTTCACAGCTCCAGCAGCAATAACCATGAAATGGTGAGTATCCCTTTAAATAGCGCTTGAAATCGACATCAACGCCGTGTTTACTCCCAAACAGCTGCTCACTGTTCGGAGCGGGCGTTAGTTGAAGCACTAGCTACCAAAATGCTGTGCAGCCTCTTTAATGAGCACTAGCAGGCATTTTAAGTGGCAATCAGCTGTTTAAGAAGCCTCCAGGCGGCCGTTCCTAGTGCTGGATTCAACTCCTTTACCAAGATGGTGTCTTGTGCTAAACTTGGGCTTAAACCGGCATTTCAGCTTAAGTCCCCAGCTTCGCCACATCTTTACTTCTCTAGTGCCTAAAGTATTCAGCAAAATTCGCCCCCAATATGTATTGGAGCTAAAATAAGCAGTCCCTCGTCTTACAGTCCAGTGAAAATCTCTCTCCTAAATTATCTACCCTCCTTCTTTGACACAAACATTGGATTCGTAACATTGGCACTAGCACAAAATTACACCTTGTTTTCTTTTGAAGCATACCTTTAATTTGGACTAGCATTGAGCCTTAAATTAGTACCTTTTTTATGCTCAAACCTGGAACTAGAATCTGAACCTGAGCATTTGGAGGCACGTCCAGAGGGTCATCACAGTCAAGTATCTTGCCAGTACTTACGAGGAGTGATTCCGCGATCGAATACTGTCAGTGGGGAGTAACACTCGCAGGGAATACATCTTGGGAAATCGCAGGCATGGTGCTCATGAATTTTTGTTGATAATGGAAAATCGCTGGTTGCACACTGGCAATTTTCTGAGAAACACTCCTTATGAGCGCTGTTACCCACAATCATTGCTCCCTGCTGGAAACACCAGATTGGAGACTCACCTGTACTTTTGTTTTTCGTAAACAAGGCAGAAGGCAAAACATGATTGTGCTAGGAACAAATCACAGCTGATGACTGCAAAAGACACATTCTTGATACACAGCTCACCTGGCTTCCTGCTATTATCACACCTTTGCTTTACATGATGGCCCGGATTTTGCAGTCAGTATGATGGCGTACTCTCGGAGTACACCGTCATACTACATTTGAAATGGACAGCAAGTTTGGGACAAGCGCATGCGCTAAATTCCAAATTTGCGATCTGTCAAGTTCCGACTTGACAGATGATCCACACGGACATGAAAATCCTAATTGCTGGCACAGACTTGGGCTAATTGCCCAGCAATTATGCCTGAAAATTTTATGGCTGGTGCAAACCGGCGCAGCAGCCTGTTTGCACAGTGTAGAGGGATAACCTTTTGGAAATTCAAGCTTAAACTGCAATGCAGTCTTTCAAACTTACCATCAGCCCCCATCAGAGTAGAAAACGCTTCCAAAATTTTCAACAATATACAAAATAATTTCTACTGTAGCCTGGCATATATCCTCTATTTTTATTTTTGGAGGTGAATAAAAAGTTGCTGCATTTTACTTGAATGTTGCAAGTATTTACATATAAGTAAATTTGCATGCTAAAAATTTGGTTGGCTCGTGAATGAGAGACTTGGGGTGAATGAGAGACCTTCTGTTGCCCACGTTATCCCAGGTACGCTTCCACACACACTGTGCCCCTGGGATTCGTGGGCCACTACACTGCCCTCTATGCAGCATCTGCCAGCAAGTTCTTGAAGGAGGGTCCCTATCAGGTAAGTGCGCATTCCGTTTGAATGTCAGTGGCGCAATCCTTAATAACGCCGTCAACTGCAAAATCCGAGCCGATATTTTTCTTATCCCTTTACTAAAGATGATAACCCATGTAGGTTATAGTAGGGAGCTGCACTTCAGCACATATGTGAGCCTAGAAGACAGATTATTCAACTACATGGGCAACATAGTTGAACTCAATGCAGTCAACATCCAACATGCACATGCACACACTTCTTAAAAGGGATCACTGACTAGTGATCATGTGTAGCTGATGGTACTGGAGAAATTAATGGGACTAAAAGTCAATACATCTCCTGGACCTGATGGCCTACATCCTAGGGTTCTGAAAGAGGTGGCTACAGAGATAGTGAAGGCATTGGTTTTGATCTTCCAGAATTCCCTAGATTCTAGAATGGTCCCTGAGGATTGGAAGAGAGTAAACGTAACCCCACTATTTAAGAAAGGAGGGAGAGAGAAAACGGGGATCTATAGGCCAGTTAGTCTGACATCAGTGGTAGGAAAAATGCTAAGAATCTATTATTAGGGATGTGGTAACAGGGTGCTTAGAAAATCAATATGTTTGGGCAGAGTCAACACAGATTTATGAAAGGGAAATCATGTTTGACAAAGTTTTTTGAGGTCGTAACTAGCAGGGTAGATAAGGGGGAACCAGTGGATGTAGTGTATTTGGATTTTCAGAAAGCATTCAATAAGATGCCACACAAGAGGTTATTACACAAAATTAGAGCTCATGGGACGGAGGGTAATATTTTAGCATGAATTGAGGATTGGTTAACGGACAGAAAGTAGAGAGTAGGAATAAACAGATCAATTTAGGGTTGGCAGGCTGTAGCTAGTGGAGTACCACAAGGATCAGTGCTTGGGCCTCAGCTATTTACAATCTTTATCAACTTAGATGAGGCCACCAAGTGTAACGTATCCAAGTTTGCTGATGATACAAAGCAAGGTGGGAAAGTCAGTTGTGAGGAGGATGCAAAGAGGCTGCAAAGGGATATAGACAGGTTAAGTGAGTGTCAAGAACATGGCAGATGGAATATTATGTGGAAAAATGTGAAGTTATCCACTTTGGTAGGAAAAATAGGAAAGCAGAATATTTTTTAAATGGTGAGAGATTGGGAAATGTTGGTAATCAGAGGAACCTGGGTGTCCTTGTACATGAATCACTGAGCGTTAACATGCAGGTATAGCAAGCAATTAGGAAAGCAAATGGTATGTTAGCCTTTATTACAAAAGGATTGGAGTATAAGAGTAAAGAAGTCTTACTGCAATTATATAGGGCCTTGGTGAGACCACTCCTGGAGTACTGTGTACAATTTTGGTCTCCTTACCTAAAGAAGGATAAACTTGCCTTGGAGGGAATGCAACAAAGGTTCACCAGACCGATTCCTGGGATGGGGGGATTGTCCTATGAGGTGAGATTAAGGAGACTAGGCCTATATTCCCTAGAATTTAGAAGAATGAGAGATGATCTCATTGAAACATATAAAATTCTTACAGGGCTTAACAGGGTAGAAGCTGGGAGGATGTTTCCCCTGGCTGGGGAATCTAGAACTAGGAATCACAATCTCAGAATAAGGGGTTGGCCATTTAGGACTGAGATGAGAAAAAACTTCATCAAGCAAAGGGTTGTAAATCTTTGGAATTCTCTACCCCAGAGGGCTGTGGATGCTCAGTCATTAAGTATATTCAAGACAGAGATTGATAGATTTTTGGATATTAAGGGAAGCAAAGGATATGGGGATAGTGAAGGAAAGTGGGGTTGAGGTAGAAGATCAGCCATGATCTTATTGAATGACAGCAGGTTCGAAGGGCAAATTGGCCTACCCCTGCTCCTATTTTTTATGTAGCTGATGTTTTCCCTACCTTACCCAGAGGACTGAAGCCAGTTGTAGCTCCCCTACCCTCATCCCACTAAAGTTCCGTTAACACAGACCAGGAGTGCCGATGTTCAAAAAGGGCGACAAAAGACGCACGAGCAGCTAGAGACCCATTATTCATACTTCCATTCCATGTAAAATAATGGAATCAATGATCAAGGGTAAATTTGAGGATCATCTGTACAATAATAACCCAGTTATCAGTATTCAGCATGAACTCAAAAGGGAAGAACTTGCCTGGCCAACCTACTCGACTTCTTTGAAGAAGTGACAACCCAAGTGGACTGAGCGAAGCCCTATGGCACAGTGTTCTTTGACTTCCAAATACTTCATATGAAAGACTATTAATTAAACTCAAAGCTGTGAGGATTCAGGGTAAACCCTGAGAATGGATAAGAAACTGTCTGAAAGATAGGAAACAATGAGAGGAGTTATGTGATATTGGGCAGGGGGGTGGTGGGGGGAAAGTACTGAGTGAGGTGCCTCAGGGATCGGTGCTGAAACCACTTTTACATAAATGACCTGGATTTAGAAACTCAATGCAAAATGGTCAAATTTGCAGATGATACCAAACTAGGACTGGCAGTGGAATCAGAAGAGATAGCTCAGAAATTACAGAATGAGTTGGACAAAATATGTAAGTGAGCAGAACAATGGTAGATGAAATTTAATGCAGTAAAGTGTAAGGGGGAGAAATTCCCCTCCTTTGCACCGCCCATGGGGGGCGCTAATGGGGCACAAAGGCCTTTTTGCCCAGGCGCTGACCGCGCCTTCCGCCAAATTCCACAGGAAGTTAGCGGGTTGCGCACTGATCTCGTGCGCCCGGAGATCGTGACGTCATCCCTGAGTGTAGCGCCCCGGCACAAAATTCCCCTTCACCCCCTGCAGCAGCGCCGGGCGATGGCAGCGACTGCTGCAGGAGACGCAAGCAGGGCAGCCGCCGCTAGTGGGGCGGAAGTTAAAGGTGAGGTGGCTGGCCGCCCTGAAAAAAAGTCCGATTTAAAAAAAAAAAAACTTTTTTTTTGTGCCTCCGGACTCTGCTTGAGTGCCGGGCTGATCGTGTGGCATCCCCGCTCCCCAGTGGTCCAGGTAAGTTTTAAAAAAAAACTGCAGAGTTTGCAGCGTGGGGAAGAGCCCCTGCATCGCGGCAGCGCCACGCTTGGCCACGCGTGGCGCTACTGAGCACATCGCCCCGGGTGCATGAACTTCCCCTCTTGCATTCCAAGAAGGAAGTGGAGCACTTGATTTAGCGCTCCACTTCCCTCTTGGAACAACAAATGGGAATTTCGGAGAGGCTGGAATAGGTTAGCACCTGGCGCTAACTTTTCCAGCTTTTCTGATTTAGTGCCCCAAACGGGGCTCGAGGGGAATTTCTCCCTCTAAAGTGCTACATTTAGAAAGGAGAAATAGATGACATGCGTATCCCATGCATGGTGTTGAAATAGCTGAGCATGAAACTGAGATATAGGAGCCTTAGTAGATTCAATGCTAAACAAGTCCGATAAATGCAAAGCAGCAATGAACAATGCCAATAAATAGCCAAAACAGTAGAATATAAATCAGAGGAGGTATCAATCAATGCCCTGGTCAGACCGTACCTTTCATATTGCATCAAGTTCTGGTCATCAAGAAACAAGAGACATTTAAGCACTGGAGGCAATTTAGAGAAGAGCTATTCAGCTGTTCCCCAATGCAAGGGCCTGAATTATGAAGAAAGGCTGGAGAAACAGGTGAATTTCCACCGGAGCTCTCCTGCTGGTCTTTGTAACTTCGGCGGAAGAACCAGGAATCCGTGGAAAAATGACGTAAATGGCGTTAACCTTGTTTTCTCCGGAGTTTATGCAGTTCTTCCACCAAAGTTAGGGTGGATAAGCGGGAGAACACCGCGCATAGATTCACCTTTTCAGCCTGGAAAGGAGGCATCTGAGAGGCTATTTTATGGAGGTGTATAAGATTGTTAAGGGCATAGAAAAAGGTAAACTGAAATATTACTTCAAATTAAACTGTTGGAGGAGGACAAGGGGAAACAGCAGTAAAAGATAATTTTAGGACTGATATCAAGAAATTCTTCATACAAGGAGTAATCAACATGTGCAATAGATTTTTAGATAAAGTAGTAGAGGCAAAAATTCTGGAATCATATAAGAAACAATTGGATGCTACATTGGGGGGAGAGGGCATTATGATCTCCCTGGATGGCTGAACTAACTTATCTTATGAACCAGTAGATAGGTAAGACTTTTCATCCCATTAGCCTCAACTGCCATCCATAGGTGAAAATATTGCATTAACCCACACCAGCCCTTTCATCAATTATAAACAGACCTTGCAGATATCGCTTTCATTTTGGTCTGGGTTTGGTATTTTATTTTGGGTCTGGGTCCGGTATTTTATTTTGGGTCTGGGTTCAGTGTTTTATCTTGGGGTGGGGTTCAATGGGTTTTTTGTCTTTTACTTTTTCCATACAAATTCAGGCATTCTACTGTTAAAAAGGTAAACTTCTAAATGTAAGCAATTTTTGGATTTCACTGTTGTGGTACAGTGTGGCAAACATTTGTTTTAAAATAGGCAGATTCAGTGGAGGCAATTTTCAGGTGACCAATTGTATCAGGCGGGACGCGGTACGGTGTGAGCTCGTGACCTGACCAATTTTCATGGATAGGCCTCATTTTCATAATGCCAGCAAGCTGCAAGTGGTGAAATAGCGTTCATGGGCATTCCGCCGGTTCGGGGCCAGGAAATTAGACGGCTCCTCTGAGGAGCTGAGCCGGAAATAAAGAGTTAAGGAAGAAGGAGGCAATCGGAGGGGAGGGGTTGGGGGGTGATTGTTAACGGGCCGACAGAGGCCTGGAAGATTTTTGTGGGGCCAGGAGGGCCAACAAAAATCTTTTTTAAATGTGCATGTGTTGTTTTGTCAGCAGTCTGCAGCGGTCCCTTTATGGACTGCTGGTTAGGCCACTCAATGCCTAGTACCAATGGGCAGAGCATGCGTGGCACATGCACCAATCATTAGTACACAAGAATGGCATCGGGCTTCTACATTCTGGTGTAGGATCCCAATTTAATTATTGAAATCAGCAGATTGGAGATGTCGAGATCAGAGATCATCAGTGAGACACAGTATAGTGACAAAGATGAACAGCTGGTTTTAAAAGCTTGTTAATATGTTCTGTATTCTGCAGACCTAGATTTATAGTTAAGATTTATAAGATTCAGTTTTCACTGATAACCTTGCTTCTTCCCAAGTCTTTTACAAGCGGCCAATTTTTAAAATTCTTTCTTTTAATGACTGGAAAAAAAATTGGTTTAAATGTCATATTTTCAATGCTGGGAAATGGTTAACAAGGGAGGGCAGTTGCGTGGTTTCTTGACTAATGATGGATCTTTAAAAAAAACACACTGAGCACATCAGTTTCATGGAAACACATCAATTTCAAAAGCACAGCCTAACGATAAGTGAGTGAACTTATCAAAAGCAAAAGACTGGGGATGATTTTCTTTTGCTTGTTTTTGGGCGGGAGCATTGGTCGCCCATTTCAAAGCCTGCTCAAAAATGAAGTCAGGCGGCCAACGGGCAGGAGACAATTTGTAGATTTACATCTGCAATCCACACCAATTTTCAGCGTGACTGAGATGGTAGGCAGATGAAAATCGACTGCAGTCTTTTGTTTTAATTGTGTCATTAATCAAGAAAGTGTAGAGTTTCATCAACAATGTAAAATTACCCAACATTTTAATGAAATGCTCTCTATCATCCTTCAGTACATGCAGAACTCTGGCAAAGGCAAGGTCACACTCCACCATTTGTAGTGCCACTCACTGTGTTATATATCATCAATGTTGAGCTGAACATTTGTTATAAACGTCTGGCCTGGTTTGTTGCTATAAATATAATTCATTGTCCAAAATGCACTATATATTTCCAGTTTGAAGTACACTAATGTGAGAGTCTATAATATTGAAGATGACCGGTCTTCCCAATGAAAAGCTGAAAATCAGATATATTTGTCCATTTACTTTAGTGTTTTAAAGTTGCAAAGTGTGTCGTCAATGACTGCATTCATCCATTATAATGTACAGATTAAAACATGGCCTGAGAAGTCGTGTTGGTAGCAAACAGTGACCCTGGAATTCTTCAAGGTTTTACTGGTCTCCCGCTGTAACCAGCCTTGGGGTCATTACAGGGAGCCACTGATGATATCTGCAACATCAGTCAGTCAGCTTTACATTGGTACATTCACCATGTTCAGAAAGCCTCCTCTTTTAAAAGCTTGACCTCACCATCTGGGGAGGGTGGTGAACTCACCTCCTCCTCCACCCCAGTAAAGTGCTTCTTGTTCATTTTTCACCTGCTTCTGGCGTTTGCATCACCCACTGTGGTACCGACCATCTGACTATCAAAATCCTCCTAGGGTGGATGGCTTTGTGCTGATACTTGTCAGATTGAGATGCCATGACATGGTGCCAGGTGAGATGTTGGGTGACTATTCATAGGAAGGTCCTGCTTCAGCTTCTGCCGTAGCTGCAGAGACAGAGAGGCAACTGTTAAAAAAAGAAAAGTTAGAAAGACTTGCATTTACTGTATATAGTGCCTTTCACGATCACCAGACGTCCCAAAGCGCTTTACAGCCAATTAAATACTTTTTTTTGAAGTGTAATCACTGTTGTAATGTCAGAAACGTGGCAGCCAATTTGTGCACAGCAAGCTCCCACAATCAGCAATGTGACAATGACCAGATAATCTGTTTTTTTAGTGCTGTTGATTGAGGGATAAATATTGGCTGGGACACTGGGAATAACTCCCCTGCTCTTCTTCAAAATAGTGCCATAGGGTCTTTTACTTCCACCTGAGAGGGCAGACGGGGCCACGGTTTAACATCTCATCCGAAAGATGGCACCTCCGACAGTGCAGCACTGCACTGGAGAGTCAATGTTGAAGTCTTTGGAGTGGGACTTGAACCCACAACCTTCTGAAATTAAGAGAAAGAACTCTTTTAAAAAAAAACTTAGTGTCGAGCTGCCCTCAACCAGCAGCTGGCATGGATGAAATGTATGTCAGCTTGTTTGTCAGTGCTCATGAGAGGAATCAGGATAGAACGTGAAGAAAGGATCATTGTCATACACAACCTGTGCTGGGTCATGGCTTCATGTCTCATGAATCCTTTTCTGTCACTTTTCAATAACGTCTACTATAGGAGCAGCTGGCACACACACCCAGACAAGGTAGCAGGATGTGGCACACAGGCAGAGGAAAAGAAGATGTCACAATTTCACAGGCCTGCAAGTCTTGCTCAAGGAAATTGACATCAGAAAACACAGACCACTGGGTGTCGGTAGCAGGAGACCTGCCAGAAATGTCAGTCTTGCCAACTGGAGGGAAGTGGCACTGGCACTGTGTGTTAGCTCTCCCACCCGCCCCCCCACCCCCAGCCCCAATTTTGCTGCCATGTTACTTGCCGCAATTATGCACTAAAATTATACCGAAGGCAAGGAATTTCTCCCCCAAGAAGTTCAATATGATTTAAATCATCATGTTTTTAAGAAAAAAAACATTTCTTCTGTTTCCAAGAAGGTAAGATTGAGCAATTAATGTGTAGGTTATAAATATTAAATTCTTTTTTAATAATTTCATTTTTAATACAAGAAATCTACATGATTTCAGGACATGGTTTCATGCAGAGTACATGCAACAATACATATTTTGCAATACTTGCAGGTAAATGTATACATAATTACACAGTTCTATAGAGTAAGAGGTGCTCGGTGACAGGCCTGGGTCATCTTTGGTCAGGGAGCGCTGGGGCCTTTTGGGGATGAGGTGCTGCATTAATTTACGACCACAAGTATAGTTGAGCATAGTTTGAACCATTATTACTTTAGTGGCTTCCAGCATGTCGATACAAAAAGGGTTGGAGGGGCAGGACACTCTCTGGATTGAGTGGAATGTTCTAGGTTTGAGCAGGGTGAGGTATGTGGAATGGAGCATTCTGCTGCAGGCGGACATTATGAGGGCCAAACTTAGCACCTTCTTCTAGTCTTCCCCTGAGATTTAAGCACCCTAAGTCGGGTACCAAGTGCCACAAAGATTTTCTGTGCCATCTAGAGCAGAGGTGGACAGTGTTGTATCGAAACCTTGAGGCATGGTTGTTGTTGAGCCCCATATGAACACGGTCATTTTTTGTTGGGTTTTACAGAGTATGCTAGAGTCTTGGTTGAAGTGGTGGACCTGGGGGTAGCAGCTGTAGTCATGTTGGGTGATGTGGAATTTATTGGCCAGCTACTGGAAGAACATGATCCAGTGCTGGTGGAGCAGTGTGACAAACCCAGTGATGCTCTTCGCATGTTATTCCTTGAAGCTGCTGGCATGGAGATCTTCTGGGAGGCCACCATTGCACCATAGTTGGGAGAGATCCGACAGGCTTAGTGGCACCTTGAGTGTGGTACAAGCTTCCCTCCAGATTGCCCGGGTCAGGGATTCGATTAGGTGCTTCTCTGCACCTACTTGTCACTTAATGAGGGCTTGCGAGGCGCACAGATTGTAGCAGTGCTGATACGGTGGCATTTATCGCCATACTAAGCCAAAGGTGCAATGATGTACTAGAATTGGGCTGTCCAGCAGTAGTGCTGAAAGTTTGGACAACTCAGCCCACCTTTTTTGGAAAATGGGAGCCATCTCAGGCTATCCTTGGTTACCTTCCTGCCCAGAAAAATCTGGTGATCTGCATGATGAGGTCTCGGAACAGCTGAGCCAGGATAAGGGTGGGCAGCCTCTGGGAAACATGTAGATGAGGTGGGGAGCATATTCTTCTTTATAGTGCTTGCCAATGGATGCGCAAAAAAAACACACAGCAGTGATGTATTAAAGTGACACTGCGCTTAAAATAAATGGAATTAATTTGTTAGCATCTGAGCATGATATTAACTGGGTCTCTGCTCTGCCTCCTTCACAGGATACAACAAAGATGCAACAAGGCATGAAGAATTCAAATTGAAAATTATCTGACTTATACTAAAATGCATGGCAAACATATTTTTGCCATGAGGTAAATGAGAGTTTATCCCTTGTGGTTTGGAAGTGAGCCACTGGAGTGAAGTGCAATACAAAACTCATAAGTAAATGGGGGCATAAATTCAATATGTGGCACAGGGGCCTACATTTGTTAAATTAATCTCTGTGCCTAGAGTCAATAATAACTGTTGAAAGAAACAACTTACAAAGCATTTTTACAAAATTAAGCTTTCTAATTAACCCTACACTTTTCAATATATGCACGTTTTCTATCTTTTATGTTCATCTAGTTATTCATTTAATTTTGAATTACAATTCATACATTTCAGCGAACCACCAGCTCCTTTGCTCTGGTCTTTTATCCATCATACACAGTTAGGACATATCAGCATTCCTGCTCCAAGAAGACCAAACATTCAACAGATTTCCAAGGAAGTATAAAGGGTGTTAAACGAAAGCAGGAGTAATTGAAAAATTCAGTGATTGCATTCACATTGTAAATGACATCCCATTACTTTCTTGGAATCCTAAAAGATTTCAGCCTAGAAGGCTAGGGTCAACACAATGTCCATATTCACATCTCTGAACGTTAAATAGTACAGTAGATTGTGCAAATGTTAGACATTGCTGACTATAAGAACATAAGAAATAGGAGCAGGGGCAGGCCATTCGGGCCCTCGAGGCTGCTCCACCATTCAATAAGATCATGGCTGATCTTCTACCTCATCTCCACTTTCCTGCACTATCCCGATATCCCTTGATTCACTTAATATTCAAAAATCTATCGATCTCTGTCTTAAATATACTCAACGACTGAGCCTCCACAGCCCTCTGGGGTAGAGAATTCCAAAGATTCACCACCCTCTGTATGAAGAAATTTCTCCTCATCTCAGTCCTAAATATCCAACCCCTTATTCTGAGACTGTGACCCCTGGTTCTAGACTTCCCAGCCAGGGGAAACATCCTCCCTGCATCTACCCTGTCAAGCCCTATAAGAATTTTGTATGTTTCAATGAGCTCACCTCCCATTCTTCCAAACTCTAGAGAATATAGGCCTAGTCTACTCAATCCCTCCTCATAGGACAATCTCCCATCCCAGGAACCAGTCTGGTAAACCTTCGTTGCATTCCCTCTATGGCAAGTATATCCTTCCTTAGGTAAGGAGACCAAATCTATACACAATACTCCAGGTGTAGTCTCACCAGGGCCCTATGTAATTGCAGTAAGACGTCTTTACTCTTATACACAAATCCTCTTGTAATAAAGGCCAACATACCATTTGCTTTCCTAATTGCTTGCAGTACCTGCATGTTAAATTTCAGTGATTTGTGTACAAGGACACCCAGGTCCCTCTGAACACCAACATTTCCCAATCTCTCACCATTTAAAAAACACTCTGCTTTTCTATTGGGTAAAAACATCAAGAATTGAGCTTAGGCAGCCTGTTTTGAAGTGACAGTTCCATCTTCTATATCTTTATTTTTCAATAAGGGACAGCATATAGCCTCTTGAGGCTTGGCTCTTAAATTCCTTAATTAATCCTGCTCTTCAATGTGAATAAAATTATAACTGCACACAAATGTACACTGGCAGTGATGAAGATAGCTTTCAGAATGTTGAAGACTAGATTCACATTTCCTAGCTTATCTGTATTTATTTACAAACAAATATGCCCTTGAGAGAGTTGCAGATATGTCAATGTATTGTGCACTGCTCATCATTGCTTTTAAATCCAGTGGTACAGCTGCTGCACCTTCTAGGTGACATGGAGCTGATGGAGAGCATCAAGCTCACCATCTACCACAGAGGGACCATAACCACCAATTGTCCCTCAGGACAGGAAGTGATCTGACAAAGAGTCACTTCTGTTCAAAGAGAACGATGCTTTGGGCTACCCTTGAAGAGGTGAACTTTAAAATCACTTTTATTAAATTTGCTTACACCACACAAAGGATTTGTGCTGTTCATAACTGTGTTGATCTGACATTTATAACCTATATGTAGAGGTCAAAGGAAGTTCTGTAACATCTTCTAGGATCTTGAATCAATGCATTAAAAATGAGAAGGCAGAAATTTGGGCTATCAGTAATTTTACTGCTTACATTCCGTTCAGTGAAAAAATGCAGTCTTAGAGCCATTTGTGTTAGTGCTGAATAATACTAATGCTGCTGCAAATTTTGACTTAGGTTTAGCATAGTAATAAATTATTACCACGAGGAAATTAAAACACATTTTTTTCCAATTATAAGGGAGTAGCTCTAGTTAGTGTGGGTAATGGGGCATATACTGATATTTCAAGATGCCTGTGCCACCAGTGTTATAAGTCATACACCAACCACAGACTTAAGCCAGTATATTTAAATATAATTTATCTTAAAACTGACAGAATTTCCAATGTAAACAAGTGCTCAGAGTGCGATTATGCATCATGAACCCATGTTAATGACTTTTCCCACATTCCAATACATGCAACTTATTCATTAATATTATATATATTTACAAATACAAAAACGCCTTGCAGTTATGTAACACTCCTCCTGTGCATCTCAAAGCTCTGTACAATTAAGAGGAAAAGGAAATAATGTACACTGAATATCAGAAAAGCCAAGCCACTTGCTACATGTATATTTGAACAAAAACAGGACACACAAAATAAAAGAACATAAGAACATAAGAAATAGGAGCAGGAGTAGGCCAATTGGCCCCTCGAGCCTGCTCCGCCATTCAATAAGATCATGGCTGATCTGATCCTAACCGCCAATCCACTATGACAGGACTACCTCCTGAATCTAACAGAATTAGACACACGAAACAGGAGCAGGATCAGGCTACACGGCCCCTGGGCCCGCTCTGCTACCCACAGGACCATGACTGATCCGCACCTAAACTCATGTCCAAATTCCTGCCCGCTACCCGTAACCCTTAATTCCCTTTTCTTCTAGGAAACTGTCTATTTCTGTTTCAAATTTATGTAATGATGTAGCTTCTACAGCTTTTTGGGGCAGCATATTCCATGGACCTACCACCCTCTGAGTGAAGTAGTTCCTCCTCATCTCAGTTTTGAAAGAGCAGCCCCTTATTCTAAGACTATGCCCCCTAGTTCTAGTTTCACCCATCATCTGGAACATCCTCCCCGCATCCACCCGATCCAACCCCTTCACAATTTTATATGTTTCAATAAGATCGCCTCTCATTCTTCTGAACTCCAATGAGTAGAGTCCCAATCTACTCAACCTCTCCTCATATGTCCATCCCCTCAGCCCCGGGATCAACCGAGTGAACCTTCTTTGTACTGACTCGAGAGCAAGTATGTCTTTTCTTAAGTATGGACACCAAAACTGTATGCAGTATTCCAGGTGCGGTCTCACCAATACCTTGTACAACTGAGGCAATACCTCCCTATTTTTATATTCTATCCCCCTAGCAATGAAAGCCAACATTCCATTGGCCTTCTTAATCACTTGCTGCACCTGCATACTAACCTTTTGAGTTTCATGCACCAGGACCCCCAGATCCCTTTGTACTTCAGTACTTTCCAGTTTCTTGCCATTAAGATAATAACTTGCTCTACGATTTTTCCTGCCAAAGTGCATAACCTCACACTTTCCAGTATTGTATTCCATCTGCCAAGTCTCTGCCCACTTACTTAGCCTGTCTATGTCCCCTTGCGGGTTTTTTATGTCCTCCTCTCTCACTACTTTCCCTCCCATCTTAGTATCATCTGCAAACTTTGATATGTTACACTCGGTCCCCTCCTCCAAATCGTTAATATAGATTGTAAAGAGTTGGGGACCCAGCACTGACCCCTGTGGAACGCCACTGGTTACTGATTGCCAGTCTGAGAATGAACCATTTATCCCAACTCTCTGCCTTCTGTTAGATAGCCAATCCTCTATCCATGCCAGAATATTACCCCCAATCCCGTGATTTTTTATCTTAAGCAATAATCTTTTGTGTGGCACCTTGTCAAATGCCTTTTGGAAGTCTAAATACACTACGTCCACTGGTTCACCTTTATCCACCCTGTATGTTACTTCCTCAAAGAACTCCAGCAAATTTGTCAAACATGACTTCCCCTTCATAAAACCATGCTGACTTTGTCTTATTAAACTATGATTATCCAAATGTCCTGTTACTGTCTCCTTAATAATGGACTCCAAAATTTTACCTACCACAGATGTTAGGCTAACCGGTCTATAGTTTCCAGCCTTCTGTCTACTGCCCTTTTTAAATAAGGGTGTTACATTAACAGTTTTCCAGTCTGCTGGGACCTTTGCTGAGTCCAGGGAGTTTTGGAAGATTATTACCAATGCATCCACAATCCCTACCGCCACTTCCCTCAAGACCCTTGGATGTAAGCCATCAGGTCCAGGCGATTTATCCGCCTTGAGTCCCATTATTTTACCGAGTACCACTTCCTTAGTGATTTTGATCGTGTTTATCTCCTCCCCCCCTATAGCCCCCTGCTTGTCCAGTGTTGGGATATTCTTGGTGTCCTCTACTGTAAAGACTGATACAAAATATTCATTCAGTGTTTTTGCCATCTCCATATTTCCCACCATTAATTTCCCGGTCTCATCCTCTAAGGGACCAACATTTACTTTAGCCACCCTTTTTCTTTTTATACAACTGTAAAAACTCTTACTATCTGTTTTTATATTTTTTGCTAATTTACTTTCATAATCTATCTTCCCTTTCCTAATCAATCTTTTTGTTATTTTTTGCTGTCTTTTAAAGTTTTCCCAATCCTCTATCTTCCCACTAGATTTGGCTACCTTATATGCCCTTGTTTTTAGTCGAATACTATCCTTAATTTCTTTACTTAGCCACGGATGGCTGTCTTTTCTTTTACACCCTTTTCTTCTCAGTGGAATATACTTTTTTTGGAAGTTGTAAAATAACTCCTTAAATGTACACCACTGATCATGTATCGTCTTACCCTTTAATCTATTTTCCCAATCTACTTTGCTCAATTCTGCTCTCATACCTTCATAGTCTCCTTTATTCAAGCTTAGCACGCTTGTTTGAGATACAACCTCCTCACCCTCTAATTGAACATGGAATTCAACCATGTTATGGTCACTCATTCCAAGGGGATCCTTTACTAGGACATTTTTAATTAATCCTGTCTCGTTACACAGGACCAGATCTAAGGTTGCTTGCCCCCTGGTCGGTTCAGTTACATACTGCTCAAGAAACCCATCCCTAATACACTCAATGAACTCATCCTCAAGGCAGCCCTGCCCAATTTGATTTGTCCAGTTAATATGATAGTTAAAATCCCCCATAATTATAGATGTTCCCTTATTACAAGCCCCAACACCTACTGTGACAGAACATTCCAGAAACGGCAACTAGGAAGGTGAAGAAACAGTGTACAGCAGATTTCCAATTTGCACATGAAATGTGAATAGAGTTAATATCGAGAAGACACTGGACAAAGAACAATAAAAATAAACCGGTGAAATGACAATAATCACTTGTGCGGGTAAATAAAAATCAATCTTGTTGTTCAAAATGTATACATCAAAATGATGACATTATTAAAAATTATGAACATCTTTAGTGTTTGAAATTAAGAACTAATTTAGAACTGCTTCAGAATTATGTACAAATTTAACAAATTAATGAAGGAAGGGATCATTCTGTAATCCCACGCTTCTAGTGAGGAGTCACACTCAAACGGATCACAGGTAGAGAATCGGGGCTACATGGACCTGTAATTTGCAGGCAGAGGCAGTGCGACGGTGATTGCCGCTGACCTCGGAGGAAAGTTGTTCACAGAGATCTCCTGATCCCTGTGGTGAAAACTTGAGGTTTCTCGATGTGTAATTGATTGTAGTGCTGTGAATAGGGGATTCCTAGTACGATGCAGCAGTGATGTCAGCAAGCTGTCTAAGGAGCCAATCACATTGAAGAATTGTCACCTCTGCGTTTAATTTATTTACTCAATGAACAAATTTACTCAATTTGTATACTTGTGGTTTAAAAGACTTTACCAAATATCATTGGTGCTGTGGAAATTGCTACGGCATTATTATTTATTAGATACTTAAAAATATATGACATCTACATAAATCAGAAGACTCCAAACATGTTAGCTCCCTCATTTAGAAGACTGCAGTGTCTGGTTATTACTTACACTGGCTTAACTGAATATCCTATTGGAGCCATGTGCCTATGTTTCTCGTCTTTAACATTTTGTGAATTGTGTGGTATCTTTTGCCTAGACAGTTTTTACATCCTACAGTCAGCTGCTTTGTCAGCATTTTAAAAATGTTTCATTACAATAATGTCTCAGACCTTTTGACAGACCCAAATGTGGCCATAGCTGTTTTGGTGCCAAAAGATGCAACCTGCAATTGAAGTACTGTTTTACTAAAATAAGCAGTTGAGCTTCATTAAAATGTCTTCAGAGCCATCTTTTCTGCTTTTATAGTCATCAGTGTAACAGAATGCATGCATTTGTGTAGATCAAATGACTGATTGCAACTTGTTAGGGTGGTAAATTTGAGTAATTTCAGCAAATATTTTATCGGATGACTTAATTTACCAACGGCAATAAGCTGCATTCCTGTAGATTAGACTGGTCAGGGTTAAGTTTGCTGATAAATGTATTTTGTAAAGAGAACAATCTTTGCCTGCGTCATCTCTATTCGTAGCACAATAATGTAAGAATCATTTGTCACTACAGTTTTTCCTGATGTGGTTTGGTGAACAAAATTTAATAGGATATTCTAAATATAATTTCACTAAAGTATTATATAGAATCAGTACCATACCATTAGAAATATGGAGTAGGTTAGTCAGCATCTGTGAAGAAAAAAGAAGACAGATTATCGGTGTTTTGGGTGTGTATTACATACCTGAAACATTAAATACCTGTTTTTTTTTCGCTTTTACAGATCCTCACTGACTTGCTACATTTACTGGTTTTTCTTTATTTCAGACTTGCAACTTTATCTTTTCCCACATTTTTAGATGTTTACTTCATGCTGCTACCACAGTACAATAATATTCTGTTAAATCTTAGTGTCATCTTGCACTACTGAGGTATTTTCAAAAACTAGGCCACAACAAATGCCAAATCTGCTACCCATGCAATGGATGGCTACCATTTGTGTAATCAAGTTAAAATATTTTAATTTTTATATTTACCAATTTATTCCATATTAAAGGCATTGGCCAATCCTGAACTAAATATTGCTAAACCTATCAAAATCCTTTCCAAATAATAAATGCTTCTATTGTCTTTCTCACACATTTTTCCCACAGTTATAGACTTTTTTCCCCTTAACTCCCACAACAATGGAGCTCTGTGGTTATCTTTTTTTTATTCGCTAATGGGATCTGGGCGTCGCTGGCAAGTCCAGCATTTATTGCCCATCCCTAATTGCCCTTGAGAAGGTGGTGGTGAGCCGCCTTCTTGAACTGCTGCAGTCCCTGTGGTGAAGCTACTCCCACAGTGCTGTTAGGTAGGGAGTTCCAGAATTTTGACCAATCGACGAATAAGAATCGGCAATATACTTCTAAGTCAGGATGATATATGACTTGGAGGGGAACTTGGAGGTGGTGGTGTTCCCATGCGCCTGCTGTCCTTGTCCTTCTAGGTGGAAGAGGTCACGGGTTTGGGAGGTGCTGCCGAAGAAGCCTTGGCGAGTTGCTGCAGTGCATCTTGTAGATGGTACACACTGCAGCCATGGTACGCCGGTGGTGGAGGGAATGAATGTTCAAGGTGGTGGATGGGGTGTCAATCAAATGGGCTGCTTTGTCTTGGATGGTGTCGAGCTTCTTGAGTGTTGTTGGAGCTGCACTCCTCCAGGCAAGTGGAGAGTATTCCATCACACTCCTTACTTGTGCCTTGTAGATGGTGGATGGGCTTTGGGGAGTCAGGAGGTGAGACACTCACCACAGAATACTTAACCTCTGGCCTGCTCTTGTTGCCACAGTATTTATGTGACTGGTCCAGTTAAGTTTTTGGTCAATGGTGACCCACAGGATGTTGATGGTGGGGGATTCGGCGATGGTAATGCCATTGAATGTCAAGGGGAGATGGTTAGACTCTCGCTTGTTGGAGATAGTCATTGCCTGGCACTTCCCTGGTGCGAATATTACCTGCCACTTATCAGCCCAAGCCTGAATGTCATCCAGGTCTTGTTGCATGTGGGCATAGACTGCTTCATTATCTGAGGAGTTGTGAATGGCGCTGAACACCATGCAGTCATCAGCGAGCATCCCTATTTCTGACCTTATGTTGGAGGGAAGGTCATTGATGAAGCACAGCAAACATCTGTGTCGTCTACAACAACTGCCAATACACCACATGTTCAGTGGAAGGTTGCCATTTGTGTAATATGTTTTACTTAATTTTTGAAATCTGTAAATTGAAAGATCAATCGCTGATGAACATCTGCAGTCACTATTTCTCATCTTAAATTATGTGCAATATTCTGATTCAAAATGTCTAAACAATTGGAGTTCCACAACTTAGCTACCTGATTGTGATCATGTGTCCATGTCCAATGAAAAGGAAAGACAGTTGAGAGGCTCCCGAGCTTGTATTCGGCAAAGAATCACCAAAAGCAAATGCACAAAGTAAAAAGTACAGGGAAAATAGAAGATAAGGATGTTGGTGCTAACGACTGTGTAGGAGAGTCTCTTCTTGTTGAGGGAAAATTGAAGAGGGAGAAGAATGTCCATTTTGTTGTGGGATGTGAATGAAGCCTGGGCCAATTATTATGTAATATTTTAATTAATTAAGGTTTTTTTTAATGTGATTTAGTGTAGCTACCAAAAAGATAAAAGATTGAAGTAGTTTAAATATAATTGTATCTTTACTTATATAGAATTTCCCAGCACAAATACAAGGCCTCTTGAAAGGCACTTGTTTGAGGATGCCCCAGTGCCAAGGTGGACCATGGTCATACTGGGGGAAATATCATCTACTAAGGCATAATTTATCAAGCATTACTTGATAGGATTGCACTTTCTTCCTTTTTCTTTGTATTACTTCTCATTCCATTTGAAAGGAAGAGTGAGTAGTAACTTGCCTTGTGGACGCTAAAATTTAGAACTGAATACAAATAAGAGCTTGGCGGAGAGGGAGATTAACATTTACATAAATACGTTTAGTTTTACTACAGGATTAATTTTCACCTGCACTCCCTCCTGAGCAATGTTTCTTGGACCATCATGATCATGGACTTCTCCGTTGCTGTGAAGGGGTTCAGACATAGGAAACTTCAGAAACTATTCAGATAACGTGGAACTCAGTTAAATTGGACTTCAGTCTCCGATGATGATTTACTCATTTCTTTATAACTTAGGCATGCCAACTCATTTTTTTCCAGGATCAACAACCTTGCATAATCTATGAATACGATCATGTTTGGCCCTTAAATTTAGGCTGACAGATATTTCCCTTCCAGTTAGCTATGCTACATCTCCATCTGGCCAAATCGCATTTTCACCTCACTAGAAGCAAGATTGGGGTGTCATCACCATCATCATCATCATCATCATGACACATTCCCCTGGCAGCTGAATCGTGTGTAATCCAACACATGTTTTATATTGGAAAATGATAAATGAATTCACTAATAATAAGTGAAAGGCTAGATCAAGCAGCTAACACTTGAAATCAAAAACTCCTGCAATCATACTCGATATCTTCAGAAGATAGAAAAGAGAAAAAAGTTTGGGGTATTGAAGGGGGAAAGAATGTGAGATAACGAACTGAGAGTGTAAAGACAGAGAGAGTGAGATATGGAAATTGGAGGGAAAGGAGGACAGATGAGAGAAGAATAAAAGAAAAGCTTTGAAACATTCTGGTAAAATTAAGAACAGTGAGAGGAGGCTGTCAGGTTATGAAGTAGCATTTATTCTTTTGAAATTGCCTGTCATTTATTCAATGCCTGACATTCATTCATAATGTATGTGAAATTACTTTAGTTTGAAAGATAAAAATATTACTTTCCTGTCCTTTGTATA
This sequence comes from Somniosus microcephalus, assembly GCF_052327205.1. Classification (NCBI taxonomy): domain Eukaryota; kingdom Metazoa; phylum Chordata; class Chondrichthyes; order Squaliformes; family Somniosidae; genus Somniosus; species Somniosus microcephalus. The sequence goes on along the minus strand of NC_140993.1, from coordinate 93,355,956 downwards.
GTGAAATTGTAGTTAGAAGGTCTATGATTTCAGTAGAATTAGCACACAGAGAGAACCTTCACAAAAATTGTACAATGTCACTACACATAAAGGGTAATTTCCACAAATTCACATTCCTGGCATGAACTGTACCATATCAAAAATTATTGGATGGAAAATCATAGAAGACACATGCCTGAATTCCCAAACTGCATTCACAGAGGGCAAAGCTTCGACTCGGGGCCCAAATTTATAAAATTACCCACATTTTAGAGAATAGTTTTCATTTGATTTCCACTTCTGTGAGAAGGTATGCATCGAATATAATGTTCTACCTTTGCCTCTCAGTATGAGAGAGTTGTTGATCGAGAGAAATTTAACTCCCCCTCACACCCTGTATAGTGTTATGGATATGTTTTGTTCAGGAAACCTGCACTATTTCCAATTGAGCGGCACAGTGGATGATGTGCATTGGTTATCGGTGGTCAAATTATGCGCTTTGGTGCTTGAGGAAGACCAGTAATCTGTCAGACAAATAAATACTGTGCACATCTGACAGCTTGCAACATTTAGACAGAAGAAAGACATGCATTTATATAGCACCTTTCACGACCTCAGGATGTCCCAAAGCGTATTATAGCCAATGAAGTACTTTTAAAGTGTGGCCACTGTTAGAATGTAGAAAAATCTAGGCTGTTTTGCCATTTGTCGTGGCAGTGGTACTTTCGAGACCTCATGTGACCCTACTTCAAAAACCTTTAGCTGCTGTTCATACCATGTGAAATTTTATAAGAAGTGCTTAAGGACCAGAAAGATCAAGAAATGTAAGGGAGAAGTGCAGCAGATTGGGCCAAGGGAGTCTGCAGAATATACAAAGACTTATATGGTTATTGGGTCCTGATGGACCAATCAAAATGGCAACTTCAATGTCTATTTACCCGAGATTGAATCAAGGACTGTAACAAGCTCTTTGTATGATTGGAACCAGGAAAGCACTATTGCCAAATCATTAGATAAGAATGGGTTTAACATTATTTGCTGAATTCATATGAACCTTGGGAAAACCATCACCCGTATAATTCCTTGGTCCAATTTAATTATGCTAGTTGTATTACATACATTCTTTAAATAATGAATGCAGAGAGAAAATGTTAGATTGAAAAAAATGTTAATAAACCAACTCATTCAACAATTTTGTAAGTACTTAACAGTTTTTTGCAAAATGATTCATCATTTCTTGAAGGCCTTCAGTAGTATTTTTAGCACTGTGACCAAAGGTATATCAAAATCAAAATTTTCCATTAAATCATTATATTTTATTTTCAATGTGCTTTGTAGCATTCAGCTTTGCATTTACACAGATTACATATTAATTTATATTGATATACACAAAACTGGTTCTGCTACTTTGTACCGTGACAATACCAGGGAATTTGTCATGAAAGGATTAAAGACAAATGTCAGTAATTTCCTCAGGGATTTTTCCGATCGTCTGCTATAACTTTGTTGTTTCTCTGGGGTTTTTTGTGGATTTTCCGCTGAAGTTACAGCAGATGATCAGCAAAATTCCCCCACCCCACCAGAAATTCTACCCTTGATTGTCAGGAAACTTAATTCGAAAAAATAATTTGAATCTAGTTGGAACAGACTAGAGTATCGCCATCAGCGTCCTTTCATTGTCCCAGTGGCTCATTCCCCATAGAGCAATGTTTCTCCCTCACTGACCATTCATGTCTCATTGGATGGGAGAACTTCTGTAATTGCATCTTTTATAAGCTGCCTGACCATTGCATCTACGTAGTGCAAATGACACAGTTAACATATACCTATCCCTTGGGATAACTGCGCCCTCCCCCTCACCCCAACGGGCGGGGGATGAAAATTGTTTCTAAAGCCTTACAAAAAATAATGGAAAGATTTTAAAATTAGCACCTTGATCTGCCTAGGAGTGCCTGCTATTCAGTGCAATGATAGATCAATTACAATGGAAATGTATTCATCCATCATAATTGATCAATAATTGCACAGAATGGCAATGAAAGGATTTAATTGAGTCCTGAAAGCTGGCAGATTGTCAAACAATTAGAGCTGCATTAATCTGAAGATTTTAAATAACATACTATCCACATGCAATTACAGTAAATTGGACCCAATGCAGCCACTCACACATACAAATATGGTCTCCCACGAGCACTAAACAGCTTTGCCTGCCAGAAACTAGGTAAATTAGCAAAATTGGTTGGTAACCCAATCCCCCATTCCCCAAGCAAAAATCAACTCATAGGCTGGAATTTTGTCTACCTGGGCGGGTTCGGTGCGGGCAGTGTCCGTGGCGGGTCACGATCCAGCCGCTGGCTCCATCCCACTGCTGAAAATGAACTTGCCTTAATGGGGCCTATTAAGCCTGCCCAGCGCATTACCTGGCCCAATTAGATGGAGTAGGTCTGGTGACGTCATTCATGATGCGTTTTCAGCCGGGATCCTTTAAAGGACCATGGCCAGATTACATTTGACGTTTAATCTAACAAAGTGGGTGTTGAATCTTTACTCTACAATAATATAATAAAAGTTATATATGAATGACAAAGAAATATTTAAATAATATTATGATGCCATCTACAAATACGATCAAAAACATAATTTAAAAAGTACATTTATTGGGAAGTTATTGGTGCTTTAGTCACAAATCTATAGACTTTTGTATCAGTAACTGGTACAAATAAAAGATGTGTGTGTATAGGTAATAAATAAAATGAAGCAGATTTTAAATGTAATTGTAAAGGGGTGGATTTACAATCTTATGCAAGTTCAGCAGAAAAGCTGCGGAAACCCTGACAAACAGTGTAAGTGGTGCTTACAATGTGTTTCTGGGATTTCTGCAACTCTTCTGTTGAAGTTAACAATGGGCAAGTGAGAGAACCTTTGCAGAAATTCACCCCCAAAGTCTCAGACTGAAAAATTATATTAGCTATATTAAGGGACTGAAAGCAAATTGAACTAGTGGAATGAGTGATGAGAATGAAATTGTTACGGTTGATGACTTGATTTAATGTGTAATTGGATCCAGTATACTGTGAGAAAAATCTTACCAGAAACAACACAAAAATTTAGTTAAATGGTATATATAATTTTTTATAGTGCAGATCAAGTCACTGCAATTACTGTAGAGTTGGAAGGCAACAGCCGAGAATGGTCAGTGAAAAATGTATTTCCCTCACCATCCAGGGTAGGATGGGCGCCTTCAGCACTCACATCCTTTCAGAAATTTCTGAATTAGCATTTACCAGTAGCTTTTCAAGTAGAACAGAATCTCCATCAATCTGTTAGCTGATGTAATCAACATGTTTTTATTTTGAAATAACAACAGAAAATGCTGGAAGCTCTCAGCAGGCCAGGCAGCATCCGTGGAGAGAGAAACAGAGTTAACGTTTCAGGTCTGGGACCCTCCATCAGAACTGAAACGTTAACTCTGTTTCTCTCTCCACGGATGCTGCCTGGACTGCTGTGTGCTTCCAGCATTTTCTGTTGTTATTTCCAGCATGCGCAGTATTTTGCTATTATATTAATGTTTTTATTTTGGTTTGTTTTCCATGCTGTCAAGTAATCAGCTGGAGCAATGGCCACGGAGCTCACGCCTCAGGTTGACAGACGTGGTTCCTGATCTGCGTGAATCCCGTGCCCATGCAGGGAAATTTAAAAAGTATGTGAAAAAAGGCTCATAAGTGCCTGTAAACTATCTGATAATCATCTCAATTGGGTCCCTCGCTGCTGCTGGTCGGGTCAGACCCGCTGTCAAAAATAACAACTTTCCCACCCGACCCACCACCGATCTCGCCTGCTACCACCCCGGAAAATTCAACCCATAGTCATTCAACCAAGAAAATTAAATTTGTCCATAGACACAAGTACTTTATGTGAAGCGGTTGACTGATTATTCCTGGTTAGGTGTGCCTTATGTTCATTTTGTTGTTTTGCAGTTTGCTCTTCATATTTCTCAGCGTGGATTACAGTTAAAGTGTGAATGTGTTTGGGTGAACATTGATTGGATACTTATATACTGTGGCTAGTTTTTTGTTCTGTAAAAGCCGTTGTTCACATGCAGAACATAAGAACGTAAGAATTAGGAGCAGGAGTAAGCCATATGGACCCTCAATCTTCGACCTCAACTCCACTTTCCTGCCCTATCCCCATATGCCTTGATTCCTCGAGTCCAAAAATCTATCTATCTCAGCCTTGAATATACTCAACGATTCAGCATCCACAGCCCTTTGGGGTAGAGAATTCCAAAGATTCACAAGCCTCTGAGTGAAGAAATTCCTCCTCATCTCGGTCTTAAATGGCTGACCCCTTATCCTGAGACTATGCCCCCTAGTTCTAGACTACCTGTCAATCCCCCTCAGAAACTTATAAGATTCAATGAGATCACTCTCATTCTTCTAAACTCCAGAGAATATAGGCCCAATCTACTCAATCTCTCCTCATAGGACAACCCTCTCATCCCAGGAATCCATCTAGTGAACCTTTGTTGCATTGCCTCTAAGGCACATATATCCTTCCTCAGATAAGGAGACCAAAACTGCACACAGTACTCCAGGTGTGGCCTTATCAAAACCCTGTACAATTGTAGCAAGACTTCCTTACTTTTGTACTCCAACTCCCTTGAAATAAAGGCCAACATGCCATTACGATGGTTCATTAGAGTGATCCCTGGGGATCAACTAGGTGGCATAGTCTCCGGATAAGGGTCGGCCATTTAAGACTGAGGTGAGGAGGAATTTCTTCACTCGGGGTTGTGAATCTTTGGAATTCTCTACCCCAAAGGGCTGTGGTTGCTGAACCGTTGAGTATATTCAAGGCTGAGATAGATTTTTGGACTCTAGGGGAATCAAGGGATATGGAGATCAGTTGGGAAAATGTAGTTGAGGTCCGAGATCAGCCATGATCTTATTGAATGGCGGAGCAGGCTGGAGGGGCCATGTGGCCCGCTCCTGCTCCTAATTCTTATGTTCTTATATGCATGAACAGATAGTTATTGTTGGATATGAGTGCTGCGTAAGCAGCAAATTAACAACTTTTTATATATTACCTCAATCATGTGCTGCATGAGTTAGTCAGCAGTTGAGTTAGTTTGATGCAACATTTGGTGGATGCAATGAGTTGTAAAACTAGTTTTCAATAATCATTTTATTACTAATAAATAAGGCTGACGAGAAATGCTTTATTCATTACTAACAAAAAGGTATAGAATAAATATTTTATTTGAGCATTGTGTAGCCTCAGATTTATATCTATGCACACACTCTCTGCTGTAATGTCAAGCACTAGATATTCTTCTTTGGTCAGGCAGTAGCAAAACAAAAAAAAGGTATAACTTATAATACAAAAAATACCATAATCATAAATGATTGTCAAGAACTACTAAAACATCGTGGAAATAACCTCTTAACAAAAAAAACCATGTGCTTCAAAACTCATTTGCATTCTTGATATTCACAGCTAGTCAGTAATCATTTATTTTAACAAAAGCGAAGGAATACAATTTATTGACCAAAGGCAATAGACCTTCTAGTTAAAGGAAGGCATTTAGAATCATCCCAGATCTTCCATTTCCTGCAAGCTTGTGTATGTTAGCTGTGTTTGCTTAATTTAGCATTTTTAATTTTCTTTAAGGGCTTTAATTACTGCTGACATCTTTGTCCTCATTATGCAACCTTGTATGAAGTTGCCATGGTGCATCTTTTAGTTCAGGTTGAAGTAGCAACAATTACAGTTGTCAGTAAGTCTATTTATCATTGTGATGTGTAACAAAGGTTATTTTGAGCAAAATCATGGAACATGAATGATTTTCTGTTCATACTTGCCCTTGTCACTATTTGCATAATGTAATAAAACTCCTTTCTTCTAAAGCACTTGGGGGGGGGAAAAATTCAGTTGGTTTGTGCCTCCCGTTAGCACCTTAAGAGGGCGCTAATGGGGCGCAAAGCAACTAGCGTCCGGGCGAGACGATGTTTGCGCCACTCGCGAAATTAACTAGACATTTTGCGGCAGCGCTAAACACTACCGCCATGATCTCCTGCGCTGGCAGTCGAGTACACAACGCCCCGGTAGCACCCCGGACTGGATATTGAGTAGCGCCCCCTGCCTTACCGCCTGCCGTTAACAATGACCGGTTGAGGGGACCGTTTTGCAGTCAGGAAGGGACTGGGGGAGCGCTATTTAAAGGCGACCGCTTCCTGCCTTTTTTTGTTGATGACATTTTTGCACCATGCATTCTGAGAGAGAGAGAAAGGCTTCTGGAGAGATTCAACGCTGTGTGAAGGAGTTTTGGGTACTGAGCAGCACTTTGCAGGTTCATTTTGATTTGACCTTCCTTGTATCGATTTAGAAGAGACTGTGGGGGCTGCACTCTGAGCTCTTTCCCTGGGCCTGTCCATTGTTCTTTCCAGCAGATTTGATGTACAGGTCTCTCCAGGCCGAGATTCAAGGCTGCAATGAGCAGGATGTGGATGGAGAGCAAGATAAACCCTCCCCTTTAAGAACTGGCCGGTGCCATTGTGTCTCTGTTCCATTGCTGACTGACATCGCATGAGCTTCGCCAGCGCTCTGAGATAGCGCCTCGCTCCTCGGCCTTTGCGCCTTAAGACAGGTGTGAAACGCCTGATTTAGCGCTCCAATCACCTCCAGGGGTGATAAAAACCAAGTTTGCCGTCGGAGGTTATAATTAGCGCCAGGCGCTAAACTTTGCGCATGGCCGATAATGGCGCCCCAAACGGGGCGATACTGAATTTTTCCCCCTTGTTGTTTAAGAAAGATTTTAATGCTCCTATTCTCATTAATGTATCAGATGTATAACTGAATAACTGAATGTTTGGCTCTTTAAAAGACAATGGCCTAGAAATTCAGTATCGCCACGTTTGGGGCGCTGCAGCCGGGCGATTACTAAATTTAGCGACCGGCGCAACTTAGCGCCACCTTCGCCGAAATTGAGTTGCATCGCCCCAAGAGGTTGCTGCTGCGCTAAAGCAGGCGGTGCACGACTATCATAAGGCGCTAAACTGGCGAGCCGGGGCGCTACCACCGAGGGCGGGCGCACCGCAGGTGCGGCGAGTTGCTGATTGAAGGCAGACACCTTGGCGCCGGTCAGCTCTTAAAGGGGGAGGTTCAATTTGTTTTGCTGCGACGCCCTGCACACTGCAGCCCTGAATCAAGGCCTGAACATAGCTGCTTCACCAGTTCAACGCCCAGGACTATGGAGAAGGCTAGGGAGCGAGCACAGCGCTTCAGCGAGGGTGCCCTGAAGCTACTGGTTGGCGCAGTGGAGCGCAGGCGACCTGTCCTCTTCCCTGATAGTGGTAGGAGGCCGCTGCCCAGCGAGTATAGAAAAGCCTGGAGGGAGGTGGCAAACAGGGTGACCTCCAACAGCATGGTTGCCAGGACTCCTGTGCAATGCAGAAAAAAGTTCAATGACCTCACTCGGGTTGTCAGGGTGAGTATCCTTTACAATATCCTCTTCATCCCTGCATGTGCACCTCACTTTATGGCCAAAGGGACCTGAAAGCCCCAATGCCCAGCCCTCATCCAACAGCTATGGGACTCTCATGAAAATCACTTGCACATTCAGCACTTTACACACTGTCAGGGCTATTCCACCTTGGAAGGCAGTGCAGGCAAGATCAGGGCTTGACACTGTCAGGGCTATTCCACCATGGGAGGCAGTGCAGGCAAGATCAGGGCTTGACACTGTCAGGGCTATTCCACCATGGGAGGCAGTGCAGGTGAGATGAGGGCTTGACACTGTCAGGGCTATTCCACCATGGGAGGCAGTGCAGGCAAGATCAGGGCTTGACACTGTACTTCGAGTCCATCCTTTCTCTTGCAGGGCAAGCTGGCCCACAATCGCAGGCAGCAGCGATGGACCGGGGGAGGCCGTCCTGACCTTAAAGAGCTCAGCGACCTGGAGCAGCGAGTGGAGCAGATTATGGGAGGCCGGCTGATTGGCCCCATCGCCACTGGAGATGCCAACCCCGTTTTGGACAGCAATGGTAAGGTCATCACCTTTTTGACCTCTCTCTTTCCACTTGTGCCTCACACCAGCATCCTTTGCCACTCTCGAACCAATGCAGTGCGTAGCAGCACTCATGCCTCCCTCGCTGCCGCCCTGTCCTCACTCTAAAGCAACTCTTGTGACTCCCTGCTTTCAGATGCTGATTTGCCAGGTGAGGAGGCGGGCCCTCAAGCTGGCACTGTGTCTGATTCAGAATTCGAGGAGGAGGAAGAGGAAGCCGGCCCATCAGTGCCACCCTCAGCCGACGCAGCCCATGGCCATGATGGGGACACGTCTTCCCCGGAGGGGAGCAGGGGGGAAGGGTCTGATGAGGGTGAAGCTCCGTGGCCCAGCGGGCTGCAGCAACGTGGGAGGGGTGGGGAAGCTCGGCGGCCTTCTCCCCAGAGGGTGAGTGCGACCTCCAGTCCTGGTACAGTGAGCGCAGTGGAGGTGCGGCTCCTTGGTGAAATGGGCGCCCAGGCTGAGCGCAGGCACACTGAGCTCATGGCTGCAGTGGCAAGGATGCCTGACTCCATAGAGTCACTGGCAAGGAGTGTTCAGGAATTCGGGGCAGCACAGGCCAGGAGTCTGCAGGACTTTGCGGCATCACAGGCGGCTTCCAGCCAAGTGCTCAGTCATGCCGTGCATTCACTGTCTGGTGTGATGCAGACACAGACCAGGGCCACACGGGCACTATCTGCTGCCACCCTCGCTGGATTGGCCAGGCATCGACGGGGCCCTCACCGCGCCGCAGCAGCCCAGCAGTCTGTGCTTCAGCAGATTGCTGCACATGCTTCAGTGCTGGCCCGTGCGAGTGCCAGTGTCTCGGCCGAACAGGGAGTGCCTGTGCTCAGTCAGGTTGGCAGCATTCCTGCAGCCAACACCGTCACTCCTCCACTGCAGCTGCCACCACCCGTAGGACAGACTGCTGCCGCCCAAGCAGAGTTGGAGCAGTCAGAAGCCGGGCGCTCCAGGCCCAGAGCTGGTCCAGCCCGTCCCCCAAGGGCGTCTGCCGTCTCACCATCTGACCCTCAGCAGCCTTCCCCCAGCCTTGCTGCAGCCACTGGGGTCCCATTGAGGAGGAGCTGAAGGGCGGGAAGGGGCCAATCGAGGAAGCGAGGCAGATCACCCTCGCAGGCGAAAAAGTAGAAGGTGTGGCAAAATGTTTTTTTTTTATATGAAGGCCGAGAATGTTGTGTTTGTTTTTTTATATGAAGGCCGAGAATCATGGTCATTTATGTTTAACTGTTTTTTTCATTTTCTCAAGGTTGTGAGAGCCAGTTATGTGTCTGACTGTTTTTTGGGGTGTTTCTCTGAATTTGTTTGTCATGCGGGAAGGGCACAGAGTTTGTAAAATAAAAAATTTTCTTTATTCAGATTGTCCATGTTTGCACTTTGAACTATTTGTTGCCTTGACCGGCTGAAGGTTTGCGGAGCGGCTCCATTCATGTTCTTTCATTGGCACAAGCCATTCCCTGAGAGGGGGCCTAGAACCGAGTTGCAATAATCTGTCGACGGATGGCCCTTGCACTTTGTGCCTCCCTCCCGTCGTGGTGTTCCTCCTCCTCCTCCTCCTCCTCTGGTGGTCCTCCAATGTCTGCTGGCAGTGGCTGAGTCCTGAGGATAGCCAGGTTGTGCAGCATGCAGCACACTACAACAAAATGGGAGACTCGCTCAGGCGAGTACTGTAGTGCTCCTCCGGAACGGTCCAGACAGCGGAACCGTTGCTTGAGCACGCTGATTGTGTGCTCAATGATGTTCCTGGTAGCTTGATGGCTGTCATTGTATCGTTCTTCAGCAGGGGTGCTGGGCGCACGGAGCGGGGTCATCAGCCAGGTGCACAAAGGATAGCCCTTGTCCCCGAGAAGCCAGCCTCCTGGGTGAGCCGGGGCTTTGAAAATGTCTGCCACAGAAGTCTGGCGCAGGATGTAGGCACTGTGGCTGCTGCCTGGAAAGCGGGCATTGACAGCTAGTATGAGCTGCCTGTGGTCACACGCCAACTGGACGTTGAACAAATGGTAGCCCTTCCGGTTGCGGTAATCCTCGGCATTCTGTAGAGGTGCCCGCAAAGCCACATGCGTGCAGTCAATGGCGCCCTGGACCATGGGGAAGCCCGCTATTCTTGCAAATCCCATTGCGCGCTTTTGCTGCTTGTCCAGGGTCATGGGGAAGGAGATGTACTGACGTCTCCTTCTGAAGAGGGCATTCGTCACCTGGCGGATGCAGCAATGTACCGCGAACTGGGAGATATTGGCAATGTCCCCAGTAGCGGATTGGAAGGAGCCGGTGGCATAGAAGTTGAGAGCCACCGTCACCATCACTGCCACCGACAGAGACGTCCTGCTCCTCAGCTGTGGCTGCAGATCTCTCTGAAGCAGGTGGCAGATCTCTGTGACCACCTCCCTTCTGAATCGCAGCCTCTGAACACACTGCTCCTCAGACATGTTCAGATATGAGAACTGCTGACGATATACCCTGGGTGGGTAAGGCCTCCTGTGCTGACGCCTGTTGGCTCTTCTCCATCTGGCCATGACTGGCACTCTCTCGGCGTCTCTGAGCCCTTTGAATGCAATGCAGAAAGCCAACATTTCCACCCATTGCAGCCCCCATTATATGTGGCGACTCAAGGCTATGGCACTGAATGTTAAATCCAACTGCAAAGCTCTGGCCTGAAGCCAGAAGTACCTGTGCGAGCGCTGAGTCAAAGCAGAAAGCTCTCTCCCTTTGTCTCTCTCCAAATATCTCTCTCACACAGGAGTGGAACAAAATGGCTGCCACAAAGAATGGAGGAAGAGTCCCCTTTAAATAGCACCCCCCGCGCCCCGCAGCGACTGGGAACTGTTCCACTCATCCAGTCGCTGGGGGTGCCAGGCGCACAGAAGGGGGGCGCCACTGAAGTTCCGGTTCAGGGTGCATCAAGGGCGTTGCACCATGAAATGACGTCAGGATCTGCGCGCGCAGCTGAGCGGGCGCTATGGTTTTGCGCCGCCGCTGAATCTTGACTGAAGTTCGCGAGAGGCACAGATCGCGCCGCGCCCGGGCGCTAGCCGCATCGCGCCCCACTTCTCCTCCTCCTAAGGCTCTAGTGGCTGGCGCTAACAACTGAATTTCTAGGCCAATGTATTTTTCTATAAAGGGATGTGTATCGTGAGCAGCAAATCCTACATGTAGAAGGTCTATTGAAGATTTAACGGTGTGTTTTCAGTAGTTTTTCTTTCCCCAATTCCCAATTTGAAAACTAAATCATAATATTCAGATTCTTGCAGCTCATGTCAGCATGCTCATTCAAGTGATAATTACTTAGAAATGTGATTACTCAAGAAAAGTGTGACAATTTCTTGATGGCATGGACACCTGGTAAAATTGCCATTAGCGTATTTAATTGTGTGCTGCTTCCACTGCAGAAAGGCTAATGTTGGTATTGAAGATCTAAGAAAATGTTTACACCATGTTAATGCAGATGTTTTTCTGTTGTTAGAGGATTGTGCTTTGTTTTTACTTGCTGTAGTTTGCAAATGGTAAAGCTTTTTCCACAAGAGTGTGCCATTACTAATTTTGGCCTAGAAATTCAGTTGCCTTAGCGCCGCTTTTGAGGCGCTAGAGGGACTAGCGCCAGAGTTATGGCCAGTTTAAAAATTCCCTGGGGCCCTAAATCGGCGTTGCACCGGTAGCGCTGCGCCGGCACCGATGACGTCATCGGTGTGCGCAGCGTCCCGGTTGCCATGCCGACGGGCCCTAGCGCCGAAATTCAGTTGCGGCCGCCTCGCCCGTGGCAGCCGCAACTAAGACTCTGGCAACAGAGTCTTGCATGAGTTTGCGCCGGCGCATTAAAGGCCCCGCGGCGGCCGGCCGCTTTCCCGCCGGCCGCCTGCCCGCAGCTCCCTCCCCGGACTTCTCCCCCCCACCCCCCGGAACAGATGCAAGCCCGGCACTTGTCCGAGGTGCCGGGCTCATTTTTAGACAGATTTGCGCGGGCCGCGGCCGGGTGCAGGCAGCTCCTCCTTAACGGAAGGAGGAGGCCTGCACTTCCCGAGCCTGCCGCACCGCATCGGGTGCCGCAGCGCCGGAATTGCGGCGCGAAACGGCAGTTAGCGCCGATTTACCGCCGCAAAGACCCTTCAGTAGCGCCGGCAGCCGTTTGGGCGCGGCCCTGCTGAATTTTTGGCGCGTGCAGGGGGACTTAGCGCCGGCACTAACTTCCGGCGCTAAAGCCCTGGCTAAGCCAAAACCCAATTTCTAGGCCATAGTCTCTAATCTAACTCCTTTTTTTCAATTAACCTGATGTCACAATGAACATTTGGAAGAGTCATTATAGTTGGACAGATGAAAATTTTCTTCCTCCTCCTTAGTTCTTTTTAGGTGTTATAGGGCAATAAACAGTGAAATTACCTAATAAACTCTAAAATTGCTAATTAGTGTTGTGCATCTTTGCTTCATCAAGCAGGCTTCATTAAGACTACATTTAAATTCATTTACAGAATTTCTGGTGCTCAACATTTTGTTGTTGATTAATGATTATTTTTGTCTATTTTATTATATAAATATATTATTAATTCAAATCCTGTGTATTATATCCAGTAGTTTGGACAGGCAAAATTATGTTGTCATAAGTAGACTTTAATGTAGTATCATTATCTGTACTCACTGGGGATTCAAAGCTTTTACCCTGAATTGCCCAAATGCAATTTTTGCAATGTGCTTGTAAATGGTAAGTGTTGCAGAAACACCCAGCCATTTAAAAAAAAAATGTATTATTCGTTTATGGGATGTGGGCATCGCTGGCAAGGCCAGCATTTATTGCCCATCCCCAATTGCCCTTGAGAAGGTGGTGGTGAGTCACTTTCTTGAACTACTGCAGTCCATGTGGTGAAGGTACTCCCACAGTGCTGTTAGGTAAGGAGTTCCAGGATTTTGACCCAGCGACGATGAAGGAACGGCGATATACTTCTAAGTCAGGATGATGTGTGACTTGGAGGGGAACTTGGATATGGTGGTGTTCCCATGCATCTGCTGCCCTTGTCCTTCTAGGTGGAAGAGGTCGCAGGTTTGGGAGGTGCTGCTGAAGAAGCCTTGGCGAGTTGCTGCAGTGCATCTTGTAGATGGTACACACTGCAGCCACGGTAGGCCGGTGGTGGAGGGAGTGAATGTTTAAGGTGATGGATGGGGTGCCAATCAAACGGGCTGATTTGTCCTGGATGGTGTCAACGTTTTCTTGAGTGTTGTTGGAGCTGCACTCATCCAGGCAAGTGGAGAGTATTCCATCACACTCCTTACTTGTGCTTTGTAGATGGTGGAAAGGCTTTGGGGGGTCAGGAGGTGAGACACTCGCTGCAGAATACCTAGCCTCTGACCTGCTTTTGTTGCCACAGTATTTATGTGGCTGGTCCAGTTAAGTTTCTGGTCAATGGTAACCCACAGGATGTTGATGGTGGGGGATTCGGCGATGGTAATGCTGTTGAATGTCAAGGGGCGGTGGTTAGACTCTCGCTTGTTGGAGATAGTCATTGCCTGGCATTACTGTGGCACGAATGTTACCTGCCGCTTATCAGCCCAAGCCTGAACGTCATCCAGGCCTTGTTGCATGCGGGCATGGACTGCTTCATTATCTGAGGAGTTGCGAACGGTGCTGAACACTGTGCAGTCATCAGCGAACATCCCCATTTCTGACCTTATATTGGAGGGAAGGCCATTGATGAAGCAGCTGAAGATGGTTGGGCCTAGGACACTGCCCTGAGGAACTCCTGCAGCAATATCCTGGGGCTGTGATGATTGACCTTCAATCTCCACAACCATCTTCCTTTGTACTAGATTTTCCCCCCGATTCCCATTGACTTCAGTTTTACTAGGGATCCTTGATGCCATGATGTGCCTCAATAAATCCGAGACTCGATGTTAGCGAAACAAAACAAGGCTTTTATTGACTTAGAAGGTAACACACAGGAGAGAGGTATCTTCCATCCAGAGCTCTGCCGTACTGGATGTGCTGCAGGCTGGGCCAGCTTACATAGGGGCCAGGTATGGGCGGAGCCCTACACATAGTACAATACAATGGTGAGGAAACGGAACAGAGGTAAGGGAAATGAAACTGAAACCAACCACAGTCACAGGCAGTGATGAATGGAATATTTAATCACATTCACCCCTTCTATAGATTTAGTCTGTTCGGGGGTTTGATAGTCCTCTGCGACCGACGTGGCTGTTGTGGTGCCGCGGGTGTCGGCTGGGTGTCCCCGGTGGCCTCCTGGGTCTCTGCCGGGGGTGCCGCCAGGGTTGTTGAAGGGGTAGTTGGTGGGGGTGCCATTGGTCGATGTTCTTCCGGGGGTGGGTGGGTAAGAGTTGCTGTGATCGTTGTTGCTGCTATTGTCGTGGTTGTTGTCGTTACCGGCTGGGGCGACGTCTTTTATGGACACGGTGTCCTCCCTTCCGTCGGCGTGCCGGACATACGCGTATTGGGGGTTGGCGTGGAGTAGGTGCACTGGCTCCACGAGAGGGTCCGTCTTGTGGCCCCTCACATGCCTTCGCACGAATACCGGACCTGGCGTGGAGAGCCATGACGGCATGGATACGCCTGAGGTGGATTTCCGGGGAAAGACAAACATTCGTTCATGAGGCGTGGCATTAGTGGCAGTACACAATAGCGACCGTATCGAATGGAGCACATATGGGAGGACTTCCTGCCAGCGGGAGATAGGGAGGCCCTTGGTCCTTAGAGCTAGAGTGACTGCTTTCCATACTGTCCCGTTCTCTCGCTCCACTTGACCGTTACCCCGGGGGTTGTAGCTGGTGGTACAGCTCGTGGCGATCCCCCTGGACAGCATGTACTGGCGTAGCTCTTCACTCATGAAGGACGCCCCCCTATCCGTATGGATGTAGCTCGGCATACCGAACAGGCAGAACAGGCTGTTGAGGCATTTAATGACCGTGGCGCTGGTCATGTCTGGGCAGGGGAAGGCGAATGGGAACCGGGAGTATTCGTCCACAATGTTCAGGAAGTAAACATTACGGTCGACGGACGGGAGGGGGCCCTTGAAATCTAAGCTGAGCCGCTCAAAGGGCCGTGTAGCTTTGATTAAGTGGGCTCTATCTGGGCGGTAGAACCGAGGCTTGCACTCAGCGCAAGTGCGGCAGTTCCTGGTCAGAGACTGAACTTCCTCAATCGAGTAGGGTAAGTTGCGGGACTTTATGAAGTGGAACAGCTGCGTGACCCCTGGGTGGCAGAGGTCGTTGTGGAGGGTCTGTAGCCGATCCCCGGTGGCGCTGGCACACTTCCCTCGTGAGAGGGCGTCGGGGGATTCGTTAAGGGCCCCTGGCCGGTAAATGATGTCATACTCGAAGGTGGAGAGCTCGATCCGCCACCTAAGAATCTTATCATTTTTGATCTTCCCCCTCTGTTTATTATTGAACATAAACGCTACCGACCGCTGGTCGGTAAGTAGGGTGAAGCGTTTGCCGGCTAGGTAGTGGCGCCAGTGGCGCACTGCCTCCACGATGGCTTGGGCCTCCTTTTCCACGGAGGAGTGTCTGATCTCGGGCCCTTGGAGGGTCCTCAAGAAGAAAGCTACGGGCCGCCCCGCCTGGTTGAGGGTGGCCGCCAAGGCAAAGTCAGACGCATCACTTTCCACTTGGAATGCAGTGTTCTCGTCCACTGCCTGTAGCGTGGCCCGCTCAATATCCTGCTTAATGCTTTTGAAGGCGGCGTGGGCCTCAGCAGAGAGCGGAAAAGAGGATGCTTTCAAGAGGGGGCGGGCTTTGTCGGAGTAGTTGGGGACCCATTGGGAATAATAAGAAAATAACCCCAGGCACCTTTTCAGGGCTTTGGGAGTGTTGGGCAGGGGCAGCTCCCGTAGGGGGCGCAATCGGTCGGGGTCTGGTCCGATTTCCCCATTCTCCACCACGCTGCCTAGTATGCAGAGGCGCGTGGTGTTGAAAACGCACTTGTCCTCGTTGTAGGTGAGGTTGAGTTTTTGTGCGGTTTTCAGGAACCTCTCGAGGTTCGAGTCGTGATCCTGCTGGTTGTGACCGCAGATGGTGACGTTGTCGAGGTAGGGGAAGGTTGCCTGCAAGTGGTGGTCATCGACCATGCGGTCCATCTCCCTCTGGAAGACCGAGACCCCATTCGTCACCCCAAAGGGGACTCTGAGGAATTGGTAGAGGCGTCCGTTCGCCTCGAAGGCGGTGTACGGGCGGTCCTCTGGTCTGATAGGGAGCTGGTGGTACGCTGACTTGAGGTCGATGGTGGAGAACACCCGGTATTGGGCGATTTGGTTCACCATTTCTGATATGCGGGGTAGCGGGTAGGCATCTAGTTGGGTGTACCTGTTGATCGTTTGGCTATAGTCGATCACCATCCGTTTCTTCTCGCTACCCCTTACCACTACCACTTGGGCGCGCCACGGGCTGTTGCTGCGTTCAATAATGCGCTCTTTCAGGAGCCTGTCTACCTCGGTCGCGATAAACCGCCTGTCCTCCCAGCTGTACCTCCTGCTTTTGGTCGCTATTGGCCGGCAGTTAGGGGTAAGGTTCGCGAATAGCGAAGGCGGCTTTACCTTCAGGGTAGCCAGACTGCACACTGTGAGGGGCGGCTGGGACCCACCGTACTTGAGCGTGATGCTTTGGTGGTTGCACTGGAAATCTAGGCCCAAGATCACGCTCGCACATAGATTCTTCATGATTAATACTTTAAAATTATCGTATACAGTTCCGTTAATGGACAATTGTACCGTGCAGTAACCCATGATGGTCGATGTCTGGGTTTTATCAGCCATAGAGATGGTACCCCGAGTAGGGACCACCTTTAGGGAGAGTTGTTGTGCCAGTTCAGGGTGGATAAAACTCTCCGTGCTTCCACTGTCAATTAAACATTTAACCCCGCACCCGTTTACCTCGATGTCCACCATTGATTTGGATAGCGGGTGCGGCCTGGTCTGGTCCACTGTGACCGATGCCACTGGAGGGCCCTGATCGAGACAAGATGGCGTCCACGCTGTCTGCTCATAAGATGGCGGACCCCACGAGGTCGGGCAAGATGGCGTCCAAGATGGCCGCTCCCACGGCGCACACGCGGCGGTGGAGGGTTTTCCGGCGGGGTTCCCTCTGCACACCTTCCCGAAGTGCCCCTTCTTACCGCACTTAAAGCAGGTGGTGCCTTTCGCCGGGCACAGGTTTCTGGTGTGCTTCGGCTGCCCGCAGAAGTAGCAGTTGGGTCCCCGACGCGTCGCGGCTGTCGTAGGGCTTCTGGGGGGAGAGTGGGGCCCCGACGGTGTCGGGCTGCCAGGCGGGGAAGATGCCTTCCAAGATGGCGGCGCCCTTGGTGCGCACGTGGCGGCGTGGACGGCGCGGGCTGAAGAGTAGGCGTCCGAGTTTCTCTGGGCCACATCCAGGGATCGCGCTGTGTCCGCAGCCTGTTTCAGGTCCAATCCCGTTTTTTCCAGCAGTCTCTGCCGGATGTAAGTGGAGCTGAGGCCTGTGATAAAGGCATCGCGAACAAGCTCGTCAGTGTACACTGCGGCTTTTACATCTTGGCACTTGCAGTCTTTGCCAAGCGTTTTCAGGGTGCCTAGGAACTCCTCCACCGATTCCCCCGGTCGCTGTAGCGAGCAGATGCCTAGCATACACCTCATTCGTAGACTGCTGGTAATGCGCCTTTAAGATGTCGCAGGCGGCCGGGTACGTGTCGGCGTCTTGGATGAGGGGGTAAACCCGGTGGCTTACCCAATTCCGCAGAATTCCGAGTTTCATACTCGCAGCGTCCGTAGCGCCTTTGACGGCTGCGGAATTGTCCAGGAAGAATTCCATACACATAAACCAGTGTCCGAAGCGTGCCGATGCGTCCGAAGCATGCTGGTCCAAATCCAAACGTTCGGGTTTCAAGAGTTGATCCATTGTGTTGAAAATTAAGTCAATAAAATTGATGTGCCTCAATAAATCCGAGACTCGATGTTAGCGAAACAAAACAAGGCTTTTATTGACTTAGAAGGTAACACACAGGAGAGAGGTATCTTCCATCCAGAGCTCTGCCGTACTGGATGTGCTGCAGGCTGGGCCAGCTTACATAGGGGCTAGGTATGGGCAGAGCCCTACACATAGTACAATACAATGGGCCAGGTATGGGCGGAGCCCTACACATAGTACAATACAATGGGCCAGGTATGGGCGGAGCCCTACACATAGTACAATACAATGGTGAGGAAACGGAACAGAGGTAAGGGAAATGAAACTGAAACCAACCACAGTCACAGGCAGTGATGAATGGAATATTTCATCACATGCCACACTCGGTCAAATGCTGCCTTGATGTCTAGGGCAGTCACTCTCACCTCACCTCCGGAATTCAGCTCCTTTGTCCATGTTTGGACCAAGGTTGTAATGAGGTCGGGAGCCGAGTGGTCTTGGCGGAACCCAAACTGGGCATCAGTGAGCAGGTTATTGGTGAGTAAGTGCCGCTTGATAGCAGTGTTGATGACACCTGCCATCACTTTTCTGATGATTGAGAGTAGACTGATGGGGCGGCAATTGGTCAGATTGGATTTGTCCTGCTTTATGTGGACAGGGCATACCTGGGCAGTTTTCCACACTGTCGGATAGATGCCAGTGTTGTTTGTAGCTGTACTGGAACAGCTTGGCTAGAGGCGCGGCTAGTTCTGGAGCACAAGTCTTCAGCATGACAGCCGGGATGTTGTCGGGGCCTTTGCTGTATCCAGTAGTGCGCTCAGTTGTTTCTTGATATCACGTGGAGTGAATCAAATTGGCTGAAGACTGGCTTCTGTGATGGTGGGGACCTCAGGAGTAGGCCGATATGGATCATCTACTTGGCACTTCTGGCTGAAGATGGTTGCAAACGCTTCAGCCTTACCCTTTGCACAAACGTGCTGGGCTCCGTTGATTGTGGGATATGATCCGTTGATTGTGGGATCGCTTAGCCCTGTCTATAGCATGCTGCTTCCGCTTTTTAGCATGCATATCGTCCTGTGTTGCAGCTTCCCCAGGTTGGCACCTCATTTTTAGGTACGCCTGGTGCTGCTCCTGGCATGCTCTTCTACACTCTTTATTGAACCAGGGTTGGTCCCCTGGCTTGATGGTAATGGTAGAGTGAGGGCTATGCCACGCCATGAGGTTACAGATTGTGGTGGAATACTATTCTGCTGCTGCTGATGGCCCACAGTGCCTCATGGATGCCCAGTTTTGAGCTGCTAGATCTGTTCTGAATCTATCCCATTTAGCATGGTGGTAGTGTCACACAACATGATGGAGGGTTTCCTCAATGTGAAGACGGAACTTCGTCTCCACAATGACTGTGCAGTGGTCACTGCTACCAATACTGTCATGGACAGATGCATCTGCGACAGGTAGATTGGTGAGGATGAGATCAAGTAGGTTTTTCCCCTCGTGTTGGTTCTCTCACCACCTGTCGCAGGCCTAGACTGGCAGCTATGTCCTTCAGGACTCGGCCAGCTCGGTCAGTCACTCTTGGTGATGGACATTGAAGTCCCCCACCCAGAATACATTCTGTGCCCTTGGTACTCTCAGTGCTTCTTCCAAGTGGTGTTCAACATGGAGGAGTACTGATTCATCAGCTGAGGGAGGGTGGTAGGTGGTAATCAGCAGGAGGTTTCCTTGCCCTTGCTTGACCTGAAGCCATGAGACTTCATGGGTTCCGGATTCAATGTTGAGGACTCCCAGGG
Organism: Somniosus microcephalus; assembly: GCF_052327205.1. Taxonomy (NCBI): domain Eukaryota; kingdom Metazoa; phylum Chordata; class Chondrichthyes; order Squaliformes; family Somniosidae; genus Somniosus; species Somniosus microcephalus. The sequence goes on along the minus strand of NC_140993.1, from coordinate 93,336,252 downwards.
CCACGCCTTCCTGACTGTATACCACTATGCCACCCCTCCTGGTGGGTCTATCCTGCCTGTGGGACAGGACAAACCCAGGGATGGTGATGGAGGAGTTTGGGACATTGGCTGAAAGGTATGATTCTGTGAGTATGACTTTGTCAGGCTGTTGCTTGACTAGTCTGTGGGACAGCTCTCCCAATTTTGGCACAAGTCCCCAGATGTTGGTGAGGAGGACTTTGCATGGTCGACTGGGCTGGGTGTGCCGTTGCCGTGTCCGTAGTCGTGTCCGTAGCCATTGCCGAGGGCGATGCCGGGTGGTCCGTCCAGTTTCATTCTTATTATTGTGTTTCGTAGCAGTTTGTTACAACTGAGTGACTTGCTAGGCCATTTCAGAGGGCAGTTAAGAGTCAACCACATTGCTTTGGGTCTGGAGTCACATATAGGCCAGACTAGGTAAGAACGGCAGATTTCCTTCCCTAAAGGACATTAGTGAACCAGATGAGTCTTTACAACAATCTGATAGTTTCATGATTACCATTACTGATACTAGCTTTTTATTCCAGATTTATTTAATTAACTGATATTAAATTCCTCATCTGCCATGGTGGGATTTGAACTCACGTCATTAGTCCAGGGAAGAAAGACAAAACAAGACAAGACAAACTGACTGACGACCTTTTATGTCCACCTGAGAGGGCAGACGGGGCCTCGATTTTACATCTCATCCAATCAAATATACACTTGATCAAATATACACATACAAAAAAATATACAATTCATTCATAATTGGAATAAAACAATGTAAAAATTGTTGGACAGGTACTTGAGGATGATGAAGAAGAACTTACAGGGTTACGGACAAGAAGTGGGGGTGGGGGACTAAGCACAACTGCTCTTACAAAGAACCAGCTCAGACTCAATGAGCTGAATGGCCTCCTTCTGTGCTGTAAGTTTCTATGATTCTATTACTTTTCTACATTAACATATTTATACATTTTTATGAAATATCTACATTATAAATGGGAAAAAATTTCAGGGCTATGGGGAAAGAGCAGGGGAGTGGGAGTAATTGGATAGCTCTACCAAAGCGTTGGCACAGGCACGATGGGCCAAATGGCCCCCTTCTGTGCTATATCATTCTATGATCTTATATTAGATTCTACTAGTTTATCTAACTATATTATGTTCATAATTAAATCAATGTGAAATTTTGCCCCCACATTCTGCAATATTATTTTTTCTGCCTCAGTGAGATCCATGCTCCATGCACTATCCCTGATTTGAGACAGAACACTGATAAATTATTCCCCATCCCTGAAAAGGTTGCTTTGTAACCAGCTACTTGGAGGTTTACAAGAGTGCCATAGATCAACTTCTCCAATTTTTGTTCACTTACCCTGTGGGGGTAACTAGTCACTTTCACTCAGCGCTTCATTTCCAATGGTTTAGCTGAGACCAGAGGCTTGCCATAAAAGCACCTCTCTTACACTTCCATGATATCCCTGCAGCCATACTGTTGGGCCACACACGTCATATAATATTGCAAAATCAATCATCTTGCATTACGGTGGAAGCCATCTCCCTACGTATGATGTGGACCTATACCTGGTACCTTGTGAATTTTCCATTTATTGGCACAGATATCTTGCATGGTTTAGAATCTTGTTGTGATTGGTTAAACATTGGTGCAAGTGGAAATCTATACTAGAAAGTAGCTTCAGTCTGTAAAGCTCACAAGTTTGTGAAGCCAATAACTTAGGCTACAGCCCTGTAGCCACCACTGCTCGGAAAAATAAACAGATTTCAATATTTCCCCCTCATCACCCCACTCCACCCATCCACCCATATATATATACACACACACACACACACACAAAGAATGTAAAGACGTATACCCACTTTCAATGCAAGACAGATCATAAATAGCTCCCACCCCTGCAGGCTGAGTGCCCTAACAGGGAACATGGTGATGCCTTGCAAACGCACCTCCCCCCCCCCAGAATCTTGTGGCAAGCAGCAATCATCCAGTTAGGTTGCCAACACTCCAGGAGGATTGGCCTGGAATCTCCAGGAATTGAAAATTAATCTCCAAGACACTGCTGCGAGCAACCCTAGAGAAAATCATAGGGGCATTAAAAAAGATTGTGTTTCTTTTATTTTCTTTGAACACTTCCATTTATTAGTTACTAGCTGGGGGAGCCCGGCTTTGCCAGGGCTATTTTGGGCCGGGCGGTTTAAATTGAGTCCCAGGCTTTGGGGCCTGTCTGTCTGTCCCTGTGTGAATCTGCTGCTGGGCAACATTTTAAATCGAGTCCCAGGCTTTTGGGCCCTGTCTGTGTCCCTCTCTCAATCTGCTGCCGGGCAACATTTCTACCTTTTAATACCTTGAAAGATGAAAGTGAAAGTACTTATAAAACGTTTTTGGTAAATCTTATGTTATTTTTAAAAGAGATGCTAACTTTTTCAAAGCTGGATGATCAAAGTAGTTTGAGCTGGAAGCAGTGAAACAATGGCTGCCACATCCCTGAGATGAAAACAATTAGTCCCGCCCACACACACACACCGATTGGCCAACCATCAGGGGACCGTACTGTAGGATTGGTCAATCGTGACAGCACAGGATTGGTCAAACCTTGACGTCAGTCAATCAATGCTAAGTAGCAGATAATGAGTTTAATTTTGAAGGTTTTTTGCATAAGGCGCGAACAATTTTCATCCGACCACAAAGTAAATATGCTTACGACCGTCCCGGAACCGTAAGCTTTCTTCGGAGGTAACGCGCGCGTAGGTAGGCTCTATAACTTTTGAGCGCATAGCCGGACAGACGCACACCCGAGGACAGACAGACAGAAAGACAGACAGATAGACAGACAGACAGAACGACTCGTTTATATATATAGATAAAAATATTGGAGATGGGGAAAACAGGCTGTTTGACTGACAGTCAAGCATCAAGCAATTGGGTAATTTAGAGTCTTTTCGCTTTCCAATCGGCGTGGGAAGGCGGTGTGCCGCGAGGATGGATGTGTCGGGCGACCAATGGCGGGAGCGTGGGGGTGGGTCATGTGATGAAACCTCCAGGAATACATTCAACCAGAGTTGGCAACACTACATCCAGTGAATGCCAGCTTTGATGGCTGTATGTAGGAGGAGAAAGTGAAACATTCTGTTCATGTGCTCCTTGCTGGGCCTTTGGAAATGAGCCTGAAAGGAATCAGTTCAGGTCACATTGGCTAGAGTTAACTTGCATGTAAAATATAACACATCACCTGATTCCGAATGCACTAACCCCTGTTAACACCGCCAGCTGCACGCTCAGTAATATTGCTCAGCTATTGTATGAAGTAATGAACTATTCTGAAAAATCACTTAGAATGTGAGAAAAGCAGTTCCAAAAAATGTTTAGCATGGAAATTCTAGTTTAAGATCTTGTGAAATGTGAGATTCGACCTTTGTTTTATTTATTCCTTCGAGAGCATTTTTACTTGAAACAGAATTCGGCAGAACATATCTCTTTCGCATCCATTGCAGAGTGGAGCCTCTTACTCCCCTGTTATATCATGTAAATGGTATCATCCTGGCTGCTGCTGTTAGATCACTGGTTACTTTCTGTCGGTGAGTAGAACAACTGCCTCCCTGAAAAGAAGGAGAAGCCTTTTCATTCATTGTCTTTGAGTGTGATTACTACAGAAGAAACCTGGACCCGTTTAGAATGAGTATGGTTAAAGGCAAACGCCGGAACCAGAGATGTAAGTATTGTTCCTGCAACGGCAACTCGATTAAGGAAATTGACCGGTTTACTGAAGTAAATAGCCCTGTTGCCCAACGTTTGTTTAAAATCAAATTTGGACAAATCAAGAATTGAGACAAATATGCAAGTAAATAAAGTAATCTGCAGGGAATGCAATTTAGTGGCAGTTAGAGGTCAGCTTATTAAATAGAGGTGGCCATTCATTTTATTGGTTTTATTCACCGGATGAAACTGCACAGAAGTATTCGTCAGAACTTTAAATCGCTTGCCGAAAGGAAACTTGCTTTCTTCACATGTTTAGTGATTAAAACATTAGTGTCATAAGAGTATGTTGTCATTGTGACTTGCTGTCAGAGTTTCATATTGTATTCTCGCAAATCGTTAGGAAAAAGAGCTGGGAGTTTTATTTTTAAGGTAAATATTGCAACAGAGAGGTCATTTAAAAATGAATGGAACCTGATATTGGAGTATAGAAGGTGCTTTAGAAAATCGTCAATGGTCAAGGAAGTCCAAGAAAAGGGAGGAAACATGAAGATTATTTGACATCGAATAACAGATAACTGACGAATATAGGAGCAGTTTTCTGTTAAGAAACACTTCGACTGCGATCCCTCAAACTCCATTTACTTCAGGGAGATGAAAACAATCCGACTTGAAGTTCAATCAGTTTAAAATTATACTGAAATGAAATTTACCCAGCAAGGATTTATTTTGCTGCTGAGATAAATAAAGAAGTTGATGCATCGCCTCTGGGGCAAATCAGGCAGTTTTCACACCATGATACAAATTGCCCTGGGAAAAAAAACCCAGCAGCTGTGCCATCAGTCTATTGAATGAGACAGCAGGGTGACAATATTCAGAGCATAATTCATACATTACTATGGGGAGAGAAAACGTTGTGGTAACTTTCGTGGAAAGGCACCTAATCTTTAGGCAGTGGGAAAGAAAAAAATAACTGCATAGTGTCAGGTGCTTCTAATGCAATTGATTACAAACAAACATAACATAGATGAAATATTTGACATGGGGGTGAAAAGCCATTATTTAAGCTGTGGTACAGCAGACTTAAGTAATGCAACGTGTAAACATGTCCTCTGTATTTCATGTGCTCATCTGTCTATATTGTACATAAGTTATATGATGTGCCTCTGCTTAACATTGCAAACATGCATTATTTCTTGGTTTTATAGAAGCAGAAGCATCCCATCCTGACAAAACACTTACCGTTTTGGTAGCGGTCTGTCTCTCTTGAAGATAATTGTTTCTTATTCACCATTGGCATTTATATTTCTGGGTTGATTAAGGATTAATATGTTGCAATACCTGTGGGGTTATACACAAAGATTATTCTAAAATCAAGAACCCAGAAATGTCTGATCCATCTGTATTCTTTATGTGTACATTATTTTTGAGTTTTAAAATGTGATTTAATGATTGCTCCCAGATCTTACTTTAAAATGATGAGTGATAACTGTTGCGATGAAGTTTGGGAAGTTTCAGAATCTAATCCTGTGTCTGTTCTGGAATGATAGAATGCCATGTTCCAAACATATCTTGTCCGAGTGTAGATTAAGTAGTTAATTAATTGCACTGTCCGTTGGCTTCTTTTTCCATTTACAAATAACACTTCTGAGCCATGTAAGCCAAATTGGAAGGAAAATAAACAAAATGTATTAGAATTGAAGCAAAAAAGAACGTTGAAAAATAAATGATCTTGGAATGTGTGTTGGCGCGCGCGTGTTGGGGGGATGGGTCCAAAATGATGTGGTCATGAACAGATCAAGATCTAGTTATTATTGAGGTTGAGATGGGTTAACAATTTGGTTAAAACAGCAAACAGATACATTTCATGCAAATGCATGAACATTACATTGCATTACATGTATTGCACAGTGGAATTCAAACCCCACCATGTTTTGTTGAGGGAAGGGGCCATTCATTTATTTTGTCTTGAAAGTAAATACCATCAATGTAAACATTCAGAACTGGTGTCACTGTAACAGTATATTTTAAAAATGAGTTAGTTGCATGGTAAATCAGGGATAAAATAACGTTTATAACTGTAACTTGAAAGGATGTGGATTTTAAACTTGTTTATGGCAGGTTGCCAATCACATCGTGCATTAGTAGAAAATAGAACAGAATGTTTGACCTCCATAACTGCAACAACAATATAGAAAAAATTCTCTTTCTATTGGTTAAGTATGGCCCATTATATTGCAATCTATTATTAACCTTTTGAGGGCTATGAATGTACTTTTGTATCAGACTGAAAGTATTCCAGTATTATAATGTTTAGTTTTTTCGATGAATACTGCAAACAACTATTTCATGACCATATACTTAATTTTCATTTCAGCACAGCATTTTTACAGAATGTTTGTAATGGATGTCTGGACATCGGATTCTGTTAAATCATGGCTGATCTGCACCTCAACTCCATTTACCCACCTTTGATCCATAACTCTTGATATCTTTGCCTAATAAATATGTCAATCTTGGTCTTGAAAATTTCAATTGACCCAGCATCCACAACCTTTTTAGGGGAGTGAGTTACAGATTTCCAGTAACTTTTGTGTGGAGGAAGTGCTTCCTGATTTCACTCCTGAATGGCCTAGCTCTAATTGTAAGATTTTGCCCCGTGTTTCTCTATTCCCAACCAGAGGAAATCGTTTTTCTGTATCTACCCTAGCAAATCCCATTATCATTTTAAACAACTCAATTAGATCACCCCTCAACAGTCTAAATTTAAGGGAATATAATCAGTTTATGCAATGCGTCTTCATAACTTAACCCTTTAAGACCTGATATTATTCTGGTGAATCTGTGCTGTACCTCCTCCAAGGCCAGTATATCCTTGATGAGGTGCGGTGCCCAAAACTGAATGCATTAGACTAGATGGTGTCTGACCAAGGCTCTGCACAACTGACTAATCACTTCCTCGCCCTTGTATTCCAGCCCACTTGAGCTAAAGGTCACCATTCCATTAGCCTTTTTAAATAAATGCTAGATCACAGGTACAAAAGGTAATGTACCTGGATACCCAAATCCATTTGCCTCTCCACAATTCCTAGTCTCTCATCATTAAGAAAATATTCCTATTTGTCTTTCTTGGATCCAAAGTGTATGAACTCACATTTCCCCACATTGAATTCCATCTGCCACACCCCATTCACTTAATCTGCCTATGTCACTTTGAAACGTCCTGCTCCCATCTACACAATTTACTGTGCCTCCTTAGTGTCATCTATTTATGGGTACGGTAGCATAGTGGTTATGTTACTGCACTAGTCATGACATGAGTTAAAATCCCATCACAGCAGCTGGGGACTTTAAATTCAGTTAATTAAATAAATCTGGAATAAAAAGCTAGTGTCGGTCTTGGTGACCATGAAACTACCGAATTGTCGTAAAACCCCATCTGGTTCACTAATGTCCTTTAGGGAAGGAAATCTGCCGCCCTTATCTGGTCTGGCCTACATGTGACTCCAGACCCACAGCAATGTGGTTGACTCTTAACTGCCCTCTGAAATGGCCGAGCAAGCCACTCAGCTATACCAAACTGCTACGAAAAACAGTAATAAGAATAAAACAGGACAGACCACCCAGCATCGAACTAGGCACTGGCTTCAGTCACAACAAAGGCACAGCCAGCCCAGTCGATCCTGCAAAGTCCTCCTCACTAACATCTGGGGATGTGTGTCAAAATTAAGAGAGTTGTCCCACAGACGAGTCAAGCAACAGCCTGACAGTCATACTCACAGAATCATACCTTTCAGTCAACATCCCAGACTCCTCCATCACCATCCCTGGTTATGTCCTGTCCCACCGGCAGGACAGACCCACCAGGGGTGGTGGCACAGTGGTATACAGCCTGGAGGGAGTGGCCCTGGGAGTCCTCAACATTGACTCCGGACCCCATGAAGTCTCATGACTTCAGGTCAAGCATGGGGCAAGGAAACCTGTAGAGATTAGATTATCTCTGGTCTTTCAGATAATTAAGATCGACTGCAAACCAATATGGTGAGAATATTGTGTTTAATCAGAGTTTAAGACGGAATATAACACATTAGTTATACAGCAAAAACACACAACCGTGATAAGCAACTGGTACTGTTCCTGATTGGACAGACAGCTGGCGTGCGTGAACAGTTCTCCAGCTTACGGCCTTTTTCCTCTCACCTAGAACCTCCAAGAATGGGTCCACTCCCAGAAGAGTGTTAGATCAGCCCCACTTTTGTATGGCTCTCCCCTCCACCGTTTGTGCTAAGGGCTTTTCAGGTCTTTCTCTTATACCTTTTTTTAGGGGTGGGCCTGATGTAAAATAGTGACAAGACCATTTAACCTGTAAGGGCTCTTCCTAAACCTATCCCAATGTCCAATGGCATGTCGAGTTCTTTGTCTTAACTATCAGATGAAAGCCCTCACCTAAAGGGGTCTCGTGTTCTTTTTTCCAATTTGTCTTTCCTGTTTATACATCCTGAACACTCCTCCATTGGAATTTGTCTTATCTCTCTTGTCCCTATCCTCCCTGATAAAACCAGCCTTGTACCCTCTTAATCAGGGGCTCATGTTAGAGCTGTCTGCTCAGCCCATTGTAATCCAAACTATCTCCCCTTAAACTAACAGACTATCCTACCCTGAGATGATACATTAGCCCCCATAAATTCCTTCTATTCTATGTCCTTATACTTAATTAACTTCTACAAAGCTTCGCAAGCAGTTTTGATAAGCGAACTCCAGTTCCTACCTTAGCATTGTAACATGGTTATTAGTAATGATAGAAGAAACGTAGGCGTTGAGCCTTAGTTGGTCAAATTAGAGATACATAAATAAAGTTGAAGTCCTAACTTACACAGCAGATAGCTAGCCTGGAAATAAGGTCATATATGATGGTCACGCTGCAGAATGTTATAACGTCCACAGGGAACCAAAACACAAGCAGATGCTAAGCATCTATCTAGTTATTCTAATACTAGTCTCAAGAGACTTTTTGTCTCAAGTTCTAATACAGTCATGTAAACAGTCTTATTCATGTCACAATTTCATTCGCATAACCCCGTATATTTTGGATACCCTAATTTCTAACAAGCCTCCTGCTGATTACCACCTACTGCCTTCCATAAGCTGATAAATCAGTACTCCATGTTGAACACCACTTGGAAGAACACTGAGAGTAGCAAGGACACAGAATGTACTCTGGATGGGGGACTTCAATGTCCATCTCCAAGAGTGGCTTGGTCGCACCACTACTGACTGGAGCTGGCCAAGTCCTGAAGGACATAGCCGCCAAACTGGGCCTGCGGCAGGTGGTGAGAGAACCAACACAAGGGAAAAACCTACTTGACATCATCCTCACCAATCTACCTGTCGCAGATGCATCTGTTCATGACAGTATTGGTAGGGGTGATCACCGCACAGTCCTTGTGGAGACGAAGTTCTGTCTTCACACTGAGGACACCATCTATCATGTTGTGTGGCACTACCACCATGCTAAATGTGATAGGTTTAGAACAGATATAGCAGCTCAAAACTGGGCACCCATGAGGCACTGTGGGCCATCAGCAGCAGCAGAATTATATTCCACCACAATCTGTAACCTCATGGCCCGGCATATCCCTCACTCTACCATTACCATCAAGCCAGGGGACCAACCCTGGTTCAATGAGGAGTGTAGAAGAGCATACCAGGAGCAGCACCAGGCGTAATTAAAAGTGAGCTACCAACCTGGGGAAGATGAAACACAGGACTACATGCATGCTAAACAGCAGAAGCAGCATGCTATAGACAGAGCTAAGCGATTCCCACAACCAACGAATCAGATTACAGCTCTGCAGTCCTGCCACATCCAGTCGTGAATGGTGGTGGACCAGTAAACAACTACCAGGAGGAGGAGGCTCAATGAATATCCCCATCCTCAGTGATGACAGAGCCCAGCACACAAGTGTAAAAGACAAGGCTGAAGTGTTTGCAACCAACTTCAGCCAGAAGTGCCAAGTGGATGATCTATCTCAGCCTCCTCCTGAGGTCCCCATCATCACAGAAGCCAGTCTTCAGCCAATTTGATTCACTCAACGTGATATCAAGAAATGGCTGAGCGCACTGGATGCAGCAAAGGCTATGGGCCCCGACAACATCCCGGCTGTCGTGCTGAAGACTTGTGCTCCAGAACTATCCACGCTTCTAGCCAAGCTGTTCCAGTACAGCTACAATACTGTCATCTACCCGACAATGCGGAAAACTGCCCAGGTATGCCCTGTCCACAAAAAGCAGGACAAATTCAATCCGGCCAATTACCGCCCCATCAATCTACTCTCAATCATCAGCAAAGTGATGGAAGGTGTCATCGACAGTGCTATCAAGTGGCACTTACTTACCAATAACTTGCTCACTGATGCCCAGTTTGGGTTCCACCAGGAACACTTGGCTCCAGACCTCTTTACAGCCTTGGTCCAAACATACACAAAAGAGCTGAATCCCAGAGCTGAGGTAAGAGTGGCACCAAGGAGCCCGAGTAAAACTGAAGTCAATGGGAATCGGGAAAAATCTCCACTGGCTGGAGTCATACCTGGCACAAAGGAAGATGGTTGTGCTTTTTGGAGGCCAATCATCTCAGCCCCAAGATATCATTGCAGGTGTTCCTCAGGGCAGTGTCCTAGGCCCAACCATTTTCAGCTGCTTCATCGATGACCTTCCCTCCATCATAAGTTCAGAAGTGGGGATGTTCGCTGATGATTGCACAGTGTTCAGTTCCATTCACAACTCCTCAGATAATGAAGTAGTCCATGCCCGCATCCAGCAAGACCTGGATGACATTCAGGCTGGTGCTGATAATTGCCAAGTAACATTGGTGCCACACAAATGCCAGGCAATGACTATCTTCAACAAAAGAGGGTCTAACCATCGCCCATTGACATTCAACTGCATTACCATCACCAAATCCCCCACCATCAACATCCTGGGGGTCAGCATTGACCAGAAACTTAACTGGACCAGCCACATAAATACTGTGGCTACAAGAGCAGGTCAGAGGCTGGGTATTCTGCGGCGAGTGTCCCACCTCCTGACTCCCCAAAGCCTTTCCACCATCTACAAAGCACAAGTAATGAGTGTGATGGAATACTCTCCACTTGCCTGGATGAGTGCAGCTTCAACAACATTCAAGAAGCTCGACACAATCGACACACTGGCACCCCAACCACTACCTTCAACATTCACTTCCTCCACCACTGGCGTACCGTGGCTGCAGTGTGTACTATCTACAAGATGCACTGCCGCAACTCGCTAAGGCTTCTTCGACAGCACCTCCAAAACTGTGACCTCTACCACCTAGAAGGACAAGGGCAGCAGGCACATGGGAACACCACCACCTCCATGTCACACACCATCCTGACTTGGAATTATATTGCTGTTCCTTCATCATCACTGGGTCAAAATCCTAGAACTCCCTCCCTAACAACACCTCACCCCACGGACTGCAGCGGTTCAAGAAGGTGGCTCAGCACCACTTTCTAAAGGGCTATTAGGGATGAACAATAAATGCTGACCTTGCCAGTGACACCCACATCCCAGGAACATATTTTTTTTAATCTGCATTGTTTGGATCCGAAACATGCTGCATGGTCTTCGGTTCAATCTCTGGTTTGTACTGAGTTAACTAATCTCAGACAGCATGATATGACTTAAAAATTAAGCCAAAATCCAACATTATGCCCCAAGGATTTTGTAACTAAAGAAATAGCTATAACTGCTAAAGATAATTAAGAGATTTATAACGCTGCGCATTTTTGGGGGGCTCGGCACAATTGCTGTCACGATAAAAGTCTTCAGTTGCTTGAAAGAGTTTTGGCAATTTTATTTAGACTAATGAGGTATATTGACAAAGGCATTGACCCTGTTGCTATGATCAGAGGTTCTGGACTTGGAGGAAATATGGTTTATTTATAGTCATAACAAAGATGAGTTTGTCAATTCCTCATCAAGTGCCACCCAGTGAAAAGTCACTAGTTTTGAACCAGTCTTGCTGATTTGGTTCATTGAGGACAGTCTGCTCATTGATTCCCATTTAATGTATGCTCAAATGAGTGTCTCCTTCTCCCATGTAACACGTAGGGTGGATTTTACCTCCCTGCTGGGAATGTGGCCTAGCAGGAGCGGCAGCTGGCATGTCCAGCCAATTTTAATAGCCAGGCCTCATTAACATGCTGCTGCTGCCTTCCTGACCAAAGTAACTGTTAAGACGGCAGCTAGCCGCTGTCTAGCTATTAAAATCAAGTGGCAGGAGGCCATTGGCAGTGACCAGGAGGAACAGTCCCCAGCACTAATGTAAGCGATCGGGAAGGTGTCAGGGGATCATCGCAGTCGAGGGAGGGGGAGGGAAGCCCAGGGCAGGGTGAGCCCAAGGATTCCTTGTGGCGCCCAGAGGAGCACTTCTGCTCCTCGTGGCTCACAAGTAATCTTTTAAAAAGAAAAAATTACAATAACTTGCCTTGCTGGTCCTTTTCCGGCCCTGGATCCACTTCCCAACAGCTTTTTCATGTCAAATTTGCACTGGGACCCCCAATGATGTTATCGGAGCCTGATCTGCATTTTTAAACAAGAACCTCCACTGGCTTCGGGTGGGTGTCCTTGGTGCCTGCAATTTAAAATTGCTGTTGGCACGATGCCAGCGGCTAAGTCTCCCACTCCATTTTAGCTGGTCCCCTGCCTTGCATCCACTGAACAGAGGAAGTAAACCCCCCACCCCAACATATGTAAATGGTGCAATTACCATTCAGCATTTCTTTCCATCTGGATTTTCAATAGGTACATTTAACCACAGAAGATTCAATAATGTAAAGTCTTGGGATAAAAATTGTAACTGCCAATAACTTGAAAAAGAAATGTAAGGCAGAGACTTGGTGCACCAACATGAGTTGTGTGCACAGTTTCACCAGCTATAACTTTTTGATACTGGTCAAGTGTTTGGGGATGCTGCACAATAAACTTCTAATGGGTTACTCCACAATGGAAGAAAAATTGAGTAGGTCAACTTCAGCTTTATTTAGCATTGCCCTGTGGCCACCTCAGAGTAAAAACAAATTGACATTGTAACCTAGGATACAAGATTTAGCATTGCTTATGCCAGCCCAAAATGTTCATGTAAAATGGGGCCCATTGTTGCTGCATATTAGATCCTGCAACTTTTGAGCATGCCATTTATTTTTATGGGTTTTTAAACACATTTTAGGTGGAAAGGCAGAATGGTACAAATGGTTGCAGTACCACATAGGGAGCAGGAATTATTTTAAAATAAAATTTAAATGGCCTTAGCAACCGTCAGGGCCATAGCAAAATAAACAATATTTCTGAATGCTACTATGTTCTTACCACCAGTGAGAGGCTTTTGCTCAGTTTTGCACGCAAAATAGTAGGAAATGTATATTTTATGCAACAAAGTGAAATTCTAGAACAGTCAAGTATAAATAGGCTGTATAGAGAATTGAGTCCATCTTTGGAATGGAGTTAATAGTTGTCATTCATTACTCATGGAAAAGAAGAAAAATATATTCAGCGTTTAATCTAAAAGCATATAAAATGGAGCATGCATTTCTCCTAAAGTAATTGAGTGCTCCTTATATTGTATTCATACATGAAGATTAGCTGTCAGGCTTAATGATGGGATCCATAAAATATAAGGCTTTTTAAATATATTCTAACAAGCAGTCACATAGAGCTCTGCTGCTATAAAGAAATGATTTAAAAAAAATATGCACTTTAATTTAATTAACAGAAATTGATCAGCCATAGTAGAAAATAAATCCCAATATAAGGAGATAAATTATCCATCGAGGCAGGTATGGAAATGTGAGGTTATTCACTTTGGTAGGAAGAATAGAAAAACAGAATATTTTTTAAATGGTGTGAAACTATTAAATGTTGGAGTTTAGAGAGATTTAGGTGCCCTCATATATGAAACACAGAGTTAGCATGCAGTTACAGCAAGCAATAAGGAAGGCAAATGGCCTGTTGGCCTTTATTGCAAGGGGGCTGGAGTACAAGGGTAAGGAAGTCTTGCTACAATTGTACAGGGCTTTGGTGAGACCACACCTGGAGTACTGTGCACAGTTTTGGTATCTTTATCTGAAATGGTGCTACGAATGTTCACTAGATTGATCCCTGGGATGAGAGGGTTGTCCTATGAGGAGAGATTGAGTAGATTGGGCCTATACTCTCTGGAGTTTGAAAGAATGAGGTGATCTCATTGAAACATAAAATTCTGAGGGGGATTGGCAGGGTAGATACTGAGAGGATATTTCCCCTGGCTAGACAGTCTAGAACTAGGGGGCATAGTCTCAGGATAAGGCGTCGGCCATTTAAGACTGAGTTGAGGAGGAATTTCTTCACTCAGCGGGTTGTTGGGAATTCTCAACCCCAAAGGGCTGTGGATGCTGAATTGTTGAATATATTCAAGGCTAAGATAGACATATTTTTGGAATCTAGGGGAATCAAGGGATATGGGAATCGGGCGGGAAAGTGGAGTTGAGATCGAAGATCAGCCATGATCGAGGGGCCATATGGCCTACTCTGCTCCTAATGGGGGTGTCAGTTTGGCTCAGTTAACAGCACTATTTGCTCAGAGTCAGAAGGTTGTGGGTTGAAGTCTCACTCCAGTACTTGAGAACACGATCTAAATTTTACTCCAGTGAAGCACTGAGAGAATCCTGCATTATCAGAGCCGTTGCCTGCTCTGGGGTTTCAAGTCAAACAGAATGGCTGCCAGACTTATTTACATAGTAAATCACATCAATTCAAACCATTCATTGTATTTGAAATGCTTTGAAACTCGATCACTGCCCGTCCCTCTCCCGATCACTGCCCCCTCCCTCTCCCGATCACTGCCCCTCCCTCTCCCGATCACTGCTGCCTCCCTCTTGCGACTACTGCCCCCTCCCTCTCCCGATCACTGCCTCTCCCTCTCCGATCACTGCCCCTCCCTCTCCCGATCATTGCCCCTCCCCCGCCCTCTCCCGATCACTGCCCCTCCCCCTCCCTCTCCCGATCACTGACCTCTCCCTCTCCCGATCACTGCCCCCCCTGACCACTGCCCCCCCTCCCGACCACTGCCCCCCCTCTCCCGACCACTGCCCCCTCCCTCTCCCGACCACTGCCACTCCCTCTCCCTCTCCCGATCACTGCCCCCCCCTCCCTCTCCCGATCACTGGCCTCTTCCTCTCCCGATCACTGCCCCTCCCCCTCCCTCTCCAGATCACTGCCCCCTTCCTCTCCCGATCACTGCCCCTCCCTATCCCGATCACTGCCCCTCCCTATCCCGATCACTGCCCCCTCCTTCTCCCAGTCACTGCCCCTCCCCCTCCCTCTCCCAATCACTACCCCTCCCCCTCCCGATCACTGCCCCTCCCCTTCCTGATCACTGCCCCCTTCCTCTCCGATCACTACCCCTCCCTATCCTGCTCACTGCCCCCTCCCTCTCCCGATCACTGCCCCTCCCTCTCCCGATCACTGCCCCTCCCTCTCCCGATCACTGCCCCCTCCCTATCCCGATCATTGCCCCCGCCTTCTCCCGATCACTGTCCCCTTCCTCTCTCGATCTCTGCCCCTTCCCTCTCCTGATCACTGCCCCTCCCTCTCCCGATCATTGCCCCTCCCTCCCAATCACTGCCCCCTCCTTCTCCCTATCCCGATCACTGTCCCTCCTTCTCCCGATCTCTGCCCCCTCTCTCCCGATCTCTGCCCCCTCTCCCTCCCGATCTCTGCCCCTCCCTCTCCCGATCACTGCCCCCCTCCCCCTCTCCCGATCACTGCCCCCCTCCCTCTCCTCGATCACTGTCCCCTCTCTCTCCCAATTGCTGCCGTCTCCCTCTCCCGATCGCTGCCCCCTCCCTCTCCCGATCGCTGCCCCCCTCCCTCTCCTCGATCACTGTCCCCTCCCTCTCCCGATCGCTGCCCCTCCCTCTCCCGATCGCTGCCCTCTCCCTCTCCCGATCACTGCCCTCTCCCTCTCCCAATCACTGCTGTTAGATCCATGGTTCAGTGGATAAATAATTACACGGATGCTGTACATAAACAAATAACAGGTCTTTACTGGAGGAGGGTGATCTCTAGACTGGGGTACAGAGGCATGCGCACAGCTTATATACCAGTGTGGTCACTGCCGGTACTACAGTATACAGGAGCTGTAAAAAGTAGTTCTGACTTAAAGCACATACACTACAATTCCTCCCTTTTTAGATTAATAATACCCCCTTAATATTCAAATAACAATTACATTTTTACATGTACATTCAATAACAAAAGTCCATTTATAGATTCAGTCTTTGGGGCGGCTTCCTGACCCTTTCGGGATAGCGCCTTTCCGGAGGTTCTTGTTCTTGGTGCAGAGGCGATTCTGACCCCCTTTCATCAGGTAGTTCATCGGGTTCCACTGCCACTGGGTCTGAAGTAGATACTACCGGTACGTCGGGTTCATCCCCAGGTACTCGAGACACGGGGTTGACGCATTCCTGTGATGCTAAGATCTGATCGACGTGGCGTCTCACAATGTTCTCCCCGACATCCACTGTGTACATTAATGGCCCCTGCCTTGTACATATCGTTCCGGGTTGCCACTTCTCTGTTCGATAGTCCCGGGCCAAGACTGGTTGCCCTACATTGAAGCTCCTTGTCGGCTTCTCGTTGATGTGCTGGAATTGTTTGTCCTCAACATTTCTTCGCACATTTGGTCTGAGCAAGTCCAGACGAGATCTCAACCTTTGGTTAAAGAACATCATGGCCGGGGTCTGGTTGGTAACTGCATGTGTCGTGTTTCGGTAGGCTAATAAGAAATTGTCCAGCTTATGCTGTAGTGGAATTTCCTCGTCACACATGGTCTTTATCGCCTTCTTAAAGGTTTGTACGAACCTCTCAGCCAATCCATTGGTGGCTGGATGATACGGGGCGGATGTGTAATGCCTTACCCCATTCCTTTTCATGAATTTTTGGAACTCGTCGGACACAAACTGTGGTCCATCATCAGAGCAGATTTGCTCTGGCAACCCGTTTCTGGCAAATATGGTCCGTAGGACTGCAGTCGTTTTCTCTGTAGTGGTTGAAGACATCTTTATCACCTCAGGCCACTTCGAATGAGCATCCACTGCTATTAAGAACATTGAGTCCATGAATGGACCAGCGAAATCAATGTGCACCCGTTGCCATGGAGAGGAGGGCCACTCCCATGGGTGTAGAGGGGCATGTGGTGGTGCATTTTGGAACTTCTGGCATCCTAAGCAGCTCTTAGTTAGGTCTTCGATTTGTTGATCGATTCCCAGCCACCACACATAAGCCCTAGCTAGGCTTTTCATTTTCACTCCCCCCAGATGACCTTCATGTAGCTCATTTAGCACTCTCTCCCTTAACTTGGGTGGAATCACCACTCTGGATCCACACATCACTGTCCCCTGGCATACTGACAGCTGTCCTCTTCTGGATGAGAATGCTGGCAACAGTGAGTCACCATGTGCTGGCCATCCCCTCACCGTCAATTCATATACTCGTGACAGCGTCGGATCATTGCGGGTCTCCTTCTCTATATCCGCGTTTGTTACTGGTATTCGTTCAATTATCGATGAATAAAATATCTCGATAGGGTCCACTGCTGGTGCTTCCTCCACAGTAGGCAGTGGCAGGCGCGATAGCCCATCAGCGTTCCCATGCTGTCTCGTGCCTTTATATTCTATTTCATATTGATTCGCCCCTAGAAACAGGGACCATCTTTGTAACCGCTGTGCAGTCATTACTGGCACGCCCTTCTTAGGATTAAAGATGGAGACAAGTGGTTGGTGGTCAGTCAGTAAGGTGAACTTCTGTCCATGCAGATAGTGGTTGAATTTTTTTACTCCCCATACTAGGCTGAGGGCCTCCCTGTCAATCTGGGCGTAGTTGCGCTCGGCTGAGGTTAGTGACCGAGACGCAAAGGCTACTGGCCTCTCCAACCCATCTGGGAATTTGTGCGACAGCACCGCTCCAATGCCGTAGGGCGATGCATCACATGCCAAACAAATTGGTAGTGCTGGGTTGAAATGGGCCAACACCTCTTGATGTGATCCATTCTTTACACTTCTGGAAAGCTCGTCTACGTTCGTCATCCCACTTCCATGGTACCCCTGTTTGCAGTAGGGTGTTCAGCGGGTGCAATACCATAGACAAATTTGGTAAGAACTTGTGGTAATAGTTTACCAGCCCGAGGAACGACCTCAGTTGTGACACATTTTCCGGTGCTGGAGCCTTGACTACTGCCTCTATCTTGTCAGGGGACTTATGTAACCCCTCTTCATCGATGACATGGCCGCAATACGAGATCTGTTTCTGGAAAAACTCGCACTTGTGGCGATTAGCTCGTAGCCCATATTCCTTTAATCTGGCGAGCACCTTCTCCAAGTTAGCGAGGTGATCACCGTCATTTTCTCCCATGACCAAGATGTCGTCCAAATAACACTGGGTCCCTGGAACCCCTTGCAGGACCTGATCCATCGCCCTTTGCCAGATAGCCGGAGCCAAGGCTACTCCAAACACCAGCCGGTTGTATTGATAGAGACCTTTCTGGGTGTTGATCGTAAGGTAATGTTTCGAAGCTTCTTCCACCTCCATTTGCAGGTACGCCTGGGCTAGATCAATTTTTGCGAAGCGTTTACCACCAAATAGCGAGGCGAAAATATCCTCAATTCATGGAAGCGGATATTGCACCGTGTGAAGGACTGGGTTCACTGTCACCTTAAAATCCCCACAGATGCGGACCTTCTTTGGTTCCCAAGGCGTATTACTCAATGACCTCTTCATTACAGGAATGATGGGTGTAGCCCACTCACTCCAGTCCACTTTGGACAGTACTCCTGAACGTTCCAACCCTTCCAGCTTTGCTTCAACCACTGGTCTGATCGCATAAGGCACTGGTCTGGCCTTCAGAAACTTTGGGCTTGCATTATCCTCTATTTTAATTGTTGCTGTTATTCCTTTTAGTGTTCCTAGTCCCTCCTGGAACACTTCTTTTGCGTCAGTTAGCATTTTTGACAGTCGTCCAGGTGTGACATCGTCATCCTTTTTGGCCTCCACCTTCAGTGCCTGTATGGAATGCCAATCTAAATGTATCTTCCGGATCCATTCACGTCCTAGCAGTGGTGGTCCTCCATTTGGCAATACATATATACCCATTTTAGGTATTTCCTGACCTTTATATGTCACTTTCACCCTTATTTTTCCTTTGGGGTAGACTTTTTGCCCCGTATACGTCTTCAAGACAATCTCTGTAGCTTTCAAGGGTATGTGTGAAAATAGCCGCTTGTAGTCTCTTTGATTTATGACTGTTAGAGCTGACCCTGTGTCCAATTCCATTTCCACTTGGACTCTGTCTACCTTGAGTGTAACCCAGATAGTCTGGTGATCCTCCATTTCGGTTATATTATGTAGTTTCAGACAACCCAGCTCCTTGCTTCCAGAGTCTGTGTCACTTTTCTGTTCGTCTGAACCAATGTCCATCCCCTGGTGTACCTTTTTGTACTTCTCCTGTGGAGATTTCTTACTGTTGGTTTTCTTCCCAGACCTGCAGACTCTTGCTATGTGTCCTGCTTTCCCACACTGTCTGCACACTTGGTCCTTGAACCAACAATCTTTCTGGTCATGTGTTGTTCTGCCGCAGCAATAGCACTTCCCTGTTCCAAAGGTCATTTCGTTGGTGCCATATTCTTGCGGTCTCCGTTGTATTTCTGCAGCGACCCTTACGGCTGCTTCGTGTGATACTGCCATACTGAAAGCTTTGTCCAGCGTAAGGTCCTTTTCTGATAGAAGCCGTTTCTGGGTTCCTTCACTTTGTAGCCCACACACAAACTTGTCCCTTAACGTGTCTGCTAGTCCCGCTCCAAACTGGCAGTATTTCGATAGCTTGCACAGTTCCGTTAGGTACTCAGCATTGCTTTCGTCTTTGTGTAGGTTCCTTTTATGGAACTTAAATCATTCTGCTATCAGCAGCGGTGTGGGGTTTAAGTGGTCCTGTAGGATTTCTACTATGCTTTCAAAATTCTTGTTTACCGGCTTCTCTGGGGTTATTAGATTTCGCAGTAACCCATAAGTTTTTGCACCCATGGAATTTAACAGAACCAGTGCTTTATTAGCATCTGGCACTTCATTCACCCTGCAGTACACCTCAATACATTCCACATATGTCGCCCAATCTTCGACTTCATTGTCG
Organism: Somniosus microcephalus; assembly: GCF_052327205.1. Taxonomy (NCBI): domain Eukaryota; kingdom Metazoa; phylum Chordata; class Chondrichthyes; order Squaliformes; family Somniosidae; genus Somniosus; species Somniosus microcephalus. The sequence goes on along the minus strand of NC_140993.1, from coordinate 93,316,300 downwards.
AACGTAGAGATACTGCCACTCTTCGGCATCCTTGGTTGTGTGTTAACTATCACCAATGGCGCCTCCTGCGCTTCCCCTTCTTCTCCGCTGGCACAAAATGGCGTCTCCCGCGCTTTCCTTCCTTCCCGCGCTCGCCCGTCTTCTCCGCTGCGGCTTCGCAAAATGGCGTCTCCCGCGCTTTCCCTGCTTCTCCGCAGCTCAATGGCGTCTCCCGCGCTCTCCCTGCTTCTCCGCGGCTCAATGGCATCTCCCCTTGCTTCGCCTCACGGACCCTGATCAGCCCATGATCCCTGGCTGTGCTCTGCGTGTTCTTCTCTTGATATTTGTCGACGCCGCTCAGTCTAGAACCCGGCTGTTTCTTACCCTCTCTCCGGTTTGCAGTATTTTTCCTCGATGCCGCTCAGTGATCAACCCCCGGCTGCGCCCTGCTCTCTTCACCCTCTCTCTTACCCCATCGATGCTGCCCGGCTCTCTCTCTGCCGTCGGTCGGCTCCAGCCGCCGCTGCTCAGGAAGGGTCTGCTCTGGACCTGTCGTCGGCTTCTTACTGCTCGTTGTGGCTGGGGAACCAAACCCGGCTCTCCACAGCCTCCCCAGTGAAGTTGGATCTCTGCCTGACTGCTGGGCGGTTGCTCGCGGTCGACGCCCGTGTTCCTGGACTCGACTATTTTTTATTTTTTTTATGTTGCAGGTAGATTCGCATCAACACTCGTCGCCACTGTTAGATCCGTGGTTCAGTGGATAAATAATTACACGGATGCTGTACATAAACAAATAACAGGTCTTTACTGGAGGAGGGTAATCTCTAGACTGGGGTACAGTGGCATGCGCACAGCTTATATACCGGTGTGGTCACTGCCGGTACTACAGTATACAGGAGCTGTAAAAAGTAGTTCTGACTTAAAGCACATAAACTACAACTGCCCCTCTCTCTCCCAATCGCTGCCCCCTCCCTCTCCCGATCGCTGCCCCCTCCCTCTCCCGATCGCTGCCCCCTCCCTCTCCCGATCGCTGCCCCCTCCCTCTCCCGATCGCTGCCCCCTCCCTCTCCCGATCGCTGCCCCCTCCCTCTCCCGATCGCTGCCCCCTCCATCTCCCGATCGCTGGCCCCCTCCCTCTCCCGATCGCTGCCCCCCTCCCTCTCCCGATCGCTGCCCAACTCCTCTCCCGATCACTGACCCCTCAATCTCCCAATCACTGCCCCTTCCTCTCTTGATCAAAGTTCATCCCTCTCCCAATCACGTACCCTCCCTGGTATACAGTATTGAAAACCAGTGATAAATAGTTGCTATGGAAACAGTCACGTGGTTATCACATTCCAACAAACAAACAGACTGACCCATAATCTTACATACATACTTGCAAAGGACTAGGCATGGGTCTAGTTTAGCCAATCACACAATCACACTGCCCCCTCCCTCTCCCGATCACGCACCCAGTGTAGCATTAAATAGTCATATGATTACCAGGGACCTATAAACCATTACTATATTGGTCCAGAGGCCTGTTAAACAGATGCATAACAGTCAAGTTGATCGTATGCTTATCAGCAGCCCATCAGTTTTCCAACCTGGCTGGAGTCTTTGCCCTCATTGAGGCAGAATTTGAACCATGCATTCAAAGGTCATTTGGAGGGGGTGGGAGTGGCTTTCCAATATTTAAATTTCCCAGGATAAATCCTGATCTGATCTACTTATCTGCTGAGCTGAACTTTCTTTATTTCGCCACTGCTTAATTTTTGCCTTAAACATTACCAGACAGTTATTTAGATAGTTTAATTTCTCTGCTATGGTCAGGATCACAAAGTGCACCAATGCTAAATGGGCATTAAGTAACCTATTAACTTTCTGCAAAGAATAATAACCAGCTTATGTTAAGCAAACACAGCAATTCCATAGTTTCTTTTTACGAAAATACAAAATTGATGGGCAGGAAAAGACCAGCTGTTCCATCAAGTCTACTCCCAATAGATATATATAAAATCACTTTATTTCTTGCACAATAAACTTTTTAGATGTGTGATTGGCTAACCTAGACCCATGCCTGGTCCTTTGGAAGCATGTATGTGTAAAATTATGGGTCTGTCTGTCTGTTCGTTGAATGTGACAACCACGTGACTGTTTCCATAGCAACTATTTCTCACTGGTTTTCAATACAGTAATTAATATGACTGAAAAATCTCATCTGCCATTGTTCAGTGGTAGCGAGGAATGATATTACAAGGACAGAGTCACGTCGAGGAACAATTTCAACTGATAGTCTTCAGGCTACAAAATAAATTTCCTTCAATAACATATTTCCAAGGTCATTAATAGAATGTATACTTAAAAGCCTTGTGTCTAGCACCTCAATATTACTCATTCCTGGATAAGCATACAACATACTTCAAAGTGTCACACGTATAAACTGTCTGTAAATTTGAAGGGGAAGAATTCAATATTGATTCTCATCTGTAATATATTAAAAATCTTGCATATAGCATGCACTTCCTGTAAGTGTCACACTTGCTTCCTGTAATATTCTCCATCACCCTTTTTTATAACACTATTGATATAAAGCGATTCCCCCAAAGACGTGCCACAGGAGCTCTGCCAATTGAATTGTGATATGCAGCACGATGGAATAGCAGAAATGTATATAAATATAAAAGCCCATCTTCCCTGTGTTCATGGAAATTTGGGGTTATGCACTTTTGTAAGGATAGAAGCAGTGCACCATGTAATGAACAACATACTACTCTGCTGGTAAAGGGTGTATCCCTTCAAGGGCACAAGGTCTGACCGCAGCCTGAGTCAATTAAAGCACAATTCCAGTTAAGCACATCCTAAAGTCAATTCGAGGTTAAATGCTTCTCTAGATTTGCAGCTTCTTGTATAATCCCTGGTTCTAGTACAAGGTGAGAAGAAAACCAACAGAAATGACTGGCTTTCTGTTTTTTTAAATAGTTTCTTTAATGAGTGACAAATTTGAACGTTTGATACCTTAAGTGACAGGTCTCTAATGTTTTGTACATAATTATATACATATGTTTATATAGATATAATATAATAAGTATACTTTTTCCATAAGCAATGCCATTGCCATAACAAGTATAATTTAAATGTTTTTAAAATTTATAGATATAATACAAACTCTGTACCTGCCATCTAATATCTACATGTCAAACTAGTGCTAATGGTTTTGGCCCTTAACTGTTAATAATCCATAAAACTCATACTACACAGGCAAGAGACAGAAATGTTTTGAGCCTGGAGCAGACTGAGATGCAGTGACACGCATTTATATGGTAAATGGTTTGGACCAGAATTTTAACTGCAGAATTGTGCCTATTGCAATGAAAACTCTCTGGTATTTCAATCACTTTGCACTGTTTTAGGGTTAACACTCCAGCTCGGCATGCTACAGCTGCTTCATTACTGATTTTTTTAAACGGCACTCTTGTTCAGCGATTCCTGTTTGAAGCAGCTAATTAGTTTCAATATTAGTAAAATTATGCACGCACATCTGGAACCTCCGGCGTCTGATGTTTTTTTAGAATGCATCGTTTGTTTACTTTGTTTCATGTATTCAGCTAGAAAGAACTAGGATTCCACACTATTTCTGTTGTTGAATGAATTTCTGATGGCTCTGTTGATGGATTGGTAAGTAGCTCTTCCATATAGAACAGCAAGACTCCAGGTTTGATTCCTGGTCTATGCTATGTTAGGTGATATTAGCAGGGGAACAGGGTGATAGCTACATTCAGTCTCTACTCTTGGGTGAGGGGAAAACCAGCCAGGGTTTCCATTCCTCATTGGTGTCCAGTAACTCCTGTTGAAAGTGCTTGTGCAGGATGTTGGCTGAGGACAATATTGGAATTTACTGTGATGCTCCATATAATCAAATAGCCTGTTGGCACTTACTGCCAAGGATGACATATGAAGAATGGCCAGTTGGTCAAAGTATTCGAGAATAACTAACACACACAGAAGTAACCAATGCCTTTTGGTGAGGGGCAGAGGGAAAAATTGTGAAAGTAAGATTTTTTAAAAAGTTCTGGCTCATTTACAGACACAACCTCGATTACTTTTTCTCTCTTTATTTCCTGAAAATAGTGACATATGGTGGAGGAGTGTGCAACCCTCTAGCACCTTACCAAAGTATACGTTCTTTAATACCAACTGTTTTCTTTTGATCTCCTAATTTGTTGTGCCTCTCATTTCCACATATCAATCCCTTCGTCACACTCCTCAGATTCTCAGTTCACCAGCTCACGTACTTGCCAACTTTTCCCCTTTTTTTCCCCCCTCCTCTCCAAAGCACAGTGACTCATGCTAGGGTACAGTTCAGGAAAAAAAAGCTAGTCCTTTGCTACCTTAACCAAGTGGTGATTCTTCATGTACAAATATACATAGCTATGTTTAGTTAGCTTGGCACACCGAAGCCAATGTCCTGTCTCCAATATTCCCAACCTGAGGTCAGTTAGCACAGCAAAAACCAGAGACCTGTCTGGTCTATATTCTCATAAATTCATAGCAGGTGTTGAGAACCTTGCAAAAAGCAACAATAGCAACTTGAAAATATTTTAGAGCATTGCTTGTAGCAGCAATGACAAGGCATGCACTCCAGTAAATTTTAGAGGATTTAGGGCAACTCGTGATTGAAGAAAAGGTTGGTGAGAGCACAAAATGAACATTGGTGCCAGGTACACTACAGAGCTGACTGAACAGAGCAAAAAGGAATACAGAGTGGGAATCAGAGGGAAGAAAGTGCAATGGAAGAAAACACGGAGACAGTGATGCACTGTTTGTTGGTTGTATTCAGATTGCAGATATTTATTATTGCAGTTCAGCCTTTCAGTTAAGACTATTAACTTGTGTTCACAGCAAAAGGGGCAGCTTCCATAAGTAGACCAAGTCTCCTATGAGCAAAAATCTGTAACTTTTTTATGCATGCAGTGAGTAGGATAGTATGTCACAGGATTAGTATTTACCATTTTAACTAAAGTGCATTGCACCAAAGATCAGGTAGGATCCCACATTTTTCAGTTTGCTCTGAATGGCATTAAATTACACTGTCATATTAAATGACATTGTCAGATTATTAACATTCAGGCTAAAACTAATAGTTATATTCACAAATAGATTAATACCCTGAGGTAGGAAGAGACAGCAATTTGATGATTGTGCAAATACTTCGAAAAGGATGATAGAATCAGTCCACAAGGGGTTAAAGGATATACTTCTAGCACAGTTTGATAATCTGCAAGATTTTTGGCTGAAGTAGCTTTCATAGACTCCCTGAAGCAATATTTGTATATGTGCAATATAAAATTCTCACGCAGCTTCATGAGAACTGAACAGCTGGGACAGTATCTTTATGTCAAAATAAGCCTTTAATATCACAGGTGTTAATGTTGAGACATTAACTATCATCCTCTCAAGTAAAGCCCTTGATGGATCAGTCATTAGAGATAATGGTGCAGAAATGCCAGGGGTTCTGCTCCACTAGCACAAGTGCCTTTTACAGGCCTCATTGGGACTCAGGCCAGCTCTCAGCTAGTATGAGCTCCGCAGAGGCCGACAGAAGCTGTTGAGGATTGAATTTCCTGAGGAAGTCCAGGAAACCCTCTGTTCTGATGCAGGGTTCGACCCCAAAAGTTGACTCTGTTTCTCCTCTCCTCGATGCTGCCTGACCTGCTGAGTGTTTCCAGCACTTTCTGTTGTTATTTCAACCCTCAGACGTGCCTCCTTGACATAAGATTAGCCACAGACAGCCTGCCTACCAGAATTTAATGGGTTAGTCGAAACTGGGTCAAAGCCCAGTGGATTAGGGGTCTGGCCAAAATCGCTGGGCCACCCCACGCGCTCCCCCCGCCCCCCACCACCACCACCGGAGGAAAACAAGCTTTGCTCCTTCTCCAATTCAAGAAATGTCAAGGCAATTAATTCATCTACTTTTTCAGTCTTCAAACTTACATGCATAACATTTCAATAACTGCCCAGTCACCAAGCAACCTTGACCTAATTAGTTTGAGTACCAGCTAAGGCTAGCCAAGTCTCATTGAAAATATGGATGAATCAGTTTAGTTTCATGTACAGAAAACTCTTTTTTATCCGGGACCGGCGTGTTGCCGGTTCATCAAAATTTCCAGATGACGGAGAAGGTTATCTACCGAGGCTATTTTTAACAAAGAAAAATTAAAAAATCAAGAAATGTGCAGTATACAGTAATTGGGTACTCACCTACAGAATGTTGTGTTAAATGGATGGTGGAAGATGCTTGATTAAGTACAGTACTGCCAGTTGAGGGTAATCCATAACTCTTTAATTACTTAAGAGTAAAACAAAACTTATAAACAACTGTACAGTACAGTATAAAGTACTGTGGTTGACTGTACACTTATTCCAAGTCAACTGGTTCATCAGGAATATCCATGTCAGCTGGGTCATCAGGATCATGCACTTCAACAGATTCTTCAGGCACTTCCTTAGCTTCAACTCTTTTGGAAGCTTTCCTAAACATGTCCCGATGTCTGCTTGCTTAGTGGACTCTTGCCTTTTTTGTAGAAAGGTGGAATGCAGAATATGGAGGTGCATAACTTCTTGGGCAGAATAGCAAGAATGCCTTTCAGCAAATTTGAGGAATGAAGCAAAATCTTCTGCAGCTTTAGCCCAAGAAATCTTCTCTTCAGAAATCTCATCCTCTTCACTTTCCATCTCACTTTCCTTTTCTTTCTTTGGATTCAAAACATTCTCCATTATTTCATCATCACTTAGCATATGCACAACAGCAACTTCTCTATCTGCATCAACCCACTGCTCAATATCACTTTCACTGAGGTGATGTAGAGGGTTTGCTGGGCCTACATTTTTCACCATGCCAGCCATTTCCATTATTGTACTCCTCTTGGGACAAACATTGAACCCATGAAATTCCTCGTCTGAAGAAGAACCTTCAGCAAACATTACAGAAGGCCACAATTTGCGCCAGGCTAGTCTCAAAGTGTGACCTTTCACCAAGTTCCAGGAACATGCAGCATTAAAGATGGCATCTTTAAGATTGTATTCCTTCTGAAATGCATGAATATTGTCATCTTGGCTTATCAGTTTATGTAGGAAGTCTTTCTTGTAATGACACTTGAGATTTTGGATAACGCCCTGGTCCATGGGTTGTATGAGAGAAGCTACATTTGGTGGCAAATAAATGGTGAAAATATTTCCCGCAACCAACTCGGATTCATGCGGATGGGCTCTACAATTATCAAGCAATAAAATGCATTTGCTATCTTCAGGTTTCCCTATTCTATGGAAATGTTTCCTCACAGATGGAACAAAAATATGATGGAACCAATTCGAAAAGATTTCCTTATCCATCCAAGCATTTCTTTGAGCTTTGTACTCAACAGGTAAGTGCCTCACATTTTTAAATGCACGGGGATTTTTATACTTCCCAATGACAAGAAGTTTAACCCGGTGTGATCCAGCAGCGTTCACACATGTTAGCACGGTTACACGATCTTTATTTTTCTTGTAACCTGAAGCATTAGCATCATTAGCCCCAGCAAGCGTTGATTCTGGCAAAAACCTCCAAAATAAGCCAGCGTCATCGGCATTGTATAGCTGTGCTGGCGACAACTCATATTGCTGTACAATCCGATTGAAATAATCGCAGTATTCTTCTGCTGCGTCGTGATCAGCTGATTTCTTTGCCCCAGAAATATCGAGTCGTCGTATCCCGTGCCGTACCTTGAAGCACGTTAGCCATCCCTCAGAGAAAGCACACTTGTCAGTGAGCTCCATCTTTGTGTAGAAATCCTTCGCTTTTTCGATTAGCATGGGTCCGGAAATCGGAACACCTTCTGAACGCTTAAGAGAAAACCACTCATAAAGCACGGTATCCAGCTCTTCAAGCTTAGGCTTACGAAGCTTATGCCATTTCTCTACACTCTTAGATGTCCCCGAGCTTGAATAAAACTTGAGCAGCTTGTCCTTCTGCGTTTTGATGTCGTAGATTGTTGACGAACCGATTTTGAATTCATTCATAATGTTGATACGCTTCTCTCTCCTTTCTAGTCGTTGGCATATGTCGATTTTCTGTTTTAAAGTTAACACCACTCTCTTCCTTTTGCTTGGAACAACTTTTGGGATTTCCATAATGCAATGCAATGACTACCAGCAGCGTGGGAGACACACAGTACCCCTGTAAAATGGCGGATCAGAAGAGACTACTGGCAGCGCGGGAGAGCCAGACTCCTGTTGCAGGGGTTTTGAGGTGTTCCGACTTCCGACAGCGCCAAGAAGCCAAGTAGTGGCAGTTTGGAGAACTACCCCCATTGACTAACTCGGCCACCGCGGGAGACTCGGACTCGGCAACATTGCCGGTTATTGAGGTGTTGTTTTCGGAGCGAAAATTTTGCCAGTTAATAGAGAATTCCGGATATTTAGGTGCCGTTTAAACGAGAGTTTCCTGTACAAACTATTCCCCAGGCACAGAGACAAATGGGCTCTTTAAGATAGAGGTTTTTGAAGCCAATTTTAAATTACTTTTACCCTGTCTACTTAATCTAACTTGGGAGAGGGGGGAAGACAAAAAGACATAATACAGAAACTTTCCTCTTTTTAACCCTGATTTCATCACCTCTGCTATTGGGCTGTAAACATGATTTTACTTCTGTATTTTTGCCTGTTTATTGATCATGGATAGTATGTAAGCTCTGCAATGCTGAATTACATCCAAATTATGTTAATTTACTACCCTGACTGGAAATAAGCCACCAGCAGTTTCCTTAATGCGTGTGGTTTAGTTTCCGCTGGGAGTTGGGTATTGGGAAAACCAGCAAGGAAGCTGCACAGTCATGAAACCTAACTCAAGCAAAAAATAAAAATTTGAAGCATGGAGACAGATAATTGTATCTCCTGCTTTACCTCTATCTCTTCAGGATAACAAAGTCAGGGCAGGAGCGACAACAAAAAGTAATCAAAATATCTCCTTTTAATTAGGTCAAACAATTTGATGATGTAACATCCTGCAATAATTCCAGCAATTTTCAATATTATCACATTTGGCTGCATTGCTGCTCAAGTACTACAATTTTGTATTAAAACGGTCCCAGATTCAGTGTAAGTGTTGGTTTGTCTAAGCTAATGCTGATCTGGGGAATAACCAATAATTTGCTGCACATTGTGGCTGTAGTATCTACAGCAGCTTGCCAAGCTTACTTCAGCAACACCTCACATCCTCGCGACCTTTATCACCAAGGAGAGCAAGCGCAGCATCATCATGGGAGCACCCCCCGCCCCCCCTCCAAGTGCTCCTCCAAGTTGCACACCAACTTGACTTGGACATCTTTTGAGGTCCCTTCACTTTTTTTGTTGGTCAAAATCCCCCACTGAACACCATTTATGGGAATGCCATTATCATCACAAGGACTGTAGCTGATTAAGGAGAAGGCCCACCACTGCCCTTTCAAGGCAACTAGGGATTGCCAACAAATGTTGCCTTGCCGGTACCGCCCACATCTCTAGAATAAATAAGTGAAAAGAGCAAAACTCTGTTTCTATAACTTAAGGATATAGTAGAATGAGAAGGATCTGAAGAGTTGTCTGACTGAAGGTAGCACACCGAACAGATGGAAATATCCTGCTTAAAAGCACATCACTTCACACTTATCGGCATTAAATTGCATCTGCCATGTATCTGCCCATTTCAACAGTCTGTATGTCCTCCTGAAGTCTGCTACTATGCTCACTATGTTGCCAAGTTTTGTATCATTTGCCAACTTCAAAATTGCACTACCTATAACCAAGTCCAGTTAATTTATATACAAGAAAAGCAATGGTCCTAATATTGACCCCTAGGGGACTCCAATGCATACTTCTCTCCAGTACAGTCAGAAAAACATTCATTCACCACCACACTCTGCCTCCTATCCCTTAGCCAATTTTGTACCAGGTTACCACTGTCCATTTAATACTTTTTGAAAGTTCATATATACAGTATCTCTTTTCTTCTTCTTAGGCAATCCCTCGGAACCGAGGATGACTTGCTTCCACATTAAAAATGAGTTTGCATGTGAATGATTACTCCAATGCGAGACCTACAGTCTCTGTCACAGGTGGGGCAGACGGTGGTTGAAGGGCGGGTGGGTGGGGTGCTTGGGTTGACGTGCACTCCTTGCGCTGCCTGCGCTTGGCTTCCGCTTGCTCCCGGCGAAGAGACTCGAGGTGTTCGGCGCCTTCCTGGATGCTTCTCCTCCACTTTGTGCGGTCTTGGGCCAGGGATTCCCAGGTGTCGGTGGGGATGTTACACTTTTTCAAGGAGGCTTTGAGGGTGTCCTTGAAGCATTTCCTCTGTCCACCTGGGGCTCTCTTGCCGTGCCAGAGCTCCGAGTAGAGCGCTTGTTTTGGGAGTCTCGTATCGGGCATGCAGACAATGTGACCCGTCCATCGGAGCTGATTGAGCGTGGTCAGAGCTTCGATGCTGGGGATGTTGGCCTGAACAAGAACACTGATGTTGGTGCCCCTATCCTGCCAATGGATTTGCAGGATCTTGCGGAGGCAGCATTGGTGGTACCTCTCCAGTGCTTTGAGGTGCCTGCTGTTCATGGTCCATGTCTCTGAGGCATACAGCAGGGCAGGTATCACTGCTGCCCTGTAGACCATGAGCTTAGTGCCAGGTTTGAGGTCCTGGTCTTCAAACACTCTCTTCCTCAGGCGACCGAAGGCTGCACTGGCACACTGAAGGCGGTGTTGGACTTCACCAACCCTCAGTTGTCATGGTTATGCATAGAAATGAAGTATAGGCAGATTTTTAATCATCTAAAAAAGGATTAAAAATCTGTTTTCTTTCACCACTGTATCAGCCACAACAACACTAAAGGGTGGATTTTTACTGAGAGCGGAAGCCAAGGGGTGTCTTCCCACTCGGGTCTCCATGGGACGCTCTGTGGGGGAAATTCCTCCAAGTCCAAGCGTGGAAATGTTTTACCACTGATAGTAAAAGTAAGGATTTAAAACAAGCACCTTGTCTAACACAGATGAATAATTTGACCTATGAAAATGATTTGTTTTTCCACCCTGCACAGGTAGGAAAAAGATAGGAAAAAGGCATTTAGTATAAATACATAGTAAAAACCTGGCAGTGGTAGGCTGTCTCCTCAAATGGTCAACCTAGGCAAAAAGAAAACATCAGCCAATATGCATAGGTGTAAATCCTTTACCATAGTCCCAAAACTTGTAAGAAGGAGAACTTAATCCCTTATATAAGATACACAAGGGCATTGCAACATGGGTTCAATAATATTAGTAGAGTCATAGCATATTGCATTATTGTGAGTGTGATTATAGTTGAATGTCACCTCTCGGTTGAAAGCAATGCACACAGTGGTGAGATTTGTCCACCGTTTCACTTTGCTCCACAGAAATATCATCATATAGAAATTTACAGCAGAGAAGGAGGCCATTCGGCCCATCGTGTCTGTGCCGGCCGAAAACAAGTGATCCAGCCTAATCTCAGCTCTTGGTCCATAGCCTTGTATGTTACAGCACTTCAAGTGCATATCCAAGTACTTTTTAAATGTGATGAGGGTTTCTGCCTCTACCACCCTTTCAGGCAGTGAGTTCCAGACCCCCACCACCCTCTGGATGAAAAAAGTTCTCCTCAACTCCCCTCTAATCCTTCTACCAATTACTTTAAATCTATGCCCCCTGATTATTGACCTCTCTGATAAGGGAAATAAATCCTTCCTATCCACTCTATCTAGGCCCCTCATAAATTTATACACCTAAATTAAGTCTCTCCTCAGCCTCCTCTGTTCCAAAGAAAACAACCCCAGCCTGTCCAATCTTTCCTCATAGCTAAAATTCTCCAGTCCTGGAAACATCCTCATAAATCTCCTCTGTACCCTCTCTAGTGCAATCACATCTTTCCTGTAATGTGGTGACCAGAACTGTACGCAGTACTCTAGCTGTGGCCTAATTAGTGTTTTATACAGTTCTGGCATAACCTCCCTGCTCTTCTATTCTATGCCTTGGCTAATAAAGAGAAGTATCATGTATGCCTTCTTAACCACCTTATCTACCTGTCCTGCTACTTTCAGGGATCTGTGAACATGCACTCCAAGGTTCCTTTACACTTCTCAGTATCCTACCATTTATTGTGTATTCCCTTGCCTTGTTTGCCCTCCCCAAGTGCATTGGCCCAGTAATTCGGGTCCCAACGCGTGAGAACGCACGGGGTACTCACGTGTGGACCCGATGGAAGTGCCGGTTTCTTGCATGCACAGCGCATTCGCAGGAAAACGGCACTTCCGGTCCCCTGAAAGCAGGGGTTAAGAGGTGAAATGCGTGCGACGTATGAGGCAGCGCGTGCGCGTTGAACTTCCTTTTTTTTGACAGGTTTGCCCGTGCGCGAAGGCCTCCACTTTTTACACTTTAAAAAAGCAGGCGTAAGGACTTCATTTTAAAAGGTAAGTGGTCAATTAATTAAAATTAGAACATTTTTCCACAGGTTTATTATTTTTAAATACTTTACAGTAAGGTAAGTGTATTTTTAGCTCCGATTTTTTATAAAATTATTTTTTTCAAAAATTTAAATTATGGGGCCAGAAATTCCAGGCCAGAAGCGTGAGTACGGTCGGCTTACTCACGTTTCTGGCCGTTGGAAATGCCGGCGTTCAGCATGAACAGCGCATGCGGGGAACGCCGGTATTTCCAGACCTCGAGCGCGTGCGACTGCACAGGCAGCGCTTGCGCAGTGAACTTCGTGGATTTCATTCATGAAATCCGTGAGGTTAAGTCCTTAGAAGTTACACTGAAAAAAAGCAAGTGTAAAGTGGTTCATTGGCTGCGGAGGAAGATATATTTTATCGTGGAGCTTTTGAAATGCAATATTTTTGTTTGGGAAAGGGAGGGAAGTTATTTTAAGAAATTTTAAGTAAGTTTTAAAGTTAAATTTTTTTTTTTTTTAAAGGGTTTTCAGAACAGTAGGTAGAAGGAGCAATTGTGGCTGTGTGAATGGAATGTGAGAATGAGTTATGTATGTATGTCCACATATATTCCTTCACGTATATGTATGTATGTTTTATATTCCTTTACTATGAATGTATGTTTTTAATTATGATTTTCCAATAAGTTACTTTCTCTGAAAGTCATAATTAAATAATACATTCATACACATAAGTAAAGGAATATATACATAACACGCAAAGGAATATATACAGACATACATACTTTCAGAAGCTCCACGATAAGAAATATCTTCCTCCGCAGCCTCTGTAGCAACTGTACCCATGCTTTTTTCATGTGTAAGTTGTAATGACTGGACCTCACTGAAAGCATTAATGAAAGCGGCGAATTATACTGCGCACGCGCTGCATGTGCAGTCGCACGCGTTCTGCCTCTGAACCCCTTCATTCAGAGGACAGGAAATGCCGGTTTTCCCCACATGCACTGTGCATGCTGAAAACCGGCATTTCATCCAGCCAGATGCGTAAGTACCCCGACCGTACTAGCGCATTTGGAAGGGAATTATTGGGCCAACATTTTACATGTCAATAAAATAAAAAATTTAACACTTGCACGACTTGCCCCCTCGCATCTGCGACTGAGGGTCCAAGGAGGTGCATTGCGCAAGAGGTCATCATCGGACGTATCCTCACACTGTTCCCTTTGGGGAACTGTATGAAGTGGTGGAAGGATTTATGGCCGTGATTAACGCTCATTCCGTGACCGTAACCATCTTTGAACCAGCCATTAGGGTGGTTAGTCCTATGGCGGGAGGGTTTTACGGGCTCCCACAACCCATCTGAGGGGGGGGGGGCCACCAACACCCACGGACGCAAGTATCCCGCTGGATGTCCACCCAGAATTTAAAGTTGGAGCTCCGACTCCACTTGCCGGGACTGTCTGGAGTGGGGTTCAAAACCCTACTCCTTCTGGCCCAGCGGCGGGGATGCTTACTGCTACGCAAAAGGCCCACTCCGCACAAAAGGTGACACCCATACGTTTCCTGCGCCTTTTCCCTCCCCGTGACTGGAGCCCTGTGCTGCCATTTCACGTTGCTAATCGGATTGGGCGTTTGTCATAGCGGTAGGATCCCCGCCGCTGGGCCAGATCAGGGTAGGGTTTCGAACCCCGCTCCAGACAGTCCCGGCAAGTGGAGTCGGAGCTCCGGCTCTAAATTCTGGGTTGACATCCAGTGGGATATTTGCGTCCATGGGTGTGGGTGGCCCCCCCTCCTTGTATAGCTTGTGGGAGCCCGTAAAACACTCCCGCCATAGGACTAACCGCCCTAATGGCTGGTTCAAAGATGGTTACGGTCACGGAATGAGCGTTAATCACGGCCATAAATCCTTCCACCACTTCATACAGTTCCCCCAAGGGAACAGTGTGAAGACACGTATGACGACGACATTGCTAAATAAATAAATGGAATTAAAAAAATTCTTTTAGGGCTTTTAAAAGTCTTTAAATTGCTTTAATTCTCTTTAAAACTACTTCAGATTACTCAAAATAATGTAAACATTTTAAAAAGTTTATATAAGTTACCAAAATCTTCAAAAAACTTCCAAAAACCTATTTAAACTGCTGCTTTGCATGTAAAAAAGCAAAGCAGCTTGACAGAAACATTGGGGGCGTGTCCAGTGAAACTGAGACCTCAAGGGGCGTGTCTCACTTACACTGCACGCTCCTGGGTCCGCGCTGGCTGCACTCCTGGGCGGCATGACGTCATACGCTGCCCGGGAATGTGCTTTCTATTTCTCCAAGTTCAGGCGTCCCAGAAGCTGATCGGCAGGAGCGCGGGGTAAGTGCAAATACGGGGCTTGCACGCGCTGCAAGCCCCGTTCTGGAATTTCTGGCCCATTGTTTAAAATGGTTATTTAATGTTATTTATAGATGATTTAACTAGTGTGATTTAAAAAAAAATTATTTTAACGTTATGTACTGTTTTGGGCGCCCGGAGTTTTCATGAGTTTGACAGTTCTTCTGTCAAACTCATGAATGGACTTTTCCCTCCTCCGATTGGTTGCCCAGTGCTCACGTGATCCCAGCCGACGCATCGCACTAAGTACGCCGCTGGATCACGCAAGCACAGCACGCCGGGAGCTGAACCGGGCCACAGACAGGAAATCCACGCAGGCCCAGTCTTCAACTGTCAGCGCGCTAGGTAAGTGTAGGTTGGGGGCTTGCACCCGCGGGAAGCCCCCAACACGAATTTCTGGGCCATTATCTCACACTTCTCTAGATTGAATTCCATTTGCCACTTTTCTGCCCACCAGTCTACAGCTTTCTTCCTTGCTATCAATCACACGGACAATTTTTTTATTATCTGCGAACTTCTTAATCATGCCCTCTACATTGAAATCTAAATCATTGATCTATACCACAAAAAGCAAGGGACCTAGTACTGAGCCCTGCGAAACCCCACTGGTAACAGCCTTCCAGTCACAAAAACACCCATCGGCCATTACCCTTTGTTTCCTGCCACTGAGCCAATTTTGGATCCAACTTGCCACTTTCCCTTGGATCCCATGGACTTTTACTTTTCTGACCAGTCTGCCATGTGGACTTCTGAAAACAATCTTCAGGAGAATATTGGGTCATCATTCGGTGGCACTGCGATCCTGAGATTAACCCTGTGGAAAGCACATGAATTATCCATTAGATAGTTACAGAGTTACAATTTATCTACTTCACGGTTGTTCACTGTCACATCCAGAGGTAGCAGTGTAAATCATTCTGTCTGGACACAAGTTGGGGGAGAAGGGAGTCCTGCAGGCTTCATGCCTACTTATTTAGTTGGAGGCACCCCATGTTCAGATTTATGTGCTGTGCCTTATTAACATTAAGCAAATTAGCTCCTAGTTTGTGTAATATTGGGAGCTCACTTGTTTTTAGAGAACTGTTGTTAGGGCTTTTAAAGCCTGCAGTTGGGGAGAAGGGTTTGCGGATGTGAAACTTGCATTGCAATAATAAAGATGATGGAACAGTCTGAAAGAGCAGTACCAAGGTTCTCTGACATTAGTAAAGATAGCTACCCTCCTGAGGTCCACTTGCAAATGCATCTCAGGAAGTCGGCTATCTTTAGCACCCCAAGGTCATAAGCCCCATAAAGTATTCTTATGTGACTGGGAAGATGTAGCAACTTGTGTCAATGTGCAAAGTAACTCTCAAAGGACATGGGTTGAAGGGCAAAATAAACCTCACTCAGTCTGCCAAAGTTGGACCAAGCACCACAACATTCTCTTAAGTAGGACCCCAAACTGCATAGCACATTGTACTTTTTCAGCCTCCTCATACTCCCTTTCACTCTTCAGTAATTATCATGTACAACCATTTTGCCACAGGCCACCTTTGACCTACAGGCTTTCAGACCTACAACTTTCCAAAGAAGCTGTACTCTACTTTCCATGCTTAGCAATGTTGCTGCATGATGCATGTTCATGTCCACATTACATGCATAATTGCCCTTAATTATTACTGAATACTCTCCTAACAATATGAACTTCTTACCTCTGCTTCTCTCCTTACAGGACGAGCTGGCATATAAGCCTCGAACAGACCCATTCAAGCCAGGCCTCACAGTTCCTTATAAATAGTGGCATAGTGGCGATAGAGAAATGGAGGATGGGGAGGTTGGAGGCGGGTCGCCTCTTATTATTATTTTTATCATCCTCTTTATTCTCAGTGTAGCTACTCATTGCCCACTCACTACCACCAACGCAGTGTGACCTATTCTCGTGGAATTCATTTTGCATGCAATTCAGCACTTGTAATATATTATGTTTCCTGGTTCTAGATGTAGAATTGAAAAAGTTTCACCAGGCCATTCTCCCAGCATTTCACAGCAGGCAGCATCACTCATTCCTACCTGCCCAAACACCAACTCAGATACATCCACTCTTTCTTTATTGTGAGTGATGAGGTAGATCAGGTGATTCTCAAAGTACAGGTGAACAAGAGGAGGTAGTTGAGGACAGAGAAGGAGCAGGAACACATTCACCAAATGACAAGCTCATATTCTCTGTCTTCTAAGGAGCCACAGGTTGCAGACATTGTAGGACCTGCTTTTAAAATGATGCTTTCAGAGTATATAATGCATGAGTTAAAGTCAGTAGACACTAAACTGATCAACCTGTTCACAGCTGAAGCCCATTGAGAGTTCAGCCTGCATATGTACAGGGCTGGAAGATGAATTCAGTGCCCTGCAGTCAACTGTGGAGAATGTGGCAACTCCAGAGACATTTGCAGTGGAGCCCCCACAGGCAGACACCTTGGGGTTGCCTATTCAATGCGCTCCTCCTCCGGTTTCTAGATGCTGGGAGAATTTATTGAGCAAAGCTCACCAAGGGCTTTGCAAATCTCATTGTTGCCATCAGGTCTGTTGTCATGAAGATCAGCAAAGGCTTGCAGCAAATAAGTAGCTGAAGCTAGCACAGATGAGGATGCTGTATCTCTGGACATCTGCACACCTGGACCCTGATACTACTCCCCTCCACTCACTACACGTGCCAGAAAGCTGCCCACCTGGGAGCTGCTGTGGGAGGCCTGGTTGATTTTAATGACCAGATGAAGCCCAAAATTTCATTGTGGGCACAGAGGAGCATTCCTGCTTCTGCTGGCCCCAAAAAGATAAATGTAACACTTGCCCCGACAGGACCTCCGCAGTGTGTCTGCCAGGGTTTTACAAAGTGAATGGCAGATGCACCGCTTGGTAAGCAGTTAAGATTGCATCAGAGTCCTAATGACATCTTCGGACCATGATTTACATTTATTCATGAGGCTCCTGCCTGAGTCAAGCAACCACCCAAGAAAACAGCAGTGTTAAATGGCCTCGGAGCAATATAATAGGATTACATAGGATATACAGCACAGAAACGGGCCATTCGGCCCAACCAGTCCATGCCAGCGTTTATGCTCCACTTGAGCCTCCTCTCGTCTTTCCTCATCTAACTCTATCAGCATAACCCTCTATTCCCTTTTCCCTCATATGATTATCTAGCCTCCCCTTAACTGCACCTATACTATTCACTTCAACCAATCCCGGGGGTAGTGAGTTCCATATTCTCACCACTCTCTGGGTAAAGAAGTTTCTTCTGAATTCCCTGTTTGATTTCTTGGTAACTATCTTATATTGATGGCCTCTAGTTTTGCTCTTCCCCCGCAAGTGGAAACACTCTCTCTGTATCTACTCTATCAAAACCTTTTATAATTTTAAAGACCTCTTATTAGGTCATCCCTCAGCCTTCTCTTTACAAGAGACTGTTCATCCTTTCCTGATATGTATAACCTCCCAGTTCTGGTATCATCCTTGTAGATCTTTTTTGCACCCTCTCCAGTGTCTCTATATCTTTTTTATAATATGGCGACCCAAACTGTACAGTATTCCAAGTGTGGCCTAACCAAGGTTCGATACAAGTTTAGCATAACTTCTCTACTTTTTAATTCTAGCCCTCTAGAAATAAACCCTAGTGCTTGATTTGCTTTTTTTTTAATAGCCTAATTAACCTGCGTTGCTACTTTTATTGATTTGTGTATTTGTACTCTGAGATCCCTTTGCTCTTCTACCCTATTTAGATTCTTATTTTCCAAGTAATATGCGACCTCCTTATTTTTCTTACCAAAATGTAATACCTCACATTTTACTGTGTTGAAATTCTTTTGCCAATTATATGTCCATTCTGCAAGTTTATTAATGTTTTCTTGTAATTTGTTGCAGTCCTCCTTAGCATTGACTATCTCCTCCCCCCACCACCCCCCAATTTGGCATCATCAGCAAATTTAGGAATTGTGTTTTTGATTACAAAGTCTAAATCGTTAATATAGATTATGAACAACATTGGTCCCAGCACTGATCCTTGTGGGACCCCACTTTTCACCTGCCACTGTGAATAGCTACCCTTTACTCCCACTCTCTGCTTCTGTCTTGAAGCCAGCTAGCTATCCATTCTGCTACTTGTCCCCTAACTCCACATTCTCTGACCTTATTCATTAGTCTAATTATGGGGTACCTTATCGAAGGCCTTTTGGAAATCTAGATTAATTACATCTACTGGATTATCCATTTCCACTCTCTCTGTTACCTCTTCAAAGAATTCAATAAGGTTGGTCAAGCAAGACGTTCCCTTTTGAAATCCATGCTGACTATTCATTATTATATTTTTGGTTTCTAGATGTTCTATTTTCTCCTTTTAGTAGGGATTCCATTATTTTTCCTACCACCGATATTAAGTTGACTGGTCTATATTCCCTGGACATACTCTATCTCCCTTCTTAAGTATAGGTATTACGTTAGCTATCCACCAGTCCTCTGGCACTACACCATTTTCTAATGAATTATTAAATATATGTAATAGTGCCTCTGCTATCTCTTCCCTACATTCTTTTAAAATGCACAAATGTAATCCGTCCGGACCAGGGTTTTTTTCCTCTTTGAGTTTGATTACTTTATTTAATATTTCTCCTTTTTATTTTAAATGCGGTTATTTCATTTATAATCTTATCTTCCGATATCATGTCCACCTGATCTGTCTCCCTTCTAAAAACTGAAGCAAAGTAATTATTTAATATTTCTGCCATTTCATTATCGCTGCCTGTGATTTTATCCTGACCATCCCTTAATGGTTTATTCCCATCCTGACTTTCCTTTTTTTATTTATGCGTCTGTAGACTATTTTACTATTTTGTTTTATGTTCCTTGGTAATTTAATTTCATAGTTCCTCTTTGTCTTCCTAATTTTCTTTGACCTCTCTCTTAATCTCTTCATATTCTCTCTTGTCATGCTCTCCCCTGCTGTCCATGTATTTAGTGTATGCCTCGTTCCTTCCCTCAATTTTTCCCTAATGTCTTTATTCATCCATGGTGTCTCATTAGTGTTTAGCTTGTTCTTGTTTTTTGGCAGAATATATTTTTCCTGGACTCTGTTTAAAACCGTTTTAAATGTTTCCCATTGCTGTTTTAGAGCATTAAACGCACCGTTTGGATTTTAACACCCATTCCACCTGGTTTCCATTAAAATTGCCCCTTATATTGCAGGCATATTTTAGCAGGGCACACAATCAAGCTGCAACTTACAATGGAAAGCCTTGCGACACTACATTACCCAAAGGCTTCACAAATCAAACCACTGGAACACAAATATGATCACTCGTTGACTCCCAGGATGGGTTTCAGGTTCGGCATATAGCAGCCACCTTTTGTACTTTAGAAAATGCAACAGTGTGGTGACATTGTGCAGTTATATCACGATATTTAGTGGAAATTGAGATGAATATGCCATGCTAACCAATGCATCAGGGATCTGTTTGATCTGTGAGCAGCACAAAGCTGATAGTACCATGCCAGTACCATGCAACGAGCCTCAAGAATAGCAGTGTAGGGCATTGCTTTCCCCATGTGGCAATTAGCCTACAGGTGTGCTTGCTGCAGATGGCAAAGCTCTGCTCCTGGCGTCCTGCTGACCCACAGGAGGTTGAGGCAACTATTCCCAGTCAGCGACAGTTACATGTGCCATATTTATACATATGTCTAAAATATATGGTCTAAAAACTAAAAGACAGAAAATTCTGGAAATACTCAACAGATCCGGCAGCATCTGTGGAGAGAGAAATGGAGTTTACGGGGGTGATTTTGCCAGCCCTGGGGAGGCGGGACTGCCGGGAAAATGGCAGAATCTGGGGGCGGGTACCTATCCCACCCCCAACCCGCCTCCATGCCATCTTCCTAGGAGGCGAGCACCTGACCCGCGCCGGGTCCCGTCTCCTGGAGGCGGGAGGGGGAATACAGCCACTTAACTGCCTGTTAACATGCAGTTAACAGGCAGTTAACAGGATTATCCCCATTTTTCAAGCAGAGGCGCGGGCTTCCCGATGTCGGGAAACCCCGCCAGGGTCATCGAGGCGAACAGTGGGTCTGCGGGGGTCAGAAGGGTCCAAAAGTGCGCTGTGGAGGAAGTGATGGGTGCAAGTGTGGAGAGGTAAGTATGTGAGGTGAGTGAAAAGTGATAGAAAATGTTTACTTACCTTTGTTTCTTCCTGCAGGCTTCAACCGTTGGGGAACCAGAGACTCTTCTCATCTCCACGGCAGAGATAACAGATGGCTGCTGCATTCTCCGATGCAACAGCCATCTGATTTCTGCTCAGCAGATAGGTTTGATGAGTCTTGAGTACAAGGACTCATCAAACAACAGAGAATGTCAGCGTTTGACAGATGAAACGTCATACACTGACGTTCTCTGCAACCAGCTTCCCTTAATTGGCCTGCTAAGCCTGCTGGGCGGGCTTAACAAGGTCAATCAAAGGAAAATAGCGTGGATTGGCCACAAGTCGATGGAGGCGGGACTAAAACCCGACAAGCAGCAGTCCCGCCTCCAACACGCCCTCATTGGCAAAATCACCCCCAACGTTTCAGGTCGATGACCTTTCGTCAGAACTCAAACCTTTCGTTTGAATATATGGTCTGCAGGCTGCTAATCTCTGGCATTCTTTTTTCATCTTGTACCAACTAGACTGCAAAATACTGCATTTGAAGCACTTTAATACAAACTTACCTTGAGGAGCAAATTGGCCCCACAACATTTTCCTGAAATATATATGAAAAATGTAAATAGCAAAAATATGGGAAAAATCTGTATTTAAAAAAAAAAAGCTCCAAAACAATACAGCTTTACTTTCTGCTGTTCCTGGGAGATTGGATGTGTTACATTTTAATGCACTTCTGAATAATCGATTGGAATTCACCTGCCATAGTGGTGCTGAGTCACTTGATAACTAGCTAAGCAGCCACTTAACGTATGGATAGTGTACAGTCCAATTGTGGATGTGCAAATTGTGAGCAAATGGAGGGTCATCAGAGACGGCAACAAGCCTGCTTCAAAGATCGCAAGATAAAGATGGATTAGGCAGGACATTTAGATCAGCTCACTAAGTCAGACAGACTCTTCAGTGTTCCCCACCACCACCACCTAATTGCTTCCTAAATGACTCCAAGGTTTTTGCCTCCACAGCTCCACCCAGAAGTTCACTTCAGAAACAACTTTCATTTATGTAGCACCTTTAAAGTAGCTAAATATCCCAAGGCACTTCACAGCAGCGTTATTTGACAACATTTACACTGAGCCACATGAGATATTATGACAGGTGAGGTAGGTTTTAAGGAGCGTCTTAAAGAAGGAGCGAGAGGTAATTAATCTTTCTGTGCAGAATTGCCTGACATTGGTCGTAAATTTGCTTTTTTACTAGTTTAAACCCATGTCTCCTTCTCAACAACAACAACAACAAATTGTATTTATATAGCGCCTTTAATGTAGTAAAACGCCCCAAGGCGCTGCACAGGAGTATTATAAGACAATAAATTTGACACT
Source organism: Somniosus microcephalus (assembly GCF_052327205.1). Classification (NCBI taxonomy): domain Eukaryota; kingdom Metazoa; phylum Chordata; class Chondrichthyes; order Squaliformes; family Somniosidae; genus Somniosus; species Somniosus microcephalus. The sequence continues at coordinate 93,293,960 of NC_140993.1, read as the reverse complement.
GAGCCACACAAGGAGAAATTAGGGCAGGTGACCAATAGCTTGGTCAAAGAGGTAGGTTTTAAGGAGCGTCTTAAAGGAGGAAAGAGAGGTGGAGAGGTTTAGGCAGGGAATTCCAGCACTTAGGGCCTAGGCAACAGAAGGCGCAGCCACCAATGGTTGAATGATTATAATCAGGGATGCTCAAGAGGGCAGAATTAGAGGAGCACAGATATCTCTGGGGGTTGTGGGGCTGGATAAGATTACAGAGATAGGGAGGGGTGAGGCCATGGAGGGATTTGAAAAGGATGAGATGTTTGAAATCGAGGCGTTGCTTAATGGGGAGCCAATGTAGGTCAGCGAGCACAGGGGTGATGGGCGAACGGGACTTGGTGCAAGTTAGTTCTATTCTCATGGTTTAGTTCCGTACCATTAACTATTTTATATACCTCTACAATACTGTTCAACAACCCCTCAAGTAACATGCATGGTGTATACATTAATCTACATTACATTAGGAGCAATTTGAAGCAAATGCACAAAGGTTTGTGACCTTGCCATTAATGCTAACAGACATAATTATTAAACCAATCGGGGGTAATTGTGTTGAGCTCTGCTGCTGGTATTGGGCTTGACTAGTGGTAAACGTAGGTCACAGATTTGGGGGCATAATGTTGCAGCCCTATCACACGAGTGAAGCACCACTGCTGCAGCAGATGCAATCTGTAAAGCATGGAGTCATTTTACCCCTTGGAGATCTATAGTTCTGCATGTGCGTGTCACTAAAAAATAAAAACAGTTATTAATTTTTTTTTCAAAGTTCAGAATAAATACTCCAAGTTAGCACTTTCTTAGCGAGGATTAAAGAGACTCCCCGCTTGATTGGCACCCCATTTACCATCTTAAACATCCACTCCCTCCACCACCGGCACACCAGGGCTGCAGTGTGTACCATCTGCAAGATGCACTGCAGCAACTCATCAAGGCTTCTTCGACAGCACTTCCCAAATCCGCGACCTCTACCGCTTAGAAGGACAAGGGCAGCAGGCGCATGGGAACACCATCACCTCCAAGTTCCGCTTCAAGTCACACACCATTCTGACTTGGAAGTTTATCGCCACTCCTTCATTGTCGCTGGGTCAAAATCCTGGAACTCCATCCCTAACAGCACTGTGGGAGTACCTTCACCTCACGGACTGCAGCGGTTCAAGAAGGCAGCTCACCACCACCTTCTCAAGGGCAATTAGGAATGGGGAATAAATGCTGGCCTTGCCAGCGACACCCACATCCCATGAAGGAAAAAAACAGCTCTACCTCAGCATTACAGTGTCTGTAATTGTCACGGTAACTGCTGTGATTAAAAAGTGACTTACTGCTGTTGAAATATTGTAAAATTGAATTCTGATATTGGATTCTTTTGTAGTGGTCAGTGTGTAGAAGGCAATTTAAATCAGTAGAGTTGTAGGGAAACCAGCCCTGGTTGGAATAATTGAGTGATAGCAACTGCTGCTCCTGTCATTGGCAAAGACAGATGGAAGAGTGAGATAATCAGAGAGTTAAATACTTAGCTTTGTAAAGTGTAAATTGTAGGTTGGAAAGGCAGAATGAGATGTAACTTCGCCAATGCTTAGGGTTTATATGGGGATGCTCCAGTTTCTGATGCAAGGGTGAGTTTTCCCATTTTAAACTACCAGCAGAAAGCCATGGCCACTGGTTGCAGATATTGAAAGTTTGGATATATGCTGCATGAAGTAAGAAAACTACGAGGCACTTGGTCTAAGTATTAAACAAACTTTAATCAACTGTTTTTCAATATGGAGATCTAGTTGTGTCCTTCATTAGTTCCTGTTAAAGAATGTCCTGAGCAAGCTGGGCCCATACCCGAGTATTTAGACTCTCCCTGGACAGCGCCACCAGCAGGCCGCCCAGTATCATTTCATAAGTCATTTCCACATGGATGACAAGCTTCATGTCATTCATCCCACCTGAAAGATTGGAAGTCCGGCGGCTTCCTTCTACCAAATTAATCGGACTAAGAATAGACGCAGTCATTTGGATCGCTGTTGGAGGCCAGAAGGCACGTCTCCTCGGACAGTATTTTGGTCACTGGGTTGCTTGGTTCGTACCGGCGGGCCGGCAGAGTCCGTGTCGCCTTGATTGACCTGAGGGGGACTGGGGAGATCGTGGTTCCGGGTGTGGGCCCCCACAGGCGCAGAGCTGGGAGTGGAGTGAGCAGCGACGCCTGACCAGAGCGGACCTGCGTGAGGTACAAGCAGCGCGGCAACTTTAAAAGGAGGGGCGAGGCAAGGCCCGACCACAGCGGCTGACCTGGGAATGGAGTGAGCAGCGACGCCCGACAAGAGCGGACCTGCGTGAGGTACAAGCAGCGCGGCAACTTTAAAAGGAGGGGCGAGGTGAGGCCCGACCACAGCGGCTGACCTGGGAGTGGAGTGAGCAGCGACGCCCGACCAGAGCGGACCTGCGTGAGGTACAAGCAGCGCGGCAACTTTAAAAGGAGGGGCGAGGCGAGGCATATCAATTCAACAGCAGGGGAGAGAGGTAAAAAGTAATCAAAGTGTGACATCACCAGGAAGCAGGTAAGTGATTGGTTGGTGAGTATTTCTCTCTTTTTTTAAACTTTAACTCTGGTTTATAGTTTCTAAGGTCTCTCTAGTGTAGCGGGGACTGTTGGTAAACCAGTTAACTGTAGTGTAATTCGTGGGATTGATTGATTTAATTTAAATTCAATTAATTAAAGGGTAAGTCATGGCAGGACAGCCAGGCCCCGTGATCTGCTCCTCCTGTGATATGTGGGAACTCAGGGACACTTCCTGTGTCCCTGACAACTACATGTGCAGGAAGTGCATCCAGCTGCAGCTACTGACAGACCGCATTGCGGCGCTGGAACTGCGATTGGATACATACTGGAGCGTTCACGATGCTCAGGACATCGTGAATAGCACATTTACGGAGTTAGAAACACCGCAGGTAGAGGTTGGACAGGAAGAAAGGCAGAGTACTAGGCGCAGGCAGGTAGTGCAGGGGTCCCCTGTGGCCATCCCCCTCTCCAACAGATACACCACTTTGAGTACTGTTGGGGGGGATGGCTTATCAGAGGAAGGCAGCAGCAGCCACCTTCCTGGCACCAGGGGTGGCTCTGCTGCACAGAATGGGAGGAAAAAGAGGGGTAGAGCTATAGTAATAGGGGATTCAATTGTAAGGGGAATAGATAGGCGTTTCTGCAGCCGCAAATGAGACTCCAGGATGGTGTGTTGCCTCCCTGGTGCAAGGGTCAAGGATGTCTCCGAGCGGCTGCAGAACATCTTGGAAGGGGAGGGTGAACAGCCAGTTGTCGTGGTGCATATAGGCACCAACGATATAGGTAAAAAACGGGATGAGGTCCTAAAGCCGGAATATAGGCAGTTAGGAGATAAATTAAAAAACAGGACCTCAAAGGTAGTAATCTCAGGATTGCTACCAGTTCCACGTGCTAGTCAGAGTAGAAATAGAAGGATACTTCAGATGAATACGTGGCTAGAGGAATGGTGCCAGGGGGAGGGATTCAAGTTCCTGGGACATTGGAACCGGTTCTGGGGGAGGTGGGACCAGTTCAAACCAGATGGTTTGCACCTGGGCAGGGCTGGAACCGATGTCCTAGGGGGAGTGTTTGCTAGTGCTGTGGGGGAGGGTTTAAACTAAAATGGCAGGGGGTTGGGAACCTGAGCAGGGAGACAGAGGAAAGGGAAACAAGGATAAAAGCAAAAGATAGGAAGGAGAAAAACAAAAGTGGCAGTCAGAGAAATCAACGGTTTAAATCAAACATGGCCACAGTAAATAATAATTCTAATAGGTCTAAGAGCATTAAAAAAACAAGCCTGAAGGCTTTGTGTCTTAATGCGAGGAGCATTTGTAATAAGGTGGATGAATTGGCTGCGCAAATAGAAGTAAACAAATACGATTTGGTTGGGATTACGGAAACATGGCTCAAGGAAGGCCAGGACTGGGAACTCAACATCCAGGGGTATTCGATATTCAGGAAAGTTAGGCAAAAAGGAAAGGGAGGTGGGGTAGCATTACTGGTTAAAGAAGGGATTAACACAATTGTAATGAAGGATGTTAGCTCTGATGAGGTGGAATCTGTATGGGTAGAATTGAGAAATACTAAGGGGAAAAAAACGTTAGTGGGAGTGGTTTATAGACCTCCAAACAGTAAGGCGGAGGTTGGGGATGGAATTAAAAGGGAAATTAAAGAAGCGTGCAATAAGGGCACAGCAGTCATCATGGGTGACTTTAATCTACATATAGATTGGGCCAACCAAATTAGTAACAATACTGTGGAGGAGGAATTCCTGGAGTGTTCACGGGATGGTTTCCTGGACCAATATGTTGAGGAACCAACCAGAGATCAGGCCATCTTAGACTGGGTATTATGTAATGAGAAAGGATTAATTAGCAATCTTGTTGTACGAGGCCCCTTGGGTCGGAGCGATCATAATATGATCGAAATCTTCATTAAGATGGAGAATGAAGTAGTTGACTTGGAGACTAAAGTCCTCAATTTAAATAAAGGAAACTACGATGGTCTGAGGAGCGAGTTGGGTAGGATTGATTGGGGAATGGCACTCAAAGGGTTGACGGTGGATAGGCAATGGCAAACATTCAAAGACCGAATGGATGAACTACAGAATTTGTTCATCCCAGTTTGGCATAAAAAATAAAGCAAAAAGGGTGACCCAACCGTGGCTAACAAGGGAAATTAGGGATAGCATAAGGTCCAAGGAGAGGGCATATAAATTGGTCAGAAAAAGCAATAATCCTGAGAATTGGGAGCAGTTTAGGATTCAACAAAGGAGGACAAAGGGATTAATTAAGAAAGGGAAAACAGAATATGAGAGTAAGCTTGCAGGGAACATAAAAACTGACTGTAAAAGCTTTTATAGATATGTGAAGAGAAAAAGATTGGTGAGGTCAAGCGTAGGTCCCTTGCAGTCAGAATCAGGGGAATTTATAATGGGGAACAAAGAAATGGCAGACCAACTAAATACATATTTTGGTTCTGTCTTCACAAAGGAGGACACAAATAACCTCCCAGAGATGCCGGGGAACATAGGGTCTGATGAAAGGGTGGAACTGAAAGAAATCAGTATTTGTAGGGAAATGGTGTTAGGAAAATTGATGGGACTGAAGGCCGATAAATCCCTAGGGCCTGATAATCTACATCCCAGGGTACTTAAGGAAGTGACCCTAGAAATAGTAGATGCATTGCTGGTCATCTTCCAGAACTCGATAGACTCTGGAACGGTACCCATGGATTGGCGGGTAGCTAATGTTACCCCACTAATCAAAAAAGGTGGTAGAAAAAAGGCGGGGAATTATAGGCCGGTAAGCTTGACATCGGTAGTGGGGAAAATGCTAGAGTCCATTATAAAAGATGTAATAGCACTTGGAAAGCAGTGACTGGATCGGACAAAGTCAACATGGATTTACAAAAGGTAAATCATGCTTGACTAATCTACTGGAATTTTTTGAGGATGTAACTGGTAAAATAGATAAGGGAGAACCAGTGGATGTGGTGTATTTGGACTTTCAGAAGGCTTTCGATAAGGTCCCGCATAAGAGATTAGCGTGCAAAATTAAGGCACATGGGATTGGGGGCAAGGTATTGACTTGGATAGAGAACTGGTTGGCGGACAGAAAGCAAAGAGTTTGAATAAACGGATCGTTTTCCGAGTGGCAGGCAGTGACTAGTGGGGTACCGCAAGGATTGGTCCTAGGACCCCAGCTGTTCACAATATATATTAATGATCTGGATGAGGGAATTGGATGTAATATCTCCAAATTTGCAGATGACACAAAGCTGGGTGGGAGGGTATGCTGTGAGGAGGATGTCGTGAAACTGCAGTACGATTTGGACAGGTTGGGTGATTGGGCAGAAACATGGCAAATGCGCCATAATGTGGATAAATGTGAGGTTATCCACTTTGGTGGCAAAAACAGGAAGGCAGATTATTATTTGAATGGCAATAGATTGGGAGAAGGGGAAGTGCAAAGAGACCTGGGTGTTCTTGTGCACCAGTCGCTGAAGGTAAGCATGCAGGTGCAGCAGGCGGTTAAGAAGGCAAATGGTTTGTTGGCCTTCGTAGCAAGAGGGTTCGAGTAAAAGAACAAGGATGTCTTGCTGCAGTTGTACAGGGCCTTGATGAGACCACACCTTGAGTATTGTGTGCAATTTTGGTCGCCTTACCTGAGGAAGGACATTCTTGCCATGGAAGGAGTGCAGCGAAGATTCACCAGGCTGATACCTGGGATGGCAGTAATGACATATATGAGGGGAGATTGTGTCGATTGGGCTTATACTCACTGGAGTTTAGAAGATTGAGAGGGGATCTCATCGAAACCTATAAAATTCTGTCAGGCCTGGACAGACTAGATGCAGGAAGGATGTTTCTGATGGCCGGGGAGTCCAGAACCAGGGGTCATAGTCTAAGGATAAGGGGTAAGCCATTTAGGACTGAAATGAGGAGGAATTTCTTCACCCAGAGAGTGGTGAACCTGTGGAATTCTCTGCCACAGAGGGCGGTGGAGGCCAGTTCATTAAGTATATTGAAAAAAGAGTTGGATATATTTCTTAAGGCTAAAGGGATCAAGGGATATGGGGAGAAGGCAGGGACAGGGTACTGAATTTGGATGATCAGCCATGATCTCATTGAATGGCGGAGCAGGCTCGAAGGGCCGAATGGCCTACTCCTGCTCCTTCTATGTTTCTATGTTTCACCCTGCTCAGTAGTCGGTGACTGACCGGCGTCCTGGTTTCGGGTGGCCATCCCGCGGGGAGCGCGCTGTTCCCCGGGTTGATCCGGCGGAATAACTGGCAGATCCCTTGACGTCCCAGGTATGGCATCATCTTCAGAGGAGCACAGGGTATCGGCGTCATTAATACGGATCCCACTATCAATTGGGTCCGTGGGACTGGTTGGGCAGGAAGCCAGATCCCGAAGTGACACTGTGGATTCCCGGCCATCAGGGTACCGCACGTGCGCGTACGTGGGATTGACATCCGTCAGTTCCACTTCATCGACGAGGGGATCACTCTTAGAGGATCGGACAAATCTTTGGAGCAGCACAGGGCCAGGAGCTGCCAACCATGATGGTAGGGATGTCCCATGAGTGGAGCGATGCTGGAACCTGAAGAATCGTTCATGAGGAGTAGCGTCGGTGGATGTAGAAAGAACAGACCTGATGGAATGCAACACGTCAGGGAGCATAGTTTCTCACTGGTGGTCTGATAGGTTGTGAGACCTCAGTGCAAGACGAATAGTGTTCCAAACGATGGCGTTGTATCTCTCAACCTGTCCATTTCCAATAGGATGATACGGTGTCGTTTTAATTGTGGAGATTCCCCGTTGGGAAAGATAACTTTTGAGTTCGCTTGTCATGAAGGAGGGACCCCGATCAGAGTGGATGAAATTGGCCATACTGCAAAGGGAGAAGACCTGATCAAGGCATTTGATCACTGTGGAAGTAAGCATATTGGGACAGGGGAAAGCAAAGGGAAAGCGTGAATATTCATCCACCATAGTAAGCAAGTAGGTGTGATGTGCCATCAATAACTCAAAGACAAGGAATTAAAGGATTCAACTGAAGGCTTTTAATCACTAAGAACATTGCATGTCTTTCCACATCGGATTCGTCTGGCAGAAATGACTCATACAGCTCTTGAGACCTTTATATGACAAAAGACAGGGGCGGAGCCAATACACACAATAGGAAAAAAGGGGGCGGTACACACAATACAATGCAGGTAAAACACAGGGGCTGATGAAGGCATATATTTCATCACATTCACCCCTTCTACAGATTTAGTCTGTCCGGGGATGTGATAGTCCTTCCTGAACGCCGCAACAGTACCTCGGGTTCCGACCGGGAGTCCGTGGTGCCCTCCTGGGCATACCCCTGTGCTGGGGGTGTTGCAGGTACTTCTGGGGGTGGTGAGGATACCTCTGGGGATGGTGGAGGTTCTTCTGGGGGTGGTGAAGATGGGTCGTCATCGCTTCCTGCCGAGGCGAGGTCCTTTATGGACACGGTGTCCTCACGCCCGTCGGCGTGCTTGACGTACACGTACTGTGGGTTTGCGTGGAGTAGGTGTACTGCCTCCACGAGGGGATCCGTTTTGTGGCCCCTCACATGCTTCCGTAATAGGACTGTCCCTGGGGTGGAGAGCCACGAAGGTAGGGACACTCCTGAGGTTGATTTGCGGGGAAAAACAAACATCTTCTCGTGAGGAGTGGCGTTAGTAGCAGTACACAGTAGCGACCTTATCGAGTGGAGTACGTCTGGGAGGACCTCTTGCCAGCGGGAGGTAGGGAGGCCTTTAGACCTTAGTGCTAAGGTGACCGCCTTCCACTCCGTCGCGTTCTCCCTCTCCACTTGCCCATTACCCCGGGGGTTATAACTAGTGGTCCGACTCGTGGCTATCCCCTTCGACAGCAGGTATTGGCGCAGTTCGTCGCTCATGAACGACGCCCCCCCTGTCAGTGTGGATGTAGTTAGGCATGCCGAACGTGCAAAACAGGTTGCCAAGGCACTTGATGACCGTGGCACTGGTCATGTCTGGGCAGGGGTAGGTGAATGGGAAGCGGGAGTACTCGTCCACAGTGTTGAGAAAGTACACATTGCGGTCGGTGGAGGGGAGTGGTCCCTTGAAATCTAAGCTCAGGCGCTCGAATGGCCATGTAGCTTTGATCAGGTGGGCTCGGTCGGGCCTGAAAAAACGGGGCTTGCATTCCGCACAGGTGCGGCAGTCCCTGGTCATAGACCGGACCTCCTCGATGGAATAGGGCAGGTTACGGGATTTTATAAAGTGGAATAGCCGGGTGACCCCCGGGTGGCAGAGGCCCTGTAGCCTGTCCCCCTGGATGCTGGCACACATCCCTCGCGATAGGGCGTTGGGGGATTCGTTGAGGGCCCCCGGCCTATATATTATGTCGTACTCAAACGTGGAGAGTTCGATCCGCCACCTGAGAATTTTGTCGTTCTTGATCTTCCCCCTCTGTTCTTGAGAAAAAGGCTACGGGCCGCCCATCCTGGTTGAGGGTGGCTGCTAAAGCGAAGTCGGACGCATCGCTTTCGATCTGGAAAGGGATGTTTCATCCACTGCCTGCAGCGCGGCCTTCTCAATGTCGTGTTTAATGCTGTTGAAGGCGGCGTGGGCCTCGGCCGTGAGCGGGAAGGACGTTGATTTCAGGAGAGGACGGGCCTTGTCGGAATAATTGGGGACCCATTGGGCGTAATAGGAGAAAAACCCCAGGCACCTTTTCAGGGCCTTGGGAGTGTTTGCTAGGGGTAGCTCCCGTAGGGGGCGCAATCGGTCGGGGTCCGGACCGATTTCCCCGTTTTCCACCACGCAGCCCAGGATACAGAGGCGCGTGGTGCTAAAGACACACTTATCCTCGTTGTAGGTGAGATTGAGTCTGAGGGCGGTTTTCAGAAATCTCGCGAGGTTCGAGTCGTGGTCTTGCTGGTTGTGGCCGCAGATGGTGACGTTGTCTAGGTATGGATAGGTGGCTGTTAACTGGTTCTCATCGACCATGCAGTCCATCTCCCGCTGGAAGACCGAGACCCCATTCGTTACCCCAAAGGGGACTCTGAGGAAGTGGTAGAGGCGTCCGTTCGCCTCGAAGGCGGTGTATGGACGGTCCTCCGGCCTAATGGGGAGCTGGTGGTATGCCGATTTTAGGTCGATGGTGGAAAACACCCGGTATTGCGCGATTTGGTTAACCATATCTGCTATGCGGGGCAGAGGGTAGGCGTCTAGCTGGGTGTATAGATTAACCGTCTGGCTATAATCTATCACCATCCACTTCTTTTCGCTACCCTTAACTACTACTACTTGGGCGCGCCACGGGCTGGTACTGCATTCAATGATACCCTCCCGCTTGAGTCTTTCTACTTCCGACGCAATGAACTGTCTGTCCTCCCAGCTGTACCGCCTACTCTTGGTCGCTATGGGTCGACAGTTGGGTGCGAGGTTGGCGAACAGAGAGGGCGGCTTGACCTTCAGGGTAGCCAGACCGCACATTGTGAGGGGCGGCTGGGACCCACCGTAGGTGAGCGTGATACTTTGGTGGTGGCACTAGAAGTCCAGACCCAAGATCACGCTCACACAGACATCTGGCATTATCAATAGTTTAAAGTCTCTGTAATCAGTGCCTTTTACCGACAACATAATCGCGCAGGAACCTGTAATTTTTGAGGTATGGGTCTTATCAGCCATGGCGATTTTGCCCTGTGTAGAGACTATCGTTAGTGAAAGTCGTTTTACCAGGCTAGGATGAATAAAGCTTTCGGTGCTCCCGCAGTCAATCAAGCATTTAACCTTGTTCCCGTTTACCTCTATGTCCATCATCGATCTAGACAACGGATGCGGCCTGGATTGATCCACCGTGATCGAGGCCACCAGTGGGTCCTGGAGGTCCGTGTCGTCGGGACAAGATGGTGGACTCCATGAAGGTGGACAAGATGGCGTCCAAGATGGCCACCCCCACGGCGCGCACGCGGCGGTGGCGGAGTTGGAGGCGGGGTTCCCTCTGCAGACTTTGCTGAAATGTCCTTTCTTCCCGCATTTAAAACAGGTGGTGCCCTTCGCTGGGCACAGATGCCTGGAGTGTTTGTCCTGGCCGCAGAAGTAGCATTTCGGGCCCCGATGCATCGCGGCAGTAGTGGGGCTCCTGGGTGGAGGCTGGGGCTCCGATGGTGCTGGGCTGGCCTGAGACCTGGGAGGTGAAGATGGCTTCCAAGATGTCGGCCCCCACGGCGCGCATGAGGCAGAGTGGGCCGCGTGGCCTGAGGAACAGGATTCAGAGTTCCTCTGGGCCATATCCAGCGATCGCGCTATATCTATAGCCTGTTTTAAGTCCAGCCCCTCCTTTTCAAACAGTTTCTGCCGAATGTAATTTGAACTGAGGCCCGCAATAAAGGAGTCTCGGATCAGCTCCTCCGTGTACATGATGGCAGACACGGCCTTACAGTTACAGTCTCTGCCCAGTACTTTTAGGCTTAGCAAGAAGTCCTCTAGTGACTCACCATGCCGCTGCGTGCGAGTAGTCAGAAGATGCCTGGCGTACACCTCATTTATTGGCCGCACGTAGTGGGCCTTCAGAATGGTGCAGGCATCCCCGTAGCTGGTGGCATCTCGGATGAGAGGGGAGACCCGATGACTCACCCAGTTTCGCAGGATTCCCAGTTTCACGTCTCCGGTGGCGGTCGCGGCTGCGATGGCGGTGGCTGAGCTTTCGATGAAAAATTCGAAGCATTGGAACCAGTGTCCGAACTGTGTGGCTGCGTCTGAGGCATGGGGGTCCAGATCCAAGCGCTCTGGTTTCAGGAGTCGATCCATCTTGGTGTTTTAGTGATTAAAATTGATGTGCCATCAATAACTCAAAGACAAGGAATTAAAGGATTCAACTGAAGGCTTTTAAACACTAAAAACATTGCGTGTCTTTCCACATCGGATTCGTCTGGCAGAAATGACTCAAACAGCTCTTGAGACCTTTATATGACAAAAGACAGGGGCGGAGCCAATACACACAATAGGAAAAAAGGGGGCGGTACACACAATACAATTCAGGTAAAACACAGGTGCTGATGAAGGCATATATTTCATCACAAGGTGTTTCGTGTTGAGGAAGGCAGTGGCCCTTTAAAGTCAATGCTGAGTCGCTGCATAGGCTGTGTAGCGTGTATGAGCAAGCCAACCGACGGATGGAAGAATTGCGGTTTTAATTCTGCGCAAATTCTTCAAGTGGAGCATGTTCTTTTCATGTCTTCCGTAGAAAATAGGAGATTTTTAGATCGCACAAAGTGCAACATACGGGTAACGCCAGGATGGCACAAGTCAGTATGAAGATCCGTAAGAGTCGAAGTTGACATGGAAGAGCAGAATGCATGCGTGAGAATATCTGGGGCCACATTCTCTTTGCCGGGTCGATAATGTATGGTGTAGCCAAAGGCGGCCAATTCCATCCTCCAGTGCAGTATTTTGTTATTCTTGACCTTAGTGCGTTTCCGGTTATCCAGCATAAAGGCCACAGAGCGCTGATCAGTTATGAGCATGAAATGGTGACGAGCGAGAAAATGACTCCATTTACGCACTGCTTCAATGATAGCCGTAACCTCCTTCTCGACAGGAGGATAATGGAGCTCGCTACCCTGCAAAGTTCTGGACAGAAATGCAACGGGTCGACCGCCTTGACTCAAGGTAGCCGACATCGCCACCTCCGCTGCATCGCACTCGACCACGAAAGGGAGATTTTCATCGATGGAATAAAGCGTGGCTTTTTCTAGTTGTTGCTTGAGGAGGTTGAAAGCTGAAATAGCCATCGCGTCCAATGGAAATGACTTCGCGTGAAGCAGGGGCTGGATCTTGTCGGAAAAGTGGGGTATCCACTTCGCATAATAGGCAAACATGGCGAGGGCCCGACGAAGCGAGATGAGTTTCGTAGGAGGAGGGAGCTGCTGAAGCGGACGAAGTCGCTCCGGATCCGGTTTGATGACACCATTGCCCACCCAGTAGCCAAGGATGTTGACTGATGGTACTGATTTCACAGATTTGGACTCATTTAAGGTTAAGTTATGACGACGGAGAACATCAAGAAATTTCTGGAGGTTGGCATCATGCTCCTTCTGGTCATGACCAGCAATGGTGATATTATCCCGATATGGAAAAGTGTTTGTTAAGTTCTCCTGTTTGACTAATTGCTCGTTGAAAGATGGCCACCCCATTGGTGACCCCAAATGGAAGGCAACAAAAGTGGTAAAGCCGACCATTGGCCTTAAAGGCCTTATACTTTTTGGCAGAGTCCTTTAACGGTACTTGATGGTATGCGCTCTTTAAGTCAAAAGTTGAAAATTCCATGTAGGTGGCAAGGTTATTGACCATGTCATCGATGCGTGGTAGTGGGTAGGCATCCAGGTCGGTATACTGGTTAATAGTTTGCGAGTAATCGATGCAAAGATGTTTCTTGTGTTGCTTCACAGGATTTTTAACAATGACGACTTGAGCCCGCCAGGAAGATGAACATGGCTCAATGATACTGTCAGCTAGAAGGCGAGAGATTTCTGCCTCGATTAAAGGATCGATCAGCTTGGCTGAAACATCGTGATTTAGTGACTATGAGCTTACATCGGGGGGAAAGATTGGCAAACAAGGAGGGCTCGTTGAGTGAAGCCGCCGAAAGTGCACAAAATAGTACTTTGGAAATAGTAAGCTCCGGCTTTGGCCCTCCAAACTTGAAAGTGAGTCTTTTGTGTTGTTTCTGGAAATCCTGTCCGAGGAGCACATCACTGCATAGGTTTTTTAGCACCCTGAGCCGGGTGGAAAAATAAGTGCAGCCATTGAGAATAAGGTCGACAAGACAAAAGCTGGAAGAGCTGGTGGTCAGTGTCGTCAGAGCCATTACAATTTCCCTGTCTGAGGGGTAAATACGCAGTTATAACTTACTGACAGCCTGCTCACTGATGAAGCTGTCAGAGCTACATGAGTCGATGAATGCACTGAATGGCCTAGAAATTCAGTTGGCTGCGCCAGGCGTTAGCGCCTTAGGAGGAGCAGATCTCGAGCGCTAGGCGCTTAGCGCCCGGGCGCAGCGCGATCTGCGCCTCGCCTCAACTTCAGTAGACATTTAGCGCCGGCACAAAGTCTTTGCGCGCGCTCAGCTGCACGCGCAGATCATGACGTCATTTCGTCGTGCAACGCCCTTTGTGCGCCCGGAACCGGAACTTCACTCGCGCCGCCCCATTGTGCGCCAGGCGGCCCTAACGACTGTGAAGTGGAACGGTACACAGCCGAGGCGGGCCGTAGGGAGCGCAAATTAAAGGGCACTTACCCTGCACTATAAAGGGCAGCCATTTTGCAGCATTCACTCTTGTGCAACGGATTTTTGGAGAGAGACCAAGGAAGAGAGCTTACTGCTTTGGCCCAACACTAGGACAGGTCTTTTTGGCTTTAGGCCAGAGCTGTGTAATTCTCTTTGCCTTCATTGAGATCTCAGTGTTTGCCAGCATATTATGGGGGCTGCATTGGGTGCCAACGCTGAGTTTCAGCCTTATGTCGGAAGGGCTTACAGACGCCGTGAGAGAGTGGCAGCCCTGGCTAGATGCAGAGGGGGCAACAGGCGTCGCCAAGTGAGGCCTTACCCACCCAGGGTATACCGCCAGCAGTTTTCCTATCTCAACATGTCTGCCGCGCAGTGTGTTAGGAGGCTGCGATTCAGAAGGGAGGTGGTTGCAGACATCTGCCAGCTGCTTCACAGAGATCTGCGTCCACAGCTGATGCGCAGGACGTCTCTGTCGGTGGCAGTGAAGGTGACGGTGGCTCTCAACTTCTATGCCACCGGCTCCTCCCAATCCGCTGCTGGGGACATCGCTAACATCTCCCAGTTCGCCGTGCATTGCTGCATCCGCCAGGTGACCGATGCCCTTTTCAGAAGGAGACGTCAATTCATCTCCTTCCCCATGACCCTGGACAAGCAGCAGCAGCGTGCAGTGGGATTTGCAAGAATAGCGGGCTTCCCCATGGTGCAGGGCGCCATTGACTGCACGCATGTGGCTTTGCGGGCACCTCTGGAGCATGCCGAGGATTACCGCAACCGGAAGGGCTACCATTCCCTCAACGTACAGCTGGTGTGTGACCACAGGCAGCGCATCCTAGCTGTCAATGCCCGCTTTCCAGGCAGCAGCCACGATGCCTTTATCCTGCGACAGACAACTGTGGCTGACATGTTCCAGGCACAGCCTCACCCAAGAGGATGGCTTATCGGGGACAAAGGCTATCCTTTGTGTACCTGGCTCATGACCCCGCTCCGCGCGCCCACGACCCCTGCTGAAGAGGCATACAACGAGAGCCATCAAGCGACCAGGAACCTCATCGAACAAACAATCGGCGTCCTGAAGCAACGGTTCCGCTGTCTGGATCGCTCCGGGGGAGCCCTCCAGTATTCCCAGGAGCGAGTCTCCCAATTCGTCGTCGTTTGCTGCATGCTGCACAACCTGGCTATCCGCAGGACTCAGGCACTGCCACCTCACGTTGGACCACCACCTCAGCAGCAGGAGCATGAGGAGGAGGAGGACGAGGAGTACCAGCCCAGGAGGGAGGCAGAAGGTCCAAGGGCTGCCCGTCGGCGGCTTATTGACCGTCACTTCTAGGCCCCCTGTCAGGGAATGGCTTGTGCCAATGAAAGAACATGATTGCAGCCGCTCCGCAAGCCCTCAGCCGGTTAAGGCAACAAACACTTCAAAGATCAAACATGGACAATGTGAATAAATAAAATGGTTTATTGTACAAACTCAGGGCCCTTCCCACATGAAAACCAATAACACACGAAACCCCCAAAAAACACTCACACACATGACTCACTCCCACAACCTGGGGAGGATTAACAAAAGATGTCAACAAAAATGGCCTCATCCTCGGCCTTCAAAAAACAAACATACCAAAAAACACAACATTTGGACACACCCTCTACTTTGTGTCCCGCGAGGGCGATGCCTTCTGCAAACTTTGCCGGCCCCTGGACGCCCTGCTGCTCCTCCTCAAAGTGAGGCCAGTGGCTGCTGCAAGGCTGGGGGACGGCTCCTGAGGGGCACATGTCGTGACGGCAGATGCCCTTGGGGGTCGGCCTAGACGAGGTCTGGCCCTCGAGGGGCCGGCTGGTGAATGCTGCAGCTGTGGCTGCCCAGCATCAGTCGCTGCAGCAGCTCGTGGCAGCTCCACTGGGGGAGTGGCAGTGGTGGCTGGAGCAATGGGGGCAAGCTGGCGGATGGCAGGTGCTCGCTGGTCGCCTGAGACACTGGCACTCGGCCGGGCCAGCACTGCAGCATGCGTAGCAATCTGCCGAGGGACAGACCGCTGTGCTGCTGCAGCGCGCCTGGTGCCCTGACGATGCCGGGCTGACACAGCGAGTGTGGCAGCAGTGAGTGCCCGTGTTGCCCTGTTCTGTGACCGCATCAGAGCAGCCAGTGACAGCACGGCACCACTGACCACCTGGCCAGTCGCTGCCACAGAGGCCCCGAATTCGGTGACACTCCGAGGCAGGGACTGCATGGCCTCAGGCATCCGTCCCACTACCCCCATGAGCTCCGTGTGCCGGCGCTCCGAGTCCGCGGACATGTCCTCGAGGCGGCGCATCTCCTCGGCGTTGACCGTCCCCGGACTGGAGGCCGGACTCTCCCTCTGGGGAGAAGGCCGCCGAACTGGCCGACCCTTCCTGCGTTGCTGGACGCCGCTGGGCCCAGCAATTGGACTCCCCTCCAACCCTTCCCCCACGCTCCCCTCCAGGGAAGACGTCTCCCCTACGGTGGCATGGCTTGCCGCGGCTGAGGGTTCCCCTGATGGGCCGCCTTCCTCTTGCTCCTCCTCCTCCTCCTCTTCTGAGGGGCTGTCACTGGCAACTTCAGGGACCTCCTCCTCACCATCTGAAAGCAGGAAGGCACAAGAGTAGCTTTAGAGTTAGGAGAGGGCGTCAGCGAGGGATGCATGAGTGGTGGCACTCAGCGCATTGGTCGGACAGTGGCAAAGGATGTAGATCTGATGCACAAGTGGGACGAGAGAGGTCCAAAAAATGATATCCTTACCATTGGTGCCCAGAACAGGGTCAGCATCTCCAGATGCAACGGGGCCAATCACCCGGGCACCCATGATGCGCTCCACGCGCTGTTGCAGCTCGGTGAGCGGCTGGATCTGGGGTCCGCCTCCCCCGGTCACAGTCCGGCTCCTCTTATTATTGGCCAGCTTGGCCTGCAAGAGAAAGGACGGCCTCTAAGTACAGTGTGTAGCCCTGATCTTGTGTGCACTGCCTCCCATGGTCGAATAGCCTGGCCAGTGTGTAGCCCTGATCTTGTGTGCACTGCCTCCCATGGTCGAATAGCCTGGCCAGTGTGTTAAGTGTACAATGTGCAATTGATGTTCATGACTGACCCATAGCTGCTGCATGAGGGCTGGCCATTAGGGCTTTCCGGTCCCTTTGCCCATAATGTGAGCTGCACATGCAAGGATGAGGAGGACACTGGAAAGGGTACTCACCCTGACAATCCTGGCGAGGTCATTTAGTTTCTTGCGGCATTGTACCGCGCTCCTGGGGACCTCACTGTTCAATGTCACCCTGGTGGCGACATGCCTCCAGGCTCTCCGGTAGACGCGGGTCGGCGGCTTCCTCCCATTGTCTGGGAACAAAATATGGCGTCTCTTCTCCACAGCGCTAACCAGCACCCTCAGATCAAGCTCTGAGAAGCGCTGCGCTCGTTCACGGGCCTTCTCCATACTTTGAGGCGCTATATGGGTCCAGCAGCAGTGTTCAGGCCTAGCTGGAGGGCTCCAGTGTGCAGGGCGTGGCAGCAGACCAAGTCGACCCTTCCCCCTTAAGAGCTGGCCGGCGCCAGGGTGTCTGCTGTCAATCAAGAAATGGCCGCACCTGCGCTGCGCCCGGCCTCGGCGGTATCGCTCAGCACCTCCGGCTTAGTGCCTAAAGAGAGCCGTGCATCGCCAGTTTTAGCGCTCGAGCAAACTCTTAAGGCGAAGCTAATGAATATCGGTGAAGTGGCCTCGAATTTGCGCCGGGCGCAAACTTTAACGGCCGCCCGACTTTACCGCCCCAAAAGTGGCTATAATGAATTTCTAGGCCAATGTGTCCATTTACCGAAACCCTCATGGCTGCATGGGACATGCTTTGGGGAAAAACAGCTGTAACATTAGTAGTGGCTCTTGGGGGAGGAGCAGTTTTATAGCTAGCAGCTGTAACACTAGTCGTGGCTCTTGGGGGAGGAGCAGTTTTATAGATAGCAGCTGCAACACTAGTAGAGGCTCTTGACTGGCATACTTTAGAAAAGTGACCTTTCTTACTGCAATGATTGCAGGTTGCATTACGAGCAGGACAAAATTTCCTATAATGGAATGCACCTCCACAGAAGAAACACTTCTTTTTAGATTGCCAATATGCCGCTAGGGTAGTGTCGTCATCAATGAGGGCTTCCACCTGAGGCTTACCGGAGGAGTCACTAAAAGTGGTAGCAGCAGTCTGTGCATATGGTAAAAAATTGGCATCTGGATTTTTTTGAGCTAATTCCAGAGAATATGCCTGGTTATAGGCAGCTTGTAACCCGAGGGTTTTATTCTCCAACAGACGCTGGCATATGAGGGGAGAAGCAATTCCGTTAATAAAAGAGTCACAAATGAATTCCTCCCGGTACTGCTCAGCTGAGACAGCTTTAAGGTTACAATCTTTGCTGAGCCTGCGAAGCTCTTGAAGGAATTCGTCAAGTGATACCCTGGGTTGTTGTCGAGTTGTGGCCAGTAGGTGCCGAGCAAAAATTTCATTTGGGGCCTTAACATATAGTTACTGTAGTGTTTGGATAGCGGAGTCATAGTCTACACAGTCTTCGATAAAGTCAAACACATGAGGGGATACATAATTGGCAAGCATTCGTAACTTATTGGGAATATTCTCACCACACTCCTCGAGGAAGTTGCTGAAGGTACAATACCAATGTTTCCATACCTTAGCAGCTGTAAGTGAATTCGGGTCCCGGTCGAGACGGGCGGGTCTGAGTAGTTTCTCCATGATGGATTGATTCCGAGTTCTCTTCTACAGTTTGAATCATAGCTGTCTGTTCCCAAATCACTCAGAGCGTGGAGCAGGCTGTAGTTGATTAAATTGACATAAGAAAACTACTAGGCACTTGGTCTAAGTATTAAACAAGGCTTTAATCAGCTGTTTTTCAACCTGGAGATCTAGTTGTGTCCTTAACTAGTTCCTGTTAAAGAATGTCCTGAGCAAGCTGGGCCCATACCCGAGTATTTATACTCTCCCTGGACAGCGCCACCAGCAGGCTGTCCAGTATCATTTCATAAGTCATTTCCACATGAATGACAAGATTCATGTCACCGCACATGACTTCCTGACCATTAATTTGAATGGTTGAAAATCGAGCACAGCCTGTGCCCAAATTTTTAATATGTGCACCCAATGTGTGATGTTTCTGCTGAGAGTGAGAAGTCAGAAAATAATCACTGTAATCTCTCTAGAATCCTGAATTATTGATTTTCTCTGGTCTGGTGACATTCAGGTAAATCATGATTTTTTTTTCTGCCTGCAATGTGAGAAAAGTTTAATAGAAAAAAGTGTAGAAATTACTGTTTACAATGGCCCAGAAATTCGGGTCGGAGGCTTCCCGCGGGTGTAAGCCTCCGACCTGCACATACCTAGTGCGCCGGCCGTTGAGCTGTGGGCCCGCATGGGATTCCGATCCTGGGCCTCCTCCAACTGCCGGTGCGCAGTGCTTGCGTATCCCAGGGGCGCAGTTAGTTCGATGCGTCCCCTGGGATCACGTGGGCCATGGAGAGCCAATGGTAGCAGGGAAATGCCCGTTCATAAAATTGACAGGAAGAGCTGTCAAAACTATAAATACTATAAGCCCAAAACATCACTAAAACTTCAAAAAAAATTTTTTTTAAACATCACATTTTTAAAATAACTATAAATTACTTAAAATAACTATTTTAAACAATAATTTAAATTTTTGAAAAAAATAATTACATTTTCTAATGGGGCTAAAAATAAACTTACCTTTCTTTAAAGTATTTAAAAATAATAAACCTGTGGAAAAATGTTTTAATTTTAATGAATTCACCACTTACCTTGTTGAAAGCAGGCCTTGCGCCTGCTTTTTAAAAGTGTAACTCCTGGAGACTTGCCCTCCCGGAGAAACCTGCAAAAAAAACGTAAGTTCCATGCGCACGCACTGCATCTCCAGCATACGCGTTCGACCTCTGAACTCCTTCCTTTAAGGGAACGGAAGTTCCGGTTTCCCGCGCATGCACAAAACCGGCACTTCCATTGGGCCTACAGGTGAGTACTTCGTGCGTACTCACCCGTGGAGACCCGAATTTCTGGGCCAATGTTAACCTGTAAAAGTTTAATGTGCTCCTATGACATTTCCTTGTCCACCATTTTAACATGGGGATTAACCCATTTATTTGCTGTTGAAATACCACACAAAAAATGTCTTGCCAATGCTTTAAGTGCATCTACTAATAACATACACTGGGGCCAATTTTCCTGACCGTTGCCTCCCGAGGAATGTCTATTCGCTGGCCACAAATGTCTGGAAAACTTGAGTGAAGACCCTTGAAGCCAGATCACTGCTTCCTTTACATAGCCCTGGGATTTCCAGGACCACATCCCCCTCCAGGGTGGGGCAGGCCCAGTGTTCTCATTTAAATGAAGCAGGAGGGGCATTCCTAGACCCTTCATCCTGCAGTATTTTCTCCCTCCAGTTTAGCTAATTGGATGCCCATACTCGGGGGTGCCTGAAAGAGGTGGTGTTCCTTGCACCATGAGTCCCTCAAATCAGATAGTCTGGGGGTAGGCAGCAGGGTTGAAAGGTAGGTAGTCCACTTTATTTCTGCAGAACCACATAGATTTTCAGGCCCAGGGGCCTTCTGGTTGCTGTTCTCCAAAAGCAGCCAAAACAGCCCTGAGGCTAGCAGCCGGCCTGCAACTACCCTCCTATCTTTGCCGTATTTCTGAGCACAATGTCCTGGACAGACACCGTGCACTTTGGGCAGGCTGCACCTGCCCAGGAACCCAGGCAAAGAGGGCCATGAAAATCAACCCCAAATAATTTCTAAACTATTACAAAATCATTCTGCACCAATATGTTTGCCATAAGTATTGTTAAAATGATTTACTGCTCAGTTTTAAAACATTTCTAAATACAGTAGTAAATACTGCAGAATGTAGAGCTAATCCAAGCCAAAGGAGACATCTGGCCACGGAACAGCGGAGTCTGTTGATTTTTTTTATTTGTTCATGGGATGTACGCATCACTGGCAAGACCAGCATTTATTGCCCATCCCTAATTGCCCTTGAGAAGGTGGTGTTGAGCTGCCTTCTTGAACCGCTGCAGTCCGTGTGGTGAAGGTACTCCCAGAGTGCTGTTAGGAAGAGAGTTCCAGTATTTTGAACCAGCGACGATGAAGGAACGGCGGTATATTTCCAAGTCAGGCTGGTGTGTGACTTGGAGGGGAACTTGGGGGTGATGGTGTTCCCATGCGCCTGCTGCCCTTGTCCTCCTAGGTAGTAGAAGTTGTGGATTTGGTAGGTGCTGTTGAAGGCTTGGCGAGTTGCTGCAGTGCATCTTGTAGATGGTACACCCTGCAGCCACGGTATGCCAGTGGTGGAGGGAGTGAATGTTTAAGGTGGTGGATGGGGTGCCAATCAAGCGGGATGCTTTGTCCTGGATGGTGTCGAGCCTCTTGAGTGTCTTGCAACAGGAGCAAATAACACAGAAGGTGCATTTGTACTATTTATTTTGTTGTTAATTCCTTACATCCATAATAAATCTAAATGTCCCTTGTTCTCCTGCAATTGCAAAATTAAATAGCCCACAAACTAATAAAACTCACACAACATATGTAATACATCTACAAATACTGACAATTACACTCCAAACAATACAAATGTATTTTTCCACCAGAGGCTTTTATTAAAAGTTTGACCATGTCAATGGCCATATCACCCACTATATTTTGTTATATTTGCTCTCTGGGTATGGGCATTGCAAGCAAGGCCTCATTTATTTCCACCCTTAGGTACCCTGTTTATAACTGAGTGTCTTGCGAGGCCACTTCAGGGAACATTAAAAGTCAACCAAATCGTGTGGAACTGAAGCCCTTTATGGGCCAGACCTGAAAAGCGTGTTGAGCTCCATTTTTTAAAGGACGTTAGTGGGCCAGTTGGATTTTCAATGACAATTTTCAGCTTAAAGGTCATTTTTCTGGTGCCAACCCAGAAATAACCAATTTATTTCAATTGGTTTCACATCTTGCTATTGTGGGGTCTCAGCCATTGATCAAAACACTTCGCTCTCCCAAGAACAGGCAATTCCCAATAGGCCATAGATCATCACTACTGTTGCCCAATTTTAGATGGCATAATCAGCTGAAGATAGCACCCGAGTACAATTACCTGACATGAAGTCTAGGAGGAGACTGCAAGGACTCAAGTCAACCAGAGAAGCGATCAGGAAGACAGATTAAACAGTGATTGACCTTTGTTTCAGCTTAATATTTTGACTTGATAGCTATGAACTGAGGCTAAACAGTAGTTCGTCAAAACAGTAGTTCGTCAAGCCAAATGCAGTTAGTTGTGTGGCTGAATATGTAGCTCAGATGCCATGAAAGGATTATTACTAGTCCTAGCCCCTTTAGGGCTACCCCGGATCAGGTGTATTCCTCAGACATTCACTTTCAACTAAAGTTTGAGGTAGCCGAATCCTAAAGATGCTTAATTGGTCTAAAGGTCCGGACTATCTCTCCCTAAAAGAAAGGAACAACCCGAGAATGTTACCGTCCTCCAGATAGCACTTTTAATAAGTTTAGCTAGACTGTAACGTTCCAGATATTATGAGGGTCCGGCAAACTCCTCCAGAATTCTACAACTCCTCACCAAAGAGTGTACAGAGATTGAGTTTGTGAGTTTGATACAGAATTATTGTGTGAGATGATTCTAAAAATATATAGATTTATTAAAGAACCAATATGTATTTTACAGTTGGTGAGTCAATTGCAACATTAACAGTTCCAAAAAGGGAAAGCGTTACAATTCTATTAGCAGAGAACCTACTCTCAAATCTTAACTTCGCTACAGTTTTACAGTTCTTAAAGTTTATTCAGGATATCCACCAAAATCAAATATAGTACCTTGATCCCCGAGATACAAAGAGTTGAAGACTTACAGCGCCGCCTCTGAAGCCTGAGAATCGCTTTGCCCCTTTACAGCGAGTCTATTATCCCATTTGAGAGTTCAATTTTTATACTCTTTCCCATTGGTATTGCCTTTCAGGTTTTCTGCTGATGTAAGCTAATTATCTCTAGTCATTATTCTGCTGACCCTTGCAGTTCTTACAGTCATCTCAGCTGGTAATACTACAGAACTATGTCTCTTTAGGTGTTCTAAGTTTACCATAAAAAATTATGTAACTGCAGGTGTGTTTTACTTGATGTCATTTTCATGAAGGCAGATGTTTGTATACTTTTATGTGCTCCTTTACGAGGTGTAAATTAAAACACCTTGTTCTGGGTAATTATTGTCTTGTTCCCAAAGATTCAGATTTCCAGGAGCCTTTAACCTTCTATTTCAATAAGGTTATTGATTCAGTGTCAACAACTCCTCTTACCTCAATAGCCAAAATGCTATCACAGCTTTTTCATCGTTCGGTTTCTAGATTTCCAGACCCAGTTTGTCATGTTTTAATAAGGCCAGAATTCTTTCATCGAATGGTATATTTTTCTGAATCGGTTATATGGCTTATTCCTTCACAGCCAATGGCCATACCTCTGGGTTAATTCATCATTGCAGTAGATGCCCCTGGTGACACAGCTGAAACTTCTACTGTACAGGTAAAGGTTGATGGATCTGTAGCAGGAAATGCAGATCTGGACTAATCAAATACAGATTGATGCCATTTTGGCAAAACACACAAAACCCTTAGGACAAATAGAAGTAAAGCATAATAATTCAACTTTAAATAAAGCCACTTTGTGAGCTTTTGCCTTGAGATTGTATTGTAATTAAAGCATTGATGTTGAAACAAACAAATTGTGCATATTGGCCCATAGTTTTCTTATACACTGAGCTCTGAATGTGTTAAAGGCAACAGTCTGGTTTGTTTTGTTTACTGTATGGATGTTGATAGTGATGTATCTGGCATTATTTTACATCAGTGTTTTTGGTAGGATAAAAATAAGTCATTGAAATTATATGAACACCTGCTACGTAAAGAATTCATCTGTTATGTCATTCCAAATCTTTCAACGAACCACAATGGCCTAATTTTGTGTAGCCTGCCAATCAACAACTTGATCATCAGCAGAAGTATCCTTTCCCCACTCCCTAAAATAATCCTAATCCCATGAGATGAAGCAATATTGAGTAGCATATAACAGGTCTCAAAAGATTTTGACAGACTTGTTGAAGACTGCTTTGAAAGCAGCATCAGGCCATTTGTTTTAACTATCTGAACATGTACTCAGTAATACAAGTTATATCTAGTTTTCGCTAGAGTTTGGGGAACCTGAAATGAAGTCTTTAGCCTGCAGCTAAAGCCACCTGATGGACCACGAACAACACATTTGGAAAAAATGATCAAGAACATAAGAAATAGGAGCAGGAGTAGGCCATTCGGCCCCTCGAGCCTGCTCCGCCATTTAATGAGATCATGGCTGATCCAATTTTGGCCTCAACTCCACTTTCCTGCCTGTTCTCCATAACCCTTGACACCCCTGTTACTCAATATATTCAATGACTCAGCTTCCACAGCTCTCTGGGGTAAAGAATTCCAAAGATTCGCGACCCTTTGAGAGAAGAAATTCCTCCTCCTCTCTGTCTTAAATTTGCGACCCCTTATTCTGAGACCATGCCCCCTCGTTCTAGATTCCCCCAGGAGGGGAAACATCCCCTCAGCATCTACCCTGTCCAGCCCCCTCAAAATCTTAATACAAAAGCAAAATACTACGGATGCTGGAAATCTGAAATAAAAACAGAAAATGCTGGAAATAGTCAGCAGGTCAGACAGCATCTGTAGAGAGAGAAACAGAGTTAATGGGCCGTATTTTCCGATCCCTACGGGTGTGTACGCGCTGTGTACACACTCGTAGGGACATCAGGAATGCCGGTTTCAGGCATGCCAAGTGCATGCGCTGAAAACCGGCATTTCCAATCTGTCAAAAATGTTCTTGACAGATCGGACGCCTGCCCTGGAGAAGGGCCTCTGCGGGGGGAGAGCTCCGCTTTCTGGAGAACCACAACCAACAGAAAACCCTTACAAATCTTACGCCTGGTAAAAGCAGGCGTAAGACCTGCTTTTACCAGCATAAGATTTGAAAAAAGTAAAAAAAAACATTTTTTTCACTCATTTATCATTTAAAAATACTTTAAAAAATGGTAAGTTTATTTTTAGCCCAGTAAAAAACTTTAATTATTTTTTAAAAAAATTAAATTTTTGTTTAAAATATTTAATTTATTGTAATTTCAACTCATTTTAAAAATGTGATTTTTTTTTTTTTAATTTAATGTTTTACTATGTTTTTGGGGTGATCTCCATTCATATATTGTGAGGGTGCCAGTCAGTTCCTTTTTGTAACCTCTAGATGGCACCTTCACTGTTCTTTTGTTAATTGTTTCTCGTTCTCTCCTCTTGTGTAAAACCAAATTAACAAATAAATTGTAACTAAAAACCAATAACCCCTTAAATAAACCTTAACCCCTCAAATTAAAATTTGATCATTTGAACTAATTACGCACTCCAGTCCCCGCGGCGCCCACCGGTCACGAAATTGCTCGAGCGTGCCGGCGGAGACCGCGTGCTCCATCTCCAGGGCCACCCGGGCGCGAACATGGCCGCGGAAGGGCGGGAGGCAATCTGGCCGGACGACCCCCTCGACCGCCCGCTGCCTGGACCGATTTATGGCTTTCTTGGCCAGGCCCAGGAGCAGGCCCACGAGGAGGTCCTCCAACCTGCCCGCTCCCCTCCGCACGGGGTGACCGTAGATCAGGAGCGTGGGACTGAAGTGCAACCAAAATTTGAGGAGCAGCCCCTTCAAAAAATGGAAGAGGGGCTGCACCCTCTCACACCCCATATATACGTGGAACACGGACTCCTCCAGACCGCAAAACAAACAGGCGGTCTGGGAGTCCGTGAACCTATTTAAAAATCTATTGCACGGAACTGCCCTGTG
Organism: Somniosus microcephalus; assembly: GCF_052327205.1. Taxonomy (NCBI): domain Eukaryota; kingdom Metazoa; phylum Chordata; class Chondrichthyes; order Squaliformes; family Somniosidae; genus Somniosus; species Somniosus microcephalus. The sequence goes on along the minus strand of NC_140993.1, from coordinate 93,268,195 downwards.
CAACACCCTCCAGGCCAAGTCCCCGATAGAACAAGGGAGGACTCCCGCATAGAGAGACCCCCATTGGGGACCTCCGTCTCCGTCCGGAGGTAAAACGGCACGCCACGGCGTGTCCGGACGGCAGGCGAAGATGGCAAAGTGGAAGGTGTGCAAGAGCAGCCCGTACAGGAAACCCCTCCGCGCAGAATGAAAAAGCACGGAGGGTATTTCCTCGAGACGGCTCAAGTTGTGAGGCGCCGATCCCCGAGGGGAGTTTCGGGGCGAGGCGCCGATAAGGAATTCCGTCCGAACGGGAGTAAGCTCGGACGGGATCTCCCCACGCGCCCGAGCCGCCTCGACACACCTCGTGGCGTCGGGGGGCAACATCGCTTTCACCGCCCCGATGGCGCTGACCGCGAGCCGGACGTCGTCCCACGACATGCGTCGCGCCAGCTCCTCTGGCGCCATCCAGCCCGCTCCCCCGCCATCGAGTAGGTCCCCGACTCTAGTCACCCTGCCAGGCACAGCCCTGCGCTCCGCCAGCCACCCGAACTCGCGGACGTGGAGGTGCGGATTCCTGAACAGCGGCTCCCGGAGGACAGCCGCCGCTCCTGACGGGGGAGAGCTCCGCCTGGAGGCGACGGAGTTCCAAACCCATAGCAGTTCCTGGTAAAAGACAGGCAGCTCCTGCAGGCTGGCACGCCTGCCGCCCACTTTCAGAAACAGGAGCTGCGTGTCGTAATTGAGGCCGTGCAGCTGGCGGAAGAAATGCGTCGCCAGCGCACACCATCTCGGAGGATTCTCGACGTACAGGTATCTCTGCAGCGTCCGAAGACGGAAAGTCGCAGCCTGGGTGCGAAGGCACACCAGCGCCTGACCGCCCTCCCTAAGCGGGAGACTCAGAACCGCGGCAGCGACCCAGTGCATCCTGTTGTTCCAGAAGAAGTCGACGAGCTTCTTCTGTATCTTGGCGACAAACGCAGGGGGGGGGATCAGAGTAACCAACCGGTACCACAACATGGCGGCCACCAGTTGGTTTATGACCAACGCCCGACCCCTGTAGGACAACACTCGGAGCAATCCTGTCCAGCGTCCTAAGCGAGCGGCGACTTTGGCCTCCAGCTCGTGCCAGTTCGCCGGCCAGGCGTCCTCGGCCGGGCTGAGGTAGACTCCCAAGTAGAGGAGGTGCGTGGTGCTCCAGGCGAAGGGCCCGAACTCCTTCGGCAGAGAGTCCACCTGCCACTGACCCACCAGGAGTCCAGAACATTTCCCCCAGTTGATCCTGGCGGAGGATGCGTCCGAGTAAATCTGCTGGCATTCCCGCATCCTCCGCAAGTCAACGGGATCCGTGACCACGAGGAGCACGTCATCGGCGTAAGCCGAGAGGACCACCTCCACGCCCGGCCCTCGCAGAGCCAATCCCGCCAACCTCTTCCGCAAGAGGCGCAGGAAAGGCTCCACGCAAATGGCATATAACTGGCCGGACATGGGGCATCCCTGACGCACCCCCCTCCCGAAGCGAAGGGGCGCCGTCAAGGACCCGTTAACTTTAATCAGACACTCCGCGGCAGCGTACAGAAGTCGGATCCGGGCGACGAAATGCGTCCCGAACCCGAAAGCGCGCAGAGTCCCGAAAAGATACTCGTGATCCACCCTGTCGAACGCCTTCTCCTGATCCAGGGAAAGGAAGGCGACCGACAGACCAGCCCTCTGGGAATGGTGGACCAGGTCCCGGACCAGATGGATGTTATCGTGAATGGTCCGGCCCGGGACCGTGTAGGACTGGTCGGGATGGATCATGCGGGCCAGCACGGCGCCAAGGCGAACAGACATGGCCCTGGCAAAGATTTTGTAATCCGTGCTGAGGAGGGAGACCGGGCGCCAGTTCTTGAGGAGGCGGAGATCACCCCTCTTAGGCAGCAGGACGATCACCGCCCTGCGCCACGAGAGGGGCATCTCCCCGGTCGCCAGACATTCCCCCAGGACCCGCACGTAGTCGCCCCCCAGGACGCCCCAGAACGCCCTGTGGAACTCCACGGTCAGCCCGTCCAGCCCCGGGGACTTCCCCCTGGAGAGCTGGCGGAGGGCGCCGGACAGCTCCTCCAAACTCAGAGGAGCGTCCAGTTTTTCGGCGCCCTCCAGGCCGACCTTCGGCAGGTCCTCCCACAAAACTCCGCGCGCGTCCTCGCTGGACGGATCCGGAGAGAACAGAGCCCCGTAATAGGCGCGGGTCTCCGCGCGGATTCCCTCCGGATCCGAGACCGGAGATCCGTCGTCGGCCAGCAGCTCCAAAAGCTGCTTACGGACCCCCCGTCTTTTTTCCAGCGAGTAGAAGAAGGGGGAGCCGCGGTCCAGGTCCCGCAGGAACTGGATCCGCGACCTCACGTACGCGCCTCGGGACCCGACGAGCCGCAGGTCCTTCAGCGCGCCCTTCTTCTCTTCGTACGCCAGCCGCAGGGCCGGGTCCTCGGCGACTTGACCGAGACGGGACTCCAGGTCGAGCACCTCCTTCTCCAACTGCCCGACCCGGGCCTCCCGCCTCTTGGTCGACCCCCTCGCGTACTCCTGACAGAAGAGACGGACGTGAGCCTTGCCCACATCCCACCATAGCCTCAAGGAGGGGAAGCCCCCCTGCTTCCTTCTCCAGCCGGCCCAGAAAAGACCGAACGAATCCCGGAACCGCGCGTCCTCCAGCAGCAGGTTGTTAAAGTGCCAGTACGCGGACCGCCCCCCGGCGCGCGGCGGCACGAGCTCCGCCCACACCAGGTGGTGGTCCGTGCACGGCACCGGCCGCACGGAAGCCGCCGGAACGCAGGAGACGTACGCCCGGGAAATGTAGAGGCGGTCGATCCTGGACGCTCCTCCCCCAGACCTCACAAAAGTGAAGGCGCTGGAGTCGGGATGAAGATTACGCCAGACGTCCACCAAGTCGAGGGACCCGACCAGGTCCCTCAACTTCCCCACCGACGCCGGGCTCGGCTGGGTACCCGTGCGGTCCCTCGCCTCGAGGGTACAATTAAAATCCCCCCCGAGGACGACGCACTCACCCGCGTCGACGGAGCCCAAAAGAGTGGACACTTCTTCAAAGAAGCGCGCTTGCTGCGCACCAGCCCGAGGGGCGTACACGTTCACTAGATGGAACGGCACGCCCCCCAGGCGAACAGTGACCTGGAGCAAGCGGCCCGGCACGAGCTCCTTGACCCCCAAGATCTCCGGCTGAAAATGCGGGGCCAACAAGATAGCCACCCCACTGGAAACACTGGAGAGGTGACTCATGTTGACCCCTCCTTGCCACTCCAGGAGCCACGTAGCCTCGTCTCCCGGAACGGTGTGGGTTTCTTGCAGGAAGCACACCGCATACTTCCCGTCCCGAAGGACCGAAAAGTTATGAAATCTGCGGCTAGCCTCCCTGCTGCCGTTGACGTTGAGGCTGGCTATGGTTATCTTCATTTCAGAAGCACAACCAACCCCTACTTAAAACTAACGGGGGAAGGGAGGGCGGCCGCTAGTCGACCGCCACTCCCTTAGCAGCCCGGTGAGGAATGCTCGGAACCGACACAGCTCGGACGGGCTCACGCCCGCGTCCGCACCCATGGTCTTGTAGGCGACGCGGGCCGACCCGACAAGCAGCGCCAGCCCCGACCATCTGTCGAGGGCCTGCTGGGTCCTGCAGCGACCCTGGCTCGTGGCCACAAATTCCCGGAGCTCCCTGATGGGAATAAGAACGAGGGGGGGCCCGGCGAGGGGCGCGAGGTCGTCCATCGCCTCGTCGGCGATGGACTCTAAGTCTTCCTCCGCCCCCACCACCGAGTCCCCGTCCTCCTCCGGGGGGTCGCCACCGGCGGCCGAACCGTCCGCCACGCAGTGCGCGTCGGGCGGCCCGGCCGCGACAGCCGGCCCCGCCTCCGCCCCGATCCCACCCCCAGGATCGGTAGCGGAGGATTCCCCCCCGGGCTCCTTTAGGGGGGCCGGGCCAGAAGGCGGCGGCGGCCCGGAGACCCCCTCCGCCCCAGGCACCAGAACGACCGGAGAGACCGGAGAGACGGGAGAACACGCGTACCCGATCGTCTCCAAGTCGCCCGGCGCCGGAGACACAGACGGAGGGTCCCCCTCCGCCACGCCACCGGCCTCCGACCCAGCAGACGGGGTAATTTTCCCGCATACCTCGACGAAGTCGAGCAGCACCTGGGAAAGGTCCGGGCCGCTCTGGGCGAGCTCATCGTCGGACGACTCGCCCGGCCCGGTCCCCTGGCCGCCCGACCCGTCGAGGGGTAACGCCACCGACAAAGGATCCGTCCCCGCCGCGGGTCGTCCCGCGACCCCCCCCACGGGCAGGGTCTCGTCCCCATCCCCGGGAGGCACGAGCCGGGCAGACGCTTCTGCCTCAGCTTCCCCAGGGACAGGCGACCCCTGCCGTTCGCCCGTAGTAGTGTTAGCGGTGGGGTGGGGCGCAGTGTCCGCGGCGGGCGACGACTCCCCCTGACCGGAGGGGCCTTCCACCTCCCTGTCCCCCCCCTCGTCCCGGGAGTCGCGCCTTCGCTTGAGCGCGGAGGGGTAAAGGGAGGCCTCCATGTCTTCAGGGGCCTCCCCTGCTCCTTCCAGAGGAGCGAGTTCTTTGGGTCCCCCGGACCCAAGCCCGGCCGCAGGTTCTGGCGGTCCCGCCTCGGCGGTCACGGCCGCGGGCTCAGGCACGGGGTCCCCCCCCGCTCCGCACTCCACTATTAGCGCCGCGATGCTCTCGGGCGTCAGGGGGTCCATATCGAAGGGTACGCCCTCCCCGGGGGGACCCACCCTACGGTGTTTGTTCTTCCCCAGCGCCTTTTTTCCGACCGGACATCCCTCCTCCCCCCCGCCGGAGGCCTGGACGACGATGGCCTCCGACGACGACGACCGCGCCCCGTTAGCTTTTGTTCGGGAGGGAGCGCGGCTAGACCCGGAGGGAGGAGCGGCGGCGGCGCCAGCCTTGGCCGCGCCGGATGACTTGGCGGCCTTGGAGGCGGGGCAGTTTTTCCGCACGTGCCCCACCTCCCTACAGGCGTGGCACCGCACGCCGTCCGTGGTCCAAAAGACGCGGTACGGGGTCCCCCCGTGGAGGACCGTGAAAGCCCCGTCCGTCTCCCCCTCCCGCGCCAGCTGAACAAAGGCTTGGCGCCGGAAGGAGAAGACATGGCGAAGGCTGCCTTCCCGGAGCCCGAGCGGGATCGGGGAAATGCCCGACCTCACCTCCCCGAGTTGACGTAGGTGGGGGAGGAGGAGCTCACCGGTGATATAGGGCGGGACGTTCGACAGAACGACCCTCTGCGCGGTGGCCTCCAGCGGGTCCACCGGCAGGAAAGTCCCGCCCACGGTGAGCCCCTGAGCGATGGCCAGGGCCACCGCCCGCTCGGACTGCAGGAAGAAGACAGCCTTCCCATACATTTTTGAGGCGGCGACTATGGCCGGAGGGCCGACAACCCCGGCCATAGCCTTGACGCACGCCTCAATAGTCATGTCGGGGTGGGTGTAGCTCTTCACCCCGAGCTTGACGGTCATCAATCGGAACGGCGACGGGGCAGCGGCAGCAGCGGGAGCGGCCGAGGCTTTGGCCGCCATCGCCGCGTATGTCATCGCCGGCCCCGTCGCCGCCGAAGTGCTCGCCATCGTGGGGTGGTTTTCAGGAAGAGCCACACCCACCCCAAAAAGTCACAGGCCCCAAGATGTTTAATGGCCTTGGTCGTTTAGGTCTTTCCCAGAGCAGAGGGAGTGTAAATTAACTGGCCCGCCTCTCCCCTTGATGGTATTAATTGGGAGGGGGGCCCTTCCTTCCCTCTGCTCAATGGGTCAATAGAAAAAATAAATAAAAAGGAGGTGCCTTTTGGAGAGGCAGAGTGAGGACAAGGAGAGAGAAAGAGGGGGATGGGAAGAAGGGGGGGCCGCAAAGGCAGGGTTCCCGCTTAAGGTGTTGGTCGGTGGGTGGGCGTCGGCTGGGTGCACTCCCCCGATGGAAATACAAAGTCTTAAGCAGCAGCTCTTCGGGCAGGGGGAGAAGACGTCTTCACCTGGGCAGGCTGGAAAAAGCCCAGGCTCAGCCCACACAGGTCTTCTCGACGTGCAGAAACAAGAAACAAGCTTCACCCGGGCAGGCTCCAGCCAACCCAGGCCAGGCTTCCGGCCCGTCTTCCTTCCTCCCCCCGCCTACAATGCAAAGTCTTTAGGGGAGTGCACAAAGACACCCACCTGCAGATGTTTTGAAAGTTGCAGCAGCTCCTCCCCTCCTTCCGAGTTGTAACCGAGTAGTATTCTCTCCCCTCTCTCCCTCTCCTGGGCTGGAGGCCAAGTTGGGAGGCAGTGATGGAAGGCCTCCTGTAGTTGTAAAACTGGCCTCCTCCTCTGTCCTCTACTCCTCCCTCTCCAGGCACCTCTGTAGATGGTTTTAGGTTGCTGGTAGTGGTGGCCTGGGGTCACTCCTTCCTCTGCACTCCACTCCCAGGCCAAGGCAACCACACACTCTCTCCCCACAGCAGCACAGCCTTCTCCACACGTCAGGAGCCGTTCCTTGGGGAGGGGGTCCTGTGAGGGTGCCAGTCAGTTCCTTTTTGTAACCTCTAGATGGCACCTTCACTGTTCTTTTGTTAATTGTTTCTCGTTCTCTGGTGTTAATTGTTCCTAACCTTGTGTTAGTTTTTAATCAGCCTGTTAGCTGTTTATGGGTGGCACCTGGTTTTCTTGGTATATAAGTTCTGTTGTTGTTTCACTCAGTGCTCAGTCCTCACTAGGGTGAACCAGGGAGTTAGTCTTGACAATGTTCCTTGTCTTGACTAGGTTCTCTGTGTGACTAGCCTTTCCTCTATGGCAGCTTGCCTTCACAAGCTGGCTGCCATAGTTCTCTTGAGCTATGTATCTAAGTTTGTGTTCTAGTTCTTTCGAGCTATGTACCTAAATCTGTGTTCTAGTTCTCTTGAGCTATGTATCTAAGTCTGTGTTCTAGTTCTCTCGAGTTATGTATCTAAGTCTGTGTTCTAGTTCTCTCGAGTTATGTATCTAAGTTTGTGTTCTAGTTCTCTCGAGCTATGTATCTAAGTCTGTGTTCTTGTCTCTGGATTTAAGATGTATTTAAGTCTTGTTCTGTTGAGCTGCTTGTCTTGGTAAGGTGCTGTTTGGACTAGCGTGTTGCTATGTGGGAGCCGTTGGGATCTTGTCTTGAGCCTTGCATTGATAAGCCGATTACCCTCGGGGTAGCTTGTCTGGAGTTGTGCCTCGGCAAGCCGGTTGCCCCTTGTGGTAGCTTGTTGCAAGCTCAGTATAGACAAGTGGGCTTCCTCATGGAAGCTGTCCTGAGTTCCTATCTTGACTAGCTGTCTTGTAACTTGTCTCTAGTTCTCTTGTCTCTAGTTCTTATGTATATTGCTGTGTCCCTTGTGTTAATCTGGTTATGTGTGAATTTGGTAAAGTTCAAACAAAGTATTGTATATTTGTCTCTTGTCTGGTTTCTGCACTTGGGTCCAGAACCTACCTTTGCCTGGAGAGCACGGCCTCGTATTTATACGGCCCCGTGGCTCCCCAACCCTGACAGTAGGACTGAGCCATACATAGACCCAGCAGAAACCAACCGGCTAAGGTCTGAAATTCTCGAGTTAAAATTTCAAGTTCTCTTAGGCGATATAAATTCTCGAGTTAAATTTTTTAGTTCTCTTGGGCAATTTTTTGAGTCTTCTAGGAGTAAGACCCCCCACTGTGTTAAAATTTCAAGTCTCCTGTGTTTAAATTTTTGTGTGAACTTTCGAGTCTCCTGGGCCTTCATAGTGTTAAACTTTTAAGTAAAATTTGAGTCTCCTGGGCTGTTACTGTATTTAGACCCCCAGGTGAACTCTCAAGTCTCCTGGGCCTCTATTGTGTTCGACCCCCCAGGTGAACTCTCAAGTCTCTTGGACCTTCATTGTGTTAGAATTTTGAGCAAACTTTCAAGTTTTCTGGGCCTTTGTTATATTTTCAAGTTGATCTCTCAAGTTTCTTGGGCCTCTACTGTTAGACCCCCAGGTAAAGCTCTCAAGCTTTCTGGGCCTTCTGTGTTAAATTCCAAGTAAATTTTCAAGCTTCCTGAGTCTCTACTGTTAGAATTTTTGAGAACTTTTAGGTCTCCTATGTTAAATTCAAGTGAATTTTCAAGGCTACTGGACCATTACTGTGTTAAACTTTCAAGCTTTTCCTGGGCCTTCTGTGTTAAATCCCAAGTAAATTCTCAAGCTTCCTGGGCAAATTAAGTTTTCAAGCTCTCGGGGGCAAATGACTCCCTCCTGTGTTTCTGTGTTTAATTCTCGAGTTCCCTAGGAAGAAGACTCTGTTGTGTTTTGTTATTCTTCTGGACAAATGCAACTTTTGAGCTCTACTGGATAAGACATTCTCGAGTTCTCCTGGACTATTGAATTCTCAAGCTCTCTTGGACAAGTTAAATTCTCGAGTCTTTGTCTTTCTTGCATCCCTTTGGAATATAATCCATTGAGCGTGCTAACTTTGGAGAATGATGACTCTGTTGTTTACAAAGATTTTGGTCATATGATTGCCATGACATGTCCCTGCCGCTAGTGGATGAAGAGGATGATTTCGTTTTGAGATTTCTGAACATCTGCAGTTCGTGAAAAGTTGGAATGGAAGATATCATTGCTTGAGAAGCTAAGAAGATTTGCCATGTGTACTAAAACAGACTTTCAGTTTTTTGACTTGGTTCTAAATGCCCTGGAGGGTGTGTGGCTGTCTCTGTTTTACACGTGTGACTTTGGATTGATTTAGCTTAAGCCTTTAAGTCTTTTCCCCACTTGGTTATCCATACCACTAATTCAGAAGTTTAGAGAATTTAAGTATTTGCTCTATGTTCATTTAAATCAGCGCCCAGTGTCTTAGCGCCCAGTGTCTTAGCGCCCAGTGTCTTAGCGCCCAGTGTCTTAGCGCCCAGTGTCTTAGCGCCCAGTGTCTTAGCGCCCAGTGTCTTAGCGCCCAGTGTCTTAGCGCCCAGTGTCTTAGCGCCCAGTGTCTTAGCGCCCAGTGTCTTAGCGCCCAGTGTCTTAGCGCCCAGTGTCTTAGCGCCCAGTGTCTTAGCGCCCAGTGTCTTAGCGCCCAGTGTCTTAGCGCCCAGTGTCTTAGCGCCCAGTGTCTTAGCGCCCAGTGTCTTAGCGCCCAGTGTCTTAGCGCCCAGTGTCTTAGCGCCCAGTGTCTTAGCGCCCAGTGTCTTAGCGCCCAGTGTCTTAGCGCCCAGTGTCTTAGCGCCCAGTGTCTTAGCGCCCAGTGTCTTAGCGCCCAGTGTCTTAGCGCCCAGTGTCTTAGCGCCCAGTGTCTTAGCGCCCAGTGTCTTTCGAGCCCCTGTTTGTCTCTTGAGCCCCTGTTTGTCTCTCTCTCGAGCCCTGTGTTTGGAACGTCAGGAGCCGTTCCTTGGGGAGGGGGTCCTGTGAGGGTGCCAGTCAGTTCCTTTTTGTAACCTCTAGATGGCACCTTCACTGTTCTTTTGTTAATTGTTTCTCGTTCTCTGGTGTTAATTGTTCCTAACCTTGTGTTAGTTTTTAATCAGCCTGTTAGCTGTTTATGGGTGGCACCTGGTTTTCTTGGTATATAAGTTCTGTTGTTGTTTCACTCAGTGCTCAGTCCTCACTAGGGTGAACCAGGGAGTTAGTCTTGACAATGTTCCTTGTCTTGACTAGGTTCTCTGTGTGACTAGCCTTTCCTCTATGGCAGCTTGCCTTCACAAGCTGGCTGCCATAGTTCTCTTGAGCTATGTATCTAAGTTTGTGTTCTAGTTCTTTCGAGCTATGTACCTAAATCTGTGTTCTAGTTCTCTTGAGCTATGTATCTAAGTCTGTGTTCTAGTTCTCTCGAGTTATGTATCTAAGTTTGTGTTCTAGTTCTCTCGAGCTATGTATCTAAGTCTGTGTTCTTGTCTCTGGATTTAAGATGTATTTAAGTCTTGTTCTGTTGAGCTGCTTGTCTTGGTAAGGTGCTGTTTGGACGAACGTGTTGCTATGTGGGAGCCGTTGGGATCTTGTCTTGAGCCTTGCATTGATAAGCCGATTACCCTCGGGGTAGCTTGTCTGGAGTTGTGCCTCGGCAAGCCGGTTGCCCCTTGTGGTAGCTTGTTGCAAGCTCAGTATAGACAAGTGGGCTTCCTCATGGAAGCTGTCCTGAGTTCCTATCTTGACTAGCTGTCTTGTAACTTGTCTCTAGTTCTCTTGTCTCTAGTTCTTATGTATATTGCTGTGTCCCTTGTGTTAATCTGGTTATGTGTGAATTTGGTAAAGTTCAAACAAAGTATTGTATATTTGTCTCTTGTCTGGTTTCTGCACTTGGGTCCAGAACCTACCTTTGCCTGGAGAGCACGGCCTCGTATTTATACGGCCCCGTGGCTCCCCAACCCTGACATATATTTGACAGGTCTATATGTCAAATGTTTGAACGGAGATTCCCTTCTTTGATTGGCTCCCCATGGTCCACGTGATCCCAGAGATGCTTGCGAACCGCATGCACCTCTGGGATACGTGGGCCCTGCGCATTCCGAGTTGGAGAGGCCCAGGAGCGGAAGTGTCCGCACTGCGGGAGCCCTCAGGTAACTCCGTAGATTTTTTCCAGATCGGAGGCCTCCACACGCAGGAAGCTTCTGATCGGAAAATACGGACATGGTTTCAGGTCGATGACCCTTCGTCAGAACTGGAAAAAGTTGGAGATGTAACAGGTTTTTAAGCAAGTGTAGGGGCAGGGAAAGGGGGGAGGGAGGAGTGGAAAGAATGGATGGAAGGCAGGAGAGATTAAGAGACAAAAGGGATGATGGTGCAAGGCAAAAGAAGATGGTAATGGGACAAGTTAAGAAACAAAAGATGATTCTAGATGAAGTGTAAATTGCAATGGCAGAACGATCAACAGCTGCTGTGTGAGAGAGAGAAAAAATGATAGGGGCAGAGGTTATGGTCTGAAATTGTTGAACTCAATGTTGAGTCCAGAAGGCTGTAAAGTGCCTAATCGAAAGGTGAGGTGCTGTTCCTCGAGCTTACGTTGAGCTTCATTGGAACAGTTAAGAGGCCGAGGATGGAGAGGTCAGAGTGGGAGTGTAGAGGAGACCGCATCGTGAGCAGCAAATACAGTATACTAAATTGCAAGAAGTACAAGTAAATCGCTGTTTCAACTGGAAGAAGTGTTTGGGGCCCTGGACAGTGGGAAGTGTGGAGGTAAAAGGGCATGTGTTGCATCTCCTGCACTTGCACTTGAAGGTGCTGGGCGAAGGGGAAGGGGTGTTGGTGGTAGAGGAGTGGACCAGGGTGTCGCGGAAGGAGTGGTCCCTTTGGAATGCTGAAAGGGGTGTTGAGGTGGTGGGATCACATTGGAAATGGCGGAGGATGATCCGTTTAATGTGGAGGCTGGTGGGGTGAAAGGTGAGGACAAGGGGAACCCTATCGTGGTTCTGGGAGGGAGGGGAAGGGGGTTCAAGCAGAAGTGCGGGAAATAGAACAGACACGGTCAAGGGCCGTGTCAACCATGGTAGAGCGGAACCCTCGGTTGAGGAAAAGGGAAGACATGTTGGAAGCACTAGTATGGTGGTATCATCAGAGCAGATGCGGCGGAGGCGGAGAAACTGGGAGAATGGAATAGAGTCCTTACAGGAAGTGGGGTGGGAGGAAGATAAGATCACCTCTCATTCTTCTAAACTCCAATGAGTATAGGCCCAACCTGCTCAACCTTTCCTCATAAGACATCCTCTACTGGCTGCGCTAGACGTGCTCCTATCTAGTTATCCAGCAAGTTAAACACTTATTCAAAATAATTCTTCGTGAAGCCGTTTGCTGTTTGAAGCCTTTACTTGAACAATTTTTGTGAAACTGTAAACAAAGACAAAGTATGTTTTGTACATAAACTGAGTACTATACATTCGATATTACATAAGATATAACATATTTACAACAGTAGAATAGACTAATTGTATAACTAACTAACATTTGGACTAACTTCTGTAACTATTAAATATTAACCTTTTATAAACATATTGTTATCAAAATACTACTCTGACAACATTGCTATTATGCTAACAAACAAAGATACTCACAGATATTGCGCTTGGCCTAACATATGAAATCAGATTACATTGGATTGTGAAACCCTCATGGAATCCTCCATTACTGCCAGGTTCTTCCTGGAATTCTACTTCCTGGGATTCTACTTCCTGGGCTACACAGGAAGAAAGGTCATATGACCTCTGTTTCATACAAACACTGCTAACACATAACCACCACCAGAGGGTGCTATCTGCACATAAAATAGTCCATCAGTCCAGAACACTCCCCGTCTGGGGTCGTTAACGACTCCACATAGTCCGAACTCTACTTGTCACTGGAGTCCTCTGGTGACAAAAGAAGAACCACCTCGGAGACGGTCTGTCAGTGTCGATGATAGGATGCAGTTTCCGTAGACTGCTGTGAGGAGGTAGGTTGCGTTCTGCTACGCACAGTTCCAATCTGGGTATGGTGAGGTCTGGCTGGGGTGTCAACTTGCCTCTATCAAAGACGAAGCCGATTTTGCTTTGTCCTTCTTGAGTGGTGACCTTCAGATAAGCCACGCTTGCAATGGCCTTAGCGGATGCGTCTGCAAAGACACAAAGCTCTTTGAATTGGGCACTTGAAGGAGAGAAAGACGAATAGCAGTGAGGTATTCGGATCTCCTGTAAGTCTTGGAGTGAGTCTCTCCATCTGTCCCACTCTGCTTGCATCTCTTCAGGGAGAGGTGAATCCCACTCTTCAGCGCGTGTGGAGAGTTCCCTGAGGAGCAGCCTGCCTTGTATGGTGTCAGGGGCTAAGAAGCCGAGAGGGTCGTATAGGCTGTTGACTGTAGAAAGCACTCCTCTACGTGTGAAGGGTTTCTTGACATCTAAGACTTGGAACGTGAACGTGTCTGTTGCTATGTTCCACGACACCCCTAGGCTACGCTGTAGGGGGAGGTCATCAGTGAAGAGGTCTAGGTCTTTGACGTCCTTAGCACAATCTTCAGGGGGGGAATGCCTCCATCACTGCGGGTCTGTTAGAGGCTATCTTATGCAGCCTGAGGTTGGATAGTGCAAGTAGTTCCTGGGCTCGTCCGAGGGTACTGATGGCCTCTGCTTCGGTCGGGAATGACTTCAGTGCGTCGTCGACATAGAACTCTCGTTCGATGAACCCCCTCACATCACTGCCAAAGTCGTCGTCTTCTTCCTTGGCAGCCCTCCTTAGTCCGTATATGGCGACAGCAGGGGATGGGCTATTCCCGAAGACATGGACACGCATTCTGTAGTCCACAATGTCTCTATTGGGGTCGTTTTCCCGATACCACAGGAAGCGGAGGAAGTCTCTGTGGTCTTCTCTCACCACGAAGCAATGAAACATGTGCTGGATATCGGCAGTGATGGCAACGGGCTCTTTCCTGAATCTCATGAGCACTCCCAAGAGGCTGTTGTTAAGATCGGTCCCTGTGAGGAGTACGTCGTTGAGAGAGACTCCCTGATATGGTGCACTGGAGTCAAACACCACGCGGATCTGACTACTGCATGGTGTATGGTAGCTTGGACGACCATTCTCCAAGATGGAAGTCTTGAGTGTGCTCACCTGAGATGGCTTGTTCTCTAGTGTGCGACATCCTACAGGGTACACATTAACGAGCCATATCTTGGAGCATGCTCTTGCGCTCACTCCTTCTCCACACATCTCGGTGCACCTGGATGTAATCTCCGGACTGGCAGCTCCCTCTCTCTCCCCGCCGTGCTCTGAAGCGGGAGGAGGCGACTCTGACTCCCAAGGAGCTGGGCCTGGGTGTAGTGCTGAAACGTGCCGATCCCTTTCACATTCTGTGCATTTTGCATCTACCTTGCAGTTCTTGGCGAGATGGCTCGTGGAAGAGCAGCACTTGAAACATATAGGCCTAGAAATTCAGTAGGCTTAGCGCCCCATTTGGGGCGCTGGAGGGCCTAGCGCCGGAGTTATGGCCAGTTGGCAAATTCAGTGGGGCCCTTCCATCGGCGTTACACCGGTTGCGCTGCGCCGGCACCGATGACGTCATCGGTGTGCGCAGCGTCCCGGTTGCCGTGGTGACAGGCCCCAGCGCCGAAATTGAGTTGCAGCCGCCTCGCCCGTGGCAGCCGCAACTAAGACTTTGGCAACCGAGTCTTGCAGGAGTTAGCGCCGGCCCATTAAGGTCGCGCGGCGGCCGGCCGCTTTCCCGCCGGCCGCCTGCCCGCACCTCCCTCCCCGGACTCCTCCACCCCCCCCCCGCGGAACAGATGCGTCTGGCCTGCAAGCCCGGCACTTGTCCGAGGTGCCGGGCTCATTTTTCTGAACATTTGAACGGCCAGCGGGCGGGTGCAGGCAGCTCCTCCTTAACTGAAGGAGGAGGCCTGCACTTCCCCAGCCTGCCGCACCGCATCGGGTGCCGCAGCGCCGGAATTGCGCCGCAATGCGGCACTCAGCGCCCATTTCGAGGCGCTGACACCCTCTAGTAGCGCCGGCAGCCATTTGGGCGTGGCGCTACTGAATTTTTGGCGCGCGCAGGGGGACTTAGCGCCGGCGCTAAATTTCCGGCGCTAAAGCCCTGGCGAACCCACAACCGAATTTCTAGGCCATAGAGTTCTCTTTAAGATATTGTTTCCGATCTTCCAGGGACATCTCCCTGAAGCCTCTGCACTTCTTTAAAGGATGGGGCTTGTTGTGGATAGGGCATTGTTTGCTCATATCCTCAGGTTTCTTCTGAACCTTTGTGTGCTCAGTTGAGGACACTTGCATTTTGTGGACAGATATTGGTGTCTTTTCATGTCTGTCGAACTTGTCTCTTCTGGCAAGTGCTGGGTGGGAGGAGAAGAAGTTGAAGCTGGGGTCGTTCCTGGCTTTGGCTTCTTTACGGATGAATTTGACAAATGCAGAGAATGGTGGGAACGCCACGTTGTGCTTTAGCTTGAACTTTGATCCAAACGTTATCCACGTCTCCTGCAGGTTAAATGGAAGCTTCTCAATGATGGGACTTACCCCTCTGGAAGTGTCTAAGTACGATAGACCGGGTAGGTAGCCGTCCTGCTTTGCGGCTTTGAGTTCCGACAGCAGATCTCCAAGGTCGCGGAGCTTCTGGGGTTCCTTACTCGTCAACCTCGGAAAGTTCTCCAACCTGTCAAAGAGAGCCCTTTCAATGGCTTCAGGCAAGCCGTAGCTTTCTTCCAGCCTCGCTCAAGCCTTCTTCAACCCCTCTGGCAGCTGTCCCACATTGGCCACTTTTATCCTGCAGGCCTGTCCAGCGGACTCTGGGCTGAGGCATTTGATAAGGAGGCCGAGCTCTTCTCCTGCCGACAGGTCTAAGCTTGATATGGCATCGTGGAAGCAGGACTTCCAAGCCCGATAATTCTCCAGCCTGTCATCAAACTTGATTAACCCTGAAGTCACCAGCTGGGTGCGTGCAAGGTATTTGGCAAGGTCGTAGGTGCTGGGACCTGTGCCAGGGTTGCCTTGGCTAGGTGCTCTATTGGAAGTCTCAAGGAACCGAGAGGGGATTTGCCTCTGACTTTCTCTATTCGGCGTCCTATTCCTCTGCACTGTGTCTTCCGTTCTGCTGGGGGAGACTCTGCGGCTTGAGGCACGCCGTCTGCTTTGACCTTGATTGGCAACTTGTGGCATGTTATACAAAGTGCTTGCGTCTGTAGAGATGTGCGGGCCTTCACCCCTTTCTCCTGTAAACTGTATGTCGGCATGGTCGCTCACGTAATCTATGGTGCGCTGTCATGGACTCTGCCACGTGTAGTGTCCGCGTATCAATAATACATGGACTGCAGGAATGTAGTGTCCGCATATCAATAATACACGGACTGCAGGAGAAGAATAATAACAGGTATTTACTGAACAGAGGGTAAGCTTAAAACTGAAAGTACAGAAGCCTGCTATGGCTTTATATACAGGTGTGGTCACTGCCGGTAGTACAGTATAAAGTCAGTTCTCTCTTAAAGGTACATACACAACAATTCCTCCCCTTTTAGATAAACAGTACATAACATTCATTTAACAATTAAATAATAACTAATTACAATTGCGATTTTCTCTGTACTATATACATCAACTAAAATAATCATTTATAAGTTCAGTCTTTGAGGAGGCTTCCTGATCCTGACTGGATAGCGCCTTTCTCGAGTATCCTGTTCTTGCGGCGGAGTCGATTCTGGCTCATTGTCATTGGCTGGTTCGTCAGCTTTCAATACCACTGATGCTGAGGTAGACGCAATCTGTACTTCGGGTTCATTCCCAGGTGCACATGCTCGTGGTATGGGTTTGGCTTGTTCCTGTGACTCTAGAATCTGGTCAGCATGGCGTCTCACGATGCTCTCTCCAACGTCCACTGTGTACATTAGTGGTCCCTGCCGTGTGCATATCGTTCCTGGCTGCCATTTTTCTGTTCGGTAGTCGCGGGCCAAGACTGGTTGCCCTATCTTGAAGCTCCTGGTTGGCTTCTCATTGATGTGCTGGAATTGCTTATCCTCAACATCTCGTCTTATGTTTTGAGCAAATCCAGGCGACATCTTAGCCTTCGGTTGAAGAACATTATGCTTGGTTGGTGACTGCATGTGTCGCATTCCGGTAAGCAAACAAGAAATTATCCACCTTGTGTTGTAGTGGTATGTCGTCGTTATATATCACCTTTATTGCCTTTTTAAAGGTCTGAACAAACCTCTCAGCCAATCCATTTGTGGCTGGATGATATGGGGCAGATGTGTAATGTTTCACCCCATTATTCCTCAGAAACCTCCGGAAATCCTCGGACACAAACTGTGGCCCATTGTCGGAGCAAATCTGTTCTGGTAAGCCATTCCTGGCGAAGATGGTCCGTAGGACTGCAATAGTTTTCTCCGTGGTGGTGGAGGACATTTTGATGACCTCTGGCCTTTTCGAATGGGCATCCACGGCGATTAGAAACATTGAGTCCATAAATGGACCAGCAAAATCAATGTGTACCCGTTGCCATGGAGATGAGGGCCACTCCCATGGGTGTAGCGGGGCCTGTGGTGGAGCGTTTTGGACCTTCTGGCATCCTGTGCATCTCTTGGTCATATCCTCGATTTCTTTATCGATTCCTGGCCACCACACAAATGCCCTGGCTAGGCTCTTCATTTTTACCCCTCCCAGATGACCCTCATGAAGCTCATTGAGCACTCTATCTCTCAACTTGGGTGGAATTACCACTCGGGATCCACACATCAAGGTCCCCCGGCACACTGACAGCTGTTCTCTCCTTGGCGAGAATGCTGGCAACAGTGAGTCGCCATGTGCTGGCCATCCCTTCACCGTCAAATCATAGACCCGAGAGAGTGTCGGGTCATTTCGGGTTTCCTTCTCTATACTTGAGTTTGTAACAGGTAGACATTCGACTATGGTCGCATGGAATATCTCAACAGGGTCCACTGCAGGTGCTTCCTCTACCATAGGCAACGGTAGGCGCGACAGCCCATCAGCGTTTCCATGCTGTTTCGTACCCTTGTACTCTATGACGTACTGATGTGCCCCTAGAAAAAGTGACCATCTTTGCAGCCGTTGCGCCGTCATCACCGGAACGCCCTTCTTTGGGCTAAAAATGGAGACCAGAGGCTGATGATCAGTCAGTAGGGTGAATTTCTGCCCGTGCAGATAGTGATTAAACTTCTTCACCCCCCACACCAGGCTGAGGGCCTCCCTGTCAATCTGGGCGTAGTTACGCTCGGCTGAGGTTAACGAGCGCGACACAAAGGCTGTTGGCCTCTCTGAACCGTCAAGGAATTTGTGTGACAGCACCGCTCCAATGCCGTAGGGAGACGCATTACATGCCAACCGAATCGGTAGTGTTGGATTGTAGTGGGCCAATACTTCTTTTGAAGTGATTAGGCATTTACATTTCTGAAAGGCATGCTTACACTCATCACTCCATTTCCATGTTACTCCAGTTTGCAGCAGGGCGTTCAGTGGGTGCAGAATTGTAGATAATTTCGGCAAGAACTTATGGTAGTAGTTCACCAACCCGAGGAACGACCTCAGTTGCGACACATTTTCCGGTGCTGGAGCCTTGACTACTGCCTCAATCTTGTCTGGGGACTTATGCAACACTTCCTCATCAATCATGTGGCCACAATACGAGATTTGTCTCCTGAAGAACTTGCATTTGGGGCGGTTGGTTCGTAGCCCATATTCTTGTAATCTAGTGAGCACCTGCTCCAGGTTGGCAAGGTGTTCACTGTCATTTTTGCCTGTAACCAGGATGTCGTCCAAATAATACTGGGTCCCCGGGATCCCTTGCAGGACTTGTTCCATCACCCTCTGCCAAATAGCCGGGGCTGATGCTACCCCGAATACCAGTCGGTTGTACTGGTAAAGACCTTTGTGAGTGTTTATCGTGAGGTATTTCCTAGATGCTTCTTCCACCTCCATTTGTAGATACGCTTGGGCCAGATCAATCTTCGTAAAGCGTTTCCCTCCAGATAGTGAGGCAAAAATATCTTCTATCCGTGGCAGTGGATATTGTACTGTGTGCAGGACTGGGTTCACAGTTACCTTGAAGCCCCCACTGATGCGAACCTTCTTCGGCTCCCCAGGCGTGCTGCTCAATGATTTCTTCATTACAGGAATGATGGGTGTGGCCCACTCGCTCCAGTCCACCTTGGACAGCACACCCGAACGCTCCAGACTCTCCAGCTCTGCTTCAATGGCTGGTCGGATCGCGTACGGTACCGGTCTGGCCTTAAAAAATTTTGGGTTTGCGTTATCTTCGATTTTTATCATTGCCGTTACTCCTTTTAGAGTCCCAAGTCCTTGTTGGAACACCTCTTTCGCGTCAGTTAGAATTTTTGACAGTCGTCCAGGTGTGACGTCGTCCTCCTTTTTGTCAGTCACAGTTAGCGCCTGAATGGAATGCCAATCCAATTGTATTTTTCGGATCCATTCACGTCCCAATAATGGTGGTCCTCCATCTTGTAGTATATATAGATACAGTTTCTGTGTTTCCTTGCCGTTGTATTTAACTGGCACCCTTATTTTTCCTCTGGGGTAGACTTTTTTGCCCCGTGTATGTCTTCAATACAATGGACGTGTCCTTCAAGGGTATGTGTGAGAATAGCCGCTCATAGTCTCGTCGATTCATGACAGTTAGGGCTGATCCTGTGTCCAATTCCATCCTTATTTGGGACCCTGCTATCATGAGGGTGACCCAAATGGTTCGGTGATCCTCCTTTGCGATTACGTTGTGTAACTTTAGAAAACTTAGTCTCCTGTTCCTGGAGTCATTATCACTCTCCTGATCATCTGAACTACTGTCTGTCATTTTTTTTACTTTCTTGTACTTTTCCTTAGTAGTTCTTTCAGTGTTGGTTTTCTTTCCCGACCTGCAGACTCTTGCTATGTGTCCCATTTTCCCAC
This sequence comes from Somniosus microcephalus, assembly GCF_052327205.1. Lineage (NCBI taxonomy): Eukaryota > Metazoa > Chordata > Chondrichthyes > Squaliformes > Somniosidae > Somniosus > Somniosus microcephalus. Next base: position 93,248,831 of record NC_140993.1, on the reverse strand, counting down.
ATTGCCTGCATACTTTGTCCTTAAACCAGCAGTCCTTCTGATCATGGGTTGTTCTGCCGCAGCGATAGCACTTTTCTGCTCCATATGCCATTTCGTTAGCGCTGTATTCTTGTGGTTTCTGTTGTATTTCCGCAGCTCCCCGTGCTGCTGCTTCGTAGGATACTGCCACGCTGAAAGCCTGTTCTAGCGTCAGGTCCTTTTCCGAAAGTAGTCGTTTCTGGGTTCCTTCACTCTGGAGCCCGCAGACAAACTTATCCCTTAAGGTGTCTGCCAGTCCTGCTCCGAACTGGCAGTGCTTCGATAACTTGCGTAGTTCCGTAAGATAGTCAGCATTGCTCTCATCTTTGTGCTGGTTTCTTTTATGGAACTTGAATCTTTCTGCTATCAGCAGCGGTGTAGGGTTTAGGTGTTCCTGTAAGATATTAACAATCTCTTCAAAACTTTTCTCCATTGGTTTCGCTGGGGTAATTAAATTCCGCAAAAGGCCGTACGTTCTCGCGCCCATCAAATTTAATAATACCGACGCCTTCTTTCCATCGGCCACCTCATTTGCCTTGCAGTACACTTCAATTCTTTCCACATACGCGGTCCAGTCTTCTACCTCGTTGTCGAAAGCAGTGATACTGCCACTCTTCGGCATCTTGGGTGGTTTAAAATGGCGCCTCCCGCGCTTTTTCTTCTTCCCCAATGGATTAAAATGGCGCCTCCCGCGCTTTTCCTTCTTCCCCTTGCTGCCACGCTGCTCCTAGCGTTCTACAGGGTAATGGCGGCGACCCGCGGCTTCGGCGCGTCTCACTTTTCCTTCCCCTCGTTTTATTTTCTCTACGCTGCCCGGTTCTTGAGCACCGACCGCGCCCTGTGCGCTCCACCCTCTCTCTCTTTTTTCCTCCCGACGACGCTGCACGGCCCCTTTGCAGAGCCGCTCGATCGAGCTCGAGCCCGCCGCAGTCCGGAAGGGTCAGCGCACTACCTGCTACCAGCAGGATTTGCTGGAACACCTCAACTGGGGAGCCAAGCCCAGCTCTCCACAGCCTCCCCTGCAATTCTCTGAACTCCGATGGATCCCTGGGCGGTTGCCCGCGGTCGACGCCCATTGCTCTGACTTCGACCTCCAAGAAGCTTCTTTTCGGGGAAAGATCCCCATGAGGTGATGCAGTACTGAAGGTGAGTTCGAACCTGCTCGTCGCCAGTGTAGTGTCCGCGTATCAATAATGCACGGACAGCAGGAGAACAATAATAACAGGTATTTACTGAACAGAGGGAAAGCTTAAAACTGAAAGTACAGAAGCCTGCTATGGCTTTATATACAGGTGTGGTCACTGCTGGTACTACAGTATAAAATCAGTTCTCTCTTAAAGGTACATACACAACACCACGAAACGGGTATTAAAGGTTTGTAAGCTGTCTCAGGATCAGCTCCCTCCAAAATTGCCTCAAATACTTGTGTCTCGGCTAATGCAGCATCTATCTCTTTTTGTTGCTGCAGAGCGTCTAATGTGGCTTGGAGACGGGCCTGTTCAGCCTGGCATTCCACTTGGTGACGGGCCTGTTCTGCTTGGAGTCAGGCCTGTTCAGCTTGGGGTTCAGCTTGGAGACGGGCCTGTCTTACTTTTATTTCTATTTCACTGTTCGCATGCGCAGCTCTGGCTTGAGCTGCCATTAGCTTAGCCCGTGCTCTGGCGATAGTCACGCTTATTCTAGAACCACCTGATGACCGTGAACCAGCTTGCGATCTGACGTAACCGGAGCTTATAGCCCGATTGTCACCTTCTACAGTTTCGTCTGCCTGTTTAAGGTCTTCTCCTCGCTGCAAAGCATTTTCGTTATTATCTTCTGACATGTTGATGTGAGGTAGATGTGCTCTATGAGGTTAAGGCTTACTCTGGGTTCCTCCTGCTCCACTCTTCACAGCTAGCCGTATTGCTATCTTTTCACTGATATCTTTTCACTGTACTGGCCGCGCTAGACGTGCTCCTATCTAGTTATCCAGCAAGTTAAACACTTATTCAAAATAATTCTTCGTGAAGCCGTTTGCTGTTTGAAGCCTTTACTTGAACAATTTTTGTGAAACTGTAAACAAAGACAAAGTATGTTTTGTACATAAACTGAGTACTATACATTCGATATTACATAAGATATAACATATTTACAACAGTAGAATAGACTAATTGTATAACTAACTAACATTTGGACTAACTTCTGTAACTATTAAATATTAACCTTTTATAAACATATTGTTATCAAAATACTACTCTGACAACATTGCTATTATGCTAACAAACAAAGATACTCACAGATATTGCGCTTGGCCTAACATATGAAATCAGATTACATTGGATTGTGAAACCCTCATGGAATCCTCCATTACTGCCAGGCTCTTCCTGGAATTCTACTTCCTGGGATTCTACTTCCTGGGCTACACAGGAAGAAAGGTCAAATGACCTCTGTTTCATACAAACACTGCTAGCACATAACCACCACCACAGGGTGCTATCTGCACATAAAATAGTCCATCGGTCCAGAACACATCCCTTCCATCCCAGGAATCAAACTAGTGAACCTTCTCTGAACTGCCTCCAATGCAAGTATATCCCTCCTTAAATAAGGGGACCAAAACTGTACGCAGTACTCTAGGTGTGGTCTCACCAGCGCCCTGTACAGTTGTAGCAAGACTTCGCTACTTTTATACTCTATTTTATACCCCTTGAAATAAAGGCCAACATTCCATTTGCCTTCCTAATTACTTGCTGCACTTGCATGTTAACTTCATCTAAGTCATTAATATAGATTGAAATTAGTTGGGGCCCCAGCACTGATCCCTGTGGCACCCCATTAGTTACAGTTTGCCAAACTGAATATGACCCATTTATCCCGACTCTCTGTTTTCTGTTAGTTAGCCAATCCTCTATCCTATCAAATATATTACCCCCAACACCATGAGCTCTTTTCTTAGGCAGTAACCTTTTATGATTAGTTTTACATAGCAGCTAGTCTGCGCCCCGGATCCATCTATCTATTATCAACCTTCTCTGAGAAAGAAGTATGATCCATTAGTTGCTTATTTACTAAAGTTACGTGTTTTCTGCTTTTACAGTATATTCACAACATCATTTATTAACTGAGCTGAAGAATCTCAATTGCTTTAAGAAGGTAGAAATACTGTAGATTTATTCACCCCAATACAGTTCAATATTCCATGAGGAACAGATATATTTATTTTCCTATGTGACGTGATGCATAATAATTGTGGACATTAAAGGCTGGATGATTCCTACTATTTCATGAGTCAGAGCCTGAAAAGTGCCAGTGGCAATAAATGTTGGCGCTATTGTTAATTTAAAAGACGTTGACACGACTTGACTTCTTGGGGCCTGACACTCCAGATTCACGTGCAAAGTCACACACACATAAATTATAATTTGCTTGTTTAAGTGATGCTGTCAGATGATTTTGAGTATCTGAGTAATCAAAAAAGTAAATGCATGTTCTAAGTAGCCTGGCCTCATGGGCTTTCCTCTTTTTCACGTTCCCTGAGCTGTCTAACCACAAGTCTTTCAGCCATTTTCTCCATTTAAGATAGTGCATTGCTGCTGAGCAGTGATTTATGTTGTTTGCTCATCATTCAGATCACCTAAAAGCGGGTGCTACTAATTATACTCATTTGGGGTGATTTATAGCACAGATGTGATCATTAAATTGCATGCAAAGTGCTGCTTCTGTACCTTGCCTTGTTTTTTTGCGCTGCAAATTACTCCTGACACAAGCAATGCGGAGTGTTTCCACCAGTATAAATTGCAATATATGATGTGTGCTGCAGTGAAACAGAGGCACACACACGTTAAATTATGACAACAATATCCACATATGGTAGAAAGGCAACAATGAAAACCTGGAAGCAACATTATAGAGCAACTTAGTTTGTTGGTGTCACATGAGCATCAAGCCTACCAGCTTTTTATGATTTAAAACACATCTAACGTGGCTCAGATTATGTTATTGTTTTAACACCCAGTTTTAATTAAAAATATCGGCTGGAGTGCCTTGATTGCACTGGGTTTTTTTTCTGCGTAATTTGACCGAAGTCGACATAACCGGCACTAAAGATCACAGAATTTTAAGCGCAAATTGCATTCCTCACAACTCGAGTTTCTGCGATTCTTTGCGCTAGTTTAAAAAACATCACGCTAGAAGCAGGTCCCACCCACAAAACTGGCCATGCCCACCAGGGTGAATTAATCACCATTGGGAGTTTCTGCTAATTGTGCTCGTTTGCAGGCCTTCGAGGAGCCTCTAAAAATGAGGCTGCATCTTTTGGGCGCAACAGCACTAATAGGAACGTTTTAAAAGCTTTTGAATAGATATCCTTTTTTAATTTACTAAGAAGCTGACTACAGTACCCTGATATAACTGGGAAATGGTTCTGTATATTTAAAAAAAATAATTTTCAGTCATTTTAAATCAGGTTGCTCACAGATTGACACTGATTAAAAATGCTTATTTTTTTGTGATAAACCCATTTTCAGCTGTTTTAATCAAACTGCACCAAGTTACCACTCTTAAGTAGCAAGAGTTATTTTTTAAAAGGAATATTTTCTAATGCAAAATTTTAAAAAAAGCACTCTTCAAAACGGGTGCAATTTGCGCCCATTTCGTCGATTGCGCATAAAGCAGAAACTCTACCCCGATGTAGTTCTCTGTCGCAGTGTTGTACTTTTCTGTGTAATGTTGGTTGTAATTACTACCCAAATATTTTGGTGAACAGTTTTAGACCTGGAGTGAATGGGCCAGATTTTGCTGAAAAAATAACAGCGTCTGAATGTTATTAATGCGCAAACCAGCCAGCAACATGTAGTGAGGAAGAGATTCCCCGTGAATTGCAACTCACCACAAGTTGCCAGCCGATTTGCTCCGCTCCGCCGTTAGCTTCATGAAAATGTTATGTCATGCTTTAAACAATTATAAGTGTGGAGTCTCATTCCTTCAGGTTGTTAATTGTTTTAGGAGACTTTAAAATGTCACATTTTAATTTTTACTTTTTTTTCTTAGTTTTCCTTTGTCTCTTTTTTTCTCTCACACTCTCTCTCTCTCTCTCAATCCAATCTTTATTTCTCTGCTCCTGATTTGACATTGAATTCACCCACTCTAATTCACCCTCCTTCTCAGACTTTCCTCAGTTTTTTCCTCAATTCTTTAATCTCATTGATTAAGGAGATACCCTGTTTGTCCCGTTGTTCATCAAGGTCCATGTTGCCCTCGCTGCACCGTTATCAGCTCGCACTTCCAGCAACTTTGTGGGCAAAGCATTAAAAAAACCTAAACGTGCAATTGTAAGTCTAACTAACTGGCCATGCCGCCAGATGCCCCGCTCCAGTAAATGTGGCCCATTATAGCAGCGCTTATCTCACAGGCTGTGCTGGAATGACTTATGTGGAACTATTTAGACTTTGATTGCTATTTTTCTGCTCCATTCAGTGACACCTGCACTAAATGCAACTTAGAAACATAGAAGATAGGAGGACTAGGCCATTCAGCCCCTCGAGCCTGCTCTGCCATTCAATGAGATCATGGCTGATCATCCAAACTCAGTACCCTGTCCCTGCCTTCTCCCCATATCTCTTGATCCCTTTAGCCTTAAGAAATATATCTAACTCCTTCTTGAATATATTTAATGAATTGGCCTCAACTGCCTTCCATGGTAGAGAATGCCACAGGTTCACCACTCTCTGGGTGAAGAAATTCCTCCTCATCTCTGTCCTAAATGGCTTACCCCTTATCCTTAGACTGTGACCCCTGGTTCTGGACTCCCCCGCCATCGGGGACATCCTTCCTGCATCTAGTCTGTCTAGTCCTGTTAGAATTTTGTAAGTTTCAATGAGATCCCCTCTCATTCTTCTAAACTCCAGTGCCCAATCGACCCAATCTCTCCTCATACGTCATTCCTGCCATCCCAGGTATCAGTCTGGTGAATCTTCGTTGCACTCCCTCCACGGCAAGAACATCCTTCCTCAGATAAGGTGACCAAATCTGCACACAATACTTAAGGTGTGGTCTCAACAAGGGCCTGAACAACTGCAGCAAGACATCCTTGCTCCTGTACTCAAACCCTCTCGCTACGAAGGCCAACATACCATTTGCCGCCTTAACTACCTGCTGCACCTGCATGCTTACCTTCAGCGACTGGTGCACAAGGACACCCAGGTCTCGTTGCACTTCCCCTTCTCCCAATCTATTGCCATTCAGATAATAATCTGCCTTCCTGTTTTTGCCACCAAAGTGGATAACCTCGCATTTATCCACATTATACTGCATCTGCTATTCATCTGCCCAATCACCCAACCTGTCCAAATCATACTGGAGTTTCTCAGCATCCTCCTCACAGCACACAGGCCCACCCAGCTTTGTGTCGTCTGCAAACTTGAAGATATTACATCTAGTTCCCTCGTCTAGATCATTAATATATATTGTGAATAGCGGGGTTCTAGCACCGATCCCTGCAGTACCCCACTAGTCACTGCCTGCCACTTGGAAAAATACCCATTTATTCCAACTCTTTGCTTCCTGTCTGCCAACCAGTTCTCTATCCAAGTCAGTACCTTACCCCCAATCCCTTGTGCTTTAACTTTACACGCTAATCTCTTATGCGGGACCTTATCGCAAGCCTTCTGAAAGTCCAAATACACCACATCCACTGGTTCTCCCTTATCTATTCTACCAGTTACATCCTCAAAAAAGTCCAGTAGATTAGTCAAGCACGATTTACCTTTTGTAAATCCATGTTGACTTTGTCCGATCCTGTCACTGTTTTCCAAGTGCTCTGCTATTACATCTTTTATAATGAACTCTAGCATTTTCCCCACTAGCGATGTCAGGCTTACCGGTCTATAATTCCTGGTTTTTTCTCCACCACCCTTTTGAATAGTGACGTAACATTAGCTACCCTCCAATCCATGGGAACTGTTCCAGAGTCCATACAATTTTGGAAGATGACCAGCAATGCATCTACTATTTCTAGGGCCACTTCCTTAAGTACCCTAGGATGTAAATTATCAGGCCCTGGGGATTTATCGGCCTTCAATCCCGTCAATTTCCCTAACACCATTTCCCTACAAATACTGATTTCATTCAGTTCCACCCTTTCATTAGACCCTATGTTCCCCGACATCTTTGGGAGGTTACTTGTGTCCTCCTTTGTGAAGACAGAACCAATTATATATTTAATTGGTCTGCCATGTCTTTGTTCCCCATTATAAATTCCCCTGATTCTGACTGCAAGGGACCTACGCTTGACCTCACCAATCTTTTTCTCTTCACATATCTATAGAAGCTTTTACAGTCAGTTTTTATGTTCCCTGAAAGGTTACTCTCATACTCTATTTCCCCCCTCTTAATTAATCCCTTTGTCCTCCTTTGCTGAATCCTAAACTGCTCCCAATCCTCAGGTTTGCTGCTTTTTCTGGCCAATTTATATGTCCTCTCCTTGGATCTTATGCTATCCCTAATTTCCCTTGTTAGCCACGGTTGAGTCACCTTTTTTGTTTTATTTTTATGCCAAGCAGGGATGAAGAAATTCTGTAGTTCATCCATGCAATCTTTAAATGTTTGCCATTGCCTATCCACCATCAATCTTTTAAGTAACGTTCCCCAATCCATCCTACCCAACTCGCACCTCATACCATCGTAGTTTCCTTTATTTCAATTCAGGACACTAGTCTGTGTCAAATACTTCACTCTCCATCTTTGATCGCTCTGCCCCAAGGGGCCTCGCATAACAAGATTGCTAATTAATCCTTTCTCATTACATAATACCCAGTCTAAGATGGCCTGATCTCTAGTTGGTTCCTCGACATATTGGTCCAGGAAACCATCCCGTATACACTCCAGGAATTCCTCCTCCACAGTATTGTTACTAATTTGGTTAGCCCAATCTATATGTAGATAAAAGTCACCCATGATAACTGCTGTGCCCTTATTGCGCGCATCTCTAATTTCCTGTTTAATGCCATCCCCAACCTTAGCATTACTGTTTGGGGGTCTGTATACAACTCCCACTAACGTTTTCTGCCCCTTGGTATTTCTCAGCTCTACCCATACAGATTCTACATCATCAGAACTAAAATCCTTCCTTACTATTGTGTTAATCACCTCTGTAACCAGCAATGCTACCCCACCCCCTTTTCCTTTTTGCCTGTCTTTTCTGAATATTGAATACCCCTAGATGTTGAGTTCCCAGCCTTGGTCACCCTGGAGCCATGTTTCCGTAATCCCAATCACATCATATCCGTTTACATCTATTTGCACAGCCAATTCATCCACCTTATTTTGAATGCTCCTCACATTAAGACACAAAGCCTTCAGGCTTGTTTTTTTAACACTCTTAGACCTTTTAGAATTATTATTTACTGTGGCCATGTTTGATTTACACCCTTGATTTCTCTAACTGACACTTTTGCTTTTCTCCTTCCTGTCTTTAGCTTCTATCCTTGTTTCCCTTTCCTCTGTCTCCCTGCACAGGTTCCCAACCCTCTGCCATTTTAGTTTAAACCCTCCTCAACAGCACTAGCAAACACTCCCCTAAGGACATCGGTCCTGGTCCCGCCCAGGTGCAAACTGTCCATTTTGTACTGATCCCACCTCCCCCAGAACCGGTTCCAATGTCCCAGGAATTTGAATCCCTCCACCTTGCACCATTCCTCTAGCCACGTATTTGTAGTGTCCGTGTGTTGATAAAGACACTGAAGACAGGAGTTGGTTCATAGGTGTTTACTAAGCAAAGTCTGAGGGGGGTGGTTCTAACGGTTATACACAATATACAGGCTTATATAGCCCGAGTGGCAATTACCGGCATTACAGCACACCTGGTGCTCTTAAAGGCACATACACTACAATTCCTCCCCTTTTAGCTAACCAGTACATCATATTTTAAGTAATTATTAATTACATGTTATAAGAAAAATAATATACACATTGCTGTAGTTAATTAATTATAAGTCAGTCTCTCAGGAGGCTTCCTGACTCGGTCCGGATAACGCCTCGGGGGTGTAGTAGTTTCTGGTGGTGTAGTAGGTTCTTTTGGCAAGGCTGATTCGGCTTGAATGCCAATGTCGGGTTCATCGGGTTCCAGTATCACCGGATCGGAGGTAGATATGGGTATCTCTATTTCATCGTTAGACGTATAGAGTTGTGGTGTAGGTTGTCCCTTTTCGGATGACTTTATGATTTGGTCAGCATGGTGCCTTATTATGCTTTCTCCGATGTCCACGATATACATCAGTGGTCCTAGTCGTGTGCAGATAGTTCCAGGCTGCCATTTCTCGGTACGGTAGTCCCGGGCCAAAACTTGTTGACCTATCTGGAAGGCTCTAGTTGGCCTTTCATTCATGCCTTGAAACTACCAGTTCTCTACGTCCCTTCTGATGTTGGGCTTGACCAAATCCAGCCGGCATCTTAGGTTTCTATTGAAGAACATCATGGCGGGAGTTTGGTTGGTAACCATATGTGTTGCATTCCTGTATGCGAATAAGAAGTTATCCACCTTGTGCTGAAGTTTTATGTCTTCATTACCCATGGCCTTTATGGCCTTCTTGAAGGTCTGGACAAACCTTTCAGCCAATCCATTGGTGGCGGGATGGTATGGGGCGGACGTGTAGTGCTTAACCCCATTGCTTTTTAAAAACTTTCTGAATTCTTCGGACACAAATTGCGGTCCATTATCAGAACATATCTGTTCCGGCAGCCCATTCCTGGCAAATATGGTCCTTAATACTGTGATGGTTTTTTCCGTGGTGGTGGAGGACATCTTTATTACCTCCGGCCACTTGGAGTGTGCATCAACCGCGATTAAGAAAATTGAGTCCATAAATGGACCAGCAAAGTCGATGTGCACCCTTTGCCAGGGAGATGAGGGCCACTCCCATGGATGTAGAGGGGCTTGTGGTGGAGCGTTTTGGACCTTCTGGCATCCTAGGCAGCTCTTGGTCATTTCTTCGATGTCTCCATCGATACCTGGCCACCATTCAAACGCCCTAGCTAGGTTCTTCATTTTCACTCCACCCAGATGCCCCTCGTGAAGCTCCTTTTGCACTTTATCCTGGAGTTTGGGTGGAATCACCACTCTGGATCCACACATCAAGGTTCCTCGGCACACTGACAGCTGTTCTCTTCTTTGCGAGAATGCTGGCAACAGTGGTTCGCCATGTGCTGGCCATCCCTTCACTGTTAAATCGTAGACCCGTGAGAGAGTCGGGTCATTTCTCGTCTCCCTTTCAATGGCAGAATTTGTTACTGGTAGACATTCCACTATGGTAGAGTGGAACATCTTTACTGGGTCTACTGTAGGTGCCTCTTCTACCGTTGGCAATGGTAGGCGCGATAAACCGTCAGCATTACCATGCTGTTTTGATCCTTTGTATTCTATGTTGTATTGGTGTGCCCCTAGAAAAAGGGACCACCTCTGTAGCCTTTGCGCTGTCATAATGGGAACACCCTTTTTAGGGTTGAATATGGAGATGAGGGGTAGATGGTCAGTCAACAAGGTAAATTTTTGTCCTTTGGTTTGGCTGGAGTGATTAAATTTCGTAACAGCCCGTATGCCTTTGCGCCCATTAGGTTCAGCAGTACTGAAGCTTTTTTTTCATCTTCTATTCCATTTGCAGTGCAATATACCTCTACTCTTTCCACGTATGTGATGCTATCAAAAGCATCAATATTGCCAGACTTAGGCATTTCAGAAAAGATATGGTGCTTCCCGCACTTTTCTTTCTTTTCTGCAGCAAAGATATGGCGCTTCCTGTGCTTTCCCGCCGCTGCTGCCAATGACAACGCTGTTTCCCGCGGTTTCCGTTCTTTTTTTAAATTTATTTACAGTTGGAGACTCGTTCCCGCTGGACTTTCTCTCCAGGTCTGAACGCTGACCTGCTTGCCACGCCGGCCATCTCCCGAGTGCTCCCTCCCAGTCCGTTATTGCTTGCCTCCGATTTCGCTGCCTGTCTCAGCTGTAGAGCCAGCTGCTGGAGCCCCAGCCTGACGCCCAGGAAGGATTAGCGCAGTACCTGCCACCAGCTTGGCCAGCTGGTGAAACCACAGCTTCTCTCACTTTCTTGAGTCTTCTGGACGCCCGAGGAATCGATGTCCTTGAGGTGCTGCCGAATTGCAGGTAAGTCCGTTTCCACTTCGTCGCCACTGTAGTGTCCGTGTGTTGATAAAGACACTGAAGACAGGAGTTGGTTCATAGGTGTTTACTAAGCAAAGTTGGGGGGGGGTTCTAATGGATATACACAATATACAGGCTTATATAGCCCGAGTGGCAATTACCGGCATTACAGCACACCTGGGGCTCTTAAAGGCACATACACTACAGTATTCATCTGAAATACCCTTCTATTTCTACTCTGACTAGCACGTGGCACTGGTAGCAATCCTGAGATTACTACCTTAGAGGTCCTATTTTTTAATTTACCACTTACCTCCCTATATTCAGCTTTTAGGACCTCATCCCGGTTTTTACCTATATCGTTGGTACCTATATGCACCACGACAACTGGCTGTTCACCCTCTCCCCCCAGAATGCCCTGCAGCCGCTCTGAGACATCCTTGACCCTAGCACCAGGGAGGCAACATACCATCCTGGAGTCTCATTTGCGGCCGCAGAAACGCCTATCTATTCCCCTTACAATAGAATCCCCTATTACTATAGCTCTCCCACTCTTTTTCCTCCTGTCCTGTGCAGCAGAACCACCCACAGTGCCAGGAAGTTGGCTGCTGCTGCCTTCCCCCGATAAGCCATCTCACTCAACAATATCCAAAGCGGTATATCTGTTTGAGAGGGGGATGGCCACAGGGGACCCCTGTACTACCTGCCTGCACCTGCTACTCTGCCTGGCAGTCACCCATTCCCTTCCTGCCTGTGCAACCTTTACCTGCACTGTGACCAACTGATTAAACCTGATATCCACGATGTCCTCAGCATCGCCAGTGCTCTAGTATGTATCCATTCGCAGCTCCAGCGCCACAATGCAGTCTGCCAGTAGCTGCATCTGGATACACTTCCCACAGACATGGTCATCAGGGACGCAGGAAGTGTCCCTGATTCCCCACATAGCGCAGGAGGAGCATGCCATGGGGCCGAGCTGTCCTGCCATGACTTACCCTTTAATTAATTAAAATTAAATTAAATCAAATCAATACCACCAATTACACTACAATTAAATGATATACTCAAGGGCCTTTGTTTCCTAGCACTCACCGCTACACAACAGAGGCCTTAGCAACTATAAACCACAAAATTAAGACCTTTTAAACTTTATAAACTATTAACCTTAACTGTCAAACTGTAGAGTAGTATAAATACTCACCTGGCCGTACTCACCAAATCAGCTGCTTCCCCTGCGCCGGCATCACTTTCTGTACTGTGACGTCACTCTCGAATTCTTCCGCCACTCCCGCTGCTCCCTCGCAGGTCTGACGCTTCCGCTGCTGCCGCTGCTCAACTGGGCCTGAAAATTACCGACCTTTATTTTCACACTTACTTTATTTTTACAGTCATTGCTGAAACACCTCACTGGATAAACATTGTGATTTTTTTTTCCAGTTCTCAACGTGACAGTGGTGTTGCACGAATCTCCTAGGGTCATGGAAGGTGCCAAAATTGACCAGCAGAGTCTGAAAAGAGTTAACTGTAAAAATATTATCAAGGAAACTATCAGCAGTTGAGCAGGCTGTTGTAAAGGAATGTAGAATGCACTTCTGACCACTGGATGAACAGACAAAGGGAGAATGCAGAGGATCCATTTGCTTCCTCACAGAACCTCACAGAAACCCCACAGTGCAGATAGAGGCCATTTCGGCCCATCGAGCCTGCACCGACACATATCCCACCCGATCCCCGTAACCCCACACATATCCCACCCTATCCCTGTAACCACATGTATTTAATCCCCTAACACTAAGGGTCAATTTATCATAGCCAATCAACCTAACCCGCACATCTTTGGACTGTGGGAGGAAACCGGAGCACCCGGAGAAAACCCACGCAAACACGGGGAGAATGTGCAAACTCCACACAGACAGTCGCCCGAGGCCGGATTTGAACCCGGGTCTCTGGCGCTGTGAGGCAACAGTGCTAACCACTATGCCACCGTGCTTCATTTTGACAGTTTGAGGGCTCTTGAAATTTCTAGTGTAAATTGCTTCATTATTGAGAAAAATGAGGTCCAGGTTCTTTCAGAGTGAAAAAGATACTTGTGAGATTGCAACTGAATACTGATGAGAATAGTAGTGGATTTAAGAATCCTCATTCAGGAATGAGGCATAATGTGCTGAATATCAATAGTAACAATGCAATACCTTTTGATTTTAAGCTTTAAAGATGCATATTCATACTTTATCTTTCTACCATAGTGAGACCATAGATCTGGTGTTAAACCTCTGTGCCCGATGAGGACAGGGCACATGAGGGGTTTAAAATTATGGCAGCATCCTTACCACCGCGTTCGAGCGGATCTGATACCTGCCGCTATTTCTGCTGCTGGGTTTTTACTGCTGGGAGGAATGTGAGCAATGTTCCCTGTTAGCCGTGTGGCCACGCAGGACTCCAGGGAACCTGCACAGCCGGCTGGCTGGCTTTTCAATATAAAAACCACGCATGCGCGGTATTTTGAATGGCCCGCGCGGTCAAATAAAATTAATGTAAGAAGTCACACAACACCAGGTTATAGTCCAACAGCTTTATTTGAAATCACAAGCTTTCGGAGCGCTGCTCCTTCGTCAGCCCCACATTCTCCCCTCTCCCCAGGTTAAATATGGGGTTCATATTTTTGCCTTATCAGAAATCACAATAAAATGATGGCCCACCTTAGCCAAAGTATCCAGAATGACCCTGCAATCCTCCCATTGCAGTATCCAATTCCAGAGTTTATACCCCCACATGTTTATCCAGGAGTCCATTTTATGTATTGATCATCCTTTGTGTGAGGAAATATTTCTGGTTATCAGTCCTAAATTTGCCTTTTACTAGTTTAAACCTGCAACCCTTTGCCTTTTCTATACCATTCGCAAATTTGTATTTGTATTGTACCTCCTGTAAGATCGTCTTTCAGATCTTTTAAGGATGAAGTGCCCAAGTCTCTCCAGTCTTTCCTCGTTTCTAAGACTGGAGATCAACCTTGTATACTGCCTCCCTGGGGCTTGAATATCTCCTTCGGTGCCCAAAATTAGACACAATATTCAAGCTGTGATGTGTCCAGAGCACTGTATAGTTTGTTTATGTCTTCCCCTACAGTGTATTCTACTGCTATGACAATGTAGTTCAATATTCTATTGGCTTTGTTGATTGCTGCTTTGAGCATTTTGAACATCGCATCAACTAAGAATCCGAGGGCTCTTTCAAACTATCTCAACACCATTCATTAAGTATGTGCATGTGTCGTACTTTACTTTGGTCTGCATTAAATTTCTGCTATTGTTCTGTCTTAACTATTTTGTCCAGCTCATGCTGTAACTTGTCATCTGCCTTCTCCGATTGCAATGTCCCTCCTAGTTTGGTATCGTTTGTGAATTTGACCAATTTGTATTCAGTTTTTGAGTCCAAATCATTCATGTAAATTAGAAACTGTTGTGGTCAAAAAAAAGCATAATCCCTGGGACCCCTTGCCATCTACTGCCCTCCCCTGCCTGCCACCAACCCCCCAACCCTGACTTAATTCCTTTAACCAGTGCCCATTGTTTTCTGTTCTTCAGTCAATTTCTTCCAATCCCAATTTTTCCCCTAAATCCCTACAGTATTTGAGTTTAACTAATAGCCTTTCGTGTGGAACCTAACATGCATTCTGGAAGTCTAGTGCAGCACAGCAGAGAGCTCACCATAGTCCACTTGACTTGTCATGTCCTCAAATATGCCAAGGAGATTTGTCAAGCAGGATCTGCTCTTCTAAATCCATGATGACTGCTGTTAAATAAGTTACTATTCTACTGATAATCTCCAAGTTTATACCTGATAATTCCATTATTTTACACAGGATGATGGTGACTTTTTATCTGTGCTATTTTATGGCATCATTTGTAAGTCTCTAATGCTGTGCAGTATTAGTAACAAATGCTTTTACAATTTTGCTAGAAGTAGAACAAATTAAATGTTCTTGCTATGTTTGTGGTGTTGCTAACACATAGCGAACAGAGGAAGTCTTCCCCCCATCTTAAAATACAGTGCGGAAGATCTTGCAGGTACCATTTTCAGAAGATCTTGCAGGTACCATTTTACTCGAGAGAAAAATAGGCAAACTTAAGAGGGATTCAACACAAACTAAAAGAAAAGGAGGAAGAAAAATCTAAAACCAGTCTACATTTTTGCATTTCTATTACTGGCAAGATGAAATAATTTGTTTTCTTGTGTGACGTTTTACAGCTGCCAGGAAGCCAGATTAGGCCATAATGATCCGGTCAGGCAGCATCTGTGGAGAGAGAAACAGAGTTAATGTTTCAGGTCGCTGACCTTTCGTCAGAACTGAAATTTTCCAGTTCTGACAAGAGGTCATCGACCTGAAACGTTAACTCTGTTTCTCTCTCCACAGAAGCTGCCTGACATGCTGAGTATTTCCAGCATTTTCTGTTTCTGTTTCAGATTTCCAGCATCTGCAGTATTTTGCTTTTGTGTTGTTGTAGTAGGCCATAATGATTATTGCTTGTAACTGAATCAGATGCTTTAGTATAATCCTCACCTTGGCTATAAGATGTGCGGGTTAGGTTGATTGGCTATGATAAATTGACCCTTAGTGTTAGGGGGATTAAATACGTGGGGTTACGGGGATAGGGTGGGATATGTGTTGGTGTAGGGGTTACGGGGATCGGGTGGGATATGTGTCAGTGCAGGCTCGATGGGCCGAAATGGCCTCTATCTGCACTGTGGGGTTTCTGTGATTCTGTGATTCTGTGATAATGGGGCAGAAATTCCTCCCCAAACGCGTGAGTACGGAAGGGGTACTCACGCGTCTGGCTGGAGGAAATGCCGGTTTTCAGCATGCACAGCGCATGCACTGAAAACCGGCATTTCCTCTCCTCCAACCCAAGAGGTGAAGAGGCTAGCGCGTGCGCTGTAGGGGGCAGCGCGTGCGTCTTGGATTTCCTCTGTTTTGGGGGGTTTGCGCATGTGTAAAGGCCTCCGGTCTTTACGCTTGTAAAAAGCACACGTAAGTATTTATTTTTACAGGTAAGTGGTGTTTTAGTGTAATTTAGAATTTTTTTTCCCACAGGTTTATTATTTTTAAGAATCTATAATAAGGTAAGTTTAGTTTTAGACCCTTTTTATTCAAAATTTATTTTTTTCAAAAAAAAAAATTATTGTTTAAATTATTTTTTTAAACTTATTTATACTTAATTTAATGTTTGGGATGTTTTTTAAATTTTTATTTAATGTTTAAATAGTGTTTTGGGCCCCCGTAGTTGTCATGAGTTTGACAGCTCTTACTCTCAAACTCATGAATGAACCTTCCCCTCCCCTGATTGGTTGTACAGTGCTCACCTGATCCCAGCCGGCACATCGCACTAACTACGCCGCTGGATCAGGTAAGCACTGTGCGCTGACATCAGAACCGGGCCACTGACAGGAAATGCAAGCAGGCCCGGGCTTCAGATGTCAGCGCGCAGGGTGAGTGCAGATCGGGAGCTTGCACCTGCGGGAAGCCCCCGAACCGAATTTTTGGCCCAATATTTTAATTGTTAGCAATGGGGCAGATGTTCCAGTTCCTGCACCTGGAGTTACTAGATCACTTGGGTACAGCGAATACTGGAAAATCAGGCAGGGAGAAGCACGTGTACTAATGGGGCCTGCCCGATTTACTGTCTAATAATTGAAATTACGGAAGATTGGGCGGGCTGCCTTACAAACATGTGCTCCTCCCGACTCTATCTTCCTGTATTCACTGCATCCAGGCAATCGAATAGCCCCAGGCACATATGCTATGTAACAGTAGCAATGAATGCATTCATGCATTGGTATGAAATTCTTTTCTCTGCTGTATGGCTTTCCACCTTTAAAATAGCAGACAGAGGAATTTCATACAAATGCATTAACAAATTTCTTACTACCTGTAATTGCCACCTAAATGACTTCACACATTCTGAAACCAAAGGCACGGTTCCTACTGCAGCAGGCAAACTAAAATGAGCTATTCTTAGTATTCCTATTCAAAGGAGGAAATCAGTCATTTTCCAATTTGTGCTGGTCAAAAACATACGTGCCCAAATTCTCAATATAAACTAGCAATAGCGAGGCTCTCTGTCTGCAGAAAAAGGGCAGAAAATTACCCGGAATGTCATGAGTAAATTTCATATATAAATATCAAAACAATTTCTCAACTGACTGGTATTTTGTATAAATGTACAAGTTGTTTTAAACAGAGGCAGGGAAAGCCTCATGGAGTTTTTGCTCAGAACCATTTAGCTTCACTTAGTCTGTGATTACAAATCATTCTGGAGCACTTTTTTTTCCTCATCTTTAAATTGTTTTTTGCTTATACACTGCCCTTTACGTGCATCTCGGAATGTCACTGCACATATACTATTGCATATTGTCTAGAATATTCTAATACACAAAATTGGCAGTGAAAGTGAAAAAGTTATTAAATTACTGTTAGATCCGTGGTTCAGTGGATAAATAATCACACGGATGCTGTACATTAACAAATAACAGGTCTTTACTGGAGGAGGGTAATCTCTAGACTGGGGTACAGAGGCATGCGCACAGCTTATATACCGGTGTGGTCACTGCCGGTACTACAGTATACAGGAGCTGTAAAAAGTAGTTCTGACTTAAAGGCACATACATTACAATTCCTCCCTTTTTAGATTAATAATACCCCCTTAATATTCAAATAACAATTACATTTTTACATGTACATTCAATAACAAAAGTCCATTTATAGATTCAGTCTTTGGGGCGGCTTCCTGACCCTTTCAGGATAGCGCCTTTCCAGAGGTTCTTGTTCTTGGTGCAGAGGCGATTCTGACCCCTTTTCATCAGGTAGTTCATCGGGTTCCACTGCTACTGGGTCTGAAGTAGATGCTACCGGTATGTTGGGTTCATCCCCAGGTACTCGAGACATAGGGTTGACGCGTTCCTGTGATGCTAAGATCTGATCGACGTGGCGTCTCGCAATGTTCTCCCCGACATCCACTGTGTACATTAATGGCCCCTGCCTTGTACATATCGTTCCGGGTTGCCACTTCTCTGTTCGATAGTCCCGGGCCAAGACTGGTTGCCCTACATTGAAGCTCCTTGTCGGCTTCTCGTTGATGTGCTGGAATTGTTTGTCCTCAACATTTCTTCGCACATTTGGTCTGAGCAAGTCCAGACGAGATCTCAACCTTCGGTTAAAGAACATCATGGCCGGGGTCTGGATGGTAACTGCATGTGTCGCGTTTCGGTAGGCTAATAAGAAATTGTCCAGCTTATGCTGTAGTGGAATTTCCTCGTCGCACATGGCCTTTATCACCTTCTTAAAGGTTTGTACGAACCTCTCAGCCAATCCAATGGTGGCTGGATGATACGGGGCGGATGTGTAATGCCTTACCCCATTCCTTTTCATGAATTTTTGGAACTCGTCGGACACAAACTGTGGTCCATTATCAGAGCAGATCTGCTCTGGCAAACCGTTTCTGGCAAAACTCGCACTTGTGGCAATTAGCTCGTAGCCCATATTCCTTTAATCTGGCGAGCACCTTCTCCAAGTTAGCGAGGTGATCACCGTCATTTTCGCCCGTGACCAAGATGTCATCCAAATAACACTGGGTCCCTGGAATCCCTTGCAGGACCTGATCCATCACCCTTTGCCAGATAGCCGGCGCCGAGGCTACTCCAAACACCAGCCGGTTGTATTGATAGAGACCTTTATGGGTGTTGATCGTCAGGTAATGTTTCGAAGCTTCTTCTACCTCCATTTGCAAGTACGCCTGGGCTAGATCAATTTTGGTGAAGCGTTTACCACCAGATAGCGAGGCGAAAATATCCTCAATTCGTGGAAGCAGATATTACACCGTGTGAAGGACTGGGTTCACTGTCACCTTAAAATCCCCACAGATGCGGACCTTCTTTGGTTCCCCAGGCGTATTACTCAACGACCTCTTCATTACAGGAATGATGGGTGTAGCCCACTCGCTCCAGTCCACTTTGGACAGTACTCCTGAACGTTCCAACCCTTCCAGCTCTGCTTCAACCACTGGTCTGATCGCATAAGGCACTGGTCTGGCCTTCAGAAACTTTGGGCTTGCATTTTCCTCTATTTTAATTGTTGCTGTTATTCCTTTTAGTGTTCCTAATCCCTCCTGGAACACTTCTTTTGCGTCAGTTAGCATTTTTGACAGTCGTCCAGGTGTGACGTCGTCATCCTTTTTGGCCTCAACCTTCAGTGCCTGTATGGAATGCCAATCTAATTGTATCTTTCGGATCCATTCACGTCCTAGCAGTGGTGGTCCTCCATTTGGCAATACATATATATCCATTTTAGGTATTTCCTGACCTTTATATGTCACTTTCACCCTTATTTTCCCTTTGGGGTAATCTTTTTGCCCCGTATACGTCTTCAAGACAATCTCTGTAGCTTTCAAGGGTATGTGTGAAAATAGCCGCTTGTAGTCTCTTTGATTTATGACTGTTAGAGCTGACCCTGTGTCCAATTCCATTTCCACTTGGACTCCGTCTATCTTGAGTGTAACCCAGATAGTCTGGTGATCCTCCATTTCGGTTACATTATGTAGTTTCAGACAACCCAGCTCCTTGCTTCCGGAGTCTGTGTCACTTTTTTGTTCGTCTGAACCACTGTCCATCACCTGGTGTACCTTTTTGTACTTCTGCTGTGGAGATTTCTTACTGTTGGTTTTCTTCCCAGACCTGCAGACTCTTGCTATGTGTCCTGCTTTCCCACACTGTCTGCACACTTGGTCCTTGAACCAACAATCTTTCTGGTCATGTGTTGTTCTGCCGCAGCGATAGCACTTCCCTGTTCCATAGGTCATTTCGTTGGTGCCATATTCTTGCGGTCTCCGTTGTATCTCTGCAGCGCCCCTTGCAGCTGCTTCGTGTGATACTGCCATACTGAAAGCTTTGTCCAGCGTAAGGTCCTTTTCTAATAGAAGCCGTTTCTGGGTTCCTTCACTTTGTAGCCCACACACAAACTTGTCCCTTAACGTGTCTGCTAGTCCCGCTCCAAACTGGCAGTATTTCGATAGCTTGCGCAGTTCCGTTAGGTACTCAGCATTGCTTTCGTCTTTGTGTTGGTTCCTTTTATGGAACTTAAATCGTACTGCTATCAGCAGCGGTGTGGGGTTTAAGTGGTCCTGTAGGATTTCTACTATGCTTTCAAAATTCTTGTTTACCGGCTTCTCTGGGGTTATTAGATTTCGCAGTAACCCATAAGTTTTTGCACCCATGGAATTTAACAGAACCAGTGCTTTATTAGCATCTGGCACTTCATTCGCCCTGCAGTATACCTCAATACGTTCCACATATGTCGCCCAATCTTCGACTTCATTGTCGAACGTAGAGATACTGCCACTCTTCGGCATCCTTGGTTGTGCATTAACTATCACCAATGGCGCCTCCCGCGCTTCCCCTTCTTCTTCGCTGGCACAAAATGGCATCTCCCGCGCTATCCTTCCTTCCCGCGCTCGCCCGTCTTCTCCGCTGCGGCTTCGCAAAATGGCGTTTCCCGCGCTCTTCCTTCTCCGCGGCTCAATGGTGCCTCCCGTGCTCTCCCTGCTTCTCCGTGGCTCAATGGCGTCTCCCGCGCTCTCCCTGCTTCTCCGCGGCTCAATGGTGTCTCCCCTTGCTTCGCCCCACGGACCCTGATCAGCCCGTGATCCCTGGCTGTGCTCTGCGCGTTCTTCTCTTGATATTTGTCGACGCCGCTCAGTCTAGAACCCGGCTGTTTCTTACCCTCTCTCCGGTCTGCAGTATTTTTCCTCGACGCCACTCGGTGATCAACCCCCAGCTGCGCCCTGCTCTCTTCACCCTCTTTCTTACCCCGTTGACGCTGCTCGGCTCTCTCTCTGCCGTCGGTCGGCTCCAGCCGCCGCTGCTCGGGAAGGGTCTGCTCTGGACCTGTCGTCGGTCTCTTACTGCTCGTTGTGGCTGGGGAATCAAGCCCGGCTCTCTGCAGCCTCCCCAGCGAAGTTGGATCTCTGCCTGACTGCTGGGCGGTTGCTTGCGGTCGACGCCAGTGTTCCTGGACTCGACTATTTTTTTATTTTTTTTTATGTTGCAGGTAGATTCGAATCGACACTCGTCGCCACTGTTAGATCTGTGGTTCAGTGGATCAATAATCACACGGATGCTGTACATTAACAAATAACAGGTCTTTACTGGAGGAGGGTAATCTTTAGACTGGGGTGCAGAGGCATGCGCACAGCTTATATACCGGTGTGGTCACTGCCGGTACTACAGTATACAGGAGCTATAAAAAGTAGTTCTGACTTAAAGGCACATACACTACAATTACAATATTAAGTTACTTTTTTCTCCAAATGTATTCACTGTAGAGGATGACAAATTTTGCAGTAGACTGTCCTAGAGGAGTTTGAAATCAATGTGGCAGAGATACTTGATAAATTAAGATGAACTGATCTCCATTGGCCTGGCAGCATATTCTTACAGTTCTAAAGAACATGAGAGAAAATGTTTCAGAACATGGCTGTCATCATTAAGGAATCATTCTGAACTTGAGATTCCGCAGAACTGGAAGCAAGCAAACGTATTACTTATTTTTAAGAGGTTGACAAACTTGACCCAGTCAATTGAAGGCCCATTAGCTGAACATCAACAACAGATGAAAGAGTTGAATCTATTCTAAAGTGTAGGCTGGGGGATTATATACAGCAATGAACTGAAGAAACAGCCAAGGATGATTTAGAAGAGAAAATTCTATGTGACAAACCTCCATGACTTATTTGAGAATAATACAAATCAGTTTATGTTGACTTTCAGAAAGCTTTTAACAAGACTTCACGTTAAAGGTTCTGTTTTAAACTAAAAGCCACAGGAAATCAGGGTGAAATGTGAAATTGAGATGATGTTGGTTATAAATCAGGTAACAGAGAGTATTAATGAGATGTACTGTATAGGGGATACATTTCCACAGGAGTTCTCCTGTTCGTTCCCAAATAAAAATTTTCTTCAGGGTCTTGTTGGACTTCCTTTCCTCTGTCAGAGCAGCACAGTGCTACTCTAACATTCTGCCGGGGCAGGAACCATTGATTCATCCACACTGGCCATGCAAATAGCACCATCCCAATCTTGGGACTAGAGCGAGTGGTAGTTCCGCTCCACTCATTTGAGTGGTGGAGCGGACCACAAGGAACATCAGAGCCTGGGGGGAATTGGATGGTGGCATTGTGGGCAGAGGAGGAGTCATTGGAAATGGTCTTGCACTGCAATTATAACAGGAGAGAAGTGGCACGGACAGATGGCACAGGAGACGTTGGGGCGGGGGACGTGGGTGCAATTGTCACAGTCTCACAGAATGTGATTTGCAACGCTGACTGTTGTAGTCTCAGTACTGTGAATGGAAGTCAGAAGGAATGGTAGAGATGGGAATGTAGTTGTGAAAGGACGATGCATTCCAATACTTTGGAAGGAAAGGGAAGACTGAAGATAGGGTATTAATTGGAGAAAATGGAGGAGTTTATGTTGAGTGTCTTGAGGAGGGGAGTTAATATCCGTGGTCTTGAAGGAGGTGGGGACAGTTCTAGAGGATGGAAACAATTTGATGAGATCAGCAAGCATTGGCTTCAGAAGGTGAAGTTGGGTGGTCGGATGATCGAGGGAGCAGATTGCTGAATTCTGTTCACATAATTCAGCATTTACAAATTGCAATATAGAAAACTGAGGGGAAGAAATTGGGTTGCTTTGAGCCTCCCGTTAGCGCCCCCTAATGCTCCTCGAGTGTCGGGCTGCTTTCCTCGCACCCTGCTCCCTGGTGGTCCAGCAGGGCCCCAATGCACGTAGCACTAGGCCCCTCTCTTTTAATCAGGAGAGGGAGGCCTGCAATACTGCAGCACTACGTGCCGACGCGCATGGCGCTGTTGCATGTAGCGCTGTGATAGTCAGTTGTAGCGCCCCAGGAAGGAAGGGGAGCATTTCTGGTAGTGCCCCGCCTCCTGCTTGGGGTGCTACCACTGAATTTATGGCACAAGGGCGCTAATTTTTTCAGGGTGCTAAAAGTAGAGCCCCAGCGAGTTAGCGCCCCAAAGGGGGCGCCACCGAATTTTTCCCCCTAAACCGCCGCTGTTACTGGAGCTATCAAAAGCATTGGTTCCAGCCAATGGTGACCACAGTTATTTCCATTCAAAGTGGAACGAGCTATTGTTGATTGATGGGCCTTGTGTCTTCCTGTTGTCTTGTGGAAGATATGCTGATGAGCAGCTGCACCAATTAGGTACCAAGGTGATCTCTTTTTTTTTAAGTATGGCGCTGGTCTGGTAATCATCTCCCAGGTTTCTAATAATGTGATGCTTCATCATGATATTTTGGTTCGTAGCTAGTGGATTTTATTCTTTTTGTTGATGAAGCAATTTAGATGAATCACCTAAAATAATTAGCAGTAGCTTCATAGGGATCTGGAGCTTGATGATGTCAGGTGTAGCCTTAGGTCAATCAATACTGAAAGTAGTAATCAACTGACAGGACCATAAAATATGTAACAGTGTGCCTTTAATCCTCTTGCAGCATCAGCAATAGAGTGTATATTGCCAACACTATGCATAGCCAGAACCTTAAGTCATGACATAGAAGTTGCCTAGAGAGTGGACACCAAGTCACAGTCCCAAAATATTAAATTAATTGATGTATTTTGTTGAAGACAAAGTGGGAAGAAATCTGCCTGGGAAACTTCCCAGTGAATGTGAATCAACCAAAATAAGAGATGGTAGCAGCTTGAGGGCAGATTAGCTGTCATATGGCAGGACTACAATTAGGGTGCATACTTTTAGCATTTAGTAATGTTTTTGGTGTACTCTTGCATATTCTAAACTTGACATAGTATGTTAAAGAGATGTAATACGTAATATTTTGTGAAAAATTTAAATATTATCATATGGTCATTACGATGATTAGTATCCTTTCTTTCAGATATCAATATGGCAGGTGAACCCAAGCCTTACAGGCCCAAATCTGGAATCAAGAGGCCTCTCTGTGCCCTGTATGGGTAAGTGCTCATCAATGTCATGCCATCAAAATCAATACATCATGCAGAGAATAAAACATTTTTGCGAAGTGTGGAATATATATACAAGTTGTTGCTTACCAAACTTGAGTCATTCAGAAACATGGAAAAGATCTTTCAAAGTTTGTGCAAATGCACAATTTATATAAATAGACTTTTCCCATTAGATTTACCAACATGATTGTGAAGTTAAAGGTAATTTTTGTCTGTGTAAATAGCAAATGTGAGTGGAGTTCTGTTGGATTACTAAAATGTTTTACTGTGAGATAGGTTACATATTTAAACAAGTTTAAATTTGCTGCATTTTACCTATGATCTGACATTTCTTTCTGGTCTATATTGCTTTCTAAATTTGCTAAAGAATCCCATTAGTTTCAGAAATACTTTTTGTTTTATATCAATTATAATAAATCTATGTAATCTACCCTTTGGATATGGATAGATAATCCTCCTTCAACTGGAATTTGGGCCAGAACCCAGCTAGGATTCTACTCCATTGTTTTGGTGCAGTAGTGGGCCATGGGTGGCTCTAAAGCCTGACCTCACCCACCTCCACATCAACGAGGTATGTTTAGGAGTGTTCTCTGACCAGCTGGGAATTTTACCTTTAAATGGCTCCAACCCTTAATTAGACTATGTCTTCAAATAAAAGGGTTCCTTCTGATGCTGAAGATTCCAAAATTTAGATTATTCTTTTTCTTTGGCTTAGAAGGACCTGAGGCCCCTCGGGCAGTGGCCACTCCACCTTACAAAATTGGATCGGATCAGGCATCACTGAACTGGCTATCAGGTGCCAAGGGCCCATCCCAACCATGCAAATGAGCTCTTCCACAACATTTGGGGCAGAGTCTATGGCTTTCTGCAATGGCAGATGGAGGTCCCTGTTCCACCACACTTCTGCCACTGAGTGGCCCCTGCAGAATTTCAGGACCAGTATGTTACCAAATTGGTCCTGGTGAGTGATAGGAACACAAAAGGCTTGAGAGAAATTAAATAAATATAAGATAGCCATTAGCAGATCAAATAAAGAATTCAGTAATGTTTCCAGGGAGGACTTGGCATGCCTACCTGCTTCCTCCCTCCGTCTCCTCCCCCAGCCCTCCCCAACAACTCACCATAGTATGCGGTCTCTGGAGGGAAGATAGGAACCCTAGATATGGCCCTAGTGGCACGGATGCCCATTATTGGCATGATAATAAGGGACTTCCGCCTGACCTGGCGGACTTTGGTGGGGTGAGTGCCGGAGGAGATACCGAAAATGTCAACAGTGTTTACAAAGGGGGGTAATTTAATTAGAAAGTATTTCCTCAGAATGTTGTGCTCCACTGGTTTAAATTCACAATAAAAGTAATTGCACAAACGTGTATGGTTTCGGCTAAAAAAAATTATTTTTTGTACAGATTACCAATGCATTTCTCAATCCAAGTTTATGTGCAAAATAAGCTGAAGTTTTCTGAAATATTTAATTCAGTAACAGTCTGCTATGGCAGCAGTATGATGGCAATATTAGCAATAAATTCAATATTAAAGGTAACTCCATCTTCATTAACATCATTTGTTACTTACTGTTCTGATGAATTTATGTTCATACGTTGTTCGGCTCTGCAATGTTGTGGCACCAGAAACTGTAGGCAGACTTTGTAGCTCTTTGAAGATTAGAGGATATCCAACATTACCTTGTTCTTCAGCTCTTATGAAGCAATTATAGACAGAATTCTCGTGTTCAAAGAATGGTTGCACAGTGATCACCCAGCAAAACATGAGTACAAAGAAAGGTTCTTTCTTCAGGAAGTTAGCTGGTTCCTGTTTATATTTTATGAGCCAAACAAACAGTCATAAGCATGGTCTTCCAGTGCATCCATGATCACATGCTGATAGTGATTACTGTACTTGAACTTAACTCAAAATGTCAAAGAAGTGACTTCCATTTGTCATATTGTTTTGAAAATCTTTGTAAATTCCAGTAACTAAAACTCCATTATCCCAGCATAATTAGATTTTTCTGGAATTTGTCTGCTGCCTCTCCATTTTTGGTCCTTCTAATAGTGAAGACACTGTTGTCCATCCATTGATTTTTGAATGACCTAAGAATTGCCTGGTGGGGTTGTGATTGACTAATAATGCAACTGGATCATTTCACTCAAAGGACCGCATGAACTGCCAAGGATTTTACTGCCTTAATGTCCAACTTGTATGTGACCACAAGCAGTGGTTTGTGCAGATGTGTACGCACTTTCTTGGCAGTTCTCTCAATTCCTACATCCTGTAGCAGTCCAGCATTTCCCCTGTCTTTGATAAGGAGCAACAGATGACAGGCTGGCTGCTAGGAGACAAGGGACATCCCCTCCAGATTTGGATTGCTGGCACCACTCCGAAAAGCCTGTGGAGATCAGTCACTACTCAACCTGAGCAGTCAGTGAGCAGGTGTCTTTAGACAAGGATTCTGCTGCCTGGACTAGTTTGGGGATTACATGTTCCCTACAGTACACTCCTGAGAGAGTGTTGAGGATAGTGGAGGTGGTGTGCTGCCTCCTGCTTAACTTTACCATTCAACAGAGCAAGCTACCATTGCTGGCAGTTAAAGAGGACCATCCAGCACATGGATGAAGCTGATGAGCTGTAGGATTCAGCTGCAGCAGGAGGCCTCCAACATAAGCCTACAGCCAGAGCTGTATGCCAGCAACTCATTAACATTGCCTATCCTAAACTGCTCATTTCCCCCCCCCTCAACCACCACACACCATAATCTCCACCCCCATTTCCTGCCCAGAACATCATCTGAACCAGTCTATCCATCCTCCAATGAAGAAGCTCCATCGCACTGACCATTATTCATATACATGCCACCTGACTGCCAAGACTACATTGATATTGAGAATTCATTATTTGAGAAATCGCAAGCATAACTCTTTCCACTCCATAGCTTAGCGTGTCAGAGTTTCAACATTTCTATTAGTGTTTGAACCTTTTGCTAAGAGTGCACGAGTGATTTATTTCAGTTGTCCAAACATGCGCTTAACTGATGTGCTGATGGCCAGTTATTTGATAGCCTGTTGTGACCTATCATTCTTTAACTTACTAGATAGCTATAAAAAATATTTTTAATTTATTATGTTTCAAGAACCACAGTGAGTTTAATATATAGATGGATTGTGCTAAATATTTAACGCACAAAATCTCTGATTTCTTTTCATAGCATTGCTATGTAACCCGGCCTAGCTAACTTGAGTTTTACCTGTGTGCATTCGCGTGCGCATTTTGGCTGCCGCTCTGGACCCGAGCCCATCACTTTTATTTCCACTTTTTTCTCCCCCTTTTATTTTTACTTATTTTCTCTCTATCCCTCCTAGACCCCTCTCTCCTGTCATCATGCCTCCTTTGATTTCTCCCCCTCAAGTACTCTGACCTCTGAAATCCTTATCCCAACCCTTCAGTACTCCTCCACCTTCCTACTCGCCTACCGCGTCCCAGGCTTGGCTCCATCTTAGATAAGCCTACAGCTTCCTTTTGTGCCTCTCTTGGCATCCTCCAAAGGGCCCATCGAGGCATTCATCTCTGCCTCCTTACGAGCAGCAACCCCAAATGCCCCATCCTACTCTCTTGCCAACCTTCCTGGCCAGTGCGCCCGCTGGGGGGTAATCTTGCCAATCTCCTCCCCATCCAACTGACCCTGTGGACTCTGCCAGTGGATCAGCTATCACCACCCCTTTCTGGATCTCCCTTCAGAATGTCCAATCACTTGTGAACAAGGCCTTTGCCATACATGAGCTTATTGTGGATGATTGCATCGACATCATAGCCTTGACGGAAACTTGGCTGAGGGGTGATGGCACCTTCCCCCTCAATGAAACCTCCCCGCCACTTGCCCTGCCCAGACCGTCGCAGTGGCAGTGTGGCTTTTATTACCAAATCTGCCCCCTTACTCCTCTGGCACTTTGTCCTCCTTTGAGCATCTCACCTTGTTCCACCCCTCTCATCTCATTTAAAATCCTCGTTCTCTGCCGCCCACCTAAGTGGCATAAAAAAAATTTCATCGAGATATCTTCACTGTTTTCCTCCCTCAGACTCTACACCGAGCGACTTCTCATCTTCGGTGATTTCAACCTCCACCTCAATTCATCATGCAATCTCTCCTCTGAGTTCACTAGCCTCCTATCCTCCCTTAATCGCTCCCTCCATGTAAATTCCCCAACCCATATTCACGGCCAACCCCTTGAAGGGATTTTTACTGATCCTAGCCCCTTTAGGGCTACCCCGGATCAGGCGTATTTCTCAAGACGTTCACTTTCAACTAAAGTTTGAGGTAGCCGAATCCTAAAGATGCTTAATTGGGTCTAAAGGTCCGGACTATCTCTCCCGAAAGGAAAGGAACAACCCGAGAATGTTACCATCCTCCAGATAGCGCTTTTAATAAGTTTAGCTAGACTGTAACGTTCCGGATATTATGAGGGTCTGGAAAACTCCCTCAGAATTCTGCAACTCCTCACCAAAGAGTGCACAGAGATTGAGTTTGCGAGTTTTTGATACAGAATTATCATGTGAGACAATTCTAAAAACATATAGATTTATTAAAGAACCAACATTTAATTTACAGTTGGTGAGTCAATCGCAACAGTAACAGTTCCAAAAAGTAAAAACATACAATCTTATTAACAGAGAATCTTACTTTTAAATCTTAACTTCACTACAGTATTACAGTTCTTAGTGTTCTACAGGATATCCACCAAAATCAAATACCTTTGATCTCCGAGGTACCAAGAGTTGGAGACTTACAGAGCCGCCTCTGAAGCCGAGAATCGCTTTGCCCGATTAAAGCGAGTCTGTTATCCCATTTGAGAGTTCAATATTTATACCCTTTTCCAGTGGTATTTCCTTTAAGGTTTTCTGCTGATGCAAGCTAATTATCTCTAGTCATTTTTCTGCCTATTTCTGCAACTCTTACTGCCACCTCGTGTCTCATCTCTAGGTGTTCTAAGTTTACCATATAAAAAAACGGTGACGGCAGGTGTTCCTTACTTCATGTCATCTTTATGAGGGCAGATGTTCCTTATCTTATGTGCCTCTTTACAAAGTGTAAATTAGAACACCTTATCACCATGGTGAACCATTGTTTTTGTTCCCAA
The DNA here is from genome assembly GCF_052327205.1 of Somniosus microcephalus. Taxonomy (NCBI): domain Eukaryota; kingdom Metazoa; phylum Chordata; class Chondrichthyes; order Squaliformes; family Somniosidae; genus Somniosus; species Somniosus microcephalus. The sequence continues at coordinate 93,219,505 of NC_140993.1, read as the reverse complement.
AGGTCAGCCTGTCAGAGCCCTTCATCTGCTGTTTCAATAAAGTTATTTATTCAGGGTCAACAACTTTCTTACCTCAATAGCCAGAATGCTTTCACAGCTATTTCATCGTTCGGTTTCTAAATTTTCAAACCCAGTTTGTCATGTTTTAATAAGGCCAGAATTCTTTCATAAGATGGTGCATTTTTCTGAATAGATTATTCCTTCACACCCTTGACCTTGCCATCTCACGTGGCCTCGCTATTCCCATCATGTCAATCACAGATAAGGCCATCTCTGACTACTTCCTTGTATCGTTCTACACCCACATCTCCCATTCCCCTCCCAACCCTACTTCCTTCTGTGTCCTCCACTGGAAAAAAACTCTCTCCCAATTCACTTACAACTGCACTTTCAAAATCCCAACTGTCCAGCCTTTGGCCCTCCAGTCACCACAACATTTCTGCAGCTACTGATCTGCTCAACCACAACCTCACCTCCACCTTTGATGACCTAGTCCCCATTAAAACCATTACTCACTCTCACCCTGGCCGTTCCCTCTGTTAAGACCCTCAGCTCCGCTCCCTTAAGTCCAAGGGAAGCAGACTTGAATGGATATGGCGGTCAACTGGTTTAGCCATTCATGCCAGATCTGGCTAGACCACATAAAACACTATTGGGTCCTGCTCTCGTCTGACAAAACTGCTCACTATTCCAGGATCATTCTAGAATGCAAAGATAATGCCTGGCTTCTACTTCTCTTCTCCAAACCGTCTTCTTAAACCCCTCTCCCCTGTCTCCTTCACTCTCACCTCCAACAACAAGTGCGAGGAGCTCATGGACTTCTGTGTCACTAAGATTGAGACCATCCAATGAACTGCCTTTGCCAATTCCCTCTCTTCCCCTAGCCCACCGGACCAAATTTCCCATAAGGTTCCCCACCACCCCCTTCCCTAGCCCTGAACTTGCATCTTTTTCTAGTTTATCTCCTATCTCCCCTTATGCCCTCTCCAAGCTCATATTGTCCATGAGACCCGCTTCCTGCTCACTCAACCCTATTCCCACTAAACTGCTGACCACTGTTCCTGGCTCCCATATTAGCTGATATTGTTAACAGTTCTCTCTCCCCAGGTACTGTCCCCCTCTACTTCAAGTCTGCTGTCATCACCCGTCTCCTCAAAAAACCAACCCTTGACCCCTCTGTTCTTGCAAACTACTGCCCCATCTCCAACCTCCCTTTCCTCTCCAAAGTGCTCGAACATGTTGTCACCTCCTAAATCTACCCCCATCTTTCCCAGAACGCCATGTTTGAATCCCTCCAATCAGGTTTCTACCCTTGCCACAGTACTGAAACGGCTCTTATCAAAGTCACAAATGACATCCTATGTGACTGATAAAGGTAAACTATCCCTCCTTGTCTTTCTTGAGCTGTCTGCAGCCTCTGATACGGTTGACCACACCATGCTCCTCCAACGCCTCTCCACCGTCGTCCAGCTGGACGGGACTGCACTCGCCTGGTTCCATTTGTATCTATCTAATCGTAACCAGAGAATCACCTGAAATGGCTTCTCTTCCCACTCCCGCATCGTTACCCCTGGTGTCCCCCAAGGATCTATCCTTGGTCCCCTCCTATTTCTCATCTACATGCTGCCCCTCGGCGACATCATCCGAAAACACAGCGTCAGTTTCCACTCTTTTAAAAAATAAATGTTCCTGTGGAGCCAAAGGAGCAGGATTCCACAGAACTCCTGATCAGCCCACATGTCCCGCTCTAAACCCCATCCCAGTACTTAGCTGAGGGCTGCCACCGGTGAGGCAGGCTGCTCAAAACTGAAGTCTTCACTCAGGAGAGCTGCCTGTGGAGGGGCGACCAGCAGCAGCAGCTCGCTGATGAGGCCCGAGGACCAGTTTCTATCAATCTTCCCGCCTCTTGGTTCAGGTGTGTGCTGGTCAGGCAACGGCAAGTCCGGGCCAGAAAACTGATCTAGGCCCAGGCCCCTTTGTATGTTTCTTCAATTCAGCAAGGTATTTGCTCTCCTAGCATGGAGTTCTGTCTGCCAGAATCACACATCCAGACACAGCGGCCACACTCGCCATGATTTTGCATCTATGAAAATTAATGGATACATTGCCTGAAACTTTATTTCAAGGACTCCAAGATTGAATACTTGGGTAACCCCCTCAAATCCTCTTTCCGGATTGAAAAGTTCTTCATGGCTAGCCTCTGTTTCCTGTTTTTGAGCCATATGTATATCCAGCAGCATAATTTACCACCTCTCTGTGACTTCGTACCATAGTTATTAACCGGCAAAGTGGAAATTTGTCAATAGTTCTTTGGAAGTTCTCATTTTTAATATCAACTACCATTCCCCTGCCCACCATGTCAATAATATCTCCAAATAAACGGCAACTAGTTATTGAAGCATAACCATCCCTTGCTGAATTAATTCTGAATGTGTTTTTTTTTAACGTTAACCTTCTACACATATTCATCCAATAGAAGAGCGCTGTTATCGTAAGACTACTTAACATGCTCATATCGCTTTCTCTCTGTGAGATGTTGTTGTGTGTTTTATGGATTGACATCTCTGTTAAAATAGCAGAGAGGAATTTGGCACAAATGTATAAAGTGCCTGTATAATATCGTTGCCAACAGTAATTTCTACCCTTAACCCTTAAAACTATTCCATAACTGATGTTAAATGTATAGGTCTACAAATGTATAGGTCTGCAATTGTTCTTAACCTTCTTTTATATCAGAGTTCCAATAGTGACTTTCCAATCTTCTGAATTTAGTAAACTTACAAAGATTTCCCAATTTCATTCCCTTCTCTTTTAAGACAGTGAGAAATTTCTTTTTGTAGAGAGACATTAGAGCATCGAATAATATGCTACAGAGAGTAGTTGAGGCAGAGGCCATGACATCCTTTAAGAGAAAAGTAGATAAACATTTCAATAAGAGGAAGACACAAGGCTCATGGGGATGTGCTGAGCAGACGGATTAGTTTTGAATTATCATAAAAAGCGGCTGCCACAGGCGTGATGGGCTGAATGGTTTCCTTTTGTGCTGTAAACCTCTGTGGTTCCACTTTGGGTGTTTGTTGTCTGGAGCAGATACTTTGACTATTTTAAAAGCATCTAACATTTTATATTCATAATAATATCTGTCATTATTTGCATACTGTCCAGAAATTGTTGGAAATCTGAACTCTGAGTTAAACAAAATGGCTGTGATTTCCCCTACCTTGGCGTGTCCGTGGCGGACGACGTCGGTGGCGGTTTCGGCCTCACTGCTGGCTCCAGCCCGCTGTGTAGAATGATTTTTCCCTGATTGGGCTTGTTAAGCCCACACAGAGCATTTGCCGGCCAATTGAAGGAAGCAGGTCTGATCATATCATTTGATGACCGGGTCATCAACCGGTTTCCTTAAAGGGACCATGCGCAAATTGATTTTGACAGTTGTGCTGTCAGTGTTCTACAGCATTGAGCTGCTGCAAACACTGACAAGCAATGCACAGAGGTGCATGGCTGCACTAAGGCTCTCCCATGTAACAGCACGCAGGGAGGTTCTCTTCCCTTCCTATGGGTGGAAGAGACCTCCCCAGGAGACCAACGCAGCCTGGTTGCACATTGCACAGGAGGGCACAAGCAGGGATGTCATCAGGAGGACCAGGCTGCAGTGACACAAACCTTTCAATGATCTCAGTGGATCATGAAACGTTAGTACAAAGCCACACTCAACCTCATCCTGCTGTGCCATTCATCACATTCCCATCACCCTGCCTTCCCTACCCTACTCCTACACATCCTTACTCACATCAATTTACCTTGCACCTCTACCCATCCCTCTCTCACATCCCCATCTTACTAGCCACCCCTCACACTCACCCTCATCCTAGTGCAATCATACTAACTAACAACACACAAGGGTAGGCACTTCTGTGTTTTATGCAATGTTCACGGAAGGTTTCTGTTAATGTGGTGGCAAACATTAAAACCTTTATTTTCAACACTTTGCGTTTTGTACAGATCTGTATGCACCTTTGGAAGTGGTTTAGTGAGTTGCAGTGAATGGTGAGACATAACGGTACCCCCCACAATTGTGATGAGTGTGAAAGGAATGGCTTGGGCATTGTAGGGATGCTTTATGGTGTTGGTGTGGGGTGGTGCCAACCTGGTGCATCATGTGGCAGCCAGGGTGTACAGCATCAAGTGAAGTAAATATGGCCATGGTGTGGCCATCCCTGGCCTCCCAGGCAGCAATATGGTCAGGTGCTGATGCCCTGTGTCCTATGCAGCATCAGTTGATTGCGAAGAAGGTTGGTGTTGTTGTTGTTGGTGCTGCTGGTGTGCCTGGTGCTGCTGGTGTTGGGGCTGACCGTGGTGGGATTCTGAGGACCAAGGTGAGATTGTTTCAAGGGCACCAATGCTGATGTAATAGATGGCAGGTGAACCTGAGATGACAGAAATGATCTGTCAATGATGAGAGAGGCTGTTCCAATGAGGTGACACTGGATAGAGAGTTTACTCCAAACACTTGCAACCTGCATAAAGCTTAATCTGTCTTCCAAATGCAGTAAGCAACAGCTTCTGAGCTTAGAAAGTGAACAGCTGTGAGATGGGAGCTTTTATAGCACATTTCATGTTGTCAAGTAATGAGATGATTCTGTGGTCATGCAACTCCCAACCTGCTTACCTGACGTGATCCCCGAGCAGCATGGACCCCGTGGGCGACCTCGTAAAATGTAATGGTGAGCACAAAATACTTCTTAATGGGCTGTTAACAAGGTCATAATGACCTGAATTGCCTCCTCCTGACCCGCTGTCAAAAAGAAAATTTCCCACCCGACCCGCCTCCGAAACGCCCGTTGACCCCCCAAAAAATTCCCTCCAATCTTTTCGAAGGAACTATTTAACAACTCGGCTGTTACTTTGTCCTAGAGTTTTCACTTCCCGCTATAATTTTTAAATGGACCAATAATTTCTTTCACCTTCTATTTACTGCACACATATTTAATCTAGGCATCTTTTTGAGAAGCCACATGTGTTTAATGATAGAGCGGATGAGAACCTGAAATGTCCAGTGGGAGAGGAATGAAGCATCAATCATGGAAGCCAGCAGATGGAAGTGAAGCCAATCCAAGGGTATAGCCGGCTCCTTTCTACCTCTTTGGGTGTTAGTGCTCCATGGCTTTAGGTAACACAGCAATGTAGTAACAGTTTCAGACAGGAGAAGACTGTTGCTCCATCTAGCCTATCTGCAGGAGTAGGCCATTTAGCCCTTCGAGCCTGCTCTGCCAATCAATGAGATCATGGTTGATCTTTTACCTCATCTCCATTTTCCTGCACTATGCCCATATCCCTTGATTCCCTTAATATTCAAAAAGGTGTGGTCTCATCAGGGCCATATATAATTGCAGTAAGACGTCTTTACTCTTAAACTCAAATCCTCTTGTAATAAAGGCCCACATACTATTTGCTTTCGTAATTGCTTGCTGTAACTGCATGTTAACTTTCAGTGATTCGTGTACAAGGACACCCAGGTCCCTCTGAGCACCAATATTTCCCAATGTCTCTCCATTTAAAAAATACTCTGCTTTTCTATTTTTCCTACCAAAGTGGATAATTTCACATTTCTCCACATTGTATTCCATTCGCCATGTTCTTGCCCACTTACTTAGCCTGTCTATATCCCCTTGAAGCCTCCTTGCATCCTCCTCACAACTTACATTCCCACCCAGCTTTGTATCATCAGCAAACTTAGATATATTACATTTAGTCCCCTCATCCAAATCATTGATGTAGATTGTGAATAGCTGAGGCCCAAGCACTGATCCTTGCGGTACCCCACGAGTTACAGCCTGCCAACCCGAAAATGACCCATTTATTCCTACTCTGTTTTCTGTCCGTTAACCAATCCTCAATCCATGCTAGTATATTACCCCCAATCTCATGAGCCCTAATTTTGTTTAATAACCTCTTGTGTGGCACCTTATCAAATGCCTTCTGAAAATCCAAATGCACCACATCTACTGGTTCCCCCTTATCTATTCTGCTAGTTACAACCTCAAAAAACTCGAAAACAGATTTGTCAAACACGATTTCCCTTTCATAAATCTGTGTTGACTCTGCCCAATCCTATTATTATTTTCTAAGTGCCCTGTTACCATGTGCTTAATAATAGATTCTAGCATTTTCCTTAGTACTGATGTCAGGCTAACTGGTCTGTAGTTCCCCATTTTCTCTCTCCCTCCTTTCTTAAATAGTGGGGCTACATTTACTACTTTCCAATCTGCGGGAACCGTTCTAGAATCTATGGAATTTTGGAAAATGACAACCAATACATCCACTATCTCTATAGCCACCTCTTTCAAAACCCTAGGATGTAGGCCATCAGGTCCAGGGGATTTATCGGCTTTCAGTCCCATTAATTTCTCCAGTACTGTTTTTTTACTAATACTAATTTCTTTCAGTTCCTTATTCTCGCTAGACCCTTGGTTCTCCATTATTTCCGGGAAGTTTTTTGCATCTTCTTCCATGAAGACAGACACTATGGGCTGGATTTTGATACTGGAGGCGTGTAGGAGGCGGGACTACAATTTTTGGGTTTGTAGTCCCGCCTCCATTGAGTTGTGGTCAACCCATGCGATTTTCACTTGATTGACCTTGTTGAGCCCGCCCAGCGGGCTCAGCAGGCCAATTAAGGGCCACCCGGCAACAGGTGACGTCACAGATTGACATTTCATCTGTCAAGAGCTTTTGACAGATGAAATATCAGTGTTTGACAGCTGTTTGAAGCTGTCAAACACTGACAATCTGTACTCCAAGTTAATTCCTTCCTCTCAGGCTGATTTAGAGATCTCTCCAGAACAGAGAGCTGAATGCTGCAACTTTTGACAGCTCGCAGCCATTCTGCTTTCTGTGCCGGTAAGATGAGGGGCTCCCGAGACCTGAAGGAAGGAAGGCTGTAAAGGTAAGAAAAGGTAAGTAAAACTTCTTTAAACACTTTACGCAAACCAAACGCACTTACCTCTGCACTCATGCACCCGTCACTCACCTGAACACTGGACATCTCGAACCCTCCAAGCCCTTCAGCCCGACGGTCCGCCTCGCTAACTTGGCGTGGTTTGGAGCCTTCGGGAACCCCACACTTCAGGAATAAAAATAGGGATTAGGCTAAAAACTGCCTGTTAACTACCTGTTAACAGGCAGTTAATTGGCACTAATCTCCTTCCCACCTCGGGAAGGCGGCTCACAGCACAGGTCGGGTATCCGCCTCCTTTGAAACTGGCATGGAGGCGGGTTGGGGGCGGGATGGGTTCGTGCCCCCGATTTCGAGATCTTAACCCCCCACATGCCTCCAATCCCGCCTCCATGGCCCAATGAAAATCCTGCCCAAAGTATTTGTTTAATTTCCCTGCCATTTCCTTATTCCCCTTTATAATTTCTGCTGTCTCAGCCTGTAAGGGACCCACGTTTATTTTCATTAACTTTTCCTTTTTACATACCTATAGAAGCTTTTACAGTCTGTTTTATGTCTCTCGCTAGTTTACGCTCCTATTCTATTTTCCCTTTCATGATCAATTTCTTGCTCCTCCTTTGCTGAATTCTAAAATCGTCCCAATCCTCAGGCTTACTACTCTTTTTGGCAACATTATAGGCCTCTTCCTTTGATCTAATACTGTCTTTAACTTCTCTTTTTAGCCACCGTAGGACCACTTTTCCTGCAGGATTATTGTGCCTTAAAGGAATGTATATTTGTTGTAAATTATGTATTAATTATTTAAATGCTAGCCATTGCTTGTCTACCGACATACCTTTTAATGTAGTTTCCCAATCTACCTTAGCCAACTCGCCCCTCATACCTATGTAGTTTGCTTTGTTTAGATTTTAGACCCTAGTTTCGGAATTAACTAATTCACTTTCAAATTCAATATAAAATTCTATCATATTATGGTCACTCTTCCCTAAAGGCCCCTTTACTACAAGGTTATTAAATAACCCTTTCTCATCGCACAATACTAGATCTAAAATAGCCTGTTCCTTAGTTGGTTCCTCAACATACTGATCTAGAAAACTATCTTGCGTACATTCCATGAATTCGACCTCCACACTATTACTGCAAATTTGGTTTGCCCAGTTTAAATGTAGATCAAAGTCCCCCATGATTATTGTATTACCCTTGTTACATGCGCTTCTAATTCTCTGATTTATACTCTGACCTACATTACACCTACTGTTTGGGGGCCTATAAACAACTCCCACCAATGTTTTCTGCCCCTTGCTGTTTCTTAGCTCCACCAAAACTGATTCTACTTCTTGATTTTCGGAGCTAAGATCCTTTCGCTCTACTGTCTTTATCCCATCCTTTATTATCAGGGCTACCCCTCCTCCTTTTCCATTTTGCCTATCTCACTCAAAGTCAAGTATCCTGGGATATTTAGTTCTCAACCTTGGTCACTCTGCAACCACGTTTCCATAATGGCTATAAGATCAAACCCATTTATTTCTATCTGTGCTATTAATTCATCTATTTTGTTGCAAATGCTTTGTGCATTCAGACCCAGTGCCTTTAGTTTTAACTTTTATCTATTTTTCCCTGATGTTATTTTGCCTATCTCATCTATAAGTTAAGTATCCTGGAATACTTAGTTCCCAACCTTGACCACTTTGCAACCACGTCTCCATTATGGCTATTAGATCAAACTTGTTCATTTCTATCTGCGCTATTAATTCATCTATTTTGTTGCGAATGCTTCGCGCATTCAGATCTAGTGCCTTTAGCTTTGACTTATTTCTATTTTTCCGTGATGTCCCCTTAGTCACTGGTGCTTTAATATCTTTGTTTCTCTCCTTATTACCTTTGTTACTCTCTCTGTCCCTTCCTGACTCACTCTTGCTTATTTTTACCCAAAACTCTACTCTGCTGTAGAGCCTTGGCATTTCTCTCGCTGCTTTTAAATTTACTCTTTCCTGAATCCTCCCACTCCCCCTTATGCTTAAATTCTATACACAGCAGTAAAGCATACTTGGATCCAATTGGTCCAAACCTTTCATAGTGGCATAGTGCCCTGCACTAAGTGGCACAGGATCTTTCAAAACCTATTAAATAAAATACTGCAATAGGCCTTTCCTGGGAATAGGATACCTGTCATTCTAGTAGTGGGGCACAATGGACTTGATTTCTGTTTTCTGATTTTGGAATGGTTCCAGACACACACGTTTTAAGTCAATACATATGCCACTGATTGATTAATATATGGTTAACTCAGTCATTCCAGCAAAATCCTGGCCTTGTGTATAAGTATCCAATGTGGCCTTGTGGAGGAATTGGAGCCAACAGGACCATTCAAAAACTTAATGAGAGCTGCAACGGGGCTGAAAGAAGTGGGAGTGGGGGTTGAAGAAGGCAGTTTTATAAATTTACACACACCTGGAGGGGTTGATGACACCATCAACCTTGAACAGAAAACCAGGGTTGGAGCTAACGGGTCTGACAGCTAAGGTACTGATGCTGTCATTGGAGCATAAACTCTGAGCTGGAGCTGGCTGGAAGAAACATGCCAGATGGTACAAAGTAGAGAGCTGGAGTGTCGACCTGAAGCCGAAGAAGTGGACCTGATGGGACAATTGGGGCGGGGGGGAAAGAAATCTGAGTGCGACACAGCAACTAGAAGAAGTCAGGCAGTCGTGAGGACTTTCCTTCAAAGCACGACTGCAGCTGATGCTCATGGGGCCAAAATGCAGCAGTGTGGTGACAATGGGCAGCCATATCACATTGCTGTTCTATTCAGTGGCATGCTGACTTAGCCATCAGTCACCTCCTTGATACATCTATGGGCAACACGTCAATTGATACTGTAGATGATTCCTGGGAAGGAGGTGGAGGCAATACAGTTGAAGGAGGAGCTGAACTATTGGTCAGGTTGGCTGCACGTATCCTTGCAGCAAATGACACAAATCAAAACTGCCTCCATGCTGAATCAACGCCTATGGAGCTGATTCCCCCTTTTGTTGCTAAGTAGATGTGCTAGGGGTTGTGAAAGGCGCTTATATAAATGCAAGTTTTTTTTAAGGTCTGTGTCAGTGCGCACAATGGCCTAGAAATTGCGTCGGAGGCGTACCCAGGAGTACACCTCCGACCCGTGAAACAATTCCGAAAGTACCTCCTGGCACCCAGGCTGCAAAGAGTTGCAGTTTCAGGCTTCCAGGCAGATGGCAACATAAATGCCCACAAATCCCAGGGATGCAGGTGGTTCGGAAGCGTCCCTGGAATCACGTGTGCCTGGTCCTCCAATGACAAAGGAGAATTCCATTGCAATCACTTACAAAGGAAATCCCCTAATGATATGCAGTGGAATCCCCAAATCATCATACAATGTACAGAATTTTAATAATTAAACAATGTACTGAATTGCAAATTTATTCATAAGTTCCTTCATCGCACCAACCTCATTGATAAATAATTTTATATATCTTAATCTGGGCCAATATTTGCATAAACTCAATTAAAGTGTATGTGCATAATCTTGGATTTTTAAATGTTTTATTTAATCCTTATATATACCCTTATGCTGATGCAAGCAGGCCCTATGCCTGCTTTTACCAGCCGTAAGATTGCGTGGGCAATTGTTGGGCAAATAGCCCAACTCCGCCAGCAATACTCATTTTTCAGGCAGTTCAGATGATCTTTCAAGGCGTGCCTTGACAGATCGCAAGTTCCGGATTTCGGGCATGTGGAAACCCAGAAATTTTGGAGCCTTTCAAATGGATTACGATGGCATACTCTCCGAGTACACCATCTGGAAACTGCAATTTCAGGGCCAACGTTATTCTCATTTATACTGGTAGATTTGAGATTCTTTAGAAAAATACCAATGTGTTGGATTATCAAAACAGCCTCTCTGCATAATATTCTTTGGAGGTCAAATTGAACTCTGGTGACCGGACAAAGTGTAGAAAGGGGTGTTGATTTGCTGTTGCCCGTTTTGTGCTATTGCCCATTTTGCGCCATCACTGAAGACCAATTTCACACCTTTGTGTTCTGTATAGTCCCAGGTGTCATTGCAATTGGATTCTAAGATTTGTAGTCAATATTATCATGGGATTCCAAACAATTCTCAGACAAAAGCAGAGCAAGGTTTTAAATAATGCTGATATTTGCGTCCTTTCATACTTATCCAGATGGAAGACCTAGGGCTGTGTTTGTCTGTCGTTTGAAAGAAATGGGAGAATAATCCATGTTTCATTGTTATTTTTGATCCACTAACAATCACTTAAATATGCACATCCTGAGAAGGAACAAAATAAGACAATCATGGTACAGTACATTGTTTAAACAGCTACTAAGGCACTTAAATGCTGAAAACTTTGAGAGTCTGGGTGTGGAGCGTGCCATTTTATTGTTTGAAATGGTTCTATGAAAAATGGAGAAAATATTGATTCATCCAAGAAGGTCAATTTAGGACCTTGATGGACGAGATCCTAATATTGTCAAGTTTTTATTTGCTTGACGGGGAACATTTTCTTATGTAACAGCAAAGGTTTTGATAGATTGAGAAAGATAAATGTATAAGGGTCACACTTGACCAAAAGCTACAAATTAATGCTACAGACAATTATGTACAGATATTTAATTGAGGCTCCTATAAGACCTGGTTGTTTCTCTTGTACTGCTAGCAATCTGTTACCATTTTTAGCCATGTTAAACATCCATAATGCATTTTAGCATGAGGATTTACATTACTGGAAAATTGAATAACTACACTATCTTGGATCCAGTGATTGCTACAATCAATCTCCAAACCAATGGGAACCTTCAAATTCTGACAGCAATGGACCCTGCATCGGATCCAGCATTCAAGTGTTTTGAATTCTGAACCTACAAGTTAAACTGCATGGGCAAAATCATGCAACTCCTATCTTCCTATTAACTATTCCACTAAAACATTGCATAAATGTAGATAAAGGATCAGTCATCTCTATGGAAGGCAGCAGGTCAGAATTGAGTAGTGTGGGTTGTAAGATTGAATAAAAATCTCTAGAGATTCACTTAATTACCTTTGGGAGTCACAGAGAAATTTCAGTGAACTTTATCTTCTGCAAGAATCACCTGCAGTTGATTGCCACCTGAAGGAGTTTGTGTGGGTTGGGTAGAGTTCACAGTAGGGCAAATTGATCATGCTCTGTGCAGGAATAGCTTGATGAACAATTGACCTTTTCTAGTTCCATACTTTTAATGTTAATATGAAAAGCATAGTAGAGATTCAAACTATGATACCAATGGAAGAGTCAATAAGAGCAGAAGAAGTAATGTAAGTGCGGCAGCAATGCTGAAGGCCGAGTTTATCAGTATTGCATCAGATCTTTCTGCAAAACTAAGAAGATTACCGAACAATAAAGTTTGAAAAGCACCAAGGATTGTAATTTCCTCATGGTATGAACCATTATGGAAAAGGTGAAGCGCTTAAAGCGGTGAAGTGAAGAATATTGATATTTTTCAAAAGAATTCCACAAACTGCATTATTGATGCCTGGAGGATGAATATGAAGTACTAAATTGTATTTTCTTTGCATGTCAAAGGTATACTTGTAACATTTTTCAAAAGTCATTTTCAGTCATTTAAAATCGGGTTACTCACAGGTGGTGGATTGACATTAATTTTAAAATGCTTATTTTTTGTGATAAATCCATTTTCAGCTGTATTAATCAAATTACAGCAAGTTACCAATATATGATGGAAAATTTTTCAAGGCAAATTTTTTTTAAAAAAAAGTTACATTTTAAAATGTGCTGATTTATGGCAGATTTTGCATTCAACGTTAGGCAAATGAGTTTGAGCGAAGACTCAAGGGGGGAAAAAAAACACTTTTCAAATTGCACCCATTTCCCTTATTTGCACCCAAAGTGGGTTCTTCAGCTCTGTGCAATATAATTATGCCTCAACTATGCCCTTGCATTCATTTTTTTTTTGGTGATCAGGACCATAGATAACAGAAAGCTCCATTTGTGCTGTGCATTTCGCTGATTTTAAGCTTAGTGAGTTATCTAATCAGTACATTTTAACAAACAGCAACAATTGTCTCATTTCTACACAAAGCATTACATTGAAGAGTAATGTTCAGACTTTGTTCTGCCAGTGAGGAATTTTGCCCACCAGCAGTGTGTATTGCAAATTTGGGCCCATGCTGCCTACAGTTTTCTGACCATTAATTCTGATCAGGGATGAGCGGTTACAGTTATGAAGAGAGACTTGAATTTTTTTTTACCAGAGCGGAGAAGGTTAAGGGTTGACCTGATAAAAAGCCTTCAAGCTCATGAGGATTTATGATAAAGTTAATAATGATTCATTGTTTTCATTGGTTGGCAAAATAGTAGCAAGAACACACAAATTTAAGGTAATCACAAAAAGAATTCAATGGGTAGGGAATTTAGGGAAAAACATCTTTATGCAGAGGGTGAATAGATTGTGAAATGCTGATGGTTTAAAAGTATTCTCACTAAAACCCCCAATCATTCTCTTGTGTTGTTTCCTATAGACTGTTCCCATTTATTTATTACTCTCAATGTTTATTTTCCTTTTCCAGTGCCATATTTTTGCATTTTTCTATATTATGTGAGGTCTTTCCCTTTTTGGCCCAGTCTCCCAACCAGATTTAACCTTTCTGGCATGTTCAGTTTTGTCGTCTTGTAAAACTTTCTAGGGTTGATTTGAACCCGACCTACATGGCAGAACCCAGGCGGGCGGACAGTTAATAACCAGTCGGTTACTTATCCACTCAAATGCAAATATTTCTAATATTAACTTGCAGGCAGATGAGACGCCTACCTAAAGCAGACAGGAGCCTCATAAATTTATGCAAATCAAGGTTCTGTAACGTCACTAGATGCAATTTTAACTGGGGCCTGAGCCCGGAAGCCACTGCGGCCTTCCCGCTTGGCAGAAGCAAGTTTAGAGCTGGTCCAAAGACAGAAGAGGCCCTTCTAGTAAGCCTAAAACTTTCACCCCTTCAGTTCCCACAAGAATTGCCCTTGCCCCACACTCCCTCTCCTCCCACCCATGAGATCCCCACGACACACCCTCTCCGCCATGTACCTGGAATCCGGTAGGCCACCTGATTTTCACCTGCCAACAGCCACTCTATGCCCCCTTCCTGCCATTTCTTCGGTTCTCGTCGGAAAGTGAACTGGAAACAATTAATTGAGACCCAGCGGTTAAAATTGCTGTGACCTCCTGCTGCTTCGGCCAGGCAGAAATCAACTCAAATATTAAAAAGTTCACTGCCTAAAACAGGTAGGTGCTTTGAATTGGCCAGCAGCAGGGTGGCAGCCTCCAGAGCACTAGTGTAAATGGTGCAGTCAGCCGTTTTTGAGCCGTTGCCGCCCCATTTATACTGAGAAGCCCAAGTTAAAATCTAATCCGTTGTCTCAATTGCCACTTGTGGTGAAACATTCCATGTTCTAATAACCTATGTGAAAAGATTTTTTTTCTAACTTTCCCTTTCATTCTTCCTGTGATAATCCTGGGTTTATGCCTTCTTCTACTGCCCTCTCTTAAAACCTTTCATAAATTTCAAACCTCTATTACATTTCCTCTTCACCTACTCTGCTGTTACAATGAAAAGCTCCAATTTTTTTAACCTTCATAACTGTAATCTCTCATTCATTCCGTCTATCATTCTAGTGAATCGGCACTGTACCCTTTCTGTGATTGCAATAGTGTTCCTATAATGCATTGCCAAGAACTGCATGCATTAACGTGCCTATTTTATTCCATCATTGCTTCCTTCTCATGCACCAGATTTCCTACTTTTGAACATTCACATCTCCAGACAGGCTATCAAGAGGAAGTGGCAAGTGGAGACAAAGCAGTTTCTCAAAGGGGAAGGTGTATAAGAGCAGTAGGGTAAGCAGCCTGTGAGCATATTACTTGGCCTCTTTGTTATGGAAATGTGGCAACAGAGAGGAGACATTCTAATGCTCAGGGAAATTTATTACTTCTTGTGAACATATTTACTGCTTCTATAGCAGTGTTACAGTGTACATGGAAGCTAGTGTTGCCCATGGTAACTGAACAGCATAATGTGCTGTTTTTAAAAATGTACTCTGTACAGTTGATTGGTTCCTATGTTTTGCCACTTTATTTTGGAAGTTATTTAATTTACAAGGCAAAATAAATTAAAAATGAAAAAAAAATGAAAAACACAAAATAATTAATTACAGAGTACAAAGCTGTCTTTATAGGGTTTGATTATGAATTTAATTCACACTTTATAATCTTTGGTAATCTATAATGCACCACCAAGCACTATTATTGACAGGCAAAAAAATATAAGGTGGTTGGGCCAATCTGTGCTCCGAAGAACTTTCTAGGAGAGAGTGGAATAGAGAGGTCAATGGCACTGCGCTTGTATTATGATGAAATATTTAATGGACAATTCAGTAGAAGTTCCCTTAGAAAAAAACTACTTAATGGGGCAGATTTTACGGAGTAGGCCGCCAGCATCCTAATAGACTATGAACTTACCTGATGGGGACCCTCCTTCACGAACTTGCTGTTTGATGCTGTGTACTCGACGACAGCATAATGACCCACAGATCCCAGTGGTGCAACGTATGCGGAAGCGTACCTGGGATCACATGGGCCTAGTGCGCCAATCAGTGGAAGCGTCGAGTTTCTTCTTACAGCGTTGACAGATATGTGGGAACCATTGCATCAGGCTTATAGAAGAAAGGAGGGTGCAGACTGGCATCTGACACGCTGAATGTTGCATTAAAAGCTTTAATGTCAGGAAATAAGATTTAAATATATAGGGTTAACATTTCATTCTTAATTTTGGATTTAGTATCGGTTGAATTCCGTCAGTCACAACCATATGAGGTACAGAGAACTGAACAGTGACACTCAGATTGTCCCACACAAAACAACTGGTGAAATGACAGCACCAAGCTTCAATATCAGGAATTCAATAATACAGAGATTAAACGTGTAGACAGTATCAAAAAAACCACTTTGCAATACTACGAAGCTCAGGGCTAAATTATTCAAATGGAGCTCAGGTGCGTCGATCTGTTGTAATGTTCCAATTTCACTTTTATGCGAGCTAAAATATGCCGAATGATGCTTTGGATCTTTTGAGGCATCCCCTTACATTGATGAAAACAGGCCCTGATCCTGTTTGCATCAGCCATAAAATTTTCATATGTAATTTCTGGGCAGTTGAGGGGCAGCTAGCCCAACTCTGCACGAGCAATGAGGATTTTCCCGTCGGTGAGGATCATGTGTCAAGTTGTAACTTCCGGTCTCTTGTCATTATTATTCTCCGAATCACTCCCACTCTGACCTCTCTGTCCTTGGCCCCTTACACTGTTGCAATGAAGCTCAACGTAAGCTCGAGGAAGAGCACCTCATCTTTTGATTAGGCACTTTACAGCCTTCTGGACTCAACGTTGAGTTCAACAATTTCAGACCATAACCTTTGCCCCCATTTTTTCGGATGACAGCTGCTGCTCATGATTCTGATATTCTCCTTTACAACTCTTTTGCTCCTTTACTTGTCCCATTGCCATTCTTTTTGCCTTGCCCTATCATCCCTTTTGCAATTTAATCTCTGGCACCTTCCACCCTATCACAGACCTTCCCTTTTGTTCTTCCCTTCCCTTCCCCCTTTCCTTGTCTCTGTACTTGCTTAAAACCTGTTACGTCTCTAACCATTTCCAGTTCTGACGATAGGTCATCGACCTGAAACGTAGGGGGAATTTTAACCCAAATAAATGGGTGAGTCGAGGTCAGGTGGGAAGTTAGTGTTAAAAGTCTGAATCCCGACCCCAAACTGCCTCCAACTCGCTGCAAGAAGGCAGATCGTCCATTGAAATATTATAATATCATGCTTCAGCTTTAACCACCATTTTAAATTTAACTGTAGCTGATCGGGTTTTGTAGGCCTCGTGAAACCCGCCAGCTAAAGTAAGATGAAGATTGCTGGATCCAGGAGGTAAGTGCCTTTTATACATGCCTCCTGGATCCACGACTGCCAACCCACCTTCCGCAATCGGAGACCTTGGGCTGGATTTTGATACTGGGGCGGGCTGGGGTTGTGTAATCCGCATTTCGTGTTATCCCCCTGATTCTAAATCGATGTGGGAGATTGATGCGATTTTAACTTAATTGGCCAATTGAGTTCCAACATGTGGGAACCCATGGCCAATGTGTTTTTCCAGTCTGAAAGTCACCTCCGATGACATCATCATTGCTGCTGCATTTAAGGTCTGCAACAAGCCTTGCTTCTTCTGCAGGCTGCCAACCTTTTGGCCTTTGCAGTGAGAGGCACCTGCAGGAAGAATGGCCAGCCAGAGACCTAGCTCTGCACCCCGGTTTGATGGCGTGGCCCTGCAGGCTTTAGTTGAGGGAGCAAGAGCACATAAAGAGGTGCTCTTCCCTTCTTCAGGGAGGAAGAAGCCTCCCCAGCAGACCAAGGCTGTGTGGATCCAGGTGGCAGAGGAGGTCAACTCATTGTCAGTAAACCGCAGAACCTGGCTTCTGTGCAGGAAGAGATTTCATGACCTTCTGTGCACTGGAAAAGTGAGTATGAATTTCCCATCACCCTCAATCTGATCCCCATTGCCTTTCCTCACCAGCACTCAGCTTTAGCAATCTCTTCCTCCACATCCCACTTGACACTGACATCCATGCACCCTTACCCATTCCCTCTCTCTATGGTCACATTCACCTAACTGTTCGACTATGCAGCCCTCACACTCCCTATCACTGTGATGCTATGAAAACAACTGACAACACACAGGGAGGGCCCTTGGTCTTGCCACCTCACTCCATCTTTGCCTCCTTCTAAGCATCTATGCTATGGATTCTCTACACTCACTCCTTCATTCTCACTCAACCTCCACTTGTCTCCCTCATTGCAGGAAAAGAGAGCCCACAATAAGAGGGAAAGAGCGAGGACAGGAGGAGGGCCACCCTCAGTAGCCCACTTCACCCCTTAGGAGGAGGCGGTCCTGGAGATCATGGGTGTGGAGGACGATGTGCAAGTGGGGGATGGACAGACGGGTGCATCACAGCAAGCTGGTGACAGAATAGTTTTCCATCTCTCTCATTGATATTGCATGAGTCGCTGATAATGATTCTGAAGCTCTACCAGATGGACTTATGACCATCTGCAATATGCCATGTGCATGTAACCTTGGCCTCACATCTCTGACTCTTCCCTTTACTCCCCCTCAGGACCATCGCAAGCACCCATTCCCACTAGCCAGGAGGAAGAGCCTGAGCATCCAGACTCCTCAGAGGAAGCTGCAACCTCTGAGGGCGCAGCGTCAGCAGAATTAAGCGCACCCCGCACCAGTGCAGACACTCACACCTCGGTGGGACCTTCGGGACATAGAGTAGTGTTGTCACCTGGTGTATCACAGCTCACAAGAGAGCAGCAGCAGATTGTGGAGACAGGGACAGCAGTGGAGTGTCCTAATCAGAGGACGCAGGACTCTGCCAGCTCGGCTCAGCTGCATGTCGACCCTCTGCCTCTGGGTCCATCCACAAGATCAGCGGTGCTGGAACTCCAGGAACAGATGCAGGAGTCTCTGGCAGGTTTTGGCTCCAGGGTCGCTGTGAGTGTGGAGCGAATGGAGGAGTCCATCGCTAACATGAGCAGAGCCTTTGTGGAGTCATTGGCGCATGAACGCATCACCACGGAAAGGATGGCAACCTCCAGGGAAAGGATGGCTACAGTAGACGAGAGGATGGCTATGGCCATGGAGGAGCTAAGTTGCCAGAGTGTAGAAAACATGGTGAGTGTTCAGAATAGACTGACATCTCTGGAGGAGCGATGGTCATCTATTGAACAGAGAAAACAGACCTTCATGAAGTCCTTCTGAGTAGGACTGCCTGTGCAGATACGGGTGCAGCAAGGTGCTCTCAAGCCACTTGCAAGCGCTGAGGGGGACCTGACCCATGAGAGGGAAGTTGGTGGCAGACATCAAGGAAGTGGGGGCTCCTCTCCAAGCACTCACACTTCCATGCCACTGCAGAGCCCTCAGTCAGAGCCCCACCAGAGTCCACACACAATTGAGATCGGCGTCTCAACCCCTACACAGCCGCAGGAGCAGCAGACTGTTGCCGAGCCCTCACAGTCTCGCAACCCCAGAGGACGCCCGCCAAATGTGTCACGACAGGAGCAGCAAGAAAGTGAGCAAGGGGCCTCCACATCTGCTGAAGCCACAGGGGAAGCACCATGTAGGAGCATGCGTAAGAGAAAGATACTACACAAATAGTCACAAGGGTAGTCACTTGGGTGAAATTTGATGTTTTATGCTAAAAAGCCATCAGATGATTCATGTAAATAAAAAATCTGATGGCTACTGCTGTAGTTGTGGCGTGTGTCATTTCGCGAATGGGACTTCCACATTGTGGGCTTAGGATTACTTGCAATTGTCAGTATGGTGGTCAAATAGCTAGGAATCCGCTGGTTCTTGGCCATTGTTGATGCTCAGGTAAGAAGCTGCGAGGCAAAAGTGCTTGATTGGCTTGGCTAAGCAAATCTAGCCAAGATGAGTGCTTTCCTTGCATCCCGGGCAGCAATGTGGTCGCGCGCTGGCACCTTCTGTCCTGTGCAGCTTCAGGTGGGTGAGCCCCAGCTTGGCGCTCCTGTTGTTGCTGCTGCTGTTGGTTCTGCTGTTGTTGGTGCTGCTGTAGTTCATGGTTATGCTGGTGCCGCTGCTGGTCTTCGTCCTCATCTGATGTCCAGAAGGGAAGGAAATAAATGGCTCCCATGCTTCTGGTAGATGCCTCAGTTGAGGAAGCGCTCAGTCAAGATGGCGAGAGGGGTTTCCCAGGAGGTCACACTGGAGATGGATGTCAGGCTCCAAACTTCCGCAGCAAATGATGGCTGATCAAATATCCTCTTTAATGGTGAAGCTGCAGCTAAAAGTCAGCTATCCAATTGTGCTACCGCCAGGTTTCACCGTCGTGTTTCAGAACAGGCGGGCTTCACGTGGGAAAAAGGTTAAAATCGCAAAGGCCTTTCAAAATGGCATTATAGAGGCAATTTAGTGCTTGTTAAGGGCCTTAATGGCCTATCCCGCCTCTTGGAGGCGGGACGGAGACGGGACCATTAGACACGATTTAATGAAAATTGCTTGGAGGTGTGTTGGAGGCCCACCAGTTTTTGCAATTTTAACCCCCCACACGCCTCCAATCCTGCCTCAACAGTCCAATGAAAATCGAGCCACTTATTTTCCATGTTAAGAACATAAGAAGTAAGAGCAGGAGTAGGTCATAAGGCCCCTCGAGCCTGCTCTGCCATTCACTAAGATCATGGCTGATCATCCACCTCAACTCCACTTTCCTGCCCGATTTCCATATCTCTTGATTCCCCTAGAGTCCCAAAATCTATCTATGTCAGCCTTGAATATACTCAAAGACTCAGCATTCACAGCCCTTTGGGTCAAAGAATTGTGAAGATTCACAACCCTCTGAGTGAAGAAATTCCTCCTCATCTCAGTCTTAAATGGCCTACCCCTTAACCTCAGACTATGCCCCCTAGTTCTAGACACTCCAGCCAGGGGAAACAACCTCTCAGCATCTACCCTGTCAATCCCCTTCAGAATCTTGTATGTTTCAATGAGATCACCTCTCATTCTTCTAAACTCCAGAGAGTACAGGCCCATTCTACACAATCTCTCATCACAGGACAGCCCTCTCATCCCAGGAATCAATCTAGTGAACTGTGCAAGGAGACCAGAACTGTTCACAGTACTCCAGATGTGGTCTCACCAAGGCCCTGTACAATTGTAGCAAGACGTCCTTACTCTTATACTCCAACCCCCTTACAATAAAGACCATTTGCCTTCCTTATTGCTTGCTGTACCTGCATGCTAGCTTGCTGTGTTTCTTGCACGAGGACACCCAAATCTCTCAACACCAACATGTGAAAGCTTCTCACCATTTAAAAAATATTCCGTTTTTCTATTCTTCCTACCAAAGTGAATAACTTCTCATTTCCCTACATTATACTCCATCTGCCAATTTACTGCCCACTCACTTAATCTATCTGTATCCCTTTGCAGACTCTGTGTTCTCCTCACAGCTTACTGTCCCACCTAGCTTTGTATCATCAGCAAACGTAGATACATTACACTCGGTCCCTTCATCTAGTTCATTAATATAGATTGTAAATAGCTGAGGCCCCAACACTGATCCTTGCGACACCCCACTAGTTACAGCCTGCCAATCTGAAAAAGATCCGTTTATCCCTACTCTATGTTTTCTGTCTGTTAACCA
This sequence comes from Somniosus microcephalus, assembly GCF_052327205.1. Lineage (NCBI taxonomy): Eukaryota > Metazoa > Chordata > Chondrichthyes > Squaliformes > Somniosidae > Somniosus > Somniosus microcephalus. Next base: position 93,198,237 of record NC_140993.1, on the reverse strand, counting down.
ATCCTCTATCCATGCTACTTTATTACCCCGAACCCCATGAGCCCTAATCTTGTGTAATAATCTTTTATGTGGCACCATATCGAATGTCTTTTGGAAATCCAAATATACTACATCCACTGGTTCCCCTTTATCTACCCTACTAGTTACATCCTCAAAAACGAATAAATTTGTCAAACATGATTTCCCTTTCATAAAACCATGTTGACTCTGCCTAATCATGTTATGATCTTCTAAGTAACTTTATACCACTTCCTTAACAATGGATTCCAGCATTTTCCTGCCAACTGATGTCAGACTAACTGGCCTGTAATTCCCTGTTTTTTTCTCTCCCTCCTTTCTTGAATAGTGGTGTTACATTTGCGACCTTCCAATCCACTGGGACCTCTCCAGAAACTAGGAATTTTGGAAGATCAAAACCAATGCATCCACTATCTCTTCAGCCACCTCTTTTTAGAACCCTAGGATGTAGGCCATCAGGTCCAGAGGATTTGTCGGCTTTTAGTCCCATAAATTTCTCTAGTACTTATTCTCTACTTATATTAATTATGTTACGTTCCTCACCCTCATTAGACCCTTGGTTCCCCACCATTTTTGGTATGCTTTTTGTGTCTTCTACTGTGAATACAGATACAAAATATTTGTTTAACGTTTCTGCCATTTCCTTATTCTCCATAATAATTTATCCTGTCTCAGCCTCTAAGGGACCAACGTTTACTTTTGCTACTCTTTTCCTTTTTACATACTTGTAGAAACTCTTACAATCTGCGTTTATATTTCTTGCTAGTTTTCTCTCATTTTATTTTTTCCCTTTTTATCAATTTTTTTGGTCAACCTTTTTTGGTTTCTGAAACTCTCCCACTCCTCAGGCTTACTATTATTCTTTGCAACATTATAAGCTTCTTCTTTCAATTTAATGCTATCCTTAACTTCTTTAGTTAGCCACGGTTGGATCACTTTTCCCATGGAGTTTTTGTTTCTCAATGGAATATATTTTTGTTGAGAATTATTGAATATTTCTTTAAATGCTAGCCACTGTTTATAGACCACCATACCTTTTAATCTATTTTTCCAATCTACCATAGCCAACTCGCCCCTCATACCTATGTAATTGGCTTTATTTAAGTTTAAGACTCTAGCTTTGGACTTAGGCAAGTTACTCTCAAAATTAATGTAAAATTCTATCATATTATGATCACTCTGCCCCAGAGGATCCTTTACTATGAAATTGCTAATTAACCCCGTCTCATTACACAATACAAGATCTAAAATAGCCTGTTCCCTGGTTGGTTCCATGACATATTGTTCTAGGAAACTGTCCTGAATACATTCCATGAACTTGTCCTCCAGACTGCCTTGTTTTGATTTGTCCAGTCTATACGAAGATTAAAGACCCCAAGATTATTGCATTACCTTTGTTGCAAGCTCCTAATATTTCTTGATTAATATTCTGCCCTACGGTATAGCTACTGTTAGGGGGGCCTATATACTACTCCTACCAGTGCTTTCTGCCCCTTGTTATTCCTTATCTCCACCCATACTGATTCTACTTCCTGATCTTCCGAGCCGAGATCCTTTCTCACTACTGTCCTTATTTCATCCTTTATTATCAGGGCCACTCCCCCCTCCTTTTCCATTCTGCCAGTCTTTTCAAAATGTCAAGTACCCTGGAATATTTAGTTCCAAACCTTGGCCACCTTGCAACCATGTCTCTGTAATGGCTATTAGATCAAACCCATTTATCTCTATTTGTGCCACTAGTTCATCTATCTTGTTATGAATGCTTTGTACATTCAGATAAAGAGCCTTTAATTTAATTTTTTTTTACCATTATTCCCTGCTTTGACCTTATTCTCTGCTGCACTGCTACCATTAAACTTTCTGGGGGGAAAATTTGGTTGATTTGCACCTCCCGTTAGCACCCTAAGAGGGCACTAACAGGGCGTAAAGCAACTAGTGCCTGGGCACGGCGCAGCTAACGCCTTCCGCAAAATTCAGCTGGAGGTTCGTAATCGCCGTGCGCAGCACCCTGCTCGCGCCCCAGCTGCGATCTTCCGTAGGGCCCCTTGACTTACCGCCGGACGCTATGTCTGACAGGGTCAGGGGGGCCTAACTGCGGCTGGGGCGGCGCAAATTAAAGGGACGGTGCCTGGTGGCCATTTTGATTGCTGGCTGCCTGCCAGCAGCTGCCCGCTTTGCCGTCCACGGCCTTCTGTGCAGCCCCGCTGCGGAGTGCCAGCTGCGGTCTGTGAGCTCGGCACTTTTCTTGAGTGCTGGGCTCTTTTGCCGGCATTCCAATCCCTGGTGGCCCAGCTGGGCCCCGGGTCGCGCTGTACTAGGCCCCTCCCATTTAATAAGGGGAGGAAGGCATGGTGCTGCGGCACGTAGCATCACGATATTCACTCACAGTGCCCCAAGAGGGAGGCGAGGCGCTTCCAGTACTGCCCCATCTCCCTCTTGGGGTGCCCCTGCGAAGTTAGTGCCCCAAAAGGGGCGCGACCCAATTTTTCCCCCTCTGTCCCTTCCTGTCACACTCTCTGCTTATTTTTACCCAAATCGCTACACTGCTCTATTGCCTTGACCTTTCTCTTTAGATTTCTAAATTTCCTCTCACCTGACCCCCTCCCCCCCCCCCACCCTTTATTTAGTTTAAAGCCCTATCTACAGCCCCAGTTATTCAATTCACCAAGACGCTGGTCTCAGCCCGGTTTAAGTGGAGCCCGACTCGACAGAACAGCTTCCTCTTTCCCCAGTACTGGTGCCAGTGCCCCATGAATTGAAACCCCTTTTCCCACACCACTCTTTTCAAAGATAAAGGTTTTCAAATTATGATGATATTTGTGTTCTGAATTCCAGAAACAACTTCATCAACATTTGATGCATTGCGTGGGTGCATTTTTGTGAGTGCTGCTCAATTTTCTTCTAGATTCAGTTCATGCTATTTTATATTTGATTTTAACTTCATCGTTAAATCTGCAACTTTAGTAGGACTGATGGGTAAACAATAATGGTCTGTGGGCTTAATTGTACAAAAATAAAATTTCAGAAGTAATAAAATGGAAAATATACACAAGCTGTGAAATTTCATAATATAGGTAAAGCATTTAATCTGACAGTGTATTTTATAACTTGAATCTTTAGACGGACAGCAAGCCCAGGGAAAAGAATGTCTCCCTATGACCGATGATTTTTTTATTGGGGCAGATGTTTTAATCTTTTGTAAACTGGCACACACAGGGCATTACAAGGTGTAACCAACCAGAAAAAGGGGCACTATAACTTAATATCTCCATCCCAGTTGCTGCATGGCTTGCATTTCTGATAGGCTTGGAGGCAAGTTAAGAAGAAACGAGCCGCAGATTCACTCTAATATTCAAATGACACAGAAGATGCATTATAATGCCTTCCCCATGTTTCTTTGGTCTTCAATTTACAATATTACACCCATAAAGATACTGAAATATCAGGAGCAGCTCTCTCTCCCTATAACACCTAAAGTACAATTCAGTTAAAAACAAAAAAATTTACAAACTTTAGTTCTGCTTTCTCAGTTGTCCTATGTTTCTTCTAAATTTCTCTCTTCCCCATGCTCTCTCCTATTTTTAACTGCAATGTTACTTTTTTTTCCCATCTACATTACCTGTTCTAATCCTCTCCAACTGTACACCTTTAACTTTATACCATTTACTTACCTTCTTTCTCTCACCTAAGCAGCACTTACTCACCAATAACCTGCTCACTGATGCCCAGTTTGAGTTCCACCAGGACCACTTGGCTCCCTACCTCATTACAGCCTTGGTTCAAACATGAACAAAAGAGCTGAATTCCAGAGGTGAGGTGAGAGTGACTGCCCTAGACATCAAGGCAGCCTTTGATTGAGTGTGGCATCAAGGAGCCCTAGTAAAACTGAAGTCAATGGGAATCGGGGGTCAAACTCTCCACTGGCTGGAGTCATACCTAGCACAAAGAGAGATGGTTGTGGAGGTTGGAGGTCAATCATCACAGCCCCAGGATATCACTGCAGGAGTTCCTCAGGGCAGTGTCCTAGGCCCAACAATCTTCAGCTGCTTCATTAATGACCTTCCCTCCATCATAAGGTCAGAAGTGGGGAAGTTCGCTGATGACTGCACAGTGTTCAGTGCCATTCGCAACTCCTCAGATAATGAAGCAGTCCATGCCAGCATGCAGCAAGACCTGGACGACATTCAGGCTTGGGCTGATAAGTGGCAGGTAACATTCGTGCCACACAAGTACCAGGCAAGGACTATCTCCAACAAGCAAGGGTCTAACCAGCGCCCCTTGACATTCAACAGCATTACCATCACTGAATCCCCCACCATCAATATCTTGGGGGTCACCATTGACCAGAAACTTAACTGGACCAGCCACAAAAATACCGTGGCAACAAGAGCATGTCAGAGGCTGGGTATTCTGCAGTGAGTGTCTCACCTCCTGACTCCCCAAAGCCTTTCCACCATCTACAAGGCACAAGTCAGGAGTGTGATGGAATACTCTCCAGTTGCCCGGATGAGTGCAGCTCCAACAACACTCAAAAAGCTTGACACCATCCAAGACAAAGTAGCCCGCTTGATTGGCACCCCATCCACCACCTTAAACATTCACTCCCTCCACCACCGGCGTACCGTGGCTGCAGTGTGTACCAGCTACAAGATGCACTGCAGCAACTCGCCAAGGCTTCTTCGGCAGCACCTCCCAAACCCGCGACCTCTACCACCTAGAAGGACAAGGGCAGCAGGCGCATGGCAACACCACCACCTCCAAGTTCCCCTCCAAGTCACACACCATCCTGACTTGGGTGTATATCACATTTCCTTCATCGTCGCTGGGTCAAAATCCTGGAACTCCCTTCCTCTCAGCACTGTGGGAGTACCTTCACCACACGGACTGCAGTGGTTCAAGAAGGCGGCTCACCACCACCTTTTCAAGGGCAATTGGGAATGGGCAATAAATGCTAGCCTTGCCAGCGATGCCTACATCCCATGAATGAATTAAAAAAAATTTAGAAATGGGAGCAAGTTCCAAAACGTTGGGTTTTCATTGGCTACAAATTGAACATAAGGAGTGATTGCTAAACCAGCCTAACTGCTATGTCACTTCTGTGCTCGATCGGGAATCCTGCTTCAGGAGAGAGACTTCCATGTGCCGCTCTTCTACTTTTACACCCGCTTCTGGTCCAATTTAAGTCAGCGTGCTGGGTTCCACAATGTACTACAGAGATACAGGGTATAAAGATGGAGAATAAGCTCCCTAAGCTTAATTTGCTAAAACCAAACTTCAACTCGTTTACGCTTCGGAATGATGCCGACGATGGGAAAACCACATGCCTATCTCTAGTTGAAATCCTGTAGTGTAAGAAGTGCCATCAAGCCCTAAGTTTTAAGATTTACATGGTTGCATCATTGACAGAACCAGATTTATCTTTATGTAAAGGGTTCTTCTCAGGTAATCACTAGCAGTCCTTGCAATCCAATGGTGCTGCAAACAAGCAAGTTTGACCACATTTTTAAGGGTTAAATAATTTTTTTCACTTTGGAGCAGAACATTTGTAAATGATCAACAGAGGGAAAGTAGCATCTTGTGATGCTCTCTAGTGCCATGATCTTTGGGAAAACATGCATAGTTCACAGCTCTGTGTCCAACAGAGCAGCCAGAGAAATCCCCTCCTCCACACTTTCTGTACATCGTCCCAAAATCGCATTATGAAAGGGTCTGTTGTATTAAACTATTTCTGGAGGCAGCAATGAGAATAATGGCAAAAGTGAATGACACTGATGGAAAGCAATTTGGCCAAATGGAGCAGTGTAATGGCTTGGCTCAGTTGCACTGACAGTAACCAATTTGAAAAAGCAGAGAGGCACAGTGCTGCAGAAATGAAGAGAAATGAAACTAGCTCCCCCTCCCCCACCACTCATCTTTGACAACAGTCAGCATTCAGCATATCAGAATATCATTTATCTATGTCTGGGTAATTATTTTAATGGAAAGGATAAGAGCATTCTCTCATGGAAACACTTTACAGGCATTGTGATCATGAAGAGGCTACCTACAGAAGATGTTTCATTGCATGAATTTTATGCCTTCGATTTTTGGTTTGTTAAACTTTCACTGAAAGCTTATCCTGTGATTAGGGTTGCCAGCTCTGGATGTATTCCTGGAAGTTACATCACGTGACCTCCCAGCCCTTTTTCCATTTCCAGTATGTACTCTAACTAATGAACAAAAGTGTTCAAAGAAAATGAAAAAAAGCACACAATTTTTGAATGCCAATATAAATTTTCTCCTGAAATAAAAACAGAAAATGCTGGAAATACTCAGCAGGTCAGGCAGCATCTGTAAAGAGAGAAACAGAGTTAATGTTTCAGGGCGATGCCCCTTCATCATCGACCTGAAACGTTAACCCTGTTTCTCTCTCCACAAATGCTGCCTGACCTGCTGAGTATTTCCAGCATTTTCTGTTTTTATTTCAGATTTCCAGCATCTGCAGTATTTTGCTTTTAAATTTTCTCCTGGTTGCTTACAGCTGTGTCCTGGAGATTAATCTTCAATTCTTGGAGACTCCAGGACAATCCTGGAGGTTTGGCGACCCTACCTGTGACATGCTTGCACTTTCAAGCAAACCAGATTTTACAGCTTTCTATTCATTGGTCCATATTTCTATCAATTCACTACTCTTCCCTCCAGTTTAGAAGTTTATGAGTTCAAGTTCCACACCAAGACTTCAGCACATAACGGAATGGGAAAAGTGCAGCATAGATTTAATACGAAGTTACCAGAGATAGTTAAAATTATGAGAAGAAACTTGAGAAGCTAGGGTTTTTCTCATCAGAACTGAGAAGGTTGAGGGTTGACCGGATAAAGGCCTTCAGGTTTTTGAGGATTTACGATAAAGTTAATGGTGATCGAGGACACAAATAAAAAGAATTCAAGGGGGAGGGGAGAATTTAGAAATAATTTCTTTACACAGTGAAGGGATAGAATTTGAAATTCTCTGACACAAACTGCTGTTGAAACAGTGTCCATGATACTTTTAAAAGGGAATGCAATAGCTGCTTAAAAAAGAGGAATGTTAAAGGTAATGAAAGTGAGTGGGAGAGTGGCATTAGACTGGGTGTCCTATGTGGAGAAAACATAAATACAGAAGTGATGGGCCAAATGGTCTATTTCTGTGCTGTAGCATCCTATGATTTCATGTTAATCAAAGGAAAAAGTTATGAAAGTAAACTACTGCGGATGCTGGAAATCGGAAATAAAAACAGAAAATGGAAATATTTAGCAAGTCAGGTAGCATCTGTGGAGAGAGAAAGACATAAAACGTTTTCGGTCAATGACCTTCTGTCAGAACTTTGAAAGAAGTTACATTTATATAAGGCCTTTCATGACCTCAGGCCATCCCAAAGTGCTTCACAGCCATTAAAGTACTTTTGAAGGATAGTCACTGTTGTAATATAGGGAAATGCAGCACAGCAAGGTCCCACAAAAAGCAATGAGATAAATGACCAGATAATCAAATTTAGTGATGTTCATTGAGAGATGAACATTGGCCAGGACATCAGGAGAACTTCCTTTCTCTTCTTCGAATAGTATCATGGGATCTTTTACATCCACCTGATAAGGCAGATAGGACTTCAGTTTAATCTCTCATCCAAAAGACAGTGGAGGTCTTTTTGACTTTGGGTGATAGCATAAAATGGGCGATATCGATTCTGCCACCCCTCAGACATCTCTCCCAATTTTCATTTCCATTGGGAAGGGAAAAGGTCAGCAGGTGAGCACAATTAAGTGTTTTTTTTTCCATTTTGAATTGTATCACACCATTATAGGGGCTATACTTCTGTTTTCTTTGATTGTATAGATTGGGGTTTCTTTCATAAGAACATAAGAACATAAGAAATAGGAGCAGGAGTAGGCCAATCGGCCCCTCGAGCCTCCTCCGCCATTCAATAAGATCATGGCTGATCTGATCCTAACCGCCAATCTACTATCACAGAACCATCTCCTGAATCTAATAGAATTAGACACACGAAATAGGAGCAGGATCAGGCTACACGGCCCCTGGGCCCGCTCCGCTAACCACAGGGCCATGTCCGATCCGAACCTAGACTCATGTCCAAATTCCTGCCCGCTCCCCGTAACCCTTAATTCCCTTTACTTCTAGGAAACTCTCTATTTCTGTTTTAAATTTATGTAATGATGTAGCTTCTACAGCTTTTTGGGGCAGCATATTCCATGGACCTACCACCCTCTGAGTGAAGTAGTTCCTCCTCATCTCAGTTTTGAAAGAGCAGCCCCTTATTCTAAGACTATGCCCCCTAGTTCTAGTTTCACCCATCATCGGGAACATCCTCCCCGCATCCACCCGATCCAACCCCTTCACAATCTTATATGTTTCAATAAGATCGCCTCTCATTCTTCTGAACTCCAATGAGTAGAGTCCCAATCTACTCAACCTCTCCTCATATGTCCATCCCCTCATCCCCGGAATTAACCGAGTGAACCTTCTTTGTACTGACTCGAGAGCAAGTCTGTCTTTTCTTAAGTATGGACACCAAAACTGTATGCAGTACTCCAGGTGCGGTCTCACCAATACCTTGTACAACTGAAGCAATACCTCCCTATTTTTATATTCTATCCCCCTAGCAATGAAAGCCAACATTCCATTGGCCTTCTTAATCACTTGCTGCACCTGCATACTAACCTTTTGAGTTTCGTGCACCAGGACCCCCAGATCCCTTTGTACTTCAGTACTTTCCAGTTTCTTGCCATTAAGATAATAACTTGCTCTACGATTTTTCCTGCCAAAGTGCATAACCTCACACTTTCCAGTATTGTATTCCATCTGCCAAATCTCTGCCCACTTACTTAGCCTGTCTATGTCCCCTTGCAGGTTTTTTATGTCCTCCTCACTCACTACTTTCCCTCCCATCTTAGTATCATCTGCAAACTTTGATATGTTACACTCGGTCCCCTCCTCCAAATCATTAATATAGATTGTAAAGTGTTGGGGACCCAGCACTGACCCCTGCGGAACACCACTAGTTACTGATTGCCAGTCTGAGAATGAACCATTTATCCCAACTCTCTGCCTTCCGTTAGATAGCCAATCCTCTATCCTTGCCAGAATATTACCCCCAATCCCGTGATTCTTTATCTTAAGCAATAACCTTTTGTGTGGCACCTTGTCTAATGCCTTTTGGAAGTCTAAATACACTACGTCCACTGGTTCCCCTTTATCCGCCCTATATGTTACTTCCTCAAAGAACTCCAGCAAATTTGTCAAACATGACTTCCCCTTCATAAAACCATGCTGACTTTGTCCTATTAAATTATGATTATCCAAATGTCCTGTTACTGTCTCCTTAATAATGGACTCCAAAATTTTACCTACCACAGATGTTAGGCTAACCTCCTTCCAGCCTTCTGTCTACTGCCCTTTTTAAATAAGGGTGTTACATTAGCAGTTTTCCAGTCTGCCGGGACCTTTGCTGAGTCCAGGGAGTTTTGGAAAATTATTACTAATGCATCCACAATCCCTACCGCCACTTCCCTCAAGACCCTAGGATGTAAGCCATCAGGTCCAGGTGATTTATCCGCCTTGAGTCCCATTATTTTACCGAGTACCACTTCCTTAGTGATTTTGATCGTGTTTAGCTCCTCCCCCCCTATAGCCCCCTGTTTGTCCAGTGTTGGGATATTCTTAGTGTCCTCTACTTTGAACATAGCATTTTTTTTAATGTAAATATAACACTTTCCCACAGAACCCATCAATTCATTGTATATTAAAATCATTCACAACATAGCATAAAAAATTGACCAGACATGCAATTACTTCACAGTCGAGTCTGTCTCTCACTTCAATACTATTTTAGTCCTTTAAATGGCTAAATCTGTGAATTACCATAGTGGCACTAATTTAATTAGCCCTAAGCAGTGGAAATACAGCGACTATGAATCATTTCCTCTCTAAAATGTGATACCATTATTTTCTGTGATGGAAACTTAAGAACACACAAATCACATCTGGGCACAAGTTTTGCATCCATCAAGCGCTCCCTTCTAGTCTAAAAAGAATGTTCCACCTAAATCTGTCTCTCTCATTATCTTTCTAATGGAGTTTTTCGAGGTTGCAGTTTGTAATTTTTTCAAATTTTTAATATATTCAGCAACTTTACAGGCAGCAGTTTGTAAAATTAGCATATTTTCTTAAAATAGCACATGCTAAAAATATTGGACATGTTTAATGACATTGATTGATACTTTAACTGTCAATGAGGGAAAAATCCACTCATAATAATTGATGTTCAGAATACCCTATCAGCGATATAATTGGCATCCACCTTTTTCTGTGAAAAGCAAGAGATTAGTTAACATTGCCAATTTTTTTCAACATATATTTGATACTTGGTGCCAGTCCCAAATGGTGTTAAACATGTTTATGGCACTGTTTTACTGCTTAAAATAAAGCCTGAGGGCTGACGTGCTGTGAAAGCACAGACCACACCATCCCGTAGTTGGAAGGACTTTGATGTTTACAATGTGTCTTCTCAGTGGCCTGAGGTCCCCAAACTGTTATTTTATCATTTTTGTTGTGTATTTGTTTTGGGGAAAAAAAAATCATTATTTTTCAAATATCGACATTGATTTGTTTCTGGGTAGGTCAGTGTAGCGTCCATGTTTGCTTAATTAAAACCCACCTCCAGCAAAAGCTTCTCTTTTTCAAGACACTCCATTATGTGACCATAGCTGTCATTTTATTCAAGAGTGCTCAGAAAACCAATAATATTACGTCTGCCACACAAAGCACTTTTGAATGTGTTACAGTTTAGTTGTATGAATTAATCATGGACGGATGAGCATTTCCCGGCATGCTAAAATCCATTCTTAGGGGATTCTTATGATTCATATTTAATACAGGGACTAACATACACTAGTCCTTTTGCATTTGTGACATTATTAAATTCCAGTTGTTTCCTTGGATGATTGTTATATCAGTTTCAGTAACTGATTTTGTAGTTACAGTAATCTTAATCTATTCAAATATACACAAGGCTCACTGTTAAAGTGAAATCAAATCATTGGACAGAGATTTCCCCAGAGGTGTGCTGTTCTGTCTACAAAATCCGCTTCCTAGCCATCGAACCCATCGTTCTCCCTGGCAAATGTCTGAGGCTGAACCAGACCGTTCGCAACCTTGGTGTCATAATTGACCCAGGGATGAGCTTCCGACCACATATCCATGCAATCACCAAGATGGCTTATTTCCATCTCCGGAACATCGCTCGACTCTGGCCCAGCCTCAGCTCATGTGCTGCTGAAACCCTCATCCATGCCTGTGTTAGCTCTAGACTCGACTATTCCCATGCTCTCCAGGCTGACCTCCCACCTTGCACCTTTCGTAAACTTGAGCTCATCCAAAACTCTGCTGCCCATATCCTAACTTACACAAATCCCGTTCACCCATCACCCCTGTGCTCCCTGACCTACATTGGCTCCTGGTACGGCAATGCCTCGATTTAAAAATTCTCATCCTGGTTTTCAAATCCCTCCGTGGTCTTGTCCCTCCCTATCTTTGTAACCTCCTCCAGCCCTACAACCCGCCCAGATCTCAGCGATCCTCCAACTCTGGTCCCTTGCGCATCCCCAATTTTAATCGATCCAACATTGGCGCCGTGCTGTCAGCTGCTTAGGCCCTAAGCTCTCTACCATTCTCTCCTTTTAAGACACTGTTTAAAACTTACCTCTTTTACCAAGCTTTTGGTCATCTGCCTTATCTAATATTTCCTTATGTGGCTTGGTGTCAAATTTTGTTTGATAACAATCCTGTGAAGTGCCTTGGGACATTTTACTACATTAAAGGCGCTATATAAATGCAAGTTATTGGCCCAGAAATTCGGGTCGGGGGTTTCCCGCGGGTGTAAGCCCCCGACCAGCACTTACCTAGCGCGCCGGCCATTGTGTTGTGGGTCCACGTGGAATTGCGATCCTGGGCCTGCTCCAACTGCTGGTGCACAGTGCTTGCCTATCCCAGGGGCGCAGTTAGTTCGCTGCATCCCCTGGGATCACGTGGGCCATGGGGAACCAATCGGAGCAGGGAAATGCCCATTATTAAGTTTGACAGGAAGAGCTATCAAAACTTAGAAATACTACGGGCCCTAAAACATCACTAAATCTTCAAATAAATTTATTTTTAAATCACATTTTTTAAATAAACTATAAATTACATGAAATAACTATTTTAAACAATAATTTAAATTTTTGAAAAAAATAATTTTATTTTCTAACGGGGCTAAAAATTAAACTTACCTTTCTTTAAAGTATTAAAAAATAATAAACCTGTGGAAAAAATGTTTTAATTTTAATTAATTTACCACTTACCTTGTAGAAAGCAGGCCTTGCGCCTGCTTTTTAAATGTCTAACTTCTGCAACACGTCCCATGGAAAGATGCTTTTAAGTGAAGTATAATCAGTGCATTGAAGAATTCTGACAGACAGCAAACCAGGAAGTAAAATGCACTGATTATACTTCACTTTTTATAAATTTTACAGGGAGCGAAATAAAGATTGGGACATACACATGGAATTAAGGTAGAAGCTGAAATGTCACAAACAAACTTAATTTTTTTTTATTATTATATTAAAAAGGTATTTTTATCAGAATGGAAAAAATTAACATTCCACAAATATGTTAGTTTTTCAGGGCCAGAGAGATTGTTCAGTAGTAATTATGACTTAGTACACCATTAAAAACCCAGTTACACCTCATGGAATAAGGCTTAATCTTTTCATGGATATTTTTAACAGCGATATTACAGAGTAAAAGGGGAAGTTCTCGTCAATTCAGTGATTTCTCAAAGATTGTCATCTACAGGGACTTAAACAGTGTACCCTGTGGAGGAGCAGGGAATCACTGACAGCAACTTCTGGATTTCCGTGTTTTAACTGCGCATGTGCGGACGCCAGAAGTTGCTGTCAGTTTCACAGGGTAACGACGGCGAATGCTGACAGTTCCATCATCATTATAGCCACAAAATCTGGGCCAACACCTTTACCAGCAAAATATAAGTGCAAATTTAAAAAGAGAAAAATAGGTGAATTCGAGCTAGAGCAATTCAGTTGTTAGCCTAATTCTGAATCAATCACAAAGATTGGAGGAAGTGTTGAAGCCTCTGGCCTGCTGGAAAGGGGGCGCTAGCATCCCGAAACTGATGGGGCACAACTTACCGCCCTGTCCCCGCCGAGGGTGTAGCCGTCTCTATTTTTAGGGGGGTTGGAGCTTAAGTCAGGTGGGAGGCCCATTTATTATAGAAATTGGGTCCTATGACCTACGTGAGACCCATGTTGTGGTGACCCAGAGACGGAGGGTGGGCTGCCCTGGGGTGCTTATTTTCTGCCTGTAGCCCACCAAGTCTACAGCAATAAGGCCCCATCCTCAAAAGGGACGCGTCTCCTATCGGGATTATTAGGCTGCCAGCCGGCTCGATCTTCTGGCAGTCCATCTGAACAGGGCTTGGGAGAAAATCTACCCCATTAAATCATAGACGATTAAGCACAGAAAGAGGCCATGCAATTTATCAAGCCTCCACATGTACCACCTAGCCTAATTCCACTCTCCTGCTTGCTGTATTCCCTTTAATATTCCCCTTTCTAAAGCAACTGTCCAATTCCCTTTAAAAATAGTTTAAGGACTTTACAAAAATACACAACAGAACTAAAGCTTTGAACCAGTGCGGCATCATTTCCTGCAGAGAAACCCACATGTAAAAACAGAATAGGAAAAATAAATAGCAATGCAGGATTTCTGGCAGAGCAAAATACAGGTATGGGGATCCAGGAGGTAGTGTTGGAGGAGCCGCAGCCCTTGCACTTGTCCAACAGGTTCGAGGCTCTTACTCCCTGTGAGGATGGGAACAGGGACTGCGGGGAGGATGAGCAACCTGGCCACAGCACCGTGGAGCAGGGGGCCATTCAAGTGGGGGGAGTTAAAAGAAATGTTGTAGTGGTAGGGGATAGTATCGTTAGGGGGATAGATAGAGTTATTTGCAGCCGAGAGCGAGAGTCCTGAAGGCTGTGTTGCCTGCCCGGTGCCAGGGTTAAGGACATCTCCTCTGGACTGGAGAGAAACTTGGAGTGGGAGGGGGAGGATCCAGTTGTCGTGGTCCATGTTAGTACCAACAACATAGATAGGACAAGGAAGGAGGTTCTGCTGAGGGAGTTTGAGCAGCTAGGGGCCAAATTAAAAAGCAGAACCACAAGGGTAATAATCTCTGGATTATTACCTGAGCCACGAGTGAATTTGGCTAGGACGAATAAAATTGGAGAGTTAAATGCGCGGCTCAAAGACTGGTGTGGGAGAAATGGGTTTTGCTTCCTGGGACACTGGCACCAGTACTGGGGCAGGAGGGAGCTGTTCCGTTGGGACGGGCTTCACTTGGCCAGTGCTGGGACTAGAGTCCTGGCGGATCATATAACTAGGGCTGTAGAGAGGGCTTTAAACTAACTAGTGGGGGGGAGGTTCCTAGAGAGCAACTAATAAAAATGACAACAGAGAAGGTCATAGACTTAGGTAGCAGTGGGGAAATTAAAAACCAGAGCGTGTCAGGAAGGGGCAGAAGGTATGGAGTAAAAGGTAAAGTAATAAAAAGGGCAAAAGCAGGAACTAAGTGTCACAAAACATATTTGAAAGTTCTCTATCTGAATGCACGTAGCATTCGTAACAAAATAGACGAGTTAATGGCACAAATAACTACATATGGGTATGATCTTGTGGCCATTACAGAAACATGGCTGCAGGGTGACAATGCCTGGGAATTAAACATACCAGGTTATTTAACGATCAGGAAGGACAGGCAGGGAGGAAGGGGAGGTGGGGTGGCTATGTTAATAAAGGAAGGAATCACTGTAATACAGAGAAATGATATTGGGTCAAAAGATCAGGATAATGAAACAGTTTGGGTGGAGATAAGGAATAATAAGGGGAAAAAAACACTAGTGGGCGTAGTCTATAGGCCTCCAAACAGTTGCAACTCTGTTGGATGGAGTATCAATCAGGAAATAGTTGAGGCTTGTAATAAGGGAACATCTATAATTATGGGGATTTTAACTATCATATTAATTGGACAAATCAAATTGGGCAGGGCTGCCTTGAGGATGAGTTCATTGAGTGTATTAGGGATGGGTTTCTTGAGCAGTATGTAACTGAACCGACCAGGGGGCAAGCAACCTTAAATCTGGTCCTGTGTAACGAGACAGGATTAATTAAAAATGTCCTAGTAAAGGATCCCCTTGGAATGAGTGACCATAACATGGTTGAATTCCATATTCAATTAGAGGGTGAGAAGGTTGGATCTCAAACAAGCGTGCTAAGCTTGAATAAAGGAGACTATGAAGGTATGAGAGCGGAATTGAGTAGAGTGGATTGGGAAAATAGATTAAAGGGTAAGACGATACATGATCAGTGGTGTACATTTAAGGAGTTCTTTTACAACTTCCAAAAAATATATATTCCACTGAGAAGAAAAGGGTGTAAAAGAAAAGACAGCCATCCGTGGCTAAGTAAAGAAATTAAGGATAGTATTCGAATAAATACAAGAGCATATAAGGTAGCCAAATCTAGTGGGAGGATAGAGGATTGGGAAAACTTTAAAAGACAGCAAAAAATAACAAAAAGATTGATTAAGAAAGGGAAGATAGATTATGAAAGTAAATTAGCAAAAAATATAAAAACAGATAGTAAGAGTTTTTATTAGTTATATAAAAAGAAAAAGGGTGGCTAAAGTAAATGTTGGTCCCTTAGAGGATGAGACCGGGAAATTAATGGTGGGAAATAAAGAAATGGCAAAAACACTGAATGAATATTTTATATCAGTCTTTACAGTAGAAGACACTAAGAATATCCCAACACTGGACAAACAAGGGGCTAAAGGGGGGGAGGAGCTAAACACGATCAAAATCACTAAGGAAGTTGTATTCGGTAAAATAATGGGACTCAAGGCAGATAAATCACCTGGACCTGATGGCTTACATCCTAGGGTCTTGAGGGAAGTGGCGGTAGGGATTGTGGATGCATTGGTAATAATTTTCTAAAACTCCCTGGACTCAGCAAAGGTCCCGGCAGACTGGAAAACTGCTAATGTAACACCCTTATTTAAAAAGGGCAGTAGACAGAAGGCTGGAAACAAGAGACCGGTTAGCCTAACATCTGTGGTAGGTAAAATTTTGGAGTCCATTATTAAGGAGACAGTAACAGGACATTTGGATAATCATAATTTAATAGGACAAAGTCAGCATGGTTTTATGAAGGGGAAGTCATGTTTGACAAATTTGCTGGAGTTCTTTGAGGAAGTAACATATAGGGTGGATAAAGGGTAACCAGTGGACGTAGTGTATTTAGACTTCCAAAAGGCATTTGACAAGGTGCCACACAAAAGATTATTGCTTAAGATAAAAAATCACGGGATTGGGGGTAATATTCTGGCATGGATAGAGGATTAGCTATCTAACAGAAGGCAGAGAGTTGGGATAAATGGTTCATTCTCAGACTGGCAATCAGTAACAAGTAGTGTTCCGCAGGGGTCAGTGCTGGGTCCCCAACTCTTTACAATCTATATTAACGATTTGGAGGAGGGGACTGAGTGTAACATATCAAAGTTTGCAGATGATACTAAGATGGGAGGGAAAGTAGTGAGTGAGGAGGACATAAAAAACCTGCAAGGGGACATAGACAGGCTAAGTAAGTGGGCAGAGATTTGGCAGATGGAATACAATACTGGAAAGTGTGAGGTTATGCACTTTGGCAGGAAAAATCGTAGAGCAAGTTATTATCTTAATGGCAAGAAACTGGAAAGTACTGAAGTACAAAGGAATCTGGGGGTCCTGGTGCACGAAACTCAAAAGGTTAGTATGCAGGTGCAGCAAGTGATTAAGAAGGCCAATGGAATGTTGGCTTTCATTGCTAGGGGGATAGAATATAAAAATAGGGAGGTATTGCTTCAGTTGTACAAGGTATTGGTGAGACCGCACCTGGAATACTGCGTACAGTTTTGGTGTCCATACTTAAGAAAGGACATACTTGCTCTCGAGTCAGTACAAAGAAGGTTCACTCGGTTAATCCCGGGGATGAGGGGATGGACATATGAGGAGAGGGTGAGTAGATTGGGACTCTACTCATTGGAGTTCAGAAGAATGAGAGGCGATCTTATTGAAACATATAAGATTGTGAAGGGGTTGGATCGGGTGGATGCGGGGAGGATGTTCCCGATGATGGGTGAAACTAGAACTAGGGGGCATAGTCTTAGAATAAGGGGCTGCTCTTTCAAAACTGAGATGAGGAGGAACTACTTCACTCAGAGGGTGGTAGGTCCATGGAATATGCTGCCCCAAAAAGCTGTAGAAGCTACATCATTACATAAATTTAAAACAGAAATAGACAGTTTCCTAGAAATAAAGGGAATTAAGGGTTACGGGGAGCGGGCAGGAATTTGGACATGAGTCTAGGTTCGGATCGGTCATGGCCCTGTGGGTAGCGGAGCGGGCCCAGGGGCCGTGTAGCCTGATCCTGCTCCTATTTCGTGTGTCTAATTCTGTTAGATTCAGGAGATGGTTCTGTGATAGTAGATTGGCGGTTAGGATCAGATCAGCCATGATCTTATTGAATGGCAGAGCAGGCTCGAGGGGCCGATTGGCCTACTCCTGCTCCTATTTCTTATGTTCTTATGTTCTTAAAAAAAATCTATTGAAAACACTGACACATGCTGTCAGTGAAGATCTATCAATAGGCCAAATCCAATAAAGTACATGTGGCTTTGTTGTGTGCTCAAGTGAACTACAGCTTTTATGTAATGTACATGTCCACAACTGAAACAACAACAGCTTAAATTAATGTAGCGCCTTTAAAGTAATAAAATGTCCCAAAAGGCTTCACAGGAGCGTTATCAGACAAAATTTGACACGAGCCACATAAAGAAGTATTAGGACAGATGACCAGAAGCTTGGTCAAAGAGGTACTTTTTAAGGAGCGCCTTAAAGGAGGAGAGAGAGGTAGAGAGACAAAGAGGTTTAGGGAGGGAATTTCAGAGCTTAGGGCCTAGCCAGCTGAAAGCACGGCTGCCAGTAGTGGAGCAATTAAAATCGGGGTTGCGCAAGAGGCCAGAATTAGAGGAGCATAGAGATCTCAGAGGGTTGTAGAGGTGATTACAGAGATAGGTAGGGGCGAGGCCATGGAGGGATTTGAAAATAAGAAAGAGAATTTTAAAATCAAGGACTTGCCGGACTGGTTAGCGAGCACAGGGGTGATGGCTGAAGCATACTTGGTGCAAGTTAGAAGATGGGCAGCAGAGTTTTGGATCAGCTCAAGTTTAAGGAGGGTGCAAGGTGGGAGGCCAGCCAGTACAGCATTGGAATAGTCAAGTCTAGAGGTAACAAAGGCATGGATGAGGGTTTCAGCAGCACATGAGCTGAGGCTGGGCAGAGTCGGGCGGTGTTACAGAGGTGGAAATAGACGGTTTTGGTGATGGAGCAGATATGTGGTTGGAAGCTCATCTCTGGGTCAAATACAACACCAAGGTTGCGAACCGTGTGGTTCAGCCTCAGACAGTTGCCAGGGCGAGAGATGGAATCGGTGGCTAGAGAACGGAGTTTGTGGCGGGGACTGAAGACGATGGCTTTGGACTTCCCAATATTTAGTTGGAGGAACTTTCTGCTCATCCAGTACTGGATGTTGGACAAGCAGTGTGACAAATCAAAGACAGTGAAGGGCTCGAGAGAGGTGGTAGTGAGGTAGAGCTAAGTGACGTCAGCGTACATATGGAACCTGATGTTATGGGGGTGATTTTCATTCAGAAGTCGGGAAGGAGGCGGGACTACAACTTTCGGGGTTGTAGTCCCGCCTCCATCGAGATGCGGCCAGTCCACGCGATTTTAACTTGATTGACCTTGTTGAGCCTGCCCAGCGGGCTCAGCAGGCCAATTAAGGGCCACCCGGCAACAGGTGACGTCACAGACTGAAATTTCATCTGTCAAGATGTTTTGACAGATGAAATATCAGTGTTTCACAGCTGTTTGAAGCTGTCAAACACTGACAGTCATACTTCTAACCTGAGTCCTTCTACACAGACTCAGTTAGAAATCTCATCGGCACAGAAAGCTGCAGGCTGTCACTTTTGACAGATCGCAGCCATTCTGCTTTCTGTGCCGGTTAGATGATGGACTCCCGAAACCTCGAGGAAGGAAGACTGAAAAGGTAAGTACAGGTAATTTAAACTTCTTTACACACACCAAACACACTTACCTTTGCACTCATGCACCCATCACTCACCTGAACACCGACATCTCGACCCCTCCAAGTCCTTCAACCCGACGGCCCGACTCCTCTAACTTGGCGTGGTTTGGAGCCATCGGGAATCCCACACTTCAAGCTTTAAAATAGGGATTAGGCTAAAAACTGCCTGTTAACTACCTGTTAACAGGCACTTAATTGGCACTAATCCCTTCCCGCCTCGGGTAGGCGGGTCCCAGTGCGGGGCGGGTACCCGCCTCCTTTGAAACTTATATGGGGCGGGATGGTGTCGGGACCCCCGAATTCGGGACTTTAACCCCCCGCACGCCTCCAATCCCGACTCCACGGGTCAATGAAAATCGACCCCTATGTTTTCGGATAATGTCGCCAAGGGCCAAAATATAGACAAGAAATAGCAGGGGGCCAAGGATAATCCTAAGGGGATTCCAGAGTTAACGGTGTGGGAGCGGGAATAGAAGCCATTGCAGGTGATTATTTGGCTACGATTGGATAGATAAAAATGCTACCATGCAAGGGCAGTCCTACCCAGCTGGCCAATGGAGCAGAGGTGTTGGAGGAGAATGGTGTGGTCAACTGTGTCAAAGGTTGCAGACAAGTCGAGAAGGATGAGGAGGGATAGTTTACCTTTGTCACAGTCACATAGGATGTCATTTGTAACTTTGCTCAGGGCCGTTTCACTGCTGTGGCAGGGGCGTAAACCTGACTGAACAGATTCAAACAAGAAGTTGCGGGAAAGATGGGCATGGATTTGGGAGGTGACAACGCGTTCAAGGACTTTGGAGAGAAAAGAGAAGTTGGAGATGGGGTGGTAGTTTGCAAGGACAGAGCGGTCAAGATGGGTCTTTTGAGGAGAGGGGTGATGACGCAGATTTGAAGGATATGGGGACAGTACCTGAGGAGAGGGAACCAGGAATGGATGTTAGGTGGTCAATGGTTTGGTGGGAATACGGTCAAGGGAGCAAATGGTAGGTCTCATGGACAAGATAAGCTCGGAGAGGGCATGAAGGGATATAGGAGCGAAACTAAAGAAAGATGAGAGTTCAGGGCTATGGCAGGGGGAAACCTTAGGGGAAGTTTGGCCCGGTGGGTTGGAGGAAGGGAACGTTGTGGCAGAAGCAGCTAAACAGATGGTCTTAATCTTAGTGACAAAGAAGTCCATGAGCTCCTCGCATGTGTTATTTTTTATTCGTTCCTGGGATGTGGGCGTCGCTGGCAAGGCCAGCATTTATTGCCCATTCCTAATTGCCCTTGAGAAGGTGGTGGTGAGCTGCCTTCTTGAACCGCTGCGGTCCGTGTGGTGAAGGTACACCCATGGTGCTGTTAGGGAGGGAGTTCCAGGATTTTGACCCAGCGATGAAGAAGGAACGGCGATATATTTCCAAGTCAGGATGGTGTGTGACTTGGAGGGGAACTTGGAGGTGGTGGTGTTCCCATGCACCTGCTGCCCTTGTCCTTCTAGGTGGTAGAGGTCGCGGGTTTGGGAAGTGCTGCCAAAGAAGCCTTGGCGAGTTGCTGCAGTGCATCTTGTAGATGGTACACACTGCAGCCATGGTACACCGGTGGTGGTGGGAGTGGATATTTAAGGTGGTAGATGGAGTGCCAATCAAGTGAGCTGCTTTGTTTTGGATGGTGTTGAGCTTCTTGAGTGTTGTTGGAGCTGCACTCATCCAGGCAAGTGGAGAGTATTCCATCACACTCCTTACTTGTGCCTTTTAGATGGTGGAAAGGCTTTGGGGAGTAAGGAGGTGAGACACTCGCTGCAGAATACCTAGCCTCTGACCTGCTCTTGTTGCCACAGTATTTATGTGGCTGGTCCAGTTAAGCTTCTGGTCAATGGTGACCTCCAGGATGTTGATGGTGGGGGATTCGGCGATTTTTTTTTTTCAAAAACAGTATTTTTCCACAAATATGGGGTTTGCTTTCAAGGCACTCCTAGCACAGATTTTATGCTTGCAGATCAAGACAGTCAAAGAAGGCAGCCCAATAAGAGTAACCGACACCAGATCAGGACTGCCCTCACCCACCATTATGTCATCAGTCACAACTGTATGCCCTGGCACACCTACCTGGCAAACACAGAGACTGTTGTAGAGTTGTACCATTGATATAAGGATAATTGCAGCCAGCATCCATCAGAATGACAGCACTGTCAGTTAACATTACATCCCCCCTGTTATGCCTCTACCTGCTTCTAGGCTAGCATAGGGATCATCACAGTATCAGCTAATTTGCTGCCCACAGATATATGAAACAAGTAACTGGTGCATTGCTCACAGAGCCAGCACTTCCATTGCATTTAACCTGGAATAGCAACAGGATCATAACATGGCTATCCAAATTCACAAAGTGAACGGGGTTTTGATGGGATCCATGCTATCATACAGGCAGGTCTTTCTGAATTGAAAATGGATCATACAGCTGGGGTGTGTTGCCAGGATTTGCTATGGGAAGTAATGTTGAGTTCTTAGTGTGACAGCAGCTTCAACTATAGATATGTGAAGAGAAAAAGATTGGTGAAGTCTAGCGTAGGTCCCTTGCAGTCAGAATCAGGGGAATTTATAATGGGGAACAAAGAAATGGCAGACCAATTAAATACATACTTTGGTTCTGTCTTCACAAAGGAGGACACAAATAACCTCCAGGAGATGTCGGGGAACATAGGGTCTAATGAGAGGGAGGAACTGAATGAAATCAGTATTTGTAGGGAAATGGTGTTAGGGAAATTGATGGGATTGAAGGCCGATAAATCCCCAGGGCCTGATAATCTACATCCTAGGGTACTTAAGGAAGTGGCCCTAGAAATAGTAGATGCATTGCTGGTCATCTTCCAAAATTGTATGGACTCTGGAACAGTTCCCATGGATTGGAGGGTAGCGAATGTAACCCCACTATTCAAAAACGGTGGTAGAGAGAAAACGGGTAAGTATAGACCGGTAAGTCTGACATCGGTAGTGGGGAAAATGCTAGAGTCCATTATAAAAGATGTAATAGCAGAGCACTTGGAAAACAGTGACAGGATTGGACAAAGTCAACATGGATTTACAAAAGGTAAATCGTGCTTGACTAATCTACTGGAATATTTTGAGGATATAACTGGTAGAATAGATAAGGGAGAACCAGTGGATGTGGTGTATTTGGACTTTCAATAAGGTCCCACATAAGAGATTAGCGTGTAAAGTTAAGGCACATGGGATTGGGGGTAAGGTACTGACTTGGATAGAGAACTGGTTGGCAGATGGGAAGCAAAGAGTTGGAATAAATGGGTCTTTTTCCAAGTGGCAGGCAGTGACTAGTGGGGTACCGCAGGGATCGGTGCTCGGACCCCAGCTATTCACAGTATATATTAATGATCTAGATGAGGGAACTAGATGTAATATCTCCAAGTTTGCAGATGACACAAAGCTGGCTGGGCCTGTGTGCTGTGAGGAGGATGCCGAGAAACTCCAGTTGATTTGGACAGGTTGGGTGATTAGGCAGATGCATGGCAGATGCAGTATAATGTGGATAAATGCGAGGTTATCCACTTTGGTGGCAAAAACAGGAAGGCAGATTATTATCTGAACGGCAATAGATTGGGAGAAGGGGAAGTGCAACGAGACCTGGGTATCCTTGTGCATCAGTCGCTGAAGGTAAGTTAAGAAGGCAAATGGTATGTTGGCCTTCGTAGCAAGAGTATTCGAGTACAGGAGCAAGGATGTCTTGCTGTAGTTGTACAGGGCCTTAGTGAGACCACACCTTGAGTATTGTGTGCAGTTTTGGTCGCCTTATCTGAGGAAGGATGTTCTTGCCATGGAGGGAGTGCAGCGAAGATTCACCAGACTGATACCTGGGATGGCAGGAATGACGTATGAGGAGAGATTGGGTCGATTGGGCTTATATTCACTGGAGTTTAGAAGAATGAGAGGGGATCTCATTGAAATATAAAATTCTAACAGGACTAGACAGACTAGATGCAGGAAGGATGTTCCCGATGGCGGGGGAGTCCCGAACCAGGGGTCACGGTCTAAAGATAAGGGGTAAGCCATTTAGGACAGAGATGAGGAGGAATTTCTTCACACAGAGAGTGGTGAACCTATGGAATTCTCTACCACAGAAGGTAGTTGAGGCCAATTCATTAAATATATTCAAGAAGGAGTTAGATATATTTCTTAAGGCTAAAGGGATCAAGGGATATGGGGAGAAAGCAGGGACAGAGTACTGAATTTGGATGATCAGCCATGATCTCATTAAATGGCGGAGCAGGCTCGAGGGGCCGAATGGCCTACTCATGCTCCTATCTTCTATGTTTCTAACGGGCATCCAGTATGAGTGCCATGTGGCTGCATAGTCATGTATACTAAAAATTCAAAAGGTTGTAAAGTTTTCTGACATCTTTTGAGGGATGTGCAGTAGAGAGTAACGCGTACTGAGGACACACTTTATAGCATGCATACTTGGAATAGATACTTGCTATTAGAATCTGCTGGGTAGCATTACCATGGCATCTTCCGTCTGGTCTATCATCTTCTCCCACATTTGCAGCAAGGTTTACTGAGTGTTGCAGACAACAATCACCCTGCCAACTATCTTCTGCCTGTCATTTCAGACATCTCTAGGAAGGGTGCTCTTGAGTGCCAACTGGGGCAACCCACTTTTGCCTCACTGTATGCACCAAGACCTCAAAGGCATAAACCACAAATATGGCTGTTCACTTTCAGTAATCCTCCATTGGTGAGAAGTAGTGTGATTATTTAAACCCCTTTCCTTTATTTCATATGAAATGAGAGTTTAATTGAGAGGATTTATTGACTTGAATTTTGAAACATTTCTCTGATCGATGTATTTTATTTGTAGGGAAAATCTTATATAGGACTTTTACATTAACTTGCTCCCCAAATCCTTCATGATCTACTTTTTAAGGAATCTGCACTCTTTCAAAATTTCAGGTCTAAAGGGAATCTGTTTTTCAGTGCAAAATGCAAACAAGTTATTTCAAGTAATTGGAAGATGCTGAACCTGAGCATCATTACAACATTAAATGCCTCAGAGCACTGTGTTTAGAACCTTGTGCTTTGTCTCTCATGTAGGCAAAACCGTGCAATCGGTTTCTTTTTTTTTCGAACTACAGTATATTGTCACCCAGTTGTCATTTCATTTTTACTTCAGATTCTATAGTATTATCCCTGTCTGCAGTATGGCAAAGGAAAAATGTATTCTATACTTCAGCGTTACATTCCTTTAAATAATAGCAACAGTGCTCAGAAATCCTACCGTCATGCATGTGCCCATGTGGGCAGAAGCTCATCTCACACACATAACTAGGGATCAAATCAGAAGATCCAGTGGGAACAGATGTGCACTTTATGTTGGGCAGATGTCCCACTGTACACTATTCTCACTCCATGACTGCCTGTTCTGATTTTTTTTACTCATGCCTCTTGCTTCAGTCATGTTTGCAATTACAAGTCCTTTTCTGGAGAAGTCTTCTAATCCAAAAGTTGGCCACTCGTGTGAAATACTATATAGTTATTCCTGCAACATTGCACACAGTCATTAATCCTGAAGTTTCTTGTTAGAAAACATAACACTGAAATTTAAGTGTAGATGGTAATTTTTTAGCAGATGTGTTCAGAAATTCTGTCACAGTAGAACTGTTTGAGTATCAAGCGTACTTCTGCTTGCAGACAAGAGCACTTTGTTCTCATTGTTGCTTCTGCACTAGGGTCTTTTTTAATTGGTTTTATAAATTTATCTACTGCACCAATACTGCTGCAACTAATGGACTGAATTTTAATGGGGAAGGTGGGTTGGGACCGAGGCTATCGGGAAACCAGAATTTAACGGCCGGGGCTGATTTGAATGGGAAGCCTCTGTTTCCCACCCGCAGCCAACTAGATTGAGAGGCTGGCTGGCTCCGGGGGGGTGTAGGCCTGCGGCACTATACCACACAACAGCGGAGGGAGGGAGGGAGGAATTTTGTGGGGGCGTGGTGGAAGCAGAAGCAGGGGGAGGGGTCTGATGAGGGTCGGGGGCTGCGGGGAGTGAGGTCGGATGAGAATTGGGGGCCACGCAGTGGCAGCAGCGGCATGGTGGGGACCGATCGGGGGCAGCAGCAGCAGCGGGAGGTCATGGGAAGGTGGTCTGATGAGGATTGGGGCCGCAGGGTGCAGCAGCAGCACTGGAGGCGGGTCTGAAGGGATCGTGGAATGGGAGCAGCATGGGGTGGGTGGAGGCCTTCCGGGGGGTGGGGCTGGAATTGGAGGTCAGGGGGAGGGGGATTAGTGGCCTGGGGTGGCGGGGGGGCTCGGAGGCCTGGGGTGGGGGGAATCAGAGGCTTGGGAGGGGGAAGTGGAGGCCTTGTGGGTGTTAGATCCGTGTATCTTGATGTTGTGTGTCCTTCAATAATTAGACAGAGACTGCAGGGAACAATCAACAGGTGTTTACTGGATGAGGGTTATGTTAAATCCGTGAATCTTGATGTATGGTGTCCTTCAATAAATAGACAGAGACTGCAGAGGAACAATCAACAGGTGTTTACTGGATGAGGGTTACTCTAAAAACTAACAGTACAGATCCCTACTCAGGGTTATATACAGGTGTGGTCACTGCCGGTACTACAGTATACAGGAGCTGTAAAAAGTAGTTCTCCCCTTAAAGGTACATACACTACAATTCCTCCCCTTTTAGATTAACAGTACCATAACATTCATTTAACAATTAACACTTTTAACATGCAACATTAACTGAAAATAGTCCATTTATAAATTCAGTCTTTGGGGCGGCTTCCTGATCCTTTCTGGATAGCGCCTTTCCTGAGTGTCTTGCTCTTGGTGCGGAGGCGATTCTGGCCCCCTGTCGTCGGTTGGTTCATCAGCTTCCGATGCTACTGTTTCTGGGGGAGATGCTACCTGTATGTCGGGTTCATTACCAGGTACGCGAGACATGGGGTTGACTCGTTCCTGTGACTCTAGGATCTGGTCAACATGGCGTCTCACAATGTTCACTCCAACATCCACTGTGTACATTAGTGGCCCCTGCCGTGTGCATATCGTTCCTGGTTGCCATTTCTCTGTTCGGTAGTCGCGGGCCAAGACTGGTTGCCCTACATTGAAGCTCCCTGTCGGCTTCTCATTGATGTGCTGGAATTGCTTATTCTCAACATCTCTTCGTACATTTGGTCTGAGCAAATCCAGACGAGATCTCAACCTTCGGTTAAAGAACATCATGGCCGAGGTCTGGTTGGTGACTGCATGTGTCGCATTTCTGTAGGCTAACAGGAAATTGTCCACCTTATGCTGCAGTGGAATGTCGTCATCGCACATGGCCCTTACTGCCTTTTTAAAGGTTTGTACGAACCTCTCAGCCAATCCATTTGTGGCTGGATGATACGGGGCGGATGTGTAATGCCTTACCCCACTCCTTTTCATAAATTTCCAAAACTCTTCGGACACAAACTGTGGTCCGTTATCAGAGGAAATCTGCTCTGGCAAGCCTTTCCTGGCAAATGTGGTCCGTAGGACTGCAATCGTTTTCTCCGTGGTGGTGGAGGACATTTTGATCACTCAGGCCATTTCGAGTGCGCATCCACGGCTATTAAAAACATTGAGTCCATGAATGGACCAGCAAAATCAATATGCACCCATTGCCATGGAGAGGAGGGCCACTCCCATGGGTGTAGAGGGGCATGTGGTGGTGCATTTTGGACCTTCTGGCATCCTGAGCAGCTCGTGTCAGGTCCTCGATTTGCTGATCGATCCCCGGCCACCACACATAAGCCCTAGCAAGGCTTTTCATTTTCACCCCTCCCAGATGGCCTTCGTGAAGCTCATTGAGCACTCTCTCCCTTAACTTGGGTGGAATTACCACTCGGGATCCACACATCAAGGTTCCCTGACATACTGACAGCTGTTCTCTTCTGGATGAGAATGCTGGCAACAGTGAGTCGCCATGTGTTGGCCATCCCTTCACCGTCAAGTCATATGCCCAAGACAGTGTCGGGTCATTTCGGGTCTCCTTCTCTATATCCGCGTTAGTTACTGGCAAGCGTTCAATTATAGTCGAATAAAATATTTCGACAGGGTCCACTGCTGGTGCTTCCTCCGCAGTAGGCAGTGGCAGGCGTGATAGCCCATCAGCGTTTCCATGCTGTTTCGTGCCCTTATACTCGATTTCATATTGGTTCGCCACTAGAAAAAGGGACCATCTTTGTAGCCGTTGCGCAGTCATCACCGGAACACCCTTCTTTGGATTAAAGATGGAGACAAGTGGTCAGTGGTCGGTCAGCAAGGTGAACTTCTGCCCGTGCAGATAGTGGTTGAACTTTTTCACTCCCCACAATGGCTGAGGGCCTCCCTGTCAATCTGGGCGTAGTTACGCTCGGCTGAGGTAAGTGACCAAGACGCAAAGGCTACTGGCCTCTCCGAGCCGTCCGGGAATTTGTGCGACAGCACCGCTCCAATACCATAGGGTGATGCATCACACACCAACCGAATTGGTAGTGCTGGGTTGAAATGAGCCAACACCTCTTTTGATGTGATCAATTCTTTGCACTTCTGGAAAGCTCGTTTACATTTGTCATTCCACTTCCATGGTACCCCCGTTTGCAGTAGGGTGTTCAGTGGGTGTAGTACTGTAGACAAATTCGGCAAGAACTTATGGTAGTAGTTCACCAGCCCGAGGAACGACATCAGTTGTGACACATTTTCCGGTGCTGGAGCCTTGACTACTGCCTCAATCTTTTCAGGGGACTCATCATCAATAACGTGGCCACAATACGAGATCTGCTTCTGGAAAAACTCGCATTTGTGGCGATTTGCTCGGAGCCCATATTCCTTCAATCTAGTGAGCACCTGCTCCAGGTTGGCAAGGTGATCACTGTCATTTTCACCCGTGACCAGGATGTCGTCCAAATAACACTGGGTCCCTGGAATCCCTTGCAGGACTTGATCCATTGCCCTTTGCCAAATAGCCGGAGCTGATGCTACCCCGAACACCAGCCGATTGTATTGGTAGAGACCTTTATGAGTGTTGATCGTGAGGTACTGTTTTGAGGCTTCTTCTACCTCCATTTGCAGGTACGCCTGGGCCAGATCAATCTTAGTGAAGCGTTTCCCTCCAGATAGCGAGGCGAAAATATCTTCAATCCGCGGAAGCGGATATTGTACCGTGTGAAGGACTGGGTTCACTGTCGCCTTAAAGTCCCCACAGATGTGAACCTTCTTTGGTTCCCCAGGCGTATTACTCAATGACCTCTTCATTACAGGAACGATGGTTGTAGCCCACTCGCTCCAGTCCACTTTGGACAGTACTCCTGAACGTTCCAAACCTTCCAGCTCTGCTTCGACGGCTGGGCGGATCGCATAAGGCACCGGTCTGGCCTTAAAAAACTTTGGGCTTGCATTTTCCTCTATTTTGATCATTGCTGTTATGCCTTTTAGTGTTCCGAGTCCCTCCTGGAACACTTCTTGTGCGTCAGTTAGCATTTTTGACAGTCGTCCAGGTGTGACGTCGTCATCCTTTTTGGCATCTACAGTCAGTGCTTGTATGGAATGCCAATCTAGCTGTATCTTCTGGATCCATTCACGTCCTAGTAGTGGTGGTCCTCCATCTGGCAATACATATATGTCCATTTTTGGTGTTTCCTTGCCGCTATATATAACGTTCACCCTTATTTTTCCTTTGGGGTAGACTTTTTGCCCCGTGTATGTCTTCAAGACAATCTCTGTATCTCTCAAGGGTATATGTGACAATAGCCGCTTGTAGTCCCTTCAGTTTATGACTGTTAGGGCTGATCCTGTGTCCAATTCCATTTTCACTTGGACTCTGGCTATCTTGATCATGACCCAGATAGTTTGGTGATCCTCCGTTTTGATCACATTATGTAGTTTCAGACAACCCAGCTCCTTGCTTCCAGAGTCTGTATCACTTTTCTGTTCATCTGCACTACTCTCCGTCACCTTATGTACCTTCTTGTACTTCTCCTGTGGGGATTTCTTGCTGCTGGTTTTCTTTTCCGACCTGCAGACTCTTGCTATGTGTCCTACTTTTCCACACTGTCTGCACACTTGGTCCTTGAACCAGCAATCCTTATGGTCGTGTGTTGTTCTGCCACAGCGATAGCACTTCACTGTTACGTATGACATTTC
This sequence comes from Somniosus microcephalus, assembly GCF_052327205.1. Lineage (NCBI taxonomy): Eukaryota > Metazoa > Chordata > Chondrichthyes > Squaliformes > Somniosidae > Somniosus > Somniosus microcephalus. Next base: position 93,168,804 of record NC_140993.1, on the reverse strand, counting down.
ATTTGTGCCATATTCTTGTAGTCTCCATTGTATCTCTGCAGCACCCCGTGCAGCTGTTTTGTGTGATACTGCCATGCTGAAAGCCTTGTCCAGTGTAAGATCCTTTTCTGATAGAAGCCGTTTCTGGGTTCCTTCATTTGAAGCCCACACACAAACTTGTCCCTTAAAGTATCTGCTAGTCCCATTCCAAACTGGCAGTGTTTCGATAGCTTGCGCAGTTCCATTAAATACTCAGCATTACTTTCATCTTTATGCTGGTTCCTAAATCTTTCTGCTATCAGCAGCGGTGTGGGCTTTAAGTGGTCCTGTAGGATTGACACTATGTTTTCAAAATCCTTTTCCACTGGCTTCTCTGGGGTTACAAGGTTTCGCAGTAAGCCATACGTTTTTGCACCCATTGAATTCAACAATATCAGCTCTTTCCTCTCATCTGGGACTTCATTCGCCTTGCAGTACACTTCTATGCGTTCGACATATGTCGTCCAATCTTCAACTTCATTGTCGAACGCTGTGACACTGCCACTCTTCGGTGTAGTGTATGTGCCTTTAAGACAGAACTACTTTTACAGCTCCTGTATACTGTAGTACCGGCAGTGACCACATCTGTATATAAGCCTTGCGCATGCCTCTGTACCCCCAGTCTTGAGACTACTCTCCTCCAGTAAATACCTGTTTATTGTTAAGTTACAGCATCCATGTGGTTATTGAAAAACAGCATACTCTCAGAATCACGGATCGAACAGTGGCGACGAGTGTCGATTCGAATCTACCTGCAACTCTGCATTTCCCTTCGAGGATTCGCTCCGGGTGGGCGTTGTAAAAATTTTTTTTTTAAAGTCGAGGCCAGGAACACGGGCGTCGACCACGAGCAACCGCCCAGTCGTCCGGCAGAGAGTGAACATCGCAGGGGAGGCTGTGGAGAGCCGGGCTTGGTTCTCCAACCACGACGATCAGCAAGAGACTGACGACAGGTCCAGCGCAGACCCTTCCCGGACAGCGGCGGCTGGAGCTGACCGACGGCGGAGAGAAAGCCGAGCAGTGTCGACGGGGTAAGACAGAGGGTGAAGCGCACAGGGCGCAGCCGGGGATTGAAAACCGAGTGGCGTCGAGAAGAAAAAAAAAGAACGCGCAGAGCACAGCCAGGGCTCAAGGGCTGAACAGTGTCCGCGGGGAGAAGAAGGGAGAGCGCGGGAGACGCCATTGAGCCGCGGAGAAGAAGGAAGAGCGCGGGAGACGCCATTTTTAGAAGCCGCAGCGGAGAAGAAGGGCGAGCGCGGGAAGGAAGGAAAGCACGGGAGACGCCATTTTGTGCCAGCGGAGAAGAAGGGGAAGCACGGGAGACGCCATTTTTGACAGTTAAATCACACCCAGGGATGCCGAAGAGTGGCAGTATCTCTACGTTCGACAATGAAGTCGAAGATTGGGCGACATATGTGGAACACATTGAGGTGTACTGCAGGGCGAATGAAGTGCCAGATGCTAGTAAAGCACTGGTTTTGTTAAATTCCATGGGTGCAAAAACTTATGGGTTACTGCGAAATCTAATAACCCCAGAGAAGCCGGTGAACAAGAATTTTGAAAGCATAGTAGAAATCCTACAGGACCACTTAAACCCCACACCGCTGCTGATAGCAGAACGATTTAAGTTCCATAAAAAGAACCAACACAAAGACGAAAGCAATGCCGAGTACCTAACGGAACTGCGCAAGCTATCGAAACACTGCCAGTTTGGAGCGGGACTAGCAGATACGTTAAGGGACAAGTTTGTGTGTGGGCTGCAAAGTGAAGGAACCCAGAAACGGCTTCTATCAGAAAAGGATCTTACGCTAGACAAGGCTTTCAGTATGGCAGTATCACACGAAGCAGCCGCAAGGGGAGCTGCAGAGATACAACGGAGACCGCAAGAATATGGCACCAATGAAATGTCCTATGGAAAAGGGAAGTGCTATCGCTGCGGCAGAACAACACATGACCAGAAGGATTGTTGGTTCAAGGACCAAGTGTGCAGACAGTGTGGAAAAGCAGGACACATAGCAAGAGTCTACAGGTCTGGGAAGAAAACCAACAGTAACAAATCTCCATAGGAGAAGTACAAAAAGGTACACCAGGTGATGGACAGTGGTTCAGACGAACAGAAAAGTGACACAGACTCCGGAAGCAAGGAGCTGGGTTGTCTGAAACTACATAAGGTAACCAAAATGGAGGATCACCAGACTATCTGGGTTACACTCAAGATAGACGGAGTCCAAGTGAAAATGGAATTGGACACAGGATCAGCCCTAACAGTCATAAACCAAAGGGACTACAAGCGGCTATTTTCACATATACCCTTGAAAGCTACAGAGATTGTCTTGAAGACGAATATGGGGCAAAAAGTCTACCCCAAAGGAAAAATAAGGGTGAAAGTGAAATATAAAGGCCAGGAAATACCTGAAATGGATATGTATGTATTGCCAGATGGAGGACCACCACTGCTAGGACGTGAATGGATCCGGAAGATACAATTAGATTGGCATTCCATACAGGCACTGAAGGTTGAGGCCAAAAAGGATGACGACGTCACACATGGACGACTGTCAAAAATGCTAACTGACGCAAAAGAAGTGTTCCAGGAGGTACTAGGAATACTAAAAGGCATAACACCAATGATTAAAATAGAGGAAAGTGCAAGCCCAAAGTTTCTGAAGGCCAGACCAGTGCCTTATGCGATCAGACCTCCTGTCAAAGCAGAGCTGGAAGGGTTGGAACGTTCAGGAGTACTGTCCAAAGTAGACTGGAGCGAGTGGGCTACACCCATCATTCCTGTAATGAAGAGGTCATTGAGTAATACGCCTGGGGAACCAAAGAAGGTCCGCATCTGTGGGGATTTTAAGGTGACAGTGAACCCAGTCCTTCACACGGTTCAATATCCGCTTCCACGAATTGAGGATATTTTCGCCTCGCTATCTGGAGGTAAACGCTTCACCAAAATTGATCTAGCCCAGGCGTACTTGCAAATGGAGGTAGAAGAAGCTTCGAAACAATACCTTACGATTAACACTCATGAAGGTCTCTATCAATACAACCGGCTGGTGTTCGGGGTAGCCTCGGCTCCGGCTATCTGGCAAAGGGCAATTGATCAAGTCCTGCAAGGGATTCCAAGGACCCAGTGTTATTTGGACGACATCTTCGTCACGGGCGAAAATGACAGTGATCACCTCGCCAACTTGGAGAAGGTGCTCACCAGATTAAAGGAGTATGGGCTACGAGCTAATCGCCACAAGTGCGAGTTTTTCCAGAAACAGATCTCGTATTGTGGCCACGTCATCAATGAAGAGGGGTTACATAAGTCCCCTGAAAAGATTGAGGCAGTAGTCAAGGCTCCAGCACCGGAAAATGTGCCACAACTGAGGTCGTTCCTCGGGCTGGTAAACTACTACCACAAGTTCTTACCAAATTTGTCCACGGTATTACACCCACTGAACACCCTACTGCAAACAGGAGTACCATGGAAGTGGGATGACGAACGTAGACGAGCTTTCCAGAAGTGTAAAGAATTGATCACATCAAAAGAGGTGTTGGCCCATTTCAACCCAGCAGTACCAATTTATTTGGCATGTGATGCATCACCCTATGGTATTGGAGCAGTGCTGCCGCACAAATTCCCAGACAGGTTGGAGAGGTCAGTAGCCTTTGCGTCTTGGTCACTAACCTCAGCCGAGCGCATCTACGCCCAGATTGACAGGAAGGCCCTCAGCCTAGTATGGGGAGTAAAAAAATTCAACCACTATCTGCATGGGCAGAAGTTCACCTTGCTGACTGGCCACCAACCACTGGTCTCCATCTTTAATCCTAAGAAGGGTGTTCCAGTGATGACTGCATAACGGTTACAAAGATGGTCCCTGTTTCTAGGGGCGAATCAATATGAAATAGAATATAAAGGCACGAAACAGCATGGGAACACTGATGGGCTATCGCGCCTGCCACTGCCTACTGTGGAGGAAGCACCAGCAGTGGACCCTATCGAGATATTTTATTCGTCAATAATTGAACGATTGCCAGTAACGAACGCGGATATAGAGAAGGAGACCCGCAATGATCCGACGCTGTCTCGGGTATATGATTTGACGGTGAGGGGATGGCCAACACATGGCGACTCACTGTTGCCAGCATTATCATCCAGAAGAGAACAGCTGTCAGTATGCCAGGGGACAGTGATGTGTGGATCCAGAGTGGTGATTCCACCCAAGTTAAGGGAGAGAGTGCTAAATGAGCTACATGAAGGTCATCTGGGGCGGGTGAAAATGAAAAGGCTTGCTAGGGCTTATGTGTGGTGGCTGGGAATCGATCAACAAATCGAAGACCTAACTAAGAGCTGCTTAGGATGCCAAAAGGTCCAAAATGCACCACCACATGCCCCTCTACACCCATGGGAGTGGCCCTCCTCTCCATGGCAACGGGTGCATATTGATTTGCTGGTCCATTCATGGACTCAATGTTCTTAATAGCAGTGGATGCTCATTCGAAGTGGCCTGAGGTGATAAAAATGTCCTCAACCACTACAGAGAAAACGATTGCAGTCCTACGGACCATATTTGCCAGAAACGGGTTGCCAGAGCAGATTTGCTCTGATAATAGACCACAGTTTGTGTCCGAAGAATTTCAAAAGTTTATGAGAAGGAATGGGGTAAGGCATTACACATCCGCCCCGTATCATCCAGCCACAAATGGATTGGCTGAGAGGTTCGTACAAACCTTTAAGAAGGCGATAAAGGCCATGTGCGACGATGAAATTCCACTACAGCATAAGATGGACAATTTCTTATTAGCCTACCGAAACGCGACACATGCAGTTACCAACCAGACACCGGGCATGATGTTCTTTAACCGAAGGTTGAGATCTCGTCTGGACTTGCTCAGACCAAATGTGCGAAGAAATGTTGAGGACAAACAATTCCAGCACATCAATGAGAAGCCGACAAGGAGCATCAATGTAGGACAGCCAGTCTTGGCCCGTGACTATCGAACAGAGAAATGGCAACCCGGAACTATATGCACAAGGCAGGGGCCATTAATGTACACAGTGGATGTTGGGGAGAACATTGTAAGACGCCACGTCGATCAGATCTTAGCGTCACAGGAACGCGTCAACCCCATGTCTCGAGTACCTGGGGATGAACCTGACATACCGGTAGCATCTACCTCAGAACCAGTAGCAGTGGAACCCGATGAACTACCCGATGAAAAGGGGTCAGAATCGCCTCTGCACCAAGAACAAGAACCTCAGAAAAGGCGCTATCCCGAAAGGGTCAGGAAGCCGCCCCAAAGACTGAATCTATAAATGGACTATTGTTGTTTAATGTACATGTTAAAGTGTTAATTGTTATTTGAATATTAGGGGTACTACTAATCTAAAAGGGGAGGAATTGTAGTGTATGTGCCTTTAAGACAGAACTACTTTTACGGCTCCTGTATACTGTAGTACTGGCAGTGGCCACACCTGTATATAAGTCTTGCGCATGCCTCTGTACCCCCAGTCTTGAGACTACCCTCCTCCAGTAAATACCTGTTTATTGTTAAGTTACAGCATCCGTGTGGTTATTGAAAAACAGCATACTCTCAGAATCACGGATCTAACATTCGGCATCCCTGGGTGTGGTTAGACTGGCTCAAAATGGCGTTTTCCCGCGCTCTCCCTTCTTCTCCGCTGCGGCTGAAAATGGCGTTTTCCCACGCTCTCCCTTCTTCTCCGCTGTGGCTCAAAATGGCGTCTCCCGCGCTTTCCTTTCTTCCCTGCTGACGCTGCTCGGCCCTTGAACACCAGCTGCACTCTGCGCATTTTCTTGCGCGCCTCTCTTTCTCGTTGACGCTGCTTGGCCCTTGAACACTACGCTCTGCTCTCTCTCGTTGACGCCACTCGGTCCTGAACACCGGCTGCGCCCTGTGTGCTCTACCCTCTCTCTTCTCCCGTCGACGCCGCTCAGTCTTGAACACCGGCTGCGCCCTGTGCGCTCTACCCTCTCTCTTCTCCCGTCTACACCGCTCGGTCCTGAACACCGGCTGCGCCCTGTGCGCTCTACCCTCTCTCTTCTTCCGTCGATGCTGCTCGGCCTTTTTCTGTGCCGTCGGTTGGTTCTAGCCGCCGCTGTCCGGGAAGGGTCTGCGCCGTACCTGTTGCCAGCCCGTTTCGCTGGACCACCGTGACTGGAGAACCAAGCCCAGCTCTCAACAGCCTCCCCTGCGATGCTCAAGTCTCCGCTGGATGGTCGACGCCCGTGCTTCTAGACTCGGCCTTCTTCTTTCACTTTTCTCCAGGAGCGAATCCCTGGGAGGTGATGCAGAGTTGCAGGTAGGTTTGAATCTTCTCGTCGCCAATGTTAGATCCGTGTATCTTGATGTTGTGTGTCCTTCAATAATTAGACAGAGACTGTAGGGAACAATCAACAGGTGTTTACTGGATGAGGGTTACTCTAAAACTATCTGTACAGATCCCTACTCAGGGTTTATATACAGGTGTGGTCACTGCTGGTACTACAGTATACAGGAGCTGTAAAAAGTAGTTCTCCCCTTAAAGGTACATACACTACAGTGGGGGTCTCCGATCACAGGGGGTGGATTCGGCAGGGACCCTGGATTCAGGGGGTAAGTGTAAAGGCACTTACCTCCAGGATCCTGCAGTCCTCGTCTTGCTTTAGCTGGAGGGTTCCACGAGGTGTGCAAAACCTGACCAGCTAAATTTAAATACAAAATGGTAGTTAAGGAATAGGCTTCCAGCCTCATTATAATATTTAAATTGACAACCCGCCTCCTTGCAGCAGAATGGCTGCCCCCCGCCGTCCTGCCCATGTTAAAAGGGGAAGCAGACGGGTTGGAGGCAGTTTCAGGTCTGGATTCCAATTTTTAACACTTCAACTACCTCCACGCCCCAACCCACCCATTTTTTGAGTTTAAAATTCCCCCCAATCTGTTTACACAGGCTCATTTTACTCCGTTGCGCTGATAATTTTCACAATCCTTGACTTTTAACATTTGATTGTTTTTTATTTGTTCATGGGATGTGGGTGTCTCTGGCAAGGCCAGCATTTATTGCCCATCCCTAATTGCCCTTGAGAAGGTGGTGGGGAGCCACCTTCTTGAACCGTTGCGGTCCGTGTGGTGAAGGTACTCCCATAGTGCTGATGGGGAGTGTGTTCCAGGATTTTGAACCAGCAACGATGAAGGAACGGCGCTATCTCTAATTATTATACTATGAAATAAGTTTTCCTTTGAAATTGTTTTTTATTTTGGCTTTATTAAATTGATTCATGTAAACCATATTGAGCATGTCCACGGCATGCTGACACTGGTATTGTCATTATTCCAAACTTCTGTGATGACACTTCCACACACAGTGGCTAAAGTGAATGAGTCTTATAGTAATCAAAGCAGTTCAATCTTCAGCCCTGTTATTGGCTTAAACCAAATGGAAGAACAATTGGTTTAATCAGCTATGGTGTCCTACTTTTAAGGATCCATTATGCTGCTGTTAGACCGAACAGCCACTGTAGTTTGAAACTTTGCAACTGCAATCACTTTAACCCTTTGAGGTGCAGCAGTGCCAAGGAATTCCAGTCACTCTGATCCAATATGTATTAAATTTTCAATGTGACACTGAAAAAAACCTAATTTTACAGCAATAATCTACTCAAATATCAGAAGTAGACTTTTCTAGTCACTACTAACCCTTTGCTCTTTCTCCTCTTTCCCGTTCACTCTGATCAAATTTTACTAGATTTAATTTACTTTTTCTTTATTTCTAAATATACTGTATGATAATTTTTTATACTGTTTCCCTTTAATATTATATGGTGTATAAATACTTTACTTACCTGTTTTCTTTAGTTCTGAAAATGTACCTTCCATTCTGAAGAGGATACGCACATTGTTCAAATTTGGTCTTTGATTAGCTAAAAACTGGTGCCAAAGTCTGGTTGTCCAGCCATTGATGGTTCAGGACATTATAGACTGATACAGATCAGTTATGAACTCAACAAAGACATATTTCTCAATATTAAAAAGTTCAGCACTACCACTCAATGAGTTATCTTGTTGGCAGCCCAGGAAACATGATTGCAGTCCAATGAGATAATTTACTGGTAGCACTCTAAAAATGTCAGCATCTATTTACTGTACATTTTATTTTATATATGAAGAAAGACTTACATTTATATACCATCTTTCATGAACTCAGGACGTTCCAAAGCGCTTTGCAGCCAATGAAGTACTTTTGAAGTGTAGTCACTTGTAATGCAGGAAATGTGGCAGCCAATTTGCACACAGCAAGCTCCCACAAAAAGCAATGTGATAATGACCAGATAATCTGTTTTAGTGATGTCGATTGAGAAATAAATATTGGCCAGGAGATAACTCCCCTGCTCTTCTTCAAAATAATGCCATGGAATCTTTTACATCCCCTCAGTCTTGCACTTGTGTGTCAGCCTAGACTTTTGTGCTCAAGTCTCTGAGGTGGGACTTGAACCCACAAACTTTGGACTCAGAGGCGAGAATGCTACCAACTGGGCCATTTGAATTATGTACATATTAGCTAAATGTAATTTCAAAGTTCCATAATCTAGTGGCAATAATGAATTTGAGGATTTGTATATCAGACTTTAGAACGTCAATGCCTTCTCATTCATTAATAACCAATTAGCTACCCTTAAAGAAACACATCTTAAATTATGTGGCTACATTGACAACTCAAAGCAAATGATACCAGTTAACTATATTCGATTGTACAGAGACCTTTACATGGAGCTCAGTTATTTCCCTTGACAATACTCCAGCTATCCAAAGAGGAATTTTGTAATGTATAACTCCTACCACATCAGATGCCGTGACTGTAATTTTAATCTATAAGCCTGCCATTCATTGGATGCCATAGCAAACTTTCAGAACATTTTACCATCAATCACGACTATAGCCAGCACATTCACTGCAGATTAATTGTCAAAATCAGTTAAACTAGAGATTGGTGAGATGTGCGATAATAATACAGATTTAGCTGACAGCCATCACATCTGTGAACAGCAATAAATGAAGAAAGGTTCATTTAAACTGCATAGCATGTCAGCAGAAAGAAATAATGATTTTTACAAAATTAAAACAGAATCCTCGCTACTCATCATCCTATTCACAAAGTTAATTAAAATGGAAGATACCCAGTCCTACAAAGCTAGCAGCATACTTAAAAGTCCCACCGGTCCAGCAAATTAAATGTCAAATTATCAGATTATTCATGCCTGTTTAAACATTTTACATTGATGGAGATGGAGCTATATCTATTTGGTTCTGGGGTAAACTCCTTCCATTACAGTACTATGAGAAGCAAAAGAAGCAGCTCAAAATGGAAGTTATAAATAAAATAGTTTGAAATATTGAGCATGTATCATCATTGGTATGATGTGTACATAATCTCAAATTGCACTCATAGGGCTAGATTTTCAGTATAGACAGTTTTGGGGCGCTAACCTTAGCGCCCGCCCGAAGTTAGCGCCCGCCCCAAAGTAGCGCCCCGTTGCCGGAAATTCAGTGGCTTCGCCCTAAGAGGTTGGTGGAGCGCTAAAAGAGGCGTTCCACTACTATCTTTAGGCGCTAAGCCGGCGGTGCAGAGCGCTGCGCCCGAGCTCGGGCGCAGCGCACGGCAGACACTCTGGTGCCAGTGAGCTCTTAAAGGGGAAGGGTGCATGTGTTTTTTGCAAAGGCAGAGTCTGGGGGGGAAAAGAGGAGGAGGAGGAGGAGGTGGTGGTGGGAAACATAAATACACCGTTCACAACAACACACTGGATCCTTCCACACAATACATGCAGACTGCCTTTTATAGTGCAGGAGGAGTGCCCTTTAATTTGCGCTCCCCAGAGTGTGTGGCGTTCCATTTTACAAACGCTCTGGACGCCAGCCGCACAATGGGGCGGTCCGACTGAAGTTTGGATTCGGGGCGGCCAAAGGGCGTTGCACGAGGATGTGACGTCATTTTCTGCGCGCGCATCCGGGCGGCCGCTAAACTTTGCGCCGGCGCTAACGGGCAACTTAATTTGGGGCGGGGCGCAAACTGCGCTGCGCCCGGGCGCTACACGCATAGCGCCCGAAAATCACTTCTCTTAAGGCGCTAACTGCTGGCGCAAGCAACTGAAAATCTAGCCCATATTCTCTCTGGTTCTATATTCATTGCAATGTAATCTGCTTCTGAACAGAAAGTGCATCAATCCACAGCGATTCCCCACCACCCCACCTCCACCCTCCTTGTGTTGCAAATGTGCTTCTGAAAAAGCAGCAAAAATTCAGCTTAATCAAAGTTTGCTATTGCTTTATCTTTCCTACAGGAAAAAATAGAATTAAAAACCTTATATTGGATATGCTTTGCATGTTGGATATGAAATGCTATGTCGCTATAAATGCACAAATCGTATTTGAATAATGCAGCATAGTACTTGCAATTAATCCTGGAACCTTTCTCTATGGTTACTGTCTAACATTACACGATCATCTCAATTATCATTACAATTGCTCTAACAGCAGAGACACCCCATGAAAACACTGTAGGATTCACAAACTGCTCCCTAGCCTCTAACTCCATCCCTTTCCCTGGCAATTGTCTGAGACTGAACCAGACTGTTCGCAAACTTGGTGTCATATTTGACCCCAAGATGAGCTACCGACCACATATCCGAGCCACCACTAAGACTGCCAATTTCAACTTACACAACATAGCCTGACTCAGTCCCTGCCTCAGCTCTTCTACTGCTGAAACCCTCATCTGTGCCTTTGTTAACTCTAGACTCGCCCTTCCTTATCTCTGTAATCTCCTCCAGCCCCACAACCCTCCGCAATATCTGTGCTCCTTTAATTCTGGCCTCTTGAGCATCCCTGATTTTAACCGCTTCACCATTGGTGGCCGTGCCTTCAGCTGCCAAGGCCCTAAGCTCTGAAATTCCCTCTCTACACCTCTCCACCTCTCTACCTCTCTTTCTCCTTTAACACGCTCCTTAAAACCTACATCTTTTCTGCCCTAATATCTCCTTATGTGGCTCGGTGTCAAATGTTGTTTTATAACGCTCCTGTGAGGCGCCTTGGGACGTTTTACTACGTTAGAGGAGCTATATAAATACAAGTTGTTGGTTTATTGTTGTTGTTTCTGAGACTCTAGAAGGCAGTTGAGGCCAATTCATTAAATATATTCAAGAAGGAGTTAGATATATTTCTTAAGGCTAAAGGGATCAAGGGATATGGGGAGAAAGCAGGGACAGGGTACTGAATTTGGAGGATCAGCTATGATCTCATTAAATGGCGGAACAGGCTCGAGGGGCCGAATGGCCTACTCCTGCTCCTATCTTCTATGTTTCTATGTTAACTTAACCTACCCTCCCGATGGGTAACTGACCGGATCGGATCGGTTGCCCCTTTTACACCCAGCCCGATTTCACTTTCTTGGAGGTGACTGTGTTTCCATTCTCTTGCTACTCTTGTTGCACTCGGTGGTAGAGGTCGTGAAGCTGGAAGGCACGGTTAAAATAATCTTACTGAGTTGCTGCAGTACATCCTGTATATCTTACATACTGCAGCCACAGTTTACCTGGAGTGAAAATTGAGTTGAGCGGCAAGAACTGCTCTGTCCTGGATGGTGTTGAGCTTCTTAGTGCTGCTGTGGCTATATCCATCCAGGTGAGTGGTGAATATTCCATCCACTCCTGACAAGCTTTACAGATGATGGAGAGGCTTTTATGGGTCAGGGGGTGAGGCACTTGTCAGAGAGTAGCCAGCCTTGACCCTGCTCTTAAAGCCACAGTGTTGATATAGCTGGTCCAGTGAAGTTTCTGCTTAATGGTGACCTCCAGGATGTTGGTGGGGGACCAAGTGATGGTGGTGCCATTGAAGGTCAGAGGGAGCTGATTGGATCTTTTCTTGTTCAAGATAGTCATTGCCTGGCTCTTACTATGTCATGAATGCTACCTGCTACTTGTCAGCCCAAACTTGGGGATGTTGTCTAACTCCTGTTGCATGGGTTGCTTCATCATTGGAGGAGCTGTGCATGGAGCTAAATACTCAGGACAGCAAACAGACCCATTCATGGCCTTATGATGATGGAAAGGTTGTTGAAGTAGCTGATAATGGTTGGGCCCCAGGGCATCTCCCTGATGAACTCCTGCAGCAATGTCCTGGGACTGCAGTAATTGCCTCTGACAACTACGGCCATCTTCCTGTGTATCAGGTTTTGTCTTCTAATGCTCCTGTGAAGAGCCTTGGATGTTTTACTATGTTAAAAGCACTATATAAATGCAAGTTGTTGTTTGTTGTATGATTCCAGTCATTGGAGCGTTTTTCCCCTTGATCCCTTGAGCTCAGTTTTGCTATGGCTCCTTGGTGCTATACTTGGTTAAACGCAGCTTTGATGTCGAGGGCAGCTACTATGGCATTCAGTTCTTGTGTCTATGCCTGGATTAGGCTGTGACGAGGTCTGGAGTTCTGTGGTCCTGGCAGAGGCCAAACTGAGCGTCAGTCAGCATGTTGTTGGTGAGTAGTTATGGCTTGATGGCACTATTGTTAACTCCTTCTATCTCTTCTCTGCTGATTGGGGGGAGACTGATAGAGTAGTAATTGGCCAGGTTAGATTTGCCCTGATTTTTATGGATAGGACATACCTGAGGTAATGTTCCACAGTATCATAGTTGTACCAAAATAGCTTGGCTAGGGGTCGGCTAGTTGTGGTGCACAGATCATCAGCACTACAGCCGGGTTGTTTTCAGGGCCCATAGCCTTTACTGTGTCCAGTGCATGCGATCACTTCCTAATGTGGTGTGAACTGAATTGTCTGGACACTGGCATCTAAGATGCTGGGGACCTCTGGAGGAGGCCAATAATCTACTTGGCAGTTTTTGTCCTTGTCAACACTGCACTTTCAATTTTGTATTTCATTCCCCTTCTTAAGAATTGACCCTGTATTTAGATATTAATGGGACTCTCTGCTATAATTTAGTGTAGCTGACATAAGAATTACTAATGTGGTAATAAACATGGTGCTTCTGCTCCAGCTAGACTGCCATTTTCGATTTGAGTAATGGCTGAGCTCAAAGAAACAGCGGCCCACTGTTTCCCAGCCAGCCCCTTGGACAGATATGACAGACACACGAACATTTCTGTTTCAACAAGCCTAATTACATATTGGGATGCATCTCAAGGGCATTTGAGTATATCTCACATCAAGTTATTCTAAGATTGTTTAAATCATTGATGAGACCACTGTTAGATTGCCTCAAACTGCACAAATACTCTTAGCAAAAAGATATTGTTGCATTGGAGAAGTTTTTGAGAAGATTCTGAGACTTAAGATTGTAAGACATCAAGAGCGAGCCTGGATTAAACTTGTTTTCATTGAAGAAAATCGGAAAAAATTACCTGGATTTTTAAAATACGGAGATTATTGATGAAAACTTACTGATGATAAGCAAAAAAAAATAAGGCTAGAAATTGGCCTCCTTAGCACCTCCTGTTATCGCCTCCGGGGGGCGATAACGGGGTGCTAACGACTTACCACCCAGGCGCGGTGATGTTACCGCTGCCTGCGAAATTCACCTGGCGGTTTGCACGGCAGTAACACCTAGTGCCACGATGTCCTGCGTCCAGAGATCGTGACGTCATCCGGCTGCACAGCGCCCCGGACCCGAACTTCGGTTCCGTCCCCTGCAGCATTGCCGGGCGAAAACACGGCAGCTGCAGGAGGCATTCATCGGGAGGCCGGACGCTTCGGGGGCGATACTTAAAGGCGAGGTGGCTGAGGTAAGTAAAAAAAAAAAAAGTCTGAAATGAGCTTTCTCTTTTTTTTCCCTTTGTCTTAGCCAGCGATCGATCAGCCCGACACTCTGCTGCAGTGCAGCAGGCTGATCAGGCTGGATCGTGTCTGCCGTCGGGGACCAGGTAAGTTTTCCCCTTGCAGAGCCTGCAGTGATGGCCCTTCCCTTTAAGGGAGGGAAGGAGCCTTCCAACGCGGCAGTGCTGCACGGCCCATTGTGCAGCACTGCTCACCGACCGCCCCACCTGCTGCCTGTTGCACTCCAGGATGGAAGTGGGGCGCTTGATTTAGTGCTCCACTTTCTTCCTGGAGCGCAAAACCAAATTTTTTTAAAGCTGGGAATCATTAGCGCCTGGTGCTAAGTTTCCTAACATTCAAAAGTTACTGCCCCCAAACTGGCCAATACTGAATTTCTCCCCCATAGAATTTGAGTATATGGTTCAGAACCTCAAGTAAGGCTTGAGATTAGACAGTTATTTTCCTTACAGAGTTGAATTAGTCTCCCCTTGTAAAGTCAAAAGCAATGTGCTGATTAACACCTTAAAAAAAACAACTGGGTGACTATTTGGTTAGGAATGGGGTTGAGGTTTCCCCGTACAAATATAGTGTATTTAATTTGCAGAATTATTTCCTGAAGTATTTTGCATCTAGTTCCAGTGCTATGGAAAAAGGAAATGCTGCCAGAGCCTCCCCTTGACATTCAATGGCATTACCATCGCCGAATCCCCCACTATCAACATCCTGGGGGTCACCATTAACCAGAAACTTAACTGGACCAGCCACATAAATACTGTGGCAACAAGAGCAGGTCAGAGGCTGGATATTCTGCAGCGAGTGTCTCACCTCCTGACTCCCCAAAGCCTTTCCACCATCTACAAGGCACAAGTAAGGAGTGTGATGGAATAATGTCCACTTGCTTGTGTTAAGTCTGTGTGTTCCAGTTGTATTAAGATTAATTACTGACACAGACTACAAGAATAAAGTTCAACAGGTCTTTACTAGTTGGAGGTCAGGACTATACTAAATACAATATCACTACACAGTACTTATATACCGTTGGTCACCACCGGTATTACGTATACAGCAGCCAGAGAAAGTAGTACATCTCTTAAGGTGGAACAGGCTTAAGTTCTCTTAAGGTGGAACAGGTTACATACACCACAGCTTGGATGAGTGCAGCTCCAACAACACTCAAGAAGCGTGACACCATCCAGGACAAAGCAGCCCACTTGATTGGCACTCCCTCCACCACCGGCGTCCTGTGGCTGCAGTGTGTACCATCTACAAGATGCACTGCAGCAACTCACAAAGGCTTCTTCGGCAGCACCTCCCAAACCCGCGACCTTTTCCACCTAGAAGGACAAGGGCAGCAGGTGCATGGGAACACCACTACCTCCAAGGTCCCCTCCAAGTCACACACCATCCTGACTTAGAAGTATATTGCCGATCCTTCATCGTCACTGGGTCAAAATCCTGGAACTCCCTACCTAACATCACTGTGGGAGTACCATCACCACACGGCCTGCAGCGGTTCAAGAAAGTGCCTCACCACCACCTTCTCAAGGGCAACTAGGGATGGGCAATAAATGTTGGCATTGCCAGCAACGCCCTGATCCCATAAACGAATAGAAAAAAACTATTTGAAAAATGCTTATGTTTCCTTTTCTCAATATATCCAGGACAATTGAACATCTAGAATCATTTATGGTAGCCTAGTGGTTATGACACTATACTAGTAACCCAGAGGTTGCAAGTTCAAAATGCACCATGGCAAATTCGGAAATTAAATTCAATAAATTTGTGGGGCGCATCTGATAAAATGACAATGAAAGCTGCCAGATTGTCATAAAAATCCAACTGGTTCACTAACACTGCCCTGGCACAGTCTGACCTACATGTGATTCTAGTCCCACTGGTTGGCTCTTAATGCCCTCAGTGGAATTAGGGATGGGCAATAAATGTCACTGTAAAGGAGGAGGTAGTAGAGAAATTGGATTGGATAAAGAGGAGGGACTTAAAAGGTTGGCAGTGCTCAAAGTAGAAAAGTCACCTGGTCCAGATGGGATGTATCTGAGGTTACTAAGGTGGAAATTGCGGAGGCTCTGGCCACAATCTTCAAAAGTGGGTGCAGGAACAGAGAGACTTGTGGGTGTGTGTACACAAATCTCTGAAGGTGGCAGGACAAGTGTTAAAAAGGCATACTGGATGCTTGGCTTTATAAACAGAGGCATAGGCCGTGATTTTCTCAGCGGTGTCGGGATGGGGGCGGGTCAGCTGGTTTACGAGTTCCAGTCCCACCCCCAGCTGCCTCCGCTCTGCAGAGGTGATTTTCCTTTGATTGGCTTTGTTAAGCCTGCCCTGCGGGCTTACCGGCCAATTAACAGGAAGCGGGTCTGATGATGTCATTTGATGTTGCGTCATCTGCCAGTTTCCTTAAAGGGACCATGCACAATTTTATTTTGACTGTTATTTTTCAGTGTTTGACAGCATTGAGGTGTTGAAAACCTGATTCATATTTCTATCAGTTCACTACTCTTCCCTCCAGTTTAGAAGCTTATGAGTTCAAGTTCCACACCAAGACATCAGTACATAACGGAATGGAAAAAGTGCAGCATAGATTTAATACGAAGTTACCAGAGATGGTTAAAATTATGAGAATAAACTTGAGAAGCTAGGGTTTTTCTCATCAGAACTGAGAAGGTTGAGGGTTGACCGGATAAAGGCCTTCAGGATTATGAGGATTTACGATAAAGTTAATGGTGATCGATTGTATCCACTGGAAGGTAAAATGGTAGCAAAAGGACACAAATAAAAATAATTCAAGGGGGAGGGGAGAATTTAGAAATAATGGCCTAGAAATTCGGTGGGCTGCACCACCAGTTAGCACCAAAAGAGGGCACTCAGTGGCTTTAGCGCCACTGGCCACGCCTCCTGCAAAATTTAGTGGGGGGCTAATGGCGGCGTTAGCCTGTAATGCTGCTCCGCCACTGATGACGTCATCGGTGTGCGCAGTGCCCCGCTACCGCCCCAAACGCGATATTGGGTCACGCCCCCACCCCCGTAGCTCCGGTCGCAAATCGGGACCTGTTTAGGGGGGCCTACCTGTGGCGGTAGTGGCGCAAATTAAAGGGGAGGTGCGGGGCGGCCATTTTTTTCGGTGGCCGCCTGCCAGCACCTCCTTGCCCCGCCCTCCCCGGCCTCCTGATCCCCACCCCCCCCGGGCAGTGCCGGCTGTGTCCCGAGTGCCCGGCACTTCTCCTCGGTGCCGGGCTCTTTTGCCGGCACTCGCGATCGGTGATCGCGCTTGTGCAGGCCCCTACCCTTTAAGAAGGGGAGGAAGGCCTGCAGTACCGCAGCGCGCCGTGCCGCAGTGTGTGGCGCTGTGGCACGTTGTGCTGCAATATTCAGTTTCAGCGCCCCAAGAGGGATGCGGGGCGCCTCGAGCAGCGCCCCGCGTCCCTCTTGGGGCGCTCAAACTGAATATCGGGCTGGCGCTCCCGGCTCCTTCCGGGGCGGGACTTCCGGTGCTCAGGCGAGCTTGGTGCCCCAAACGCGGCGCCACCGAATTTTTAGCCCAATTTCTTTACACAGTGAAGGGATAGAATGTGGAATTCTCTGATACAAATGGCTGTTGAAACAGTGTCCATGATACTTTTAAAAGGGAATGCAATAGCTGCTTTAAAAAGAGGAATGTTAAAGGTAATGAAAGTGAGTGGGAGAGTGGCATTAGACTGGGTGTCCTATGTGGAGAAAACATAAGTACAGAAGTGATGGGCCAAATGGCCTATTTATGTGCTATAGCATTCTATGATTTCATGTTAATCAAAGGAAGAAGTTACGAAAGCAAACTACTACGGATGCTGGAAATCGGAAATAAAAACAGAAAATGCTGGAAATATTCAGCAGGTCAGGCAGCATCTGTGGAGAGAGAAAGAGATAACGGCCGTGATTTTCTCAGCGGTGTCGGGATGGGGGTGGGTCAGCTAGTTTCCGGGTTCTGGTCCTGCCCCCAGCTGCCTCCGCTCTGCAGATGTGATTTTCCCTTGATTGGCCTTTTTAAGCCTGCCCTGCGGGCTTACCGGCCAATTAACAGGAAGTGGGCCTGATGTCATCTGCTGATTTCCTTAAAGGGACCATGCACAGTTTTATTTTGACAGTTGATTTTTCAGTGTTTGACAGCATTGAGGTGCTGAAAACACTGACAATCACTGCACAAAGGTGAACTCTTGCACCCAGACTCTCCAATGACTCCCTCTATATGCTTATGGAGGGAGTCACAGTACGCAGGGAGGTTCTCTTCCCTTCCAAGGGCGGAAGAGACCTCCCCAGGACATCAACTTACCTTGCGCCTCCACCCAACCCTCGCTATCTACTTTATCACTTCCCCATCTCATACTCACCCTCATTCTACTGCAAGCATACCAACTAACAACACACAAGGGTGGGCACATGAGCGGTTTAGCGAATGTCCATGTGAAGTTCCTGGTAATGTGTTGTCATACAGTGAAATCTCGTTTTCAAAAAGTGCCCCTTATTGGACAGATCTGAGCACACATTGAGAAGTGTCTTACTGTGTTCCAGTGATTGTTCAGTCATAACTCCCCCCACCCCCCGTCCCACTATAGTGATGTGTGTGCATGGAATGGCTGGTGTGGGATGGTGTCAACCTGGCGCATCATGTGGCAGCCAAGGTTTACAGCACCAAGTGAAGAAAATCTGGCTATGGTGATGCCATCGCTGGCCTCCTAGCCAGCAATTTTGTCAGGGGCTGATGCCCTGTGTCCAGTGCAGCATCAGGTGATGGTGATGAAGGTTGGTGATGTTGGTGTTGGAGATGATTGTGGAAGGATTCGGAGGACCAAGGTCTGATTGTTTCATTGGCTCCAATGTTGCTGGAATAGATGGCAGCTGCAGGTGAGGTGATGGAAGCGATCTGTCACTGGTGAGAGGTTGTCCCAGTGAGGTGGCACTGGACACCCAGTTGGGTTTAAAAACTTGTAAGCTAAAGAAATCTGTATATGTTTGAAAAATGCAGTAACCAACATTTTCTCTGCTCTGAAACTCACCATGTGCAACGTTGCATCCTTGACACCACTTCTGCAGCTGTTATGTTTTCACAAACACCAGAGCAGACTCACAACACACCACACTTACCTGGCGTGTTTTCGTACGTCATAAAACCCGACCCAGAAGCTGGAAAATCGAAAAAGACCCTGAAAATTGCTCAAAAGTACCTGTTAATAGGCAGTTAATTGCCTTTAATCGTTTCCTGCCGCTAGGTGTTGGGTCCATTCGCAAATCGGGAACCCGACACTTGAGAAGGTTGTGTGGAGGCAGGATGATGGCGGGTGTGGAACCTGCCATCAATCAAAATATCTTTAACCTCTGACCCGCCTCCAAACCCGCCCTCTGAGCGCCGGCAAAATCGCAGCCATCGAGTGCAAAAACAAGGAGGTTATGCTAAACCTTAGAAAACTGGTTAAGCCCCAGCTGGAGTATTGTTTTCACTTCTGGGTATCACACTTTAGCGAGGGTGTCAAGGCCTTAGAGAGGGTACAGAAGAGATTCACTAGAATGGTACCAGGGATGAAAGACTTCAGTTACGTGGAAAGACTAGAGAAACTAGGGTTGTTCTCTTTAGGGTAGAGATGGTTAAGGGGACATTTGATAGAAGTGTTCAAAATCATGAAAGGTTTTGACAGAGTAAATAAGGAGAAACTGTTACCAATGGGAGAAGGGTCGGTAACCAGAGGACACAGATTTATGGTAATTGACAAAGGAACCAGAGGCTGCATGAGGGGAATATAATTATGCAGCGAGTTGTTATGATCACTGCCCAAAAGGCTGGTGGAAGCAGATTTATTAATAACTTCCAAAAGGGAATTGGATAAATACTTGAAGTGGAAAAATTTGCAGGGCTATGGGAAAAGAACAGGGGAGTGGGACTAATTGGAGAGTTGGAGAGCTCTTTCAAAGAGCTGGCACAGGCACGTGGGCAATTGACCTCCTCCTCTGCCATATCATTCTATGATTTATGTGATTTTTTTTATTATGAAAGCGTTACCATTCACTTAGTTGGTTCAGCATAAATGTCTATGGGCATATTACCTTCTTTTCCTTAATGTAGTATTCATTACCCTTATATTGAAATGATAACATACCCAAATCAAAGTGGGCAGGTACATGCAATCTGAATCTGTTAGAAGGGTCAAAAGAAGAGAAGTCCCGAATAATGGCCCAGTAATTCGGGTCCCAATGCGTGAGTACGGACGGGGTACTCGCGCGTGGGCCCGATGGAAGTGCCGGTTTTCAGCATGCACAGCGCATGCGCGGAAAACCGGCATTTCCTTTCCTCTGAACCAAGGGGTTCAGAGGTCAAACGCGTGCGCGCAGGAGTCTGCGCGTGCGCGCTGAAATTCCTTCTTTTAAGCTTTGCCCGTGCGTGAAGGCCTCTGGTTTTTACGCGTGAAAAAAGCAGACGTAAGGCCTTCGTTTTAAAAGGTAAGTGGTCTATTAATTAAAGTTAGAAAGTTTTTTCCACAGATTTATTATTTTTAAGGAATTTACAGTAAGGTATTTTTAGACCCGATTTTTAAAAAAAATTATTTTTTTCAAAAGTTTGAATAATTGTTTAAATTAGTTTTTTTAGTTATTAATAGTTCATTTAATTAGTGGGAATTTTTTAAACTTTTATTTGAAGTTTAAGTACTGTTTTGGGCGCCCGGAGTTTTCATGAGTTTGACAGTTCTTACTATCAAACTCATGAATGAACTTTTGCAACCTCCGATTGGTTGCCCAGTGCTCACGTGATCCCAGCCGGCTCATCGAACTAACTACGCCGCTGGATCACGCAAGCACAGTGCGCCGGGAGCTGAACCGGGCCACAGAGAGGAAATGCACGCAGGCCCAGGCTTCAACTGTCGGCGCACTAGGTAAGTGTAGGTCGGGGGCTTGCACCCGCGGGAAGCCCCCGACACCAATTTCTGGGCCAATGCTTCTTTCACAATTAAGCCACTTCAAAGGAATAACTGATGAAAAGTGAGATGTAGCCCATTTCATGCACTGGCTACTTCATGTATGCTTTTCTCGTGTAAACTATATAAGTTGTTCAGAATTTAGTGACTGAGCTCAAAGTGAGAGTTTATTGTATGATAAATATGTATGGATTTTATAAATAAAATAGCATCAATGCCAACATGAAGATGGAAGAATACCCACTACTACTGTAAAATAAATCAACACAGTTCTTACCCACACCAGTCATGATGTTTTCAAGGCTGCTATATGGGTTGATAGCTTGCCATCTCTCATAATGCGATCACCCTTTCCCGAGATCTCCATGTCTACTCTCTAACCAAGTCTCTCTCCTCTTCAGCATGCTGCAAAAAGAGAGAGGTGATGGATGGAGCTTTGCTGAAAGGTTGAGATATTATCCTGCTCCAAGCTCCTGGTGAATCTTCTTGTGCAGAGTACCGATCACCAACAGCCCTCACCTTTCTGTGCCTGCAGCCTCTGAGAAGAGTGGTTTGATTAGAGTGTGAATCCTAGGGCATTGATAAAAGACCCTGATAACAATGTTAGTGAAGCAGAGGATCTAAACAGATTGAAGGGACTTAAAATCAGTAAATCCCAAGGATAGATGAACTATATCTGAGGGTACTGAGAGAGACCGGTGGAGGAGATATGTGCATCATTTTTAGGGAGACAGTGATTATGCTCTAACACACTGGACCATGTCTTAGTGAACCGGAATTGTTTGTATTTGTGAAATAGTTCATCAAATTGAAATGAGTATTCCTTGGCATTTGAATATCTTTGCCTGTTGAGGGAGGCTAGCAAAATGTTTCGGATCAATATGTTTCAAGTCACAGAGTTTTCAAAGTGATAAATGTTTAGAAAATATAGAGAGGGGAAAAGGGGCGATGGAGTCGCTGTACTTATTAGAGTTAACATAATGGCACTAGAAAAAAGTGATGCAGCTATCAGTAAGACAGAAATAAAATCCATGTGGATAGAGATAAAAGATTTAGGGGGAAAAATTCGGTTGCTTTGCGCTACCTGTTAGCACCCTAAGAGGGCACTAATGGGGCGCAAAGCTCCTAGTGCCCGGGCACGGCGATGTTTGCGCCGCTCGCGAAATTGACCAGACTTTTGCAGCTCCTGCGCCCGAAGATCGTGACGTCAGTCGAGCGTGCAGCGCCCCGGTAGCGCCCCGGACTGGATATTGAGTGGCAACCCCTGCTTTACCGCCTACTGCTAGCAACGACAGGTTGAGGGGAGTGTTTTGCAGTCAGGAACAGATTGGGGGAGCGCTATTTAATGGCGACCGCTTCCTGCCTTTGTGTTGTCGGTGACATTTTTGCACCACGCATTCTGAGAGAGAGACTTCTGGAGAGATTCAGCAATGTGTGAAGGAGTTTTGGGTACTGAGCAGCACTTTGCAGGTTCATTTGAGTTGACCTTCCTTGCATCGATTTAGAAGAGACTGGGGGCTGCACTCTGTGCTCTTTCCCTGGGCCTCTCCATTGTTCTTTCCAGCAGATTTGATGTACAGGTCTCTCCAGGCCAAGATTCAAAGCTGCAATGAGCAGGGTGTGGATGGAGAGCAAGATCGACCCTCCCATTTAAGAACTGGCCGGCACCAGTGTGCCTGTGTTCCATTGCTGACTGACATCACATGAGCTTCACCAGCGCTCTGAGTAGCGCCTCGCTCCTCAGCGTTAGTGCCTTAAGAGAGGTGTGTAGCGCCTGATTTAGCGCTCCAATCACCTCCAGGGGCGATAGAAGCCAAGTTTGCAGTCGGAGGCAATAATTAGCGGCAGGCACTAAACTTTGCGCCGGCCAATAATTGCGCCCCAAACGGGGTGATACTGAATTTCTCCCCCTTAGGATCAATCACACTAATCGGGGTAGTCCACAGACCACCTAATAGTAGGAGGGAAGTGGAGGAAGAAATATGCAAACAAATTCGGGAAATGAGTAAAAAACATAGCATAATAAGCATGGGGAATTTCAACGACCCCAAAATGAATTGGCCAGAAGAGGTAGGTAAAATGGATAAGGGAATGGAGTTCCTACAATGTGTACAGGTGTGGCGACACGCCACCACTGGACATAATCCGCTCACGGCGGCACAGACAGTCTAAGCAGAAGCCCCCAGCCGGGGGCCCTTTCCTCCAGCAACTTGTTTCCCGCAGGGACAGGCTGCCGGGAGCACTTCCTGTCTGGGAAGTATTTAAGTGGATGCGCGGGCTTTTCTAGTCCTGTTTGTCATGTGGTTGGAATAAAGCAGTTGTGTTTTCAATAGCTCTGGTCTCGACTCCCACGTTTGCCGCGGTATCTCAACACAGGACACCTTTCTAACCTAATATGTAAGTAGCCCAACAAGGGAGGATGAGCACTACTGGATCTAGTAATGGGGAATAAACCAGAGCAGATTTTTTTTTTAAATTGGTTTATGGGATGTGGGCATCACTGGCAAGGCCAGCATTTATTGCCCATCTCCAGTTGCCCTTGAGAAGGTGGTGGTGACCCGCCTTCTTGAACCGCTGCAGTCCGTGTGGTGAAGGTACTATTATGTCCATGTATAATTGAGACACGGACTGCAGGAGTTGGTTATAACAGGTCTTTACTGAATGGAGGCAACCTGGAACTACTGTGCAAATTGTTAGATCCATGTGTTAATGGAGACACGGAATGCAGGAGTTGATTTAACAAGTGTTTACTGAACAAAGTCTGGAGGTGAACTAAACAACACAAGACACTACACAGGCTTATATACCCGAGTGGTCACTACTGGTACTACAGTATACAGGGGCTGCAAAAACATAGTTCCTCTTAAAGGTACATACACTACAATTCCTCCCCTTTTAGATAAATAGTACATAACATTTTAAGTAATCATTAAATAACATTTTTACAAGAACAATAATATACACATTTGCTGAAGTTAATCAATTACAAATTCAGTCTCTCTGGAGGCTTCCTGACTCGGTCCGGATAACGCCTCGGTGGTGTAGTAGGTTCTTTTGGCAAGGTCGATTCGGCTTCAATGCCAGTGTTGGGTTCATCTGGTTCCAGTATCACCGGATCGGAGGTAGATACTATGGGTATCTCTGCTTCATCACTATGCGGATAGAGTTGTGGTGTAGGTTGTCCTTTTTCGGATGACTCTATGATCTGGTCAGCATGGCGCCTTATTATGCTTTCTGCAATGTCCACGGTATACATCAGCGGTCCTAGTCGTGTGCAGATAGTTCCAGGCTGCCATTTCTTGGTACGGTAGTCCCGGGCCAAAACTGGTTGACCTATCTGGAAGGTTCTAGTTGGCCTTTCATTCATGCTTTGAAATTGTCGGTTCTCTACGTCCCTTCTGACATTTGGCTTGACCAAATCCAGCCGGCATCTTAGTCTTCTATTGAAAAACATCATGGCGGGGGTTTGGTTTGTAACCACATGTGTTGCATTCCTGTACGCAAAGAAGAAGTTATCTACCTTATGTTGTAGATTTATGTCTTCATTACCCATGGCCTTTATGGCCTTCTTGAAGGTCTGGACAAACCTTTCAGCCAATCCATTGGTGGCGGGATGGTATGGGGCGGATGTGTAGTGCTTAACCCCATTGTTTTTTAAGAACTTCCTGAATTCTTTGGATACAAATTGTGGTCCATTATCAGAACAGATCTGTTCAGGCAGCCCATTCCTGGTGAATATGGTCCTTAATACTGTGATGGTTTTTTCCGTGGTGGTGGAGGACATCTTTATTACCTCCGGCCACTTGGAGTGTGCATCCACCGCGATTAAGAACATTGAGTCCATAAATGGACCAGCAAAGTCGATATGTACCCTTTGCCATGGAGATGAGGGCCACTCCCATGGATGTAGAGGGGCTTGTGTTGGGGCGTTTTGGACCTTCTGGCATCCTAGACAGCTCTTGGTCATTTCTTCGATGTCTCCATCGATACCTGGCCACCACACAAACGCTCTGGCTAAGTTCTTCACTTTCACTCCACCCAGATGCCCCTCGTGAAGCTCCTTTAGCACTCTACCCTTGAGTTTGGGTGGAATCACCACTCTGGATCCACACATCAAGGTTCCTCGGCACACTGACAGCTGTTCTCTTCTTTGCGAGAATGCTGGCAACAGTGCTTCGCCATGTGCTGGCCATCCCTTCACCGTTAAATCGTAGACTCGTGAGAGAGTCGGGTCATTTCGCGTTTCCTTTTCAATGGTAGAATTTGTCACCGGTAGACATTCCACTATGGTCGAGTGGAATATATCCACTGGGTCCACTGTAGGCGCCTCTTCCACCGTTGGCAACGGTAGGCGCGATAACCCGTCAGCATTCCCATGCTGTTTTGATCCTTTGTATTCTATGTCATATTGGTGTGCTCCAAGGAAAAGGGACCACCTCTGTAGCCTTTGCGCTGTCATAATGGGAACGCCCTTTTTAGGGTTGAATATGGAGACGAGGGGTTGATGGTCAGTCAACAAGGTAAATTTTTGTCCGTGTAGGTAATGGTTGAATTTCTTCACCCCCCACACCAGGCTGAGTGCCTCCCTGTCGATCTGGGCATAGTTACGCTCAGCTGAGTTTAATGAGCGTGACGCAAAAGCTATCGGCCGCTCCGAGCCATCAGGGAATCTATGCGATAATACCGCTCCCACGCCATAAGGGGATGCATCGCACGCCAGTCTGATTGGCAGTGATGGGTTGTAATGAGCCAACACTTCACTGGACATGATCAAGCCTTTGCATTTATGGAAGGCACGTATACAGTCTTCGCTCCATTTCCAAACTACTCCCGTTTGTAGCAGTGCGTTAAGCGGGTGCAGAACCGTCGACAAGTTTGGTAAAAATTTATGATAGTAATTTACTAATCCCAGGAACGACCTTAATTGTGAGACATTTTCAGGTGCTGGGGCCTTTACGACCGCTTCAATTTTTTCAGGTGACTTATGCAACCCTTCTTCGTTAATGACATGGCCACAATATGATATTTGTTTCTGGAAAAATTCGCACTTGGGGCGATTTGCTCGTAGGCCCCGTTCTCTCAGCCTCGTGAGCACCTGCTCCAAGTTGGCAAGGTGCTCGTTGTCATTTTCTCCTGTTACAAGGATGTCGTCTAGGTAGCATTGAGTCCCCGGAATCCCTTGCAGGACTTGCTCCATAGCTCTTTGCCAGATAGCCGGAGCTGATGCCACTCCGAAAACCAGTCGATTGTACTGGTACAGGCCTTTGTGTGTGTTTATCGTGAGATACTTTTTAGAGGCCTCCTCAACCTCCATCTGTAGATATGCCTGTGCTAAGTCAATTTTGGTGAAACGTTTCCCTCCGGATAGTGAGGCGAAAATATCTTCTATCCTCGGAAGAGGATACTGTACCATGTGAAGATCCGGGTTTACAGTCACCTTGAAGTCCCCACAGATGCGAACTTTTCTCTGTTCTTCATATTTATCATTATTCAACGTTTTCTTCATGACCGGGACGATGGGTGTTGCCCACTCGCTCCAATCTACCTTGGATAACACGCCTGCTTTTTCCAAATTCTCCAGCTCTGCCTCGACGGCTGGATGAATTGCGTATGGCACCGGCCTTGCCTTTAAAAACTTGGGAACTGTAAAGTCTGTGAGTTATATGGTGAATTAATACACAGACTACAAGAGTAACTTTAACAGGACTTTACTATTCGAAGGTCAGGGCGAATCTGCCCAATAAATCCTTACACAGCACTTATATACTGGTGTGGTCACCACCGGTATTACAGTATACAGTAGCCAAGATAAAGTAGTGCAACCCTTAAAATAGTTCTCTTAAAGGTGGAACGTTACATACACTACAATCCTCCCTTTTTAGGTTAACAATATATACATATTCCCATTAATATAACATCTTAACATATATACAACTTTATGTGAAACAGTTCACAGATTCAGTCTCTCTGGAGGCTTCCGGACTCTGTCCGGATAACGCCTCGGTGGTGTAGTCGTTTTCAGTGGTGTAGTAGGTTCTTCTGGCAAGGTCGATTCGGCTTGAAGGACCGTTTCAGGTTCATTGGATTCCAGTATTACCGGATCGGAGGTAGATGCTCTGGGTATCTCTGCTTCAACATTAGACGTATAGAGTTGTGGAGTAGGTTGGGCCTTTGTGGATGATTCTATGATCTGGTCAACATGGCGCCTTATTATGCTTTCACCAATGTCCACGGTATACATCAACGGTCCTAGCCTTTTTCCAATAGTTCCAGGCTGCCATTTCTCGGTACGGTAGTCCCGGGCCAAAACTTGTTGACCTATCTGAAAGGATCTAGTTGGCCTTTCATTCATGCCTTGAAATTGCCGGTTCTCTACGTCCCTTCTGACGTTTGGCTTAATCAAATCCAGCCGGCATCTTATTCTTCTATTGAAAAACATCATGGCGGGAGTTTGGATTGTGACCGCATGTGTTGCATTCCTGTACGCCAACAAGAAGTTATCTACCTTATGTTGTAGATTTATGTCTTCATTACCCATGGCCTTTATGGCCTTCTTGAAGGTCTGGACAAACCTTTCAGCTAATCCATTGGTGGCGGGATGGTATGGGGCGGACGTATAGTGCTTAACCCCATTGCTTTTTAAGAACTTCCTGAATTCTTCGGACACAAATTGCGGTCCATTATCAGAACAGATCTGTTCCGGCAGCCCATTCCTGGCAAATATGGTCCTTAATACTGTGATGGTTTTTTCCGTGGTGGTGGAGGACATTTTTATTACCTCCGGCCACTTGGAGTGTGTATCCACCGCGATTAAAAACATTGAGTCCACAAATGGACCAGCAAAGTCGATATGTACCCTTTGCCATGGAGATGAGGGCCACTCCCATGGATGCAGAGGAGCTTGTGGTGGGGCGTTTTGGACCTTCTGGCATCCTAGACAGCTCTTGGTTATTTCTTCGATGTCTCCATCAATACCTGGCCACCACACAAACGCTCTGGCTAGGTTCTTCATTTTCACTCCACCCAGATGCCCCTCGTGAAGCTCCTTTAGTACTTTCTGCTGGAGTTTGGGTGGAATCACCACTCTAGATCCACACATCAAGGTTCCTCGGCACACTGACAGCTGTTCTCTTCTGTGCGAAAATGCTGGCAGCATTGGTTCGCCATGTACTGGCCATCCCTCCACCGTTAAATCGTAGACTCGTGAGAGAGTCGGGTCATTTCTTGTTTCCTTTTCGATCATGGAATTTGTTACTGGTAGACATTCCATTATGGTTGAGTGGAACATCTCCACTGGGTCCACTGTAGTCGCCTCTTCTTCCACTGGCAACGGTAGGCGCGATAACCCATCAGCATTTCCATGCTGTTTGGACCTTTTGTATTCGATGTCATATTGGTGTGCCCCTAGTAGAACGGACCACCTCTGTAGCCTTTGTGCTGTCATAGTGGAAACGGCCTTGTTAGGGTTGAATATGGACACCAACGGCTGGTGGTCTGTCAGCAATGTAAACTTCTTGCCCTGCAGGTAATGATTGAATTTCTTTACTCCCCACACAAGGCTGAGAGCCTCCCTATCTATCTGAGCATAATTTCGCTCAGCGGAGGTCAATGATCGGGACGCAAATGCGACTGGCCTTTCCGAGCCATTTGGTAACTTGTGTGAGAGTACAGCTCCAATACCATAAGGGGAAGCATCACAAGCTAGACGAAGAGGTAGCGTTGGGTTGAAGTGAGCCAACACTTCCTCAGAGGTAATCAACGCCTTGCTTCTGCGAAAGGCCTTCTTACAGTCCTCGCTCCACTTCCATGGTACTTCTTTCTGCAACAGAGCATTCAGCGGATGCAGCACCGTGGATAGATTTGGCAGAAACTTATGGTAATAATTAATCAACCCCAGAAACGACCTCAACTGTGATACATTTTCCGGAGCGGGGGCCTTCACGACCGCTTCGATCTTGTCAGGTGACTTGTGCAGCCCCTCTTGGTCAATGACATGACCGCAGTACGAGATCCGTTTCTGGAAGAACTCACATTTCTGGCGATTAACTCGAAGGCCATATTCCTTCAACCTGGTGAGCACCAGTTTCAAATTTGTGAGGTGTTCCTCCTCGTCTTCTCCCGTAATCAGGATATCGTCCAAGTAACACTGAGTGCTTGGAATACCCTGTAAGACCTGCTCCATGGCCCTCTGCCAAATTGCTGGAGCCGAAGCTACTCCAAAAACCAGTCTATTATATCGATACAAGCCTCTGTGCGTGTTGATTGTGAGATACTGGCATGACTCTTCCTCGACCTCCATCTGTAAATATGCTTGTGCCAGGTCTATCTTGGTGAAGTGTTTCCCGCCAGACAATGAAGCAAAGATATCCTCAATCCGCGGAAGCGGGTATTGTACCGTGTGAAGCACCGGATTAACTGTGATCTTGAAGTCTCCGCAGATGCGGACCTTCCCCGGTCCCCCTGGCTTGTTACTTGATGAAGACTTCATGACGGGAACAATGGGCGTGGCCCACTCACTCCAGTCCACCTTCAACAGTACCCCTGCATGTTCAAGCTCTTCCAGTTCTGCCTCCACAGCAGGTCGTATTGCGTAAGGTACCGATCTGGCTTTGAAAAATTTTGGGCTTGCATGTTCTGCAATCTTGATTTTTGCCTTAATTCCTCTCAGTGTTCCCAGTCCCTGCTGGAATACCTCTTTAGCCTCGTCCAATATTCTGGACAACCGTTCAGGTTTGACATCTTTCTTTCCGAAATCTACCATCATTGTGTTTAGTGAGTGCCAGTCTATCTTTATTTTTCTGATCCACTCCCGTCCCAGAAGTGGTGGACCTCCCTCGGGTAGTACATATAAGTCCATTCCTTGGTGATCTTTGCCCTTGTGTCTCACCTTGACTTTTATCTTTCCGATGGGGTATACTTTATGCCCCGTGTATGTCTGCAATACTATCTCCGTATCCCGTAGGGGAATATGTTTGAATAACTTTTTGTAATCTTGTTTATTCATGACCGTCAACGCCGATCCGGTGTCCACTTCCATCTTCACTTGGACTTTTGCAATCTGCAGTGTGACCCAGATAGTTTGTCGGTCAGCTTCTTTACTCACATTGTGAATCCTCAGACTACCCAGTTCCTTGCTGTTGGGGTCTGAATCTGAATTCAGTTCATCTGGACTCTTCACAGTCACCTTATGTACCTTTCTGTACTTCTTCTGTGGTGACTTATTGTTGCTGGTCTTCTTTCCTGACCGGCATACTTTAGCTATGTGACCAGGTTTGCCACATTTTCTACATTCCTGGTTTTTAAACCAGCATTGGTTCTGGTCGTGTGTTGTCTTCCCACAACGGTAACATTTCGTTGTACCCGAAGTCATTTGATCCACACTGAGTACCGCTGTCTTCAGCTGCATTTCCGCCGTGCCTCTCGCTGCGGCTTCGTGCGATGCTGCAATAAGGACAGCCTTATCAAGTGTAAGATCATTCTCTTTGAGCAGTCGCTTTTGTGTTCCTTCCTTCGACATCCCGCACACGAACTTGTCTCTCAGTGCCTCTGTCAGATTTACCCCAAACTGACAGTATTTTGCTAGCCTACGCAGTTCAACCAGGTACTCCGCGTTGCTTTCCTCCTTTAGTTGCGTTCTCCCGTAAAATTTAGCTCGTTCCGCTAACATCAGCGGTGTGGGGTTCACATGATCCTTCAGGACAGCAACAATATTAGCGAAAGACTGATCCGTCGGTTTAGCTGGTGATAGAAGATGCTTCAATAACTCGTATGTCTTCGCACCCATTGAGTTTAGTAAGGTTAGAGCTTTATCATAATTTGCTATCTTATTGACCTTACAATATATCTCGATGCGTTCTACATACGTGGTCCAATCTTCCACATCCGAATCGAATTCGTTGATGTTGCCACGCTTAGGCATCTTCACAATCTTCCTGAGAAACAACAACGAAATTTTTCTTTAACTTTTTTTTTCCAAAAATGGCGGTTTCCCGCGCTTGTCTTCTTCCCCGCCCACTTTCAAAATGGCGGTTTCCCGCTCCTGTCTTCTTCTCCGCCTACTGGCGGGAGGGGTAAGCTTTTCCCTCGGGCGACGACCGCTGGCTTTCGGGGTTCGCAGCCTGCGCGCCGGCTTCAGTGCGTTCTTTGTTCCCTTTTCTCGGCAGGGCAACCGGCGCTGGGGACAACCCGTTGACGGCGAACAGTTCCAGCCGCTGGCTGAATCTCCTCGGTCTCCCTCGCTCGGCTCTGTCTCTCTCGCTCGCTCGGGCTCTGTCTCTCCCTCAGCGGCTTCCAATCGCGCCTCCCAGCCCTCTCGCAGTCCGGTCCTTTCCTCTCCCGGCTGCGGCTGAGTTCTCCGCGGTTTCTTATTTTTATTTCTTCCCGCGCCTTACGATCCCGGTCGCAGCGCCTCGCAGCCTCGGTAGCTGCCCGGCCTTTCGCCGGTCGCGGTCGAGCTGTCTCACGACGCTGTTGCATCTCCCAGCCCGCTTGTAGCCCGGTCTCTCACACCGGCTGCGTTCCCGCTGGTAGCCCGGTCTCTCACACCGGCTGCATTCCCGCTTGCACCGCGGCTTCCGTGCCCCACGCTGTCCCAGTCTCAGCGCCTCTGGGCCCGACTTCTGTCCGGCTCCTTTCCCCCCCGACCGTGGTCGAGTTCACCGCCCTTCCTCCGTTCTTTTTTTTTATTTTCCCCCTACTCACAGTCAACGTGGCCGACTTGCTTCTCGTGGCTGATCGGCTCACTCACCACCGTGGCAGAAGGGACGATCACTGCCTGTTGCTGATGGAAGGCTTCGTGTCTGAATTCTTCCTTCTTCCTTGCTCTGCAGACTCGAGTCTTCTCTCAGCAGAATGACGAGGGCGGGTGCCTCCTCTTGACGCTCGTTAACTGCTTCGGATGTATCGCTGCCGCAGGGTAAGATCGAACTCGTCGCCACTGTAAAGTCTGTGGGTTATATGGTGAATTAATACACAGACTACAAGAGTAACTTTAACAGGACTTTACTATTCGAAGGTCAGGGCGAATCTGCCCAATAAATCCTTACACAGCACTTATATACCGGTGTGGTCACCACCGGTATTACAGTATACAGTAGCCAAGATAAAGTAGTGCAACCCTTAAAATAGTTCTCTTAAAGGTGGAACGTTACATACACTACAGGAACTGTCACTTTTATTGAGGCGGTGGTGCCTTTCAGTGTTCCTAGTTCCTGTTGAAACACTTCTTTGGCGTTAGCCAAGATTTCTTTTAATCGTCCAGGTATGACGTCATCATCGTTTTTTTTCTTACTGGTCACATTCAGTGCCTGAATGGAGTGCCAGTCTAAACTTATCTTTCTGATCCATTCATGTCCCAACAACGGTGGACCACCATCTTGCAGAACGTATAAATACAACTTCTGTATTTCCTTGTCGTTGTATACAACAGGCACCCTTATATTCCCTCTGGGGTATACTTTCTGCCCCGTATATGTCTTCAAGACAATAGATGTGTCTTTCAAAGGTATATGCGGAAATAGCCGCTCGTAATCCCGTCGACTCATGACGGTCAGAGCTGATCCTGTATCTAGCTCCATTTTGACTGGGGACCCCGCTATCGTGAGGGTAACCCAAATGGTCTGGTAATCTTCTTTGGCAATTACATTATGTAATTTGAGACAGCTTATTCTCTTGTTTCCGGAGTCGCAATCGCTCTTCTGGTCTTCGGAGCTACTGTCCGTCATCATTTGTACCTTTCTGTACTTTTCCTTATTGACCTTTTTACTGTCAGCGGATTTCTTTCCAGATCTGCATACACGTGCAATGTGTCACATCTTTCCACATTGCCTGCATGCTTTGTCCTTGAACCAGCAGTCCTTCTGGTCATGGGTGGATCTGCCACAGCAAGAACATCTCTCGAAACCCCGTGTCATTTCATGGGTGCCAAAGTCTTGTGGCTTTTGCTGTATCTCTGCAGCTCCTCTTGCTGCTGCTTTGTATGATACAGCCACACTGAAAGCCTTGTCCAGTGTCAAATCTTTCTCAGAAAGTAGTCTTTTCTGTGTTCCTTCGCTTAGGAGACCGCAGACGAATTTGTCTCGTAGAGAATCTGCCAGTCCTGCCCCGAATTGGCAGTGCTTTGACAGCTTTTGTAATTCGGTGAGGTAATCAGTGTTACTTTCATTCTTGTGCTGATTCCTCCTGAAGAATTTGAATCGTTCCGCTATCAGCAGCGGTGTTGGGTTTAAGTGCTCCTGTAAGGTATCAACAATCTCATTAAAATTCTTGTCCATCGGTTTGGCTGGAGTGATCAAGTTTCGTAACAGCCCGTATGTCCTTGCGCCCATCAGATTTAGAAGTACCGATGCCTTTTTATCATCCGCTACCTCATTCGCCTTGCAATATACCTCCACTCTTTCCACATATGTGGTACAAACTTCTATATCACTATCGAAAGCAGTAATATTGTCAGTCTTCGGCATCTTGAAAATCTAAAATGGCGCTTCCGCGCTTTTCTTTCTTCCCCGCCGAGTTAAGATGGCGCCTCCCGCGCTTTCCCGCCGCTGCTGCTAACGCTGTTCTCTGCGGTTCCCGTTGCGACCTGCAGCTTTTCGCGGTATTTCTATTTAAAAAAAAATTTTATATATCGCTTCAATATTCTCTCCATAATTGAAGAATCGTTCCCGTCGTGGAGCGGACCCTCTGGGACTTGCCCCTCCCTCTGCTCGGTCCGAACGCCGGCCGCGCCCTGAGTGCTCCACCCTCTCTCTCTCTTTGCTTCTGCTTCCAGACTCGCTGCCCGGCCCCGTTGCAGAGCCATCCGATTGAGCTGTAGCCCGCCGCAGCCCAGGAAGGATCAGTGCACTACCTGCCACCAGCCCGTTTAGCTGGGGAAACCACAGACTGGAGACCAAGCCTGGCCCTCGTTTTTGAGTTTCTTCGAGTTATTTATTTTTTTTTCTTGCTTCTGGCTTCGACCTTTGTCTGAGGAATCGATCCACTTGAGGTGCTGCCGAATTGCAGGTAAGTTCATTTCTAACTCGTCGCCACTGTTAGATCCGTGTGTTAATGGAGACACGGAATGCAGGAGTTGATTGAACAAGTGTTTGCTGAACAAAGTCTGGAGGTGAACTAAACAACACAAGACGCTACACAGGCTTATATACCTGAGCGGTCACTACTGGTGCTACAGTATACAGGGGCTTCAAAAACATAGTTCCTCTTAAAGGTACATACACTGCACAAATGTTACTACACAGGCTTATATATAGGGGTGGTCACTACTGGTACTGCAGTATACAGGGGCTGCAGAATATAGTTCCTTCTGCAAAGTACGTACACTACAATTCCTCCCCTTTTAGCTAAACAGTACATAACATTCGATTAACAATGAAATAACATATTTACAATTACAGTTGCTAGATACATTAGTTGAAGTTAAGCAATTAATTATAAGTTCAGTCTTTGAGGAGGCTTCCTGATTCTGTCTGGATAATGCCTCTTTGGGGTATCAGGTTCTTCTGGCAAAGTTGAGTCGGGATCAATGTCGTTGTTTGGTTCGTCTGCTTCCAATATCACCGATTCTGAGGTAGATGCCATTGGTACTTTGGTTTCATCGCCAGGTGTATCAGATCGTGGTGTGGAGTTGACGTTTCCCCGTGACTCTAGAATCTGGTCAGCATGGCATTTTACAACGCTCTCTCCAACGTCCACGGTATACATTAGAGGTCCTTGCCGTGTACAGATCGTTCCTGGCTGCCATTTCTCTGTGCGGTAGTCCCGGGCCAAAACTGGTTGACCTATCTTAAAACTCCTGGTCGGCCTTTCATTCATATTCTGAAACTGCCTGTTCTCCACATCACTTCTGATGTTTGGCTTAACCAAATCCAAGCGGCATCGTAGTCTTCGATTGAAGAACATCATGGCTGGAGTTTGGTTGGTAACCGCATGTGTCGCATTCCGGTAGGCAAACAAGAAGTTATCCACCTTGTGCTGTAGGGGTATATCTTCATTACACATTGCCTTGATAGCCTTCTTGAATGTTTGAACGAACCTCTCGGCCAATCCATTAGTGGCTGGATGATATGGGGCGGATGTGTAATGCTTAACACCATTGTTCTTTAAGAACCTCCGGAACTCTTCAGACACAAACTGTGGTCCATTGTCGGAGCAAATCTGTTCAGGCAGCCCATCCCTGGCGAATATGGTTCGTAAGACTGTGATAGTTTTTTCTGTGGTGGTTGAGGACATTTTTATTACCTCTGGCCACTTTGAATGTGCATCCACCGCAATTAAAAACATCGAGTCCATAAATGGACCAGCAAAATCAATGTGCACCCTTTGCCATGGAGATGAGGGCCACTCCCATGGATGTAGAGGGGCTTGCGGTGGGGCGTTTTGGACCTTCTGGCATCCTGTACAGCTCTTGGTCATCTCTTCGATTTCTCTATCGATTCCCGGCCACCACACAAACGCTCTGGCTAAGTTCTTCATTTTTACCCCTCCCAGATGACCCTCATGAAGCTCATTGAGCACTCTATCCTTCAATTTGGGTGGAATTACTACTCTGGATCCACACATCAAGGTTCCTCTGCACACTGACAGCTGTTCTCTTCTCGGCGAGAATGCTGGCAGCAGTGGTTCACCATGTGCTGGCCATCCCTTCACCGTTAAATCATAGACCCAGGAGAGTGTCGGGTCATTTCGTGTTTCCTTTTCTATGTTTGCATTTGTCACAGGGAGACATTCGACTATGGTCGAGTGGAATATCTCCACTGGATCCACTGCAAGTTCTTCTTCCACCGTCGGCAACGGTAGGCACGACAATCCATCAGCATTCCCATGCTGTTTAGTTCCTTCGTACTGGCTAAAGGGATGGTGCAGGAGGGAGGGCTTTAGTTTCCTGGATCACTGGGTCTGCTTCTGGGACAGGTGGGACTTGTACAAGTCGGACAGTTTACACCTGAACCAGAGGGGAACCAATATCCTTGCGGGGAGGTTTGCTAGCACTGCTGGGGGGGGTTTAAACTAACTCGGCAGGGGGATGGGATACAGAGTGGAGCTATAGTAGGGGGTGATGTACAGCCAAATACGGAGGAAAAAACAAGTCAGCAGGGAAGGCAGAGCAAAGATGTGAAGGCAAAAGGGAATATGGCAGGGCTGGAAGGCATTTATTTTAATGCACGGAGTCTTGCAAATAAGGTGGATGAACTGAAGTTGTTGTTGAACACATGGGAGTACGATATTGTTGCTATCACGGAGACATGGTTGAGGGAGGGTCAGGACTGGCAGCTGAATATTCCGGGGTATAGAATCTTCAGGCGAGACAGAGGGGGGTGTAAAAGGGGAGGGGGTGTTGCAATATTAATTAAGGAGTCAATTACTGCTGTAAGGAGGGATGATATATTAGCGGGTTCCTCTAATGAGGCCATATGGGTAGAACTTAAAAAAAAAAAAAGGGGGCAAGCACTTTGCTGGGAGTGTACTATAGGCCCCCAAACAGTCAGGGGGAGATGGAGGAACAGATATGTAGGCAAATCTCAGAAAAGTGTGAAAATAATAGGGTAATAATAGTGGAGGATTTCAACTTCCCCAATATTAACTGGGATAGTCAGAGTGTGAAAGGCTTAGAGGGTGCAGAATTCTTAAAGTGCATCCAGGAGAGCTTTTTGAGCCAACATGTAGAAAGTCCTACAAGAGAGGGGGCGGTACTGGACCTAATTCTAGGGAATGTAGCCGGGCAGGTGGTGGAAGTGTCTGTAGGAGAGCATTTTGGCGATAGTGACCATAATTCGGTGAGATTTAAGGTGGTCATGGAAAAAGACAAAGATGGCCCGGAAATAAGGGTTCTAAATTGGGGGAAGGCCGATTTTAATAAGATAAGGCAGGATCTGGCCAAAGTGGACTGGGAGCAGCTACTTATAGGAAAATCCACATCAAAACAGTGGGAGGCTTTCAGAAGGGAAATAGAGAGAGTACAACACCAACATGTTCCTGTAAAGGTCAAGGGTGGGACCAACAAGCAAAGGGAACCTTGGATGACAAGGGATATACAAAAATGCATTAGGAAAAAAAGGGGGGCTTTTGGCAGTTACAAAAGACAAAAGACGGAGGAAGCCCTAGAGGAGTATAAAAGGTGCAGGGGCATACTTAAAAAGGAAATTAGGAGGGCGAGGAGGGGCCATGAAATAACACTGGCGAGCAAAATAAAGGAAAATCCTAAGATGTTTTATAAGTATATTAAGGGCAAGAGGATAACCAGGGAAAGGGTAGGGCCCGTTAGGGACCAAAGTGGCAAGCTGTGTGTAGAGCCAGATGAAGTAGGTGGGGTTTTAAATGAATTTTTTGCCTCTGTGTTCACTATGGAGAAAGACGATGAAGACATAGAAGACGGGCAAGGGGACTGTGACATACTTGAACATATTAGCATCGAGAGGGAGGAGGTACAAGCGGTTTTAGCAGGCCAAAAAGTGGATAAATCCCCAGGTCCGGACGAGATGTATCCCAGGCTGTTGTGTGAGGCAAAGGAGGAGATTGCAGGGGCTCTGACACAAATTTTCAGAACCTCTCTGGCCACAGGGGATGTACCAGAGGACTGGAGAACAGCTAACGTAGTACCATTATTCAAGAAGGGTAGCAGGGATAAACCAGGGAATTACAGGCCAGTGAGCCTAACATCTGTGGTAGGGAAATTATTGGAAAAAATTCTGAGGGACAAAATTAGTCTCCACTTGGAGAGGCAAGGATTAATCGGGGATAGTCAGCATGGCTTTGTCAAGGGTAAATCATGTCTGACCAATCTGATTGAATTTTTCGAGGGGGTGACTAGGTGTGTGGATGAGGGAAATGCTGTGGATGTGGTTTACATGGACTTCAGTAAAGCTTTTGACAAAGTCCCGCACAGGAGACTGGTCAAGAAGGTAAGAGCCCATGGGATCCAGGGGGCCTTGGCGCGTTGGATCCTAAACTGGCTGAGTGGCAGGAGGCAGAGGGTGATGGTCGAAGGTTGCTTTTGTGACTGGAAGCCTGTGTCCAGTGGGGTACCTCAGGGATCGGTGCTGGGTCCCTTGCTGTTTGTGATCTACATTAATGATTTGGATGAGAATGTAAAGGGTATGATCAGTAAGTTCGCGGATGACACGAAAATTGGTGGGGTGGTAAATTGCGAGGAGGAAAGCCTCAGGCTACAGGACGATATTAACGGGTTGGTCAGATGGGCGGAAAAGTGGCAAATGGAATTTAACCCGGAAAAGTGCGAGGTGATGCATTTTGGACGGACAAATAAGGCAAGGGAATACACAATGAGTGGTAGGACCCTAGGAAGTACAGAGGGTCAGAGGGACCTTGGTGTACATGTACATAGATCCCTGAAGGCAGCGGAACAGGTAGATAAGGTGGTTAAAAAGGCATATGGGATACTTGCCTTCATTAGCAGAGGCATAGAATATAAGAGCAGGGAGGTTATGATGGAGCTGTACAAAACGCTGGTGAGGCCACAGCTGGAGTACTGTGTGCAGTTCTGGTCACCTCACTATAGGAAGGATGTGATTGCTTTGGAGAGGGTGCAGAGAAGATTCACCAGGATGTTACCTGGGATGGAGCGCCTCAGCTATGAAGAAAGACTAAACAGGCTGGGGTTGTTTTCCTTGGAGCAAAGGAGGCTGAGGGGGGACCTGATTGAGGTGTACAAAATGATGAGGGGCATAGATAGGGTAGATAAAGAGGAACTTTTCCCCTTAGTAGGGGGGTCAATAACAAGGGGGCATAGATTCAGGGTAAGGGGCAGGAGATTTAGAGGGGATTTGAGGAGGAACTTTTTCACCCAGAGGGTGGTTGGAAGCTGGAACTCACTGCCTGAAAGGGTGGTAGAGGCAGGAACCCTCACAACATTCAAGAAGCATTTGGATGGGCACTTGAAATGCCATTGCATACAAGGCTATGGACCAAATGCTGGAAAATGGGATTAGACTGGACAGGGATTGATGGACGGCGCAGACACGATGGGCCGAAGGGCCTCTTTCTGCGCTTATGACTCTATGACTCGATGTCATATTGGTGTGCCCCTAGGAAAAGGGACCACCTCTGTAGCCGTTGTGCCGTCATTATCAGTACGCCCTTCTGAGGGTTGAAAATGGAGACAAGAGGTTGATGATCAGTAAGTAGAGTAAATTTCTGACCGTGCAGGTAGTGATTGAACTTCTTCACCCCCACACCAGGCTGTGGGCCTCTCTCAATCTGGGCGTAGTTACGCTTGGCTAAAGTTAACAAGCGTGACGCAAAAGCTATCGGCCTCTCTGAACCATCAAGGAATTTATGTGACAGTACCACCCCAATGCCGTAGGGAGACGCATCACACGCCAGTCTTATCAGTAGTGATGGGTTGTAGTGAGCCAATACTTCTCTTGAAGTGATTGGTCCTTACTCTTCTGAAAGGCCCGCTTACATCCATCGCTCCATTTCCATGCTACTCCCGTTTGTAGTAGGGCGTTCAGTGGGTGCAGAATTGTGGACAAATTCAGCAAAAACTTATGGTAGTAATTCACCAATCCGAGGAATGACCTCAGTTGTGACACATTTTCAGGCACTGGAGCCTTAACTACCGCTTCAATTTTGTCAGGGGACTTATGTAACCCCTCTTCATCAATCACGTGGCCACAATACGATATCTGTTTCTTAAAAAACTCGCACTTGGGGCAATTGGCCCGTAGCCCATGTTCACGTAGTCTAGTGAGCACCTGCTCTAGGTTGGCAAGGTGTTCACTGTCATCTTCACCTGTCACTAGGATGTCGTCCAAGTAACACTGAGTCCCCGGAATTCCTTGCAGGACTTGTTCCATCGCTCTTTGCCACATCGCCGGAGCTGATGCTACTCCGAATACCAGTCGATTATACTGGTAAAGACGTTTGTGAATGTTTATCGTGAGATACTTCCTAGAGGATTCTTCAACCTCCATCTGCAAATATGCTTGTGCTAGGTCAATTTTTGTAAAACGCTTCCCTCCCGATAGTGAGGCGAAGTTATCTTCTATCCTTGGAAGAGGATATTGTACTGTGTGAAGGACTGGGTTCACCGTCACCTTGAAGTCCCCACAGATGCAAACCTTCCTTGGCTCCTCAGACTTATTGTTTAATGTTCTCTTCATGACAGGAACGATGGGTGTCGCCCACTCGCTCCAGTCTACCTTAGGTAACACGCCTGCATTCTCCAGATTCTCCAGCTCTGCCTCGACGGCTGGGCAAATTGCATATGGTACCGGTCTTGCTTTGAAAAACTTGGGAATTGCATTCTCTTCTATTTTTATCGATGCGGTTACGCCTTTAAGAGTTCCCAGTTCTTGTTGAAGTACCTCTTTGGCGTTAGCTAAGATTGTTGACAATCGTCCAGGAATGATGTCGTCATCCTTTTTACCAGCCACCGTCAGTGCCTGAATGGAGTGCCAGTCTAAACTTATCTTTCTGATCCATTCACGTCCCAATAACGGTGGTCCACCATCTTGCAGTATGTACAGATACAATTTCTGTATTTCCTTGCCGTTGTATTCAACAGGCACCCTTATTTTTCCTCTGGGGTATACTTTTTGCCCCGTATACGTCTTCAAGACAATGGATGTCTCTTTCAAGGGTATGTGTGAGAATAGCCGCTCGTAGTCTCGTCGATTCATGACGGTTAGAGCTGATCCTGTATCCAATTCCATTTTGACTTGGGACCCTGCTATCGTGAGGGTGACCCAAATGGTTCGGTGATCCTCTTTTGCGATTATGTTGTGAAGTTTGAGACAGCTTAGTCTCTTGTTCCCGGATTCACTATCGCTCATCTGGTCTTCGGAACTACTGTCTGTCATCTTTTGTACTTTCCTGTACGGTTCCTTAGTCGTCTTTTTGTTGTCGTTGGTCTTCTTCCCAGACCTGCAAACTCGTGCAATGTGTCCCATCTTTCCGCATTGCCTGCATATTTTGTCCTTGGACCAGCAGTCCTTCTGGTCATGGGTTGTTCTGCCGCAGCGATAACATTTTGCAAATCCCCGTGTCATTTCGTGGGTGCCGTATTCCTGTGGCTTTTGCTGTATTTCCGCAGCTCCCCTTGCTGCTGCTTCGTACGATACTGCCACGCTGAAAGCCTTATCTAGCGTCAGCTCTTTCTCTGAGAGTAACCTCTTCTGGGTTCCTTCACTCAGGAGTCCACAGACAAATTTGTCCTGTAAGGTATCTGCCAGTCCTGCTCCGAACTGGCAATGCTTTGATAGCTTGCGTACTTCCGTAAGGTAATTAGCATTACTCTCATCTTTATGCTGATTTCTCCTGTGGAATTTAAATCTTTCTGCTATCAGCAGCGGTGTAGGATTTAGGTGTTCCTGTAGGATATCAACAATTTCGTTAAAACTCTTCGCCTTCGATTTGACTGGAGTAATCAGGTCCCGCAATAGGCCGTACGTTCTTGCGCCCATTAAGTTTAGCAGTACCGATGCCTTTTTCTCATCGGCTACTTCGTTTGCCTTGCAATATACCTCGACTCTTTCCACATACGTGGTCCAGTCTTCTATTGCATTATCGAAGGCAGTGATATTGCCAGTCTTCGGCATCTTGGAAATCTAAGATGGCGCCTCCCGCGCTTTGCCTTCTTCCCCGCTGGATTAAGTTGGCGCCTCCCGCGCTTTCTGTCTTCTCCGCTGTTGCTGGCGTTTTATGCCTTGATGGCGACGCCCTATGGTCTTCGCGCACTTCCCCCCGCGCTGCTGCTAACGCCGCTCTCCACGGTTCCCGTGGCAAACTGCAGCTCCTCGCGGCTTTCTGCGCGTTTAATTTTTATTTTTTCCCCGTCGTCGAAACAACCCTGCGGGACACTTGCCTCTCTCTTCTCGGGTCTGTACGCTGCCCGGCTTCGTAGCACCGGCCGCGCCCTGTGTGCTCCACCCTCTCTCTCTCTCCTCTTCCCGACAACGCTGCTTGGCCCCGTTGCAAAGCCACCAGCTCGAGCTCTAGACCGCCGCAGCCCAGGAAGGATCAGTGTACTACCTGCCACCAGCCCGATTAGCTGAAGCAACATCGACAGGATAACCAAGCCCCGCTCTCGACAGCCTCTCCTGCAAATCTTCAACTCCGCTGACTCAGAGGCGGATGCCCATGGTCGACGCCCGTTTCTTCTGTTTCTTTCTTCCTTCTGGCCTCAACGTCTGATAACTTCACTTCAGGGATGGATCCTCATGAGGTGGTGCAGACTGTAGGTAAGTTCGTATCTGCTCGTCGCCAGTATTATGTCCGTGTATAATTGAGACACGGACTGCAGGAGTTGGTTATAACAGGTCTTTACTCACAGAATCACAGAAACCCCACAGTGCAGATAGAGGCCATTTCGGCCCATCGAGCCTGCACCCACACATATCCCACCCGATCCCCGTAACCTCTACACCAACACATATCCCACCCTATCCCCGTAACCCCACGTATTTAATCCCCCTAACACTAAGGGTCAATTTATCATAGCCAAACATCCTAACCCGCACATCTTTGGACTGTGGGAGGAAACCGGAGCACCCGGAGGAAACCCACGCAAACACGGGGAGAATGTGCAAACTCCACACAGACAGTCACCCGAGGCCGGATTCGAACCCGGGTCCCTGGCCCTGGCGCTGTGAGGCAGCAGTGCTAACCACTATGCCACCGTGCTGCCCATTTACTGAATGGAGGCAACCTGGAACTACTATGCAAATGTTACTACACAGGCTTATATACAGGGGTGGTCACTACTGGTACTGCAGTATACAGGGGCTGCAGAATATAGTTCCTTCTGCAAAGTACATACACTACAGGTACTCCCACAGTGCTGTTAGGTAGGGAGTTCCAGGATTTTGACCCAGCGACGATGAAGGATCGGCGATATACTTCTAAGTCAGGATGGTGTGTGACTTGGAGGGGAACTTGGAGGTGGTGGTGTTCCCATGCAACTGCTGCCCTTGTCCTTCTAGGTGGAAGAGGTCGTGGGTTTGGGCGGTGCTACCAAAGAAGCCTTGGCGAGTTGCTGCAGTGCATCTTGTAGATGGTATTCACTGCAGCCACGGTACGCCGGTAGTGGAGGGAGTGAATGTTTAAGGTGGGGGATGGGGTGCCAATCAAGCGGGCTGCTTTGTCTTGGATGGTGTCGAGCTTCTTGAGTGCTGTTGAAGCTGCACTCAAGCAGGCAAGTGGAGAGTATTCCATCACACTCCTTACTTGTGCCTTGTAGATGGTAGAAAGGCTTTGGGGAGTCAGGAGGTGAGACACTCACCGCAGAATACCTAGCCTCTGACCTGCTCTTGTTGCCACAGTATTTATGTGGCTGGTCCAGTTAAGCTTCTCATCAATGGTGACCCCCAGGATATTGATAGTGGGGGATTCGGTGATGGTAATGCTGTTGAATGTCAAGGGGCGGTGGTTAGACTCTCACTTGTTGGAGATAGTCATTGCCTGGCACTTCTGTGGCGCGAATGTTACCTGCCACTTATCAGCCCAAGCCTGAACGTTGTCCAGGTCTTCTTGCATGCGGGCATGGACTGCTTCATTATCTGAGGATTTGTGGATAGCACTGAACACTGTGCAGTCATCAGCGAACATCCCCATTTCTGAACTTATGTTGGAGGAAAGGTTATTGATGAAGCAGCTGAAGATGGTTGGGCCTAGGACACTGTCCTGAGGAACTCCTGCAGC
This sequence comes from Somniosus microcephalus, assembly GCF_052327205.1. Lineage (NCBI taxonomy): Eukaryota > Metazoa > Chordata > Chondrichthyes > Squaliformes > Somniosidae > Somniosus > Somniosus microcephalus. Next base: position 93,125,367 of record NC_140993.1, on the reverse strand, counting down.
GATGTCCTGGGGCTGTGATGATTGACCTTCAATCACCACAACCATCTTCCTTTGTGCTAGGTATGACTCCAGCCAGTGGAGCATTTTCCCCCCAATTCCCTTTGACTTCAGTTTTATTAGGGCTCCTTCATGCCAGACTTGGTCAAATGCTGCCTTGATGTTAAGGGCAGTCAGACTCACCTCACCTCTGGAATTCAGCTCCTTTGTCCATGTTTGGATCAAGGCTGTAATGAGGTCGAGAGCAGAATGGTCTTGTTGGAACCCAAACTGGGCATCAGTGAGCAGGTTAATTGAGAGTAAGTGCCACTTGATACCACTCGATTACATCTTCCATCACTTTGCTGATGATTGGGAGTAGGCTGATGAGGTGGTAATTGGCTGGATTGGATTTGTCCTGCTTTTTGTGGACAGGACATACCTGGGCAGATTTCCACATTGTTGGATAGATATCAGTGTTGTCACTGTACTGGAACAGCTTGGCTAGAGGTGCGGCTAATTCTGGAGCACAAGTCTTCAGCACGATAGCCGGGATGTTGTCAGGGCCCATAGCCTTTGCTGTATCCAGTGCGCTGAGCCATTTCTTGATATCACATGGAGTGAATCGAATTGGCTAAAGACTGGCTTCTGTGATGGTGGGGACCTCAGGAGGAGGTCGATATGAATCATCCACTTGGCAGTTCTGGCTGAAGATGGTTGCAAACACTTCAGCCTTGTCTTTTGCACTCACGTGCTGGGCTCCACCATCATTGAGGATATGGATATGCATGGAGCCTCCTCCTCCCGTTAGTTGTTTAATGGTCCACCACCATTCACGACTGGATGTGACAGGACTGCAGAGCTTTGATACGATCTGTTGATTGTAGGATCGCTTAGCTCCATCTATAGCATGCTGCTTCCGCTTTTTAGCATGTATGTAGTCCTGTGTTGCAGCATCCCCAGGTTGGCACCTGATTTTTAGGTATGCCTGGTGCTGCTCCTGGCATGCTCTTCTACACTCCTTATTGAACCAGGCTTGGTGGTAATGGTAGAGTGAGGGATATGCTGCACCATGAGGTTACAGATTGTGGTGGAATACAATTCTGCTGCTGCTGATGGCCCACAGCGCCTCATGGATGCCCAGTTTTGAGCTGCTAGATCTGTTCTGAATCTATCCCATTTAGCACGGTGGCAGTGCCACACAACACGATGAAGGTTTTCCTCAGTGTGAAGATGGGACTTCGTCTCCACAATGACTGTGCAGTGGTCACTGCTACCAATACTGTCATGGACAGATGCATCTGCAACAGGTAAAGTATGTTGTTCCCTCGTGTTGGTTCTCTCATTACCTGTCACAGGCCCAGACTGGCAGCTATGTCCTTCAGGACTCGGCCAGCAGTGGTGCTACCGGGCCCCTCTTGGTGATGGACAACCACAGTACATTCTGTGCCCTTGGTACTCTCAGTGCTTCATCCAAGTGGTGTTCAACATGGAGGAGTACTGATTCATCAGCTGAGGGAATGCAGCAGGAGGTTTCCTCGCCCATGCTTGACCTGAAGCCATGAGACTTCATGGGGTCTGGAGTCAATGTTGAGGATGGCCAGGGCCACACCCTTCCCGACCAGGGCCACTCCTTTCCGACCAGGGCCACTCCTTCCCGACCCTTCTGCTGCCACCCCTGGTGGGTCTGCCCTGCCGGTGGGACAGGATGGTGATGGAGGAGTTTGGGACATTGGCTGAAAGGTATGATTCTGTGGGTATGTTTATGTCAGGCTGTTGCTTGACTAGTCTGTGGGACAGCTCTCCAAATTTTGGCAGAAGTCCCCTGATGTTGGTGAGGAGGACTTTGGAGGGTTGACTGGGCTGGGTGTGCCCTGGGTGTGCCGTTGCCGTGTCCGTACCGAGGTCAATGCCAGGTGGTCCGTCCAGTTTCATTCTTATTATGTTTTGTAGCGGTTTGTTACAACTGAGTAGTTTGCTAGGCCATTTCAGAGGGCAGTTAAGAGTCAGCCACATTGCTGTTGGTCTGGAGTCACATATAGGCCAGATTTCCTTTCCTAAAGGGAATTAGTGAATCAGATGGGTTTTTACAACAATCCGATAGTTGCATGGTTACCATTACTGATACTAGCTTTTTATTCCAGATTTATTTAATTAACTGAATTTAAATTCCCCAGTTGCCATGGTGGGATCCTTAGTCCAGGCTTCTGGATTACTAGCCCAGTGACATTACCACTACACTATCGTTCTCACTATGCTGTCAATAAGAGAAATAAAAGTAGGGTAACATCTAGGTAATAGCAACCATAATATAATACTCTTTAAGATAATAATTGAGATGGACATAAGTATGACAAAGTCCAGGGTAATAGATTGGAGAAAAGTTGATTTTGAGGGGCTGAGAATAGAACTTGAGAAAATAAAATGGACAATGATATTAGCAAATAATGATGTATAACAGCAATAGGAAACATTTAAACTGGTGTTCAACAGAGTCCAGGAAAAATGTATTCCACTAAAAATCAAGAACAAGCTAAACACTAATGAGACACCATGGATGAATAAAGACATTGGGGAAAAATTGAGGGTGAGGAAAGAGGCATACACTACATACATCGACAGCAGGGGAGAGCATGACAAGGGAGAATACGAAGCGATTAAGAGAGAAGTCAAAAAAACAGTTAGGAAGGCAAAGAGGAATTATGAAATTAAAGTATCAAGGAACATAAAACAAAATAGTAAAATATTCTACTGGCACATAAGTAAAAAATGGAAAGTCGGGATGGGAATAGGGACGGTCAGGATAAAATCACAGACAGCGATAGCGAAATGTCCGAAATATTAAATAACTAGCTGGAGTACCCGGCATTGCCGAGGGAACTGAAGAACCCTCTGCCATGTTTATAAAACTGTTTATAAAACTGTTGGGATTGAAGAACTCTTGCTAAGCACCCAGGGGGTGGTTCTTTAACTTTGTTTTTTGTTAATGGGGATGGCCAGTAGCCATATACTCCAGGTTTTACAGTTTTCCTTCTATGTGAATTTGGAGGTAGCAAGCAGAATTATAATTTTGCAATGTTATTATTGACATTAATGAGAGAGAGAGGGGGAAGGAGAGAGAGAGAGAGAGAGAGGGAGGGAAGGAGAGAGAGAGAGGGGGGGAAGGAGAGAGGGGGGGGAGGAGAGAGAGAGAGAGGGGGAAGGAGAGAGAGAGAGAGGGGGAAGGAGAGAGAGAGAGGGGGAAGGAGAGAGAGAGAGGGGGGGAAGGAGAGAGAGGGGGAAGGAGAGAGAGAGAGAGAGGGGGAAGGAGAGAGAGAGAGGGAGGGGGAAGGAGAGAGAGAGGGGGAAGGAGAGAGAGAGCGGGAAGGAGCGAGAGTGAGAGGGAAGGAGAGAGAGAGAGGGAAGGAGAGAGAGGGGGAAGGAGAGAGAGAGAGAGGGAAGGAGAGAGAGAGAGAGGGAAGGAGAGAGTGAGAGAGGGGGAAGGAGAGAGTGAGAGAGGGGGAAGGAGAGAGAGAGAGAGAGGGAAGGAGAGGGAAGGAGAGAGAGAGAGAGAGGGGGAAGGAGAGAGAGAGAGGGGGAAGGAGAGAGAGAGAGGGGGAGGAGAGAGAGAGAGGGGAAGGAGAGAGAGAGGGAAGGAGAGAGTGAGGGAAGGAGATAGAGAAGAGAGGAAGACACCGCGGGGAAGGGGTTGGACTCGGAGCCCGGCCGCGGTGACCCGGAGCCCCCGTGGGCAGCCTAGCGCCTCAGGCCCGGCCCGACTCACCTCAGCTCAGCTCCCGCTCCGGCCCGCCGCCGCCGCTCCCCTGCTCGCTGTCTCTCGGGCTCTCTCTCCTTCCCTCTCTCTCTCTCTCTCTCTCTCTCTCTCTGTCCTTCCCTCTCTTTCTCGCTCTCCTTCCCCCTCTCTCTCTCTCTCCTTCCCCCTCTCTCTCTTTCTCCTTCCCCCTCTCTCTCTCTCTCCTTCCCCCTCTCTCTCTCTCTCTCTTTTTCTCTCTCTCTCCTTCCCTCTCTCTCTCTCCTTCACTCTCTCTCTCTCTCCTTCCCTCTCTCTCTCTCTCCTTCCCGCTCTCTCTCTCTCCTTCCCCCCTCTCTCTCTCTCTTTCCTTCCCCCTCTCTCTCTCTCCTTCCCTCTCTCTCTCTCTCCTTCCCTCTCTCTCCTTCCCTCTCTCTCTCTCTCTTTCCCTCTCTCTCTCCTTCCCTCTCTCTCTCTCTACTTTCTGTCTCTCTCTCTCTCCCTCCCCTTCCCTCTCTCCTTCTCTCTCTCTCTCTCCTTCCCTCTCTTCTGTCTCTGTCTCTGTATCTCTTTTCCCGGTCCCGCACTGACGGCAGGCCGCAGGCTTAGGCCCCGCCCACACACGCCATGAAACGCCCCCCATGACGCATCATACCGCGGTTCCCCATAGGATTGGTCAACCATCATGTCACTCAACGCTAATGCGGCCCGTCGATTGGTCCATCCACTCGTCAGTCACGCCGAAGAAGCTTTGTTAAAATGAGCAGATTTTGTCCGTTTTTTGTACACTGTCCAAACAATTTTTGTCTGACCAAATAATTAACATGCCTATGACACTCCCCTAATCATAAGCTTTCTTTTGATATAACATATGTGTAGGTACGGTCTATAACTTTTGAGTTTACCGCACGCATACACACAGACAGACAGACTCATTTATTATATAGATAGATTACTTTGCTTCAGTATTTACCATGGAGATGGATCAGGTGGACATGACATCGGAAGATGAGATTAAAAATGGTATAACCGCATTTAAAATAAAGAGGAGAAATATTAAATAAACTAATCAAACTCAGAGGATAAAACCCCTGGTCCAGACTGATTACATCTGCGCATTTTAAAAGAATGTAGGGAAGAGATGGCAGAGGCACTATTACACATATTTAATAATTCATTAGAAAAAGGTGTAGTGCCAGAGAACTGGCAGATAACTAACGTAATACCTATGTTTAAGAATGGAGATAGAACATGTCCAGGGAACTATAGACCAGTCAGCTTAACATCAGTGGTAGGAAAAATAATGTAATCTCTACTAATGGAAAAAATAGAATATCTAGAAACCAAAAATATAATAATGACTAGTCAGCGTGGATTTCAGAAGAGAAACTCTTGCTTGACCAACCTCATTGAATTCTTTGAAGAGGTAATTGAGAGAGTAGATAAGGGTAATGCAGTAAATGTAATTTATCTAGCTTTTCAAACAGCCTTCGATAAGTTACAACATAATAGAGTAATGAATAAGGCCAGGGAATGTGGAGTCAAGGCACAAGTAGCAGAATGGATAGTTAGCTGGCTTCAAGACAGAAAGCAGAGAGTAGGGGTAAAAGGCAGCTATTCAGAGTGGCAGAAGGTGGAAAGTGGGATCCCACAAGGATCAGTGCTGAGTCCAATGTTGTTCACAATTTTTATATTAACGATTTAGACTTTGGAATCAAAAACACAGTTTCTAAGTTTGCTGATGATGCCAAATTTGGGGGGCGGGGAGGGGAGTGGAATAGGCAATACTGAGGAGGACTACAACAAATTACAAGAAGACATTAATAAACTTGCAGAATGGGCATATAATTGGCAAATAAATTTCAACACAGTAAAATGTGAGGTATTACATTTTGGTAAGAAAAATAGGGAGATCTCATATTACTTTTTTTTCCTATTTGCTTATGCGATGTGGGCATCGCTGTCAAGGCCAGCATTTATTGCCCATCCCTATTTGACCTGGAGAAGGTGGTGGCGAGCCGCCTTCTTGAACTGCTGCAGTCCGTGTGGTGAAGGTACTCTCACAGTGCTGTTAGGTAGGGAGTTCCAGGATTTTGACCCAGCGACGATGACGGATTGGCGATATATTTCTAAGTCAGGATGGTGTGTGACTTGGAGGGGAACTTGGAGGAGGTGGTGTTCTCATGCACCTGCTGCCCTTGTCCTTCTGGGTGGAAAAGGATGTGGGTTTGGGAGGTGCTGCTGAAGAAGCCTTGGCGAGTTGCTACAGTGCATCTTGTAGATGGTACACACTGCAGCCACGGTACGCCGGTGGTGGAGGGAGTGAATGTTTAAGGTGGTGGATGGGGTGCCAATCAAGCGAGCTGGTTTGTCCTGGATGGTGTCGAGCTTCTTGAGTGTTGTTGGAGCTGCACTCATCCAGGCAAGTGGAGAGTATTTCATCACCCTCCGGACATGTGCCTTGAAAAATGAGAAACTAAATGGGGTAGAAGAGCAAAGGGATCTCGGAGTACAAATACATAAATCACTAAAAAGTAGCAACGCAGATTAATAAAAAAGCAAACCAAGCCCTAGGGTTTATTTCTAGAGGGATAGAATTGAAAAGTAGAGAAGTTATGCTAAACCTGTATTGAACCTTGGTTAGACCACACTTGGTGTAATGTGTACAATTCTGCTTGGCACATTATTAAAAGGATATAGAGGCACTGGAGAGGGTCCAAAAAGATTTACAAAGTTGATACCAGAAATGCTAGGTTATACCTATCAGGAAAGAATGAACAGGCTGAGTCTCTTTTCTCTTGAGGGGTGACCTAACAGAGGTCTTTAAAATTATGAAAAGTTTTGATAGAGTAGACACAGAGGGGGTGTTTCTGCTTGTGGGGAAGAGCAATATAAAATAGTCACCTAGAAATCAAATAGGGAATTCAGAAGAAACTTCTTTACCCAGAAAGTGGTGAGAATGTGGAAGTCGCTACCACAGGGAGTGGTTGAAGCGATTAGTTTGGATGCATTTAAAGGGAGGCTAGATAAGCATATGAGGGAAAAGGGAATAGAGGGTTATGCTGATAGAATTAGATGAGGAAAGACAGGAGGAGGCTCGAGTGGAGCATAAACGCCAGCATAGACTGGTTCGGCTGAATGGCCTGATTCTGTGCTGTATATCCTATGTAATCCTAGTACAGCAGACAACATCAAAAAGTTAAACAATGTGTCCAAAAACAACATTGCAGTCAATAACATTGCAGAAGACAGAACATTCACAATGCCCTCAAAAGGTTCCTCAGTTGAATGGACAAAGTGATGGCCAACGACTTTAGTCATCTGTTCAAGGAAGCCAGCGCATGTTTGGAGATTTCCTATTCAGGTATGTGCTACATAATATGATGTTCAAACGGTTTTCTATACTAGGCTCAATAACAATAATCAGTATCAAGTTTTGCAAGATACACATACATTATCCTGTATACATATGTGTTTGCTGTATTTGAAATAAGAAAATTAATTATTTGTATATTGGAATAGCATTGTTATAAAACACCTACAATTCAAGCACAGGTAAAACCAATTAATTTAAATATATTCTCCTGTCTCCACAGTTGACTGTTTTCTCATCCCATTGCTCAGATTCACACCCCTGCAATAAGCATAGGGTTGACCAAGCAGGAGTGCAATGTTGCATCTGGTGAGGGAAAACACCTCACAGCCCTGTAATTGAAAGACCCAGCATCCAGACTTTGCACTGTGCTTTCACCAACAACAGGGCTGCATAGCTGTAGCAAATTCCTCAACAGGGGCATGACTGTATAACGCCATGTAAGCCTGAGTGTCGATCATAGAAGATTAGAGGAGACATCAGGTGATGGCCATTCAACATGTATGTTGGGGGAGAGCTTTAACCTGCTTCAGACCATTCAAAATGTCCATAAGAACATGCATTCTGGTAACATCCAGATGCACAGTGGGATGATGATGTGGCTTAATATTATGCAGCTTGGACGATGCATTTGATGGAGCAGATTTAGTTTCCAGTTAATCTGATCATCGTACTGATGAGAAACTAGCAACAAAACTCCTCCTGTTCCATTCATCATTCGTTGACGTCCCCTGAAGGTCACGTGGTGAAAATTGTGGAGCCAAGATCCAGCTGTTTTGTGGTTTATGTGCCTCTAATGATTCTTTGAGTGATGAGTTCTCCCAAAGCTCACATCACAGCCAGTCTGTAAACAGACTCTAGAACTAGATCAAATGCGAAAACAATTAATATTAACAATTAATAATGTCACATTCTTTAAACAATCCTTTATTCAATGCTTTGTTAATTTAGTAGTAAACAGAACTACTTAATTTCAAACATTATAAAGACATGCAATATTTACTGTTGAAATTTAATGACATAAATCATGCCATTCATGTAGAAATTACTTATGAAATATACTGGGCGGCCTGCTGGTGGCGCTGTCCAGGGAGAGTATAAATACTTGGGCACGGGCCCAGCTTGCTCAGGGACATTTTGTAAACAGGAACTATTGAAGGATAACTAGGCTTCCATGTTGTGAAACAGTCGATTAAAGCCTTGTTTAATACTCTGACCAAGTGCCTAGTAGTTTTCTTACATCAATTTAATCGATTGTTTGCTGCTCCATGCTCTGAGTGGTTTTGGGAACAGATGGCTACGACTCAAACGGTAGAAGGAAACCAGAGGTGGTAACCAATCAATCATGGAGAAACTACTCCGACCCGCCCGTCTTGACCTGGACCCGAATTCACCTACGACGGCTAAGGTATGGAAACACTGGTATCGTACCTTCAGCAACTTCCTCAGGGTGTGTGGTGAGAATGTTCCTGATAAGTTAGAGATACTTGTCAATTATCTATCCCCTCATGTGTTTGACTATATCGAAGACTGTGTAGACTATGACTCCGCTATCCAAATACTACAGCAACTATATGTTAAGGCCCCAAACAAAGTTTTTGCTCAGCATCTACTGGCCACAACTCGACAACAACCCGGGGTATCACTTGACGAATTCCTTCAAAAGCTTCGCAGGCTCAGCAAGGATTGTAATCTCAAAGCTGTCTCAGCTGAGCAGTACCAGGAGGAGTTAATTCGTGATTCCTTTATTAACGGAATTGCGTCTCCTTTCATACGCCAGCGTCTGTTGGAGAATAAAACCCTCAAGTTACAAGCTGCCTATGACCAGGCATGCTCTCTGGACTTAGCAAAAAAAATGCAGCTGCCTATGACTAAGCATGTTCTCTGGACTTAGCAAAAAAAAAAATGCAGATGCCTATCGTTTACCGCGTGCACGTACAACTGCTCTCACTTTTGGTGACTCCTCCAATGGGCCTCAGGCAGAAGCCCTCACTGATGGCTACTCTATCCTAGCCGATGACGACCCTACCCTAGAAGCCCTCACTGATGACAAGCCTACCCTAGAAGCCCTCGCCGATGACGACCCTGCCCTAGCGGCATCTTGGCAATCTGGAAGGAAGTGTTTCTTCTGTGGAGATACATTCCACTATAGGAAATTTTGTCCTGGCTCGTAACATAACCTGCAGTCATTGCAGTGAGAAAGGTCACTTTTCTAAGGTATGCCAGTCAAGAGCCCCTGTTAGTTTTGCAGCTGCTATCTATAAAACTGCTCCTCCCCCAAGAGCCACTACTAAGGTTACAGCTGCTATCTATAAAACTGCTCCTCCAAGAGCCACTACTAGGGTTACAACTGTCAAGGGTAAAACTACTCCTCCTCCCATCACAGCTGTTTTTCTCCAAAGCCTGTCCCATGCAGCCATGAAAGGTTCAGTAAATGGACACATTTTGAGTGCACTAATCGACTCATGCAGCTCTGACAGCTTTATCAGTGAGCAGGCTGTCAGTAAGTTAAAACTGCGTATTTACCCCTCGGCCAGGGAAATTGCAATGGTTCTGACGACACTGACCACCAACTCTTCCGGCTTTTGTCTTGTCGACCTTATTCTCAATGGCCGCACTTATTCCTCCACCCGCTCGGGGTGCTCAAAAACCTATGCAGTGATGTGCTCCTGGGTCAGGATTTCCAGAAACAACACAAAAGACTCACTTTTGAGTTTGGAGGGTCAAAACCGGAGCTTACTATTTCCAAAGTACCGTTTTGTGCACTTTAAGAACATAACATAAGAAATAGGAGCAGGAGTAGGCCAATCGGCCCCTTGAGCCTGCTCCGCCATTCAATAAGATCATGGCTGATCTGATCCTAACTGCCAATCCACTATCACAGAACCATCTCCTGCATCTAACAGAATTAGACACACGAAATAGGAGCAGCATCAGGCTACACGGCCCCTGGGCCCGCTCCACTACCCACAGGGCCATGACCGATCCGAACCTAGACTCATGTCCAAATTCCTGCCCGCTCCCCGTAACCCTTAATTCCCTTTACTTCTAGGAAACTGTCTATTTCTGTTTTAAATTTATGTAATGATGTAGCTTCTACAGCTTTTTGGGGCAGCATATTCCATGGACCTACCACCCTCTGAGTGAAGTAGTTCCTCCTCATCTCAGTTTTGAAAGAGCAGTTTCACTCGACGAGCCTTCCTTGTTTATCAATCTTTCCCCCTGATATAAGCCCATAGTCACTAAATCACGACATTCCAGTCAAGATGATCTATCTTTTATCGAGGCAGAGATCTCTCGCCTTCTAGCTGATGGTACCATTGAACCATGTTCATCTTCCTGGTGGGCTCAAGTCGTCGTTGTTAAAAATCCTCTGAAGCAACACAAGAAACGTCTTTGCATTGATTACTCGCAAACTATTAACCAGTATACTGAACTGGATGCCGACCCACTACCATGCATGGATGACATGGTCAATAACCTTGCCAACTACAAGGTATTTTCAACTTTTGACTTAAAAAGCGCATACCATCAAGTACCGTTTGTTATGTATTGTGTGTTCTCCTCCCACCTGTGGTAGCACTGTCACAGCAGATAAATGGTTGGGTGTTCTCTTGGTTAAGTTTAGCTCTCTTTGTTCGGAACTCTCCAGACTTCCCTTTCCCTTCGAATAAAGCACTTCATGTTTGAATCTCTGAGTTCTGAGTTCTAATTGTGTCTAGGTAAAAAGGTACCGACACAACAAAGTGGCGACAAGGAGCGGATGAATCTGCGTATGTTACGGGTGCAGTGAGTAAACCGAAATTTAAATTTGAAACGTGAGATGGCTACTATATTAGGAAACATCAGTGATTTTGATGAAAACGTGGAGCAATGGAGTACTTATACGGAACATTTTGACTATTTTGTCTTGGCGAATGCGGTGGCAAACGAAAAGGTCATCCCTACCTTTTTGAGTGTAATGGGGCCGAAGACATTCAATTTACTTCGCAGCCTTGTGCAGCCAGATAAGCCAGGAACTAAAACATATAAGCAACTAGTGGAAATTCTTGGAGCACATTTTTCACCAAAACCTCTGGTTATTGCTGAGAGATTTAGATTTCACAAACGGAATCAAGAGGAGGGGGAATCAGTGACGATGTTTATTGCTGCTTTAAAAAGGTTGTCGGAACACTGCCAGTTCAAGGAGGTGATGAATGAAACCATTAGAGACAGACTTGTGTGTGGTCTGCAAAGTGCAGCCACACAGAAGTGCCTCCTTACTGAGGACAACCTTACTCTTGAAAAGGCCATTGAAGTTAGTGTCTCCATGGAGATGGCGGAAAAGGAGGCTCACCAGTTGAGTTCAACAGGGAGAGTTCACAAGGTGTTGTCTGAGCCTAAAGGTGCATGGAACGGCACATGTTACTGTGAAAATGGGCCATCACGCTAATGACTGCTGGTGTACGGAGCTGGAATGCCGAAATTGTGGCAAAAAGGGTCACATTGCACGCGCCTGTAGAGGTAAAAAAAGAACAGACAGAGCTGGGAAGCATCGAAGCAAAATGTCTGTATTTGGACAAGAGAGGAAAAAGAGTGTTCATTCAGTGCAGTATGATGGAACAAGCAAAACAGAGGGGAGCGACACCTCTGAGGAGGAAGAGGTGCACATACTGACGGTTGCAGGTAGTTCAAATGGCTACTGGGTGTCACCACTGGTGGAGGGACAATCAGTGCGGATGGAGGTGGACACAGGCGCGGCTGTGTCCCTTGTTTCAGACACTATCTACAACAAAATGCTAAAGCATCTTACCCTTCAGCCAACAAACATTGTGCTAAAGATGTATACCGGCGAACCTGTGGCCATGAGAGGCGCAATTGAGGTGACAGTTAAATTGAACGGACAGACTGCAAAACTGCCACTGTATGTGGTAAAGGGAAATTATCCATCGCTACTGGGACGTGCGTGGCTAGAGAAAATCACACTGGACTGGCCTGCAGTCCGCATGATGTCAAAAGGGGAGTCAGGTCTGACTGCAGTGTTAAACAAACATGCAGAACTCTTCAATGGGGAACTTGGGAGCATGAAAAAGATCAGCGTGAGACTGGACATTAAACCTGACAGCAAGCCGAAGTTTCACAAAGCCCGACCTGTACCCTATGCAATTAGGCCAAAAGTTGAGGCTAACTTGGAGGCCTTAGTCAAGAATGGAGTCCTGGAGCCTGTGAGCATGAGCAAATGGGCCACACCCATTGTTCCTGTCCTGAAAAAGGATGGATCTGTTCGAATCTGCGGGGATTTTAAAGTGACTTTTAACCCGGTGCTGTCTGCGGAACAGTACCCTCTTCCCCTCATTGATGATCTTTTTACGGGCCTGGCCGGAGGGCAAAAGTTCAGCAAAATAGACTTATGCCAGGCTTATCTACAAATGCATGTCGATGACAAATCAAAGGAGCTGCTGACAATTGTGACACACAAGGGGCTATACAGGTACTGCCGCCTCCCGTTTGGAATTACGTCGGCCCCTGCTCTATTCCAAAGGACAATGGATCAGATTTTGAGTGGACTGCCAGGAGGATCATCTTCTGAACTTGGATGCGACACTACAATGACTGAAAGAGTATGGACTCAGAGTTCGTAAAGACAAATGTGAATTCTTTCAGTCTTCAGTTGAGTACCTGGGGCATGTGATTGACGCTACTGGCCTGCATAAGGCGCCGTCAAAGGTCAAGGCGATCGTGGAGGCCCCAGCACCCCAGAATGTGAGCCAGCTACGTTCATTTCTGGGGCTACTTAACTACTATGGGAAGTTTATTCCAGACTTAGCAACATTGCTGAAGCCATTACATCAGTTGCTATGTCAAGGTAAAACATGGAAATGGACTGAACTGTGTAACGAAGCTTTCGCCCAAGCAAAGAAAGCATTGCTGAAATCGGAGGTCCTGACACACTTCGACCCAAAGCTACCCATGCAGTTAGCATGTGATGCATCACCATATGGTGTGGGAGCAGTCATATCCCACATCATGCCTTCGGGTGAAGAGAAACCTATCGCCTTCGCATCACGCACCTTGAACAAGGCCGAGAGTAACTATGCGCAGATCAAGCGCGAGGCCTTGGGAATCGTTTTTGGAATTCGAAAATTTCATCAGTACCTGTTTGGGAGAAGGTTCACACTCCTGACAGACCACCATCCATTGACTTCAATCTTCGGGCCCCACACCGGAATTCCGTCTCTCGCTGCAAGCAGGATGCAAAGGTGGGCTTTACTGTTGTCAGGACACACGTACGACATCAAATATCACAAATCAGACTTGCACGGCAACGCAGACAGTCTCTCGAGGCTATCCTTGCCTTTTACTCCCCCAGAGCCTCGTCAGATAGACATCTTCTACTTTAGACAAGTGGAGGGAGCACCTGTCACTGCAGTTCAGGTGCGAAGGTACACCCGCAACGATCCAGTCCTGTCTGAGGTAATGGATGATGTCATTCGAGGGAGAGCTATAGGAGATTCTCCTAGTTTGAAACCTTACGTTTCAAAAAGAAATGAGCTCTCCGTCCAGGCAGGTTGTCTTCTTTGGGGACGCCATGTCATCATTCCGCCACCTCTGAGGGAACCTATACTGCAACAACTTCATACAGGCCACAGTGGGATGGTTCGGATGAAGGAAATGGCAAGAAGCTACTTCTGGTGGCCAGGCCTCGATGAGAATATTGAGGAGAAAGCAAAACATGTTCCCCATGTCAAAGGGTCCGGAATGTTCCACAGCTGGCAACCCTACACCCCTGGGATTGGCCTGCAGAATTGTGGCAGCGAGTACATGTGGACTTTGCCGGTCCTTTCGAAGAGAAGATGTTTATGGTGGTTGTAGACGCTCGTAGCAAGTGGCCGGAGGTCGCTGTGATGAGGTCTACCATGGCAGAGAAAACAATTGAGAAACTTGGTGAGATGTTCAGCCATTATGGCTCACCAGAACAACTCGTAAGTGACAACGGTCCACAATTTGTATCACAGGAGTTTGCAACCTTCCTGCATGTGAATGGTGTCCAACACATCAGGTCTACGCCCTACCATCCCTCTACTAACAGCCAGGCAGAAAGGTTCGTGCAAACTTTGAAGCACGCCTTGAAGGCATCGCAAGGTCAGGGCTCAATCCACCAATGTCTGAACAGCTTCCTGTTGTCCTACAGGAACGAGCCGCATGCCACAACCAAAACTTCCCCCGCTTCGCTCATGATGAAGAGAGGCAGTTGCGGACAAGTTTTGACTTACTCAAACCTCCAAGGGCAGAGCAGGTTGTCCATCGTCAACAACAAGCTCAAGTTGAAAAGAGAGAGAAAAGAGCCAAGGAGAGATGGTTTCATCCGGGAGAGCATGTCCTCGCTCGAAACTACAACACTGGACCGAAATGGGTTCCTGCTACGGTGATCGCGCAGACAGGCCCTGTGTCTTACATGGTTGAGACTGCTGAGGACGTCGTCTGGAGAAGACACACAGATCAACTGTTGCTAGGAGCAGAGACAGCCACAGAGGCTCCAACGGCTGGTTGGCCTGAACTGTTTCCGGATGATACCGCAAACCAGCATCCTTTGCCACAGTGCTCTTCTCCAACACAGGAAGTCAAAGAGACTGTTCCACCTGTGCAAACTCCTGACTTTTGACTGACACAGGCACCTTCTCCATCTAGGCCTGTGTCAATGCCTACTGCTGTGGAAGCCAGCGATGACCGTCGGTATCCTGTCAGAGAGAGGCGGCGTCCAAGACGCTTGGATCTGTAGGCTTAGCGACTTACCCACAAGACTGGGGCAGAATAAACCCCAGGGTAAAGTCAGGGTTTGAGACAGTCTACCTCTACCCTTGGTTAGTTGAGTGCATTGAAAGTAACTTACCTGTTGAGGAATAATGTGGACCTTTCATTTAAGAGGGGAGGAATATGTTATGTATTGTGTGTTCTCCTCCCACCTGTGGTGGCGCTGTCACAGCAGATAAATGGTTGGGTGTTCTCTTGGTTAAGTTTAGCTCTATTTGTTCGGAACCCTCCAGAACTTCCCTTTCCCTTCGAATAAAGCACTTCATGTTTGAATCTCTGAGTTCTGAGTTCTAATTGTGTCTAGGTAAAAAGGTACCGACACAACACCGTTAAAGGACTCTGACAAAAAGTATACGGCCTTTGAGGCCAATGGTCGGCTTTACCAGTTTCGTCACCTTCCATTTGGGGTCACCAATGGGGTGGCCCTCTTCCAACGGGCAATGGATAGCCTAGTCAAACAGGAGAACTTAACGGACACTTTTCCAAATCTGGATAATATCACCATTGCTGGTCATGACCAGAAAGAGCATGATGCCAACCTCCAGAAATTTCTTGACTTGCTCCGTCGTCGCAACTTAACCTTAAATGAGTCCAAATCTGTGAAATCAGTACCATCAGTCAACATCCTTGGCTACTGGGTGGGCAATGGTATCATCAAACCGGATCCGGAGCGACTTTGTCTGCTTCAGGAGCTCCCTCCTCCTACGAATCTCGGCTCTCTTTGTCGGGCCCTTGGCATGTTCGCCTATTATGTGAAGTGGATACCCCACTTTTCCGACAAGATCCAGCCCCTGCTTCATGCGAAGTCATTTCCGTTGAAGGCAACGGCTGTTTCAGCTTTCGACCTCCTCAAGCAACAACTGGAAAAAGCCACGCTTCGTTCCATCGATGAAATTCTCCCTTTCGTGGTCGAGTGTGATGCATCGGATGTGGCGATCTCGGCTACCTTGAATCAAGGTGGTCGACCCGTTGCATTTCTGTCCAGAACTTTGCAGGGTAGCGAGCTCCATTATCCTCCTGTCGAGAAGGAGGCTATGGCTATCATCGAAGCAGTACGTAAATGGAGTCATTTTCTCGCTCGTCGCCATTTCACACTTATAACCGATCAGCACTCTGTGGCCTTTATGCTGGATAACCGGAAACGCATTAAGATCAAGAATAACAAAATGCAGCTCTGGAGGATGGAATTGGCTGCCTTTGGCTACACCATACATTATCAACCCGGCAAAGAGAATGTGGCCCCGGATACCCTCACGCGTGCATTCTGCTTTCCATGTCAACTTCGACTCTTGCGGATCTTCATACCGACCTATGCCATCCTGGCGTTACCCGTATGTTACACTTTGTGCGATCTAAAAATCTACCATTTTCTACGGAAGACGTGAGAAAAACATGCTCCACTTGTAGAATTTGCGTGGAATTAAAACCGCAATCCTCCCGTCCGTCGGATGGCTCACTCATACACGCTACACAGCCTATGCAGCGACTCAGCATTGACTTTAAAGGGCCACTGCCTTCCTCAACACGAAACACCTACTTGCTTACTATGGTGGACGAATATTCACGTTTTCCCTTTGCTTTCCCCTGTCCTAATATGCTTACTTCCACAGTGATCAAATGCCTCGATCAGGTCTTTTCCCTTTGCGGTACAGCCAATTTCATCCACTCTGATCGGGGTCCCTCCTTCATGTCAAGCGAACTCAAAAGTTATCTTTCCCAACAGGGAATCGCCACAAGTAGAACGACACCATATCATCCTATTGGAAATGGACAGGTTGAAAGATACAGCGCTATCATTTGGAACGCTGTTCGTCTTGCACTGAGGTCACACAACCTCACACAACCTATCAGACCAGCAGTGGGAAACTATGCTCCCTGACGCATTGCATTCCATCAGGTCTCTTCTTTCTACATCCACCAACGCTACTCCTCACGAACGATTCTTTGGGTTCCAGCGTCGCTCCACTCATGGGACGTCCCTACCATCATGGTTGGCAGCTCCTGGTCCTGTGCTGCTCCGAAGATATGTCCGATCCTCTCAGAGTGATCCCCTCGTCGACGAAGTGGAACTGACGGATGTCAATCCCACGTACGCATACGTGCGGTACCCTGATGGCCGGGAATCCGCAGTGTCACTTTGGGATCTGGCTCCCTGCACAACCGGTCCCACAGACCCAATCGATGGTGGGACCCGTATCAATGACGCCGATACCCTGCACTCCTCTGAGGATGACGCCCTACCCAGGACGTCAAGGGATCTGCCAGCTATTCCGCCAGATGAACCCGGGGAACAGAGCGCTCCCCGCGGGATGGCCACCCAAAGCCAGGACGCCGGTTAGTCACCGACTTCTGGACATGGTGAAGCCAGCTCTGTGCCTGTGGGGGCCCGCACCCAGAGCCACGATCTCCCCAGTCCCCCTCAGGTCAATCAAGTCAACACGGACTCTGCCGGCCCGCCGGTATGAACTAAGCGACCCAGGGACCAAAACACGGTCCGAGGAGACATGCCTTCTGGCCACCAACAGAGATCCAAACGCACCCGGAGCCACGATCTCCCCAATCCCCCTCAGGTCGATCAAGTCAACATGGACTCTGCCGGCCCGCAGGTACGAACTAAGCGACCCAGAGACCAAAACACAGTCCGAGGAGACGTGCCTTCCGGCCACCGACGGAGATCCAAATGTCTGCGTCTATTCTTAGCCTGACTAATTCAGCAGAAAGAAGCCGCCGGACTTCCAATCTTTCAGGCGGGAAGGACGACATAAATTGTGCCATTTATGTAGAAATTACTTATGAAATATACTGGGCAGCCTGCTGGTGGCGCTGTCCAGGGAGAGTATAAATACTCGGGCACGGGCCCAGCTTGCACATGGACATTTTGTAAACAGGAACTAGTGAAGCATAACTAGACCTCCATGTTGTGAAACAGTCGATTAAAGCCTTGTTTAATACTCTGACCAAGTGTCTAGTAGTTTTCTTATGTCAATTTATATTCATTCAATTCTATCACGTGCTGCAGTGAAGTTAGCTTCACAACAATGTTGATACAAAATAGATTTTTAATTACCTATATCATTTTATATGGTTATTTCAATAAGTAAGTTTCCTTTTAAATCATTTCTTTTCCCAGTGTGTTCTTTCATCCTCCATGTCGATGTTTCCTTCCCATTCCACAGGTACAAAAAGTAATCAAAAAGGATAATGGAATGTTAGTCTTTAGCTCCAGGGGGTTGGAATACAAAAAGTGAGGAAGTTACGCTTCTGTTGTATGGAGCTTTATGTTTCTGTTGTATGGCGCCTTGGTCAGACACTATCTGGAGTATTGCATTCAGTTTTGGGCACCAAACCTCAGGAAAGATAAGAACATAAGAACTAGGAGCAGTAGTAGGCCATACGGCATTCAATAAGATCATAAAAGAAAGACTTGCATTTATATAGCGCCTTTCACAACCACCGGATGTCCCAAAGCGCTTTAAAGCCAATTAAGCATTTTTTTGAAGTGCAGTCACTGTGCTAATGTAGGAAACACAGCAGCCAAGTTGCACACAGCAAGCTCCCACAAACAGCAATGTGATAATGACCAGATAATCAGTTTTTAGGTTGATTGAGGGATTAAATATTGGCCAGGACACTGGGGATGACTCCCCTGCTCTTCTTCGAAATAGTGCCATGGGATCTTTTTTGTCCACCTGAGAGAGCAGACAGGGCCGCAGTTTAACGTTTTATCCAAAAGACGGCACCTTCAACAGTGCAGCACTCTCTCAGTACTGCATTGCAGTGTCAGCCTAGATTTTTGTGCTCAAGTCACTGGAGAGGGACTTGAACCCACAACCTTCTGACTCAGAGGCGAGTGTGCTACCAACTGAGCCACTGGCTGACACTCATGGCTGATCTTTGACCTCAACTCCACTTTCCCGCCTGATCTCCATATCTCTTGATTTCCCTAGGGTCTAAAAATCTAACTATCTCAGCCTTGAATAGACTCAATAATTCAGCAGCCACAGCACTTTGAGGTAGAAAATTTCAAAGATTCACAACCTTCTGAGTGAAAAAATTCCTCCTCATCTCCGTCTTAAATGGCCGACCACTTATCCTGAGACTATGCCTCCCAGTTCTAGACTCTCCAGCCAGAGGAAACAACCTCTCAGCATCTACCCTGTCAATCCCCTTCAGAATCTTGTATGTTTCAATGAGATCACCTCTCATTCTTCTAAACTCCTGAGAGTATTAGCCCAATCTACTCAATCTCTCCTCATAGGACAGCCCTCTCATCTCAGGAATCAATCTAGTGAACCTTTGTTGCACCGCCTCTAAGGCAAGTATATCCTTCCTCAGTATATCCCACTAGTTACAGCCTGCCAACCCAAAAATGACCTGTTTATCCCTACTGTCTGTATTCTGTCCATTAACCAATCCTCTGTCCATGCTAATATATTACCCCCAACCCCATGACCCCTTATCTTGCATAATAATCTTTTATGAGGTACCTTATCGAATGCCTTTTGAAAATCCAAATATACTACATCCACTGGTTCCCCTTTACCTATCCTCAAAAAACTCTAATTAATTTGTTAAACATGATTTCCCTTTCATAAAACCATGATGTTGACTCTGCCTAATCATATTATGATTTTCTCAGTGCCCTGTTACCACTTCCTTAATAATGGATTGCAGTTATATTGGCTTTGGAGGGGTACAGCGAGAATTATACCAGGATTTAGCACTGGTGTTGTGTGTCATTTAGCAGATTGAGCTATGTAGTGTTAATTAATTTAATTGGATCCAACTCATTGTAATTAAGTGCACTGGTGTTCTTATTTCACTCCTGGTAAGCGTTTGCCACTATTTTAAACACTGTGTCTTTCAGAATTTGCAAGAGTGCTATTAACATCTAATCTAAAATATCCTGCTGCTTAATCAAATTGCCAACATCCTAAATATATGATGCAACCTTTGTAAATAAGAAAAGAAAGACCAGGCCATATTTTTGATTGCTTTAAGTAGGTGTTAAATCTTTGGGATTTTCATGTCATTTGATTAGCCTCTTTTATCACAACACTGTATTGACAAACAAGTCAACCACTCATAGCGAGACACCTGTCAAAGAAACAAATTATGCTGAAGGACACCTACATGCTTGTGGTATTTCAACCATTCAGTCATGCACCTAACATTGAAACAAGCAACATTTTAATAATATTAAAGACACTTAGCAGTGACGATACAAACCACTGGGGTTTACAATACATAGACTAAATGGCGGTGAAATTGGTCTATGTCAAGTGTCAGCTGTGGCTCAGTTGGTAGTATACTCGTCTCTTGAGTCAGAAGGTTGTGGATTCAAGTCCCACTCCAGGGACTTGAGCACATAAATGTAGGCTGACACTCCAGTGCAGTGCTGAGGGAGTGCTGCATTTTCAGAGGTGCTGTGGCGGAGCCACTAAAGGACGCAGATCGTTTGTATATAATTCCCTTTAACAACATGTTAGCTACAGCCTGAGTCTGTATCTTTATTTATACTGTTTACTTGTACAGAGCGTGATTACTTTAACAGCGCGGGTAAACGCAATGACGTCACACCGTTCATCACGTGATCCCCACTGGCGGGAAGAATGTGATGACGTCATGACGTCAACCACAGGACCACCCGAGCAGTCCTCGTGGAGCCTCCGAACTGAATAGACCTACACTCGATGTTCTCCTGCAGTTACTTGTTTAAACCTGTTTGTTTCCATTAAACTTCGTTTTGTTTGATCGCCTGAGTGGACCTCAGTCTTTGGATAGGAACTAGACATTCCTACATTGGTGACCCCAACTTTTGCGAACGGTTTTCGCAGAAGATACTCAACATGGAAGCGAACGCCGTTACCTTGAAGCTACCGCAGTTCTGGGAGCAACAACCAGCCGCGTGGTTCATCCACGCTGAAGCCCAGTTCACCATCAGGGACATCGTTGCGGATCAGACCCGTTATTATTACGTGGTCTCCGCCCTCGATAGCGCTACAGCCTCGCGGATCGTTAGCCTACTCGGTAGTCCACCTACTGATCGCAAGTATGACACGTTAAAGGCGCAGTTGCTGCAGGTTTTCGGGCTCACGAAGTCGGAGCGCGCCTGCCGGCTGCTCGCTATGCCCGGCCTCGGGGACTCCAAGCCGTCCGAGCTCATGAGCCAGATGCTCACGCTCCTCGGTTCCAAATCGGAATGCTTCCTCTTCAGGGAGCTATTCCTCAGCCTACTCCCGGAGCAAGTTCAGGCTGCCTTAGCCAGGTCTGAAGTCACAGACTGCGTGGAGCTTGCTGCCGAAGCAGACAAGATTTTCGCGGTGACACAGCAGTACTGCGCTGCCACGAGGCGCCCATCCCCCACAGACGCTGCTCCAGCTCCTCAAGCAGCGGGGTTGTGCTTCTACCACGCCCGTTTTGGCGCGAAAGCAAGATGCTGCCGCCCTCCCTGCAGTTTTTCGCTCAAAAAAAACATTTACAGCCACCCTGACGAAAGAGGACCGGGTCTAACGAGCGCCCCGCGGCTGCGATGGCCATCAGAAATTCGGGGAAGCTTCTCTTCATCACCGACTCCCTATCTGGTCGACGTTTCCTTTGCGACACCGGGGCGCAGTGTAGCATCCTAACTGCGTCAAATCTCGATATACTAGCTGGGGGCCACGGCCCCGCCCTCGCGGCGGCTAATGGCGCGGCCATTCGGACTTTCAGAAGGCGGCGGGTCCAGGTGTGTTTCGGCAGCCAGTGCTTCCACTGGGAATTCATCACGGCCAAAGTCACACAGGCCATCCTTGGGGCGGATTTTTTGTGCGCCAACGGCCTCCAGGTCGATGTCAGGCACCGCCGGTTAATCAATGCGGCCACGTTCCACTCCATCCCGTGCCATCGCGGTAACGCTGTGCCGCGCACTGTCTCCTGTGCGTTCCCACCTCCAGACGACTTCACTCGCCTCCTCGGAGAGTTCCCGGACCTGACCAGGCCCACCTTCTCCTCCTCGGCCATTAAACACGGTGTAGAACATCACATCACCACTACCGGCCCCCCGGTTTACGCATGGGCCCGATGACTCGAACTCGGCAAGCTCGCGGCTGCGAAAGCGGAGTTCGACACGATAGAGCGGCTAGGGATTATTCGCCGGTCGAATAGTCCCTGGTCTTCGCCTCTCCACATTGTTCCGAAACTCGGTGGCGGATGGCGGCCATGCGGCGACTACCGACGCCTGAATGATGCCGCTACTCCTGATCGGTACCCGATCCTGCATATTCAAGATTTCTCGGCCCATTTGGCGGGAAATACTTTTTTTCCGAAAGTCGACCTCGTCCGTGGTTACCACCAGGTCCCCGTGCACCCGCAAGATGTCCCGAAAACCGCAGTCATCACCCCATTCGGCCTGCTTGAATTTCTGCAGATGCCGTTTGGCTTGAAGAACGCTGCACAGGCTTTCCAGCGCTTGATGGACTCCGTGCTTCAGGACCTAAAATTCCTTTTCATCTACCTCGATGACATCCTCATCGCCAGCCCTAGCAAAGAGGAGCACTTCTGCCATTTGCGCACCCTCTTCACACGCCTCAGTCAACACGGTTTGATTATCAACCCGGCCAAGTGCCAGTTCGGCCTGCAGCGGATCGATTTCTTGGGCCACCGCATCACATCAGATGGCGTAATTCCCTTACAGACGAAGGTAGAGGCGGTTACATCTTTCCCGCGCCCGCAGACTGTCAAGGCCCTACAAGAGTTCCTCGGGATGGTCAATTTTTATCACCGGTTCGTCCCTAAGGCAGCTCTGCTTATGCAGCCCTTGTACGAGGCCCTCAAGGCCAAGTCTGGTAAGGATTCGATCAGCTGGACGGCCGAGATGGACCGGGTGTTCGTCGACACCAAAGGCGCCTTGGCCAACACAACCATGCTGGCGCACCCGCTTCCAGGTGCCACCATTGCCCTTACCACCGACACGTCGGACTACGCAGTCGGCGCAGTGCAGGAACAGTGGGTGAATGGGACATGGCAACCGCTGGCGTTTTTCAGCCATCAACTGCGGCAAAACGAAAGAAAGTACAGCACTTTCGACCGGGAGTTGCTGGCCCTTTTTCTAGCCATCCGCCATTTCCGGTTCTTACTAGAGGGACGTCCATTCATGGCTTTTGTAGACCACAAGCCACTAATGTACGCTATGGCCAAGACTGCCGAACCGTGGTCAGCTCGGCAACAACGTCACCTGACGTTCATTTCAGAATCCACCACGGACATTCAGCATGTGTCCGGCAAAGACAACCTGGTGGCGGATTGCCTCTCCCGCGTGACTGTTCACGCAGTCCAACTCGGAATCGACTATGCCCTCATGGCTGCGGATCAAGCCTCGGACCCAGAGGTCCAAGCATACTGGACCAGCCCCTCTAGCTTCCAAGCGGCCGACGTCAGATTCCATGCCGCAGGCACCACGCTACTTTGCGACGTCTCCATGGGAGCTCCCCGCCCTATCGTACCAGTCGCCTGGCGCCGTAAAGTTTTCAACGCCACACACGGGTTGTCACACCTTGGCATGAGGGCCTCACAAAGGCTGATGTCATCAAAATTCATCTGGAGGGGTTTGCACATGGATGTCCGCGACTGGGCCAACACCTGCGTGGTCTGCCAAAAGGCCAAGGTACAGCGTCATGTAAAAGCTCCATTGGCCACTTTCGCTGTTCCGGAGCGCCGATTCGACCACGTGAATGTGGACCTTGTGGGGCCGCTTCCGCCTTCTCAAGGTTTTACACACATCCTCACAATGGTAGACCGCACCACTAGATGGCCAGAGGCAGTTCCTTTGGTTTCCACCATTTCGGCAGACGTAGCCAGAGCTTTCATCTCCTCTTGGGTTGCTCGTTTCGGGGTACCAGCGGACATCTCTTCTGATCGTGGACCGCAGTTTTCCTCTGAGCTCTGGAACTCAGGGGCTCGGCACCAAACTCCATCGCACCACCGCCTATCATCCACAGGCGAACGACCTGTGCGAGCGATTCCACACGTCGCTCAAAGCCGCTCTGCGGGCCAGTCTTCAAGGCGCGGGATGGGTGGACAGACTTCCCTGGGTCCTTTTGGGTCTTCGTACGGCGTCCAAAGAAGATTTGCAATCATCCTCGGCGGAACTCGTATATGGCCAGCCACTACGAGTACCAGGGGATTTCCTCCCGTCACCAACAGAGCCATGGTCCGCATCCCAGCAACTCGTCAGCCACCAGGAGGCGGCCAGATGTTTCGCTCCAGTGCCTACGTCGCATCACGGCTTACAGAGCTCCCACCTCCGAACTGAGCTGAAAAGTGCCGAGTACGTGTTTATCCGCCACGACGCTCACCGGGATCCGCTCAAGCTTCCTTACACTGGTCCCTTCCGCGTCATGGAGCCAGGAGACAAAACCTTTTCGATCGATATCGGAGGTAAACCGGACCACATTTTGGTTGACCGGTTGAAGCCGGCACACTTAGACCTGGACCGCCCAGTCGAAATCGCTCAACCGCCAAAGCATGGCCGACCGCCCACAGTCGCCGTACCAGATCCACCACAACCGCCCGCCAGCTCGACCACCGTCCATCAGCTTCCACTTCAGGGTTACAGAAGTCGCTCAGACAGGCTTGTCAGGCCTCCTCGCCATCTCACTTTTGCTGTTAAAGACAATTCTGGGGGGGTGCATGTGGCAGAGCCACTAAAGGACTCAGATCGTTTGTATATAATTCCCTTTAACAACATGTTAGCTACAGCCTGAGTCTGTATCTTTATTTATACTGTTTACTTGTACAGAGCGTGATTACTTTAACAGCGCGGGTAAACGCGATGACGTCACGCCGTTCATCACGTGATCCCCCACTGGCGGGAAGAACGTCATAACGTCATGGCATCAACCACAGGACCACCCGAGCAGTCCTCGTGGAGCCTCCAAACTGAATAGACCTACACTCGATGTTCTCCTGCAGTTACTTGTTTAAACCTGTTTGTTTCCATTAAACTTCGTTTTGTTTGATTGCCTGAGTGGACCTCAGTCTTTGGATAGGAACTAGACATTCCTACAGTGCCATCCTTTGGATGAGACATTAAACCGAGGCCCCATGGACGTAAAAGATCCCATGACACTATTTTGATAGAGGAGTAGGGGAGTTATCCCTGGTGTCCTGGCCAATATTTATCCTTCAATCAACATAACACAAACAGTTTACCTGGTCATTATCACATTGCTGTTTGTGGGAGCTTGCTGTGTACAAATTGGCTGCCTACATTACAACAGTGACTACACTCCAAAAGTACTTCATTGGCTGTAAAGTGCTTTTAGATGTCCGTTGGTCGTGATATAAATGTAAGTCTTTCTTTCTAGCGAAAAATGGGTGATAATGAATCGGCAGCCCATTTTATAGCCAACCTGATTTTCTTTTCCATTGACTTTAACAGAAAATAAAAAATGGCCTGTCAGTTCGCTATCGCCCATATTGTGCTACTGCTGAAGGCCAATTTCACCCTCAATGTATTCTTTTGGGAAAATCATCAAATGTAGTGATCTGTACTGGAGAGTGAGCTAAGTGTGATATAAATTAGACAGCTGATTATTAGGCTGATTATAAAGCGTGAAATGTATTTATAAATATTGATAGTTAACCTAAAATTTCTGTTATATCGAAAAAAACAATTTTTAATAGCTAGTTTGCAAGAAGTGCTAATGTTAGTTTTGTAAATTTGTACTTGCATGAACTAAGCATTACAGTTTGAGGATAAAAGATTTTGATTAGCTGACAATTGTTGTGAAACCCTTGATAGGCACACAGGCCCAAAATGTTCTCACATCTCCACCAATATTCCCTCTAATTTTTTTTGTGCAAGGTCCCTTTAAATTTGCTGTGCAGTATCTCTTCCAACTTGTGAACGGCTTGCAGGGCACCCGCACAGCTTAGAGGGAATGTTAATCTCCACACAACAATGGCCAAAGAGCTGGGTTTTTTCCAAGGAACTTCACGCGTAAGTGACTTACGCTGGTTTTACGCCAGAACCTCGCTACATCCAAATTTCCTTGATCATTTGCACCACTCCCGAGTTATGTCCAACAAAACTCTACTTAGCTCATTAACATAGCTCTGATCCCCATGCAAAAAAACATGCGAGTTTACTACATTTACGCCATTTCTGAACGGGCATAGATTTACGCCCAAAATTTTGGGCACAGCAGGTCCCGATGCCACGATTTCTGGTGTTTTGTTTGTGGGTTTTTTTCCCCTATTGAGACCCGCACTATATTTTCTGTATCTTTGAATGCTTTTATGACATCAGAACCTGTTACATTAAAAATCAAAACGTTTCTACAATTTCCTTTTCTTAAACATGCTGTGCTTAATGTGTATAAATGATGGTTTGATGGATTCAAATTTTAATTTTCATAGCATCAATAAGAAAGTTGGACTTAAGATAGATGGTGTATATTCTGTGCTTTCCTCAGGGCCCGATTGTTTCTACTGATTTCCGTTTTATGCCGGTTTTTAAGTTCCAGCATATATTAATGAGATTCTCAGGAAAGTTTGGCATAAATTGCCATCGGCATGAACGATGGGGAAACCAGCGTAAATTGCGGTGTAAGTCGAATCGAGGAAACTCCAGCCCTGTACCATTTAGTTCAGTCCGGGAATCATTATTATCCTTCTTCACAGCTTTGTGAATAAAGATAGGAAATGAAAAATAAATCACACGCCACCCCTCAAAAACCAAAATCCTTTTTTTATAGTAAGTTATGTGTATTTATGCAGATTTTAGCAGTAGTTGAAATGGTCTCTTCTGGATAAATTCTACCATGAGTGAACATCTTCTGATTCAAGTTTACTGCATGATGTAATTATCAGCCAGTCATATCACACACAGTAATTTGATGAATATAAAATTGGTCTAATATGTGTAGGTACACCATTACCTAGTCACAAAACACTTTTTCTTGCAAACTACTGTCCCATTTGTAAATGCCTTAACTCTCCAAAGTCCTTGAGCGTGCTTTCACCTCCTAAATCCCTTCAATTCCATGCTTAAACCTCTTGCCTCAGGTTTCTGCCTTTGCAGCGTCTGATTATGCTTCTGTAAAGCACCTCTGGACATTTCTCTGTGTTAAAGGTGCTATATAAATGCAAGTTGCTCTTACTGAGGTTCCACAACATGGTTTCCTGATTTCAGTCACAGAACGAGGAAGGGTTCGGAGTGGAGGTGAAGTGCTTCCTCAGAGGGAGGGTGGCAAATACTCAGCTTCTAGCACAAATCGGAAGAGAATGCATATATTTGGCAATTGGTGTAACAAGATGGAAACACTGGACTTCTCTAGACATATGTCACAATGTCTGCCATGCATTATATTTTACTATTTCAAAAATTAAGTGTACTGGAGACAAAGTCATACTTTACTTTTATTTTTTTCTATCTACAGGAAACTTTGGTTTATCTGGAAGTTGTATGTCCGGAAACCTCAATCTACCGGCAGAAATCAGGAGCCGTTTTGTTAGGTTTTTTTTCTTCTCATGGCTTTTTTTCAACAGTCGGGCTCTGCAAATTCTCTCTGAAGCTGTTGCTAAGCTACAGAGATGCTTCTAAGGTACGGCCGACTGTTTAGAAGCTGTTGCTAAGCAACAGTGTTTGTTGCCAGATACGGAGCTGCAAATCTCCGTATGCTTCAACATTAACGCTGGTATGTCCGGCAGTTTTGATAGATCAGCAACAGCTCAGTCCCGTCGGTGCCGGATATAACAAAGTTTCCTGTAATTCTGTTTCTACATAATGGGTAGATTGCTCCTCTGTTTATATTGGGAATACGATAATGGGCCAGAACTTTGGGTCCCCACGGGTGAGTACGTGCTGGGTACTCACGCGTAGGCCCAACGAAAGTGCCGGTTTTGTGCATGCACTGCGCATGCGCGGGAAACCGGAACTTCCGTTCCCTTAAAGGAAGGGGTTCACAGGTCAAACGCGTGCGCCAGAGAGGCAGCGCGTACGCCTGGAACTTCCGGTTTTTTTGCAGGTTTTTCCGGGAGGGTAAGTCTCCAGCAGCTACGCTTATAAAAAGCAGTCGCAAGGCCTGCTTTTAACAAGGTAAGTGGTGAATTAAGTAAAATTAAAACATTTTTTCCACAGGATTATTATTTTTAAATACTTTAAAGAAAGGTAAGTTTATTTTTAGCCCTGTTAGAAACTATAATTAATTTTTTCAAAAATTTAAATTATTGTTTAAAATAGTTATTTTATGTAATTTATAGTTATTTTAAAAATGTGATGTTTTTTAAAATTTATTTGAAGTTTTAGCTATATTTTGGGGCTGAATTGTATTCATAGATTTGACAGGCCTTCCTGTCAAATCTATGAATACAGATTGCCTGCTATCATTGGCTCTCCATGGCCCACGTGATCCCAGGGGACGCTTCGAACTAACTGCACCCCTGGGATACGCAACCACTGCGCGCCGGCAGTTGGAGCAGGCCCAGGATCGGAATCCCACGCGGGCCCACAGCACAACGGCCGGTGCGCTAGGTAAGTGCAGGTTGGAGGCTTGCACCCGCGGGAAGCCTCCGACCCGAATTTCTGGGCCATTAATGTTAATGTAATTGTTATGAAAGCACAGCTTTTAAATTACTTATTTGTTTTGCTTATTGCTAAGGACTTACTCAACTGTGAAACAAAGCAGATTATAGTCTTTTCTGGTAAACGCTATTCTATGAAGAATATTTGCATTTTCATTAAGTAATGTCCTGGGCGTGAACTGCCTGAACTTGCTTTTTAACGAATTATTTGTTGTTGCTGAAGTTTAATTCCATGAAATCCCTAAGGTCCCTGAGCTTTATTCAGCCATGATTTGCTTAGTATTGACTTTGCTCTGGAAATTGATTTCTGTACAACTGTACAAATGAAAAGCTGAGGGCTTCCTACTTACATTGTACAGACACTTAAGCTTATGAGCGAAACCGAAGCTGTGCAAATTGAAACAAAAGGTTTGTTTAGTATCAAATACAGGTAGACTACCCTTTATCCGGACTTCCGAAAACCGAAACCCTCTAAAAACCGAAGGTTTTTTCGTTCAGCGTAAGTCGTGCGTACGACTTACGCTGAACGAAAAAACCGAAGGTTTTTAGAGGGTTCCGGTTGCGGAAGTTAGGATAAAGGGTAAGTCGTGCGCACGACCCCCCGCCGACCCCCCCGACAACCGCCGACCCCGCCAGCCGCCGACCCCCCGCGGACCCGCCGGCCCCGACAACCGCCGACCCCGCCAGCCGCCGACCCCCCCGCGGACCCGCCGGCCCCGACAACCGCCGACCCCGCCAGCCCCGACAACCGCCGACCCCGACAACCGCCGACCCCCCCGCGGACCCCGCCAGCCCCGACAACCGCCGACCCCCCCGCGGACCCCGCCAGCCGCCGACCCCCCCGCGGACCCCGCCAGCCCCGACAACCGCCGACCCCCCCCGCGGACCCCGCCAGCCGCCGACCCCCCCGCGGACCCCGCCGGCCCCGACAACCGCCGACCCCGCCAGCCCCGACAACCGCCGACCCCCCCGCGGACCCCGCCAGCCCCGACAACCGCCGACCCCGCCAGCCCCGACAACCGCCGACCCCCCCGCGGACCCCGCCAGCCCCGACAACCGCCGACCCCCCCCGCGGACCCCGCCAGCCGCCGACCCCCCCGCGGACCCCGCCGGCCCCGACAACCGCCGACCCCACCCGCGGACCCCGCCGGCCCCGACCGACTTACGCTGAGCGTCAGCGTAAGTCGTGCGCACGACCCCCCGCGGATCCCCGCCGACCCACCTTCCGAAATCCGAAATTCTCCTTTATCCGAAACTCGGCTGGTCCCGAGGTTTTCGGATAAAGGATAGTCTACCTGTACATTTTGGTTAGATTGACATTATTAAAATAACTAGAACTTTAGTTGCTTGACATTGAAGCTCGGCCTGAAAATTCTTTACAAAAAAGTTTTCACTCACAGTAACTCTTCCAACAGTTATGATCCTGTCATTTCAAATTTAATTAAATTGTACTTAAAAGTGATACTCGGTTGTCTAGAAAAGTCCCTATGAGTTATCCTCTGTATTTCATCATTAAAAATGACTTTCCGAGATACACCACATATAGGGGGTAATATTTGTCTCCGTGCTGCCCCTTTGTTATAGCACTCAAAAATGGGACTGTAGTGGAACCAAAATTAAGCAGCTGCTAGTTGTGCCAACTTATTGCTGCTTTGGCGTCAGTTCTGATTTTTGGGTGGACTAGAATCCAGATGGCTAGAGCTCCCACCTGAAACAATAGTGGTGAAATTACTTAATTTAGATCCCAATTCCATTTTTGTCTCAACCCGCCTGTTCCTGCTCCCACCTACCAACCATGGACTGTACAAGTCAGAAGGTGGCCATATCCGGCTATGCTTAAAGGGATCCGCAAATGTTGTCAGGTAAAGCTGGATGGAGCTTTTGGAGACATTTTTCTGACGGTGTCCTTTTGGTTTTCCATCTTGATGGATTTGAATGCTTATGTAGTTGCTGCTGTCAGTTCTGCTCCACAGTGTTGCTTCTTTCTATTCTCGACAACCACCCCCACTCCCCCCCTTAACCTGCTGCAGCATGCCCTTGACCAATGGCCTCACCACCCCCATTTCCTGCCTCTAAATTGGCGAGCTGTCTGTTGAGAGCACATTTTATAAGTATCAGTCTGTCAATTAGCACAGTTACCGATGATTAGACTCACACTGGTGAAGTCAGTCTGCTAGATACAGTTTGTAAGCAGAAGTTAAATTGCTGAATGTAATGTTATTTTGAATCAGAACTGAAAAAGAAAAAATTAAATTGGATGTATGCAGTGGAGTGCAGGATGGGTCCAAGTGTTGCCCAGCCTTTTGGGAAACATGCAGAAAATGTGTCAGGCATAAAGATAACCACAGTGCAAAACACAGAACGAAGCAAAATCAAGTGCAAGCTGTGGGAAATAAATCCATTTGATGTGAATGTAGTAGTGACAAGTCGATGGAGATTGGCTCCTGGTTAAGCAACGCCTCGATTTTAAAATTCTCATCCTTGTTTTCAAATCCTTCTATGGCCTCGCCCCCTCCCTATCTCAGTAATCTCCTCCAGCCCTACAACCCTCCGGGATCTCTGCGCTTCTCCGATTCTGGCCTCTTGACCATCCCTGATTTTAATCACTCCGCCATTGGCGACCATGCCTTTAGCTGCCAAGGCTCCAAGCTCTGGAATTCCCTCCCTAAACCTCTCCACCTCTTTACCCCTCTTTCCTCCTTCAAGACACACCTTAAAACCTACCTCTTTGGCCAAGCTTGTGGTCATCTGCCCTAGTTTCTCCTTAATGTGGCTCAGTGTCAAATTTTGTTTTATAACACTCCTGTGAAGCGCCTTGGAATGTTTTACTACGTTAAAGGCTCTATATAAATACAAGTTTTTGTTGTTGTTGTTGTAGCATCACTATTGAATGAAACAGTCTTAAGTACAAGTCTGACTGAGATTAGAAGAGATTATGGAATAGACTGAAATTTTAAAGGCTAGATAAAAGTGATAGAATAACCTGAAGTACACATACCAGTGAAATGAAGATGTGTTGCCAGCATCACATATAAAAACAGCAAATTGAACCTGTCATTTGTAGTGCTATCAATAGATATCCAGCCAATTTTAGCTTGTGAAAAAAATCAAATGAATAAAAAGGGTGCTTACAGTTCAAGCTTAAAGTGACAGGGCACATGGAACACGTACAGGAATTCAAAGACTCGGTTATTTGCCAGGGGAATACTGGTAAACAAATTAACCCAGTTATCCACCTGTGCATTCAGATTGGAGTGGTCATGAATCAAAAAAATTGAGCCTTTACAATGGAGGTCTTAGATGAGCCAACAGAATGAGTTAAATCATTAGTAATTGCTGACAAAAAGGATAATAAATTGCAAATTTGCTTGGACGCCAGCGACTAAAACAGAACTCTTAAAAAGGAACACGTCAAGCTTCCAAATTATGAAATACTTACGGCAATAATTTTCTTCTTAGCATCTGAGGTTCATCTTTAGGTTTCTGGCAGCTGGAACTGAATGAAGCAAGTTCTAGGTTATTCACAATCAATACTGCTTATGGGACGTACTGATTCTTATTGATTCTGCTGGCATTGCATCTGCTCTGGAAGTATATCATCAAATAATACATTGATATATGAACACATTAAGATGATGGACCCATCTATTCTGTTTCAGATCATAAGAATTCCAACATTATATATTTTTATTAGGAATTTAGTGCTTGCCAGTATTGTAATAATTTAAAAATTAACCTCTGTGACGATATGTCAGCGAGCTGTCTGTGTTTCTTTGTTTGGTGGAAGGAATGAAATACACATTCATTTGTCGAGCATCCTTGAATCATTCCTATTCAAATAGTGTACCTTTGGACTTCTTTTCTTGTCTGAGTCTCTAGTTACATTTGAGGAAATATGTATGACCATGAACCAGCTATGTGGAATAGAAGTTTTATCACCCTATTTTGTACAAGATTGTACAGTAGATAAGGAATAGAGGATAAACAACCAGCTGTTTGCATTATTTCTGTCCTGGATAATCATTTTATCATTAAACTCCATTATTTAAGAAAGGTGATGGGGAGAAACCTGAAAATTGTAGACTTTAGTCTGTTGTGGGGAAGATATTATTAGAATCTATAATTAAGGACAGACTGACTTTGAGAAATTTAAGCTGATTGGAGAGATGGATTTGTAACGGGTAGGTCATGTCTACGAGCCTAATTCCAATTTTTTGAGGAACTAAATAAAATAGTAGACAGGGGAATGTCTTTGGATGTAGTTTATATGGATTTCCAGAAGGCATTTGATAAGGTTCCATGTAAGAGATTGTTAGCTAAAATTAAAGCTCATGAAATTGAAGGCAAATTATTGACCTGGTTAGGAGATTGGTTAGGCAGTAGAAGGCAGAGAGAAGGGATAATGGGTATGAACTCAAATTGGGAGGAAGTTAGTGGTGTCCTATAAGGAACACAGGAAGGTAGGAACAGGAGTAGGCCATTTAGCTCCTCGAGACTGTTCCACCATTCAATGAGATTGTGGCTGATCTGTGACCTAGCTCCATATACCCACCTTTGGCCTATATCCCTTAATACCGTTGGTTAGCACAAAGCTATCAATCTCAGATTTAAAATTAACAATTGATCCAGCATCAATTGCCATTTGTGAAAGACAGTTCCAAACGTCTACCACCCTTTGTGTGTAGAAGTGTTTCCTAATTTCACCCTTGAAAGGTCTGGCTCTAATTTTTAGACTATGCCCCCTGGTACTAGACTCCCCAAACAGCAGAAATAGTTTCTCTCTATCTACCCTATCTGTTCCTCTTAATATCTTGAAAACTTCAATCAAATCACCCCTTAACCTTTTAAATTCTAGGGAATACAACTCTAATTTGTGTAATCTCTCCTCGTGATTTAACCCTTGGGGGTGATTTTCATTCAGAAGTCGGGACTGCAACTTTTGGGGTTGTAGCCCCGCCTCCATCGAGATGCGGCCAATCCACGCGATTTTAACTTGATTGACCTTGTTGAGCCCGCCCAGCGGGCCAATTAAGGGCCACCCGGCAACAGGTGATGTCACAGACTGAAATTTCATCTGTCAAGACGTTTTGACAGATGAAATATCAGCATTTTACAGCTGTTTGAAGCTGTCAAACACTGACAGTCTTACTTCTAACCTGAGTCCTTCTACACAGACTCAGTTAGAAATCTCACTGGCACAGAAAGCTGCAGGCTATCACTTTTGACAGTTCGCAGCCATTCTGCTTTCTGTGCCGGTTAGATGATGGACTCCCGAAACCTAGAGGAAGGAAGGCTGAAAAGGTAAGTACAGGTAATTTAAACTTCTTTACACACTTTAGACACACCAAACACACTTACCTTTGCACTCATGCACACATCACTCACCTGAACACCGACATCTCGACCCCTCCATGTCCTTCAACCCGACGGCCCGGCTCCTCTAACTTGGCGTGGTTTGGAGCCGTCGGGAATCCCACAGTTCAAACTTTAAAATAGGGATTAGGCTAAAAACTGCCTGTTAACTACCTGTTAATAGGCAGTTAATTGGCACTAATCCCTTCCCGCCTCGGGTAGGCGGGTCCCAGTGCGGGGTGGGTACCCGCCTCCTTTGAAACTTATACGGAGGCGGGTAGGGGGCGGGATGGTGTCGGGACCCCTGAATTCGGGACTTTAACCCCCCGCATGCCTCCAATCCTGACTCCACGGGTCAATGAAAATCGACCCCTTGGAGTCCGGGTATCATTCTGGTAAATCTATGCTGCACTCCCTCCAAAGCCAGTATATCCTTCCTAAGGTGTGGGGCCCAGAACTACTCACAGTACTCCATGTGTGGTCTAACCAGGGCTTTGTATAGCTACAGCATAATTTCTACCCCCTTGTATTCTAGTCCTCTAGATATAAAGGTCAGCATTCCATTAACCTTTTTGATTATTTTCTGTACCTGTTCATTACACTTTAATGATCTATGTACCTAGACCCCCCAAATCTCTTTGGACCTCCACTGTTTATAGCTTTTCACCATTTAGAAAGTACCCTGCTTTTTAGGTCCAAAGTGGAGGACCTCACATTTGCCTACATTGACATCATTTGCCACTGTTTTACCCATTCACTTAATCTATCAATACCCCTTTGTAATTTTATGCTTTCATCTACACTGCCTATAATGCCACCTATCTTTGTGTCATCAGCAAATTTGGATATATGGCTTTCTATACCATTATCTAAGTCATTAATAAATACTGTGAATAGTTGAGGCCCAACACGGATCCCTGTGAGACACCACTAATCACATCCTGCCAATTAGACTACCTGCTCATTATCCCTACTCTCTGTCTCCTGCTGCTCAGTCGATTTCCTAACCAGGTCAACAATTTGCCTTCACTTCCACGGGCTTCAACCTTAGTTAACAGACTCTTATGAGGGATTTTATCAAATGCCTTCTGGAAGTCCATATAAGTAACAACCATAGACATTCCCCTGTCCACTTTTTAGTCACCATTTCAAAAAATTCAATCAGGCTTGTCTGGCATGACCTACCTTTCACAAATCCATGATGGCTCTCTCTGATCAGCTGAAAATTGTCAAGGTGTTCAGTCACCCTGTCGTTAATTATAGACTCTAGTAATTTCCCAACAACAGATGTTAAGCTAACTGGTCTATAATTTCCTGGTTTCCCTCTCTCGCCATTCTTAAATAGCGGAGTGACGTGCAATTTTCCAATCTAAAGGGATGGTTCCTGAATTGAGAGAACTTTGGAAGATTATAGTTAGGGCATCTGCAATGTGTTCACAGACTTCATTAAAACCCTGGGATGGAAACCATCTGGTCCTGGGGATTTGTCACTCTTTAGTGCCATTATTTTCTTCATTACTGCTATTTTGCTTACATTAATTTTATTGAGTCCCTGTCCCTGATTAAATATTAGTTTCCTTGGGATTTTTGACATGCTATCCTCTTCCTCTACTGTAAATACTGACACAAAGCAATTATTCAACATGTCCACCATTTCCTTATTACCATTGACAGTATCAGCGATATCAGTTTTCAAGGGGCCAACATTGCTCCTGACTACCCTCTTTTTCCTAATATAATTGTATAAGTTCTTTGTGTTGATTTTGATATCCTTTGCAAGTTTCTTTTCATGCTCCCTTTTTGTACATCTTGCTATCTGTTTTGTCACTCTTTGCTGTTCTTTGTCTTTTTTCCATTCACTATGATCTGAGCTATTTTTTGCATTTTTGTATGCTTTTTCTTTTAGTTTTATGCTGTCTCTTATCTCTTTAGTTGTCCATGGCTGTGTTTTATTGGCAAGTAGAGCTCTTGCCCCCTCAGGGTATAAATTGGTTCTGTATCACATTCAATTCTTTTTTGAGCACCTCCTGCTGATCTTCTGTCATTTTACCCATTAACAGATTTGCTCAGTTTACTGTGGACAGTCTCTGTCTCATCCCATTGAAGTTGACCTTACCTAAATCTAGAATCTTAGTAGCTGTTTCATGTTTCTCCCTTTCAAACACTACATTGAACTCGATCATGTTATGATTGCTAATAGATAAATGTTGACGCACCGTTAGGCTGTTAACTAAACTTGGCTCATTACTGATTACTAAATCTAATATGGCTTGCCCCCTTGTTGGTTCTAGGATATATTGTTGTAGAAAACTATCCCAGACACACTCAAGAAATTCACTACCTTTCTGACAGGTGCTAGTCTGCTTATCCCAATCTGTATGAAAGTTAAAATCCCCCATTAAAACCACTCTGCCTTTGCTATGCACTTATCTAATCTCTGCATTTATACAATCTAGCACTTCACAGCTATTACCAGGGGGCCTATTACACAACTCCCACTACAGTCTTAAATCCTTTCCTATTTCTTAATTCTACCTATAAAGTCTCCACTGCCTGTTTATCTCTCCATTGAAGTGATTTCTTCCTTAATCACTAAGGCTACTCCTCCCCCTCTACCATTTTCCCCATCTTTCCTATAGACGTTATAACCTGGTATATTTAGTTCCCAGTCCTGACTTGCAGCAATGTCTCAGTAATGGCTACAATGTCATACCCTCCAAGTTAAATTTGCACCTGCAGTTCATTCAACTTATTCCTTATACTCCGTTCATTTGTATAAAAAACGCTTATTTGGGTCACACACCCTAGCCTGTTCTTCAGCTCTAATGTCTTACATGTTTCTTATTTCTGTCTCCTGGCTTAATCCCTTTACATCTTTTAGTTTTCCCTTAACCTGTAGTGCCTAAAGCTCAATTTCTGACTGTTACTCTACTCTCTTCCCTTTTGTTTGTTTTTGAACTATTAACAGTACTACAATTTCCACTTGAGCCCTCCGTCCCCCCACCCCCCATTTACTAGTTTAAAGTCCTGTGCTAAGGCCTCAACTATTCACTATATTTATTAATGACTTAGATAACGCAATAGAGAGGCATATATCCAAGTTTTCCGATGACACAAAGATTGGAATGTAGTAATGTA
Source organism: Somniosus microcephalus (assembly GCF_052327205.1). Taxonomy (NCBI): domain Eukaryota; kingdom Metazoa; phylum Chordata; class Chondrichthyes; order Squaliformes; family Somniosidae; genus Somniosus; species Somniosus microcephalus. The sequence goes on along the minus strand of NC_140993.1, from coordinate 93,088,441 downwards.
GACGGGAGCATAAAATTACAAAGCGACATTGATAGATTAAATGAGTGGGCAAAACTGTGACACATTGATTTCAATGCAGGTAAGGGTGAAGTCATCCATTTTGGTCCAAAAATGGATAGATCCAAATATTTTGTAAATGGTGAAAAGCTAGGAACATTGCAGGTCCAAAGAGATTTAGGGGTCCATGTACACAGATCACTAAAATGTAATGGTCAGCTATAAAAAATGATCAAAAAGGCTAATGGTATGTTAGCGTTTAGAACTAGAGGGCTAGAATATAAAGGGGAGGATGTTTTGCTACAATTATACAATGCCATGGTTAGACCACACCTGGAATACTGTGTACAGTTCTGGGCACTGTCCCTCGAAAAGATGTAATGGGCTTGGAAGGAGTGCAGCGCAGATTCAGCAGAATGTTACCACGGTTCCAAGGGTTAGATTATGAGGAGAGATTACATAAACCAGGCTTGTACTCCCTGGAATATAGAAGACTAAAGGATAATTTGATTGAGGGTTTTAGGATTTTGAACGGAATTGATAGGGTAGATAGAGAGAAACTTTTTCCGCTGGTGGGGAGTCTAGGACAAGGAGAGATAACAATAAAATCAGAGATGGGCCATTCAGGAGAGAAGTTAGGAAACACTTCTTCATACAAAGGATGGTGGAAGCATGGCACTCTCTCCCACAAAGAGCTTAATTAATCATTTTAAATCTGAGATCGATAGATTTTTGCGAATCAATGATATTAAGGGATATAGGCCTAGAAATTCAGTGGTGTTAGTGCCCACTTAGCGCCTAAAGAGGTCTTTAGCGCCGGCGCTGTTGGTAGCCTGAAATTCAGTGTAGCGCAAATGGTGGCGTTAGCCGGTAGCGCTGTGCCGGCACCGATGACGTCATCGGTGTGCGCAGCGCCCCGGTTCCAACGCGATGCCGGCCCAACGCCCAAATTCACTTGCCGCTGCCTCACCCGTAGCGGGCGCAAGGAGCGTTTGTAAAACGGGGCCTTGCAGCTCCGAGAGGCCGGGGCGTTAAGGTGGAGGTGCGGCCGTCCGCTTTCCCGGCGGCCGATTGGCCGCTCCTTCCTCTCCGGACTCCCACACCACCCCCCCGCGGCATTGGTGTCTGACCCCCGCGAGCCCGGCACTTCTCCATGGTGCCGGGCTCATTTGCCGGGGGAATCCAGCGGCGATCTCACGGCTGCAGGCAGCTCCTCCTTAAGAGAAGGAGGAGGCCTGCAGTACCCCAGCCTGCCGCACCGCATCGGGTGGCGCAGCGGCAGCTGGACGCCTGAAACTGACTTTCAGCGCCCCAAGCGAGGCGGCCAAACCCTGCAATAGCGCCCGCCTCCCTCTTGGGGCGCTGCAACTGAATTTCAGGCGGGCGCTAGGGGAATCCGGGCGAGCGCTAAATTTCGGGCGCTAAATACCTGGCGCGGCGATAGCGAAATTCTAGGCCATAGAGCGATGGCGGGTGCATGGAGATAGGATACAGATCTACCATGATCTCATTGAATGGCGGAACAGGCTCGAGTTGCTGAATGGCCTACTCCTATTCCTATATTCCTATATCAGGGCCCTATTCCTATTGCCTATGGCTTTGAGGTTTTGAAATCTATTTTGATTGACAGTTTTATTTAATTGTGAAGGTGCTCTTATTTTCTTTCTGTACCAGCTTGACCTCAAATGGAAGAGAAGGATATAATCAGGCTGGAAGTCTAGGCTCTCTGCCAGTTCCTATTTTGCTGCTCCACGATATGTGCCAGGAGCTTATAGGATGCTCTGTGGTAGTCCATTCCAATATAAAACTCGTCACCACAGAGGCATGGCCTAAATTACAGAGGAGAAGAGGAGAAGAGCTAGGATTTCAGAACTTTTACTTTTTTGCAACATATAAAGTATTGTAATCCAGCTAAATCTGCTGGTTTTGTTCTTGCCTGGGTTTGATATTAGTTTTCAGTCTGAGGCATATGGTCTGTCAGTGTGACGTTTGCTGTTAAGCAGAGAGATCAGAAGTATATATCCCATATAGTTCCAGGGTATACCTCAACGGCAAAAGAGTTTATTATTCCCTCTCTAGCCTATTTTCCCAATTAATTTGCACATGAAGCCATATAATGACATGTTTTGATCATCGGAAGCAGGTTTGCCTATGGACCAGGACTTTTCTCATTGGCATGAGCAAAAAGTATTGGAAAGTAGATATATGGTGTAGGGTTTGTCTAAAGGGGTACATGAAAATCGACTTCAGAAAGTATTGAAGTTAGTGGAATAGCTAACCTGATAAAGACAAATATATATTTGAAGTCAGCGAGCTTATATTTATTCAAAAGCAAAATACTGCGGATGTTGGAAATCTGAAATACTCAGCAGGTCAGGCAGCATCTGTGGAGCGAGAAACAGAGTTAATGTTTCAGGTCGGTGACCCTTCGTCAGAACTGGAAAAAGCTGGAGATGTAACAGATTTTAAGCCTTCTGGACTCAACATAGAGTTCAACAATTTCAGATCATAACCTCTGCCCCTATCCTTTTTTTTTCCCATTTATTTCTTTTTCTCTCTCCCACATGGCAGCTGTCTTTCATTCTGCCAGTGCCATTTACACTTCATCTAGAGCCATCTTTTGTTTCTTAACTTGCCCCATTACCATTTCCTTTTGTCTTGCACCATCTCTTAATCTCTCTTAATGCCTCTTTACTTCTCCTGCCTTTCATTCTATTACAGACCTTCCCTTTTGTTCTTTCCTCCGCTCCCCCCTTTCCATGCCCCAACACTTGCTTAAAATCTGTTACATCTCCAGCTTTTTCCAGTTCTGACGAAGGGTCATCGACCTGAAACGTTAACTCTGTTTCTCTCTCCACAGATGCTGCCTGACCTGCTGAGTATTTCCAGCTTATATTTATTGGTAGCATCACCATTGGTGAAGACATTAAGCGCACTAATTTAATAGACTCAGCAAATGTCTGCACTGCAAGAAGATGTGCAGAGACTCCTAAGTATAGCCAGTTAGCTGGGTAAATTCATAGCAAGTCTCTTGGAGAAAAAAAGTATCACCTGCTAGAAACTGTTGGAAAAGACTACTGAATGGAGCTAGAACATTGAGAAAAATAAGGAAACTTAAAAAGACTGCTCATGAAAGAGACAGTTCTGAAATTCTATGATCCTGGAAGGCCAATAAAAATATTCAGTTGCGGCGTCACAGACAGGATTTGGGACAGTGCTGCTGTAAAGATATGATGATCGGTGACGACCCATTGTATCATTGACAAATATTAGGAAAGGACAAAATAATTTTTAGTGAGTTAAAATATCCTGCAACTCACTGTGAGCAGTATTGTCGTAGAATGCTTAAAACATTTGTATTAAATTCTTATCTCCAATACTTTTATAAAATTATCATCATTCTTTGGCCGTGAAATTTGGCACCTTAGCGTGGCAGTTAAGGCTGGTTTAGAAAAAACAACACGGACCATCTTCGCCGGCAGTATGTAAAGTAGATAGATTGTGATGTCAGTCAGCGTGTAATGCTGATTTTGCGCACGACCTGCCATTTTGGACGTCACCGCTCCAATCAATGCTCTCTCCTAAACACGCACAGTTGAACGTGCGTTCATCTCATCAAAGTCACAAATGACATCCTTTGTGACTGTGACAAAGGTAAACTAACCCTCCTCATCCTTCTTGACTTGTCTGCAGCCTTTGACACGGTTGACCACTCCATCCTTCTCCACCGTCATCCAGCTGAGTGGGACTGCACTAGCCTGGTTCCATTCTTATCTATCTAATCTTAACCAGAGAATCACCTGCAACGGCTTCTCTTCCCGCTCCCGCATCGTTACCTCTGGTGTCCCCCAAGGATCTATCCTTGGCCCCCTCCTATTTCTCATCTACATGTTGCCCCTTGGCGACATCGTCCGAAAACACCGTGTCAGTTTCCATATGTACGCTGACGACACCCAGCTCTACCTCACCACCTCTTCTCTCGACCCCTCCACAGTCTCTAACTTGTCAGAATGCTTGTCCGACATCCAGTTCTCCAAGTGAAGGATGTGTCATTTGAAGACATTGTCGAGAAACTCGAGGACTATTTCGACCCAAAGCCTTTAGAAATAGCAGAGAACTATAAGTTTGGTACCAGAAACCAAAAACAAATGAAAGCATCAGTAAGTACATTGTAGCTCTTAAAAACCTGTCTTTGCAATGTAACTTCAGAACAATTTTGCATGCGTTGCGAGATAAGTTTGTGTGTGGACTGGTGGATGAGTGCACACAGTCCAAGTTACTGAATGTTACTGAACCTAACATTTGACATAGCATGCAAAATTGCCCTATCTATGGAGATGGTGTCTAAGAATGCTAGGGAGCTCCATCCAACTCAAATGACTAGTGCAGCTGACGTCTACAGCCACAAAGCTACCGCCAAACCTAAAGCTGTGAGACAAGTCAAAAGCATGTCAGTGAGAGCAGTTTAGTGAATTGTTATTGTTGCAATTGGAATCAATCACCACAGACCTGCCGATATAGAAATGCAAAGTGTTTTCACTGCCAGAAGCAAGGCCATATTTCAACAGCTTGCAGAGCTAGATCAAAAGCCAGAAGTAAGAACCATGCTAGTGGCAATGCAAAGCAGTGACAACAAATGGGAGGAATTCACAATATTGAAGTGAACATAGCTGATATTGAAGAACTAGGCATCTACAGTATCTATGCCACTAGTGACAATGCAAGCAGTCGTGAGAAAGATTTTCATACAAAACTTTTGATCAACGAGCAATGTATTGATATGTGTATCGGCACAAAGACGGACTGCTCTATCATGAGCAAGGACACATATGAGAGTAAGTTTAATCAGATACCACTTACAAAGAGTACCATAGAATTAAAATCTTAGAGACATGTGGACAAATGGAATGTACAGTTCAGCACAATAGCCAGTCATTATTGTAGCGAGCTACAACAAGAGGCCAACCCTCATGTGCAAAGACTGGTTGAGAATGTTAAAACTAGACTGGGAAAACATCTTCAGTGTAGATGCTTCAAAGAAGCAACTCAACAAAATGCTGAATGTGTATAAAAGCATGTTCTCAGACAGTTATGAGGGCATCATTGGGTATGACACGCTTATCGTCATCACGTGTGTTTGACAAACCTACTGGGTGTTTGTCAAACCTACTGGAGTTTTTTGAGGATGTAACTGGTAGAATAGATAAGGGAGAACCAGTGGATGTGGTGTATTTGGATTTTCAGAAGGCCTTTGATAAAGTCCCACATAAGAGGATAGTGTGCAAAATTAAAGCACATGGGATTGGGGGTAATATACTGGCATGGATTGAAAATTGGTTAACAGACAGGAAACAGAGAGTAGGAATAAATGGGTCTTTTTCGAGGTGGCAGGCGGTGACTAGTGGGGTACCGCAGGGATCAGTGCTTGGGCCCCAGCTATTCATAATATATATCAATGGTTTGGATGAGGGAATCAAATGTAATATTTCCAAGTTTGCTGACGACATGAAACTAGGTGGGATTGTGAGTTGTGAGCAGGGTGCAAAGAGGCTTCAAGGCGATTTAGACAAGTTGAGTGAGTGGGCAAATACATGGCAGATGCAGTAGAACGTGGATAAATGTGAAGTTATCCACTTCGGTAGGAAAAACAGAAAGGCAGAGTATTATTTAAATGGTGATAGATTGGGAAATGTTGATGTACAAAGGGACCTGGGTGTCCTTGTACACCAGTCACTGAAAGCAAACATGCAGGTGCAGCAAGCAGTTAGGAAGGCAAATGGTGTGTTGGCCTTCACTGCAAGAGGATTTGAGTACAGGAGCAAGGATGTCTTACTACAGTTATACAGGGCTTGGTGAGACCACACCTGGAGTACTGTGTGCAGTTTTGGTCTCCTTACCTAAGAAAGGATATACTTGCCATAGAGGGAGTGCAGCGAAGGTTCACCAGACTGATTCCTGGGATGGCAGGACTGTCGTATGAGGAGAGATTGGGTCGAGTAAGCCTGTATTCACTAGAGTTTAGAAGAATGAGAGGGAATCTCATTAAAACGTATAAAATTCTGACAGGGCTAGACAGACTGGATGCAGGGAGGATGTTTCCCCTGGCTGGGGTGTCACAGTCTCAGGATAGGAGGTAGGACATTTAGGACTGAGAGGAGGAGAAATTTCTTCACTCAGAGGGTGGTGAACTTGTGGAATTCTCTACCACAGAAGGCTGTGGAGGCCAAGTCTCTGAATATATTTAAGAAGGAGATAGATAGATTTCTAGACACAAGGGGCATCAAGGGGTATGGGGAGAGAGCAGGAATATGGTATTGAGATAGAGGATCAGCTGTCATCATATTGAATGGCAGAGCAGGCTCGAAGGGCCGAATGGCTAATCCTGCTCCTATTTTTTTTTTCTAAGTCCAACACGAAGCCAGTCTATTGTAAAGCAATATGTGTTGAAAAGTCAGGTGGAGGACGATCTAGAGAAACTGAGAGAGAACGGAGTGATCGTAAAAACTGACAAAAGTAAATGAGCTACCCCGATTGTGGTAGTACCCAAAGCAGACAAAACTGTACGTTTGTGCGGTGACTACAAAATTACTATCAACCAAGCAGTTGACGATGAACAGTACCTATTACCTACATCACAAGATTTGTATGCAGCACTCTCTGGGTCAAAGGTTTTCTCTAAGCCTGACCTGTCACATGCTTATGCTCAGCTGAATGTTGACAAAGAGAGTCAACAGTATCTTACCATCAACACACACAAGGGACTGTACTCATACACCAAGCTGCCGTATGGTGTAAAGTCCTCCCCCAAAATTTTCCAGGCTACGATGGATAAGATTTTGCAAGGAATTCCAAATTGCTTATGCAATCAAGACGATGTGCTGCGAGAAAGAAAACCTAGAGGTGTTAGATTTAGTGCTTCAAAGGTTGAATTCTCACAATGTCAAATTGAAAAGGAACAAATGTGCTTTTGTGCAGCCCAAGGTTGTGTACCTTGATCTGAAAGTTGATGCAAAGGGCTTGCAACCAGTTAAGGAAAAGGTTAATGCAGTCATCAATGCTCCAAAGCTACAGAACTTATCTGAGTTAAGATCTTTCCTTGGAATGGTCCAGTACTACACATGTTTCTTACCTGTGTTAGCGACCATGTTAGCTCCATTGCTCGAGCTCCTCAAGAAGGATGTCCAGTGGAAGTGGACAAAGGCGCAACAGAAAGCTTACGATGCTTGAAAGAAGTCTCTCTAGCGATGCTCTACTTGTGCACTACGACACAGAGCATGAGCTTAAGTTAGCGTGTGATGCTTCTAGTTATGGTGTGGGAGCAATCATGAGCCACGTAATGGATGACGGCAAGAGAAACCAATAACATTTGCATTGCGAACCCTCACAAAGAGCGAAAGAAACTATGCGCAAATTGAAAAGGAAGCACTCGCCCTGGTGTTTGGAATCAAGAAATTCCAACAGTTCCTGATCGACAGAAAGTTTACCCTGATAACCGATCACAAATCGCTCAGAGCAATATTGGGGCCCAAATCTGCCATCCCTGCAATGGCCGCAACACTTCAAAGCAAAACGCAATCGCAGATGCCTTGTCCAGGTTGCCACATGAAGACTCGTGTTTGGAGTGAAGATGGGATTTTCACGCTAGGTTCAGTTGACAAAGACTTTCCCGTTAATGCAACTGAGATTGCAAATGAGACTAAAACGGACTCAGTACTGAAAAGAGTGCATGAAAACACCTTGAATAGATAGACTGATCAGTGTCTGGACACAGAGTTGAAACCATTCCCTAACCCTCGTACTGAATTGTCTTGTGAGCAAGGTTGTATCAAGTGGTGAAACAGAATGGTGGTGATATGCCATCAATGACTCAAAGACAAGGATTCAACTGAAGGCTTTTAATCACTAAGAACATAGCAGCATAGCAGGTCTTCCCACATCGGGTTCATCTGGTAGTGAGTGACTCATACAGCTCCTGAGACCTTTATATGGCAAAAGACAGGGGCGTAGCCAATACACACAATAGGAACAAAAGGGTGTGGTTCACACAATACAAGCAGGTAAAATACAAGCAGGTCTGATGAAGGCATATTTCATCACATTCACCCCTTCTACAGATTTAGTCTGTCCGGGGGTGTGATAGTCCTTCCTGAACGTCGCAACAGTACCTCGGGTTCCGACCGAGAGTCTGTGGTGCCCTCCTGGGCATACCCATGTGCCGGGGGTGTTGCAGGTACTTCTGGGGGTGGTGAGGATACCTCTGGGGATGGTGGAGGTTCTTCTGGGGGTGGTGGTGATGGGTCGTCGTCGTCGCTTCCTGCCGAGGCGAGGTCCTTTATGGACACGGTTTCTTCACGCCCGTCGGCGTGCTTGACGTACGCGTACTGTGGGTTTGCGTGGAGTAGGTGTACTGCCTCCACGAGGGGATCCGTTTTGTGGCCCCTCACATGCTTCCGTAACAGGACTGTCCCTGGGGTGGAGAGCCACGAGGGTAGGGATACTCCTGAGGTTGATTTGCGGGGAAAAACATACATCTTCTCGTGAGGAGTGGCGTTAGTCGCAGTACACAGTAGCGACCTTATCGAGTGGAGTACGTCTGGGAGGACCTCCTGCCAGCGGGAGGTGGGGAGGCCTTTAGACCTTAGTGCTAAGGTAACCGCCTTCCACACTGTCGCGTTCTCCCTCTCCACTTGCCCATTACCCCGGGGGTTATAACTAGTGGTCCGACTCGTGGCTATCCCCTTCGACAGCAGGTATTGGCGCAGTTTATCGCTCATGAACGACGCCCCCCTGTCAGTGTGGATGTAGTTAGGCATGCCGAACGTGCAAAACAGGTTGCCGAGGCACTTGATGACCGTGGCACTGGTCATATCTGGGCAGGGGTAGGCGAATGGGAAGCGGGAGTACTCGTCCACAATGTTGAGAAAGTACACATTGCGGTCGGTGGAGGGGAGTGGTCCCTTGAAATCTAAGCTCAGGCGCTCGAATGGTCGTGTAGCTTTGATCAGGTGGGCTCAGTCGGGTCTGAAAAAAGGGGGCTTGCATTCCGCACAGGTGCGGCAGTCCCTGGTCATAGACCGGACCTCCTCGATGGAATAGGGCAGGTTACGGGATTTTATAAAGTGGAATAGCCGGGTGACCCCCGGGTGGCAGAGGCCATTGTGGAGGCCCTGTAGCCTGTCCCCCTGGATGCTGGCACACATCCCTCGTGATAGGGCATCGGGGGATTTGCTGAGGGCCCCCGGCCTATATATTATGTCGTACTCAAACGTGGAGAGTTCGATCCGCCACCTGAGAATTTTGTCGTTCTTGCTCTTCCCCCTCTGTTTGTTGTTAAACATGAAGGCTACCGACCGCTGGTCGGTAAGCAGGGTGAAGCGTTTGCCGGCTAGGTAGTGCCTCCAGTGCCGCACTGCCTCCACTATGGCCTGGGCCTCCTTCTCTACCGAGGAGTGCCTGATCTCGGGCCCTTGGAGGGTTCTTGAGAAAAAGGCTACAGGCCGCCCATCCTGGTTGAGGGTGGCTGCTAAAGCGAAGTCGGATGCATCGCTTTCGACCTGGAAAGGGATGTTTTCATCCACTGCCCGCAGCGCGGCCTTCTCAATGTCGTGTTTAATGCTATTGAAGGCGCGTGGGCCTCGGCTGTGAGCGGGAAGGACGTTGATTTCAGGAGGGGATGGCCTTGTCGGAATAATTGGGGACCCATTGGGCGTAATAGGAGAAGAACCCCAGGCACCTTTTCAGGGCCTTGGGAGTGTTTGGTGGGGGTAGCTACCGTAGGGGGCGCAATCGGTCGGGGTCCGGACCGATTTCCCCATTTTCCACCACGCAGCCCAGGATACAGAGGCGCGTGGTGCTAAAGACACACTTATCCTCGTTGTAGGTGAGATTGAGTCTGGGGGCGGTTTTCAGAAATCTCGCGAGGTTCGCGTCGTGGTCTTGCTGGTCGTGGCCGCAGATGGTGACGTTGTCTAGGTATGGGTAGGTGGCTGTTAACTGGTTCTCATCGACCATGCGGTCCATCTCCCGCTGGAAGACCGAGACCCCGTTCGTTACCCCAAAGGGGACTCTGAGGAAGTGGTAGAGACGTCCGTTCACCTCGAAGGCGGTGTATGGACGGTCCTCCGGCCTAATGGGGAGCTGGTGGTATGCCGATTTTAGGTCGATGGTGGAAAACACCCGGTATTGCGCGATTTGGTTAACCATATCCGCTATGCGGGGCAGAGGGTAGGCGTCTAGCTGGGTGTATAGATTAACCGTCTGGCTATAATCTATCACCATCCGCTTCTTTTCGCTACCCTTAACTACTACTACCTGGGCGCGCCACGGGCTGGTACTGCATTCGATGATACCCTCCCGCTTGAGTCTTTCTACTTCCGACGCAATGAACCATCTATCCTCCCAGCTGTACCGTCTACACTTGGTCGCTATGGGTCGACAGTTGGGTGCGAGGTTGGTGAACAGAGAGGGCGGCTTGACCTTCAGGGTAGCCAGACCGCACACTGTGAGGGGCGGCTGGGACCCACCGTAGGTAAGCGTGATACTTTGGTGGTGGCACTGGAAGTCCAGACCCAAGATCACGCTCACACAGAGATCTGGCATTATCAATAGTTTAAAATCTCTGTAATCATTGCCTTTTACCGACAACATAACCGCGCAGAAACCTGTAATTTTTGAGGTATGAGTCTTATCGGCCATGGCGATTTTGCCCTGTGTGGGGACTATCGTTAGAGAAAGTCGTTTTACCAGGCTAGGATGAATAAAGCTTTCGGTGCTCCCGCAGTCAATCAAGCATTTAACCTTGTTCCCGTTTACCTCTATGTCCATCATCGATTTAGACAACGGATGTGGCCTGGATTGATCCACTGTGATCGAGGCCACCAGTGGGTCCTGGAGGTCCGTGTAGTCGGGGCAAGATGGTGGACTCCATGAGGGTGGACAAGATGGCTTCCAAGATGGCCGTTCCCACGGCGCGCACGCGGCAGTGGTGGAGTTGGAGGCGGGGTTCCCTCTGCAGACTTTGCTGAAATGTCCTTTCTTCCCGCATTTAAAACAGGTGGTGCCCTTCGCTGGGCACAGATGCCTGGAGTGTTTGTCCTGACCGCAGAAGTAGCATTTCGGGCCCCGATGCATCGCGGCAGTAGTGGGGCTCCTGGGTGGAGGCTGGGGCTCCGATGGTGCTGGGCTGGCCTGAGACCTGGGAGGTGAAGATGGCTTCCAAGATGGCGGCCCCCACGGCGCGCACGAGGCGGAGTGGGCCGCGTGGCCTGGGGAACAGGATTCAGAGTTCCTCTGGGTCATATCCAGCGATCGCGCTATATCTATAGCCTGTTTTAAGTCCAGTCCCTCCTTTTCAAACAGTTTCTGCCGAATATAATTTGAACTGAGGCCTGCAATAAGGGAGTCTCGAATCAGCTCCTCCGTGTACACGATGGCAGACACGGCCTTACAGTTACAGTCTCTGCCCAGTACTTTTAGGTTTAGTATAAAGTCCTCTAGTCACTCACCATGCCGCTGCGTGCGAGTAGTCAGAAGATGCCTGGCGTACACCACGTTTATTGGCTGCGCGTAGTGGGCCTTCAGGATGGTGCAGGCCTCCTCGTAGCTGGTGGCATCTTGGATGAGAGGGGAGACCCGATGGCTCACCCAGTTTCGCAGGATTCCCAGTTTCATGTCTCCGGTAGCGGTTTCGGCTGCGGCTATGGCAGTGGATGAGTTTGCAATGAAAAATTCGAAGCATTGGAACCAGTGTCCGAACTGTGTGGCTGCGTCTGAGGCATGGGGGTCCAGATCCAAGCGCTCTGGTTTCAGGAGTCGATCCACCTTGGTGTTTTAGTGATTAAAATTGATATGCCATCAATGACTCAAAGACAAGGATTCAACTGAAGGCTTTTAATCACTAAGAACATAGCAGGTCTTCCCACATCGGGTTCATCTGGTAGTGAGTGACTCATACAGCTCCTGAGACCTTTATATGGCAAAAGACAGGGGCGTAGCCAATACACACAATAGGAACAAAAGGGTGTGGTTCACACAATACAAGCAGGTAAAATACAAGCAGGTCTGATGAAGGCATATTTAATCACAGGTGGTACCTACTTCTTTGAGAGAGAGAATTCTGGCCAAACTTCATACTGAACATCCAGGTATCGTCAGTATGAAATCAATTGCAAGAAGCTTTGTTTACTGGCCTGGATTGGACAGTGATCTTGAATCAGTTGTCGGTAAATGCAGCGTTTGCCAAAATTGCAGAAACAAACCACCCAAAACTCCACTATAACCCTGGTCATGGCCAAGCAGACCTTTTCAGAGAGTACATGTAGACTTCTGTGAGAAAGCAACTGATTTCTGGTACTTGTAGATAGTCACTCAAAATGGATTGAAGTGAAACACATGGGTTCAAGTACTACAACTGAACGTACCATAGATGAGTTGAGGTCTATCTTCGCATGTCATGGCTTACCTGAAGAGCTTATTTCTGACAATGACAGTTCCGTTCTGCTCTATTCCAAGAGTTCAAGAAATGGAACGGTATCAAACACACTCTTGTTCCACCATATCATCCAGCTTCAAATGGAGCAGCTGAAAGGTCAGTCAGAATAGTAAAAGAAGCTCTCAAAAAGCAAGTATTGCACGGTTGTTCAGGACTCAGCATAAAGCAAAGTTTGGCAAATTTCTTGCTGAAGTACAGAACTACTCCGCACACTACAACTGGATATACCCCAGCAGAACTCTTGATGAAGAGGAGATTGAGAACACGATTGATTAGTACAGCATTGAAAAGTTAGAACTGTTCTTCTTGGAACAGAGAAGGTTAAGAGGTAACCTAAAAGATGTTTTCAAGATGGTGAGAGATTTTGATAGAGTAGATAAAGAATATATTCCCTCTGACGAGTCAGTAACTAGAACTCATAAATTCAAGCTCATTAGAAAAAGATCTAGAGGGGAGATGAGGAGAAATGTTTTCACTCGGAGAGTTGTCAGGATCTGGAATGCTCCACCTGAAAAGGTAACGGAAGCTGATTCTATAAATAATTTTAAAATGGGGTTGGACAGTTACTTGAGGATGAGGAACTTACATGGTTATGGACAAAAAGCGGGGATGTGGGATCAAGCACGACTGCTCTTTCAATGAGCCAGCACAGACATAATGGGCCAAATGGCCTCCTTCTGTGCTGTAAGTTTCTATGATTCTGTGTACCAAATCAAACGTATACTGCACTTAAAAAAAGAAAAAATTACAAAAGCTGGAAATTTAAAACAAAAACAGAAAATGTTAGAAATGTGTAGAAGAATCTTTCTTCAGAACTGAAAACATTTTATCAGAATTGGAAAAACATGAAGGGGGAATAGAAGCTGACTGAGTCTATTCAGTATTTCCAGCATTTCCTGTTTTCAGTATTCCTCACTTGTTTTGTTCATTAATCTTACCACCTATATTTCTACATACTATTAGCAGTTTTCTTGTTTTATTTGCATTGAGTGTATTTTGAATTGATCCAAAGATAATCAATTTCTTTAAGCTTGGAAAAGTGAAAGTTTTTATTCTGCAGCTTCTCATTAAAGCTTATTTTTCCTTTTTCAGCAGTGGTTATGACTTTGACTACGATTATTACAGAGATGATTTCTACAGCCGGTATGTATACTATTTGTACTTCTTTTGCAGGGTGTGCAATATTTTAGCTTTATTACTAACTGTAAATAGTTTGTATGATACAATTTCTAAATGAACAATGATCAGCGCCTACCCTATGCTGCTGTGACAAATTAAGGAACAGTTAGACCCCGCAAAATGACTGAAAGTTCAGCACATCAATAAAAACTCCAAACTCAGTTAGACAAGGGACAAAATCCTGCAGTGTGTTGAAAATGCATCCATTCAAAGATGGATAATCTATCTTTACCATTATTAAAATTATAAGTAAAATTAAAGAAAGCCTGCAGTGCAAGGGAAGCAGGAGTTGGAGAAGAGTATTGTATCTTTGGGGGATTTAATTGATTAGTTTTCAGCCGTCAAATAGACAAAATTGGAATATAAATCTTGTCATTCTTTTATTGTGCAGAAAATAAAATGTCAGTTATTCAAAAGCAAAAAGAACTTAGCAAAGAGTAAAAGAAATAGCAGCTCCATCAAACTGAGCAATAACGTGTCCCTATTTTACTTTTAAGTGCTGATACGCTCCTTAATGGAATCAAACTTCCCATATTAACTATCTAAGATGTTGAAGTACTGTATTCTCTTGAAAATAGTATTTGCTAAGAATTTAGCAGTAAACAATATTTTCTGTCTAAAGTGTCTCTTATAAATTGCAGTATAAAACTTGCAGGCTATCACATTCATGTATTTTGGTAAGTAAACTGTAAACTGGTATGAATCAAGAGATTGCCCTTTAAAACTGCATGAGGCAAGTGATATGAAAGCTTATTGGAAGTGAATCTAAAACCTATTCAGCAGAGAAACTTTAATCACAGCCTTCCCCATTGCTTTAAATGTTTTATGAGTGGTGGGCAAAAATACAAAAAAAACACAGCCCAGCTTACTGACTTAATTCAAGTACAACTAAACATCTACCTCCTCAATCCAAAACTATCACCGTCGACACTGGCAGCCTCCACACGCATGAAATTAAAATGATGCAGCAGCACAGTCAGCTGCAAGGCTGACTTATCTGAGGAACCTTCAGTGATGCGTGATCCATCTCTTACCAGTGCGCCTCCGCTTACATCAAATTTGGTCATTATCCAAGCCCTGTAATCCCTTTCCAGCCCCTTCACTTATATTGACATGTATGAATCTCTGAAAGAATAAAATCGAAAAATTCATGTTAGCAATTGCAGTTCCAGTTCTATTGGAATTTAAAACAAAGCATTCAAATTGAATTAAAAGTTTTAGGGGGTAAAATTGAGTCACGCCCCCTTTGGGGTGCTAACTTTGCCAGGGCGCTACTTTTAGCACCCTGAAAAAATTAGCGCCCCCGCGACCGAAATTCATCGATAGCACTCCAAGAGGGAAGCGGGGTGCTACTGGAAGCGTCCCGCCTCCCTCTTGGGGCGCTGTGTATGAATATCGGGGTGCTACGTGCTGCAGTACTGCAGGCCTTCCTCCCTTTCTTAAAGGGGAGAGGCCTTGCGCAGCATGACCTGGGGCCCAGCTGGGCCACCAGGGATCGGAGTGCCCGCAAAAGTGCACCCGGCACTCCACGGGGGGCGTCAGAGGAGGCTGGGGACGGCAGAGGGGGCAGATGCTGGCAGGCGGCCAGCAACAAAAATGGCCACCCGGCACCTTCCATTTAATTAGCGCCGCCCTGGCCGCAGGTAGGTCCCCCTGACCCCGTCGGACATAGCGTCCGGCGGTAAGTCAGGGGGCGCTACCGAAGATCGCGAGCGGGGCGCTGTGCAAGGCGACGACATCATCGCCGGTGGCGCAGCGTCGCAGGCGCTAACAGGAGGCACAAAGCAACTGAATTTTTAGGCCTAAAAAAATTTAAAGAATCACCAACGTGTTTACACCTTGTGTCTTTATGATCTCTCTTTTGGCCCATTCTTACATTTCTTCACTCTGCCACCTGAGGATTTGGGGTCTTTGATGTGGACGACCACTGATCTTTTGAAGGAGTCTGTTGGGAAGGCAGTGGCCCTCCTCTTGGGGCATGTTCCTCAGCAGCCTTGCTCTGTAGACTAACTCCCACATGTAAAGGCATCTGAGGGTATAGTCTGGAGAGCTTTCCTGATCTGCTGTCATGAGGGAGAGCAGCCTCCTTGGAACGCTCTAACCCACTGAAAGTGGGGTCAGGATACTGGTGATATTGGACTATGACTCTTACACAGTCACCGCCATCTGTCACACACTGTGTGGGATAGTGCTTACTGCTTAGCCTTTATATGTATGTGATGCTCGTCTAGCATCCTTTTCTTCATGGCAGGACCCCTGAAATCATCATCCCCATGTGCTTAAAGCCAGTAGCTAACTTTTCCTGAGATTCTGCTGCACCCATTTTGCACCCCTGCTGAAGCTGAATTTCAACCCCCCACTGCCCCTGTGTTTCTTTTATTTTATTTCTCAACACGACAAGAGCTGTACTAGTCTGAACTAGCCAGACCCAATAGCTAAAGCTCCTTAAATATCACTGCAAAGTTACAGGAACTTCCTGGATTTGAATAGCTGTTGCCCACATTCGAATAGAAAAATTAAATGCACAAATTATACAGTCTGGGTTGGATTTTCTCAGCCCCGTGGAGGCGGGATTGCCAGGAAAGTTGCAGACTTTGGAAGCGGATGGCAAACCCGCCCCCAACCTGCCTCCATGCCCTCTTGCCAGGAGGCGGGAAGCCGTCCTGCCCCGGGTCCCATCTCCTCGAGGCGGGAAAGGGATTAAAGCCTATTAACAGCCTGTTAACAGGTAGTTAACAGGCAGAAAATAGGATTATCCCCATTTTTCATTCACAAGTGCGGGCTTCCCAACCTCGGGGAACCCCGCCAGGATGTAAGAGCCGAGTAGGAGGTCGGAGGGGTCTGAAAGTGCAATGTAGAGGTGAGTGATGGATACAAGTGCGGAGTGGTAAGTATGTGAGGTGAGTGTAAAGTGTTAGAAAATGTTAACTTATCTTTGTTTCTGCCTTCAGCCACTGTGGAGCCGGAGTCCCGACATCTCCATTGTAGAGATCACAGACTGGCTGTTGGATCCTCCAATCCAACAGTCATCTGATTTCTACAAAGTAGAAAGGTTTGATGAGTCCTGAACACAAGGACTCATCAAACTACACAGAATGTCAGTGTTTGACAGCTTCACAGAGCTGGCAAATGATGACATTTCTTCTTTCAAAAATTCTTGACAGATGACACGTCATACATTGATGTGCTCTGTCACTGACTTCCACCTAATTGGCCTGCTGAGCCCACTGGGTCAATCAGGGGAAGATCCCGCTGGTTGGCCAGAGGCTGATGGAGGCGGGACTGAAACCAGGCAAGCAGCAGTCCCGCCTCCAACACGTCTCCATTGAGAAAATCCAGCCCAATGTATTTGAATCCCACCAGTCTGATTTCTGTCCTGCCCACAGTACCAAGACCAGCAAAATAGTGCATTGTTCTCAGCTCATCCTTCTCAACCTTTGGTATGGTAATCTAGCAAACCAGGATCCCATTGTGGCAAATTCGGAAATTCAATTTAAGAAATTTGTGGGTAGCACTAAATGAAAGCTGCCAGATTGTCATTAAAATCCAACTGGTTTACTAATGCTACCCCTGCACAGTCTGGCCTACATGTGACTCCAGTCCCACTGGTTGGCTCTTAATGCCCTCAGGGAAACTAGGGACAGGCAATAAATATTTTCTCAGCTCTCCAGAAATCCGCTAGTATTTCATTACCAAAAAATGGAAGTGTGTGGAATTGTAGACAACCTTTTGGCATAGAATCATACAGCACAGAAGGAGGCCATTCGGCCCATCGTGCCTGTGCTGGCCCTTTGGTAAGGCATGGTTGGGAATTGGTTAAGAGATAAGAGACATGGGGGAAAAATTGGGTTGCTTTGCGCCTCCCGTTAGCAACTAGCGCCTGGGTGCGGCGCCTCCCACGAAATTCAACGGGAGGTTAGCAGCGACGCTAACCAGTAGCACCCTGCCGCCGGCAATGACGTCATTGTCGTGCGCAGCGCCCCGCTCGCATCCCGGCCGCGATCTTCAGGAGCGCCCCCTGACTTACCGCCGGATGTTATGTCCGACGGGGTCGGGGGGGCCTACCTGCAACCGCCTGCCAGCACCTGCCTGGGCTACCGTCCCCAGCCTCTGGAACGGCCCCCCACCCAACCCCCGCAGAGTGCCGGCTGCGCTCCAAGAGCCCGGCACTTCTCTTGAGTGCCGGGCTCTTTTGCCGGCACTCCCGAACCCCGGGGGCCCAACTGGGCCCCGGGTTTCGCTGTGCAAGACCCCTCCCCTTTAAGAAGGGGAGGAAGGCGTGCAATACCGCGGCGCGACGTGCTGCAGCACGTGGTGCTGCGGCATGTAGCGCCACGATATTGACTCACAACGCCCCAAGAGGGATGCGGGGCACTTCCAGTAGCACCCCGCTTCCCTCTTGGGGCACAACCGCTCAAGTTCCGGCACGGGGCGCTAATTTATCTGGGACGCTAAAAGTATCGCCCTGGCGAAGTTAGCGCGCCAAATGGGGTGCGACTCAAATTTTAGCCCAGAGAGTATGGATAATGAGTATGTACTCCAGTTTTGCAGGATGTGATTAGTAGTGTCCCCCAGGAATCTGGACTGGGGCCTCAGATTGTCACAATATTTAGCAATGACTTAGATGAAGAAATAGAGAGCCATATATTCAAGTTTGCTGATGACACTAAGTCAGGTGGCATCATAAGTCGTGCAGATTGGAGCAAAATGTTGCAAAAGGACATTGATAAATTAAGTGAATGAGCACAACTGTGGCAGATGGAGTTTAAATGCGAGGTCATCCACTTTGGACCTAAGAAAGATCGATCAAGGTATTTTCTAAATGGTGCCAAGGTAGGAACTGTGGCGGAGCAGAGAGACTTAGGGGTCCAAATACAGAAATCACTAAAAACTAGTGGACAGGTACAAAAATGAATTCAAAAGGCTAATGAAATGTTAGCCTTCATCTCAAGGGGCTGGAATACAAAGGGGTGGAAGTTATGCTACAGTTGTATAAAGCTCTGGTTAGACCACATCTGGAGTACTGTGTTTAGTCCTGGGCACCGCACCTCAGGAAGAATATATTGGCCTTTAAAAGGGTGCTCACAGATTCACCAGAATGATACCAGGGCTAAAAGGGTTAAGTTATGAGTACAGGTTGCATAGACTAGGTTCCATATTCCCTCAAGTATAGAAGATTAAGTGGTGATTAAATTGAGGTGTTCAAGATGATTAAAAGATTTGATAGGGTAGATAGAAATAAAACATTTCCTCTGGTGAAGGAGTCCACAACAGGGGGGAGTAACCTTAAAATTAGAGCTAGGCCATTCAAGGGTGATGTCAAGAAGCACTTATTCACACAAATGTAGTGGAAATTGTTGTGTATGTACCTTTAAGGGAATAACTGGTTTTAGACTGTAGTACCGGCAGTGACCACCCCTGTATAAAAGGCCCTAGCAGGCTTCTGTATTTCAGTCTGACGTTGCCTCCTGTTCAGGCCACCAAACTCCAAACTCTTGGCCTGAACACTTCCCTCTGCAACTGGACCCTGGACTTCCTAACAAACAGACCCCAGTCTGTCAAATTAGGTAACCACACCTCCCCCCCCCCCCGACCCTGAACACGGGGGCCCCACAAGGATGTGTGCTGAGCCCCCTCCTCTACTCCCTCTTCACCCACGACTGTGTGGCTGTTCATGGTTCCAACACCATCATCAAGTTTGCGGATGACACCACGGTAGTAGGCCAGATCACCAACAACGATGAGTCAGCCTACAGGGAGGAGGTCCAGCATCTCGTGAAGTGGTGCGCCGATAACAACCTGGCCCTTAACATCAAGAAAACCAAAGAAATCATTGTGGACTTCAGGAAGTCCAAAGGCGGAAGTCACACCCCCATTCACATCAATGGGGCTGTGGTGGAAAGGGTGGACAGCTTTAAGTTCCTCAGAGTCCACATCGGAAGACCTCTCCTGGTCACTCAATACCTCCTCTCTGGTGAAGAAGGCCCAGCAGCGCCTATATTTCCTAAGGAGGCTGAAGGGATGTAACCTGTCACCCCTGATCCTCTCTAACTTTTACCGCTGCACTATAGAGAGCATCCTGACAAACTGTATCACAGTATGGTATGGCAGCTGTAGCTACTATGACCGGAAAGCCCTGCAGCGGGTAGTCAAAACTGCCCAACGCATTACCGGCACCCGGCTACCGACCATAGAGCACATATACCAGAAACGCTGTCTACGGAGGTCACGGTCCATCATCATAGACCCTACCCACCCCAGCCACAGTCTGTTCGCCCTCCTGCCATCTGGGAGACGCTACAGATGCATTCGCACCCGTACGACCAGATTTAGGAACAGCTTCTTTCCCAGGGCTATCATCCTACTGAATTCCACAAATAAACTCTAAAGCCTGCACATCTGCCAATGCACTTTATTATGGTTATGTTTATGTTAATATACTACAAGCCAAATGTATGTTGAATGTTTAAATGTCTTAATCCAAATGTACACTCTCGGGAGCCGCAAGCCTACATTTCGTTGTACTGCACTTGTGCACTAACAATGACAATAAAAGTTGATTTGATTTTGATTTGATTTGATAAAGTACCTGTTAAACTGTTCTCCCGAAGTCCATGTATTATTGAGGCGCGGACTTTACAGTGGCGACGAGTAAGTTCGAACTCACCTGCAGTGTGGCATCATCTCACGGGGATCTCGCCCTGAGAGGAGGGTTCTGGAAGGTCGTAGTCTGAGCAACGGGCGTCAACCGAGGGCAACCGCCCAAAGAATTCATCGGTGTTCGGAGAATTGCGAGAGAGACTGTGGAGAGCTGTGCTTGGCTCCCCAGTTAAGGTGTTCCAGCAAATTGTGCTGGTAGCAGGTAGCGCGCTGACCCTTCCGGACTGCGGCGGGCTCAAGCTCAATCGAGCGGCTCTACAAAACGGGCCGCGCAGCGTCGCCGGGAAAAGAAAACAAGAGAGAGAGAGGGTGGAGCGCACAGGGCGCGGTCGGTGCTCAAGAACAGGGCAGCGGAGAGAAACTAAACGGGGGGAAGGAAAGCGAGACGCGCCGAAGCTGCGGGTCACCACCATTACCCTGTAGAATGCTAGGAGCAGCGTGGCAGCAAGGGGAAGAAGCAAAAGCGCGGGAGGCACCATTTTATCCCGTTGGGGAAGAAGCAAAAGCGCGGGAGGCGCCATTTTATTCCATTGGGGAAGAAGCAAAAGCGCGGGAGGCGCCATTTTAAATCACCCAAGATGCCGAAAAGTGGCAGTATCACTGCTTTCGACAACGAGGTAGAAGACTGGACCACGTATGTGGAAAGAATTGAAGTGTACTGCAAGGCAAATGAGGTGGCCGATGGAAAGAGGGCGTCGGTATTATTAAATCTGATGGGCGCAAGTATGTACGGCCTATTGCGGAATTTAATTACCCCAGCTAAACCAATGGAGAAAAGTTTTGAGGAGATTGTTCATATCTTACAGGAACACCTAAGCCCTACACCACTGCTGATAGTAGAAAGATTCAAGTTCCATAAAAGAAACCAGCACAAAGATGAGAGCAATGCTGACTATCTTACGGAACTACGCAAGTTATCGAAGCACTGCCAGTTCGGAGCAGGACTGGCAGACACCTTATGGGAGAAGTTTGTCTGCAGACTCCAGAGTGAAGGAACCCAGAAACGACTACTTTCAAAACAGGACCTGATGCTAGAACAGGCTTTCAGCGTGGCAGTACCCTACGAAGCAGCAGCACGGGGAGCTGCGGAAATACAACAGAAACCACAAGAATACAGTGCTAACGAAATGGCGTATGGAGCCAAAAAGTGCTATCGCTGCGGCAGAACAACCCATGAGCAGAAGGACTGCTGGTTTAAAGACAAAGTATGCAGGCAATGCGGAAAAATGGGACATATAGCAAGAGTCTGCAGGTCGGGAAAGAAAACCAACACGACAAGAACTACTAAGGAACAGTACAGGAAAGTAAAGAAACTGACAGACAGTAGTTCGGAAGATCAGGAGAGTGATAAGGACTCCGGGAGCAGGAGACTAAGTTGTCTAAAGTTATACAACGTGATCGCAAAGGAAGATCACCGAACCATTTGGGTCACCCTCATGATAGCAGGGTCCCCAGTAAAGATGGAATTGGACACAGGATCAGCCCTAACTGTCATGAATCGACGAGACTCTGAGCGGTTATTCTCACACATACCCTTAAAGGACACGTCCATTGTATTGAAGACATACATGGGGCAAAAGGTCTATCCCAGAGGAAAAATAAGGGTGCCAGTTAAATATAACGGCAAGGAAACACAGAAACTATATATGTATATACTACGAGATGGTGGACCACCATTATTGGGATGTGAATGGATCCGAAAAATACAATTGGATTGGCATTCCATTCTGGCGCTAACTGTGACTGACAAAAAGGATGATGACGTCGCACCTGGACGTCTGTCACAAATTTTATCTGACGCGGAAGAGGTGTTCCAACAAGGACTTGGGACTCTAAAAGGAGTAAAGGCAACCATAAAGGTTGAGGATAACGCAACCCCAACATTTTTCAAGGCCAGACCGGTGCCATACGCGATCCGCCCAGCCGTTGAAGCTGAACTGGACAGTCTGGAGCATTCGGGGGTGCTGTCTAAGGCGGACTGGAGCGAGTGGGCCACACCCATTGTTCCTGTAATGAAGAAAGCATTGAGCAGCACGCCTGGGGAGCCAAGGAAGGTTCGCATCTGTGGGGACTTCAAGGTGACTGTGAACCCAATCCTGCACACAGTACAATATCCACTTCCGCAGATAGAAGATATTTTGGCCTCACTATCTGGAGGGAAACGTTTTACAAAGATTGATCTGGCTCAAGCGTATCTACAAATGGAGGTGGAAGAAGCATCTAGGAAATACCTCATGATAAACACTCACAAAGGCCTTTACCAGTACAATCGACTGGTATTCGGGGTAGCATCGGCCCCGGCTATTTGGCAGAGGGCAATGGAACAAGTCCTGCAAGGGATCCCGGGGACCCAGTGTTATTTGGATGACATCCTGGTTACGGGTGAAAATGACAATGAACACCTTGCCAACCTGGAGCAGGTGCTCACGAGATTGCAGGAATATGGGCTACGAGCCAACCGCCCCAAATGCGAGTTCTTCAGGAGACAAATCTCGTATTGTGGCCACATGATTGATGAGGAAGGGTTGCATAAGTCGCCGGACAAGATTGAGGCTGCAGTCAAGGCTCCAGCACTGGAAAATGTGTCGCAACTGAGGTCGTTCCTCGGGTTGGTAAACTACTACCATAAGTTCTTGCCGAATTTATCTACAGTTCTGCACCCACTGAACGCCCTGCTTCAAACTGGAGTAACATGGAAATGGAGTGATGAATGTAAGCATGCCTTTCAGGAATGTAAATGCCTAATCACTTCAAAAGAAGTATTGGCCCACTACAACCCAACACTACCGATTCGGTTGGCATGTGATGCGTCACCTTACGGCATTGGAGCGGTGCTGTCACACAAATTCCGTGACGGTTCAGAGAGGCCAATAGCCTTTGCATCGCGCTCGCTAACCTCAGCCGAGCGTAACTACGCCCAGATTGACAGGGAGGCCCTCAGCCTGGTGTGGGGGGTGAAGAAGTTCAATCACTATCTGCACGGGCAGAAATTCACGCTACTGACTCATCATCAACCCCTGGTCTCAATTTTTAACCCAAAGAAGGACGTTCCGGTGATGACGGCGCAACGGCTGCAAAGATGGTCACTTTTTCTAGGGGCACATCAGTACGACATAGAGTACAAAGGTACGAAACAGCATGGAAATGCTGATGGGCTGTCGCGCCTACCGTTGCCTACGGTGAAAGAAGAACCTGCAGTGGACCTGTGGAGATATTCCATGCGACCATAGTCGAATGTTTTCCTGTTACAAACGCAAGTATTGAGAAGGAAACCCGAAATGACCCGACACTCTCTCGGGTCTATGATTTGACGGTGAAGGGATGGCCAGCACATGGTGACTCACTGTTGCCAGCATTCTCGCCAAGGAGAGAACAGCTGTCAGTGTGCCGGGGAACCTTGATGTGTGGATCCCGAGTGGTAATTCCACCCAAGTTGAGAGATAGAGTGCTCAATTAGCTTCACGAGGGTCATCTGGGAGGGGTAAAAATGAAGAGCCTAGCCAGGGCGTTTGTGTGGTGGCCGGGAATCGATGAAGAAATCAAGGATATGACCAAGAGATGCACAGGATGCCAGAAGGTCCAAAACGCTCCACCACAGGCCCCGCTACATCCATGGGAGTGGCCCTCATCTCCATGGCAACGGGTACACATTGATTTTGCTGGTCCATTTATGGACTCAATGGCCTAGAAATTCAGTATAGCCACGTTTGGGGCGCTACAGTCGGGCGGCCGCTAAAGTTTGCGCCCGGCGCAAGTTCGCGCCACCTTCGCCGATATTCAATCGCATCGCCCCAAGAGGTTGCTGCTGTGCTAAAACAGGCGATGCACGACTATCATTAGGCGCTAAGCCGGCGGCCCGGGGCGATACCCCCGAGGGCGGGCGCAGCGCAGGTGCGGTGAGTTGCTGATTGACGGCAGACACTCTGGCGCCGGTGAGCTCTTAAAGGGGGAGGGTGGATTTGTTTGCCTGCCACGCCCTGCACACTGCAGCACTGAAGCAAGGCCTGACCACTGCTGCTTCATCTGTACAACGCCCAGGACTATGGAGAAGGCCAACGTTTGCACCCATTGCAGCCCCCATTATATGTTTCCAATCAATGCTATGGCTCTGAAGTTAAAGACAAGTGCAAAGCTGTGGCCTGAAGCCGCAAGTACCTGTGCGAGTGTTGAGCCAAACCAGAAAGCTCTCTACCTTTGTCTCTCTGCAAAGATCCGTCTCTCACAAAGAAGGAGTGTTGCAAAAAGGCTGCCTTTTCTACTGCAGGAGGAGTGCCCTTTAGTTTGCGCCCCCCGCGCCCCGCATCGACTGAGAACCGTTCCCCTCTACCAGTCGCTAGGGGCGCCAGGCGCACAATAGGGCGACGCCACTGAATTTCCGGTTGGGGCGAACAAAGGGCATTGCACGATGAAATGACGTCAGGATCTGCGCGCGCAGCTGAGCGCGCGCAAAGGCTTTGCGCCGCCGCTAAATCTTTACTGAAGTTGGGGAGAGGCGCAGATCGCGCTGCGCCCGGCCGCTAGCCACCTAGCGCCCAACATCTCCTCCTCCTAAGGCACTAGCGGCTGGCGCAAACAACTGAATTTCTGGGCCAATGTTTCTAATCGCTGTGGACGCCCATTCGAAATGGCCAGAGGTCATTAAAATGTCCTCCACCACCACGGAGAAAACTATTGCAGTCCTAAGGACCATCTTCGCCAGGAATGGGTTGCCAGAACAGATTTGCTCTGACAATGGCCCACAGTTTGTGTCTGAGGATTTCCGGAGGTTCCTGAAGAATAATGGGGTGAAACATTACACATCTGCCCCATGTCATCCAGCCACAAATGGATTGGTTGAGAGGTTTGTTCAGACCTTTAAAAAGGCCATAAAGGCAATGTGTAATGACGACATACCACTACAACACAAGGTGGATAATTTCTTGTTTGCTTTCCGGAATACGACATATGCAGTAACCAACCAAACTCCAGCCGTACTGTTTTTCAACCAAAGACTAAGATGTCGCTTGGATTTGCTCAAACCAAACATAAGACGAGATGTTGAGGATAAGCAGTTCCAGCACATAAATGAGAAGCCAACCAGGAGCTTCAAGATAGGGCAACCAGTCTTGGCCCGCGACTACTGAACAGAAAAATGGCAGCCTGGAATGATATGCACACAGCAGGGACCACTAATGTACACAGTGGACATTGGAGAGAGCATCGTGAGACACCATGCTGACCAGATTCTAGAGTCACAGGAACAAGCCAAACCTATACCACAAGCAGGTGCACCTGGTAATGAGCCCGAAGTACAGATTGCGTCTACCTCAGAAGCAGGGGTATTGGAAGCTGACGAACCAACCAATGACAATGAGCCAGAATTGACTCCACCGCAAGAACAGGATACTCGAGAAAGGCGCTATCCAGTCAGGATCAGGAAGCCTCCTCAAAGACTGAACTTATAAATGACTATTTCAGTTGATGTATATAGTACCGAGAAAATTGTAATTGTAATTAGTTATTATTTAGTTGTTAAATGAATGTTATGTACTGTTTATCTAAAAGGGGAGGAATTGTTGTGTATGTACCTTTAAGGGAATAACTGGTTTTAGACTGCAGTACCGGCAGTGACCACCCCTGTGTAAAAGGCCCTAGCAGGCTTCTGTATTTCAGTCTGACGTTGCCTCCTGTTCAGTAAAGTACCCGTTAAACTGTTCTCCCGAAGTCCGTGTATTATTGAGGCGCGGACTTTACAGAAATCTGAAACTCTCTCCCCCAAAAAGCTGTTGAGGCTAGGTCAATTGAAAATTTCAAAACTGAGATTCATACATTCCAACGAGAAAGAAAAATTCCAAGGGGAGGACCTACCATCCGTGGTTAAGTAAAAAAGTTAAAGATAGTATCAAACTTAAAGAAAAAGCATATAATTGCGCAAATGTGGGTGGCAGGTCAGAAGATTGGAAAGAATATATAAAAAACAGCAAAGAATGACTAAAAGATTAATAAGGAGAAAAAAATTAGAGTACGAGAGAAAGCTAGCTAGAAATATAAAAACAGATAGTAAGAGTTTCTATAGATATTTAAAAAGGAAAAGAGTTAACAAAGTGAGCATTGGTCCTATAAAAAGTGAGTCTGGGGAATTAATAATGGAAAATAAGGAGATGGCAGTTGATTTGCATCGGTCTTCACTATAGAGGATACAAGTAACATCCCAGAAATAGCTGTAAATCAGGAAATGGAAGGGAGGGAGGGACTCAAGAAAATTACAATCACCAAGGAAGTGGTACTGAGCAAATTGTTGGAGCTGCAGGCTGACAAGTCCCCAGGTCCTGATGGACTTCATCCTAGGGTCTTAAAAGAAGTGGCTAGTGAGATAGTTGATGCGTTGGTTTTAATTTTCCAAAATTACCTAGATTCGGGGAAGGTTCCATTAGATTGGAAAATAGCGAATGTAACTCCTTTATTCAAAAAGGGAGAGAGACAGAAAGCAGGAAACTACAGGCTAGTTAGCTTAACATCTGTCTTGGAGAAGATGTTAGAAGCTATTATTAAAGACGTTATAGCAGGGCACTTAGAAAAGTTCAAGGTAATCAGGCAGAGTCAACATGGTTTTGTGAAAGGGAAATCATGTTTAACCAATTTATTGGAGTTCTTTGAGGAAGTAACATGTGCTGTGGATAAAAGGGAACTGGTGAATGTACTGTACTTAGATTGCCAGAAGGCATTTGATAAGGTGCAGAAAATAAAAGCTCATGGTGTAGGGGGTAACATATTGGCATGGATAGAAGATTGGCTAGCTAACAGGAAACAGAGAGTAGGTATAAATGGGTCATTTTCTGATTGGCAAGATGTAACAAGTGGTGTGCCACAGGGATCAGTGCTGGGGCCTCAACTTTTTACAATTTATATAAATGACTTGGATGAAGAGACCGAAGATATGGTTGCTAAATTTGCTGATGACACAAAGATAGGTAGAAAAGTAAATTGTGAAGAGGACATCCTTCTTCTCTTCTTCTTAGGTAGTCCCTCGGAACCGAGGATGACTTGCTTCCACGTTAAAAATGAGTTCGCAGGTGACTGATGAGTCCAATGCGGGACCTACAGTCTCTGTCACAGGTGGGGCTGACGGTGGTTGAAGGGGCGGGTGGGACATAAGGAGGCTACAAAGGGATATAGATAGGTTAAGTGAATGGGCAAAGATCTGGCATATGGATATGGAGTATAATGTGGGAAAATGTGAAATTGTCCATTTTGGTAGGAAGAATAAAAAAGAAGCATATTATTTAAATGGTGAGAGATTGCAGAGGGACCTGGGTGTCCTAATGCATGAATCCAAAAGGTTAGTATGCAGGTACAGCAAGTAATTAGGAAAGCTAATAGAATGTTATTGTTTATGGCGAGGGGAATTGAATACAAAAGTAGGGAGGTTATGCGAAATAACAACAGAAAATGCTGGAAATACTCAGCAGGCCAGGCAGCATCCGTGGAGAGAGAAACAGGGTTAACGTTTCAGGTCTGGGACCCTTCGTCAGAACTGGAAAAAGCTGGAAATGTAACAGATTTTAAGCAGGTGCTGAGACAGGGGGGGAGGGGTTTAGGAGGGGAGGAAGGAATTGAAAGAACATGCTGTGAAAATTTTGCAAATGGGAATGGCAAAATCATACTGCATGAAAAATGGGGGCAGTGATTATTATCTGAAATTGTTGAGCTCCATGTTGAGTCCGGCAGGCTGTAAAGTGCCCAATCAAAAGATGAGGTGCTGTTCCTCGAGCTTACGTTGAGCTTCATTAGAACAATGTATTAGGCCGAGGACAGAGAGATCAGAGTGGGAATGAAGTGGAGAATTAAAGTGACAGGCGACCGGAAGCACAGGGTCACTCTTACAGACTGAACGGAGGTGTTCCGCAAAGCGGTCGCCCAATCTGCGTTTGGTCTCCCCAATGTAGAGGAGGCGCATCGTGAGCAGCGAATACAGTATATTAAATTGCAAGAAGTACAAGTAAATCGCTGTTTCACCTGGAAGGGATGTTTGGGGCCCCGGACAGTGGGAAGGGAGGAGGTAAAAGGGCATGTGTTGCAACTCCTGCGCTTGCACGGGAAGGTGCCAGGTGAAGGAGAAGGGCTGTTGGGGGTGATTGAGGAGTGGACCAGGGTGTCGCGGAAGGAGCGGTCCCTTCGGAATGCTGAAAGGGGAGGTGAGGGGAAGATGTGTTTGGTGGTGGGATCACATTGGAGGTGGCGGAAATGGCGGAGGATGATTCGTTGAATGTGGAGGCTAGTGGGGTGAAAGGCGAGGACAAGGAGAACCCTATCATGGTTCTGAGAGGGAAGGGCAGAGGTGAGAGCAGAAGTGCGGGAAATAGAACGGACACGGTCAAGGGCCGTGTCAATCACAGTAGAGGGGAATCCTCGGTTGAGGAAAAAGGAAGACATGTCGGAAGCACTGGTATGGAAGGTGGCATCGTCAGAACAGACGCGGCGGAGACGGAGAAACTGGGAGAATGGAATAGAGTCCTTACAGGAAGCGGGGTGGGAGGAAGTGTAGTCCAGGTAGCTGTGGGAGTCGGTGGGCTTGTAGTGGATGTTAGTCGAAAGCCAGAAATGGAGACGGAGAAGTCAATGAAGGGAAGGGAAGAGTCGGAGATGGACCATGTGAAGGTGAGGGAAGGGTGGAAATTGGAAGTAAAGTGAATGAACTTATCTAGTTCAGGGCGAGAGCAGGAAACGCCACCAATACAGTCATCGATGTACCGGAAAAAGAGGTGAGGGAGGGGACCTGAGTAGGACTGGAACAAAGAATGTTCCACATATCCCGTGAACAGGCAGGCATAGCTAGGGCCCATGCGGGTTCCCATAGCAACACCTTTAATTTGGAGGAAGTGAGTGGAGTCAAAGGAGAAGTTGTTCAATGTGAGAACAAGCTCAGCCAGGCGGAGGAGGGTGGTGGTGGACGGGGACTGGTTGGGCCTCTGTTCAAGGAAGAAACGGAGCGCCCGAAGGCCATCCTGGTGGGGGATGGAGGTGTAGAGGGATTGGACGTCCATGGTGAAAAGGAGACAGTTGGGGCCAGGAAACTGGAAACTGTTAAAGTGACGGAGGGCGTCGGAAGAGTTGCGAATGTAGGTGGGAAGAGACTGGACAAGGGGAGAA
The DNA here is from genome assembly GCF_052327205.1 of Somniosus microcephalus. NCBI lineage: Eukaryota > Metazoa > Chordata > Chondrichthyes > Squaliformes > Somniosidae > Somniosus > Somniosus microcephalus. The sequence goes on along the minus strand of NC_140993.1, from coordinate 93,058,986 downwards.
AAAATAGAGTCGAGATAGGAAGAGATAAGTTCTGTGGGGCAAGAACAGGCTGAAACGATGGGTCTACCAGGGCAGTCCTGTTTGTGGATCTTGGGAAGGAGGTAGAAGCGGGCTGTGCGGGTTTGGGGGACTATGAGATTGGCAGCCATGGAGGGAAGATCTCCAGAGGAGATGAGGTCAGTGACACACTTGGAAACAATGGCTTGATGTTTGCTAGTGGGGTCATGGTCCAGGCGGAGGTAGGAGGAGGTGTTGGAGAGTTGGCGTTCAGCTTCCGCACGGTAGAGGTCGGTTCACCAAACAACAACAGCACCACCCTTATCAGCAGGTTTAATTATAATGTTAGGGTTGGATCGGAGAGAACGGAGTGCTGCAAGTTCAGAGGGAGTTAGGTTGGAGTGAGAGAGGGGAGCAGAGAAATGGAGACGGCCGATGTCATGTCGGCAGTTAGCAATGAAAAGATCTAGAGAGGGTAAGAGGCCAGAGGGAGGGGTCCAAGTAGAACGAGAATTTAGAAAGCGGGAGAAAGGATCAGCAGTGCGGGGGGAAGACTCCTGGCCAGAGAAGTGGGCACGGAGATGAAGGCGACGGAAGAAGAGCTCAGCATCGTGCCGAGCTCGTAATTCATTCAGATGGGGGTGTAAGGGGATGAAGCTCAGGCCTTTGCTGAGGACTGATCGTTCGGGGTCAGAGAGGGGAAGGTCAGAGGGGATAGTGAAAACGCGGCAGGGGGTGAGATTGGAAGAAGGGATGGGATCAGAGGAAAGTAATGGGGAAGAAGGTTCTGGAGGGGCATTAGTGTCCAAGAGTTGATGAAACTTGTGATCCTTGACATCAGAAAGGAAGAAAAAAAGTTTTTTGTTGAAGCGTCGGATGAGTCGAAGGATGAAATGGAACTGTGGACCAGGACAGCTTTGAAATAGAGTGCGTCGGTGCTGCTGAAGAGAGAGGTCGAGGTTGTTCATGTGGCGGTGCATGTCGTTGAGCGTGGATCTCAAGATGCGGCGAGAGCAGTAGTTCGAGGAACGATGAATATCGAAGAGATATTTGTAATCCTGGGTGGATCTGAAACATGAAGGGTGGAAGTTCAGTTGGAATCCGCGTGGAATAACTCTGAACTGGAGACAGTTACTGAGAAAAGAGATGTGGCTGTGAAACCGAGTCTTGGCAGATACCTGATCAAACATGAGAAGGGAAACTGAAAGCAAGGATGATGAACAAGGTTGAAGAGCCAAACGGAAATCCCGTTGGAGAGAAGAGCAGAACTTCTTCAAGGTGGACATTCCTAGAAGAGAGGTGGCAGTGAACCAAACACTAATATAATATAATATAATATAGGGAGGTTATGCTTCAGTTATACAGGGCATTGGTGAGACCACATCTGGAGTACTGTGTACAGTATTGTTCACCTTATTTAAGGAAGGATGTAAATGCGTTGGAAGCAGTTCAGAGAAGGTTTACTAGACTAGTACCTGGAATGGGCAGGTTTTCTTATGAGGAAAGGTTGGACAGGCTAGGCTTGTATCCGCTGGAGTTTAGAAGAGTAAGAGCTGACTTGATTGAAACATATAAGATCCTGAGGGGTCTTGACAGGGTGGATGTGGAGAAGATGTTTCCTCTTGTGGGAGAATCTAGAACTAGGAGTCACTGTTTAAAAATAAGGGGTCGCTCATTTAAGACAGAGATGAGGAGAAATGTTTTCTCACAGAGGGTCGTGAGTCTTTGGAACTCTCTTCCTCAGAGGGCGGTAGAAGCAGAGTCTTCGAATATTTTTAAGGCAGAGGTAGATAGATTCTTGATCAGCAAGGAGTTGAAAGGTTATCGGGGGTAGGCGGGAATGTGGAGTAATCAGATCAGCCATGATCTTATTGAATGGCGGAGCAGGTTCGAGGGGCCGAGTGGCCTACTCTTGCTCCTAATTCATATGTTCGTATGTTCGTGGTTTTTTTTAGGTAAGGATATTAAGGGATATGAAACCAAGGTGGGTAAATGGAGGTATGATACAGGTCAGTCATGATCTAATTGAATGACGGAACACGCTCGAGGGGCTGAAAGGCCTACTCCTGTTCTGATGTGCCTAACCTCTCTGCAGCCTACAATACAGATGGCCATTTCATCCTCCTTCACTACCTCTCTCCTAGGTTCACTCCTACCTGTCCTAACACAATTAATGATCCTGTCCAATTACTTTTCCTCTCATCTACAGTCACCTCTGGTGTCGCCCATGGTTCTAACCATGACTTCCTCCTATTCACTGTGCGTGTTTTTGTATTACATACTTGTGCTGATTTTCTTTTGTTTTGTATATTAAAATTCAATTGTAAGATACTAGTTACTTTAGTCAATAAACTGCTAATCTTTGTGACATAAGGCTGCATTAAATAAAGTAAATAGATTGCTTCTTTAGTTTAATGTGGGATAATTGTTAGCTCTCAGGAATGCACCTCTTTGAGGACCATATATAGAAAGGTACACATTCTGAATTGTAGTGGGTAAGGTTCAGTTGTGTCTATAACAGTTGGACCATTGAGAGAGATTCTATAAAAACCCAAATGATAACACCATCTAAACAGTTGTGACACAATTTAATTTTATCTACTAATAATTCTTAATGAATATTCTAGTGCATTTTATGTTGAAATATGGGAACTCATTAAAGCACTTAGTTGCACCTTAAGCTATAATAGGCCCTCAATCTGCTACCAAACATAAAATATGCTGGAACACTCATGATTACCATATAATCAACTGATATTTGAAAGCTGGCTTATTAATATAAGATGTTAAGAAAATGTAAATTATTTTTGATATTTTCAAAATACCATATGCCCATATTGTACCATTTTATTATTTTCATAAAAGGGGTGAAATTCCTCTTGAATTCATGACCCAATAATGAAGTCACATTTTCATAAACCGCTTACTTCAAAGCTACATGTTGCCATGATTTTGTTAGTGGCTCATTAATCACAGAGGACAACAGAATTCTAACTTTGTCATGAAAAGTCTCTGGGCTAATTTTCATTTTCAGCACCAGTGGAGAACTGGTGGTGGTGGTGGATCAGCCTGATTTTCTTTACATTCTTGCTGCCTTTGTTACTACGTGCTACAGATTACAGACAAGAATCTCTTTACAATATAACACCAAATGCACAGATTGAAACCCATTCTTGAAATTGCTTTTATCAATCTTGGGCATACTGCCTGCTGCTAGTGTTTCATTTACAGTGGCTGGCCGTAAATTAAAATACAAATGTAAATTCAATGCATCATATTGACAATATACTATGGGTGATGAGGATAAGATGCATTTGAGTGCTGATAGACATTACGCAGGCATCTGCATCAGTGACTAACATCATCACACCTTAAATGAATAAGTCAGCTTTCGAATGAAAGACGTGGCCGTGAAATTTGGCACCTTAGTGCCAGCTGATGAAACCTATTTTGGAGATAAAATGTCAGCCAACTCGCTTCTGCCCATTTCTCGCAGGTCCTGCAATGGCCACCATTTTGGGCAGGTCGGCTGCGCGACCATTGCCTACACTCGCTAGAGAAATGCTAATGAGGCAGATTGTGACATCAATCAATGTGCAACGCTGATTTGACGCATGATCTGCCATTTTAGATGCCATCGCTCCATTCAATGCCCTCTCCAAATCACAACCAGCTGAACATGCAGCCAGCAGCAGGAAGGGCCCCCCACCAGCGCCATTTAAAGGGATCAGCAACCACTTGCAGCTGACTTGAATTTTGATTTCTACTGGCTCTGTGTAAGTTTGTGCAACTGTTTGGAGATTTCTACAGATACTTAAAGTTGGTGAGGTGACTGGCGGGAGAAATTAATTATAGCCCCATTTGGGGCACTAACTTTTAAAAAATTTGTTTTTGCGCACCAGGAAGGAAGTGGAGTGCTAAATCAAGTGCTCCACTTCCTTCCTGGAGCGCAACAGGCAGCAGGTGGGGCAGAAACTTCAGCAGTGCTGCACACTGGACCGTGCAGCACTGCTGCATTGGAAGGTTCCTTCCCTCCCTTAAAGGGAAGGGCCATCGCTGCAGGCTCTGCAAGGAAAAAACTTACCTGGTCCCCGAAGGCAGCCACAAATTGGCCCGATGCACTGCAGCAGAGTGCCGGGCTGATCGATCGCTGGTGAAGAAAAATGAAAAAAAACCAGAAAAAGCATTTCACTATTTTTTCCACTTACCTCGGCCACCTCGCCTTTAAATATCGCCCCCGAAACGCCCGGCGTCCGGATGAACGCCACGCCTCCTGCAGCTGCCGGTGGTTTTGCCTGGCGATGGTGCAGGGGGCAGAACCGAAGTTTGGGTCCGGGGCGATGTGCACGGCGATGACATCATGATCTCAGGGCGAAGGAGATCGGGGTGCAACGCCGTCCCTCCGCCGCAAACCTTCCTCTGAATATAGCGGGAGTCGATCTTCTCACCGCGCCTGGTCAGTAAGTGATTAGCACCTCATTATCGCTCCCCAGAGGCAATAACTGGAGGTGTTACGGTGTAGGAGTCTACGTACTCCTAGCAAAAAATACTGAACTCGGAGAGGTTCAACAGAAAAGGTTTAATTGTTGAGGCTGCATGCTGAACACAAAATGGAGTCAGAGACTACACCAAGTACAACTGTCTTTCATCAGTGCACAGCTTCGACTGCTCCTCCCCCGCTCTGGGCTTAACTATGTTGCAGATCAAGTTTCTTAAAGGTATTTTATAGTCTACGGACCGGAAAGCGGATTGTGTCCGTTCTGTGATCGGTACGCCACAACGGTGCCCAATTTCTAGCCCCCAGGGAGTGGAGAATGCCTTGTTTCTGATTAAAGTGTTCTGCTCACACCGCTAGCTCTATTTGCATAGAGCACCATGTGGGCTCTACTTGCAGATCCCCCTCATGCTTGAGTATGACACGGAGATGGAGTGGAGGCAGTGAAGGAGAGGACAAGCTGCTCGCAGAGGGAGGAGGAGGAAGGGCAGGAGGACTCTCAGCAGGAGGCCATATCTACCCAGGGTCTTCAGGGAGCAATTTTCCATCTCAACCTCAGTGAGGAACAGTGTGTGCAATGTCTCCATTTCACTAAGGAGGTGTTCACTGAAATCTACCACCTGTTGCAGGCAGAACTGCAGCCTCAGAACAGGGCAAGGACAGCATTACCATTGGCTGTGAAGGTGAGCGTGGCCATGAATTGTTCTGTGTTGGGCTCCTTCCAGGCTGGAGCAGGTGATATTTCCAACATTTCCCAACTTGCCATGCACTGTCGCACAAGGGAGGTCACTAAGGCTCTATGTGCAAAAAGAAGTGAATACATTTCATTGTCTCTTGCCAGAGAGCAGCAGGCAGAGCGAGCATGCGGCTTTGCGAGGATTGCAGGGTGCCATTGATTTTACGCACGTTGCTTTGCAGGCACTGCATGTGAATTCAAAAATGTACCACAGCCGGAAGGGATTCCACTCCCTCAGTGTCCAGCTGTAGGGGGTTTTGGTTTGGGGTTTGTGTCTGGTCAGTCAGTCGTGTGTCTGAGCTGCTCCAGCCCCATGCGGTTCGAATCGCTTCCCCTTTGGTTCTGACCACCGGACTTATTTACAAGTAGCGATATAGACAAACGAGACCAGTGGTTCGGTGCAAAGAAAACCAATGTTTATTAAAATAGAGAACAATTACTATACAGAGAAAATCACTATGGATGCAGCACAATTACACTTAACGGGGGAGGAGAAATGGACACATCGAGGGCAAATGACTAAAATGACACCTTAGCAATTCCCCTTAACTCCCACCCTTTACATCTATCTAGATTATCTTGTGATGGGCCAGAAAATTGACGCTCACCAGTCTAGGATGTTGAAACGCCTGCTCCGTGCCCTGTTGCCTGCCAATGTTTTTGGTTTTCACCACCCAAAGCAGAGATACCCCAGTAATTTAAACGTAACTGCGGGTATTCTACTCCCCTGGATGGGCTCTTCGTTGACGATCCTCTTGCTGGGTTGATGGTAAGGCAGGGCACCGGAGGCGAGGCGGGAGAGAGAGAGAGAGAGAGAGGGCCTCCCGAGGGACTAGTTATACCCTTCCCGGTAGCCCTTATCTCCCGCCAGATCAGCTCATTTCTTTTGTCTAATCTGGACGTATTGAAACTCATACAAAAGGTACCGATCTGGGCCCATTGACCTGGATGGCCGGTAATCGGTTTTACTGATCTCATCAGTGTTCCCCTTTGTCAAACTGGTTTCGTGATGGGGGCCATTCCAGTCTGAATGCCCCGTTGATCGTTTTGAAGTATTAGGTAAACAGTGTTGATGTTCTCTAAACGAAGGCCTGAATGCGGCTGAGCTTGTCCCACTACATATTCAATAGGCCCTGACTGCTGTTGATTGTTTGTGCAAACAATCTTGATGGCTTTTAATCAGAGGCCCGAATGCCACTGGGTTTGCTTCTAATGCATAAATGCAGAAGGTCTGTCTGCATTCAAGTTCTGGAAAATTCCTTCTCACAGTCATCAGAATACAAGCTGTCAGTCCAAACTGAAACCTACAGGCTTTGGCCATGAGGCTGACCACAGCCATCTTGTTGTGCCCTGGATTTTAAACTCAGTCCAACCAGGGTTAATTTAATAAACCAAAAGTAAATCTTCGGGGGAGACATGAAATTTGCGAATCCTTTCAAGCTGGTGTGCAACCATACTCAGTGCATCATGCAAGTGAATGCTCACTATCCTGGCAGCAGTCATGATGCCTTCATTCTGCGGCAGTCCACTGGACCATCCACATTTGATCCACCACGATAAACCAGTGCATGGCTACTGGATGACAAGAGCTATCGGCTGACCACCTGGCCCATGTCTGCACAACCCAAGCACACATGGGCAGCATGCATGTAACGAAAGTCATGCTGCCACACAGAATTTAATCGAGCAGACCATTAGGGTGCTTAAATAATGCCTCCTCTACCTGGACTGCTCTGGAAGAGCCCTGCAGTACTCGCCAGAGCATGTCTCAAGAATTGTCGTGCCCTGCTGCATGCTGCACAACCTCGCCACCATGAGGGCACAGCCCTTGCACCAGGTATACAGCGAAGAGCTGAGGAGGAGGAGGGGGAAGAGGAGGAGGTGGAGGAAGGGTGGATGCAACCAACACAGCCCCTTTCTGGCTAGGCTGTCCGTGATCGACTCATTCGACTGTGGTACCAGTGGATACAACCCCAAATCCCCATTCACCTACAGTCCCACACCTTACCTTCCATGTTACTGAGCCTCACAGCGTCCGCTTGGCCACAATGCAAAATTAAAAGACACCACAAAACAAGCATTCTAAACCAAATTTATAAATCAAACCATCCAATATTACATACAAACATCAACTAATCACCCTTGTGCATTCCCTTTGTGCCTGTCTTCCGTGTGCCGTTGCCTGTCCTAGTGCTCCTACGCAGTGCTACCCCAGTGGCTGCAGCGTAGCTGATGGAAGGCTGCTGAACTTCAGCGGGGGAGACTGCAGATGGCCTTTCAGGATAACCTCGAGCAGCTCTGGGCCTAGATGGCCCGCCTTTGGACTGCACCATTTCGGTATGGGCGACAGCTGGCTGGCTGACAGGCAAAAGCAAGGGCACTGGCGGAGTGGCAGTGGCGGAAGCATGGATGCTGTCAACCTGAAAGAGGACAGCAGGTTCGTGCTCAATGAACCACTGCCACTCCCCCAGAGCGGCGCCTCAGCAATCCTAGTAATTTGTTGGAGGACAGATTGCTGGACTGCTGTGACACCCTGCAAACCCCTTTCAACACTGATAACCGCATCCACAATGCCAGCAATCTGAGCTTGCGTGGCAGTAAGCTGGACCTGCATGACAGAAGTCTGAGCTTCCACTGCAGCACTCAGACATTGGGTGACTTCTGCTTGTGCTGCAATGTAAGCTGAGAAATCGGCCATCAGACGCTAATGCTTTGGTCCACAAGTGTGCTCATTTCTCATTGCACAATACTAGATCTAAAATAGCCTGTTCCCTAGTTGGTTCCTCAACATACTGATCTAGAAAACTATCCTGCATACATTCCACGAATTCGTCCTCCACACTATTACTGCAAATTTGGTTTGCCCAGTCTATATGTAGATTAAAGACCCCCATGATTACTGTATTACCGTTGTTACATGCACCTCTAATTTCCTGATTTATACTCTGCCCTACATTCCAACTACTATTTGGGGGCCGATAAACAACTCTCACCAATATTTTCTGCCCCTTGCTGTTTCTTAGCTCCACCCAAACTGATTCTACTTCTTGATTTTCAGAGCTAAGATCCTTTCTCTCTACTGTCTTTATCCCATCAATTATTATCAGGGCTACCCCTCCTCCTTTTCCATTTTGCCTATCTCTTCTAAAAGTTAAGTATCCTGGAATATTTAGTTCCCAACCTGGCCACTTTGCAACCGCATCTCCGTAATGGCTATTAGATCAAACCTGTTCATTTCTATCTGCGCTATTAATTCATATATTTTGCTGCAAATGCTTCACTCATTCAGATATAGTGGCCTAGAAATTGGGTTTTGGCGCAGCGACGGCTTTAGCGCCGGAAGTTAGTGCCGGAGCTAAGTCACGCTGGGCGGGCCAAAAATTCACTACTTCTGCGCCCAAACGGCTGCCGGCGCTGCTGAAAGCTGTTAGCGCCTGAAAACTGGCGCTATGCGCTGAATTTCGACGCTATTCCAGCGCTGCGGCGCCCGCTGCGGTGCGGCAGGTTCGGGAAGTGCAGGCCTCCTCCTTCCCTTAAGGAGGAGCTGCCTGCACCCGGCCGCGGCCCGCGATAATCTTTTTAAAAATGAGCCTGGCACCTCGGACAAGTGCCGGGCTTGCTTCTGTTCCGGGGGGGGGGGGGGGGAAGTCCGGGGAGGGAGCTGCGGCCAGGCGGGCGGCGGGAAAGCGGCCGGCCGCCGCGGGGCCTTTAATGCGCCGGCGCAACGTTCTGTAAGGCACCTCTGCCAGAACGTTGCTTGCGGCTGCCACGGGCGAGGCGGCCGCAACTCAATTTCCGAGTTCGGGCGGGTTACCATGGCAACCGGGACGCTGCGCACACCGATGACGTCATCGGTGCCGGCGCAGCGCTACCGGCCTAACGCCGATTTAGGGCCCCTGTCAATTTCAAAACTGGCCATAACTTCGCCGCTAGGCCCTCTAGCGCCTCAAAAGCGGCGCTAAGGCCAGTGAATTTCTAGGCCAGTGCCTTTAGCTTTGACTTATTTCTATTTTCCCCTGATGTCACCTTAGTCACTGATGCCTTATTACCTGCCCCTTCCTGGCCCACTCTGCTTATTTTTACCCAAAACTCTACTTTGCTCTAGAGCCTTGACATTTCTCTTGCTGCTTTTAAATTTACTCTTACCTGAATCCTCCCCCCACCCCCTTCATTAGTTTAAAGCCCTATCTACTGCCCGAGTTATTTGGTTCACCAGGACACTGGTCCCAGCCCAGTTTAAGTGGAGCCCATCCCAACGGAACAGCTCCCTCTTTCCCCAGTACTGGTGCCAGTGTCCCATGAACTGAAACCCTTTCCTCCCACACCCATCTTTGAGCCACACATTTAAACCTCTAATCTGTTTGTCCCTATGCCAATTTGCGCATGGCTCAGGTAACAATCCAGAGATAATTACCTTTGAGATTCTGCTTTTTAATTTGGATCCAAGCTCCTTAAACTCCCTCAGCAGAACCTCATTCCTAGTTCTACCTATGTCGTTGGTTCCTACGTGGACCACGACAACTGGATCCTCCCCCTCCCACTCCAAGTTCTTCTCCAGTCATGAGGAGATGTCTTTACCCCCGGCTCAGGGCAGGCAACACAACCTTCGGAACTCTCGGTCGCAGCTGCAGAGAACAGTATCTATCTCCCTGATTATACTGTCCCCTACCACAACTACATTTCTTTTCACGCCCCCCACTCGAATGGCCTCCTGCACCATGGTGCCATGGTCAGCTTGTTCATCCATCCTGCAAGCTTTTCCCTCATCCACACAGGCATACCTGTTGGACAAGTGCAAAGGCTGAGGCTCCTCCAGCACTGCACCTGGGGTCCCCTTACCTGCCTGAGTTGCAGTCACACCCTCCTGTCCCTGGCCACTAACCAGACCTGTACCACTACTTAACCTAAGGGGTTTGGCGCAAGGAGGCTGCAAAAGGATTTAGATAGGTGAGTGGGCAAGAACATGGCAGCTGGAATATAATATGGGGAAGTGTGAAGTTATCATATATTTACAACAGTGACTACACTTCATAAGTACTTCATTGGCTGTAAAACGCTTTGAGACGTCCTGAGGCTGTGAAAGGCGCTATATAAATACCAGTCTTTCTTTCTTTGGTAAGAAAAATAGAAAAGCACAATTTTCTTTAAATGGTGAGAAATTGGGAAATGTTGGAATTCAGGGAAACCTGGGTGTCCTTGTACACAAATCACTGAAAGTTAACAACAGAAAATGCTGTAAACACTCAGCAGGTCAGGCAGCATTCATGGAGAGAGAAACAGAGTTAATGTTTCAGGTCTGTGACCCTTCGTCAGAACTGGAAAAAGTTAGAGATGTAACAGATTTTAAGTAGGTGCAGGGAAAAGGGGCAGGGGAGGAAAGAACAAAAGGGACGGTCTGTTAGGGTGGAAGGCAGGAGAGATTAAATGTTGCAAATGGGGATGGCAGAATCATCAACAGCTGCTGCCTGAAAAACTAGGGGCAGAGGTTATGGTCTGAAATTTTGAGTCCAGAGGCTGTAAAGTGCCTAATCGAAAGATGAGGTGCTGTTCCTCGAGCTTACGTTTGTATTGATTTCTATGTGGGTTCAATGACGACACATTGATGAAAGAGAATGTCTTTTAATCTAAAGTGTTACAACTAAGTTAACAGCATTACAGGAGACACCATCTTAGAGATCCATCTAAAACGAAACTAAAACTAAACTGTCTCTCTCACATGCCCTCTGCTGGTAAGGCATAAATAATCAAACAGGCAAATATGCTGGTAAGGCATAATAATCAAACAGGCAAATACCATCACTATTTGCTGATATCATTACATCTCCCTTTCTTAAAACAAAAGTATTTTACTTTTATCTAACAACATGTTTTCTTTGTATTACTCTGCATTTTAACTGTAACACTTAATGAACTTACATTATCATTATCATGATCAAGGTTTTTTAACCTTGTTTTGTGTGTTCACATGAAATATGTAAATACACTAGAACTTGAAGAAAGAATAAGATAACATTACTTCCTTCTATAACAAGAGTCCTTAAACTTGCTCAATGAGTCTCTCAGGAGGCTTCACGTGTCTTGAGGATTTTCTGATTGATTGTCCTTGAATCTGAGTTGTTGCCTCCGATGATGGTTTCTCAGCTGTGTGATCAGGTTGTTCAACAGTATCAGTCTTTTGACCTGCTGTGTGATCAGGTTGTTCAACAGTATCAGTCTTTTGACCTGCTGTGGCTGGTCCCATGAGAAGATCCCGACGATTTCTTCGCAGAACAGCACCCCCATCTGTCTGAATGGTGTATGATCTTGGTTGGACTTCACTCAGGACAGTTCCCTTCTGAGTCCATATGTTTGTTTTGTCTTTGAACCTTACTTGGTCACCAGTGTGGAGTTCAGGTAGGTTTTGTGTTCCTCTGTCATAGTAGTACTTTTGCTTTTCTTTCTGTTGTTCTTTGAACTTCCTCACTTTCTCCCCCTCTTTAGTTTTCAGGAGGTTCTCTGGGATGGGTAGGTTTGAGCTTAGCAGACGTCCCATAAGGAGTTGGGCTGGTGACATACCACACTCGAGCGGCGTTGTGCGGTATACAAGCATGCTCTGGTAGAAGTCAGTTCCACCGTCTTTTGCCTTGTACATCAGTCTTTTCACTGTCTGGACCGATTTTTCCACTAGACCATTGGACTGTGGAAAGTGAGGACTTGACGTTGTGTGGACAAAGTCCCACTCTTTGGCAAAGTGTCGGAAACTTGCATTGTAAAACTGGGGTCCGTTGTCTGTGAAGACCTCGCTTGCCACGCCATGTCTGGAGAATATGGCTTTCATACATGTTATCACAGCATCTGCAGTGGTGGTGTACAGTCTACAAACCTCTGGATACAGGGAGTAATAGTCTGTGACTACAAGATAGTCCTTCCCTTGACATACGAATAGGTCAGCGCCTACCTTCTGGTAAGGTCTATCTGGCGCTGGGTGTGGCTTTAGTGGTTCTACCGGATTGCTTGCTCGATATTTCAGGCATATTGTGCAGTTTGACACCTCATTTGTCACATCTTGGTTGATTCGTGGCCAGTACATCACCTCTCGTGCTCTTTTCTTACACTTTTCGATTCCCAGATGTCCTCCATGGATCCTTTTTAGCATCTCTTTTCTCAGACTCTTTGGGATAACTATTTTACTTCCTTTGTAGATGATGTCTTCGACCAGTGATAGTTCCGCCCTGCAGTTCCAGTACTCTGCCATGTCAGGTGAGCAGTCTTGCTTCATGTTGGGCCATCCATCCAAGATGCTTTTCCTCAGTCGTCTCATTGTTTCATCTTTGTTTGTCTCAGTCTTTATGAGCTCCATTTTTGCATCTGCTATTGGCAGTGCACTTGTGATCATGTCCACGTAGGCGTTCACTTTTTCATCCATTTTGGTGTTTGCGGGCTCTCTTGGGTCTACAGCTCTGGACAACGTGTCTGCTGTATACATCAGCTTACCCGGTGTGTATGCAACATTCAGTGTATAGCGTTGCAGCCTGATCATCATTCTTTGTATTCTAAGCGGACAGCTATTTAGTGGCTATTGGAACAATGCAATCAAGGGCTTATGGTCAGTCTCTACACTGATTGCTTGTCCTGACACAAACTGGTGAAATCTTTCACAGGCGTATGTGATGCTGAGCAGCTCCTTTTCTATTTGAGCATATCGCATCTCCGCGTCTGTCATTGAGCGCGATGCATATGCAATAGTTTGCCAGTCGTCATATTTTTGCAGAAGAACAGCACCGAGCCCACTCTGTGATGCATCTGATGATATCTTGATGGGTCTCGCTGGGTCATAAAACCTCAGAACTGGTTCCTCTGTGAGCAGTTTCTTTAGATCGCTCCATGACTTCTCATGCTCATGATTCCATTCCCATTCTATGTTCTTTTCAGTTAGTCGTCTCAGTGGCGCCATCTTTTCTGAGAGGTTGGATATAAATTTACCCATGTAGTTGATCATTCCATTAAACCTCTGCACGTCCTTTTTGCATTGTGGCTTTGGCATATTCTCAATGGCAGACACCTTTCTGGGATCTGGTCTGATGCCCTCACTGCTAAGGATATCTCCCACGAATGTCAGTTCTGTCATCCCGAGCTGGCATTTCTCTCTATTCAGCTTCAGGTTTGTTTTCCTTGTTGCTTCCAGCACTTTTTTCAGTCTCTCGTCATGCTCAGTTCTCGTGGTTCCCCATACTATGATGTCATCCATTGATGTATCAACTCCCTCCAGGTGCTCATAGATCATATGGATAGTTTTGTGATACACTTCAGGAGCTGAGGCAATGCCAAATGGTAACCTTAGGAATCTGTATCTGCCAAATGGACTGTTGAACGTGCACAGTCTTGAACTTGCCTCGTCCAGTTTCATCTGCCAAAATCCTGATGATGCATCTAACTTGCTGAAATACTTTGCATTTGCAAACTGTGACATGATTTCCTCACGTGTAGGAAGCTTCAAGTGCTTTCTCATTATTGCTCTGTTTAGATCTCTTGGATCCAGGCAAATTCTGAGCTTTCCATTCTTTTTGTCCACAACGACGAGGGAACTCACCCACTCAGTTGGCTCATCTACCTTCTGAATCATGTTCAGGCTTTCCATCCTGTCCAACTCTGCCTTCAGTTGCTTTTGAAGAGCAAACGGAACTTTTCTGCATGGATGTATGACCGTTGGCATACTTTTATCTACTCTGATCGTGTGTTCTCCTGGAAGGCAGCCTAGACCCTGAAATGGGTCGTTGTACTCTTTCATGAGTTCATCATAGACTGTCTCTCCTTCGCTTTCCACAACGAGGACTCTCTTTACCAGGTTCAGTCTCTCACAGGCGATTAAACCTAGTATGGCTTGCACATCCTTTGGCACCACGATTAATGCTAACGTGTGCTCTCTGTCCTTGTGTGTCACTTTGACAATGCATCTTCCTTTCACTGGTATAGTAGTACCTGAGTATCCTGTCACTTTCACTTTTATTCCATGTATCTTTGGTCTGGGTCTAATTTTCTTAAAATCAGTCTCTGATATCACATTAACTTGTGCTCCAGTATCCAATTTAAATGGAATGTGTATGTCATTCACTTTTAGTGTCAACATCCAGTCTCTTTTTTCTTTTTTGTTTTCAGACACAACATCCACATAGAACTCCTCTATCTCGCTTTCATCTAATGCATGGACCTTGCTTTGTTGCGCTTGGTTCTTACAGCAACGGGCATAATGGTTGTTTTTGTTGCAACTATTGCATGTTTTACCATATGCTGGACACTTTTTTGGTGGATGCTGTGTACCGCATCGACTACATGCCTTTCGATTGCCCCTTTCATTTTTGTTCGCTGGCCACGCCTCTTTTTTCACATTGGCGCTCTTTTTGTTTAACGGTTTGTGTCCGTTCTTTCTCACTGCATCCACGTTGCAGCTACTGTCACTGAACAGCTCCTTTGCCTGCGACTTCACAGTCTCTGTAGCCCTACACAGTGCTATGGCTTTTCCCAGGTCTAGATTTTGCTCTCTTAGCAGTCTTTCCCTTAGACCATTATCTGGAATACCACACACCAGTCTGTCTTTTATCAATTAGTCTGTCAGTCCCCCAAATTCACATGTTTTGCTTCGGTTTCTCAGTTCAGTCACATACTGATCAATAGTCTCTCCCATTTTCTGTACACATGTGAAAAATCTGTGCCTCTCAAACGTCACGTTACGTTTAGGTATGCAGTAGGCCTCAAACTGTTCCATTATTTTATCCAGCTTCATTTTGTCTCCATCAGCAGCGAATGTGAAGTTATTATACACCTCCAGCGCTTCATCACCCACGACATGTAAGAACACTGACGCTTTCATTTTATCACTTTTCTCGTCAGCTCCGATTGCTGCTAAATACAACTCCAAACGTTGTTTGAACCTCCTCCAATTTTCAGCCACATTACCTGTCAACTGAAGCTTCGCCGGTGGGTGTAAACCTTCCATCTTTCACTTCGTTAGCTATTCTCCAATGGTAAGTAACGATGTTCTCTTTTGGCTTGCTAATATGTGGAGAGCTGATTTCGCTGGATAGCTTGCTTGCCACTATCTCGTCGAGTTACTAACTTCAGATTTTTCCTCTTCATCTCTTTCAATCACTTCTTCTGACACCATGTATTGATTTCTATGTGGGTTCAATGACGACACATTGATGAAAGAGAATGTCTTTTAATCTAAAGTGTTACAACTAAGTTAACAGCATTACAGGAGACACCATCTTAGAGATCCATCTAAAACGAAACTAAAACTAAACTGTCTCTCTCACATGCCCTCTGCTGGTAAGGCATAAATAATCAAACAGGTAAATATGCTGGTAAGGCATAATAATCAAACAGGCAAATACCATCACTATTTGCTGATATCATTACAACGTTGACCTTCATTGGAATAGTGTCAGAGGCCGAGGACAGAGAGGGAGTGGAGTGGAGAATTAAAATGACAAGCGACCAGAAGTTCGGGGTCACCCTTACGGACTGAACAGAGGTGTTCCGCAAAGCAGTCACCCAATCTGTGTTTGGTCTCCCCAATGTAGAGGAGACCGCATCGTGAGCAGCGAATACAGTATACTAAATTGCAAGAAGTACAAGTAAATCGCTGTTTCACCTGGAAGGAGTGTTTGGGGCCCTGGATAGTGGGAAGGGAGAAGGTAAAAGGGCAGGTGTTGCATCTCCTGCGCTTGCACGGGAAGGTACCGTAGGGAGATAAGGGGTGTTGGGGGTAATTGAGGAGTGGACCAGGGTGTCGCGGAAGGAGCGGTCCCTTCGGAAAGCTGAAAGGGGAGGGGAAGATGTGTTTGGTAGTGGGATTACACTGGAGGTGGCGGAAATGGCAGAGGATGATCCGTTGAATGTAGAGGCTGGTGGGGTGAAAGGTGAGGACAAGGGGAGCCTTATTGTGGTTTTGGGAGGGAGGGGAAGGGGTGAGAGTAGAAGTGTCGGAAACACTACTATGGAAGGTGGCATCTTTAGAACAGATGCGGTGGAGGCGGAGAAACTGGGAGAATGGAATAGAGTCCATACAGGAAGCGGGGTGGGAGGAAGTGTAGTCCAGGTAGCTGTGGGAATCAATGGGCTTATAGTGGATGTTTGTCGATAGGCTATCTCCAGAAATGGAGACAGAGAAGTCGAGGAAGGGAAGGGAAGAGTCGGAGATGGACCATGTGAAGGTGAGGGAAGGGTGGAAATTGGAAGCAAAGTGAATGAACAGGAAATGGCACCAATACAGTCATCAATGTATCGGAAAAAGAGGTGAGGACCTGAGTAGGACTGGAACAAAGAATGTTCCACATATCCCACAAAAAGGCAGGCATAGCTAGGGCCCATGTGGGTTCCCATAGCAACACTTTTAATTTGGAGGAAGTGAGTGGAGTCAAAGGAGAAGTTGTTCAATGTGAGAACAAGTTCAGCCAGGTGGAATAGAGTGGTGGTGGATGGGGACTGGTTGGGCCTCTGTTCAAGGAAGAAGCGGAGCACCCTCAGGCTATCCTGGTGGGGGATGGAGGTGTAGAGGGATTGGATGTCCATAGTGAAAAGGAGACAGTTGGGGCCAGGAAACTGGAAACTGTTAAAGTGGCAAAGGGCGTCAGAAGAGTCGCGAATGTAGGTGAGGAAGAGACTGGACGAGGGGAGAAAAAAATAGAGTTGAAATAGGAAGAAATCAGTTCCGTGGGGCAAGAACAGGCTGAAACGATGGATCTACTAGGACAGTCCTGTTTGTGGATCTTGGGAAGGAGCTAGAAGCAGGCTGTGCGGGTTTGGGGGACTATGAGGTTGACAGCCATGGAGGGAAGATCTCCACAGGAGATGAGGTCAGTGACAGTCTTGGAAACAATGGCTTGATGTTTGGTAGTGGGGTCATGGTCCAGGGGGGAGTTAGGAGGAGGTGTCAGAGAGTTGGCGTTCAGCCTCCGCACGGTAGAGGTCAGTTCACCAAACAATAACAGCACCACCCTTGTCAGCAGGTTTAATGACAATGTTAGGGTTGGATCGGAGAGAATGGAGTGCTACAAATTCAGAGGGAGGTAGGTTGGAGTGAGTGAGTGAGGGGAGCAGAGAAATTGAGACGGCTGATGTCACGCCGGCAATTAGCAATGAAAAGATCTACAGAGTGTAAGAGGCCAGAGGAGGAGTCTGAAAGCGGGAGAAAGAGTCCACTGTGCGGGGGAAGACATTTGGCCAAAGAAGTGGGCACAGAGACGAAGGCATCTTGCTGAGCTCGAAATTCATTGAGGTGGGGGTGTAAGGGGATGAAGCTCAGGCTTTTGCTGAGGACTGATCATTCAGGGTTAGAGAGGGGAAGGTTAGCGGGGATAGTGAAAACATGGCAGGGGGTGAGATTGGAAGAAGGGATGGGGTCAGAGGAAAGTGAAGGGGAAGAAAGTTCCATAGGGGTGTTGGTATCCAAGAGTTGTTGAAGCTTGCGATCATTGACACCTGAAAGGAAGAAAAAAAGTTGAAGCGCCGGATGAGGTGAAGGATGAAATGGAACTGCGGACCAGGACAGCTTTGAGATAGAGTGAGTCGGTGCTGCTGAAGAGAGAGGTCAAGAGTGTTCATGTGGCGACGCATGGCGTTGAGCAGTGAGAGCAATAGTTTGAGGAACGCTGAATATTTTGGAGATATCTGTAATCCTAGATGGATCCGAAGCACGAAGGGTGAAATTTCAGTTGGAATCCACGTGGAATAAGTTGGAACCGGAGACAGTTGCTGAGGAAAGAGATGTGGCTGTGAAAACAAGTCTTGGTCGATATCTGATCAAACACGAGAAGGGAAACAGAAAGTAATGAAGATGAACAAGGTTGAAGAGACAAACGGAAATCCCGTCGGAGAGAAGAGCAGAACTTCTTCAAGGTGGGCATTCCTAGAAGAGAGGTGGCAGTGAACCAAACACTAATACAATAGCAAAATACTGTGGATGCTGGAAATCTGAAATAACAACAGAAAATGCTAGAAACACTCAGCAGGTCAGGCAGCGTCCAAGGAGAGAGAAACAGAGTTAACGTTTCAGATGTGTGATCCTTCGTCAGAACTGGAAAAAGTTAGAGATGTAAAAGATTTTAAGCAGGTGCAGAGGCAGGGAAAGGAGGGAGGGGAGGAAAGAACAAAAGGGACGGTCTGTGATCGGGTGGAAGGCAGGAGAGATTAAATGTTGCAAATGGGAATGGCAGAATCATTAACAGCTGCCGCCTGAAAAAATAGGAGCAGAGGTTATGGTCTGAAATTGTTGAGATTAATGTTGAGTCCAGAAGACTGTAAAGTGCCTAATCGAAAGATGAGGTGCTGTTCCTTGCGCTTACATTGAGCTTCATTGGAACAGTGTAAGAGGCCGAGAACAGAGAGGTCAGAGTGGGAGTGCAGCGGAGAATTAAAGTGACAGAAGTACAAGTAAATCGCTGTTTCACCTGGAAGGAGTGTTTGGGGCCCTGGACAGTGGGAAGGGAGGAGGTAAAAGGGCAGGTGTTGCATCTCCTGTGCTCGTACGGAAAGGTACCATGGGCGGGGGGAGGGGAGGGGAGGGGAGGGGAGGAGCTGTTGGAGGTGATTGAGGAATGGACCAGGGTGTTGCGGAGGTTTAACATACAGGTACAGCAAGCACTTAGGAAAGAAAATGCTATGTTAACCTTTATTACAAAGGAATTAGAGTATAAGTGTAAAGAATTCATAGTACAATTATATAATGCCTTGGTGAGAACACACCTGGAGTACTGTGTACAGTTTTGGTCTCGTTGCCTAAGAAAGGATAAACTTCCTTTAGAGGGATTGCAATGTAAGTTCACTCGGATGTTCACTAGATTCCTGGGATGATGGGATTGTCCTATGAGGAGAGATTGAGTAAACTAGGTCTATATTCTCTAGAGTTTAGAAGAATGAGAGGTGATCACATTGAAACACATAAAATGTTTAAGGGGCTTGACAGGGTAGTTGCTGGGCAGATGTTTCCCCTGGCTGGGGAGTCTGGAACTAGGGGTCACAGTCTCAGAATAAGGGGTTAGCCATTTAGGACTGAGATGAGGAGAAATTTCTTCACTCAAAGGGTTGTGAATCTTTTGAATTCTCTACCCCAGAGAGCTGTGGATGCTCATCATTGAGTATATTCAAGACAGAGATCGATAGATTTTTAGATACTAAGGGAATCAAGGGATATGGGGATAGTGCATGAAGGTGGCGTTGAGGTAGAAGATCAGCCATGATCTTATTGAATGGCAGAGTAGGCTCAAAGGACTGAATGGCCTACTCCTGCTCCTATTTCTTATGTTCTTATCAGATTGTTGATAGGTGAGTGAAGTCGGGGGTGCGGTGGGTGGGGGGCGGGTGAATTGAGCAGTGTCTGAGCCTAGTGGTTCAGTTGAAAGGATATGGCATTTGAAGATGAATTCACTGACCTTGATCTCTCATGTGAGGTCATTAAACTTCTTGTCGCACTGCAGCCAGGTCCTCGGGGCTGGCATTGACGGCGATAGCTATCTGCTCAAATTGCCTTCTCACAGTTTGTCTGGATGTCCTCCTAGCTCCCTGTAGATAGAGGGCCTTTCTCGTCCTGTCCACCTCCTGTACCAAGGCCTCCAGTGGTGCATCAGAAAATCTTATTGCAGACTCTCTGCCCTGTTGTGCCATTAGTAGTTCTTCTTCTTGTTCAAGCTCTTACCCCCACCCCCCCAGCCATTTCCAGCACTTGCTGCAACCAGAATGCACCTCCCCTTTAAGAGGTGCAGCCTAGGTTTAAGTGGTGCAGGCTAGCTTTAAGTGGTGCTAGGCTCATACAAACTTGGGCCCCCTGCTAAGGCCTACAGCGTGTTCAGTGCTGGGCTGCACGCTACTATCATTTATCAATTAGCAGGCAGCACGAAGTTTATGTGCTGCCTGCATCGGACTCAAAGGGAGGGGGTTAATCGCGCAACGTGATAACCACGCCTGTTTTCAGGGGCTATCGAATTTAGTCCCCAATGTGTTTTAAAATCAGTAACCGCTGGAAAAAAATAAATCTTAAATTGTAAGTTAGTTGCTTCAACTGCATTTTACCCACTGACGATTAATTGAAGATACCTGAACCAGAATATTGGAATGTGGCAAATATGTCTCTCATCCTCAAAAATGGGGCGAGGGATGAACCATCAAATTATAGACCTGCAAGCTTTGCTTTCACTGTTGGGAAAGTGTTTGAAAGTATTATGAGGGATAATATAAGGGAGCATCTTGGGGGCCAAAAGCTAACCCAAAACAGTCAGCATTCTTTTTTGGAGTGGGAGGTCATGCTTGACCAATTTATTGGATTTTTTTGAGGAGGTAACAGACCTAGTAGAATTATGTCCAAATTTGCAGATTATACCAACTAGGGAGCTGTGGCAAATAATGAATATCATTGTACGCAAATTCAAAAGAATCTTGACAACCTTGACAGAGAAATGGCAGATGCATTTAATACAGAGAGTGTAAGGTTATGAAATTTGGCAGGTTGAAGGTTGATGTGGATTATGTACTAAATGGGAATGTACTTGAAGTATCAGTGCAGGAGAAAGATCTTGGGGGTTTTAATGGATAGGTCACTAAAAACATCAGTACAATGTTCCCAAGCTATTAAAAAAGCAAACAGATTATTGATATGCATAGCAAGGGGTATAACATATAAATCTAATGAGGTCATTTTAAAACTTAATTTGGCCCTAGTAAGACCATATCTGGAGTACAGCGTGCAATTTTGGTCTCCCTATTTCAAAAGGGATATTCAGTTATTGGAGGGAGTACAGAGAAGGGTTACATGGTTGATCCCAGAAAATAAGGCATTGATGTATGAGGAAAGATTGACTACCCTTTTGTCTCTCAAAAAGAGAAGACTGAGAGGGGATATGAAAGAAGTATTTATAATTCAGAAAGTTTTGGACCCAAGTAAGCTTTTCTGGGGCATACTGCATTTAAGCACATGGGGTAATATTTACAAATTCCTGACAATAAAAGAAAATAGAAAATGCAAAAAGAACTTTTTTTACTAAAAGAATGGTGAGTATGTGGAACAGATTATCAGAATGGGTTGTGGAACAAGAAACTGTAATGGGTTTCAAGAAGGAACTAGAACTAGTTTAGCGCTTTCTAAAAGTGAAGCTGTTATTAATTCAGCTGACCAGCCTTTTGTGAGGTGGTAATTGTGACAGATCTGCTGCCAGAGTTTGTGCATTGCTTTAATAGTTGTGGGGAATCCAACAAGTTTGCAACAAATGCAGCAAAACAGAGGAATTACTTCATTCCCAGCAGAAGATATGATTGAACAGTAATAATGGTCTCTGTCTACACTGTACTAAGGAACTAAAAAGAGCAGATTGATTGAAGGATGAAACCTATGGTCTCATCATTCAATCAGCCTACCTATCCTCAATATCTTGGTACACTACTGACAGCCATCCTTTTTACTTAAAATTGGAAGAACAAAAGCATCACGCTCACTATGAAGAGTGCCTTTCTTCAAGTTTAGCTTTAGGTAACAAGGGCGTAGGATGTCTTTTTTCCCTTCTGAATGGAGAACCAATGTGTTGACGCTCTGATCAACACTCTCCAGCTAATTGTGCAAGGCTGCTGAGTGAAAAATGTTTTGTCATTCACCAGCTAGTTAATTCAAACAGATTGGGCTGAGTGCTTTGTATAATGAAACGCAGGAGATGAGAGTTTATTAATGTATGAACATTATGAGGAAAAATAGTTTTGTATCACCAAAAAGAAATTGAAACCGCTCATAAAACTTTAATATTTGTCACATGATAATATTTTCCTTGGTTTTGTCTTTATAAAGTACTTTCCGATATTGTTCATTTCTATGTTTTTGTATCACTTGGGGAATTCAGTTGCATATCACAGTATTTAGTGTAATGCACAAAGTAAAAATTACCTCACAGAAAATTAGAACTGGTAGAATAATTTCAGATCTGTGTATACAGAAATAGTAGAGTGAATGGGAGGTTACCTATATTAAATACGACAGACTGGTTCCCGCACAACTAGGGGTGTATCTCAGCTGCCCATCTCCAGGAGGCCGCAGACTGTGGTGGAGTGTGCTGACTCCTTTATAAGGAGGCAGAGAAAAAGTCAAAAGTGACTGAAATCATCTGGACTCCAAAAGTGGGCCCTACATCTGCTGTTGAACGAGTCTGGTTGCACTCGACATAAGCGGCTACTGCTCTTCCATCCTAGACAAGCACGCTGCTACATTGTGGACCTTGTTTGGGGCAGGTGGAATCTCCATCTCCAACAAGGCCAGCAGAAACTCTGGAGAGGGCTGGGATTTGGCAAATTACAAGAATTTACAGCACAGAAATAGGCCATTCAGCCCAACAGGTCCATGCTCCCACCCTTCTTCATCTAGCCCCATCAACATACCCTTCTACTCCTTTCCCTCTCATGTGTTTATCTAACTTCCCCTTAAATGCATCTATGTTAGTCACCTCAACTACACCTTGTAGTTGTGAGTTCCACAATCTAACCACTCTCTGGGTAAAGAGGTTTCTCCTGAATTCCCTATTAGATTTATTAGTGACTATCTTATATTGACGGCCCCTAGTTCTAATCTCCCCCACAAGTGGAAATATATTCTCTACGTCTACCCTATCGAACTGTTTCATAAAAGACCTCTATCAGGACACCCCTTAGTCTTCTCTCTTCTAAAGAAAAGAACCCCTGCCTGTTCAATCTTTCCTGATAGGTATAACCTCTCAGTTCTGGTATCATCCTAGTAAATCTTTTTTGCACCTTCTCCAGTGCCTCTATATCCTTTTCATAATATGGAGACCAGAACTGTTCATAGTACTGTGGGCTAACCAAGTTTAACATAACTTCTCAGCTATTCAATTCTATACCTCTAGAAATAAAGCCCAATGCTTTGTTTGCTTTTTTTATGGCCTTATTAACCTGCATCGCTACTTTTAGTGATTTGTGTACCTGTACCCCCAGATCACTCTGCTCCTCTTCCCCATTTAGGCACTTATTCGCCAAGGAGTATGTGGCCTTTTTATTCTTCCTACCAAAATATACCACCTTACACTTATAGAATCATAGAATAGTACAGCACAGAAGGAGGCCATTCAGCCCATCAGGTCTGCGCCAACTCTTTCGAAGAGCAATCCAGCTAGTTCCCCCCCCCCCCGCCCCCAGCTCTTTCCCCATATCCCTGTTATTTTTCCTCCTTCAAGTATTTATCCAATTCGCTTTTGAAGGCTACTATTGAATCTGTATCCACCACCCTATCAGATGCATTCCAAATCCTAACCACTCGTTGCATAGAAAAGTTTTTCCTCATGTTGCCTCTGGTTCTCTTGCCAATGATCTTAAATCTGTGGCCTTTGGTTATCAACTCTTCAGCCATTGCAAACCGTTTCTCTTTATTTACTCTATCTAAACCCTTCATGATTTTAAACACCTCTATCAAAATTCCTCATACCCTTCTCTGCTCTCAGGATAACAACCCCTGCTTCTCCCGTCTATCCACGTAACTGTATTCCCTCATCCCTGGAACCATTCTAGTAAATCTCTTCTGTACCCTCTCCAAAGCTTTCACGTCCTTTGTAAAGTATGATGCCCAGAATTGGACACAATACTCCAGCTGGGGCTGAACTAGTGTTTTATATAAGTTTAGCATAATTTCCAGTCTTTTGCACTCTTTGGGCTGGATTTTCATTGAGGAGTCGGGTAGGAGTCGGGACTACAACTTTTGGGGTTGTAGTCCTGCCTCCATCGAGTTCTAGCCAACCCATGCGATTTAGACTTGATTGACCTGTTGAGCCCACCCAGCGGGCTCAGCAGGCCAATAAAGGGCCACCCAGCAACAAGTGACGTCACAGATTGAAATTTCATCTGTCAAGACCTTTTGACAGATGAAATATCAGCGTTCGACAGCTGTTTGAAGCTGTCAAACACTGACAATCTGTACTCCAAGTTAATTCCTTCCTCTCAGGATGATTTAGAGATCTCCCCGGAACAGAAAGCAGAGGCTGCAGATTTTGACAGCTGGCGGCCATTCTGCTTTCTGTGCCGGTGAGATGAGGGACTCCCGAGACCTGAAGGAAGGAAGGCTGTAAAGGTTAGTAGAACTTCTTTAAACACTTTACACAGACCAAACACACTTACCTCTGCACTCATGCACTCATCACTCACCTGAACACCGGACATCTCGACCCCTCCAAGCCCTTCATCCCGACGGCCCGCCTCGCTAACTTGGCGTGGTTTGGAGCCGTCGGGAATCCCACATTTCAACAATGAAAATAGGGATTAGGCTAAAAACTGCCTGTTAACTACCTGTTAACAAACAGTTAATTGGCACAAATCCCCTTCCCGCCTCGGGGAGGCGGGTCCCAGTGCAGGGCGGGTACCCATCTCCTTTGAAACTGGCATGGAGGCGGGTTGAGGGCGGGATGGGGTTGGGACCCCCGATTTCGGGATTTTAAACCCCCACATGCCTCCAATCCCGACTCCACGGTCCAATGAAAATCCAGCCCTTTGCCTCTATTTATAAAGCCCAGGATCCCATATGATTTATTAACTGCTTTGTTAACCTGTCCTGCCAGCTTCAAAGATTTGTGTCCACCCCTCCCCCATCCCTGGTCTCTGCACTTACACCCCCTGTAAAATTGTACCATTTAGCTTGTATTGTCTCTCCTCATTCTTGCTCCTGAAATGTATCACCTCACACTTTTTTGTGTTGAATTTCATGTGCCACGTGTCTTCCCATTCTACCAGCCTGTCTATGTCCTCTTGGAGTCTATTACGTTCTTCCTCACGGTTTACTACACTTCCAAGTTTTGTGTCATCTGCAAATTTTTAAATTGTGCCCTGTAGTCCCAAGTCCAAGTCATTAATGTATATCAAAAATAGCAGTGGTTCTAGTAGTGAACTTTGGGGTACGCCACTATATACCTCCCTTCAGTTGGGAAAACAACCATTCATCACAACTTTCTGTTTTCTATCCCTTAGCCAATTTTCTATCCATGCTGTTACTGCCCTTTTTATCCCATGGGCTTCAATTTAGCAAACACGCCTAATATGTGGTACATTATCAAATGCCTTTTGAAAGACCATATGCACAACATCAGTTGCACTGCGCTCATCCACCCTCTCTATTACTTCATCTAAAAACTCAATCAAAATAGTTAAACACGATTTGCAATTAACAAATCCGTGCTGGCTCTCCTTTATTAGTCTATGCTTGTCCAAGTGGCTGTTAATTTTCTCCCGGATTATTGTTTCTAAAAACTTCCCCATCACCGACGTTAAACTGACTGGCTTGTAATTGCCAGGTTTATCCTTCTCCCCTATTTTGAACAAGGGTGTAACATTGCAATCCTCCAGTCCTCTGGCACCTCCCCTGTATCTAAAGGGGATTGGAAGATTGTGGCCAGCACCTCCGCAATTTCTACCCTTACTTCCTTCAGCATCTGGACTGGGTGACTTATCCACTTTTAAGTAACTCCAGCCTTTCTAGCACCACCTCTTTATCTGTTTTTACCTCATCCAGTATCCCGACAACCACCTCGTTTATCGTAACTTGGGCAAAGTCCTCTTCCTTGGTAAACACTGAGGCAAAGTACTCATTTAGTACCTCAGCCATGCCTTTTGATTCTCCCTTGTATTATTAAATTGACATCTGTTATACACACCCTTTTTCTGCTTATCTATATTGAAGTTTATTTGCCAATTACACGCCCATTCTGCAAGTTTATTTATGTCTTCCTGTATTTTGTCACAGTCCTCCTCTGTTTTAACTATAACCCCAATTTGGTGTCGTCCGCAAATTTTGAAATTTTACTTCCAATTCCTGAGTCCAAATCGTTTATGTAAATCGTGAACAATGGTCTCAGCACCAATCATTGTGGAACATCACTTCCCACCTTTTGCCAGTCTGAGTAACTACCTTTAACCTGTAGGATTCGCAAAATTGGACTTTGTATTAATAAGGATCAAATGGCAGAAGAGGCCATGATTTTAAAGACTGTTTTAAAAAAAAGCCCAGAAAAAGGGGCATACAAAATGGCCGCCATACCATGTGACCAGCTTATTGGGACACTTTAAAATGGTTCCTGCGCAACCTCAGACAGATTTGTGGATTCAACCCACAGTAAGTTCTGGAAGCCGTTCCTGAGAGAACGAAACCAGACCCACAGGTATGCATATGGATTAGATGCAGATCCAGTCGAGATCGGCCTGGAGACAGAGGCCATCAAAATGTTGACCCAGACAAAAGGGGACAATTTCATATTCATGAGAACAGCACCCAGGACTAGATAACGAGATCAGCAGGACATTAAAAACAATGAAGGTAATTCCAGACCAAAGATGGGCCTTTACCAGCCGTTTAAGACATTTTAAAATATAATAACTACCCCGCTGTGCTCCCAGCCCGCCAAAAGTAAAACAAAGACTAACCTGATTTTGGGCGGGAGATGGAAGCTTCTGGAAGAAAAGTATATCTGGAAGACTTTTCGGCAGTTGGGGCAAGCTTGCAGCTTCAGCTCAGACAGAAGACACACTCAGAAGAAGAAGCAGGCACTCGCAGGAGAGAAACCTCAGGGACATCTCTCGAGGAAAACCCCTTACAAACCCTTAATCTCTGTTTTCTGTTTTGTATCCAGCTTGCTATCCATTTTGCTACTTGTCCCCTGACTCCACATTTTCTGACCTTAGTCATGAGTCTTCCACCTTATCGAAGGCCTTTTGAAAATCCAAATGTATTACTTCTACTGCGTCCTGGCCAAATTTGTGGCCCTTCCACCACATTCCCACTGGAGTTAACTGCAGGAGTGCGTTGCAAGGGCCTCAGATGTTTGGCCCCAAGTATTTTCCAGGTCTTACTTTAAAAAAATGTAACAGCAATAGAGCTAAAATCTGAATGAAATAAATTACATTTCAGTGGCCCTGAGAACTTGACTTTCATCCAAGGTGAAGTAATTGGTTGCAGTAGCAATATTTGGTTCTAGAATTAGCTGTGCTGCATTACAGTGTACAAGAAACTGAGCTGGTTTGTTATGCTCAGCCAGACCAAGTAATTAGAACAAGACCATAATGAATATTCAGTTGAAACATATGAGCTGACAAAAAATCTAATTAGACAATGTTAGACAATGTGGCTGCTGAAAAGCTTTTTTACAAGCTCACAGCCCATCACATATTTCCAGGATTGACATCACATATGCATAAAGTGTTATCGCCTGCACATACTGTACCTGTAATGCTTGTGGTAGAGTATCACTAAAGCATCCCAGTTAATGGTGTCATTATACATTTGGACTTTGTATAGAGTTCTGTGGTTAACTTCATACAGCTTTTTGTGGTATATATCAATGATCTAGACTTGAATAGAGGGAGTATGATTAAGAAGTTTGCAGATGATACTAAAATCAGCTGTGTGGTTGATACTGAAGAAGGAAGCTGCAGACTGCAGGAAGCTATCAATAAATTGGTCAAGTGGGCAGAACAGTGGCAAATGGAATTCAATCTGGAGAAGTGTGAGGTAATGTATTTGGGGAGGGCTAACAAGGAAAGGGAATACACATTAAATGTATTAAATCCGTGTGTTAATGGAGACATGGAATGCAGGAGTTGGTTTAACAAGTCTTTACTGAATGGAGACAATCAGGAAACTGAAACTACAGAAGCCTGCCAGGGCCTTTTATACAGGGCTGGTCACTGCCGGTACTGCAGTCTGAGATCAGTTATTCCCTTAAAGGGACATACACAACAATTCCTCCCCTTTTAGATAAACAGTACATAACATTCATTTAACAACTAAATAATAACTAATTACAATTACGGTTGCTAGATACATTAGTTGAAGTTAAGCAATTATAAGTTCAGTCTTTGAGGAGGCTTCCTGATTCTGTCTGGATAACGCCTCTTTGGGATATCAGGTTCTTCTGGCAAGGTTGAGTCGGGATCAATGTCGTTGTTTGGTTCGTCTGCTTCCAATATCACCGATTCTGCGGTAGATGCAATTGATACTTCGGTTTCATCGCCAGGTGTATCAGATCGTGGTGTGGAGTTGAGGTTTTCCAGTGACTCTAGAATCTGGTCAGCATGGCGTCTTACAATGCTTTCTCCAACGTCTACGGTATACATTAGAGGTCCTTGCCGTGTGCAGATCGTTCCTGGCTGCCATTTCTCTGTGCGGTAGTCCCGGGCCAAAACTGGTTGACCTATCTTAAAACTCCTGGTCGGCCTTTCATTCATATTCTGAAACTGTCTGTTCTCCACGTCTCTTCTGACGTTTGGCTTAACCAAATCCAAGCGGCATCGTAGTCTTCGATTGAAGAACATCATGGCTGGAGTTTGGTTGGTAACCGCATGTGTCGCATTCCGGTAGGCAAACAAGAAGTTATCCACCTTGTGTTGTAGGGGTATATCTTCATTACACATTGCCTTGATAGCCTTCTTGAATGTTTGAACAAACCTCTCGGCCAATCCATTAGTGGCTGGATGATATGGGGCGGATGTGTAATGCTTAACACCATTGTTCTTTAAGAACCTCCGGAACTCTTCAGACACAAACTGTGGTCCATTGTCAGAGCAAATCTGTTCAGGCAGCCCATTCCTGGCGAATATGTTTCGTAAGACTGTGATAGTTTTTTCTGTGGTGGTTGAGGACATTTTTATTACCTCTGGCCACTTTGAATGTGCATCCACAGCAATTAAAAACAACGAGTCCATAAAGGGACCAGCAAAATCAATGTGCACCCTTTGCCATGGAGATGAGGGCCACTCCCATGGATGTAGAGGGGCTTGTGGTGAGGCGTTTTGGACCTTCTGGCATCCTCTACAGCTCTTGGTCATCTCTTCGATTTCTCTATCAATTCCCGGCCACCACACAAACGCTCTGGCTATGTTCTTCATTTTTGCCCCTCCCAGATGACCCTCATGAAGCTCATTGAGCATTCTATCCTTCAATTTAGGTGGAATTACTACTCTGGATCCACACATCAAGGTTCCTCGGCACACTGACAGCTGTTCTCTTCTCGGCGAGAATGCTGGCAGCAGTTGTTCGCCATGTGCTGGCCATCCCTTCACCGTTAAATCATAGACCCAGGAGAGTGTCGGGTCATTTCGTGTTTCCTTTTCTATGTTTGCATTCGTCACAGGGAGACATTCGACAATAGTCGAGTGGAATAACTCCACTGGATCCACTGCCAGTTCTTCTTCCACCGTCGCCAACGGTAGGCGTGACAATCCATCAGCATTCCCATGCTGTTTAGTTCCTTTGTACTCGATGTCATATTGGTGTGCCCCTAGGAAAAGGGACCACCTCTGTAGCCGTTGTGCCGTCATTATCGGTATGCCCTTCTGAGGGTTGAAAATGGATACGAGAGGTTGATGATCAGTTAGTAGAGTAAATTTTTGACCGTGCAGGTAGTGATTGAACTTCTTCACCCCCCACACCAGGCTGAGGGCCTCTCTGTCAATCTGGGCGTAGTTACGCTCGGCTGAAGTTAACGAGCGTGACACAAAAGCTATCGGCCTCTCAGAACCATCAAGGAATTTATGTGACAGTACCGCCCCAATGCCGTAGGGAGACGCATCACACGCCAGTCTTATCGGTAGTGATGAGTTGTAGTGAGCCAATACTTCTCTTGAAGTGATTAGGTCCTTACTCTTCTGAAAGGCCCACTTACATTCATCGCTCCATTTCCATGCTACTCCCGTTCGTAGTAGGGCGTTCAGTGGATGCAGAATTGTGGAGAAATTCGGCAAAAACTTATGGTAGTAATTCACCAATCCGAGGAATGACCTCAGTTGTGACACATTTTCAGGCACTGGAGCCTTAACTACTGCTTCAATTTTGTCAGGGGACTTATGCAACCCCTCTTCATCAATCACGTGGCCACAATACGATATCTGTTTCTTAAAAAACTCGCACTTGGGGCGATTGGCTCGTAGCCCATGTTCACGTAGTCTAGTGAGCACCTGCTCTAGGTTGGCAAGGTGTTCACTGTCATCTTCACCTGTCACTAGGATGTCGTCCAAGTAACACTGAGTCCTCGGAATCCCTTGCAGGACTTGTTCCATCGCTCTTTGCCATATCGCCGGAGCTGATGCTACTCCGAATACCAGTTGATTATACTGGTAAAGACCTTTGTGAGTGTTTATCGTGAGATACTTCCTAGAGGATTCTTCAACTTCCATCTGCAAATATGCTTGCGCTAGGTCAATTTTTGTAAAACGCTTCCCTCCGGATAGTGAGGCGAAGATAACTTCTATCCTTGGAAGAGGATATTGTACTGTGTGAAGGACTGGGTTCACTGTCACCTTGAAGTCCCCACAGATGCGAACCTTCCTTGGCTCCTCAGACTTATTGTTTAACGTTTTCTTCATGACAGGAACGATGGGTGTCGCCCACTCGCTCCAGTCTACCTTAGATAACACGCCTGCATTCTCCAGATTCTCCAGCTCTGCCTCGACGGCTGGGCGAATTGCATATGGTACCGGTCTTGCTTTGAAAAACTTGGGAATTACATTCTCCTCTATTTTTATCGAGGTGGTTACGCCTTTAAGAGTGCCCAGTTCTTGTTGAAATATCTCTTTGGCGTCAGCTAAGATTGTTGACAATCGTCCAGGAGTGACGTCGTCATCCTTTTTACCAGCCACCGTCAGTGCCTGAATGGAGTGCCAGTCTAAACTTATCTTTCTGATCCATTCACGTCCCAGTAACAGTGGTCCACCATCTTGCAGAATGTAGAGATACAATTTCCGTATTTTCATGCTGTTGTATTCGACAGGCACCCTTATTTTTCCTCTGGGGTATACTTTTTGCCCCGTATACGTCCTCAAGACAATGGATGTCTCTCTCAAGGGTATGTGTGAGAATAACCGCTCGTAGTCTCATCGATTCATGACGGTTAGAGCTGATCCTGTATCCAATTCCATTTTGACTTGAGACCCTGCTATCGTGAGGGTGACCCAAATGGTTTGGTGATCCTCTTTTGCGATTACGTTGTGAAGTTTGAGACAGCTTAGTCTCTTGTTCCCGGATTCACTATCGCTCATCTGGTCTTCGGAACTACTGTCCGTCATCTTTTGTACTTTCCTGTACGGTTCCTTAGTAGCCTTTTTGTTGTCGTTGGTCTTCTTCCCAGACCTGCAAACTCGTGCAATGTGTCCCATCTTTCCGCATTGCCTGCATATTTTGTCCTTGGACCAGCAGTCCTTCTGGTCATGGTTTGTTCTGCCGCAGCGATAACATTTTGCAAATCCCCGTGTCATTTCGTGGGTGCCGTATTCCTGTGGCTTTTGTTGTATTTCCACAGCTCCCCTTGCTGCTGCTTTGTACGATACTGCCACGCTGAAAGCCTTATCTAGCTTCAGCTCTTTCTCTGAGAGTAACCTCTTCTGGGTTCCTTCACTCAGGAGTCCACAGACAAATTTGTCCCGTAAGGTATCTGCCAGTCCTGCTCCGAACTGGCAGTGCTTTGATAGCTTGCGTAGTTCCGTAAGGTAATCAGCATTGCTCTCATTTTTATGCTGATTTCTCCTGTGGAATTTAAATCTTTCTGCTATCAGCAGCGGTGTAGGATTTAGGTGTTCCTGTAGGATAGCAACAATTTCATTAAAACTCTTCGCCTTCGGTTTGGCTGGAGTAATCAGGTCCCACAATAGGCCGTACATTCTTGCGCCCATTAAATTTAGCAATACCGATGCCTTTTTCCCCTCAGCTATTTCGTTTGCCTCGCAATATACCTTGACTCTTTCCACATACGTGGTCCAGTCTTCTATTGCATTATCGAAGGCAGTGATATCGCCAGTCTTTGGCATCTTGAAAATCTAAGATGGCGTCTCCCGCGCTTTTCCTTCGTCCCC
Source organism: Somniosus microcephalus (assembly GCF_052327205.1). Classification (NCBI taxonomy): domain Eukaryota; kingdom Metazoa; phylum Chordata; class Chondrichthyes; order Squaliformes; family Somniosidae; genus Somniosus; species Somniosus microcephalus. Next base: position 93,026,917 of record NC_140993.1, on the reverse strand, counting down.
GATGGATCAAAATGGCGCCTCCTGCGCTTTTCCTTCTTCCCCGCCGAGTTAAGATGGCGCCTCCCGCGCTTTCCCGCCGCCGCCGCTGCTGTCAACGCCGTTCTCTGCGGTATTTTTATTTTTAACCGTTCCCGTCGTGGAGCAGACCCTCTGGGACACTTCCCTCCCTCTTCTTAGGTCTGAACGCTGCCCGGCTGCGAAGCACCGGCCGCGCCCTGTGTGCTCCACCCTCTCTCTCTCTCTTTGCTTCCCGACTCGCTGCCCGGCCCCGTTGCAGAGCCACCCGATCGAGCTCTAGCCCGCCGCAGCCCAGGAAGGATCAGTGCACTACCTGCCACCAGCCCGATTAGCTGGGAAACCACAGACTGGGGAACCAATCCTGGCTCTTGACAGTCTCCCCTGCAAGTTTTCAATCCGATGATTTGGAGGGCGGTTGCCCACGGTCGACGCCCGTTTCTCGAGTTTCTTTGGATTATTTTTTTTCTTTTCTGGCTTCGACCTTCAATAACGTCGTCTGAGGTGCTGCCGAGTTACAGGTAAGTTCGTTTCTTACTCGTCGCCAGTATTAAATCCGTGTGTTAATGGAGACACGGAATGCAGGAGTTGGTTTAACAAGTCTTTACTGAATGGAGACAACCTGGAAACTGAAACTACAGAAGCCTGCCAGGGCCTTTTATACAGGGATGGTCACTGCCGGTACTGCAGTCTGAGACCAGTTATTCCCTTAAAGGGACATACACAACAAAATGGTAGGACACTGAGTAGCATAGAGGAACAAAGGGACCTTGGACTGCATGTCCACAGATCCCTGAAGGTAGCAGGCTAGGTAGATAAGGTGGTTAAGAAGGCATATGGAATGCTTGCCTTTATTAGCCATGACATAGAATACAAGAGCAGGGGGGTTATACTTCAACTGTATAAAACATTAGTTAGGCCTCAGCTAGAGTACTGCGTGCAGTTCTGGTCACACATTACAGGAAAGATGTGATTGCACTAGAGAGGGTACAGAAGAGATTTACAAGGATGTTGCCGGGAGTAGAGAATCTTACCTATGAGGAAAGACTGGATAGGCTGGGTTTGTTTTCCTTGGAACAGAGGAGGCTGAGGGGAGACCTTATTGAGGTGTATAAAATTATGAGGGGCCTAGATAAAGTGGATAGCAAGGACCTATTTCCCTTAGCAGAGGGGTCAAAAACCAGGGGGCACAGATTTAAAGTAATTGGTGGAAGGTTTAGAGGGGATTTGAGGGGAAATTTCTTCACCCAGAGGGTTGTGGGGATCTGGAACTCACTGCCTGAAAGGGTGGTAGAGGCAGAAATCCTAACCACATTTAAATAGTACTTGGATGTGCACTTGGGATGCTCTAACCTGCAGGGCTACAGACCAAGAGCTGGGAAGTGGGATTAGACTGTATAGCTCTTTGTTGGCCGGCGCAGACACAATGGGCCGAAATGGCTTCCTTCCGTGCTGTAACTTTCTATGATTCTATGACATGTCTGAGTCTTGTTCCCTTCACCACTGCTAAGGTTTAATATTGCCGACCTCCCTGTTTCCCAATGTATCGATTTCCAAATTGTAATCAATGTCATTAAATCACTCCATGGCCTCACTCCTCCCTTCTTCTGCAGTCTTCTCCAGTCCTATATTTCTGCATGTGTCCTTCACTCCTTCAACTCTGCTCTCCTGTTTGGTTGTGCCTACTCTGCTCCACCATTGATGGTAGAACTTGCAGTCACTGTAGGGTAGATTTTCAGCTTGCCATTGGTTTAATTGGAAATGAAAATCAGACACTTTCTATAATGGGTGGCCAATCTGCAACACCAGTTTTACACCTGGTGGCAAGTTTACTCCAATGTTTCCACAATGTGACATTTTTCTTCCTATGTCTTTTTGCCCTGCTCTCCTACTTCGAAAGCTTCCTCAAAACTTACAAAGGGGTCTTGACAAAGGGGTTTTCACCTGAAATGTTGACTCTATTTTCTCTCCACGGATGTTGCCTGGCCTGCTGAATTTTTCCAGCATTTTTTGTTGTTATTTCGGATTTCCAGCATCTGCAGTATTTTGCTATCGCTCAAAACTTACCTATTTGGCTGTGCCTTCAGTATTTTAGGGAACAGTAGCATAGTGGTTATGTTACTGGACTAGTAATCCAGAGGCCTGGACTAATGAACCGGAGACATGAGTTTCAATCCCAACATGGCAGCTGGAGAATTTAAATTCAGTTAATGAAATAAATCTGAAATAAAAAGCTAGTGTCAGTAATAGTGACCATGAAACTACCGGATTGTCGTAAAAGCCCATCTGGTTCACTAATGTCCTTTAGGGAGGGAAACCTGCCGTCCTTACCCGGTCTGGTCTATATGTGACCCCAGTACCACAGCAATGTGGTTGACTCTTAACTGCCCTCTGAAATGGCCTAGCAAGCCATTCAGTTATCAAGAAGGCAGCTCACCACCACCTTCTCAAGGGCAGTTAGGGATGGGCAATAAATGCTGGCCTTGCCAGCGAGGTCCACATCCCATGAATAAATAAAAAAAAGTTGTCTTCCTGATTTCTCTCCTACTTTATGTCCAGAGTCTACCACTCTCCTTGTAAGAGCCATGGGCCAATTAGTTAAGTGAAAAGAACTCTGTAAATGTAAGTTGTTGTTTATTATATTATAGATCCTTCATATTTGTATGATATGTACATAAATGTCAACTCTCTATAAAATAGAACATATTTTTCAGTAAAAGTCTCTCAACTTGATGCTCATATAGCATTATAATTGCTTACATCACTGTCATTCTTCCCATGATGCCTTTAATAGTCATTGGTTTCATGGATTTGCACCAAGTAAGTCTGATCTGATTTGGAATTTTTCAAATGCTAAACAGATAATAATGGCTGGCTTAGATCGGTGTTTGTAAAAGATTATTACAGTGCTGCGGTTTGTGATTTATCATGTTATTTGAACCTGGGGATTTCCTTGTAACAAATTCCAAGCAAACTGTTATTCTTGACATACAGTATTTAAATTTTATTTCTGAGAAGTTATATTCCATCCTCAACGGCTGTCTTCTATTCAAGTGCAAATTAAGAAGCTATTTAAACAACTCTGATTTATATTTATTTATTCACTACTGCCATTGGTATTGATTGTATCTGTACAAAAAAATACTGTTTTATTTTTACAATCTGGTTTGTATATGAACAAACAAAATCCATCACAGTCAAACTATTTTTTACTCTGCAGTTTTTGTGGCTCCCATCTGGTTGACTCTGAACACATTATGATTTGCAGCGCTATCTCTATTCTTCCCCTGTACAGCATCAATTAATTACATTCAGTGCAACAAACTGAACTTAATCTCTATTATATTATGTTAATCTCTCACCCAGTTTGTGAAAATATTTTTGTAAGTGGGATAATTAGGCACGTATGAAAACTGCCAGGTGGATTTTTAATTGCAGGACTTGTCAAAATACATACTGTGTGCATATGTTTCAATGCAAAGTTATTTTAAAATCATATTTGTTTTTAATGATTCATTCATTAGAGATTCTTGGAACTAAAAGCTTAGTCAGAGTGTTCAAATCAAGGTTCTGTGTATTAATGGAGAAGCCTGTCATGTTCTAGTAAGATGTAGCCACAGCCAATCTGATAATACTAAAGATCACCTGTCTCTGGTATTCTACTATTTCCATTTTGATTTTGATTTACATGTTATTATTTATGAGTATATATTTATAAAGTAAATTTAGAGAGAATAAATGATGATCCGACTGTTTTGTCAGCCTGTAACACATCTGGAGGAATAACTGGGAGAATGAAGCTTGACTGGATTACAGTCACCCGATATCTGGGAATGGGCCTTCGGCGCATTACCAAACATTGGTTTTATTCCTTAAAATTGCATACACACTTTCAGATAATTTATAATTTCCAAGCTTTCTATCTATAGGTTCACAATCTGCCTCCTATCCTCATCACCATTACAGGTGCTGAGTTTTTCCTTCTGACGTTGTGTGACATGAGTGCAGGTGTTGAAAAATAATGTCGATTTTAGTTTGGACAAATCCACAAAGCTGAAACAAATAGTTTATTTTCTCCCCAGTACAGAAGGCTAATGTAGTTGCACTGATTTTGGTAGCTCTTATCATATCCAATTGGCCATTTCTAATGAGTGAGCCCAAAGAGTGAGTGTCCACAGGGTGTTTGACCATTGACCAGTGTATTGCAACTAAGCCTGATCCTTTCCTGACCTGACCTGACATCCACAAATATGCACATTCCAACAGAGGCCATGGGACAGTATTCAGGAGTGGGAGCTGTGGCTGGTTTTCACCCCTCTTTAATAAGTGGACGGGGGAGGAGGCACTAAAGTTTTTATAGTGCCCCCCACCATTCCCTGTCTCACATCAGCTAACTCAGCATAGACCAGGGATCAATCCTGGACCTTCTTAATTTGTACGACAAGGTACATTTGCCTACTAAGCAATTGAGGGAGTCCAGAAATTGCAGTGTATCATCATTTGATGGTACCTGTAATGTGTGACATGAAAAAATATTGTGTTGCCAATGCCCGCAATGAGACTGGAAAATGGAGGATAACTCTGAAATGGCAAAGTCTTCACCGTAGTATAAATATAGAAACGGATTTTAGTCTAGAAGGTTTAGAACCTGTACAAACAGCACAATAACACATACAAATTACTTTATCACAGGATTGCTTAAAAATAGCTTTTTACTGGCACGAACACTCAGTTCATTATCACTATTTTCTACCCATTAGCTTTGTTTCATTTGTCTGTGTAATCTACAGCCCCACAATTAGGACTAATGGGAAAAATTGTAGACAACCTTTTCAGCACTCATCCAGAGGCTCCCCTGAAGCAATGAAAACACGCGGAGATTCAGATACATAATTATATTTATTCCAAGGTTGGCCTTTGAAAAATGACTCCTTTAGCAGAAACCATATCACGTGGTGGACACAGTTTTTTGAGATCTTAATAGCTTTTCAAGGATATTGATTTTAATACTAAAGGGGAAGGGTTAATCTGGGGGGTGAGGGGGCAACACACTTGTCAGAAATGTTACACATCATTGGCAGCAGTTAATAAATGGATATAAGCTGAACACATTTAATATGCAATTCAGCGTGATTGAAGGGCTCTTTGTTAGGGCTGAGCTTCCATTCTGAGAATGTTTTTTTCCTCCTGTTTTACAATGCCCATCTCTTGAAACCGGTGGCAACCGGTGATGCATCTCTCAGAGAATTTATCGCATGCTCCCGAGGGAACGTTTGAATTTTTACAATAAAAATGATTAATTCCGGTTAGTTTCAAGCACTTTTTGTTAACTTCACAATTAACCGCTTTTCAATTTTAAAAAAAATGGAAAGTAAGTGGCATTTGGCTTTTCAACAGATCAACCAGCCCATCACTTCCCCAAAAGTTACTTCAACAGTCCACAGAGGCTATCTCCCTGCTCCAACCAACACACTCCCACAGATACACACTCCTTCCAACCTCCCAGTTTATAGATGCCCTCTCCCCCGAACCCCAAGTTTACAGACACTGTACCCTCTCCAAGTGCCCCAGCCCACAAAGGAACTTTACCAGCTCCATCCCACCCAGTTCACAGACACCATACCCCTGCCACCTGTACAGTTCCGCAACTGTAACTTTGTTGGAAGTGTGGCAAAAATCACATTTACGCACATCAACGGGGGTCATTTTAACCTAACCCACCCAGGGGGAAACTAATGAGACTGGATCGGCACCTCGTTTTATAACCTGGCCAATTTTTAAAGCTGCCTTAAATTGCCAACACTTTTGGGCAGCCAGGTGCACGAAAACCACACAGAGGGAAAAGTAATCCCATTGAGTGTGGTATTATAAGATGCAAATGATGGGATTACATCACGCAATGTATTTCTTGTCAATTGCGCTCAGGACTGGCATTCAGCATTACTATTGACAGCGGGTGTAGGGTAAATTTTAAAAGAAATCTTTGCCTAATACAATCAATTGATCCCATTACTCAAAGTGGCAAATTCAAAAGGCACCAAAAAAAAAATGGATCTTGACGGGCACCGCCAGCCACACTACCTGTGCTAAGACAGCTCAGCAATTCCCCTCTCCCCAAACTACCTGTGGTAAGACTGTGCAGTAATTCCTCTCCATCACGCTACCTGCAGTAAGACAGCACAGCACTTCCCCTCCTCCCATGCGATCTATGGTAAGACAGTGCAGCATTTTCCCTCCCCTCATGCTACCTGTAGTAAGACAGCACAGCACTTCCTCTCCTCCCATGCTATCTATGGTAAGACGGTGTAGCAGTTCCCCATCCCCCACAACATGTGGGTGGAAAATGACCCAACAGCAGCATGAACGGCCCTGTCATCTGCCCAAGTTATGATAAAGAGCCTGACGCTCGGAAATTGGCCAGGGCTGGGGCATATGTTGCAGGCAGAAGTCCTAAATCCACAGCCACGAAAGAGGAAAATAGACCTTGGTGTCTTAAAGGAGAGAAGTGGGAAAGATTTTTCTTATTAGAAAATCATCCACCTAAGACATCCACCAATGGCCGAAAATGTTCCTTCACAAAACTTGAAATTTTGGTTAATGCTGTCTGCAGTGGATTTGATTCAGGCCTAAATATATGCTTGAGCCCCATAATCCAGGCCAACACTCCCCAGTGCTAGTACTGAGAGAGCGCTGAACTGTCGAAGGTGCTGTCTTTCGGATGAGATGTTAAACCAAGGCCCCATCTGTCCTCACAGGTGGACATAAAAGATCCCATGGCCACTATTGGAAGAAGAGCAGGGGAGTTCTCCCCGATGTCCTGGGGCCAATACTTATCCCTTAACCAACATCAAAAAATACAGATTATCTGATCATTATCACCTTGCTCTTTGCGAGATCTTGCTGTATGCAAATTGGCTGCTGTGTTTCCTACATTACAACAGCGGGCACACTTCAAAAACACTTCATTGGTTGTAAAGCGCTTTGCGAAGTCCTGAAGTCTTGAAGGGCACTATAGAAATGCAAGTTCTTTCTTGTGCAGTGAAGGGGTTAATAAACTCAAGTCATATCAAGCCTTACAGTGGTCCTATTCCCTTCCAAATTTCAAGTAGAAAACCTGTCTGACAGGAGATGACATTTCTGTCCCAGCCTTTGTAAAAAATGCAGCCAACTGCTATTAATCTCCACGTTAATTCAATATCTGACGTCCCTCCTATCCCTGATTGTAATGCTGACAGTCTGAGATTTGAAAAGTCAAGCCAAAGCTCTGGCAGAATATATAACTGTTGTCCTAAATCTTGAGAAGGAAAAAAAGGGCACCTAATAAGTGTATTTATTCAGAGTTAACATGAATAATGCCGTTCTTATCAGTCCCTCCTCCAAACCTCTTCCAGCTAGTATAAATCTCACCTGGAATTTGATCAAATGGAGCTTTTCAAACCAGCATTTGTTTCAAGGCAATTGGCTACAAAGGTCATCAAGATAGTTGTCGAAAATAGGAATGCATTTTTTAACTTGAAGATCAAGCTTTAATGAACATGACAGCTATGGAAATGTGGAAGTATGATATTTTCATAGCCTTTATCAGATGCCTTTTTGAGTGGTATTAGAATATGTGGCCTGGATCATAGAATCATAGAATTGTTATTTTCCCACCCATCTCTGAAGATACAGTATCATGGGGGTAATTCTATGATTATCTGCCAGGGAGCCTCACCCAACACCAACACATATACAAAGTTCAGGCACACACTGTGCATGATTTTTTGTCCATTAATTTGAATGAATGGAAGACCCAGCACAGCAAGCCTGTTACTTTTCCACTTAGTTGAAAAAGCACCCCTCATATCTCTTATTTTCTAAATATTTCTCTTATCTTCTCCTATAGTTGGCAGTTTATGCAGGGGTGACACGTCCGTGTGAACCTGCAGCCATCTGATACTATGCCCAACAGGCCATTGCTCATATGTGATAAGGGGGTAGATTTTTGCCTTCAACTGCCTGGTCAGTAATCTGGTGGGGTGGATTGCCCATCCTTTATAGAACCCAATATAATTATTCCACTGATTTAAAGGGCACATGATCCAACAAACCGGATTACCACCCAGTTAGTAAAGATGAAAATGTATCCCAAGGAGTGTTAGCAAGGTTTGCAATCATGGATGGGGGGTGCAGGGTGGGGGTGGCGGGTGGGGGGAGACACAGAGGACACTGATCCTGTCCTCAGTCAATGTATACACACATGCACCAACATGAATGTTGTCCTTGTTATACAATGATATTCATGTTGATTCTGTGCCTTTAGCTGTATGAATTCAGCACAAAAATCATAATCTGATATAGTTCCACCACTTCCACTGAGACTCATCCAAATTAATGGTTTAGAAGAAAAAAAAAGTCTTGCATTTATATAGCCCTGTTCACGACCACATGATGTCCCAAAGCGCTTTACAGCCAATTAAGTACTTCTTGACATGTAATCACTGTTGTAATGTAGGAAACGTGGCAGTCAGCTTGCCCACAGCAAGGTCCCACAAACAATGTGATAATGACCAGATAATCTGTTTTTGTTATGTTGACTGAGGGATAAATATTGGCCTGGACGCTGGGGATAACTCCTCAGCTCTTCTTCGAAATAGTGCCATGGGATCTTTTACGTCCACCTGAGAGATCAGACGGGGCCTCGATTTAAAGTCTCATCCTAAAGACGGCACCTCCGACAGAGCAGCACTCCCTCAGCACTGCACTGGAGCATCAGCCTAGATTTTTATGCTCAAGCCTCTGGAGTGAGAGTTGAACCAACAACTTTCTGACTCAGAGGCTGAACCACACTGATATAGTTTTCCAAATTTTTTTATGCCAGTATCAAGAATATTTAACAATCCATATAATTTCTGTGCTGTACATTCTATGTAATTCTGTGTAATAGTACACTAAAATAACTCTGCGATGGCTGCACTCATTGACGGAGGGAACATGAGGCATCTAAATCCAATGTACAAGTCACGTGTATCAGAATTTCTATTTTCCTGCAGGACTCCAATGCATTGGGCTGGTAGATTTGCATCAGAAATGGATTTAAGGTGCATTCAACAGATTGACATGGACAAGCGTAGTTAGTAAACCCAAGTACAGGGACTCGAATAGATATTCGCCAAGATTCAGTCACTGACCTAGGGTCACTCAGTGTATAATTCATCTCCCACACTCTGTCTTCAGTACTCCATGCTAATAAAAAAAGTCAACACAAACAGAGAAACAAATGTTGAGGTTGGTACTAATTCTTTGGTACTATTTGCTCTTGATTACCTAAATTTTATAAATGGTATTTTGCAGTCATATTTTTTGCAATGCATCAATTATATGGATTGTTAAATATTCTTGATACCAGTATAAAAAGATTTGGAAAACTATATCAGTGTTGTCACTAAGATTTTAGTAAAGTAAAATGGTGGGTGTGTGAAATTATTATATTATGTTCAGTTCAACTGTGAAAAGCATAAAAGCATGGACCAGCTGGGCCGAATGGCCTGTTTCTGTGCTTTACATTCTATGTAATAGTACAATTACAGAGCTTGTCCTTCAAACTTGAGTTTTGTCTGGCAATATTACATAAGGACAAAGTAATGTACCGGACTGGAAAAAGACCATTGCAGTCTCTCTAACCAGAGTCCGTGTCTAGGAAATATCACATTCCACCAGACTCTCATGGCCCAGAAATTGGCCCATGCAACGCTCGTCTTTCGGGTACGACTTGGACTACTAAGGCCCCAATATGGCGAAAGTGTACCACCCACCATATTGGGTTAGGACACACAAGAGGCATCCTTTAGCCACACCTGAAGCAGGCGTTAGACCCTTTCCAAAAACAAATAAGGAGCCTAACGCCTGTTTGAAGTCCTCTCGCCAAGATTGCTGAAGGCAAATTTAACTTCAGGACCTCATTATCATTTTTAAAATTCTGTTTCCCATCCAGCAGCTGGCCAGATTGCTAGGAAAGCCCGTGGTAGAAGGCTGCAACCAGGAACCGTTGGGGGGCGATCCCTGGCAATCGGCAAAGATCGCGGGGCATGAGGGGAGATCGGCAAAGATTGCGGGCCATAAGGCTTGGAATCACAAGTTTGGATGGAGCGGGTGGCAGAGGATTTGCTTGAGGGGCTGGGGGAAGCTCTCCTGCTCCTCCTGGCTCACAAGCAGTGCTATAAATAGCACTTAGCTGCTTGATCCGGCTTCTCCTGTCTCCATTTCACTGCTGGGTTTCCTGAGCCCTGGGAAACCTGGCTAGTCAGCATTAAATTTAAATCAGGCTCCCAACTGCACTGTGGGAGCCTGATTTAAATATTATAAGGAGATGTTCCATCTCTCGAGAGCTGTAAAAATGGCGGCAGGTTGTACGCGGCGGGTTGGGGTCCCGTTACCCAATTTTTAATTTTTAAACCCCCCCACCCACCCTCATCATGGGGTGGGGTAAAATTCCCCCCAATGTGTAATTTTAAAGTTTAAATTTTAAATAATAACTGTTTGTCTTGTCCAAATATCCCCTGCCCACTAACCATGCCTCACCTGAATTCTGCTCTTTGTCTTGACTCCCCATGTGCAAGGCCACAGGAGATCGAACAGCAATTTTCATAAAATCGCTATTTTATGGGTGGATTTTCTTTTCTTTCTCATTTGTCAAATTCAGCAATATGACAGAACAACAGATAGCATCACCGATATGACAAACCCCTGACTACATCATTGTCACAGCCAAAACGAGGCTGCAGCCAAAACAGAACTGACAACTCCCCATATGTTTTTGTCATTCGTGTTAACTGGCAATCTCAAATCTCGGAGTATAAAACTGAGAAGCTGTGAAGCCCCTGAAGTGTGCTCATCAATAAGTGGCTTGGTGTGGCTGAAGTCATTTATTGGTGTCATTTTAGTGTCTCGTAAACTGGAGTAGAGGTGCTAACTTTGTCACTTAAATATAGGAGCAAAGCAACAGTTGCATCTTGCATTCTAAATATAAATTTATTTTTCAGGATGTTTGATTACCATGGCCGTGTTCCACCACCTCCTCGTGCTGTTATACCAATAAAACGTCCACGTGTCACAATACCGGTCACACGCAGAGGAAAGGGTGGCTTCCCCATGAAAGGAGGTCCACGGTCTACAATCACGGGGACAGCTTCAGCAGGACCAAAATGTAAGTCACTGGTATAAATGAATGTGCCCAGCTTATCACAAGTTTTGGAAAGTCCTCAGCATGTACTATCTCAGCAATTGGTGTCACCTCTGCCTCTTTATGTTTGTAAAATCTTTTCCTTGAAAATTTTAAGATAATGGTTAATTTCTAAAAATACTCATTATGATTCAAATTGCAATTTTTGGACATGAGACAATTCGTGAAAGCAAACCAAACCAGCATTTGGTTAGGTTTTTAATAGGCCAAAGATAATGTCATTGTACAATATACATTCATCATGGTTGAAAATGCAATATTATGAAATGGATGTTGTTTCAGAATGGTCTGTCTCTGTTACACTGGGACCTAAATTCATTAGCGCCCCAAAACCGGGCACAATCCCGATGGTGCACCAAGAACGGAGAGGCCCGAGGACCAAACTAAATTCATCCTCGGACCTCATCATCATAATTCAGGTGAGCTGCAGGCGCCAGTCACTGCCCTGATGCAACTCACCTGTCTGGGCCTAACCAATTTTGGCCAGCACTGAGACCCACAGTTAAGTCCAGGGTAGGGGGGAAGGCAAGTGATCGGGAGGGGGCTGAGGGCGGGTAGGCAATGCCTTGCAGTTGTTTTGTGGAGGCAGGAGGAACACTCCTGCTCCTTCCAACACCACAAAACTCAAAATTTCACAAAGCTTTGGGGCCTTTTTTTGAGCGACCTCCAGCAATCCCATTATGGACTGCTGGTTAGATAGCTTAAAACCCAGAAATACGGGTTAGAGCTTACGCATCACAAACTCCAACTAATCTAAACAAGTTTAACATAAGACATAAGAAATAAGAGCAGGAGTAGGCCATTTGGCCCCTCGAGCCTGCTCTGCCATTCAATAAGATCATGGCTGATCTGATCTTGGCCTCAACTCCACTTTCCTGCCTGATCCCCAAAACCCTTGACTCCCCTATAGTTCAAATATCTAACTATCTCCACCTTAAATATATTCAATGACTCCGCCTCCACAGCTCTCTGGGGTAGAGAATTCCAAAGATTCACGACCCTCTGAGAGAAGAAATTCCTCCTCATCTCTGTTTTAAATGGGCGACCCCCCTATTCTGAAACTATGCCCTAGTTCTAGATTCTCCCACGAGGGGAATCATCCTCTCTGCATTTACCCTGTCAAGCCCCCTCAGAATCTTATATGTTTCAATAAGATCACCTCTCATTCTTCTAAACTCCAATGAGTGTAGGCCCAACCTGCCCAACCTTTCTTCATAAGACAACCCCCTCATCTCAGGAATCAACCTAGTGAACCTTCTCTGCACTGCCTCCAATGCAAGTATATCCCTTCTTAAATAAGGAGACCAAAACTGTACACAGGTGTGGTCTCACCAACGTCCTGTACAGTTGTAGCAAGACTTCCCTACTTTTATACTCCCTCCCCCTTGCAATAAAGGCCAACGTTACATTTGCCTTCCTAATTACTTGCTGTACCTGCATGCTAACTTTTTGTGTTTCATGTACAAGGACCCCCAGATCCCTCTGTACTGCAGCATTCTGTAGTCTCTCTCCATTTAAATAATAATTAGTTTTTTTATTCTTCCTACCAAAGTGCATAACCTCACATTTTCCCACATTATACTCCCTCTGTCAAATATTTTGCCCACTCAATTAACCTGTCTATATCCCATTGCAGATTCTTTGTGTCCTCCTCACAACTTGCTTTCCCGCCTATCTTTGTATCATCAGCAAATTTGGCTACAGTACACTCAGTCCCTTCATCCAAGTCATTAATATAGATTGCAAATAGTTGAGGCCCCAGAACTGATCCCTGTGGCACCCCACTAGTTACAGTTTGCCAACCTGAAAACCTGAAAAGTTTAGGAGTCTGGGTCTGAAATGAGCCCAGAAGCCTCACTTTAATTCTGAAACAAGTCCTGTGCTCATTTTAGGCAATTGCCAGGGCCGCCTAAAAATTGCTGACTTGTTTATCTTTACACCCGTTTTACACTCTTGACCACAGGAAGTGGAGGGTCCTATCTCTCTGACTTCTTCCCTAACTAGTGATTTGCCAGTAGGCCTATCAATAAAATCGCTACCACCCCTCCTCCCCCAAGAGCTGATTCAAGCAGAAATCCCATACTGGGCTCAAGTGAATAGGGTCATCCCAATGATAATAGGTGCGGATGTAGGAAGTCTGAAACAAAAGATCAGATTGTGGTCATTGTGAAACACATCTTCAATGTCTGACTCATTAATATATTAACTGTTTGTCTCAACAGCTGCAGCATATGGCTGTAAGGAGAATTTTAAACCTGTGTGAACTTACTTTAATTTATAACACACCACTTAAATATAACTTATCTCAAAATCTTTTCTTTGGAAAAATGGTTAAAAATTCCAACACATGATGTATCTCCCTTCCCTGGGGAGGTCCCTCACGTGTGAGCCCTACTGTTCGATTGGGGAGACCACTCTAGAATCATAGAATGCTTATAGCACAGAAGGAGGCCATTTGACCCGTCGAGCCCATGCTGGCTCTCTGCATCTCTAGGCATAACACAACAACTGCTGATTCTCCCAGACCCCAACAGTTCATGGGTGGTGTGGAAACCTTCCACTCCAGTCCTTAGTGTCATCACCATCTGTGGTCCCATGTACTGTGGGGCAGGGTTTGCCTGTGCTTTTTGGCAGGCTCCGCCTTGCCACCACGCTTTGTCTAGCTGGGTGCTGCACCCAAGGTCTGCCATGGGCTGCCCAAGCCAGTCCATCCATCACTTAGGTGACGCAGGGGGCAGTGTCACATGTGGCCTCCCATGTCTTCCCCCTGAACAGGTAAGACACACAATGCTATCTCATTAGAATGTGGTGTGCTGTAGAAGCATTTCTCAACCACCTCGATCCCCCGGTGTGACTGGAAACACGCTCCCAGATTCTGGTGACTTTTTAAATTTAGTTTGTGAGGTGAGGATTGAGCTTTCTCTCTGCCTTTATCTGAGCTCTCAAGCATGGTTGGTCAGCTGCACGTCTTCCATCCCTTCTTGGCTTGTACGACCCAGGCCCCGCAGGCAGTTAGGAACATAGTAACAGGAGTAGCCCATTCAGCCCCTCGGAGCCTGTTCCGCAATTCTATTAGATCAAGGCTGATCTCCACCTCAACCCCAGTTAAACCCCTAAAATCATTCAGCGCTTCTTTTACTGTGCATTGTATGTCTTCACGGTGTTCGGAGCGAGGCTGACACGATCTCTCCCTTTAATCATAATAGCTCCTTGACTTTCTTTAGGTGGGTCAAGCCCTCTGATTTCTGAGGCTCACTGTGTTTGCCCAATCAGGCTGGCCCTGTGCTGTGTTGCCCTGTGCTATGCCACCCTGATCTCTTCTCTCCTGAGTTGTGTTCACCGGTTCGACAGAGCCTCAAATTTGCAGCCGTCGGGATGGACGGCCGACTGACACGTTCCGCCGGTCAGCCACCCAAAAGTCAAAATCAATTGTTTTATCATTTCTTCTTGTATGCTTGACGTGTTAAATCATAAGCACCAAGAATAGGGCGCTTTATAATATCATAGTCTGGATTGACATGAGAAAACACCGTGAGCTCCTTCTCGCTTCGTGAGCTTATCGAGTCTGTCGGCCTGTTCATTTTTGTTCCACTTGTGATGACCAGCGATCAATTAATGAATGACCATCAAGTCTGAAATCCAAACTCAGCCCAATTGTGCTGCTTATTCTAAAAAGAAAAAAGAAAGACTTATATTTATATAGTGCCTTTCACGACCACCAAACGTCTCAAAGCACTTTACAGCCAATGAAGTACTTTTTGGAGTGTAGTCACTGTTGTAATGTGGGAAACCAATCTTATTTCACCTCAACTCAACCTCAGTTCACTTTTGGTTGACTTGTAAAAAAATTCTGTTACAAAAAATACACCGATTTTTAGCTTTGCCTGTATGTAACTGTACATTTTTTTAAAAATCATCCAGAATATACTACTATTATTAATCAGATGCATAACTAAGACCATTTGCATTGATGTTGCTGGCCCTTTTTAAATGATATATTCCTCTTCCAAATGCGCTTGAGCTGAATTAGTTTTTCATCATCCTATCCTTAGAGTGGCCTAGATGTGGGAGATTTATTCTGCGTATCTGAATTCAAAGGATGACATGTTTCTTTTCCCAGTTAATTAACAGTCATCTTCTAGACTGATTTGAGTGCTTCAAATATAATCAAAGAAAACAGAAATGGGGAATTGTGGAATGCAGAATTTATTATGGTCTTCCTCATAAATAGCATAAACCTTGTAATCCACATTTTACCATTGTGTTTTCTGTTTATTGCGTGTAGATTTATTTTAAACAGCTTAAATATAAGCCACTTTTAATTTAAGAAGTCACACAACACCAGGTTATACTCCAATGGCTTTATTTGAAATCACAAGCTTTCGGAGCGCTGCTCCTTCATCAGGTGAAGTGAAGAGTTGCATATAAGCACAGCATATATAGTCAGAGAGTACTGCCAGATGATTACAGGTAATTTTTCTAACTGCCCTTTATCACACCTCGGCAGAGAGATAATCACAGCAATCACAGGTGTGAATGGTGTCCAAACAGGTCAGTCAGGAAAACATTACATCAAAGAACAATGATGTAATGTTTTCCTGACTGACCTGTTTGGACACCATTCTGTTGCGTTTGCAAAGATAATCCAGAGACCGTAAGCAGAGTTCAGTTCATGTTGCTTTTTTAATGGCTGCTCCACACACACACTCCCAGGCCAAAGCAATCGAATACCTATTACACAATAAAATGATAACAGCACTATCAAACTCCATGTGCTCAGGCCAAGGCAATCGAGTACCTATCACCAATGTCAGACATAACATTTCCTCCCCCCTCACAGAATTTCAAACATGAAATGTAGTGACAAAGTCCTGTAGGTGGCCAGGGCGAGAACGTGTACGAACAGGCCGAGGTGAGGACTGTTGAAGAGCAGGCCGAAGTGGGGACTGGTGAGGAGCAGGCTGAGGCACAATATCTGCTTGAGGGTTAGCTGGCTGAGCCACATGTGCATCCCGCCACTCTGGGGGTAAGGCTTGGGGATTAGGTTCATATAATCCCGCATCAGGGGGTGCTGGCACCTTCCGAAGGCGGCTGGCATGCCACCGAGAGCCGTCAGTCAGGCAGAAAGTGGCTGGTCCAAGTTGGCGGCTGCTTTGGAGAGGGGAGGACCGGAATGACGCCATCTTATTGTTGTGGTGAGGCCTGCGGACTCTGACCCAATCGGAGACTGAGATGTTGGGCGCCTTGGCCCTCTTCGACTGGTCGAAGCGGAGTTTCATCTTCTCCTGCTGTCTAGCGACTGTGGCTTGAGCCAGTGGAGCAGGGCTCTGAGCTAGCGAGGGGCGGAGCCTGCCAAGGGGCAGCATGAGCTCACGGCCTAGCATGAGGGATGCGGGTGAGACCCCTGTAGTGGAATGCTGGGAGGCTCTGTAGTGCAGCAGTGTGTGGAGGAGGGCCTTGTCAAACGCACACCCCTGGGCTAGCTGTGCTCTGAGGCCATTTTTCAGTGTCTGGTTAAAATGCTCCACCCCCCCCCCCCATTTGACTCGGGGTGGTAGTATGTGACGGATGCCCTTGCTCTCAAGGTAAGAGGAGAGTTCCGAAGAGACCATTTGGGGGCCATTGTCTGTGGTGATGGCCTTTGGATGCCCCCAGCGGGAGAAGAGGGACTCAAGGATATCAATGATGACCCGAGAGGTGACGGAACCCACGGCAGTGACCTCTGGCCATTTTGAGTGCATGTCATAGGTCACCACTAGGAACTGTTGATGGTGGGGGACACCATGGATCTCCCCGCAGACGTCCAGCTGCAGGTGCTCCCAGGGCTGAGAGAGCCAGGCAAGGGGTTGCAGGGGTGGAGGAGCTTGGTGGCCAGTCTTGCCACTTACAAGGCAGGCTGCACAGTCCTTGACCAGGGCCTCGATTTCCCTGTCGATACCCGGCCACCACACTAGGTCTCGGCATCGTTGTTTGAGCTTCACTATGCCCAAGTGGCCCTCATGCGCCATGGTAAAACACGCGCACGAAGGGCACTTGGGACCACAGTGCAGAGCCCATGTGCAACACAGGAGTCATTCCAGCAGGAGAGCTCCTCTTTAACTCTGGAGTAGGCAGACAGTTCCTCAGGCACCTTACGAGACCAGCCATCTCTGATGAAGGTGCACAGCTGGGAGAGGGCCGGATCCTGTTCAGAGGCCTCTTTGAGCTCCTGGAGAGAGACTGTGGTTTGGAGAGGCATGTGCAGCATCTGGGCGATATCCTGTTCCACATGGTCAGACCCGACGAGTGGGGCTGGGGCAGAGACAGTGCGGGAGAGCAGATCTGCAACAACATTGTCACGTCCTGATGTGAACTGGAGACTGAAATTGTATTGGCGGAGGCGGTCAGACCAGCAGTGTAGACGCAGTGGTCTGTGGCCCATGCCGGATGTCGATGCAGGGCAGTGAGAGCCTGGTGATCGGTTCACAGGGTGAAGGCACGGCCATACGTGTACAGGTGCCACTGCTCACATGCCCAGATGCATGCCAGCACCTCACGCTCGCCTACAGAGTACTTCTGTTCGGTGGGGCTAAGGGCTCGGGAGGCAAAGGCGATTGGTTTCTCCACTCCATTCTGTATCTGCGATAACACCGCCCCCACAGCTGCAGCGGATGCGTCGCAGGTGACGAGGGTGGGGCTGGCGACGTCAAAGTGAGCCAACACTGGAGGCGACGTGAGCTGCGATTTGAGGAGGCGAACAGCTTCCGTACAGGCTTGTGACCACACCCAGGGCTCATCCTTTCGCAGGAGCTGGCGCAGTGCGGCTGTGGTGGCTGAGTACTGGGGCAAAATCTTCAGGTAGTACCCAGTCATGCCAAGGAAGGAGGCAACCTGTGCTGCAGAGCTGGGTTCTGGGATGCTGTGAATGGCATCCACGTTTGACTGGAGTGGGGATATACCGTCAGCCGACAACCGAAACCCCACAAATTCGATTTCTGAAACAGCAAAGACACACTTTTCGCCATTCAGTGTGAGCTTGTGTTTTGCTAGAGCCATGAAAACTCTGTGAAGGCATTCGTCGTGAGTGGAGGTCAAGGGCCCATGCACGATGATGTCATCCAGGTAGATGGCCACCCCAGGAATGCCCGCGAGCACAGAGGACATCACCTTTTGGAAGCAGCTGGGTGCAGAGCTAAGTCCAAATGGCATCCTGGTGTACCGAAAGACGCCAGCATGTGTCACAAAAGCAGTGAGGTCCCTGCTGCTGAGGTGGAGGGGAACCTGTAGATAGCCCTGTTGAAGGTCCAGTTTCGAGAACAGGATGGAACCATAGAACTGCACTGTGAGTTCCTCTGACGTGGGCAGTGGATATTTGTCAGGGATTACGGCCTTATTCACTGCTCGAAGATCGACACAGACGCGTAGACCACCTGACTTTTTCGTTGCGACCACCAGGTTGGAGACCCATGGGGAGGCATCAACTGGTTCGATGATGCCAGCTTCCAGTAGCTGCTTTAGTTCAGCTGTGACCCTGTCACGGAGAGCAAGCGGGATGCGGCGCAGTGGCTGAATGACGGGGGTAACGGTGGAGTCAACCATGGGCTGGTAGGTGAAGGCAGTCAGACAGCCCAGACCCTCGAAGAGTGCTGGCCATGTTTGGCGCCACGGTGAGGCGACGTGCAGAATCGCAGACCCGCCGGTGTCCAAGAGAGAAAAACCCAGGTCAGTGAAAAGATCCAGTCCCATCAGGTTAGCTCCTTGGCGTGCCACATGAAAACAAAAATCTGGCAAAACTTTTGTTCCATAGCGTACAGTGAGGTTGACTGAGCCCACTAGTCCAATTTTCGAATTACCATACCCGCAAAGGGCAGTGGAGGGCACAGAGAGTGGCAGGGAGCTGGAAAAGCGTTTGAATGTGTCCACATTCAGCAGTGAGACGCTGGCACCGGTATCCGACAACAGCGGAATGCACACATCATTCAGGTTAATTGTGCATGACTTGAAAACCACTACTGGCCCAGAGCTCACGTTGTGAATTATAGTGCTTGAGGACTGAGAGTGTTCATTTGTAGCAACCGGGGCAGAGCAGCAGACATTAGCAAAGTGATTTTGTTTTCCACAATTGCGACAGGCTTGGCCGCGCGCGGGGCAATTCTGCGCTCTGGTAGCATGTGAACGAGATCCGCAGTTTCCACACTGTTGCCGCGGTAGTGCGCGTTGCTGCCGTTGCACGAGCATTACCGTGTCAGAGCTGTCGGGGCCGAGGGCGCTGTCACTGGGTGTGTGTGCTAGTTTCGCTGCACATTCGGCTGCAGACTCCACTTGAAAGGCAATGTTGACTGCCTGTGACAACGACAGATCGTCGGACTCGAGTAACAGTCTTTCACGCACTCTCACGTTGTTGGTGTGCTCTATTAGTTGATCACGCACCATCTCATCTTGTAGTGCAATGAACTTGCACGAGCTAGCTAACCCCCTCAAATTAGCCACGTATTGATGCACAGACTCGCCAGGGAGTTGGTGATGCTGTCTAAAAATGAATCGCCACAGGAGAGCACTTTGTAGGGCAAAGAAGTGTGTGCTTAACAGAGCCACAGCCTCATCATATGTTTGAATTGAGTCTGCTGTGCATAATGTCCCAAGAACACGCTGGCCCTCCGCTCCCAAGCAATGGGATAACAGTGCCTTTTTCCGTGATGTACTCACATTTTCTAGTCCAAGAGCAATGAGATAGGTTTCAAAGGACTGTAACCAGTGAACCCATGGGATCAGCGGCTCACCGGGTAGTGCAAGGAAGGGAGGAGGTGGCGGAAGAGAGATTTCAGCCATCCTTGTCGCCAAATGTTGTGTTTGCAAAGATAATCCAGAGACCATAAGCAGAGCTCAGTTCATGTTGCTTTTTTAATGGCTGCTCCACACATACACTCCCAGGCCAAAGCAATCGAATACCTATTACACAATACAATGATAACAGCACTATCAAACTCCATGTGCTCAGGCCAAGACAATCGAGTACCTATCACCAATGTCAGACATAACACATTCACACCTGTGATAGCTGTGATTATCTCTCTGCCGAGGTATGATAAAGGGCAGTTAGAAAGATTACCTGTAATCATCTGGCAGTACGCTCTGACTATATATGCTGTGCTTATATGCAACTCTTCACTTCACCTGATGAAGGAGCAGCGCTCTGAAAGCTTGTGATTTCAAATAAAGCTGTTGGACTATAACCTGGTGTTGTGTGACTTCTTACATTTGTCCACCCCAGTCCAACACCGGCATCTCCACATCATGACTTTTAATTTAGTTATCACGAGGTCATTTATCAACAATGTTTAAGTTTGTATGGTGCTTTTAGCATTGAAAAGATGTCCCAAAGTGCTTTACAACTCGGAGAATAAAATGGACACTGAGTGCAAAGGAGAATTGATAGAATGGGTTTAAGGGGTAGGGAATGGGCTTAAGAAGCAGTTGAAAAGAAGAGACTTTAATGAGCTTTTCAAATAGAGGGAGGGAGTAAGGCAGTGGATTTTCAGGGTGGCGTTCCAGAGGAAGGAGTATTGTGGTTGAAAAAAAACAATAGTGGAGTGAAGATACTCATGGAATGAGAAGTAAACCAGCATCAGAAAAATGAAGGGTGCAAAAAAGGCCATAAGGAAGCCATTGAGTTATTATGGAGCAAACCAGAGAGACATTTAAAGGTGAGGATAAGGATCTTAAAATTGGTTTGTAGGGGCCAAGGAGCTTGAAAATGCAGAGCTTTAAGTAGGTAAGTACATGCGCAGTGTCACTCTGAATGAGTTGCTGCCTGCAGGGTGAAATCACGAAGCCTAGCCAGGAGTGCATTTGAAAAGAAACATAAACCAAAAATGCTGGAAATGCACATCAAGCCAGTCATCATCCAAGAAGAGAACAGACATGTTAACGTTTTCGGTTCATCAAAACTGAAAAATGAGCAAGCATTTAAATAGTGTCAGAACAAAAGGAAGGCAGCAAAAAAGAAAAAAATTACACATAGAGGAAATATGGATGAAATGACCTGTAATGTTGGTTAAATAGCAGAGGTAATCATTTGAAAAGTTAAGCCTGGAGATAATAAAGACATGGAGATGGATCTGGCGGCAGTAGCGGCAGTGTTACAAAGGTGGAAGGCGCGAGCGGGAAGCTTGAAAAAGCTTCAGAGACCCAGGTAAGGCCTCAGACCGCGGGTGTCAGCGGGAGGCGCGAGTGGGAAGCTTGAAAAAGCTTCAGAGACCCAGGTAAGGCGTACCAATCTCCAGTCTCGGACCTCAGAGGGAAGGAGAGAGAGGTAAAAAGTAATCCAAGTGTGACGTCACCAGAAAGCGGGTAAGTGATTGGTTGGTGAGTATTTCTCTCTTTTGAAGCTTAAACTCTGTGATTTATAGTTTCTAAGGTGCGATATTCATCATCTAGAATCGGGGCAGAGTGTATTTAAGAATAATATTAATAAATTTAATTAATTACATAGAATGGGAGATCAGGTGATGTGTTGCTGCTGCAATATGTGGGAGCTGGTGGACACCACTGATGCTCACGGTGATCACATTTGCAGTAAGTGTTGGCTGCTCGAGGAATTCCGGCTCCGTGTTGAAGAGCTGGAGTCCGAGCTTCAAACACTGAGACACATCAGGGAGGGGGAGAGTTACCTGGACTCTGTGTATCAGGAGGTAGTCACACCAATTAGATTAATTAATGCAGATGTAGTCCGTGGCCAGGGTCAGGGTGGTGTGACTAGAAGTGAGGCAGGTACGGGGATCCAGGAGGTAGTGTTGGAGGAGCCACAGCCCTTGCTCTTGTCCAACAGGTTTGAGGCTCTTACTCCCTGTGAGGATGGGAACGGGGACTGCGGGGAGGATGAGCAACCTGGCCACAGCACCATGGAGCGGGGGGCCATTCAAGTGGGGGGAGTTAAAAGAAATGTTGTAGTGGTAGGGGATAGTATCATTAGGGGGATAGATAGGGTTCTTTGCAGCCGAGAGCGAGAGTCCCGAAGGCTGTGTTGCCTGCCCGGTGCCAGGGTTAAGGACATCTCCTCTGGGCTGGAGAGAAACTTGGAGTGGGAGGGGGAGGATCCAGTTGTCGTGGTCCATGTTGGTACCAACAACATAGATAGGACAAGGAAGGAGGTTCTGCTGAGGGAGTTTGAGTAGCTAGGGGCCAAATTAAAAAGCAGAACCACAAGGGTAATAATCTCTGGATTACTACCTGAGCCACGTGCAAATTTGGCTAGGGTAAATAAAATTAGAGAGTTAAATGCGTGGCTCAAAGCCTGGTGTGGGAGAAATGGGTTTTGCTTCCTGGGACACTGGCATCAATACTGGGACAGGAGAGAGCTGTACCGTTGGGACGTGCTTCACTTGGCCAGTGCTAGGACTAGAGTCCTGGCGAATCGAATAACTAGGGCTGTAGAGAGGGCTTTAAACTAATTAGTGGGGGGGAGGTTTTAAGAGAGCGAAAAATAAAAATGACAGCGGAGAAAGCAATAGAGCAAGGTAGCAGTGGGGGAATTAAAAACCAGAGCGTGTCAGGAAGGGACAGAATGTATAATGATAAAGGTAAAGTAGTAAAAGGGGTAAAAGCAGGAATAAATTGTCAGAAAACATATTTGAAAGTTCTTTATCTGAATGCACGCAGCATTCGTAACAAAATTGATGAGTTGACGGTACAAATAACTACACATGGGTATGATCTGGTGGCCATTACGGAAACATGGCTGCAAGATAATCATGACTGGGAACTAAACATACAAGGGTATTTGACAATTAGGAAGGACAGACAGGAAGGAAAGGGAGGTGGGGTTGCTATGTTAATCAAGGATGGAATCACTGCAATAGTCAGAAATGATATTGGGTCAAAGGATCAGGATAGTGAAATAGTTTAGGTGGAGATAAGGAATAAGAAGGGGAAAAAGTCACTGGTGGGCGTAGTCTATAGGCCTCCTAACAGTTGCAACTCTGTTGGTCGGAGTATAAATCAGGAAATAGTTGGGGCTTGTAATAAGGGAACAGCTATAATCATGGGGGATTTTAACTTTCATATTGACTGGACTAATCAAATTGGGCATGGCAGCCTTGAGGAAGAGTTCATAGAGTGTATTAGGGACGGGTTCCTTGAGCAGTATGTAACTGAACCAACCAGGGGACAGGCAATCTTAGATCTGGTCCTGTGTAATGAAACAGGATTAATAAAAAATGTCCCAGTAGAGGATCCCCTTGGAATGAGTGACCATAATATGGTTGAATTCCAAATTCAGTTTGAGGGTGAGAGAGTTGGATCTCAAACCAGCATACTGAGCTTAAATAAAGGAGACTATGAAGGTATGAGAGTAGAATTGACTAAAGTGGACTGGGAAAACAGATTAATGTGTAAGACAGTATAAGAGCAGTGGTCTACAGTCAAGGAGATATTTCACATCTTTCAAGATAAAAATATTCCACTGAGGAAAAAGGGGAGTAAAAGAAAAGACAGCCATCCGTGGCTTTGTAAAGTAATAAAGGATAGTATCCGACTGAAAACAAGGGCATATAAAGTAGCCAAATCTAGTGGGAGGATAGAAGATTGGGAAGCATTTAAAAGCCAGCAAACAATAACTAAAAGATTAATTAAGAAAGGGAAGAAATATTATGAAAGTAAACTAGCAAAAAATATAAAAACAGATAGCAAGAGTTTCTACAGCTATATAAAAAGAAAAAGGGTGGCTAAAGTGAATGTTGGTCCCTTAGAGGATGGGACCGGGAAACTAGTGGTGGGGAACATGGAGATGGCAAAGACGCTGAACAAATATTTTGTATCAGTCTTTACAGTAGAGGACACTAAAAATATCCCAACACTGGACAAACAGGGGGCAATGGGGGGGGAGGAGCTAAAGACGATTAAAATCACTAAGGAGATGGTACTCAGTAAAATAATGGGACTTAAGGTGGATAAATCCCCCGGACCTGATGGCCTACATCCTAGGGTCTTGAGAGAAGTGGCGGTAGGGATTGTGGATGCATTGGTGATTATTTTCCAGAACTCCCTGGACTCAGGAAAGGTCCCGGCAGATTGGAAAACTGCTAATGTAACACCCTTAATTAAGAAGGGAAGTAGACAAAAAGCTGGAAACTATAGACCAGTTAGCCTAACACCTGTGGTTGGCAAAATGTTGGAGTCCATTATTAAGGAAACAGTAACAGAGTATTTGGATAAACATAATTTAATAGGACAGAGTCAGCATGGTTTTATGAAGGGGATGTCATGTTTGACAAATTTGCTCGAATTCTTTGAGGATGTAACATACAGGGTGGATAAAGGGGAACCAGTGGATGTAGTGTATTTGGACTTCCAAAAGGCATTTGACAAGGTTCCACACAAAAGATTACTGATCAAGATAAGAAATCACGGGATTGGGGGTAATATACTGGCATGGGTGGAAGATTGGCTATCTAACAGAAAACAAAGAGTTGGGATAAATGGTTCATTCTCGGGCTGGCAATCAGTAACTAGTGGTGTTCCGCAGGGGTCAGTGCTGGGACCCCAACTCTTTACAATCTATATTAACGATTTGGAGGAAGGGACCGAGTGCAACATATCCAAGTTTGCCGACGATACAAAGATGGGAGGGAAAGCAATGAGTGAGGATGACATAAAAAACCTGCAAAAGGACATAGACAGGCTAAGTGAGTGGGCAGAGATTTGGCAGATGCAATATAATGTTGGAAAGTGTGAGGTTATGCACTTTGGCAGAAAAAATCAAAGAGCAAGTTATTTTCTAAATGGAGAGAAACTGCAAAGTGCTACAGTACAAAGGGATCTGGGGGTCCTGGTGCATGAAACGCAAAAAGTTAGTATGCAGGTGCAGCAGGTGATCAGGAAGGCCAATGGAATCTTGGCTTTTATTGCAAGGGGGATGGAGTATAAAAACAGGGAAGTCTTGCTGCAGTTATACAGGGTATTGGTGAGGCCACACCTGGAATACTGCGTGCAGTTTTGGTTTCTATATTTAAGAAAAGATATACTTGCTCTCGAGGCGGTTCAGCGAAGGTTCACTCGGTTGATTCCGGAGATGAGGGGGTTGACGTATGAGGAAAGGTTGAGTAGGTTAGGGCTCTACTCATTGGAGCTCAGAAGAATGAGAGGCGATCTTATCGAAACATATAAGATTGTGAGGGGGCTTGATCGGGTGGATGTGGGGAGGATGTTTCCACTGATGGGTGAGACTAGAACTAGGGGGCATAATCTAAGAATAAGGGGCTGCCCTTTCAAAACTGAGATGAGGAGAAACTTCTTCACTCAGAGGGTAGTAAATCTATGGAATTTGCTACCCCAGAGAGCTGTGGAAGCTGCAACATTAAATACATTTAAAATGGAGATAGACAGTTTCCTAGCAGATAAGGGAATTAGGGGTTACGGGGAGAGGGCAGGGAAGTGGACGTGAGTCTAAATTCGGATCAGCCATGATCCTATTGAATGGCGGAGCAGGCCCGAGGGGCCATATGGCCTACTCCTGCTCCTACTTCTTATGTTCTTATGTTCTTATGGAATAAAGGTGGAGTGGGGGGTGAGACAGTTTGAAGGAAGGGATAAATAAGGGATTTAAACTAAGAAAGGGGCAGAGGCAGAACAATTCTATGAATAGCATTAATTTTAGCCCTGAAGAAGTCCATTCGATCCTTGAATTTAGAAGAAGAGGAAGCAGAAGGTGGAAGATAGAGTAGATATTAGATAGCGGAGAATAGAAGTTTGAAGTCACTCCTACTCTTCAAGATAATTTGGGGGCCTGTAAGTGATTTATATTAGGTTTGGTCTGTGATACTCAGAAACTACAGAGAGCCTTGTTCCAAAGTATATACTGTACATTCATTACAGTTATAAAAGAAGCTACATTACAAGAAGTAAAGAAGTTAAAATGGAAAGGTTATACTTAAAGCATAGCCAGTTAAAGACAGATACAACCTGTTAGCATATGCAAGATTTTGAGAGATTGATCTTGAATGGCCTTGGGGTAACACATGAGCAGCCAAGTCTTACTCTGAGGACATTCTTATATCTATGCTCTAAGTCCAAGCTTAGATACATTAAAAGCACCCTTATTCCTAACGGACGTTGTGGCCCGGAAGGTCTCCCATCAATCGTCCACTTTTTTCTCTACCTAACAGCAGAGATAACCTCTTTCCAGAGTAATACCTTATTCGAGATAACACCCAGTACCTGACCTCCCGAGGCCTCCCTAAAACCATCCTGTAAAACATATGATAACAAGAATGAATGAATGCCTCCTCTCAAAATGCTCCAGGGACAGGCTTGACTGGACAAGGGGTAGTTTTACCCCCTAAAAACGCATGGTTTGGGTCGGGTGGGAGATAAAAATAGTTAAACATTTCAAACAGGATCACAACCCGTCTCGAACCCGCCCACTTACGATTTTAATGGAGGCAGGATGAGGGGCGAGCGACCAATCCTCTCCCAGGAGGCGGGTTGGTCGTTGAAAACTTTTCACAAGGCTGCGTGCCGCCAACTTAAGTTGGATGGGTTTCCTGGGCCCGGCAGGTAAAGAAGGCGAGAAGGGCTGGATCCGTTAGGTAAGTCCCTTTACAGCACTGCTTGTGGGCCAGGAGGAGCAGGAGTGTATCTTCCAGGCCCCAAAAGCTAACCTGCAAACACAACCTCATCTCCACAATCTCGCACCGAACACCCCGCGATCACTGCCCCATCCCCAACGTGATCACTGCCCGTCGTGATCACTGACCTCCACCCGCGATCACCGACCCCCCCACGATCACTGACCCCCCAAGATCACTGAAAACCCCGCGATCATTGACCGCCCCCGCGATCACCGAACCCCGCGATCATCGATCCCCCCGCGATCACTGACCCTCCGCGATCACTGACCCCCCCGCGATCACTGACCCCCCCCACGATCACTGACTCCCCCGTGATCACTGACCGCCCCCACGATCAACGACCCCCGTGATCATCGATCCCCGACCCCCGTGATCATCGATCCCCCCGCGATCACTAACCTTCCCCGCGATCATTGACCCCCCGCAATCACTGACCACCGTGATCACTGACCCCCCCGCGATCACTGACCCCCGCGATCACTGACCCCCACGATCACTGAGCCCCCCGCAATCACTGACCCCCGCGATCACTGACGCCCCCCGCGATCACTGACCCCCGCGATCACTGTGCCCCCCGCGATCACTAAACTCCCCTGCGATCATTGACCCCCCGCAATCACTGACCCCCGTGATCACTGACCCCCCGCGATCACTGACCCCCCCGCGATCAATGACCCCCCCGCGATCACTGACCCCCCCGCGATCACTGACCCCCCCGCGATCACTGAGCCCCCCGTGATCACTAAACTCCCCTGCGATCATTGACCCCCCGCAATCAATGACCCCCGTGATCACTGACCCCCCCGCGATCACTGACCCCCGCGATCACTGACGCCCCCCGCGATCACTGACCCCCGCGATCACTGACCCCCGCGATCACTGACCCCCCATGATCACTGACCCCCGCGATCACTGACGCCCCCCGCGATCACTGACACCCGCGATCACTGAGCCCCGCGATCACTGACCCCCCATGATCACTGACCCCCGCGATCACTGACGCCCCCCGCGATCACTGACCCCCGCGATCACTGAGCCCCCCGCGATCACTGACCCCCGCGATCACTGAGCCCCCCGCGATCACTGACCCCCACGATCACTGACGCCCCCCGCGATCACTGACCCCCGCGATCACTGACTCCCCCTGCGATCACTGACCCCCCCGTGATAACTGACTCCCCCTGCGATCACTGACCCCCCCGCGATGACCGACCCCCCACGATCACTGACCTCCCCCACATCGGCAGCGGGTGGAGGCGGAGCTGAGCGGCAGAGCGACTACAAGAGGCCCCAGAGGCTCAGGTAGGCCTCGGTGCAGCATCGGCAGCGGGTGGAGGCGGAGCTGAGCGACAGAGCGACTACAAGAGGCCCCAGAGGCTCAGGTAGGCCCCAGTGCGGCATCGGCAACGGGTGGAGGCGGAGCTGAGCGGCAGAGCGACTACAAGAGGCCCCAGAGGCTCAGGTAGGCCCCAGTGCGGCATCGGCAGCGGGTGGAGGCGGAGCTGAGCGGCAGAGCGACTACAAGAGGCCCCAGAGGCTCAGGTAGGCCTCAGTGCGGCATCGGCAGCGGGTGGAGGCAGAGCTGAGCGGCAGAGCGACTACAAGAGGCCCCAGAGGCTCAGGTAGGCCTCACCAATCTCCAATCTCAGGGAAGGAGAGAGGTAAAAAGTATCCAAGGTGTGATGTCACCACAAAGCGGGTAAGTGATTGGTTGGTAAGTATTTCTCCCTTTTTAAGCTTAAATCTCCTTGGTTTATAGTTTCTAAGGTGTGATATTCACCATCTAGAATCGAGGCAGAGGGTATTTAAGAATAATATTAATAAATTTAATTAATTACATAGAATGGGAGATCAGGCGATGTGTTGCTGCTGCAATATGTGGGAGCTAGTGGACGCCATTGATGCTCACGGTGATCACATTTGCAGTAAGTGTTGGCTGCTCGAGGAATTCCGGCTCCGTGTTGAAGAGCTGGAGTCCGAGCTTCAAACACTGAGACACATCAGGGAGGGGGAGAGTTACCTGGACTCTGTGTATCAGGAGGTAGTCACACCAATTAGATTAATTAATTCAGATGTAGTCCGTGGCCAGGGTCAGGATGGTGTGACTAGAAGTGAGGCAGGTACGGGCATCCAGGAGGTAGTGTTGGAGGAGCCGCAGCCCTTGCACTTGTCCAACAGGTTCGAGGCTCTTACTCCCTGTAAGGATGGGAACAGGGACTGCGGGGAGGATGAGTAACCTGGCCACAGCACCGTGGAGCGGGGGGCCATTCAAATGGGGGGAGTTAAAAGAAATGTTGTAGTGGTAGGGGATAGTATCGTTAGGGGGATAGATAGAGTTCTCTGCAGCCGAGAGCGAGAGTACCGAAGGCTGTGTTGCCTGCCCGGTGCCAGGGTTAAGGACATCTCCTCTGGACTGGAGAGAAACTTGGAGTGGGAGGGGGAGGATCCAGTTGTCGTGGTCCATGTTGGTACCAACGACATAGATAGGACAAGGAAGGAGGTTCTGCTGAGGGAGTTTGAGCAGCTAGGGGCCAAATTAAAAAGCAGAACCACAAGGGTAATAATCTCTGGATTATTACCTGAGCCATGAGCGAATTTGGCTAGGACAAATAAAATTAGAGAGTTAAATGCGTGGCTCAAAGCCTGGTGTGGGAGAAATGGGTTTTGCTTCCTGGGACACTGGCACCAGTACTGGGGCAGAAGGGAGCTGTTCCATTGGGACGGGCTTCACTTGGCCAGTGCTGGGACTAGAGTCCTGGCGGATCATATAACTAGGGCTGTAGAGAGGGCTTTAAACTAACTAGTGGGGGGGAGGTTCCTAGAGAGCAAATAATACAAATGACAACAGAGAAGGTCATAGACTTAGGTAGCAGTGGGGAAATTAAAAACCAGAGCATGTCAGGAAGGGGCAGAAGGTATGGAGTAAAAGGTAAAGTAATAAAAAGGGCAAAAGCAGGAACTAAGTGTCACAAAACATCTTTGAAAGTTCTCTATCTGAATGCTCGTAGCATTCATAACAAAATAGATGAGTTAATGGCACAAATTGCTAGGGGGATAGAATATAAAAATAGGGAGGTATTGCTTCAGTTGTACAAGGTATTGGTGAGACCACACCTGGAATACTGCGTATAGTTTTGGTGTCCATACTTAAGAAAGGACATACTTGCTCTCGAGTCAGTACAAAGAAGGTTCACTCGGTTAATCCCGGGGATGAGGGGATGGACATATGAGGAGAGGTTGAGTAGATTGGGACTCTACTCATTGGAGTTCAGAAGAATGAGAGGCGATCTTATTGAAACATATAAGATTGTGAAGGGGTTCGATCGGGTGGATGCGGGGAGGATGTTCCCGATGATGGGTGAAACCAGAACTAGGGGGCATAGTCTTAGAATAAGGGGCTGCTCTTTCAAAACTGAGATGAGGAGGAACTACTTCACTCAGAAGGTGGTAGGTCCATGGAATATGCTGCCCCCAAAAACTGTAGAAGCTACATCATTACATAAATTTAAAACAGAAATAGACAGTTTCCTAGAAGTAATGGGAATTAAGGGTTATGGGGAGCGGGCAGGAATTTGGACATGAGTCTAGGTTCGGATCGGTCATGGCCCTGTGGGGAGCGGAGCGGGCCCAGGGGCCGTGTAGCCTGATCCTGCTCCTATTTCGTGTGTCTAATTCTGTTAGATGCAGGAGATGGTTCTGTGATAGTGGATTGGCGGTTAGGATCAGATCAGCCATGATCTTATTGAATGGCGGAGCAGGCTCGAGGGGCCGATTGGCCTACTCCTGCTCCTATTTCTTATGTTCTTATGTAATCACCGACCCCCCCCCGCGATCACCGACCCCCCGCGATCACCGACCCCCCCCGCGATCACTGACCCCCCCCACGATCACTGACCCCCCGCGATCACTGACCCCCCGCGATCACTGACCCCCCCCACGATCACCGACCCCCCGCGATCACCGACCCCCCACGATCACTGACCCCCCCACGATCACCGACCCCCCGCGATCACCGACCCCCCGCGATCACTGACCCCCCCGCGATCACCGACCCCCCGCGATCACCGACCCCCCCCACGATCACCGACCCCCCGCGATCACCGACCCCCCACGCCCCCCGCGATCACCGACCCCCCACGATCACTGACCCCCCAACGATCACCGACCCCCCCATGATCACTGACCCCCCGCGATCACCGACCCCCCGCGATGACCGACCCCCCACGATCACTGACCCCCCCACGATCACTGACCCCCCGCGATCACTGACCCCCCCACGATCACCGACCCCCCGCGATCACCGACCCCCCCCCACGATCACCGACCCCCCGCGATCACTGACCCCCCCCACGATCACTGACCCCCCGCGATCACCGACCCCCCGCGATCACCGACCCCCCGCGATCACTGACCCCCCCACGATCACTGACCCCCCGCGATCACTGACCCCCCCACGATCACCGACCCCCCGCGATCACCGACCCCCCCATGATCACCGACCCCCCGCGATCACCGACCCCCCGCGATCACCGACCTCCCGCGATCACCGACCCCCCGCGATCACCGACCCCCCGCGATCACCGACCCCCCGTGATCACCGACCTCCCGCGATCACCGACCCCCCGCGATCACCGACCCCCCGTGATCACCGACCCCCCGCGATCACCGACCCCCCGCGATCACCGACCCCCCGCGATCACCGACCCCCCGTGATCACCGACCTCCCGCGATCACCGACCCCCCGCGATCACCGACCCCCCGTGATCACCGACCCCCCGCGATCACCGACCCCCCGCGATCACCGACCCCCCGCGATCACTGACCCCCCCCGTGATCACTGACCCCCCCACGATCACTGACCCCCCGCGATCACCGACCCCCCGCGATCACCGACCCCCCGCGATCACCGACCTCCCGCGATCACTGACCCCCCCCGTGATCACCGACCCCCCCACGATCACCGACCCCCCGCGATCACCGACCCCCCGCGATCGCTGACCCCCCCCACGATCACTGACCCCCCGCGATCACTGACCCCCCCACGATCACCGACCCCCCGCGATCACCGACCCCCCCGCGATCACCGACCCCCCGCGATCACCGACCCCCCGCGATCACCGACCTCCCGCGATCACCGACCCCCCCCACGATCACTGACCCCCCGCGATCACTGACCCCCCCCACGATCACTGACCCCCCGCGATCACTGACCCCCCCACGATCACCGACCCCCCGCGATCACCGACCCCCCCGCGATCACCGACCCCCCCGCGATCACCGACCCCCCGCGATCACCGACCCCCCGCGATCACCGACCCCCCGCGATCACCGACCTCCCGCGATCACCGACCCCCCGCGATCACCGACCCCCCGCGATCACCGACCCCCCGCGATCACCGACCCCCCGCGATCACCGACCCCCCGCGATCACCGACCCCCCGCGATCAGTGACCTCTGCCGCGATCACCGACCCCCCGCGATCACCGACCCCCCACGATCACCGACCCCCCGCGATCACTGACACCCCCGATCACCGACCTCCCCCCGTGATCACCGAACCCCTATGATGACCGACCCCCCCACCCCCCGCGATCACCGACTCTCCCCCCACACTCCATCTCTCTCTCTGATCTCTCTCCGACGCACCCCCACCCTCCCCCAAATCTCCCTCTGGGGAGACTGTTAAAAAAAAAACATGCCGCCATGGAGTTAAAACTCCACGGTGTTCGGGGACTCCTGGCCCGACCAGAACTCCTCCCCCGCAATTGGAAATCCCTCCCCAGTAAATATCGGGACCAAGGTTCCAATCTTTAGCTACCTAATTAAACTACAAAGTTTATGTAGAAAGCTTTATTCTAAAATGGAAGCTTTATTCTAAAATGGCAGCTTGCAAAAGCACTTCACTTACAGAGCCAGAGATGGATTTTACTAGCGAAAGGGAGAGACAGTAAGTCTTCAGGTGTTTGAGCCAGATTTGGTGGTTAGCAACCAGGCCAATCACATGTTTGAACCTATGATCACAGAGGTGGATCTTATACTGGGGAATGATAGAATGTGAGATCGGCCGGGAGCTACTGAGGATGTGGTGCTTTAGTGCCGATGTAGAATTTAATTACCACTTTGCTGCAGATGCAGAAGTTAATCTACATTTAATTTCAAACAGAAGGTGCTGTACACTGTCATAAAGCTAGGATGATATTTTAATGTCTGTTATTCAACATAAGTACAGAAACAAAAAGAAATGGAAACAGAATGTTGGAGTTGAGCTGTCATGTTGTAGGTATTTTGAATCTATAGTTGCTACTTAGGGATTTGAAATGGTGACAGGATACGTTAATTTTGTTTCATGTCTGAATTTCAGTTTAAAAGTGTATTTCTTTTTCTTTTTCTTTAATATTGTCCCCCTCTGCCTCACTACACGGGTGTGAAAAGGGGGAGGGAAGCAGATTGTTCTCCAGCATGTCCACCAGTGTTTCAGTGTAAGCAATTAAATAGGCAGAGAATGCATAGCTTATGGTAAATGGAAATTGCAGGTTACATACACTTCCTATATAATATGTGGTAATGGGATGCATCTGTTACTGTTGTTGGCAAGCAAAACTGTTCATAAGTTTTCATTTACAAAATAGATGTTAGATATCCTTTGCTTCAAGCATATAATCAGTACACATATAAAACTTAATTGAAATTCATGAATTCCCCAAGAACCATTTGAAAGAATTTTAATAAGGGTAGTTTTGCTATAAATAGAACAGTCTGAAATCAAAAAGTAATCTCTTAAAGTGTAATATAATTAGCAGGTTTACCAGAATTCAGATCTGTTTGTTACAGTTTTATTTCTGTATTGTTGAATCACATGCATACCATGCACATGCAGTGAAAGTGATGCATAGCTGTTCTGCCTGTCGGTCCTTCAGTGACCCCGAGAAGGGTGGAAATCCTGATTTCCACTCACCTGGTATGGACGGATATTCCACCTGCTGCCCCACGCCAAGGGCTTGTCTGGACTACCATAGGAGTTCCTGGATTACCATAGGAATTTTGCCCTTCCTGCTGTCGATATTTCTCAGCAGAACTCATGCCAGGTCTCCCACTAGGGTCATGAGGCCCCAGAAATGTACTAGGGAAATCCCACATGGGGATTGATTACCTAACTCAAGAGGACCCACTTTTTTTTTTCTTTATTCATGGGATGTGGGCATTACCGGCAAGGCCAGCATTTATTGCCCTCGAGAGGGTGGTGATGAGCTGTCTTCTTGATAACTGAGTGGCTTGTTAGGCCATTTCAGAGGGCCGTTAAGAGTCACATATAGGCCAGACCAGGTAAGGACAGCAGATTTCCTTCCCGAAAGGACATTAGTGAACCAGATGGGTTTTTATGACAATCCAATAGTTTCATGGCCACCATTACTGAGACTAGGGGCTCAATTTTAACTCAGCCGTCAGGCGGGCTTTGAGGCATGTGGGGGGTTAAAATCGCAAAACCTGGGGGTCGGGACCGCCCCCCCCCCCCGCCTGGTTCCCGACACCTAGCCATTTTAACCCAGGCGTGTCTGATGGTCCCGAATCAGTCCCACCTGCAACAGGCGGGACTGGTCTTTAGGGCCCTTAATCAGCACTAATTGGCTTTTATAATCCCATTTTAACAGGCCCTTGCCTGTTTAACCCTTTTCCCACGTAAAACACGCCTGGTGGGAATCACGCCTGTGAAACCTGGCGTGAGCACGATTGGCTTGCTGACTATCAGCTGCAGGTCAACCATTAAAGAGGAGATTTGATCAGTCATCATTTGCAGGTGTCAGGACTTTGTTGTCTCAGGCCTGGGGCAACATTTACCAGGCTTAACTGTAATGTCCGTGTGTAATTGAGACACGGACTGCAGAAGTTGGTTATAACAGGTGTTTACTGAATGGAGACAAAACTGGAACTACTATACAAAGTTACTACACAGGCTTATATACAGGGGTGGTCACTACTGGTGCTGCAGTATACAGGGGCTGCAGAATATAGTTCCTTCTTCAAGGTACATACACTACAATTCCTCCCCTTTTAGCTAAACAGTACATAACATTCGATTAATAATTAAATAACATATTTACAATTACAGTTGCTATATACATTAGCTGAAGTTAATCAATTATAAATTCAGTCTTTGAGGAGGCTTCCTGATTCTGTCCGGATAACGCCTCTTTGGGGTATCAGGTTCTTCTGGCAAAGTTGATTCGGGATCAACGTCGTTGTTTGGTTCGTCTGCTTCCAATATCACCGATTCTGAGGTAGATGCAATTGGTACTTCAGTTTCATCACCAGGTATATAGGATCGTGGTGTAGATTTGACGTTTTCCAGTGACTCTAGAATCTGGTCAGTATGGCGTCTTACAATGCTCTCTCCAACGTCCACGGTATACATTAGAGGTCCTTGCCGTGTGCAGATCGTTCCTGGCTGCCATTTCTCTGTGTGGTAGTCCCGGGCCAAAACTGGTTGACCTATCTTGAAACTCCTGGTTGGCCTTTCATTCATATTCTGAAACTGCCTGTTCTCCACATCTCTTCTGATGTTTGGCTTAACCAAATCCAAGCGGCATCTTAGTCTTCGATTGAAGAACATCATGGCTGGAGTTTGGTTGGTAACCGCATGTGTCACATTCCGGCAGGCAAACAAGAAGTTATCCACCTTGTGTTGTAGGGGTATGTCTTCATTACACATTGCCTTGATAGGTTCATTCAAACATTCAAGAAGGCTCTCAGCCAATCCATTGGTGACTGGATGATATGGGGTGGATGTGTAATGCTTAACACCATTGTTCTTTAAGAACCTCCGGAACTCTTCAGACACAAACTGTGGCCCATTGTCGGAGCAAATCTGTCCAGGCAGCCCATTTCTGCCGAATATGGTTCGTAAGAATGTGATAGTTTTTTCTGTGGTGGTTGAGGACATTTTTATTACCTCTGGCCACTTTGAATGTGCATCCACCGCAATTAAAAACATCGAGTCCATAAATGGATCAGCAAAATCAATGTGTACCCTTTGCCATGGAGATGAGGGGCTTGTGGTGGGGCGTTTTGGACCTTCTGGCATCCTGTACAGCTCTTGGTCATCTCTCCGATTTCTCTATCGATTCCCGGCCACCACACAAATGCTCTGGCTAAGTTCTTCATTTTTACCCCTCCCAGATGACCCTCATGAAGCTCATTGAGCTCTCTATCCTTCAATTTGGGTGGAATTACTACTCTGGATCCACACATCAAGGTTCCTCGGCACACTGACAGCTGTTCTCTTCTCGGCGAGAATGCTGGCAACAGTGGTTTGCCATGTGCTGGCCATCCCTTCACCGTTAAATCATAGACCCTGGAGAGTGTCGGGTCATTTCGTGTTTCCTTTTCTATGTTTGCATTCGTCACAGGTAGACATTCGACTATGGTCGAGTGGAATATCTCCACAGGATCCACTGCAGGTGCTTCTTCCACCGTCGGCAACGGTAGGCGCGACAATCCATCAGCATTCCCATGCTGGTTAGTTCCTTTGTACTCGATGTCATATTGGTGTGCCCCTAGGAAAAGGGACCACCTCTGTAGCCGTTGTGCTGTCATTATCTGGACGCCCTTCTTAGGGTTGAAAATGGAGACAAGAGGTTGATGATCAGTTAGTAGAGTAAATTTCTGTCCGTGCAGGTAGTGATTGAACTTCTTCACCCCCCACACCAGGCTGAGGGCCTCTCTGTCAATCTGGGCGTAGTTACGCTCGGCTGCAGTTAACGAGTGTGACGCAAAAGCTATCAGCCTCTCTGAACCATCAAGGGATTTATGTGACAGTACCGCTCCAACGCCGTAGGGAGACGCATCACATGCCAGTCTTATCGGTAGTGATGGGTTGTAGTGAGCCAATACTTCTCTTGAAGTGATCAGGCCTTTACACTTCTGAAAGGCCCACTTACATTCATCGCTCCATTTCCATGCTACTCCAGTTTGTAGCAGAGCGTTCAGTGGGTGCAGAATTGTGGACAAATTCGGCAAAAACTTATGGTAGTAATTCACCAATCCGAGGAATGACCTCAGTTGCGACACATTTTCAGGCGCTGGAGCCTTAACTACCGCTTCAATTTTGCCAGGGGACTTATGTAACCCCTCTTCATCAATCACGTGGCCACAATACGATATTTGTTTCTTAAAAAACTCGCACTTGGGGCGATTGGCTCGTAGCCCATGTTCTCTTAGTCTAGTGAGCACCTGCTCTAGGTTGGCAAGGTGTTCACTGTCATTTTCACCTGTCACTAGGATGTCATTCAAGTAACACTGAGTCCCCGGAATCCCTTGCAGGACTTGTTC
This sequence comes from Somniosus microcephalus, assembly GCF_052327205.1. Taxonomy (NCBI): domain Eukaryota; kingdom Metazoa; phylum Chordata; class Chondrichthyes; order Squaliformes; family Somniosidae; genus Somniosus; species Somniosus microcephalus. The sequence goes on along the minus strand of NC_140993.1, from coordinate 92,989,750 downwards.
CATCGCTTTTTGCCATATAGCCGGAGCTGATGCAACTCCGAATACCAGTCGATTATACTGGTAAAGACCTTTGTGAGTGTTTATCGTGAGATATTTCCGAGAGGATTCCTCAACCTCCATCTGCAAATATGCTTGCGCTAGGTCAATTTTTGTAAAACGTTTCCCTCCAGATACTGAGGCGAAAATATCTTCTATCCTCGGAAGAGGATACTGTACTGTGTGAAGGACTGGGTTCACAGTCACCTTGAAGTCGCCACAGATGCGAACCTTCCTTGGCTCCTCAGACTTATTGTTTAACGTTTTCTTCATGACAGGTACGATGGGTGTCGCCCACTCGCTCCAGTCTACCTTAGCTAACACGCCTGCATTCTCCAGATTCTCCAGCTCTGCCTCGACGGCTGGGCGAATTGCATACGGTACCGGTCTTGCTTTGAAAAACTTGGGAATTGCATTCTCTTCTATTTTTACCGAGGCGGTTACACCTTTAAGAGTTCCCAGTTCTTGTTGAAATACCTCTTTAGCGTTAGCCAAGATTTTTGACAATCGTCCAGGTGTGATGTTGTCATCCTTTTTACCAGCCACAGTCAGTGCCTGAATGGAGTGCCAGTCTAAACTTATCTTTCTGATCCATTCACGTCCCAATAACGGTGGTCCACCATCTTGCAGTATGTACAGATACAATTTCTGTATTTCCTTGCCGTTGTATTCGACAGGCACCCTTATTTTCCCTCTGGGGTATACTTTCTGCCCCGTATATGTCTTCAAGACAATGGATGTGTCTTTCAAGGGTATGTGTGAGAATAGCCGCTCGTAGTCTCGTCGATTCATGACGGTCAGAGCTGATCCTGTATCCAATTCCATTTTGACTTGGGACCCTGCTATCGCAAGGGTGACCCAAATGGTTCGGTGATCCTCTTTTGTGATTACATTGTGTAGTTTGAGACAGCTTAGTTTCTTGTTCCCGGATTCACTATCGCGCTTCTGGTCTTCGGAACTACTGTCCGTCATCTTTTGTACTTTCCTGTACTTTTCCTTAGTAGTCTTTTTATTGTCGTTAGTCTTCTTCCCGGACCTGCAAACTCGTGCAATGTGTCCCATCTTTCCGCATTGCCTGCATGTTTTGTCCTTAGACCAGCAGTCCTTCTGGTCATGGGTTGTTCTGCCGCAGCGATAACATTTTTCAAATCCCCGTGTCATTTCATGGGTGCCGTATTCCTGTGGCTTTTGCTGTATTTCCGCAGCTCCCCTTGCTGCTGCTTCGTACGATACTGCCACGCTGAAAGCCTTATCTAGTGTCAGCTCTTTCTCTGAGAGTAACCTCTTCTGGGTTCCTTCACTCAGGAGTCCACAGACAAATTTGTCCCGTAGGGTATCTGCCAGTCCTGCTCTAAACTGGCAGTGCTTTGATAGCTTGCGTAGTTCCGTAAGGTAATCAGCATTGCTCTCATCTTTATGCTGATTTCTCTTGTGGAATTGAAATCTTTCTGCTATCAGCAGCGGTGTAGGATTTAGGTGTTCCTGTAGGATATGAACAATTTCGTTAAAACTCTTCTCCATCGGTTTGACTGGAGTGATCAGGTTCCGCAATAGGCCGTACGTTCTTGCGCCCATTAAGTTCAGCAGTACCGATGCCTTTTTCTCATCGGCTACTTCATTTGCCTTGCAATATACTTCGACTCTTTCCACATACGTGGTCCAGTCTTCTATTGCATTATCGAAGGCAGTGATATTGCCAGTCTTCGGCATCATGGAGATCTAAGATGGCGCCTCCCGCGCTTTGCCTTCTTCCCCGATTGAACAAAATGGCGCCTCCCGCGCTTTGCCTTCTTCCCCGCTGGATTAAGATGGCGCCTCCCGCGCTTTCTGTCTTTTCCGCTGCTGCCAGCGCTGTTGCTGGCATTTTTATGCCTTGATGGCGACGCCCTATGGTCTTCGCGCGCTTCCCCCCGCGCTGCTGCCAACGCCGCTCTCCGCGGTCCCCGTGGCAAACTGCAGCTCCTCGCGGCTTTCTGCGCTTCTAATTTCTTTTTCTTTTATTTTAATTACTGTTCCCGTCGTCAGAGCAGACCCTATGGGACACTTCCCTCCCTTTTCTCGGGTCTGTACGCTGCCCGGCTTCGTAGCACCGGCCGCACCCTGTGTGCTCCACCCTCTCTCTCTCTCTCCTCTTCCCGACAACGCTGCTCGGCCCTGTTGAAAAGCCACCCGATCGAGCTCTAGCCCGCCGCAGCCCAGGAAGGATCAGTGTACTACCTGCCACCAGCCCGATTAGCTGGAACACCATAGAGTGGATAACCAAGCCCATCTCTCGACAGCCTCTCCTGCAAATCTTCGAATTCGATGAATCAGAGGGCGGTTGCCCACAGTCGACGCCCGTTTCTTCTGGGTTTTTTTCTTTTTGGATTTCTTCCTTCTGGCTTCGACCTCTAATAAATTCGCTTCAGGGATGGATCCCCGTGAGGTGGTGCAGAACTGTAGGTAAGTTCGGATCTGTTCGTCGCCAATATAATGTCCGTGTGTAATTGAGACACGGACTGCAGAAGTTGGTTATAACAGGTGTTTACTGAATGGAGACAAAACTGGAACTACTATGCAAAGTTACTGCACAGGCTTATATACAGGGGTGGTCACTACTGGTATTGCAGTATACAGGGGCTGCAGAATATAGTTCCTTCTTCAAGGTACATACACTACATTAACCACACCTGTGGAAGGCTGGAGCCTCACACACTTCTCCAGTGTGACCTCCTGCGAAACCCCTCTCACCACCCTCACTCAGCGCTTCCTCAACTGAGGCATCTACCAGAAGCATGGGAGGCCTTTTTTTCCTTCCCTTCTTGGCATTAGAGGACCTCCAGCACCAGGCGCGGCAGCAGCAGAACCAGGAACAACAGCAGCACCAGCAGCAGCAGCAGGAGTGACAGGCTGCTGCTCACCCACCTGAGGCAGCACAGGCCAGAAGGGGCCAGCGCATGGAAGCCCGTCGGCGCAGGAGATACCCCCCAAACAGGGTCTACAGACACAGGGACAGCTACCTCAACAGGACTGAGCAGCAGTGCCAAAGGCGGCTCCAACTTTTGCGACAGGTAGTGGCTGACATCTGCACAATGATACAGCAAGACCTGCTGCCCAGAGGACCAGGTGGACACTCCTTACCAGTGGCCATCAAAGTCTCCACCGCACTCAACTTTTTGGCCTCAGGCTCATTCCAGGGATCATCAGCAGACATCAGCGGCATCTCCCAGTCAGCCGCACACACTTGCATCACGCAGGTAACCGATGCCCTCTTTGCCCTCGCGCGCAATCACATCCATTTCACCAGGGATCGCGCAAATTTGACGGCGCGAGCGGTTGTATTAGCTCATCTGGCAGACTTTCCAAGGGTGCAGGGCGTCATTGACTGCACACATGTGGCCCTTAGGGCACCCCATCGCAATCCAGGTATTTTTGTCAACCGCAAGGGCTTCCACTCCCTTAACGTTCAGCTGGTGTGTGACCACAAGAAGGAGATTTTGCATGTTTGTGCCAAGTACCCTGGCAGTTGCCATGACTCCTTCATACTGCGCCAGTCTAGTGTGCCTCCGCTATTCAGGCCGCCAGACCAACTTCACAGATGGCTACTTGGAGACAAGGGCTATCCCCTGAGGACTTGGCTAACGATGCCATTGAGGAGGCCAGCCAACGACGCTGAGGAGCGCTACAACTCCAGCCACAGTTCCATAATCGAGCAAACCATCGGCTTGCTTCAGATGCGCTTCAGATGCCTCGATAGATCAGGTGGAGCCCTACAGTACTCAGCAGCCAGGGTCTCCAGAATCGCCCTGGTTTGCTGTGCACTCCACAACATGGCACAACGTCGTGGCTTGCAGATTCCTGAGGACCAAGTGGCTCCTCACATACCCTCCTCAGATGATGATGATGATGAGGAGGAGGAGGGCGAAAACGAGCATTCTGCAGAGGCCCATCAACCAGCGGCAGCATTACGTGAGAACATAGAAAACATAGAAACATAGAAGGTAGGAGCAGGAGTAGGCCATTCGGCCCTTCGAGCCTGCTCCGCCATTCAATGAGATCATGGCTGATCATTCAAATTCAGTACCCTGTCCCTGCCTTCTCCCCATATCCCTTGATCCCTTTAGCCTCAAGAAATATATCCAACTCTTTCTTGAACATATTTAATGAACTGGCCTCCACCGCCCTCTGTGGTAGAGAATTCCACAGGTTCACCACTCTCTGGGTGAAGAAATTCCTCCTCATTTCAGTCCTAAATGGCTTACCCCTTATCCTTAGACTATGACCCCTGGTTCAGGACTCCCCGGCCATCAGAAACATCCTTCCTGCATCTAGTCTGTCCAGGCCTGACAGAATTTTATAGGTTTTGATGAGATCCCCTCTCAATCTTCTAAACTCCAGTGAGTATAAGCCCAATTGACACAATCTCTCCTCATTCGTCATTCCTGCCATCCCAGGTATCAGCCTGGTGAATCTTCGCTGCACTCCCTCCATGGCAAGAACGTCCTTCCTCAGGTAAGGCGACCAAAACTGCACACAATACTCAAGGTGCAGTCTCACCAAGGCCCTGTACAACTGTAGCAAGACATCCTTTCCTGTACTCGAACCCTCTTGCTACGAAGGCCAACATACCGTTTGCCTTCTTAACCGGCTGCTGCACCTGCATGCTTAACTTCAGCGACTGATGCAGAATAACACCCAGGTCTCTTTGCACTTCCCCTTCTCCCAATCTATTGCCATTCAAATAATAATCTGCCTTCCTGCTTTTGCCACCAAAGTGGATAACCTCACATTTATCCACATTATAGTGCATTTGCCATGCTTCTGCCCAATCACCCAACCTGTCCAAATCGTACTGGAGCTTCACGACATCCTCCTCACAGCTTACCCTCCCACCCAGCTTTATGTCGTCTGCAAATTTGGAGATATTACATCCAATTCCCTCGTCCAGATCATTAATATATATTGTGAACAGCTGGGGTCCTAGGAACGATCCTTGCGGTACCCCACTAGTCACTGCCTGCCACTCGGAAAACGACCCGTTTATTCCAACTCTGCTCTCTGTCCGCCAACCAGTTCTCTATCCAAGTCAATACCTTGCCCCCAATCCCATGTGCCTTAATTTTGCATGCTAATCTCTTATGTGGGACCTTATCAAAAGCCTTCTGAAAGTCCAGATACACCACATCCACTGGTTCTCCCTTATCTATTTTACCAGTTACATCCTCAAAAAATTCCAGTAGATTAGTCAAGCATGATTTACCTTTTGTAAATCCATGTTGACTTTGTCCGATCCTGTCACTGCTTTCCAAGTGCTCTGCTATTACATCTTTTATAATAGACTCTAGCATTTTCCTCACTACCGATGTCAGGCTTACCGGTCTATAATTCCCCGCTTTTTCTCTACCACCTTTTTTGAATAGTGGGGTAACATTAGCTACCCTCCAATCCATGGGGACTGTTCCAGAGTCTATCGAGTTCTGGAAGATGACCAGCAATGCACCTACTATCTCTAGGGCCACCTCCTTAAGTACCCTGGGATGTAGACCATCAGGCCCTGGGGATTTATCGGCCTTCAGTCCCATCAATTTTCCAAACACCATTTCCCTACAAATACTGATTTCTTTCAGTTCCTCCCTTTCATCAGACCCTATGTTCCCCGGCATCTCTGGGAGGTTATTTGTGTCCTCCTTTGTGAAGACAGAACCAAAGTATGTATTTAGTTGGTCTGCCATTTCCTTGTTTCCCATTATAAATTCCCCTGATTCTGACTGTGAGGGACCTACGCTTGACTTCACCAATCTTTTTCTCTTCACATATCTATAAAAGCTTTTACAGTCAGTTTTTATGTTCCTTGCAAGCTTACTCTCATATTCTATTTTCCCTTTCTTAATTAATCCCTTTGTCCTCCTTTGTTGACTCCTAAACTGCTCCCAATCCTCAGGATTATTGCTTTTTCTGGCCAATTTATATGTCCTCTCCTTGGATCTTATGCTATCCCTAATTTCCCTTGTTAGCCACGGTTGAGTCACCTTTTTTGTTTTATTTTTATGCCAAACTGTGATGAACAAATTCTGTAGCTCATCCATTCGGTCTTTGAATGTTTGCCATTGCCTATCCACCGTCAACCCTTTGAGTGCCATTCCCCAACCAATCAAACATTGCTGCCCAGGATGCCAGAAACTCATCCTGGCCAGATTTGCTTAGCCTAGTAAATCAAACTGTTTTGCCTTGCAGCTTCTTACCTGAGCATCGACAATGTCCAAACCCTGCGGATTCCGAGCTATTTGACCAACATCCTGACAACTGTTGTAATCCTAAGCCCTCAATGTGAAAGCCCCATTTGCGAAATGACACACGCCAGAACTGTAGCAGTTGCCATCAGAATTTTTATTCAAAACAAACAACTGATGGCATTTTTACAAAATACACATTTCACCCAAGTGACTACCCTTGTGACTATTTGTGCTTTATTTTCCTCTTACGCATGCTCCTATGTAATGGTTCCCCTGTGGCTTCAGCAGATGTGGAGGCCCCTTGCTCACTTTCCTGCTGCTCCTGTCTCGACACCTTTGGCGGGCGTCCTCTGGGGTGGCGAGCCTGTGAGGGCTCATCAGCAGTCTGCTGCTCCTGCGGCTGTGCAGGAGTTGAGACGTCTATCTCAGTTGGGTGTGGACTCCGGCGGGGCTCTGACTGAGGGCTCTGCAGTGGCATGGAAGTGTGAGCGCTTGAAGAGGAGCCCCCACTTCCTTGAGGTCTGCCACCAACCTCCCTCTCATGGGTCAGGTCCCCCTCAGCGCCTGCAAGTGGCTTGAGAGCACCTTGCTGCACATCAGGGGAGCCATGGGGACCTGTATCTGCAATGGCAGTCCTACTCAGAAGGACTTCCATGAAGGTCTGGTTTCTCTGTTCAATAGATGCCCATCGCTCCTCAAGAGATGGCATTCTATTCTGAACACTCACCATGTTTTCCATACCCTGGCAACTAACCTCCTCCATGACCGTAGCCCTCCTCTCCTCTACCGTAGCCATCCTCTCCTCTACGGTAGCCAGCCTTACCACGGAGGCAGCAATCATTTCCACGTAGGTAGCCATCCTTTCCGTGTTCATGCGTTCATGCGCCACTGACTCCACAAAGGATCTGCTCATGTTCACTATGGACTCCTCCATTCGCTCCACACTCGCAGTGACCCTGGAGACAAAACCTGCCAGAGACTCCTGCATCTGTGCATGGAGTTCCATCACCTCTGATCTTACGGATGGACCCAGAGGCAGAGGGTCCCAGAGGCAGAGGGTCGACATGCAGCTGAGCCGAGCTGGCAGAGTCCTGCGCCCTCCGACGAGGACTCCACTGCTGTCCCTGTCTCCACAATCTGCTGATGCTCACTTGTGAGCTGTGACACACCAGGTGACAACTCTACTCTATGTCCCGAAGGTCCCACCGAGGTGTGAGTGTCTGCGCTGGTGCTGGGTGTGCTTATTTCTGCTGACGCTGCGCCCTCAGAGGTTGCAGATTCCTCTGAGGAGTCTGGCATCTCAGGCTCTTCCTTCTGCACACTGGGGACGGGGGCTCTCGATGGTCCTGTGGGGGAGTCAAGGAAAAAGTTAGAGATGTGATGCCAAGGTTACATGCACATTGCATTTTGCAGATGATCATAAGTCCATATGATGTAGCTTCAGAATCATTATCAGCGACTCATGCAATGCCAATGAGAGAGATGGAAATCTATTCTGTCACCAGCTTGCGGGGATGCACCTGTCTGTCCTTCCCCAACTTCCGCATCTCTGTCAGCCCCGACAATCTCCAGGACGGCTTCCCCCCAGGGGGTGAGCTGGGCTAATGAGGGTAGCCCTCCTCCTGTCCTGGCTCGCTCTCTCCTGTTGTGAGCTCTCTTTTCCTGCAATGAGGGAGACAAGTGGAGGTTGAGTGAGAATGAAGGAGTGAGTGCAGAGATTGCATAGCATAGATACTTAGAAGGAGACAAAGATGGAATGAGGTTGCAAGACCAAGGGCCCTCCCTGTGTGTTGTCAGTTGTGTTCAAAGCATCAGAGTGAGAGGGAGTGTGATGGCTGCATGGTGGAATAGTTAGATGAATGTGAGCATAGAGAGAGAGGGAATGGCTAAGGGTGCATGGATGTGAGTGTCAAGTGGGATCACAGAAATCACAGAAACCCCACAATGCAGATAGAGGCCACTTCGGCCCATCGAGCCTGCACCGACACATATCCCACCCGATCCCCGTAACCCCTACACCAACACATATCCCACCCTATCCCCGTAACCCCACGTATTTAATCCCCCTAACACTAAGGGTCAATTTTATCATAGCCAATCATCCTAACCCGCACATCTTTGGACTGTGGGAGGAAACCGGAGCACCCGGAGGAAACCCATGCAAACACGGGGAGAATGTGCAAACTCCACACAGACAGTCACCCGAGGCCGGATTCGAACCCGGGTCCCTGGCTCTGTGAGGCAACAGTGCTAACCACTATGCCACCATGTGGAGGAAGAGATTGCTAAAGCTGAGTGCTGGTGAGGAAAGGCAATGGGGATCAGATTGAGGGTGATGGAAACTTCATACTTACTTTTCCAGTACGATGAAGGTCATGGAATCTTTTCCTGCGCTGTATCCAGGTGCGCCGTGTGAGCCCCAAGGAGTTGACTTCCCCAGCAACCTGTAGCCACACAGCCTTGGTCAGACTGGGAGGCCTCTTCCTCCCTGAAGAAGGGAACAGGACCTCCCTGTGGGCCTTTGCACCATCCAGCAATACCTGGAGTGAAGCCTCATCAAATTTTGGGGCAGCTCTTGCCCTCCCACTGGCCGTTGCTCCTGCAGGCTCCTGTGCCATCTTAATGGTAAAGTTTGGAAGCCTGCAGAAGATGCAAGGCTTGCTGTGGGCCCTAAAAGCAGCAGCAATGATGACGTCATATTCTGCGACTTTCTGACTGGAAATACTCAATTGCTAAGGGTTCCCACACGTTGGAAATCAATTGGCCAATTGAGTTAAAATTGCATCAATCTCACAGACCCATTTAGATCCGTGTGGGAAACACTAAATTCGGGGAACCCGACAATTCCCCGCACCTGAGTTAAAATTGGCCCCTTGCTTTTTATTCCAGATTTATTTAATTAACTGAATTTAAATTCCCCAGCTGTCATGGTGGAATTTGATCTCATGTCTCTGGATCATTAGTCCAGGCCTCTGGATTACTAGTCCAGTAACATAACCACTGTGCTACTGTACCCCCACTTGCTCCATTTGCAGCAGAAGATGTAAAGCAAAGAAATTTTTGGGCTCTCACCAGGCCTCCTCTCAGAGCAGCATTGTGTCAGCCTGATATTCCGGCCGTCTGTTCAGGTTAGGCACTGCAGATGTGCCCATCCCTGAAATTTGTGGCAGAGTCTGGCTATCAGCATGTGTGGACAGGGGTTCTGGTCTGCTGCACTGGGACTGCTAAAGCAGACGCCTAGGGGTTTTGGGGCCCATGCCTCTTTAACACTGACATCAGTTTGTGCGTTCATTCACTCTTTCCCATTTTTCTGCAAGGTAGTGATGTAAAATATTATGGAAATTGTGCAAGATGTATGTGAAGACCTGTTAGAAGTACTTTTTTTTTATTTCCTTGAGATATTTCAACCTAATTCATTTACCAGAATTGTTAAAATGACTGCTGAACATTTTTGAAATCTCTCAGTGATGAAAGGCACAGCTACATTGGCGCCTGTTTAATTCAGATTGAGCAGTGTCCATGCAGTGTCCCAGCATTTACACTGATACAACCTGCTCCCTTGTCTGGGTGACAGAACCTTAGGCCCAGTTTTAGTAGGCCCATGATTCTGGTGTCAGAATAAGGGTGTTGGTTTTAGCAGTGTAAACATGCGGAGTCAGTGCATGGGCATCGGTCTCTCACAATTGAAACTAAACAAGTAAGGATCTTCCGTGCACATTGAATTAGTGAAAATGTTTTCATTGTCTGCAGGTATAAATTATATCATGTTGGTGATCTGGGTTCTAACGACAGTACAATAGATACTGCAGCAGCACTGGCCTGACCTCTGTGCAATGAACATTGTGACCTGGCCCCCTCAATCACAGTCACCTCACTGTCACAAGTGGTAAGCTGACCATTAGGTTTGATGAAATCTCGACCTCAGAGGAGCTGATTTTCACGTATAAAGGCAGTAGCGATTGAAAAGAAAATTGATTATTTAGCTGATGTTAAATTGTGTTAAAATATACATTTTAATAATGGAAATAAAGGTGAATCTGAAGAGTTTTTATGTTATTAATGAAATAAAGGGGACTTGCTAGCATGCTGTTGAATTTATTGCAAAAGAGTCAGGGAGATAACTGGCAAGCACACTAGGCTCAAGAAAATTTGAAATGAAAAACTAAAAGGGTATGGGTCAGCTTATTACATGTGGCACTTGGATGACTGATTGAGGGAGACAGGTCATAATGGGCCAGAAATTCCAGGCCAGAAGCGTGAGTACGGTCAGCTTACTCACGCTTCTGGCCATTGGAAATGCCGGCGTTCAGCATGAACAGCGCATGCGGGGAACGCCGGCATTTCCAGACCTCGAGCGCGTGCGACTGCACAGGCAGCGCTTGCGCAGTGAACTTCGTGGATTTCATTCATGAAATCCGTGAGGTTAAGTCCTTAGAAGTTACACTGAAAAAAAGCAAGTGTAAAGTGGTTCATTGGCTGCGGAGGAAGATATATTTTATCGTGGAGCTTTTGAAATGCAATATTTTTGTTTGGGAAAGGGAGGGAAGTTATTTTAAGAAATTTTAAGTAAGTTTTAAAGTTAAAATTTTTTTTTTTTTAAAGGGTTTTCAGAACGGTAGGTAGAAGGAGCAATTGTGGCTGTGTGAATGGAATGTGAGAATGAGTTATGTATGTATGTCCACATATATTCCTTTACGTATATGTATGTATGTTTTATATTCCTTTACTATGAATGTATGTTTTTAATTATGATTTTCCAATAAGTTACTTTCTCTGAAAGTCATAATTAAATAATACATTCATACACATAAGTAAAGGAATATATACATAACACGCAAAGGAATATATACAGACATACATACTTTCAGAAGCTCCACGATGAGAAATATCTTCCTCCGCAGCCTCTGTAGCAACTGTACCCATGCTTTTTTCATGTGTAAGTTGTAATGACTGGACCTCACTGAAAGCATTAATGAAAGCGGCGAATTATACTGCGCACGCGCTGCATGTGCAGTCGCACGCGTTCTGCCTCTGAACCCCTTCGTTCAGAGGACAGGAAATGCCGGTTTTCCCCACATGCACTGTGCATGCTGAAAACCGGCATTTCATCCGGCCAGATGCGTAAGTACCCCGACCGTACTAGCGCATTTGGAAGGGAATTATTGGGCCAACATTTTACATGTCAATAAAATAAAAAATTTAACACTTGCACGACTTGCCCCCTCGCATCTGCGACTGAGGGTCCAAGGAGGTGCATTGCGCAAGAGGTCATCATCGGACGTATCCTCACACTGTTCCCTTTGGGGAACTGTATGAAGTGGTGGAAGGATTTATGGCCGTGATTAACGCTCATTCCGTGACCGTAACCATCTTTGAACCAGCCATTAGGGTGGTTAGTCCTATGGCGGGAGGGTTTTACGGGCTCCCACAACCTATCTGAGGGGGGAGGGGCCACCAACACCCACGGACACAAGTATCCCGCTGGATGTCCACCCAGAATTTAAAGTTGGAGCTCCGACTCCACTTGCCGGGACTGTCTGGAGTGGGGTTCAAAACCCTACTCCTTCTGGCCCAGCGGCGGGGATGCTTACTGCTACGCAAAAGGCCCACTCCGCACAAAAGGTGACACCCATACGTTTCCTGCGCCTTTTCCCTCCCCGTGACTGGAGCCCTATGCTGCCATTTCACGTTGCTAATCGGATTGGGCCTTTGTCATAGCGGTAGGATCCCCGCCGCTGGGCCAGATCAGGGTAGGGTTTTGAACCCCGCTCCAGACAGTCCCGGCAAGTGGAGTCGGAGCTCCGGCTCTAAATTCTGGGTTGACATCCAGTGGGATATTTGCGTCCGTGGGTGTGGGTGGCCCCCCTCCTTGTATAGCTTGTGGGAGCCCGTAAAACCCTCCCGCCATAGGACTAACCGCCCTAATGGCTGGTTCAAAGATGGTTACGGTCACGGAATGAGCGTTAATCATGGCCATAAATCCTTCCACCACTTCATACAGTTCCCCAAAGGGAACAGTGTGAAGACACGTATGACGACGACATTGCTAAATAAATAAATGGAATTAAAAAAATTCTTTTAGGGTTTTTAAAAGTCTTTAAATTGCTTTAATTCTCTTTAAAACTACTTCAGATTACTCAAAATAATGTAAACATTTAAAAAAGTTTATAAAAGTTACCAAAATCTTCAAAAAACTTCCAAAAACCTATTTAAACTGCTGCTTTGCATGTAAAAAAGCAAAGCAGCTTGACAGAAACATTGGGGGCGTGTCCAGTGAAACTGAGACCTCAAGGGGCGTGTCTCACTTACACTGCACGCTCCTGGGTCCGCGCTGGCTGCACTCCTGGGCGGCGTGACGTCATACGCTGCCCGGGAATGTGCTTTCTATTTCTCCAAGTTCAGGCGTCCCAGAAGCTGATCGGCAGGAGCGCGGGGTAAGTGCAAATACGGGGCTTGCACGCGCTGCAAGCCCCGTTCTGGAATTTCTGGCCCAATGTTCACTGCAGTCATAGCTGCTACAGTTTTTTTTACTCACTTATGGGATGTGGGTGTCGCTGGCAAGGCCAGCATTTATTGCCCATCCCTAATTGCCCTTGAGAAGGTGGTGATGAACCGCCTTCTTGAACCACTGCAGTCCGTGTGGGGAAGGTACTCCCACAGTGCTGTTAGGTAGGGAGTTCCAGGATTTTGACCCAGCCAGTACTTATTCTACTAGCAGGAATATGGGGCCAAGTAGATACTTCTTTCAGAGAGCTGGCCTAGGCATCATGGGCCAAACAGCCTCCCTCTATGATGTAAAAATCTATGATTTAAATTGTGAAAGCTCCACTGCTGACTCCAGTAAATTCCGTATTCAACGGATTACTATCAGTTATTCTATTCAACTCCATGCAGTATAAAATGTAAGTTGAGTTCATTACTATATCACTGATATTTCAGTTTGAATTTTTGTAACAATAAAAGGGATGCTTTAACCCTTCGGCTGTTACTTCTTGCATGGAATTTCAGCCTTCTTGAGTGGCCATTTTCAATATTTTCAAATCACATATTGTGATGTTTATATAAATACTAATATTTCAGAATATCCCTTTGTTACCTCTAGACTTGACTATTGCAACGCTCTCCTGGCCTCCCATTTTCCACCCTCCATAAACTTGGGCCCATCCAAAATTCTGCTGCCCGTACCCTAATTCCCACCAAGTCCCATTTACCCATCGCCCCTGTGCTCACTGACCAAATTGGCTCCCTGTCCGGCAATGCCTCAATTTTAAAATTCTCATCCTTGTTTTCAAATCCCTCCGTGGCCTCGCCCCTCCCTATCTCAGTAACCTCCTCCAGCCCTACAACCCTCAAATCTCCTGCGCAGCCCCTATTTTAATCGCTCCACCATTGGCAGCTGTGCCTTCAGCTGCCTAGGCCCTAAGCTCTGGAATTGCCTCCCTAAATCTCTCTGCCTCTCTTTCCTCCTTTAAGGTGCTCCTTAAAACCTACCTCTTTGACCATCTGTCTTAACATCTCCTTATGTGGCTCGGTGTGAAATTTTGTTTGATATCGCTCCTGTGAAGCGCCTTTGGACTTTTTACTATGTTAAAGGTGCTATATAAATGCAAGTTGTTGTTGTTGTTGAGATGCAGACGTGCTTCTGTGCTTTGCATTCAGCACTATTGTTCTTATCATGGGTGTTCTGCTGAGTCCACCATTGCGGGTAGAGGACGAGGAGCAGCAGCAAGGCTAAGTGCACAGACCAGGAGATGGTGCTAGAGGAGGGCGAAGGAGGAGAAGGCACCAGAGGCCCTACACCATGATATATTTAGGAACCACATTTTCTACCACAACTTGACTGAGGAGCAGTGTGTTTGGCACCTCCACTTCACGAGGGACACTTTCATTGAGCTGTGTCACCTGTTGCAGTACCAACAGGAGCCTTGCACCAAGGCATGGACAGCACTGCCTATAGCTGTCAAGGTGACAGTGGGCCTTCATTTCGATTCCGCAGGGTCATTCCAGTCTGGAACAGGTGACATAAGCAACATCATCCAGTTTGCAGTTTACCGCTGCATCAGAGATATGGCAGAAGTGCTTTACTCCAAGAGGAATCAATTCATCTCCTTCCCCCTGGAGCTGCAGCCTTGCCAGGCTAGCAGGCACCCATGGGTACAAGGCATTATAGACTGCAAGTACAATACCTTATGTGCTCCACGTGAAGACCCAGGGATCCATGTCAACAGAAAGAGATGCCACTCCCTGGATGTTTTGCTCATGTGCGATGACAGGCAGCACATTACGCAGGTCATTACCCGGATTACTGGCAGTAGTCATGCTGTCTTTATCCTGTGCTAGTCCTGAATATCTCTTCTATTCCACCAAGATCATCAGGTCAGAGCTGGCTGCTTTAGGACAGGGAGTATTCCCTGACCACCTGACTCATGACTCTTGTCAGGAACCTGGGCACAGACACTAAGGAGTGCTACAATCAGAGCCATGCCTCATGGAGCAGACCATCTGACTTCTGAAGCAGACCATTCTGGTGACGTTCTACAGTACACCCCTGACAGAGTTTCCAAATGGATCATCGTCTGCTACATCCTTCATGAGCAAAGGGACCAACCCCTAGAGACACCTGGGGAGGAGGAAGTGCAGGAGCAGGAAGAGCAGGATGCTGATAAAGAGCAAGGGCCACCAATCACACCAGTTGCTAGTGCTGTGAGGCAGCAAATCATCGAGCACTCGAATAATCCCTCCAGTCCCCAATACACCAACCGTTCCTCCTCCCATTTTACCAAGGTCCTTACACCTGCCACATGAATACCCTCCAGTGTTGCACTCACATTACTATGAAAGTTAAGAACAACAGCTAAATTAAGAAAAAGCCAAAAACACCAAGATGCTTCATCAGTCTTAATTTCATAATTCCAAACAATTAATATTATTGCTCATCGTGCTGCAATATACGCTGTATCTGTGCATTAACATTATTGCTCATCGTACTGCAATATACGCTGTATCTGTGCATTAACATTATTGCTCATCGTACTGCAATATACGCTGTACCTGTGCATTAACATTATTGCTCATCGTGCTGCAATATACGCTGTACCTGTGCATTAACATTATTGCTCATCGTGCTGCAATATACGCTGTACCTGTGCATTAACATTATTGCTCATCGTGCTGCAATATACGCTGTATCTGTGCATTAACATTATTGCTCATCGTACTGCAATATACGCTGTATCTGTGCATTAACATTTGCAAAGTAATTTTGCATTGTTTTCTTTATATGTACTGAAAAATTATTGTTAGACATGACTGATGCCATGTTACTAATTGCATTATTGCATTTACCTCTATTAACAAATTTGGTCATTGATCTTATAATAATCTTTACTAGACAATAATAGGTACATTTTCCCAAGCCCAGGGACATGGTAGCCCCAAAACTTGGGAACACAATGTTTACCCTGTTTGCAGCTTCATGCCAGGTATGCTGGCATCTGGCCTTGGTGATATTGATTTCTGTTAGCCTGAAAATGCCTCTTTCCAGTTGAGCACTGCATCCATGAATTGAGATGGAGCCTCATCCATGAAATGAGCTTTCCAAGTGCACAAATGAGACATGGTAGTCCCAGAACTGTGGTCCATGCAGCTGGGTTGGCATCAGCGAGTCTCGCGAACATTAGTTAAGCAGCTGTTAAACCGTTTGATAAATGTGAAGCCAGCATTATCAGAGGGAAGGCAGGATTGGCCACACGTTTCTGGTGTTAACATTGCTGCCAAAGCAGTGAAAGATTGCTTCCCACAGAAAGCTCGGCAAGTTTCACATGGAAGGACATTAGCAGCAATAAATCTCAAACATAGGAATGTTAATGAACCTAGAATCAAAAGGGGAAAACATACCTCAATGTCCCTTTTCATTTCCCTCAGTTAATTAAATGCTAAAATCTTCTTTGTATTCAGCACAGCACACAGTCATACAAGCACATTAAACGTGCTATTGTCCTTCAGCTCTAAGGTCATATTGAAACACAAATATAATTACACAATATAAGCATCAAGCACATCCTACATCTACCTGAGTATATCAAAGAAAGAAACATTTCAATCAAATTTCTTCAGGGTTTGACTTAAAGATGTCATTTGAATTTTGTTATCTAAATACTACCAAAATCTCATTGGTCTTTAGTAAATGCACCTGACATCTGACAGTTGAAATTACTGAGATGCACTTTGTGCTTAATGTTCCCTGCATTAAGTTTTCTTGTTATTGACAATGCTTATAAATAAGCTTTGACTTCTGTGAACTATAGCAAAAAAAATTAAGAGGCCATTTTGCTTGTGTCATCTGAAATATGAAGTATCTTTCTCATTTAACTTTTAGGGAAATTATGTTATATTTGAGATATGAATATATTTCATTTGGTAGTAATATTTGATTAGACAACAGCCATTTGGTGAAAAAAATAACTCCTTCATAGTAAAAATGATAGTGTAATAAGACTACAAGATTAACTGGATTCATTCCGCAATACCCCAATTAACTTTGAAAATGATTTGGGCCAAAAGAGAGGTGTCAGACTGGACAGAGTAAATATGTTTTAGCAAGTTTAAGTCTTTTTAGATGTCAAGCCTAATGCAATGATTATAAACTGATGTGCTAGTGTGTGTTGTGCAATAAATCGGTATAATGCCATGGGCAGAATATCTCTCCATAGGTGCAATTGATTTCCCATTGCAGAGTAATTGCATGGAAGAAACGGTGTCAGTGTGTTGAATGTAGATAGACCGTATCCTGGGAGTTTCAGCCTCCAAAAATGAAGGAAATAAAACCCAAGGTATCATGTAACTATTTTACCAGCTAATACAACATGCTAGGATTTTGCTGTATTCAACTCCTAGAATTGCAACGAATTTAGCTCTGAAATGGTGAACGCGTTATTGTTTATTAATATTATTGCACAGTTTTTTTCAAATGAACCTACTTGTCTATTTTATGTAAGTCGTATAGATTTGTATCAGTAAAGAGTTAAATCAGCTCTAATATAATATTTCTGAAAGCCTCATTTGTCATAAAATGCAGGACAATATTATTGCATCTGATAAATTTTAATCAAGCGCTTGTCATTGCAAAATCTGCTTTACATTCCTATAAAAGAGGTAAAGAACCAATGTGATAGTGCTATGTAGATATGCATCACACGCAATAGATGGGAAATGCAAATCTCATAAGAACCCAACAGTGATCAGATTTTTTTGAACTGTTCTGCCAAATTGAGGCAATAAACTGTAGGAATTGTTGTTTTATTTTAACCAAAGATGAAATTGTATGCATTTGGAATGTACGCTTCTCTGTCCCCAGTGAAATCAGATGAGCTGCAGACAATCAAGAAGGAACTGACCCAGATCAAAAACAAAATTGACTTCTTACTAGGAAGACTGGAGAAGATTGAGAAACAACAAAAGGCAGACGCCGGTGGGTAGAAATAAGCTTCAGTAACGGACAAGTCACCCTGGGATAAATTAAGCCCGCGTAGCACCATCAGTCACACTGACAGGTCAGGAAGGATACATGGCTCAAAGTGACTTTCATTACATAACAAGCTCTTAAAAATTTTATCGTAATGTAATAGTTACTTTAAATCAAACTATGCCAACAGCTGAAGCTCGAAGCAGAGAAGGCTGTCAGTTTTATTCTAAGTATAATTTGGAATGCTATGATGATAGGGATGAGAAGAACACAATCATATTCTGAATCCCAAATGATCTGAGTTAGATGGTTCTGGATAAATTTAAGAATATCAGAGTTTTTGGATATTTAGTGGTTAGTTCCTGATTTTTTTTTAAAATTACAATGTCATGGGCAAAGAGGAAAATACCATGACTGTGTGTATGGTGACACGACTTCTCACAGTTACGGCAGGGGACAAGGCCGGAATCACAACAGTGGTGTTTAATCTTAAACTTTCACTTATTGAATGTTTTTTTCATACATCCCTGGAAATCTAATCAGAGGGAGGGAGAAGGAAATAGGATGAGGAGATTCATATGGTGAGTCTATGGTGAGAATTAGGTTTGAATTAGGTTTAAATGCCTTAATTTTTCAATCTACAAGCTTTTTCACAAATAAATTTAAATTCTCATCCCAATGTCGTGATACTGAGACTTTTGCAATACAGTATAGCCTCAGGGCCAGACACTTCAGAGTAATGGGCACTCTTTTGTGTCCCAGGAGCCATGATTCTTAGGTTTTACTCTTTGGTTTATTTGATAAGAGTGGGTATTTAATGTGTCTAAAAGCATGTTGTTTTACAGAAATAAAATTGTTTTCAATTGTTTTTCATCATTTCAGTTTTATACGCATTCACACTTCAGAGTAACCAATGACGTTTGGTCCAAGATGTCTTAACTCTGGGGTTCTGATGTTTTTAGACAGAAAGGTGACATGTAATAAAGGTGCTGTACCATCTCCCAGTCTTCATATTTCATAAAAGAAACAATGATTCAAACCAATTAATTTCAGTGCTTTGCAGGGAATACACACGCAAGCCATAATAAGTCATGTTTACGATTTCAAATTTCAGCATTTTTATTTTATTCCCATCTTGTGCCTTGAGAGGGTTCAAGTACATCTTATCCTCACTGTGGGAGTTTAGTCAGTTTTCGGTGTACATATAAATTTGATGGCAATTCACCCATGAAAGACTTTGTTACCTTATGAGTAACTAATTGCTGCTATCCAATCCAATGTTAATGGGGCAGATTTTAACTCCAGACATGGAACGACGGGCAGTGGAGGACCACCTGCCCGTCCCTGCTGGGGAGGTGTCCAGTCTATTTCGAGGGCTCATTACCATGCTGTCGCCAAACTGCACACCCTGAACAGGAACCCCTCTGCAGCTTGTCAGCTCTGAGACGGTCAGCAGGAAGGTAGGTCGGGGTGGGGAGGTGACGGATTGCGGAGGGGAGAGCCCATGGTGGCAATTGCCCACAATATTTTCTTGCTCCTCCTGGCTCCTCTACAAAAATAATCCTGTACTTAGCTTTTGGGACCTTTTCTGGTTCACCTCCTGGTACAACTGGGCGGAGCGTGCACAGCGAAGACGGCACACAGTTGCCCCTCAAAGTTGCATTGGGGTCCTATGTACGTCATAGGACCCCAATTTGCTTAAATTGATGAGGCGCCTGCCTCATTCAGGCAGGCGCCTGGGCTGCCAGTGGAAGGCACCGGGAAATATGGTGGTGGGCGGGATCTATTAGGGAAAAGTGCAGCACAGCTACTTTAAGGCTGCTACCACTCCATTTGTACCAGGCGAGCCAAGATAAGATTGGCCTTCAGCAATTTTAAGACCGCTCGGTAGCACCAATACTGACCGAGCTGGCCGAGTCCTGAAGGACATAGCTGCCAGTCTGGGCCTGCGACAGGTGGTGAGAGAACCAACACGAGGGAAAAACTTACTTGACCTCTTCCTCACCAATCTACCTGGAGACGAAGCCCTTTCTTCACACTGAGGACACTCTCCATTGTGTTGTGTGGAACTACCACCATGCTAAATGGGATAAATTCAGAACAGATCTAGCAGCTCAAAACTGGGCATCCATGAGGCGCTGTGGGCCATCAGCAGCAGCAGAATTGTATTCCACCACAATCTGTAACCTCATGGCCCGGCATATCCCTCACTCTACCATTACCATCAAGCCAGGGGACCAACCCTGGTTTAGTAAGGAGTGTAGAAGAGCATGCCAGGAGCAACACCAGGCGTACCTAAAAATGAGGTGCCAACCTGGGGAAGCTGCAACACAGGACTACATGCATGCTAAAAAGCAAAAGCAGCATGCTATAGACAGGGCTAAGCGATCTCTCAATCAACGGATCAGATCAAAGCTCTGCAGTCCTGCCACATCCAGTCGTGAATGGTGGTGGACCATTAAACAACTAACAGGAGGAGGAGGCTCCATGAATATCCCCATCCTCAATGATGGTGGAGCCCAGCACGTGAGTGCAAAAGACAAGGCTGAAGCATCAGCAACCATCTTCAGCCAGAAATGCCAAGTGGATGATCCATATCGGCCTACACATGAGGTCCCTACCATCACAGAAGCCAGTCTTCAGCCAATTCGATTCACTCCACGTGATATCAAGAAATGGCTGAGCGCACTGGATACAGCAAAGGCTATGGGCCCCGACAACATCCCGGCTATCATGCTGAAGACTTGTGCTCCAGAACTAGCCGCACCTCTAGCCAAGCTGTTCCAGTACAGCTACAACACTGGCATCTATCCGACAATGTGGAAAACTGCCCAGGTATGTCCTGTCCACAAAAAGTAGGACAAATCCAATCTGGCCAATTACCACCCCATCAGTCTACTCTCAATGATCAGCAAAATGATGGAAGGTGTCATCAACAGTGCTATCAAGCAGCACTTACTCACCATTATTAAGGAAACAGTAACAGAGCATTTGGATAAACATAATTTAATAGGAAAGAGTCAGCATGGTTTTATGAAGGGGAAGTCACGTTTGACAAATTTGCTCGAACTCTTTGAGGATGTAACATACAGGGTGGATAAAGGGGAACCAGTGGATGTAGTGTATTTGGACTTCCAAAAGGCATTTGACAAGGTACCACACAAAAGATTACTGATCAAGATAAGAAATCACGGGATTGGGGGTAATATACTGGCATGGGTGAAAGATTGGCTATCTAACAGAAAACAAAGAGTTGGGATAAATGGTTCATTCTCGGGCTGGCAAACAGTAACTAGTGGTGTTCCGCAGGGGTCAGTGCTGGGACCCCAACTCTTTACAATCTATATTAATGATTTGGAGGAAGGGACCGAGTGCAACATATCCAAGTTTGCCGACGATACAAAGATGGGAAAGCAATGAGTGAGGAGGACATAAAAAACCTGCAAAAGGACATAGGCAGGCTAAGTGAGTGGGCAGAGATTTGGCAGATGCAATATAATGTTGGAAAGTGTGAGGTTATGCATTTGGCAGAAAAAATCAAAGAGCAAGTTATTATCTAAATGAAGAGAAACTGCAAAGTGCTACAGTACAAAGGGATCTGGGGGTCCTGGTGCATGAAACACAAAAAGTTAGTATGCAGGTGCAGCAGGTGATCAGGAAGGCCAATGGAATCTTGGCTTTTATTGCAAGGGGGATGGAGTATAAAAACAGGGAAGTCTTGCTGCAGTTATACAGGGTATTGGTGAGGCTACACCTGGAATACTGCGTGCAGTTTTGGTTTCCATATTTAAGAAAAGATATACTTGCTCTCGAGGCGGTTCAGAGAAGGTTCACTCGGTTGATTCTGGAGATGAGGGTGTTGACGTATGAGGAAAGGTTGAGTAGGTTGGGCCTCTACTCATTGGAGTGCAGAAGAATGAGAGGCGATCTTATCGAAACATATAAGATTGTGAGGGGGCTTGATTGGGTGGATGCAGGGAGGATGTTTCCACTGATGGGTGAGACTAGAACTAGGGGGCATAATCTAAGAATAAGGGGCTGCCCTTTCAAAACTGAGATGAGGAGAAACTTCTTCACTCAGAGGGTAGTAAATCTATGGAATTTGCTACCCCAGAGAGCTGTGGAAGCTGCAACATTAAATAAATTTAAAATGGAGATAGACAGTTTCCTAGCAGATAAGGGAATTAGGGGTTACGGGGAGAGGGCAGGGAAGTGGACGTGAGTCTAGATTTGGATCAGCCATGATCCGATTGAATGGCGGAGCAGGCCCGAGGGGCCGTATGGCCTACTCCTGCTCCTACTTCTTATGTTCTTATAACCTGCTCACTGATGCCCAGTTTGGGTTCCACCAAATCCACTCGGCTCCCGATCTCATTACAGCCTTGGTCCAAACATAGACAAAGGAGCTGAATTCCAGAGGTGAGGTGAGAGTGACTGCCCTTGACATCAAGGCAGCATTTGACTGGGTGTGTCATCAAGGAGCCCTAGTAAAACTGAAGTCAATGGGAATCAGGGGGAAAACTCTCCATTGGCTGGAGTCATACCTAGCACAAAGGAAGATGGTTGTGGTGGTTGGAGGTCAATCATCACAGCTCCAGGACATTGCTGCAGGAGTTCCTCAGGGCAGTGTCCTAGGCCCAACCATCTTCAGCTGCTTCATCAATGATTTTCCTTCCAACATAAGGTCAGAAATGGGGATGTTCGCTGATGACTGCACAGTGTTCAGCGCCATTCACAAATCCTCAGATAATGAAGCAGTCCATGCCCGCATGCAACAAGACCTGGATGACATTCAGGCTGGGGCTAATAAGTGGCAGGTAACATTCTAGCCACAAAAGTGCCAGCCAATGACTATCTCCAACAAGCGAGAGTCTAATCACCGCCCCTTGACATTCAACGGCATTACCATCGCTGAATCCCCCACCATCAACATCCTGGGCGTCACCATTGACCAGAAACTGAACTGGACCAGCCACATAATTACTGTGGCAACAAGAGCAGGTCAGAGACTAGGGCCTAGATTTTCAGTATAGACAGTTTTGGGGCGCTAACCTTAGCGCCCGCCCGAAGTTAGCGCCCGCCCCAAAGTAGCGCCCCGTTGCCGGAAATTCAGTGGCTTCGCCCTAAGAGGTTGGTGGAGCGCTAAAAGAGGCGTTCCACTACTATCTTTAGGCGCTAAGCCGGCGGTGCAGAGCGCTGCGCCCGAGCTCGGGCGCAGCGCACGGCAGACACTCTGGTGCCAGTGAGCTCTTAAAGGGGAAGGGTGCATGTGTTTTTTGCAAAGGCAGAGTCTGGGGGAGGAGGAGGAGGAGGAGGAGGTGGTGGTGGTGGTGGTGGTGGCCGGAAACATAAATACACCATTCAGAACACACTGCTTCCTTCCATTATAGTGCAGGAGGAGGGCCCTTTAATTTGCGCTCCCCAGGGTGTGTTGCGTTCCATTTTACAAACGCACTGGACGCCAGCCGCACAATCGGGCGGTCCGACTGAAGTTTGTATTCGGGGCGGCCAAAGGGCGTTGCACGAGGATGTGACGTCATGTTCTGCGCGCGCATCCGGGCGGCCGCTAAACTTTGCGCCGGCGCTAACGGGCAACTTAATTTGGGGCGGGGCGCAAACTGCGCTGCGCCCGGGCGCTACACGCATAGCGCCCGAAAATCACTTCTCTTAAGGCGCTAACTGCTGGCGCAAGCAACTGAAAATCTAGCCCTAGGTATTCTACAGCGAGTGTCTCACCTCCTGACTCCCCAAAGCCTTTCCACCATCTACAAGGCACAAGTCAGGAGAGTGATGGAATACTCTCCACCTGCTTGAATGAGTGCAGCTCCAACAACACTCAAGAAGCTTGACACCATCCAGGACAAAGCAGCCCACTTGATTGGCACCCCATCTACCACCTTAAACATTCACTCCCTCCACCACCGGCGTACCGTGGCTGCAGTGTGTACCATCTACAAGATGCACTGCAGCAACTCGCCAAGGCTTCTTCGGCAGCACCTCCCAAACCCGCGACTTCTACCACCTAGAAGGACAAGGGCAGCAGGCGCATGGGAGCACCACCACCTCCAAGTTCCCCTCCAAGTCACACACCATCCTGACTTGAAAATATATCGCCAATCCTTCATCGCCGCTTGGTCAAAATCCTGGAACTCCCTACCTAACAGCACTGTGGGAGTACCTTCACTACACGGACTGCAGCGGTTCAAGAACACGGCTCACCACCACCTTCTCAAGGGCAGTGACACCCACATCCCTTAAACGAATAATTTAAAAAAATTACTGCCCTATTTCCGCCAAGCGGGCCAAGTTAAAATCACCTCAGTAAGTAGCAAAAATTGGGACTCTCCCAAAGTAACCAATGATTGTGTTGGTATGTTGGCTTTGCTCCCTTTATCATTATTTCCACTGAATATCAATGTTTCAAAAGAATTTTCTCTGTGCAGCTACACCAAACTAAAAATTGTTCTCCTTTTGCCTTCATATTTTGCGTTTACGCATCTTACAAACAACTTAGGACTAAGCATTGATAGATCTGTTTGCATCCCTTCGGCATCAAAATTAATTCACCAACAGATTACAACTAGGGAACAGGATCTATATACTGAAGCATATTTATTTCTGATCGTTAACTTCTGTGTCTGGCTGTTCTCACTGTCAGTACCTTTAAAGATCTTGTTGTCATTCAACGGTCGCAAAATTCGGTTACGTCCCATTTAGTGCGGAAGTACTGCCCCGGCCGCTAAATTTGGCTTACCGCCCTGCACAGGAAGTAGAGCACAATCTCCAGCGCTCCATTTCCTGGTGGGGCAGTAACCTAGATGATGTTGGGGCGCTGCCGGGTTGTGCGATGGCGGCCAGGACCATGTCATGGCCAACTACAGAGGGCTGACCTGGAGGCAGGCCAAAAAAAGATGATGGCGGTGCGGGTCACGGCTGTACCGCCCCTTTAAGTACTGCCCTGCAAGCGGGGGTCGGCCTGGTTTGCGACCTGTGAGGCTGGCGCTGACATCGCCCACGGCAGCTGAATTTCTGCCGCGATGCGGTAAGGAGACACGGCAGGACGCTAAGCAGTCGAGCACACGGTGATGACATCATCGCCAGCGGCGCCGCGGCCCAGAGTGCTCCAGGCAGGGGCACAGCGCTATCAGGTAGTGCCTCAGCAACGCCCCACTGAATTTCTCGGGAGGCGCTTTTTTCACATCCCCCCGGGCAATAAACCCTTTGCGACCCCAGAGGCGCTAATGGCAGGCGCAAAGGGGCCGAATTTCTTGCCCAACATGTCTATAGACACTAGTGCCGCAAAATTCAGAATGCTTCATTTTTTGGTGCTACAGGTGTCATTTTGAGTCCAAAATGATGTCCACATCGCACGCACACACTTCTGGTGCAAGCCACACCAGCCGCCATTTTGGTGAGGTCATTAGCGGGGGAGCTGGGAGCATGTGCCGGAAGTATGCAGAGTAGGCAGATCGTGGCGTCACTCAGTGTGTAAGGCTGATTGACGTCAGCGCTGTCATTTTCAACCTCAATGCTCCAGCCAATGCCCTCTCTTAAACATGCACAGTTGAACATGCGTACAGCAGCAGGAAGGGCCCTCCACCAGTGCTATTTAAAGGGATCATCAACTGTTTTCAGGTTAGTTGCTGATTGATTTCTACTGGCTCTTGGTGAGGTTGTAGAAGTATTTGTTGGTTTTTTATCTTATTTGAGGTTGCTGAAGTCGCCAGGGAAGGGTGTGGCAGTTACTTCAAGGCTTCTGCTCAGACCAGTTGCTCCTGGACGTGGGTGCAGTCGTTTGTATCCCCCTTGGCCTGCAGCATGACAGGGAAAATGAGCAAAGGTGACTCAGAGGAAAACAAGCTGCAGGGAGGAGGGGGAGAAGGACACTCAGCAGGAGGCCATATCCACCCAGGGTCTTCAGTGAGAAATTCTCCGACCTCAACCTCAGTGAGGAACAGTGTATATGACGTTTCCGCTTCACTAAGGAGGCACTCACTGAAATCTGCCACCTTTTGCAGGCAGAACCGCAACCTCAGAGCAGGGCGAGGGCGGCATTGCCAAGGGTTGTGAACGTGAGCGTGGCAATTATTTTTTATGATTCAGGCTCTGGTCAGGCTGGAGCAGGTGATATTCACAGCATATTCCTGTTTGCCGTGCACTGTTGCATAGGGGAGATCACTGTGTATGCGAAAAGAGGTGAATACATTTCATTCTCTCTTGCCAGAGGGAAGCAGGCAGAGCGAGCACGTGGCGTGGTCAGGATAGCAGGCTTCTCCATGGTGCAGGGTGCCATTGACTGCACACACGTTGCTTTGCGGGTGCCACATGTGAATTCGGAGATGTACCACAACCAGAAGGGATTCCACTCCTTCAGTGTCCAGCTGGTGTGCGACCATATTCAGCGCATCATGCAAGACAATGTTCGGTATCCTGGCAGCAGTCATGATGTCTTCATTCTGCAGCAGTCCACTGTACCATCCACAGTTGAGTCACCACGACAAACCAGAGGGTGGCTACTGGATGACAAGGGCTATCTGCTGACCACCTGGCTCATAGAAACATAGGAGCAGGAGTAGGCCATTCGGCCCTTCGAGCCTGCTCCGCCATTCAATATGATCATGGCTGATCCTCTATCTCAATACCATATTCCCGCTCTTTCCCCATACCCCTTGATGCCTTTTATGTCTAGCAATCTATCTATCTCCTTCTTAAATATATTCAGTGACTTGGCCTCCACAGCTGTCTCTGATAGAGAATTCCACAGGTTCACCATCCTCTGAGTGAAGAAAATACTCCTCATCTCAGTCCTAAATGTCCTACCCCC
Organism: Somniosus microcephalus; assembly: GCF_052327205.1. Lineage (NCBI taxonomy): Eukaryota > Metazoa > Chordata > Chondrichthyes > Squaliformes > Somniosidae > Somniosus > Somniosus microcephalus. The sequence goes on along the minus strand of NC_140993.1, from coordinate 92,963,214 downwards.
TTTCCTGAGACTGTGACCCCTTGTTCTAGACCCCCCAGCCAGGGGAAACATCCTCCCTGCATCCAGTCTGTCCAGCCTTGTCAGAATTTTATACAATTCCATGAGATCCCCTCTCATTCTTCTAAAACCTAGTGAATGCAGGCCTAGTCAACCCAATCGCTCCTCATACGACAGTCCTGCCATCCCAGGAATCAGTCTGGTGAACCTAAACTGCACTCCCTCTATGGCAAGTATATCCTTTCTTAGGTAAGGAGACCAAAACTGCACACTACTCTAGGTCTGGTCTCACCAAGGCCCTGTATAACTGTAGTAAGACATCCTTGCTCCTGTACTCAAATCCTCTTGCAGTGAAGGCCAACATACCACTTGCCTTCCTAACTGCTTGCTGCACCTGCATGTTTGCTTTCAGTGACTGGTGTACAAGGACACCCAGGTCCCTTTGTACATCAACATTTCCCAATCTATCACCATTTAAATAATACTCTGCCTTTCTGTTTTTCCTACCAAAGTGGATAACTTCACATTTATCTACGTTCTACTGCATCTGCCATGTATTTGCCCACTCACTCAACTTGTCTAAATCGCCTTGAAGCCTCTTTGCATCCTCCTCACAACTCACAATCCCACCTAGTTTCATGTCGTCAGCAAACTTGGAAATATTACATTTGGTTCCCTCATCCAAATCATTGATATATATTGTGAATAGCTGGGGCCCAAGCACTGATCCCTGCAGTACCCCACTAGTCACCGGCTGCCACCCCGAAAAAGACCCATTTATTCCTACTCTCTGTTTCCTGTCTGTAAACCAATTTTCAATCCATGCCAGTATATTACCTCCAATCCCATGTGCTTTAATTTTGCACACTATCCTCTTATGTGGGACTTTATCAAAGGCCTTCTGAAAATCCAAATACATCACATCCACTGGTTCTCCCTAGTTTATTCTTACATCCTCAAAAAACTCCAGTAGGTTTGTCAAACACGATTTCCCTTTCATAAATCCATGTTGACTTTGTCTATTCCCGTTGATATTTTCTAAGTGTCCTGTTATCACATCCTTTATAATAGACTCTAGCATTTTCTCTACTATTGATGTTAGGCTAACCGGTCTGTAGTTCCCTGTTTTCTCTCCCTCCTTTTTTAAATAGTGGGGTTACATTTGCCACCTTCCAATCTGCAGGAACTGTTCCATAATCTATAGAATTTTGGAAGATGACAACCAATGCATCCACTATTTCCATGGCTACCTCTTTTAGTACTCTGGGATACAGATTATCAAGCCCTGGGGATTTATCAGCTTTCAGTCCCATTAATTTCTCCAGCACTATTTTTTTACTAATACTAATACTTTTTTACTAATACATGACTTTGATGCACAAGCTAAGCAGATGTGGGCAGCATGCATACAATGAAAGCCATGCTGCCGCATGGAATGTCATCGAGCAGACAATTTGGGTGCTAAAACAAAGCTTCCACTGCCTGGACCGCTCTGGAGGAGCCCTGCAATAAGAACATAAGAACATAAGAACATAAGAAATAGGAGCAGGAGTAGGCCAATCGGCCCCTCGAGCCTGCTCCGCCATTCAATAAGATCATGGCTAATCTGATCCTAACCGCCAATCCACTATCACAGAACCATCTCCTGAATCTAACAGAATTAGACACACGAAATAGGAGCAGGATCAGGCTACACGGCCCCTGGGCCCGCTCCGCTACCCACAGGGCCATGACCGATCCGAACCTAGACTCATGTCCAAATTCCTGCCCGCTCCCCGTAACCTTTAATTCCCTTTACTTCTAGGAAACTGTCTATTTCTGTTTTAAATTTATGTAATGATGTAGCTTCTACAGCTTTTTGGGGCAGCATATTCCATGGACCTACCACCCTCTGAGTGAAGTAGTTCCTCCTCATCTCAGTTTTGAAAGAGAAGCCCCTTATTCTAAGACTATGCCCCCTAGTTCTAGTTTCACCCATCATCGGGAACATCTTCCCCGCTTCCACCCGATCCAACCCCTTCACAATCTTATATGTTTCAATAAGATCGCCTCTCATTCTTCTGAACTCCAATGAGTAGAGTCCCAATCTACTCAACCTCTCCTCATATGTCCATCCCCTCATCCCCGGGATTAACCGAGTGAACCTTCTTTGTGTTAAGTATGTGTATTGTATTGAACAATTAACACAAAGACTTAAACGTATAACTCAAACAGGCCTTTACTGGTTGGAGGTAGGGACTGCACATAGGTCTTTACTTCATGCCCACAGGCGGGAACTGAGGGGAATCAGTACCCACAGTACTATTTATACCCCTATGGCCAGGAGTGGTACTGCGTATCACTACGCCCAAGAAGTAGTGCAGTCCTGTCCATAGGTTCAAAGTAGCACACATATTACATACACAACATTCCTCCCTTCCTAGCTTTACAGTCATCTCCCCATTTAACATAACGTAATAACATATATACATATATAACTTCAGGTTTACATAACAGAATAACATAGATACATAGATAACTTCATGTCAAAAACAGTTCACAGATTCAATCTCTGTGGTGTAGTCGGTTCACGTTGCTAGAGTGACTCATTCAATAGTCCTTCCATGGATTTAACAGTTTGAACTTCCGAACTGAATTGGCTCCGTTCGGAGGGACCACGTGTGTGATCTGGTAGAGGTGATAATGGTTCAGATGGGTCATCTTCTGTTTTTACTTTTCCTTTTCTGCTTCTTGGAGACTCTCTGGGCTCCATTGTCAGCTGCCACAGCTGCCAGCTGCATGCGCAGTTCCTCCTTCTCTTCCTCCTGTTTCCGTCGTAGAGCCAGCTTCTCCCGATGTTCCGTAGACTTTTGGTGCTCCTCCATGATTTCTGCACTTTGGGAGTCGAAGTTACAAGCTGGGCAGGACAGGACATCGTAATATTCGGTGTCGTCCTGAGCTAGACCAGTGAGAGGGTCGTCTATTTCCTCCATACCTAGCTGGACGTTAGCCAGCTCTTGTTCCAAATCCAGACATCTTTCCTGAAGAGACTTCTTCATGTGTACCTCTGCATCCAGCTTTTTCTGGGCTTTCAGCAAGTCGTTTACTAGTGACCTCATTTGTGATTTTAATACTTCAACTTCCTTTGGAGATTGATTGATCGGACTATGCAATCCCTCTACCGGAGCAGCTGTTTCAGCGGTCTGTTGTTCTACGTTGACGTGAGTCAGCGTACTTTTGGCATCCAAGGGCTGCTCTGTTGCAGTCATCTCAGTCTGTGTTGCCACCTCAGCTCTTCCAATAACCTTTGAGAGCTCCGAACCCCTTTCGTTTGAATATTGAAGTTCATGTTCAAGTTTTTCCCATTTCAGAGTCCTGTCCTTCAGCATATGCAGGAGTTGGCTGACCGTTAACTCCTCTGACATCAGACGTTTTGTGTGCTCCTGCTCCATTTTCTCCATCAGCTGCTTCTGTTGTCTTTCCAGATTCTCCAACTCTATATCAAAGAACTCTTTCGTTGCATTCAACTCTTGCTCAAAACGGCGAAGCATTTGTTCTAATTGCTGTTGTAGTTTGAAATGGAGTTGAGTTCGAGCCCGGTGTCCCTCAGAAATGGGCACATCAGTAGACTTGCCAGACTCAGAATCCACAGTTAAACTATGTTGTTGTTGCTCAGTGGAATTCTGTGCTGAAACTTTGTCTTTTGCACCTGAGTTGGGCTTACCATCATCCGTTCCAGAGTCTGGGCCGACTATCTTCACCGAGTTCTCACTCGTTATTGTTTGTAGGAAATGCCAGTCCATATTCATTTTCCTAATCCACTCCCGTCCTAGTAGTGGAGGACCTCCTTCAGATATCACATATAAGTCCATTATTTGACTGTCTTCGCCCTTGTGGGCCACTGCAACCTCTATTTTCCCGATGGGGTACACTCTTTGCCCCGTGTATGTTTTCAATATAATCCCTGTATCCTGTAGGGGAATATGTTGGAATAACTTTCCGTAATCTTTCTTATTTATGACCGTCAATGCCGATCCAGTGTCCAATTCCAGTTTTACTTGGACTCCTTCTATCTGAAGAGTGACCCAAATTGTCTGGAGGTCTGCACCCTTACCAGCGTTGAGTACTCTTAAGCTAGCCAGTTCATTACAGCTTAAGCTAGCCAGTTCATTACTGCTAGCGTCTGAATCGGACTCCTGTTCGGCCACCTTGTGTACCTTTGCGTATTTCCCTTGCGGTGACTTCTTGTTGCTGGTCTTCTTCCCTGACCTGCATACTCTAGCTATATGTCCAAGCCTACCACAAGTTCTACATTCTTGGTTTTTAAACCAACACTGGTTCTGATCATGCGTTGTCTTTCCACAACGATAACATTTGCCAGAACTCACACCCAATTTGTGTGCACTGAGCTCCGGTGACCGTAGCTGCATTACTGCCGTGCCTCTCGCTGCGGCTTCGTGTGCTGCTGCCATAGTGACCGCCTTCTCAAGCGTCAGCTCATTCTCCTCGAGCAGTCGCTTTTGTGTATCCTGTTTAAATAAACCACACACAAATTTGTCTCGTAGTGCATCTGTCAGTCCCGTTCGAAACTGGCAATATTTCGCTAATTTACGCAATTCCAGCAAATAATCAGCATTGCTTTCATGCTGTAGCTGCCTTCTGTCGTAAAATTTAAATCGTTCCGCTAGCATCAGCGGCGTGGGGTTTAGATGATCTTTCAGGACAGTAACAATCTCATCGAACGTCTTATCCGCCGGTTCATCTGGTGATAACAGGTGTTTCAATTGCCCGTACGTCTTCGCACCCATTAAATTTAATAATGTTAGAGCTTTATCTTGGTCACGAATTTTATTGGCCTTACAATAATTTTTTACTCTTTCAACATATATGGCCCAATCTTCGAGGTCACTATCAAAGGTGCTAATATTCCCGTGTTTAGGCATTGTAGATTTGCAATTTCTCAGATTTTATTTTCTTTACTTGTTATCAAAGATGGCGGCTTCCCGCTCTTACCGTCGTCCTCCGCCCACAAAATGGCGGTTTTCCCGCGCTTGGCGGTCTTCACCCGTCCCCCGACGCCGTCTCCCTTCAGCCCTCGAGTGCGGCCCTTATCTTCGCCGCGATCGATAGCCCGCGCTGTGCACCGCGACTCTCGCACCTTGAGCTTCTGCAGCCGCCGCGCCTTTCAGTCCGAGTGCGGCTCTTATCTTTGGTCCCGATCGCTGGCCCGGCTGCGCCCCTCACTTCAAAGCGGCCCGGCCCTTATCTGCCGATCGCTATCGCCCTACCTCTCTCTCTTCCCCAGTCCTGTCTTTACTCCGGTTCACAAGCTGATGGAGGCTTCAGGGTCCTAATGCCTGTCTGTTCCAGTCGCTGGAAGCTGTCAGGATTTCTGCTGCCCTTCAGTTTTGAGTGGGGTGTTGAGGATTGAAACCTCTCTTCAACGTCCTGTCTTTGGACGAAGCCGCCTGGAATAACTGCCGCAGGGTAAGAGCCTGACTCGTCGCCAGTGTTAAGTATGTGTATTGTATTGAACAATTAACACAAAGACTTAAACGTATAACTCAAACAGGCCTTTACTGGTTGGAGGTAGGGACTGCACATAGGTCTTTACTTCATGCCCACAGGCGGGAACTGAGGGGAATCAGTACCCACAGTACTATTTATACCCCTATGGCCAGGAGTGGTACTGCGTATCACTACGCCCAAGAAGTAGTGCAGTCCTGTCCATAGGTTCAAAGTAGCACACATATTACATACACAACACTTTGTACTGACTCGAGAGCAAGTATGTCCTTTCTTAAGTATGGACACCAAAACTGTACGCAGTATTCCAGGTGCGGTCTCACCAATACCTTGTACAACTGAAGCAATACCTCCCTATTTTTATATTCTATCCCCCTAGCAATGAAAGCCAACATTCCATTGGCCTTCTTAATCACTTGCTGCACCTGCATACTAACCTTTTGAGTTTCGTGCACCAGGACCCCCAGATCCCTTTGTACTTCAGTACTTTCCAGTTTCTTGCCATTAAGATAATAACTTGCTCTACGATTTTTCCTGCCAAAGTGCATAACCTCACACTTTCCAGTATTGTATTCCATCTGCCAAATCTCTGCCCACTTACTTAGCCTGTCTATGTCCCCTTGCAGGTTTTTTATGTCCTCCTCACTCACTACTTTCCCTCCCATCTTAGTATCATCTGCAAACTTTGATATGTTACACTCGGTCCCCTCCTCCAAATTGTTAATATAGATTGTAAAGAGTTGGGGACCCAGCACTGACCCCTGCGGAACACCACTAGTTACTGATTGCCAGTCTGAGAATGAACCATTTATCCCATAAATTTATGTAATGATGCGGCAGGCGGTTAAGAAGGCAAATGGTATGTTGGCCTTCGTAGCGAGAAGATTCGAGTACAGGAGCAAGGATGTCTTGCTGCAGTTGTACGGGGTCTTGGTGAGACCACACCTTGGGCTAGAAATTCAGTATAGCCACTTTTGGGGTGGTAAAGTCGGGCGGCCTCTGAAGTTTGCGCCCGGCGCAAAGTCGAGGCCACTTCGCCGATATTCAGTAGCATCGCCCTAAGAGGTTGCTGCAGTGCTACAACTGGCGATGCACGACTATCTTTAGGCGCAAAGCCGGCGGTGCTGAGCGATACCGCCGAGGCCGGGCGCAGCGCAGGTGCGGTCATTTGTTGATTGACGGCAGACACGCTGGCGCCGGCCATCTCTTAAAGGGGGAAGGGTCGAGTTGTTTGGCTGCCACGCCCTGGACACTGCAGCCCTCCAGCTAGGCCTGAGCACTGCTGCTGCACCTATTTAGCGACCAGGACGATGCAGAAGGCCCGGGAAAGAGCGCAGCGCTTTACTGAAGCTGACCTGAGGCTGCTGGTTCGCGCTGTGGAGTGAAGACACCATATTTTGTTTCCAGACACTGGCAAGAAACCGGTGACCTGCGTCTTCCGCAAAGCCTGGAGGGATGTCTCCAACAGGGTGACATCCAACAGTGTGGTTGGCAGGACTCCTGTACAATGCAGGAAGAAGTTTAATGACCTCACTAGGATTGTCAGGGTGAGTACCCTTTCCAGTGTCCTCCTCATCCTTGCATATGCACCTGACATTATGGGCAAAGGGACCTGAAAGCCCTAATGGCCAGCCCTCATCCCGCAGCTATGGGACTGGCATGACCATCAATTGCACATTCTGCACTTTACACACTGTCCAAGCTATTCCACCATGGGAGGCTGTGCAGACAAGATCAGGGCTACACACCGTACTTAGAGGCCATCCTTTCTCTTGCAGGCCAAGCTGGCTAACAATAAGCGTAGCCAGCTTGCCACCGGGAGAGGCGGTCCTCGGCACCAGGAGCTGACCGACCTAGACCAGCGCGTGGAGCGCATCATGGGAGTCCGTGTCATTGGCCCCGTTGCCACTGGAGATGCCGACCCTGTTCTGGGCACCAATGGTAAGGACCTGACCTTTTGGACCTCTCTCGTTCCACTTGCGCATCAGATCAACATCCTTTGCCACTGTCCGACCAATGCGGTGAATGGCACCACTCATGCCTCCCTCGCTGACGCCCTGTCCTCACTCTAAAGCTACTCTTGTGCCTTCCTGCTTTCAGATGGTGAGGCGCCAAGTGAGGAGGATGTCCCTGAAGCTGCCAGTGTCAGCCCCTCATCGGACGAGGAGGAGGAGGAGGAGGAAGAGGAGGAGGAAGAGGAAGGCGGGCCATCAGTGGCACCCTCAGCCGCGCCAACCCATGGCGATGTAGGGGACACGTTTTCCCTGGAGGGGAGCCTGGGGGAAGGGTCGGTGGGGAGTGCAGTTCCTGGGCCCAGCGGCCTGCAGCAACGCGGGAGGGGTGGGGAAGCTCGGTGGCCTTCTCCCCAGAGGGTGAGTGCGGCCTCCAGTCCGGCGACGGTCAGCGCAGAGGAGGTGCGCCTCCTCGAGGAAATGGCGGTCGGCTCGGAGCGCAGGCACACGGAGCTCATGGGGGTAGTGGCACAGATGCCTGACGCCATAGAGTCATTGGCGAAGAGTGTCAAGGAATTCGGGGCATCACAGGCCAGAAGTCTGGAGCAATTCGGGGCATCACAGGCCAGAAGTCTGCAGCAATTCGGGGCAGCTCAGGACAGGAGTCTGCAGCAATTCGGGGCAGCTCAGGCCAGGAGTCTGGAGGAAGTCGGTGCAGCTCAGGCCAGGAGTCTGCAGGAAGTCGGGGCAGCTCAGGCAGCTAGTAGCCAAATGATCAGTGGTGCCGTCCAGTCACTGGCTGGTCTGATGCGGTCACAGACCAGGGCAACACGGGCACTAACTGCTGCCACACTCGCTGCGTCAGCCAGGCATCGCCAGGGCACCCGCCGCGCTGCAGCAGCACAGCGGTCTGTCCTTCAGCAGATTGCTGCGCATGCTGCAGTGCTGGGCCGGGCGAGTGCCAGTGTCTCAGGCGACCAGCGAGCGCCTGCCATCAGCCAGCTTGCCCCCATTCCTGCAGCCGCCACTGCCACTCCCCCAGTGGAGCTGCCACGAGCTGCTGGACAGACTGATGCTGCCCAGCCACAGCTGCAGCAGTCACCAGCCGGCCCCTCGAGGGCCAGAGCTCGTCTAGGCCGACCCCTAAGGGCATCTGCCGTCACGCCATGTGCCCCTCAGGAGCCTTCCCCCAGCCTTGCTGCAGCCACTGGGCTCACTTTGAGGAGGAGCAGCAGAGCGGGCAGGGGCCACACAAAGATGCCCAAGGCATCGCCCTCGCGGGCCAAAGAGTAGAATGTGTGGCCAGTTGTGTTTGTTTTTGGAGGCCGAGAATTTGATGTTAGTTGTTTGAAGGCCGAGGATGTGATGTTTGTTTTTTACGAAGGCCGAGGATGACGGCCATTTTTGTTTCACACTTTTGTTAATCCTCTCCAGGTTGTGGGAGCGAGTAATGTGTCTGAATGTTTTTTGGGGGTTTCTTCTGTTTTTGTTTTTCATGTGGGAAGGGCTCTGAGTTTGTGCAATAAACAATTTTCTTTATTCATATTGTCCATGTTTGAACGTTGAAGTTTTGGTTGCCTTAACCGGCTGAGAGCTTGCGGAGCGGCTGCATTCATGTTCTTTCATTGGCACAAGCCATTCCCTGACAGGGGGCCTAGATCCTACGTTCAATAAGCCGCCGACGGGTGGCCCTTGCACCTTGTGCGTCCCTCCTGTGCTGGTCCTCCTCCTCCTCCTCCTCCTGCTCCTCCTGCTCCTCCTCCTGAGGTGGTGCTTCAACCTGAGGTGGCAGTGCCTGAGTCCTGCAGATAGCCAGGTTGTGCAGCATGCAGCAAATGACCACGAAATGGGAGACTCGCTCCGGCGAATACTGCAGGGCTCCGCCGGAACGATCCAGGCAGCGGAACCGTTGCTTCAGGACGCCAATTGTTTGTTCGATGATGTTCCTGGTCGCTTGATGGCTCTCGTTGTATGCCTCTTCAGCAGGGGTCCTGGGCGCGCGGAGCGGGGTCATGAGCCAGGTACACAAAGGATAGCCTTTGTCCCTGATAAGCCATCCTCTTGGGTGAGGCTGTGCCTGGAACATGTCAGCCACAGTTGTCTGTCGCAGGATAAAGGCATCGTGGCTGCTGCCTGGAAAGCAGGCATTGACAGCTAGGATGCGCTGCCTGTGGTCACACACCAACTGTACGTTGAGGGAATGGTAGCCCTTCCGGTTGCGGTAATCCTCGGCATTCTCCAGCGGTGCCCACAAAGCCACATGCGTGCAGTCAATGGCGCCCTGCACCATGGGGAAGTCCGCTATTCTTGCAAATCCCATTGCCCGCTGCTGCTGCTTCTCCAGGGTCATGGGGAAGGAGATGAATTGACGTCTCCTTCTGAAAAGGGCATTGGTCACCTGGCGGATGCAGCAATGCACGGCGAACTGGGAGATGTTAGCAATGTCCCCAGCAGCGGATTGGAAGGAGCCGGTGGCATAGAAGTTCAGAGCCACCGTCACCTTCACTGCCACCGACAGAGATGTCCTGCACCTCAGCTGTGGCCGGAGATCTCTGTGAAGCAGCTGGCAGATCTCTGTGACCACCTCCCTTCTGAATCGCAGCCTCCTAACACACTGCTCATCAGACATGTTGACATAGGAGAACTGCTGGCGGTATACCCTGAGTGGGTAAGGCCTCCCTTGCCGACGCCTGTTGCCCCCTCTGCGTCTAGCCAGGGCTGCCACTCTCTCACGGCGTCTGTGAGCCCTTTGGACGTAATGCTGAAAGCCAGCGTTGACAGCCCCCATAATATGCTGGCAAACAATGAAATCTCAATGAAGGCAAAGAGAATTACAAAGCTGTGGTCTGAAGCCAGAAATACCTGTCCTAGTGTTGGGCCAAAGCAGTAAGCTCTCTACCTTGGTCTCTCTCCAAAAATCCATCTCAAAAGAGTGAGTGCTGCAAAATGGCTGGCCTTTATAGTGCAGGGGAAGTGCCCTTTAATTTGCGCTCCCCGCGGCCCGCATCGGCTGTGCACCGTTCCACTCCACAGTCCTTAGGGCCGCCAGGCGCACAATGGGGCGGCGCGACTGAAGTTCCAGTTTGGGGCGCACAAAGGGCGTTGCACGAGGAAATGACGTCATGATCTGCGCGCGCAGCTGAACGCGCGCAAAGACTTTGCGCCGGCACTAAATGTCTACTGAAGTTGGGGGGAGGCGCAGATCGCGCTGCGCCCGGTCGCTAAGCGCCTAGCGTTCGAGATCTACTCCTCCTAAGGCGCTAACGGCTGGCGCACGCAACTGAATTTCTAGGCCCTTGAGTATTGTGTGCAGTTTTCGTCGCCTTATCTGAGGAAAGATGTTCTTGCCATGGAGGGAGTGCAGCAAAGATTCACCAGACTGATACCTGGGATGGCAGGAATGACATATGAGAAGAGATTGGGTCGATTGGGCTTATATTCGCTGGAGTTTAGAAGAATGAGAGGGGATCTCATTGAAATTTATAAAATTCTAACAGGACTAGACAGACTAGATGCAGGAAGGATGTTCCTGATGGCGGGGGAGTCCAGAACCAGGGGTCACAGCCTAAAGATAAGGGGTAAGCCATTTAGGACAGAGATGAGGAGGAATTTCTTCACCCAGAGAGTGGTGAACCTGTGGAATTCCCTACCACCGAAGGGAGTTGAGGCCAATTCATTAAATATATTCAAGAAGGAGTTAGATATATTTCTTAAGGCTAAAGGGATCAAGGGATATGGGGAGAAAGCAGGGACAGGGTACTAAATTTGGATGATCAGTCATTATCTCATTAAATGGCGGAGCAGGCTCAAGGGGCCGAATGGCCTACTCCTGCTCCTATCTTCTATGTTTCTATGTTACCTGCATCGGAAGGAATGGGTGCGGTTTAATTGTACATCGCGATCCCCAGGCCCGTTTTCGTGCCTTGTCCAATTTCTAGGCCTGTCATTTTTGGATGTACTTCCAGTTGTGTTGAATGAAAACTAGAAGAGGTCAGGCTACTTCAACAGTGATAGTGTCTATAGAAATCTATTGGCTTCCTTTATTTATAATTACCTTTTTGAAATAGGAGAATCTTAACTTGCTCAAAACTAGGTCAGTTCCTGAATTACTGAAATACAAGTTTCAAGACATTGTTATTAAACCACCTTTCTATATGGAGTGGGGGGGGGGGTGGGGCAGTCTTCATTCATAGGACTTGTACTACATGGCCCTGGGAGAGCTTTGTTTATCTATCTTTTCTTTGATTCTTTAGGTATGTCTTATCCCAGTTTACAGATTCAGTCAATCTGCCTTTTGCTCTCCATTGCTGAGATGTATTTGCACTGAGAGCCATTCTTTGACTAGAAGCAGATTAGCATTAAGCAAATGTAGCAAAAATGCTCTTTGATCAAAATTCATACAGTTAGGTTGAAGCAAGCAGCTCCTATCGTGATATATAAGAGGGAGCGGGGGAGAGGGGACCCAAGTGAATGTATGCAACTGTGATGGAAGCCTACTCCATCAAGCCATTTAGTTTTAGCAATAACCTGTGTAAAGCTGATAGTGCTAATTGCCCAAGTGTATCAGTGCCTGACAATTAAAAATATCTGACTTTTCAGAGCTTGCTTTTTTTTAATTCAGAGACACATCTTACATTGTTTAACAATTGGCGAGTGAAAAACTCTTTAGAGGCCATGAATAGTATAGTTGAAGACTTAAAAGTGATAGTATAGTGGCAGAGCACACAGGGGAATAAATGTGGTGCACTACACAATAGTGGGGTGGATGTTTGGCTTCACCAATCCACTGAATTCCCATCTTGGGCATATATCTGTTATAGGGTTGCAAACTCTGGTTGAATGTATTTCTGAAGGTTTCATCACCTGAGCTCCTGCTTCCAAATGTCCCGCCTCCACACTCCCGCTTTCATCGCCCGGCACGTCCATCGTCGCGTCTCCCCGCCGTCCCACGCCAATTGGAAAGTGAATAGATTCTTCATTACCCAATTGGCAGATTCTTGACCATCAGTCAAACTGCCTTTTTTCCCCATCTCCAATATTTTTCTAACTAATAAACAGAAGTGTTAAAAAAAAATGAAAAAAACACAAGTTTTTTTTTAATGCCCAATGATTTTTCTCCAGGGCTGCTCGCAGCAGTGTCCTGGAGATTAATCTTCCATTCCTGAAGATTCCAGGCCTATCCTGGAGGGTTGACAACCCTAATCTGTGAGGATGGCTTTTATATAGTTTACCTAACTTGGAATATTGTGTCCATTTTTGGGCAGCCTACTTTAGGAAGAATTTCAGGGCCTTGTGGAGGTTTACTAAAGTGATATCAAGGATGAGAAGATTTAGCTATGAGTAGAGACTGGAGAAACTGGGGCTTTTTTCAAAAGAACAGCAAAGGTTAAGAGAAGATCTGATAGTGGTGTTTAAAATATGAGGGATTTGATAAGGTAAATAGAGAAAAACTATTTCTTCTGCTTGGTAAATTGGTAACTAAAGGGCATAACTCCTCTGACCTTGTTTATGTGAGCTAAGCTTCCACACCCTTGAAAACTGACAGCTGATGGGACTGAGCATATCCGGGGCTTGGCCTATTTCCCAGGCCCTCTGCTAGACTTCTGCCATGGACATTTGGGATCTTTTACATCCACCTGAGAGGACAGGCAGGACCTCAGTTTAACGTCTCTTCCAAAAGGCAAGAATGACTCAACTTCACAAAATAGAATATCATGCCTGAGAAATGTCTATTTCTGAATAAAATTGTGTCAAGGTAATAACAAAAGTTAGCTAATGTTTAAATATACCTAGGACTGTTTAAATTGGATTCCCAATATTACATCTGTACTTATGTGAGAATGTTAGATACATATGCCGCCTACTTGAAAGCCTTGGATCACCACAGAATATTTCACATCAGCACATTTTTATAAAGCATCCATCTTTATTTCTTTTCAACTATTGCTCTGACATTGTAAGATACACAGCCACAGGTATCTGGTAGAATGGGATTAAATTTTAAGAAGTGATAAGCCACATGAGATCAGCAAGGAAACGTGTTTCCTGCAGCCCGCTATAGAACACTGATGCATTGTTTTTGAAAGTGTTGTTCAAATTCCTATTTTCTGATGAAACTCTTATTTCTAGCCCCTTTTCATATACTTTAGCGTTTAGCAATGTGTGCCTGTATATAGTTAATTGTTGATGGATGCTAGTACTAAGTGTGGAGGCAAAGTCATGAATAATGAATAAGCTTAATGATGCCTCAGCAGATCATCCTTTTAAATCCCTTGTTTACCCATAACACATCGGCTTATGTTGCCCTATCATCAAAGACAGATCGCATTTCCGCACTCCATATCCAGTCTTAGGCTCAGAGGCAAGATGAAGACAGAGAAAGAGCTTAAGTGCTGTACCATCTGTCAAGCTACCTATGCCTAAGCTGCTCCCATTGCATCTGCCAAGCATATATCAAACTCCAAGCACTAGAATCCCAGGAGCCTACCTTTACAGTAAAAATACCTCCAGAATTACTTTAGACTCTTCACAACAGCAGACAGTACCACTGAAAAAGATTCTGACCTCTGAATATGATGTGGAATTTGACCAGTTACAAAATAGAAACTTCTCCCACTGGTCCTTTATCTAAATTCAGGACCCTAGTCTCTGAGTCAACTACTTCACTCTCCATCTTAATGAAGAATTCAAGATTCAAGATTCAAGATTATTTTATTGCCATATGTAACTGGTACAATGGAATGCTTACTCCCCACTCACTCCCACAATATAAGTATAAATAAATATAAAAAGCAAAAGTAAAAACAAGTATAAATATAGAAACAATAAGCAAATAAGTATAGCAATGACAGTCCAAGTTGCAGGATATGATGAATTGTGCAAAAAGCCTCTGTTACCACTGGAAGTAATAGTAATATAATATAAGTATATGGTAGTATAAGTATAATATATATATTGATATATAAATAAGTATAAGTTAAAATGCAGTGTGCAATGTACAAATGAGTTATAAGTTATATATAAGTTATAAGTTAGGGTTGAGGTACAAGAGTCCTATGTGCAAACAGTCCAGTGATCAAGAATGTTCTTGTGCGCTCACGGTTCAAGTGCTATACAGCTCCAGGGTGGGAGGGAGAATGTGACTATGGTATATGGGGCAGTGCGGCTAGCAGTTCATTAGCCGCACTGCCTGTGGGTAGAAACTGTTCTTGAACCTGCTGGTCCTGGTTCGAATGCTGTGGTACTGACGACCGGACCGCAGGAGGGAGAACAGTTCGTGCCCAGGGTGATTGGGGTCCTGGATGATGGAGCGGGCCTTGTTCCGACACCTGGTCTGAAAGATCTCCTCGATGGACAGAAGTGCACACCCGATGACCTTTTCTGCCGTCCTCACAACCCTCTGGATGGCTTTCCTGTCCTGTGCCGTGGTGTTACCATAACACATTGACACCACCCGTCAGGACGCTCTCTATGGTGCCGCGGTAAAAGTTCACAAGCCACTGTGTGCTTATGCCGCATTTCCTCAGGCACCGTAGAGGGTAGAGGCACTGGTGTGCCTTCTTCAGCATGGCCTCAGTGTTGTGATTCCAGCCCAGGTCATCGGAGATCTGCAGTCCCAGGAATCGGAAGCAACTGACGACTTCCACTGGTATCCCGTCT
Organism: Somniosus microcephalus; assembly: GCF_052327205.1. Taxonomy (NCBI): domain Eukaryota; kingdom Metazoa; phylum Chordata; class Chondrichthyes; order Squaliformes; family Somniosidae; genus Somniosus; species Somniosus microcephalus. The sequence goes on along the minus strand of NC_140993.1, from coordinate 92,948,101 downwards.
ATGCTGATGGGGCGGTGGTTCCCTCGGTGGCTTCTGAAGTCCACGATGAGCTCTTTAGTCTTGCCAACGTTCAGGGCAAGATTGTTGTCATTGCACCATCTCATCAGCTGGACTACCTCATCTCTGTACTCCGTCTCGTCGTCATTGCTTATCAGGGCGATTACTGTGGTGTCGTCGGCAAACTTGATGATCCGGTTGTTGCTGTGTATGGCTGTACAGTCATGTGTAAACAGAGAGTACAGCTGAGGACTAAGGCAGCAGCCTTGTGGCGCTCCGGTGTTGAGGACCAGAGTGGATGAGGTGTTGTTCCCTATTTTCACCACTTGAGGCCTGCCAGTCAGGAAATCCAGAATCCAATTTCTATCATATTATGATCTATCCGCCCCAAGGGGCCTTGCACAACAAGATTGCTAATTAATCCTTTCTCATTACATAATACCCAGTCTAAGATGGCCTGGTCTCTAGTTGGTTCCTCGACATATTGGTCCAGGAAACCATCCCGTATACACTCCAGGAATTCCTCCTCCACAGTATTGATACTAATTTGGTTAGCCCAATCTATATGTAGATTAAAGTCACCCATGATAACTGCTGTGCCCTTATTGCATGCGTCTCTAATTTCCCATTTAATGCCATCACCAACCTCAGCATTACTGCTTGGGGGTCTGTATACCACTCCCACTAATGTTTTCTGCCCCTTGGTATTTCTCAGTTCTACCCATACAGATTCCACATCATCAGAGCTAATATCCTTCCTTACAATTGTGTTAAACCCCTCTTTAACCAGCAATGCTACCCCACCTCCTTTTCCTTTTTGCCTGTCTTTCCTGAATATTGAATACCCCTGGATGTTGAGTTCCCAGCCTTGGTCACCCTGGAGCCATGTTTCCGTAATCCCAATCGTATCATATCAGTTTACCTCTATTTGCGCAACGAATTCATCCACCTTATTACGAATGCTCCTCGCATTAAGATACAAAGCCTTCAGGCTTGTTTTTTTAACACACTTACACCTTTTAGAATTATTATTTACTGTGGCCATGTTTGATTTAAACCCTTGATTTCTCTGACTGCCACTTTTGCTTTTCTCCTTCCTGTCTTTTGCTTCTATCCTTGTTTCCCTTTCCACTGTCTCCCTGCTCAGGTTCCCAACCACCTGCCATTTTAGTTTAAACCCTCCCCCAGAGCACTAGCAAACACTCCCCCTAGGACATCGGTCCTGGTCCTGCCCAGGTGCAAACCGTCCAGTTTGTACTGGTCCCACCTCCCCCAGAACCGGTTCCAATGTCCCAGGAATTTGAATCCCTCCCCCTTGCACCATTCCTCTAGCCATGTATTCATCTGAAATATCCTTCTATTTCTAATCTGACTAGCACGTGGCACTGGTAGCAATCCTGAGATTACTACCTTTGAGGTCCTATTTTTAAATTTTTCTCCTAACTCCCTATATTCAGCTTTTAGGACCTCATCCCATTTTTTCCCTATATCGTTGGTACCTATATGCACCATGACAACTGGCTGTTCACCCTCCCCTTCCAAAATGCTCTGCAGCTGCTCTGAGACATCCTTGACCCTTGCAGCAGGGAGGCAACATACCATCCTGGAGCCTCATTTGCTGCCGCAGAAATGCCTATCTATTCCCCTTACAATAGAATCCCCTATTACTATAGCTCTACCCCTCTTTTTCCTCCCGTCCTGTGCAGCAGAACCACCCATGGTGCCAGGAAGTTGGCTGCTGCTGCCTTTCCCCGATAAGCCATCCTCCCCAACAATATCCAAAGCGGTATATCTGTTTGAGAGGGGGATGGTCACAGGGGACCCCTGCACTACCTGCCTGTGCCTACTACTCTGTCTGGTGGTCACCCATTCCCTTCCTGCCTCTGCAGCCTTCACCTGTGGTGTGACCAACTCATTAAACGTGCTTTCCATGATGTCCTCAGCATCGCGAATGCTCCAGTATGTATCCATTCGCAGCTCCAGCGCTGCAATGCAGTCTGCCAGTAGCTGCAGCTGGATATACTTCCCGCACACATGGTCGTTAGGGACATAGGAAGTGTCCCTGATTTCCCACATAGTGCAGGAGGAGCATACCATGGTGCCGAGCTGTACTGCCATGACTTAACCTTTAATTAATTCAAATTAAATTAAATCAAATCAATCCCACCAATTACACTATAATTAAATGATATACTCAAGGGCCCTTGTTTACCAGCAGTCCCCGCTACATAACAGAGACCTTAGAAACTATAAAAGCGATAAAGAGAGAAATACTCACCAACCAATCACTTACCTGCTTTCTGGTGACATCACACTTTGATTAATTTTTACTTCTCTCTCTCCTCTCGCAGGTCCGCCTCTCCCGATCTCGGAGCTCAGTTTAAATCAGCCTCTCCCGCCTCTCCTCTCGCAGGTCCGCCTCTCCTGCTCTCGGAGCTCGGTTTAAATCAGCCTCTCCCACCTCTCCTCTTGCAGGTCCGCCTCTCCCACTCTCGGAGCTCAGTTTAAATCAGCCTCTCCCGCCTCTCCTCTTGCAGGTCCGCCTCTCCCGCTTACAGAGCTCGGTTTAAATCAGCCTCTCCCGCCTCTCCTCTCGTAGGTCTGCCTCTCCCGCTCTCGGAGCTCGGTTTAAATCAGCCTCTCCTGCCTCTCCTCTCGCAGGTCCGCCTCTCCCGCTCTCGGAGCTCGGTTTAAATCAGGTCAGAGCATGTGGGGTTAAGCGACAAGTAGAAGAATGGATAGCCAGCTGGCTACAAAACAGAGAGGTAGGGGTTAAAGGTATTTACTCAGCCTGGCGGAAGGTGGGAAGTGGTGTTTCACAGGGATTGGTGCTGGGATCATTTGGATTCGGGAAGAGGAAGTACAATTTAAAAATTTGCGGATGACACCAAATTGGGAGGTATAGTTAATACTGAGGAAGGCTGCAATAAAATACAAGATGATAATAAACTTGCAGAATGGGCGTGTAAATAGTAAATGAATTTCAATATAGTGTGAGGTGATACATTTTGGTAGGAGGAATAAGGAGGCCACATACTCCTTGGAAAATAAGGGGGAGAAATTCACTATCGCCTTTTTGGGGCTCTAATCTTTAACAGTTTGAAAAGTTCGCAGCAGGCGCTAACGATTTCAAACTTTTGAAAAATATACTGTTTGCGCTCCAAGAAGCAAGCGCTCCACTTCCTTCTTGGAGCGTAATCGGTAGCAGACGAGGGGAGGGGGGAAGACTTCAGCAGTGTTGCATACTGGGCCGTGTAGCACTGCCATGTTCAAAGGCTCCTTCCCTCCCTTAAAGGGAAGGGCCATCGCTGCAGGCTCTGCAATATAAAGAGTACCTACCTGGACCACCAAGGCAGCCGCGATCCCGCGCAATCAGCCCGACACTCAAGCAGAAAAAAACTGGAACAAGAAAGGTAAGTTTATTTTTACGTACCTCGGCCACCTCACCTTTAATCATCGCCCCCGAAGCAGCTGGCTGCCCGATGCACGCCTCCTGCAGCTGTCGGTGATTTCGACCGGTGCTGCTGCAGGGGGCGGAAGTCAATTTCGGGTCGGGGCGCTACCGGGGAGATGCACACGACGATGACATCATGATCTCCGGGTGAAGGAGACTGGGGTGCAACGCCATAGTGCTGCTGCAAAACTCCCGCCGAATATGGCGGGAGTCGATGTCAGCGCCACGCTCGGTCGCAAAGTCATTTGCGCCCAGTTAGCGCCACCAGGGGGCGCTAACAGGAAGTGCAAAAGCACCCAATTTTGCCCCCTAAGAGTCTTAATGGGGTAGAGGAGCAAAGGGATCTAGGGGTACACATTCACAAATCATTAAAAGTAGCAACACAGGCTAACAAAGCCATATAAAGTGTAAACAAAGCACTGAGGTTCATTTCTTGAGGCATAGCATTGACAAACAGATGTTATGTTAAACTTATATAGAACCTTGGTTAGACCACACTTAGAATACTGTTCTGATCTACCTATTACAAAAAAGACATAGAGGTGCTGGAGAAGGTGCAAAAAAGATTTACAAGGATGATACCAGAACTGAGAGGTTATAACTTTCAGGAAAGACTGCACATGCTGGGGCTTTTTCCCCCAAAAAAGAGAACACTAAGGTTGACCTAATAGAGGTTTTAAAATTCTGAAAGGGTTTGATAGAATAGACATCGAAAAGACGTTTCCACTTGTGGGGGAGTCCAAAACTAGGCATCATAAATCTAAGATAGTCATTAATAAATCCAATAAGGAATTCAGGAGAAACTTCTTTACCCAGAGAGTGGTTAGAATGTGGAACTTGCTATCACATGGAGTAGTTGAGGCGAATAGCAGAGATACATTTAAGAGGAAGCTAGTTAAATACATGAAGGAGAAAGGAATAGAAGGATATGCTGATAGGGTTAGATGGAGTAGGGTGGAAAGCGGCTCACATGGAGCATAAACACCAGCACACACCAGTTGGGCCGAATGACCTGTGCTGGAAGTGGAGTGCAATGCCGGGCGCTCCACTTCCTGGTGGGGTGGTAACCGAGATGATGTCAGGGCGCAGCCCGCATCGCCCAATGGAGGTTCCACAGAGCGCTGCTGCATTTCAATGCCTCTCCCCTTTAGTTAAAGGGGAGGGCCGCTGCGCACTCTGCAGGGTCTCCAAAGGCCCACACTAGGCCACCAGGGCGGCGTGGTGTCATGGCCGCAGCCCGGCACCGAGATGTGGTGCCGGGCTGCGTGATTGCAGCCAGGATCATGCCACGGCCCACCACAGAGGGCCGACCTGGAGGTCGGCCAAAAAAAAGAAAATGGCGGCACGGATCGTGGCCGCACCTCCCTTTTAAATACCGCCCCGTGAGCGGAGGTCGGTCCGGCTCGTGACCCACAAGGCTGGCACTGACATCGTTCGTGGGGTGCAACCGAATTTCTGCCGCCAGGTGGTAAGGGGACACGGTGGGATGCTAAGGGGTTGCAGCGCACGGCGATGACGTCATTGGCGGCAGCAATACCGGAGAGGGCGCGAGGCTTTCGGGTAACGCCTCAGCAACACCCCACCGAATTTCTCGCAAGGCGCTTTTTTCGCCCCCATATCGGGCGATAAGCCTTTTGCGCCCTGTTAGTGCCCCCCGGAGGTGCTAACAGCAGGCACAAAGGAGCCGAATTTCTAGGCCTAGTGGGGGAAAAATTCAGTTGTTTGCGCCTCCCGTTAGCGCCTTAAGAGGGCGCTAGTGGGGTGCAAAGCAACTAGCGCCTGGGCGCGGCGATATTTGCGCCGCACGCAAAATTAACCAGACATTTTGCGGTGGCGCTAAACACTACCACCACGATCTCCTGCGCCAGCAGATCATGACGTAAGTCGAGTGCGCAACGCCCCGGTAGCGCCCGGGACTGGATATTGAGTGGCGCCCCCTGCCTTACCGCCTGCCGCTAGCAACGACAGGTTGAGGGGAGCGTTTTGCAGTCAGAAAGGGACTGGGGGAGCGCTATTTATAGGTGACCGCTTCCTGCCTTTTCTTGTTGGTGACATTTTTGCACCACGCATTCTGAGAGAGAGAGAGACTTCTGGAGAGATTCAACGCTGTGTGAAGGAGTTTTGGGTACTGAGCAGCACTTTGCAGGTTCATTTTGATTTGCCCTTGTTTCGCCAGCGCTCTGAGGTTGCGCCTTGCTGCTCGGCCTTTGCGCCTTAAGACAGGTGTGAAGCGCCTGATTTAGCGCTCCAGTCACCAAGCCAAGTTTACAGATATCTAACTTTTATTAATTAAAGTACTTTTGGACGTATTCTGCAGATTATTTCCATGCAACAATGGAAAATCACTTCAGACATAATACATAGATTGATCAAGAACAGCAAAGCCAGTGAAAGAGTTAGATATCAGCTTCGGCATTTTTTTACTCAAATGGGGAATAATCTTGGAACTTGCTATCACATGAAGTAGTTGAGGCGAATAGCATAGATGCATTTAAGGGGAAGCTGGATAAGTACATGAGGGAGAAAGGAATAGAAGGATATGCTGATAGGGTTAGATGAAGTAAGGTGGGAGGAGGCTCGTATGGAGAATAAACACCAGCATGGATCAGTTGGGCTGAATAGCCTGTTTCTGTGCTGTAAATACTATGTAATCTTGATTATTTGTTGTATATCTTTGGTATCAATCAATCTAGAATTGGGATGAGCTCCGGCAACATACCATCTGTGCTTTTACCCCATTATCTATTCCATTGAAGCATCTTCTGAGAATCTCAGAGGTATAGGATGTGATGTTTCTGTGCCTTTTCCATAGAGTCACAGAAGAAGCAGCTTGAAGAAAATTCAGAGTCTGCACATGAGGAATCCATATCAGAGAATGCAGAAACCTCCACGGAGGAACAAGTGGAAGGGGGCCCTGACGTTGATGCAGATGGGGAAGAGATGACTGATGGGGTAGAAGAAGATTACGACGAGGATGGCAGCAATGAGATGGTATGATCTGCATGAGTTAACATGCAGTATGATATGAATCTTCTTGCAAGACTGCATAATTAATTCCTAAATTATTCAATTTAGATTGGCAGTGTCAACTCTCAAGAGTTATACAGGAATATTTTGAAGCAGAAGGCACACGTGATTGTCAATATGTGAATGTGGCATTTGCATTATGATACATGCGTTGAACAACAGTAGTTTTGATGGGATCAGATGGTTAATATCTTAGTATTTTTTTAAGGAGTATTGCCATTACTTCAGGGAGTTTAGAGGCAGACTAAGTTGCTGGAACAGTCAGCAATTTACCCCTATTAAACTGCACTGAAATTGCAGCATTTCCAACCAGGGTAAGTTAACACATTGTACTCCCATAATGCTGCAAGATTTTTTTTCGGTTGGCTATAGAATAGATGCAGAACAGTTTCTTTGACACTGATGAGGAATGGCAAGTTGCACTTCCTGTAGAATCAATCTAACAGATCAAGGAGGGTAGATAGAGGGAAGGAAGAGGACTATAAAATAAAAAGATAGGAAGAGAAGGCCTCAGCAGCAGATATCTGGCACAGCCTGCTCGCCCACCCTTCTATGGAAAACTTAGGTAAGCTTTTTGTATCAGATGTGGGACCACCTGCAAAAGTAGAACTGAGGCAGCATGAAGCCAACTTTTTAAACTTAACAGTTAAAGTTTAAAAGGAATGCTGATCTGCTGGACTGCCTTTACATTTCCCATGATCTCTTTTTTAACATTCGAAATGCTACCAGCATTCAGAGGCTAGGCAGCGGAGCGCGGTGAATGTTTTTAAGTCTACATGCACAGAGCTTCACTTTCCTGGATTAGAAAGTGACATGAGCAGGTAGTATAGCTGCAATGTCTGTGCACACCACTCTACACACAGTACTGATATGAGATCAACAGTTGCAGTATCACTGTACAATATATTAAACCAACTAACCTGGTTTACTATAGTTCTGAACTCTGCATACATGTGCAGGATTTTTAATGTACTCTCTGAAACTATAATGCTTGAAAGTTATTTAATTTTCCACATCATTCACATTTTTGAAAATTGTATATATTAAAGGATGATCAATGTATTTCTAAAGGTTAATTAAGGATAATGGGCTCATTTAATGACATTATAGCTTATGGAAATTGAACTTTTGCTTACATAAGTCTCCTTGCAAACCCCGCGGTTAAGATGAACATTTGTGCTATGGAGTTTCTGCAGGTAGCAATCATTAGTATACTGAAGAATGAGAGATGACTAAACATCTGCAGAGATACAGTCAATATACAGCAGAGTTGTTAGGAAAATCTTTTCCTCTGTTTATAAGCACATACTGTGATAATGTTGATTATGTTCTTGGCATTTTGAAAATGTCATTGTGTCACTTATGCATGACATTAAGACAGAAAAATGCTGGACTCTTTCACCATCGAGCAATTTAAATAACATCCTCAAAGCAACAGCAGCCCCCTTTTAATCTGAATACTTCAAATTCTTGTCATTTCACCTGTGCGTGTTAATTCAGCTCTAACTTTCTGTCAGCTTTAGTTTTTCTTCCAAGGCACTTCTCCCAGTAATCTCAATTGTTTCAATAGTGATGGAAAAAATCAGCAAAAATAATTGTGATGCATTGTAACTGATCAGAAAAGTGACATTGATGGAACACTAAATAAATTGGCTTTCCCTATTGCCAGTAACCCTTCTCTGGTTACTTTTTTTTTGTCTAATGAATTCTGTTTGTTCTGTTACTTTCAGAATGAGAATCATGTATCAGACATGGAGGATACACAGTAACTGATTCAAATAGATAAGGTTGGTTTTCTGCCTAATTTCTGTTAAGTGCAAATAACTGTATTAACAATATTTGTAGTGGCGCTTCGTAATTTCCAAACATGCAGCCACTGAGCTTTGAGGCTTTAGCAACGAGTAGACGCGTGTCGAAATAAAACGTTCCAAACCATAACTTTGTCTTTAAACTGTTTACTGTAACACCTTACAAACAGAATTACAAAGCAAAACACGTTTAAACGAACACGGTCAAAAACTGTATTGCTCCAGCCCTCAATGCTTCTGCCTCCTCCAGCCTCGTGGTGCTTGAGCTGTAAAATGGCTGGATACCACGTGACAAGCTTAAGGACTGTACCATTGTAGCAAGAATAAAGGGGGTCACTCAGCCTATACTATTGTAACAAGAAAAGAGGGGGTTTCTCAATACAATAAGTCAGTCAGGTAAATTAACTGTATTATACTATTTAACCAATATTTTAAAGTATTTTCTTTCTTAAACTTTCATGACTCTTACAATATTCAAAACCTCAGACTTCCAATCAGGTTAAGTCAAGGTGACTAGTAATATTTTGTAACAATACACTTTCAGCTTTTTAATTATTTTACAATGTAATTTTGCTATGTTACTAATTCAGTCTTTGAGGTATTTTGGATTAGTGCTACAGGCAGATAGTTCATCAGTTTATGATCCTGCTGCTATGTATTAAATTCCTTCAAAATGACACTGAATTGAGCATGTTAAATGGATCTTTTTTTTATAACTGGAACTCTTGTACAATCGAATATTTTTGACCTATCATTTTTCATACTGAGACCTATAGCTGTTCAGTCCAGTTCCCAGCCACATTAACTGAAGCAGCCTTGATCACATTGTTCTGCACAGCAGGACTGCTTTGAAATGAATCTTCAATTTTAAACATTGCATGCAAGAATAATTGTCAACATCTACTTTATGAGAAAAAATGTATTATATAATGGTTTAGCATCTTTAGTTTTTATATAATTTTCAGTGGAGCAGATTTTCATTGCTAGCACAGTGGGCAGAGCCCTCGCACTGCCCACTCAATGCCACGAGCAAGAGGTCCAATCATTTTCATGGTAGGACCTCATTTGAATGTGATTAGCGAGCTGGCAGCTCTCTCTGAATGCTGACAGGTGGCTCATGAATCGGGAGAGGGAGGGTGGGCTGGCAGGTCTCCATGGAACAAAGCCAGAAGTATTCATGTAAAGGGAGTTGGTGGAGGGGGGTGGTGGGGGGCGGCGCACACAGAAGAATTGGCAACTGGCCCAATAGAAATCATTTGGAAAAATTATTGCAATGTTTCTGGAGCAGCCTCCAGTGGTTCCTTTAAGGAAACCTGCCTCGGCTGCTCTATATCCAGTATCACTGCTTCATTGGTAACTGAAAATTGTGTCAGGGCCCTACCATCTGTACAGAGCCCCGATTTAAATGTTTTAACAAGGCTCCGGCTTGTTTTGGTGGGGGAGCGCTGGCCATCCATTTTGAGGCCCTCTCAAAAATAAAATCTGGTGGGACTTAGACAGCCAGTGGGTAGTTGTTTTAAAAAATATATATTTTCATCTGCCTTCTGACCCATTGTTCAGCATGAAAGAGGTGGTGGTAAGCAGGCAAAAATCGTCACCATGTGTCTACAAAAAGGGGCTATTCCTTTACATCATACAATCCATTTAAACAAAAACATTTAGTAACCTCTTTTAATTTTTATTTTATTCGTTCATGGGATGTGGGCGTCACTGGCAAGGGCAGCCTTTATTGCCCATCTCTAGTTGCCCTTGAGAAGGTGGTGGTGAGCCACCTTCTTGAACAGCTTCAGTCCCTGTGGTGAAGGTACTCCCACAGTGCTGTTAGGGAGGGAGTTCCAGGATTTTGACCCAGTGACGATGAAGGAATGGCGGTATACTTCCAAGTCAGGATGGTGTGTGACTTGGAGGGGAACTTGGAGGTGGTGGTGTTCCCATGCACCTACTGCCTTTGTCTTTCTAGGTGGTAGAGGTCGCGGGTTTGGGAGGTGCTGCCGAAGAAGCCTTGGTGAGCTGCTGCAGTGTGTACCATCTTGTAGATGGTATACACTGCAGCCACATTGCACTGGTGGTGGAGGGAATGAATGTTTAAGGTGGTGGATGGCATGCCAATCAAGCGGGCTGCTTTGTCTTGGATGGTGTCGAGCTTCTTGAGTGTTGTTGGAGCTGCATTCATCCAGGCAAGTGGAGAGTATTCCATCATACTCCTGACTTGTGCCTTTTAGATGGTGGAAAGGCAGGAGGTGAGACACTCGCTGCAGAATACCCAGCCTCTGACCTGCTCTTGTGGCCACAGTATTTATGTGGCTGGTCCAGTTAAGTTTTTGGTCAATGGTGACCCCCAGGATATTGATGGTGGGGGATTCGGCAATGGTAATATCGTTGAATGTCAAGGGGCGGTGGTTAGATGCTCACTTGTTGGAGATAGTCATTGTCTGGCACTTGTGTGGCGTGAATGTTACCTGCCACTTATCAACCCAAGCCTGAATGTCGTCCAGGTCTTGCTGCATGCGGGCATGGATGGCTTCATTATCTGAGGAGTTGTGAATGGTACTGAACACTGTGCAGTCATCAGCAAACATCCCCACTTCTGACCATATGATGGAGGGAAGGTCATTGATGAAGCAGCTGAAGATGGTTGTGCCTAGGACACTGCCCCGTGGAAGTCCTGCAACGATGTCCTGGGGCTGTGATGATTGACCTCCAACCACCACAACCATCTTCCTTTGTGCTAGGTATGACTCCAGCCAGTGGAGAGGTTTCACCCCGATTCCCATTTACTTCAGTTTTACTAGGGCTCCTTGATGCCACACTTGGTCAAATGCTGCCTTGATGTCAAGGGCAGTCACTCTCACCTCACCTCTAGAATTCAGCTCTTTTGTCCCTGTTTGGACCAAGGCTGTAATGAGGTCTGGAGCCAAGTGGTCCTGCCAGAACCCAAACTGGGCATCAGTGAGCCCATTGGTGAGTAAGTGCTGCTTGATAGCACTGTCGACGACACCTTCTATCACTTTGCTGATGATTGAGAGTAGACTGATGGGGCGGTAATTGGCTGGATTGGATTTGTCCTACATTTTGTGGACAAGACATACCTGAGCAGTTTTCCACATTGTCGGATAGTTGCCGGTGTTATAACTGTACTGGAACAACTTGGCTAGAGGCGCAGCTAGTTCTGGAGCGCAAGTCTTCAGCACGACAGCCAGATGTTGTCGGGGCCCACAGCCTTTGCTCTAACCAATGTGCTCAGCTGTTTCTTGATATCACATGGAGTGAATCGAATTGGCTGAAAACTGGCTTCTGTGGTGGTGAGGACCTCAGGAGGAGGCCGATATGGATCATCCACTCAGCACTTCTGACTGAAGATGGTTGCAAATGCTTCAGCTTTGTCTTTTGCACTCACGTGCTGGACTCCACCATCATTGAGGATGGCGATTTTCATGGAGCCTCCTCCTCCCATTAGTAGTTTAATGGTCCATCACCATTCACGACTGGATATGGCAGGACTGCAGAGCTTTGATCTAAATGGTTGATTGGGGGATCGCTTAGCTCTGTCTATAGCATGCTACTTCCACTGTTTAGCTTGCATGTAGTCCTGTGTTGCAGCTTCCCCAGGTTGGTGTAAGATTGTGAAATTTTCAGTAATTAATCACGCAAGAAAATAGGGTTAATAAGACAGTTTATTGATCAAAAGAAGCTTGTACAGAAAAACCTTTGATAAAAGGGCATACAAAATGGCCGCCGGACCTCGTGATCAGTTTCTGGGACCATTTGATTTCTGTTACTGCAAGCCAGACAGGCTTGTGGATTGAGGACAGTAAGCCCGTGAAAGCCAGTATCGGGAAACCGAAACTCATGGAACTGAGCATACATACTAATTAGATTCTAAGTACAGGACAGTTTTGGGTAACAGGATGAGGCCCATCAAGAAATGGGCAGACAATTGAATGAACACTTAAGCCCATTTGCTGTACAAAGGAAAACCGTTTAACAGCCATCAAGGGCAATCTCCAAACCGATCAATATACGAACCGAGTTACGGTGACAAAGAAAAATACATTATCGGCCCAGGAAGGCCAGTTAAGCTATCACCGGCTCCCGTTACAAAGACAAAGCGCCCCTGCAGAGATTTCTGCCCGCCAAAAATATTACAAAGACTGGACTATGATTTGGCGGGAGATAAGACTGTCCCAAAAAGGTATAACTGTGGATTGAAAGGTCCATCAGTGCGCTTCGCTTCAGATTCACGCTTCGGGAACACGATTCAGTAGTTACGATTCGATTCAGGACGTCTCTTCTTTTGAGAACGCTTCGGGACGGACTCTTCGGCCAAACAAGGCTCGGCCACGACGGGAAGACGAAGGAGGGTGGCCCGGGTACCTTTGTCGGGAGATCATCGACGACCCAGGCCGAAGGTGAAGACACCCTCGGGAAAAACGACAATCCAGGCCGGAGAAAAGGACACTCCGGGCCTAGCACTCCAGTGCCTCAACATCCCATTCAGTAACGGACCTTCCATGTGCATCCATTTCTACAACATCACATCGGTAGCAGAGTCTCCAAGGTGCATCCAGTTCTTCGGCAGCCTTTCAGTAAAGGTAACACAGGTTTAACGGATTCATCCATGACGAGCGCTCATCAAGGCTGTATCTGCTGCTTCATCGCGTAAGAAAAACAAACTGCGCCAGAAGTTTCCAAATCCACGTGACAACGGAAAGCTGTGCCAAAAGGCTGCGAACCCCCTTTTCGCGAATCTGAAAGTGGTGAGCATGATCCCGAGTTCCTCAAGTCGAAACTTAGTTTAGGTCTAGGGGAGGGGGTTAAGGGTAATCGTAATGTGTTTCCCCTTTTACGATGTGCCGTGTGTTTCCCATTTCCATAGAGTTAAGTTTATAGATATGTGTATGCTTGTAGTTACTTTAATCTGTGCTTATGACATGTATTTTATAATGCTGCAAACTGTTTAATAATAAAAGCATCCATTTCGTGCTATTCAACCTGGTCTATTGAGTCTTTCTCTGCACTACAGTTCCCTGCACCTAAGTCCAAGGTCTAGAACCGTAGGGAAGAGTGGGTCGAACCACTCAAGGGTAATTATCGCACGAAGCCTGGTAGGAGACCAGAACGAGCAAGAGAAACCCCCTACATTGGCACCGCATTTTTAGGTACGCCTGGTGCTGCTCCTGGCATGCTATTCTACACTCCTTATTGAACCAGGGTTGGTCCCCTGGCTTGATGGTAATGTTAGAGTGAGGGATATGCTAGGCCATGAGGTTACAGATTGTGGTGGAATACAATTTTGCTGCTGCTGATGGCCCACAGTGTCTCATGGATGCCCAGTTTTGAGCTGCTGCTAGATCTGTTCTGAATCTATCCCATTTAGCACAGTGGTAGAGCCACACAACATAATGGAGGGTGTCCTCAGTGTGAAAGCAGGACTGCGCGGTGGTTACTGCTACCAATGCTGTCATGGACAGATGGAACTGCGACAGGTAGATTGATGAGGACGAGGTCAAGTAGGTTTTTCCCTCGTGTTGGTTCTCTCACCACCTGTCACAGGCCCAGACTGGTAGTTATGTCCTTCAGTACTCAGCCAGCAGTGGTGCTACCGAGCCACTCTTGGCGTTGGACATTGAAGTCTCCCACCCAGAGTACATTCTGTGCCCTTGCTACTCTCAGTGCTTCTTCCAAGTGGTGTTCAACACAGAAGAGTACTGATTCTATCAGCTGAGGGAGGGCGGTAGGTGGAAATCAGCAGGAGGTTTTGCCCATGTTTGACATGAGACTTCATGGAGCCCGGAGTCAATGTTGTGCACTCCTTCCCGACTGTATACCACTGTGCTGCCACCCCTGGTAGGTCTGTCCAGCCTGTGGGACAGGACATACCCAGGGATGGTTATGCAGCTGTTTGGGACATTGGCTGACATCTGTGAGTATGACTATATCAGGCTGTCGCTTGACTAGTCTGTGGGACAGCTCTTTGGCACAAGTCCCCAAATGTTGGTGAGGAGGACTTTGCAGGATTGACTGGGCTGGGTGTGCCGAGGTCATGCCGGGTGGTCCGACCGGTTTTATTCTTTTTTGTCCCGGTTTATTACAACTGAGTGGCTTGCTCGGCATTTCAGAGGGCATTTAAGAGTCAACCACATTGCTGTGGTTCTGGAGTCACATATAAGCCAGACCAGGTAAGGACGGCAGATTTCCTTCCCTAAAGGACAGTAGTGAACCAGATGGGTTTATACGACAATCCAATAGTTTCATGGTCACCATTCCTGATGCTAGCTTTTTATTCCAGATTTATTTAATTGAATTTAAATTCCCCAGCTGCCATGGTGGGATTTGAACTCATATCTCCGGATCATTAGTCCAGGCCTCTGAATTACTAGTCCAGCAACATAACCAGTATGCTACCATTCCCTTAAAGCATTCAACTAAAGTTGCTGCATTTATTTAATAACACTGACATTTTATGTTATTACAGTCCACTACAAGCTTTTTTTTCTCAAATCATCCTCTGTGTGTTAGAAGGGCTTTGAAGTGTATTGATGTAAATGAACAGAAATGGATTGGATTAAACTCTTAGGGGGAGAAATTCAGTTGTTAGCACCACCCGTTAGCACCTTAAGAGGGCAATAAGTGGGGCGCTAACCAACTAGCGCCCAGGCATGGCGATACCTGCGCCTCTCACGAAATTGACTGGACATTTAGAGGCGGCGCTAAACCATACCGCCCGCTCTCCTGCGCACGCAGATCTTGACATCATTCGAGAGTGCAACGCCCTTGGGGCGCCCCGGACCGGAAATTCAGTGGCGCCCCCCTCCTTTCCGCCTGTCGCTACCAACGACAGGTTGACGGGAACACTTCCCAGTCGCTGTGGGGCTGGGGGGGCGCTATTTAAAGGGGGCTCTTCCTGGCTTCTGTGTGGCAGCCATTTTTGGACCACTCATTCTGAGAGAGAGAGAGAGATTTGCAGAGAGACAAAGGGAGAAAGAGAGACTTCTGCATTGAGTCAACGCTGTCTGAGGAAGTTTTGGCTTCTGACCATAACTTTGTAGTTGCTTTGCTTTTTCACCGGCCTAACTTTGATTGCCCACATACTATGGGGGCTGCAATGGATGGGAACGTCATGCTTCTCCATCACATTGAGAGGGCACAGAGACGCAGAGAGAGAGTGGCAATCATGGCCAGACGGAGGAGGGCCAACAGGCGTCAGTACAGGAGACCTTACCCTCCCAGGGTTTTTCGCCAACAGTTCTCATACATCAATATGTCTGAGGAGCAGTGTTTGCGAAGGCTGCGATTCAGCAAGGAGGTGGTCACTGAGCTCTGCCACCTGCTTCAGCCAGATCTGCAGCCTCAACTGAGGAGCAGGACGTCTCTGTCAGTGGCAGTGAAGATAACAGTGGCTCTCAACTTTTATGCCACCGGCACCTTTCAATCTGCTACTGGGGACATTGCCAATATCTCCTAGTTCACGGTGCACTGCTGCATCCGTCAAGTCACAAATTCCCTCTTTAAAAGGAGATGAGAGTACATCTCTTTCCCCATGACCCTGGACAAGCAGCAAGAACGCACAGCGGGCTTTGCAAGAATAGCGGGCTCCCCCATGGTGCAGGGCGCCATTGACTGCACCCATGTGGCTTTGCGGGCGCGGCAAGAGAATGCCGGGGATTTCTGCAACCGAAAGGGCTTCCATTCCTTGAACGTCCAGTTGGTCTGTGACCACAGACAGCTGATACTCGCTGTCAATGTCCACTTTCCAGGCAGCAGCCACGACGCCTTCATCCTGCGCCAGACTTCTGTGGCAGACCTTTTCGAGGCCCAACTTCACCCATGAGGCTGGCTTCTCGGGGACAAGGGCTATCCTCTGTGCACCTGGCTGATGACCCCGCTCCGTTCGCCCAGCACCCCTGCTGAAGAACGATACAACAAGAGCCATCAAGCTACCAGGAACATCGTTGAGCAGACAATCGGCGTGCTCAAGCAACGGTTCCGCTGTCTGGACCACTCTGGAGGAGCCCTGCAGTACTCGCCTGAGCGAGTCTCCCACTTTGTTGTTGTGTGCTGCATGTTGCATAACCTGGCCGGGCCTTGGAGCACCAGCAGAAGCGGAGGAGGAGGAGGAGCATCAGCACCAAGACGGGAGGGAGGCACAAAGTGCAAGGGCCGTCCATCAAAGGCTTATAGCAAGTCGCTTCTCGGCCCCCTCTGAGGGAATGGCTTCTGCCATTCAAAGAACCTGAATGGAACCATGCCACAACCCCTAAGCCGGTCAAGGCAACAATGAGTGCAAAGAGCAAACATGCACATTTTGAATAAAGTTAATCTTTATTTACCAAACTGTGTATCCTTCCCGCATGACAAAGTAATAGAAAGAAACACAAAAAAAAACTCACTCACATAACTGGCTCTCACAACCTGGAGACAAATGTCCAAAACAGTAACAAAAATATGACCACGATCCTCGGCCTTCAATAAAACAATGAACAACATTTTGCCACACCTCCTACTTTTTGCCCTTCGAGGGTGATCTGCTTCCCTTGCGAAATTGCCCCATCCTGCAGCTCCTCCGTAATGAGACCCCAGTGGCTGCAGCAAGGCTGGGGGAAGGCTACTGAGTGTCAGAAACTGAGACTGCAGATGCCCTTGAGGGTCGGCCTGGACCAGCTCTGGGCCTGGAGGGCCCGGCTGCTGACTGCTCCAACTCTGCATGGGCGGCAGCAGTCTGTCCTACAGGTGGTGGCAACTGCAGTGGAGAAGTGACAGTGCTGGCAGCAGGAATGCTGCCCTCCTGAGAGAGGACAGCAACTCCCCGCTCAACCGACACACTGGCACTCCCACGGGGCAGCACTTCAGCATGTGGAGCAATCTGCTGGAGCACAGATTGCTGGCTTGCTGCGGCGCGGTGAGGGCCCCGGGGAAACCTGCCTGATCCAGCGAGGGTGACAGCAGTTAGTGCTCGCGTGGCCTCAATCTGCATCTGCATGAGACCAGCCACTGACTGCATTGCAGCACTTAGCATTTGCGTGGCAGACGCCTATGCTGCACCGATGTCCTGGACACTCCTTGCCAGTGATTCAGTGGATTCGGGCATCCTTGCCACTGCAGCCATGAGCTCAGTGTGCCTTTGCTCCGCCTGGGCGCTCATTTCAGCGAGGACCCGCACCTTGTCTGTGCTCATTGCAGCAGGACTCGAGGCCATACTCTCCCTCTGGGGAGAAGGCCCCCGAGCTACCCTACCCCCCTCGCGTTGCTGCAGCCCGCTGGGTCTTGGAGCTTCACCCTCATCAGACCATTCCCCCCCCGCTCCCCTCCAGGGAAGGCGTGTCCCCAGTATGGCCATGGGCTGCCTCGGCAGAGGGTTGCGCTGATGGTCCGGCTTCCTCTTCCTCCTCGCCTTCAGATTCACTCTCAGTGGCAGCTGGAGGGCCCGTCTCCTCACCTGGTGAATCAGCATCTGAAAGCAGGCAGGTACAAGAGTGGCTTTAGCATGAGGACAGTGTGGTAGCAAGGGAGGCATGAGTGCAGCGGTGTACTGATTTGGATCGAAAGTGTCAAAGGATGCTGTTGTGAGGAACAAGTGAAAGGAGAGAGGTCAAAAAGGGGATGACATTACCATTGTTATCCATAACGGGGTCGGCATCTCCAGTGGCGACGGGGCCAAGCATCCGGCTTGCCACAATCCGGTGGACTCGCTGCTCCAGATCGGTCAGGGCTTGAAGGTGAGGCCGGCCTCCCCCGGTCCGTTGCTGCTGTCTCCTATTATGCGCCAGCTTGCCCTGCAAGTAAAAGGACGGGGTCTGAGTAAAGATGCAGCCATGATCTTGGCTGAAATGCCTCCCATGGTCGAATAGCCCTAACTGTGTGCAGCCATGATCCTGGCTGAAATGCCTCCCATGGTCGAATAGCCCTTACTGTGTGCAGCCATGCTCTTTGCTGAAATGCCTCCCATGGTCGAATAGCCCTTACTGTGTGCAGCCATGCTCTTTGCTGAAATACCTCCCATGGTCGAATAGCCCTTACTGTGCGCAGCCATGCTCTTTGCTGAAATGCCTCCCATGGTCGAATAGCCCTTACTGTGTGCAGCCATGCTCTTTGCTGAAATACCTCCCATGGTCGAATAGCCCTTACTGTGTGCAGCCATGCTCCTGGCTGAAATGCCTCCTATGTTTGAATAGCCCTTACTGTATGCAAAGTGCTGAATGTGCGTGTGAGTGCTGGGCATTGGGGCTTTCAAGACCCTTTGGCCATAAAGCGAGGTCGAGATGGAGGGATGAAGAGGTTTCTGAAAAAGGCACTCACCCTGATGACCCAAGTGAGGTCGTTGAACTTCTTCCTGCATTGCACAGGGGTCCTAGGCACCATGCTGCTGGAGGTCACTCTGTGAGCCACCTCCCTCCAAGCTTTTTGGTACTCGCTGGGCAGAGGCCTCCTGCCACTCTCCAGGTACAGGAGAGATCGCCTGCGCTCCACTGCGCCAACCAAAGCCTCCAAGGCCCCCTCGCTGAAGCGCTGCGCTCGCTCCCTGGCCCTCTCCATGGTCCTTGGCTTCAGGATTTGGCAACAGGTCTGTCCAGGCCGAGATTCAGGGCTCCGATGCGCAGGGTGCGGCTGCAATTCAAGATCGACCCTCCCCTTTAAGAGCTGACTGACGCCAGCGTGTCTGTGTGCAATCGCTAACTGACAGCACCTGCGCTGCGCCTGCCCTCTGAGGTAGCGCCTCACTCCTCCGGCTTAGTGCCTTAAGAGAGTCGTGCAGCGCCTGATTTAGCGCTGCAGTCACCTCCAGGGGCGAATGAGACCAATTTCGCAGTAGGCGGCGATAATTTGCGCTGGGCGCAAAACTTTGCGCCCGGCCGATAATTGCACCCCAAATGGGGCGATACCGAATTTCTCCCCCTTAGAATTTAACAGATGCTGCACTTACTAAAAGTGGTTAGATATATCAGCATTGATGCAATGGCGTAAAGCATTCTGGGGTATTTCCACCAGTGGAGGACCATTTGGTGGTTTGCACAGGATTTACGGGTATTAGATCGATACTGAACCAGATGTATAAGAAGTGGGATTTTATAGTCAATTCATTAATTATATTTAATAAATCTACCACACAAACCTTGCACCACCCCACATTCAGTACCCATGAGCCTCCTCTGCCATTGCACCCCCAGTTGACTAAAGCTGCATGCCAAGGAATGAACAAAGCTCTGTAAGTAATACTAGCCAAATCTTCGGAACTGTGTTGGACCCTCAGTGTATGTATCTTGAAGAACCGTGTAACCTGTTCTCTATGGGGTAATTTTTTGTTTTCAGCGCTTCCTACACAATGATCTGTGCAAGAAGAGCATATTGATTTACTCTGCTAATTGCAAAGGACAGAAAGTCATGAGGGTAGATGACCTGAAACTTGATATGTACCCGTGCCATGTGAAGCTCTGCAACAAGAACATTGAAGATTGAAACATATTCCTTTATTTGTGTTCCAGATCATACAATAAATTCACGAGCACCAAATGTCATTTATGTGAATCCCTGCTTTAAAATGTATTCACTCAGCAAGGGCACCATTCATTGGCCATCTCTAGTTGCCCTTGGGAAGGTGGTGGGCCGCCTTCTTGAACCGCTGCAGTAAATGTGGTGAAGGTACTCTCGTAATGCTGTTAGATAGGGAGTTCCAGGAATTTGGCACAGCGATATGTATAAGTTGGGTTGGTCTGTGACTTTGAGGGGAACTTGGAGGTGGTGGTTTTCCCATGTACCTGCTGCCCTTGTCTTTCTAGGTGGTGGAGGTCATGGGTTTAGGAGGGGCTGCCGATGAAGCCTTGTCAACTTGCTGCAGTGCATCCTATATATAGTACACACTTCAGCCATGGTGGAGGGAGTGGACTTTTAAGCTGGTCGATGGGGTGCCGATCAAGCAGACTGCTTTGTCCTGGATGGTGTTGAGCTTCTTGAATGTTGTTGCAGCTGCACCCATCCAGGCAAATGGAGAACATTCCATCAAACTCCTGACTTGTGCCTTGTAGGTGATGGAGAGGCTTTGAGGAGTCAGGAGGTAAGCCACTCACCGCAAGATACCCAACCTCTGACCTGCTGTAGTAGCCATAGCATTTATGTGGCTGGCCCAGTTGAGTTTCTGGTCAATGGTTACCCCTCAAAATGTTGATTGTGGAGGATTCGGCAATGGTAATGCCATTGAATGTCATGGGGAAGTGGTTAGAATCTGTCTTGTTGGAGATAGTCATTGCCTGGCACATGTGTGACACGAATGTTACTTGCCACTTAAGAGCCCAAGCCTGGATGTTGCTGCATGTGAGTATGGACTGTGAATGGGAATTCCAAATGGAGTTGAATACTGTACAATCATCAGCAAACAACCCCACTTCTGACCTTATGATGCAAAAATTTCATTCATGAACCAGCTGAAGATGGTTAGGCCTCAGATACTATCCTGAGTTACTCCTGCAGCGATATCCTGGGGCGGAGATGATTGGCCTCTAACAACCACAACCATTTTCCTTTGAAGATAACAAGGCCAGTCGCTCTCACTTGACTTCTGGAATTCAGCTCTTATATCTATGTTTTGACCAAGGCTGTAATGAGTCCTAGAGCCAAGTGGTCCAGGTGGAACCCAGACTGAGCATCGGTGAGCAGGTTATTGGTAAGTAAGTGCCACTTGATAACACTGCCAACGCCACCTCCAATCGCTTTGCAGATGATTGAGAGTAGGCTGAAAGGGTGGTAATTGGCCGGATTGGATTTGTTCCTTTTGTGAACAGGACATACCTGGGCAATTTTCCACATTGTCAAGTCGATGCGAGTGTTGTAGCTGTACTGAATAGTGTGGCTAGAGGCTCGGCTAATTCTGAAGCACAGGTTTTCAGCACTACTGCTGGAAAATTGTCGGGACCTGTAGCCTTTGCTGTGTCCAGTGCACTCAGCCATTTCCTGATATCACGTGGAGTGAATCGAATTGGCTGAAAACTGGCATATGTGATGGTGGAGACCTCAGGATGAGGCTGAGAGGGATCATCAACTCGGCACTTCTGGCTGAAGATGGTTGCGAACACTTCAGTCTTATCTTTTACACTCATGCTAGGTTCTGCCATCATTGAAGATGGGGTTGTTCATGGAGCCTCCTCATCCCGTTAGTTACTTAACTGTCCACCACCATTTGCGACAGATGTGGCAGGACAGCAGAGCTATAACCCGATCCATTGGTTGTGGGATCGCTTAGCTCTGTCTATAACAAGCTACTTCCACTGTTTAACATGCATGTAGTCCTGTGTTGTAGCTTCATCTGGTTGGCACCTCATTTTTAGGTATGCCTGGTGCTATTCCTGGCATACTCTTCTACAGTCCTTATTGAAACAGGGTTGGTCATCCGGAGGTGTGAGGGATATGCCTGGCCATGAGGTTACAGATTGTGGTGGAATACAATTCTGCTGCTGCTAATGTCAAGTTTTGAGCTGCTAGATATGTTCTTATTCTAACCCACTTAGCATGGTTGTAGTGCCACACAGCACAATAGGTGTTCTCAGTGGGAAAACAGGATTTGGTCTGTGCGGTGGTCACGCCTACTAATATCATCATGAACAGATTCAGCTGCAACAGGTAGATTGGTGAGGTCAAGTAGATTTTCCCTCGTGTTGGTTCTTTCACCACCTGCCACAAGCCCATTCTGGCAGCTATATCCTTCAGGACCCGGCTGACTCAGTCAATGGTAGTACTACTGAGCCAATCTTGGTGATAGAACCAGCCAGAGTATATTCTGTGACCTTGCCACTCTCAGTGCTTTCTCCAAGTGGTGTTTAACATGGAGGAGTACTGATTCCTCAGCTGAGGAAGGGCGGTAGGTGGTAATCGACAGTGGTAGGAGGTTTGCTTGTCCATGTTTGATCTGAAGCCATGAGACTTCATGCAGTCCAGAGTCAATGTTAAAGACTTCCACCTGATTATACCACTTGTCCCCTCTGGTAGGTCTGTCCTGTCATTGGGACAGGCCATAGACAGGGATTATGATAGAGGGGTCTGGGACATTGGCTGATAGGTACGATTCTGTGCGTATGATTATATCAGGCTGTTGCTGGATTAGTCTGTGGGATAGCTCTCCCAACTTTGGCGCCAGTCCCCATTTGTTAATGAGGAGGACTTACCAGGGTTGACTGGGATGGATGTGCCTCATCCTGTCCTAATTAGGTTTTTTTCTTATTCTTTGTAGTGGTTTGATACAACTGAGTGATTTTCTAGGCACTTCAGAGGGCAGTTAAGAGTCAATATGGGGAGAAAGCAGGGACAGGGTACTGAATTTGGATGATCAGCCATGATCTCATTGAATGGCGGAGCAGGCTTGGGGGGCTGAATGGCCTACTCCTGCTCCTATCTTCTATGTTTCTATGTTTCAACCAGGTTGGTGTGGGACTGGAGTCACGTACAGTCCAGGTTGGGTAACGTCGGTAGGTTTTCCTCCCTAAAGGACATTGGTGAGCCAGTTGGGTTTTTATGACAAGACAACAACTTTATGGTCACTTTTACTGATACTGGGGGGTGATTTTAACCCTACTTACTCAGCAGATACCTGGTGGGTGGGAAGTTAAAATAATCCTGGCTCTTACCTGTCCAAAAGTCGCCATGATCGCAAGTTGCCCTTGTTGGCTCTGGGCGCGTGTCCTTCCTGCCTGCTCAGGAGAGCAGGTAATCGCAACATCTGCAATTTTAACCTGCTCTCCTGGGACACGCGCCCAGAGCCAACGGGGTCCTTCTTTACATAGGTATGTTATGGCGCGATGACATCATTGAGACCCGACTGTAACTTTAACTCAGTTAACTGAGCAGGGAACCCACCTGGAGTTAAAATCGGGGCCCATCTCTTTATTGCTCCTCTTCCTTATATTCTACTCTTTTGGCAGTTCAACATTAGCTTTGTTGATTGCTGCTCTACATTGATTGAACATATTTAATGGTGATAGCTCTTTCTAGGCTGTGTGTCAGTGACCAGAACTGGGCATAGAGCGCTGTATAGTTTGAGCATGCCTTCCTCTGACCTATGCGCTATCATTTTCAGTATTCTATCTTCGTTGTTGATTGTTGTTTAGGCACATTAACAAAATAAATAACCTGCTTAAAATAGATAGGTCAATGACTGTAAAAATAGTTGATCAGAGGAATTAATCCAAATCCGTTAACCAAATCATTAAAAATAACATACAGAATAATTTCTACCTCATGGAGCATCTAATCTAGTTTTGATCACTCTACTGACACAGAACACATACAAGCTTGAAAAGGGTTGAAATAAATAAGTTTTTAAATCAGTGAGGCAGAAAAAGAGGTTATGGGAGATAGCTCACCTCATTAGGGAAAAGATGAACATGATCCTGATTTTTATTTTAAATCATGAATCATGAAAGGAATGAGTAGTGTGAATGTGGATATGTCCTTAGTGTGAACCAGAAGGAAACAACTAAGCTAATAAACCTGCAAGTTAAATGGAACTCAGGGAGTAATTATATTTCCTTGTTATTGAATACACTCTCCTTAATCTTTAAATATTTTAGTACAGTTTGTATTCAATAGAATGGATAGCAGAGTCCAAATGCAGCACAGAGTAAATGGATACAGGTTTGTTACTAAAGCTGGAGGGAATTGACTACACCTACATGAATTTTATATTTAAACTTTAAAGATAGGGTAAGCTAGACATCTAATGCATTTCTACTATTCGCCTCAACTACTCCCTGCGGTAGCGAGTTCCACATTCTGACCACTCTCTGGGTAAAGAAGTTTCTTCAGAATTCCCTATTTGATTATTTGGTGACTATCTTATATTGATGGCCTCTAGTTTTGCTCTTCCCCACAAGTGGAAGCACTCTCTCTGTATCTACTCTATCAAAACCTTTCATAATTTTAAAGACCTCTTATTAGGTCACCCCTCAGCCTTAAAAGAGACCCAGTCTGCTTATCTTTTCCTGATAGGTATAACCTCATAGTTCTGGTATCATCCTTGTAAATCTTTTTGGCACCCTCTCCAGTATCTCTATATCCTTTTAATAATATGGCGACCCGAACTGTACACAGTACTCCAAGTGTGGTCTAACCAAGGTTCGATACAAGTTTAGCATAACTTCTCTATTTTTAATGTTCTTATGTTCAAATCTATCCCTCGAGAAATAGACCCTAGTGCTTGGTTTGCTTTTGTTATGGCCTTATTGGCCTGTGCCGCAACTTTTAGTGATTTGTGTATTTGTGCTCCTCTAATCCATTTAAATTCTTCTTTTCCAAGTGATATGTGACCTCCTTATTTTTCTTACCAAAGTGTAATACTTCACACTTATTTACATTGAAATTCATTTGTCAATTATACGCCCATTCTACAAGTTTATTAATGTCTTTTTGTAATTTGTTGCAGTCCTCCTCGGTGTTGGCTATCCCTCCCAATTTGGTGTCATCCACAAATTTAGAAATTGGGCTGGATTTTCATTGGGCTGTGGAGACGGGATTGGAGGCGTGTGGGGGTTTAAAATCCCGAAATCGGGGGTCCCAACCCCATCCCGCCCCCAACCCGCCTCCATGCCAGTTTCAAAGGAGGCGGGTACCTGCCCCGCACTGGGATCCGCCTCCCCGAGGCGGGAACGGGATTAATGCCAATTAACTGCCTGTTAACAGGTAGTTAACAGGCAGTTTTTAGCCTAATCCCTATTTTCATTGTTGAAATGTGGGATTCCCAATGGCTCCAAACCATGCCAAGTTAGCAAGGCGGGCCGTCGGGCTGAAGGGCTTGGAGGGGTCGAGATGTCCGGTATTCAGTTGAGTGATGGGTGCATGAGTGCAGAGGTAAGTGTGTTTGGTGTGTGTAAAGTGTTTAAAGAAGTTCTACTAACCTTTACTTACCTTTACAGCCTTCCTTCCTTCAGGTCTCGGGGGTCCCTCATCTCACCGGCACAGAAAGCAGAATGGCCACCAGCTGTCAAAATCTGCAGCCTCTGCTTTCTGTTCTGGGGAGATCTCTAAATCATCCTGAGAGGAAGGAATTAACCTGGAGTACAGATTGTCAGTGTTTGACAGCTTCAAACAGCTGCCAAACACTGATATTTCATCTGTCAAAAGGTCCTGACAGATGAAATTTCAATCTGTGACATCACCTGTTGCCGGGTGACTCTTAATTGGCCTGCTGAGCCCGCTGGGCGGGCTCAACAAGGTCAATCAAGTCTAAATCACGTGGGTTGGCTAGAACTCAATGGAGGCGGGACTAATACCCCAAAATTTGTAATCCCGCCTCCTACCCAACTCCTCAATGAAAATCCAGCCCATTGTGTTTTTAATTCCAAAGTCTAAATTGTTAATATAAATTGTGAACAACAGTGGTCCCAGGACTGATCCTTGTGGGACCCCACTTTCTATCATCTTCCACTCTGAATCACTACCCTTTACCCCTTACTCTCTGCTTTCTGTCTTGCATCCAGCTAGCTATCCATTCTGCTACTTGTCCCCTGACTCCACATACTGTGATCTTATATCTTACTGTGATCCTATTGTGTGATACCTTATCAAAGGCCTTTTGGAAATCTAGATATATTACATCTACTGCATTACTCTTGTCTATTCTCTCCATTACCTCTTCAAAGAATTCAATGAGATTGGTCAAGCAAGACTTTCCCTTTTGAAATCTATGTTGACTATTCATTATATTTTTGGTTTCTAGATGTTTTTCTGTTTTCTCCTTTATAGCACCTTTAATGTAGTAAAATGTCCCAAGGTGTTTCTCAGGAGCGCAATCAGACAAAAAGTGACATCGAGCCAAAGAAGGAGACATTAGGCAAGTGACCAAAAACTTAGACAAAGAGGTAGGTTTTCAAAAGAAGGGAGAGGCGGTGAGGTTTAAAGAGAGAATTCCTGAGTGTTAAGTCTGTGTGTTCCAGTTGTATTAAGATTAATTACTGACACAGACTACAAGGATAAAGTTCAACAGGTCTTTACTAGTTGAAGGTCAGGACTATACTAAATACAATATCACTACACAGTACTTATATACCGGTGGTCACCACCGGTATTACGTATACAGCAGCCAGAGAAAGTAGTACATCTCTTAAGGTGGAACAGGCTTAAGTTCTCTTAAGGTGGAACAGGTTACATACACCACAATCCTCCCTTTTTAGCTTAACAGTCATATCCCCATTTAACATAACGTAATAACATATATACATATATAACTTCAGGTATAAACAGTTCAAAGGTTCAGTCTCTCAGGAGGCCTTCTGATTCGATTTGGATAACGCCTTTCAGTGGTCTCTGATTCTTGTTGCTGAGGTGACTCTTCTTGTTGGTTTCCTATGTATTGGACGTCATCATCAGGTACAGTCCCTGCCGAGGTAGATGCTTCAGGTTCATTAACGTCTTCCACAGTTGTCTCTGTCGCAACCATGGGTTCGACCCTTGCTCTTGATTCTACCAGTTGATCCGCATGACGCCTTATCACATTGTTACCAATATCTACTGTGTACATCAGAGGTCCTTGTCTGGCCCGAATTGTTCCGGACTGCCATTTTTCGTTTCCATAGCCCCTTGCCAACACTGGTTGTCCTACGTCGAAACTTCGAGTGGACTTGTTATTAATATGCCGGAACTGTTTGTTTTCCACTTCCCTCCGCACATTTGGTTTTAACAAGTCCAACCTGGACCGCAACCTCCTGTTATAAAACATCATGGCAGGACTTTGGTTAGTCACTGCATGAGCGGCGTTTCGATATGCCATTAGGAAATTGTCCACCTTGTGTTGTAACGGAATCTGATCATCGTTCATGGCCTTTATTGCCTTTTTGAATGTTTGGACAAATCTCTCGGCCAACCCGTTTGTCGCCGGATGATATGGGGCAGAGGTATAATGTTTCACCCCATTCTTCTTTAAGAATTTTTGGAATTCTTCCGACACGAACTGTGGTCCGTTGTCCGAACATATCTGTTCTGGCAATCCGTTCCTTGCGAAGATTGTTCTTAACACCGCAATTGTCTTTTCTGAAGTAGTGGTATTCATCTTGATCACTTCTGGCCATTTGGAATGTGCGTGCACCGCAATTAGGAACATGGAGTCCATGAATGGACCAGCAAAGTCAATATGTACGCGTTGCCATGGGGCTGAAGGCCATTCCCATGGGTGTAGCGGTGCGATCGGAGGTGCATTTTGCACTTTTTGGCACCCAGCGCAGCTTTTTGTCAACTCCTCTATCTGTTGGTCAATGCCCGGCCACCATACATAAGCCCTAGCAAGACTTTTCATCTTAACTCCCCCCAGATGACCTTCATGCTGTTCCTTTAGAATTCTTTCCCGTAACTTGGGAGGAATAATCACTCTTGTCCCGTACATCAAAGTACCATGGCAGACGGACAGCTGGTCTCGCCTTGCCGAGAATGCCGGTAACAGAGGATCACCATGTGTTGGCCATCCTTTCACTGTCACCTCGTAAACTCGGGACAGTGTCGGGTCGTTCCTGGTTTCTCTTTCAATACTTGCATTGGTGACTGGTAAACACTCGATGATGGTCGAATGAAATAACTCAACAGAGTCAACTTTCGTCGTCTCTTCTGCTTCAGGTAGTGGCAGGCGCGACAGCCCATCAGCATTGCCATGCTGCTTTGTACCTTTGAATTCTATTTGATATTGATGTGCCCCTAGGAAAAGGGACCATCTCTGGAGTCGCTGTGCTGTCATCACCGAAACACCCTTCTTAGGGTTAAAAATGGATACCAACGGCTGATGGTCTGTCAGAAGTCTGAATTTTTGGCCCTGCAGGTAATGATTAAACTTCTTCACTCCCCATACAAGGCTGAGAGCCTCCCTATCGATCTGCGCATAGTTGCGCTCAGCGGAGGTCAATGATCTGGATGCAAACGCGACTGGCCTTTCCGTGCCATTTGGCAACTTGTGTGAGAGTATTGCCCCAATACCATATGGAGAAGCATCACAAGCCAACCGAATAGGCAGTGTCAGGTTGAAGTGAGCCAACACTTCCTCTGAGGTGATCAATTCCTTGCTTTTGCGAAATGCCTTCTTACAGTTTTCGCTCCATTCCCATGGTACCCCCTTCTGTAAAAGAGCGTTCAGCGGGTGCAGTACCGTGGATAGATTCGGTAGAAACTTATGGTAATAGTTAATCAATCCCAGAAACGACCTCAACTGAGAGACATTATCCGGAGCGAGAGCCTTTACAACTGCCTCTATCTTGTCAGGAGACTTATGAAGCCCCTCCCAGTCAATGACATGACCACAGTACGAGATCCGCTTCTGAAAGAACTCACATTTCTGCCGATTAACTCTAAGTCCATACTCTTTCAGTCTGTTGAGCACCAGTTCCAAGTTTGCGAGGTGTTCTTCATCACCATCACCTGTAATCAGAATATCGTCCAGGTAACATTGTGTGCCTGGAATTCCCTGCAATACCTGCTCCATGGCCCTCTGCCAAATTGCCGGAGCCGATGCCACTCCAAAAACCAGCCTATTATACCGGTACAAACCTCTATGCGTGTTGATCGTGAGGTACTGGCGTGACTCTTCATCAACCTCCATCTGCAAGTACGCCTGCGCCAGGTCTATCTTGGTGAAGTGTTTCCCGCCAGACAACGAAGCAAAAATATCCTCAATCCGCGGAAGCGGATACTGCACCGTGTGAAGCACCGGATTAACGGTGATCTTGAAATCTCCACAGATGCGAACCTTCCCTGGTTCTCCTGGCTTGTTGCTCGAAAGACGTTTCATTACGGGAACAATGGGCGTAGCCCACTCACTCCAATCTACCTTAGACAGTACACCTGAACGTTCTAGCGCTTCCAGTTCCGCTTCTACAGTAGGTCGTATTGCATAGGGTACCGGTCTGGCTTTGAAAAATTTTGGTTGTGCATGTTCATCAATCTTGATGTTTGCCGTAATTCCTTTCAGTGTTCCCAGCCCTTGCTGGAACACCTCTTTAGCATCATCCAATATTTTGGACAATCGTTTATGTTTGACATCTGTTTCCCCGGAATCTACCGTTAGTGCTTTTAAGGAGTGCCAGTCCATATTCATTTTCCTAATCCACTCCCGTCCCAGTAGTGGTGGACCTCCTTCAGGTAGCACATATAAGTCCATTACTTGGCTTTCTTCGCCCTTGTGGACCACTTTTACCTCTATCTTTCCGATGGGGTACACTCTTTGCCCCGTGTATGTTTTCAACATAATCTCTGTATCCCGTAGGGGAATATGTTGGAATAACCTTTTGTAATCTTTCTTATTCATGACCGTCAATGCCGATCCAGTGTCCAATTCCATCTTTACTTGGACTCCTGCTATCTGAAGAGTGACCCAAATTGTCTGGAGATCTGCATCCTTACCAACGTTGTGTACCCTTAAGCTACCCAGTTCATTACTGCTAGCATCTGAATCTGACTTCTGTTCGTTCGAACTGGTCTTTGTCACCTTGTGCACCTTTATGTATTTTCCTTGCGGTGACTTTTTGTTGCTGGTCTTCTTTCCTGACCGGCATACTTTAGCTATGTGGCCAAGCCTGCCACACGTTCTGCATTCTTGGTTTTTAAACCAACACTGGTTCTGATCGTGTGTTGTCTTTCCACAACGATAACATTTTACAGTACTCAAACCCAATTTATTTGTACTGAGTTCCAGTGACCGTAGCTGCATTACTGCCGTGCCTCTCGCTGCGGCCTCGTGCGCTGCTGCCATAGTGACCGCTTTCTCAAGCGTCAGCTCATTCTCCTCGAGCAGTCGCTTTTGTGTATCTTCTTTTAATAATCCACACACAAATCTATCCCTTAACGCGTCTGTCAGTCCCGTTCCAAACTGACAGTACTTTGCCAGCTTACGCAATTCCATTAAATATTCAGCATTGCTTTCATCCTTCAGCTGCCTTCTGCTGTAAAATTTAAATCGTTCCGCTAGCATCAGCGGCGTGGGGTTTAGATGATTTTTCAGGACAGTAACAATCTCCTCGAACGTCTTATCCGCCGGTTCATCTGGTGATAAAAGGTGTTTCAATTGCCCGTATGTCTTCGCACCCATTAAGTTCAATAAAGTAAGTGCTTTCTCTGCATCTGGGATTTTATTTGCTTTACAATAATTTTGTATGCGTTCGACATACATGGCCCAATCTTCGATGTCGCCATCAAAGGTATCAATGTTCCCATGTTTAGGCATCGTTGCAATTTATTTTATCCCAAGATGGCGGCTTCCCGCTCTTGTCTTCGTCCTCCGCCTACAAAATGGCGGTTTTCCCGCGCTTGGCGGTCTTCACCCACTGGCTGCAATGGCATTTGGCGTGCCGCTGCTGCTCCCCTTTCCCAGCGGTTAGTAACTCCCCCGACGCTGTCTCCGCTTCACCGCGGCTCCCTCGGGCATTCGCGCTTCCCCGATGTCGCGCCTCGCAGCCCTTCTTGCAGCCCGGTTATTAGCACCGGCTGCATTCGCCTTCACCGCGGCTCTCACGCCTTCAGTCGCCCCAGACGCTGCGCCTTTTTGGCCCAAAAGCGGCCCGGCCCTTATCTCCGGTCGCGATCAATCTCACCGCCCTTATTCCTCCGTCTTCCTCCCCCCGTCTGTACAGCCAACGCGGCCGACTTTCTGCTCGCGTCGCTGACCGGCTTACCCAGCACCGAGGTAGAAAGAAGATAGCTGACTGCCACTGATGGAGGCTTCGAGTTCAGGATGTCTTCTGCACTCCGGGTTCTCGATGCCTGCCGCGCGATGTGTCTTCCAGCAGGGTGATGAGGGTGGATGCCTCTCTTCGACGCCCGTTCTGTGGACGAAGCCGCCGTGGATATAAACTGCCGCAGGGTAAGAATCGGACTCGTCGCCACTGTTAAGTCTGTGTGTTCCAGTTGTATTAAGATTAATTACTGACACAGACTACAAGGATAAAGTTCAACAGGTCTTTACTAGTTGGAGGTCAGGACTATACTAAATACAATATCACTACACAGTACTTATATACCGGTGGTCACCACCGGTATTACGTATACAGCAGCCAGAGAAAGTAGTACATCTCTTAAGGTGGAACAGGCTTAAGTTCTCTTAAGGTGGAACAGGTTACATACACCACACTGAGCTCATGGCCTAGACAGCTGATGGCGCAGCCACCAATGATGAGCTGAAGGTAGTGGGGGCTGAAGAAAAGGACAAATCAGCAATTAACCTCTATGTAGTGAATGAGCCCTTTAAATAGCACTGCTGAAGGTACTTTCCTGCTCATTAGCACCATGAGTTGCAGAGTGAGTTTATCACATGGCGAGTCAGGCGCTGCAGAAGACCAATTTCATAAAAAGGTCCTACAACAAGCGTAAGGCTCTTATTTATGTATTTTACTCTTTGTTTCATGTATTTCAAGCCACCCACCATTTCGAACACTTAGGCCCCTTTTGCACCTGATAATGAGCACGATGCCAATGGATTTCTAGGCCACTGTTTCTGCTGGCTATTCAATCATGGGGGATAGCATAGCCAAATTCACTCCTGTCCTTACTCAACAGCTTCACCCAAAAGCGTGTCACTGGATATCCTAGCTGATTTTCTTCCTCCAACTGTGAGATGAGCTGTCTCAGCACAGATCAGCCATCAAACTGAGACTGTCTGGGTTATGAGGTTGTGTTTCACATTAGGCAGTGCAATTACCAACTGAGCCAACAGGTGAGCTCACCCTCCTATTTATTTGTTCTTTACTCCAACAAAGCCACGATCTTAACTGTGAAATCCTTTGACCCTGGTGGTACTAAACTGCCATTATCGGGGTAGGCGGGGAGGAATTTGAGACAGGATCTGGTTAGCCTGGAGCGCCATCCTTTTTTGACTATTCAAAATTCCACCAGAAGTGAGGAGAGGCAGCTTCTTGTGTCCACTTGCTTCTGTGTGGAAGTCATAGAAAGAAGGAGGACTAGCAGTGAGATATCGGGGGGTAATTTTGACTCTGGCTGACAGTGTAAAACGGGCGATATTAATTCAGCCATCCGTTATACATCTCTACTGATTGCAGTCAATGGAAATGAAAATCCAGAGAGATGTATAATGTGCGGCTGAACTGATGTCACCTAAAGTCAAAAATACCCTTATCATTTGCTGTAGATCCGGCCATGACTTTGCTTGTGAGATGCTGTCATGCTTTTTAATCTTTGCATTGTTTGCATATTCACTTGGTCTTATTTATTTGCTTTCTTGTCTCTGGGTAACTCTATTTTATTTATTCCTCTGCTAATTCAAGCAATCCTAAACTAGGACCAGTATATGTATATTTGCTGTCTAGTTGTGGATTATTGTAGAGGTTGTTGCTGGAGACAGTCAGGATACAAGCCCATGATAGTAACGTTTTTCTACTTCTTTTGACTGATCTCTGATCAAATATTTGTCAAATGATGTGTCTTATGTGGTATGATTGGGAGAAACAGACTTCATTGTAATATGATTTTAGTTCGTTTCAAGATTAGGATTTTTAACAAATAGAGTTTAGTGAAGTTTTGATAGTACTTTGGGTAAAGCACTGCAACAGGGAAACAGCCCCCACGTAATGGCACTATTAAGATATATTTCATATTTTGAGAAAAAGAAATGACAGTCAAGCTCCAATAAGAGAGAAAAAAATTGCATCAGTGAGTTTTGCTGGTTTCTTGGTTGTTAAACACTCGGGGGGGGGCGGGAATTGGTGGTGGGGATTATTCTTAATGAAATAATGAGGTAGAATGGGATCAACAGCATCACTGGGTGCAGTTACTGATGCAGAAGTGGAGTTACTAAACAGCGCCTCTAAGTAATAAGGTCTCGTGTTAGGCTGCGGTGGGCAGGGATTGCAGTAAGAATGGGTCTTAGATTATGGTAAATTTGAGTTCATTGCCCTGAATCCTCAATCTGCCTAATTTGGAAATTTAAAAGATCATAAAGAAGATATTTACTTGCTGCTTTACCTATTTACATCATAAAGTGTCTCTTTTAATAAGGTAATTAAGAGTCTTATCAATGCTGTTCTGCAGAAAACTCCAGTAACAAAGTAATTTACTTTCTGCAATTATTTGGGGTTGTATTTAAATTGCTTTGCTGATTTGCTCTCTACTTTGAATACAATGACAACAAATTACATCTGGATCAGTATATGTCATGAGCAGGTGGTGTTTGACTGGTTGGTTGGCTCACTGCAATGTGTGAAGGTGAATACCCAAGAACCTCACACAGCTTGAAGATAAATAGAAAGGCAAAAGGTAATGTTCACATGATTAATATCAGTGTAACCTATTGGAAACATCTGCAAGTTGAAACAGTCATTAGCAGCACGAGATGTGACATTTACAAATGCAACCTACTTACAGGCCACAGACGAATGCATGTTCAGGGCGGCAATTAACAGAATGGGGAAAACTGGAGCAAACAGACTTTCGGTTTAGCACAGTTCTATCATTTATCTAACCTGGGGCGGGGGGAACACTTCTCTCTGATGACATTTCTCAGAGCTTCATTATATATTAGTAGAAATGGATAATCTATCCATCATGTTGAGATTGCTTTTCAAGCTACCATCTGAACATTATTGTGCCTGCATTTCTGCATTTTGTTCGATACGTTTATGGCTTAGTTTAAGCCATAATTTTCCCCACTGTCAATATGCACAGTGTGATGTCTTGTCGGTATATTTCTAGTGGAAATCTCAACTGAATGTTTAGCAAGGATAGTATACTTAGGCTGGTGGATGATCCAGAGATGAATTCCATAAAGGGTATTGTTCCACAGAAGCTCAACGTAAGCTCGAGGAACAGCACCTCATTTTCGATTAGGCACTTTACTGCCTTCTGGACTCAACATAGAGTTCAACAATTTCAGATCACAACCTCGGCCCCTATCATATATTTTTTCCACACTTTTTTTTGTTTGTGTTTTCTTTTCTTCTCTCCCACATGGCAGTTGTCTTTCATTCTGCCAGCGCAATTTACACTTCATCTAGAGCCATCTTTTGTTTCTTAACCTGTCCCATTACCATCTCCTTTTGCCTTGAATATCTCTTAATGTCTCTTAACCTCTCCTGCCTTCTATCCTATCACAGACCTTCCCTTTTGTTCTTTCATCCCCTCCCCCTTTCCCAGCTCCTACACTTGTTTAAAAATCTGTTCCATTTCCTGCTTTTTTCCAGTTCTGACGAAAGGTCATTGACCTGAAACGTTAACTCTGTTTCTCTCTTCACAGATGCTGCCTGAACTGCTGAGTATCTCCAGCATTTTCTGTTTTTATTTCAGATTTCCAGCATCTGCGGTATTTTATTTTTGTATGTTGAGGACCAGTAGTTTACAGAAAACAGTGCTGCCCATATAAATGACAAGTGCTGGAGATGGTTTATTTTTCATAAACCATCCATGGCCAAGTATATTTATTTACACATCAAATGGATTATATTATTTTTTAAGTTATTTAAAGTTGTTAAAAAAAGAACATATTAGGCTAGAAAGTTTGGCCTGCAGTACAATTATGGCAGAGGCCTGTGATTTGGGCAGAGCCTAGATCTGTTAGGTATCCACCTCACCTAAATTCCCCCATGAATTGTGTTCCAGGAGTCAGGTGCTTCTTCAGCCTGCTCCCATAAAGTTGAATAGCGATTTTGGGGGCATTCCTGTGCTACCTAATAATATTTATGCCATATTAATTAAGTAATTACTTAAGAGTCAGAGGTAAAGAAAGGTATTTGGCACATTAAAGCTTTTTTCTCTACGACATTAAGGGCAGGATTTTCATTGGGCCGTGGAGGCGGGATTGGAGGCATGTGGGGGGTTAATATCCTGAAATCGGGGGGCACGAACCCATCCCACCCCCAACCCGCCTCCATGCCAGTTTCAAAGGAGGTGGGTACCCGACCCACACTGGGACCCGCCTCCCCGAGGCGGGAAGGGGATTAGTGCCAATTAACTGCCTGTTAACAGGTAGTTAACTGGCAGTTATTAGCCTAATCCCTATTTTCATTGTTGAAATGTGGGATTCCCAACAGCTCCAAACCACGCCAAGTTAGCGAGGCGGGCCGTCGGGATGAAGGGCTTGGAGGGTTCGAGATGTCCGGTGTTCAGGTGAGTGATGGGTGCATGAGTGCAGAGGTAAGTGTGTTTGGTGTGTGTAAAGTGTTTAAAGAAGTTTTACTTACATTTACATACCTTTAC
Source organism: Somniosus microcephalus (assembly GCF_052327205.1). Taxonomy (NCBI): domain Eukaryota; kingdom Metazoa; phylum Chordata; class Chondrichthyes; order Squaliformes; family Somniosidae; genus Somniosus; species Somniosus microcephalus. The sequence continues at coordinate 92,912,665 of NC_140993.1, read as the reverse complement.
AGCCTTCCTTCCCTCAGGTCTCGGGAGTCCCTCATCTCACTGGCACAGAAAGCAGAATTGCCGCGATCTGTCAAAAGTTCCAGCATTCAGTTTTCTGTTCCGGGGAGATCTCTAAATCATCCTGACAAGAAGGAATTAACTTAGAGTACAGATTGTCAGTGTTTGACAGCTTCAAACAGCTGTCGAACGCTAATATTTAATCTGTCAAAAGGTCTTGACAGATGAAATATCAATCTGTGACGTCACCTGTTGCTGGGTGGCCCTTAATTGGCCTGCTGAGCCCGCTGGGCGGGCTCAACAAGATCAATCAAGTCAAAATCGCGTGGGTTGGCTAGAACTCGATGGAGGCGGGACTACAATCCCGAAAGTTGTAGTCCTGCCTCCTACCTGACTCCTCAATGAAAATCCAGCCCTAAGTCTCCCATAATGGTAAAGAAAGCTAATTAGATAAAGAGGTTAAAAAAGATAGGTTGCACTGCATTCATGTGTGGTTTGCAGTTCGTACAAGTTCTAATTACTCTATTGCTGTATGTGGATGGGTTTTGAATATTTACACTTTGGACTTTCTCGTTAAATAGATTTTCAAAGGGAAAATAGTTCCAGTAATTACTTAAGAGTCGGAGGTAAAGAAAGGTATTTGGCACATTAAAGCTCTTTTCTCTATGACATTAAGGCCTAGAAATTGGGTATAGCCCCGCTTGGGGCGTTAGAATTGGCGGAGCGCAAATTTTATAGCCAGATGCAACTTATCGACACCTCGTGCAATATTGGGTTGCAGCGCCCCAAAGGTGATTGAGGCGCGAGTTCAGGCATTACACGGGGCACCTAAGGCGCTAACATGCCGGCGCAACCCAATATCGGGGCGTCCAGCCGCAGCGCAGGTGCTCTCAATTACCCATGACCACGAGACTTCCAGGCGCCGGCCAGCTCTTAAAGGGGTGGGTCAGGCAGCTCCAGCATCCACAGTCTGCGCCTTGTAGGCCTGCAAATCGGCGCAGGCCCTTCTCTGCCGCAAAAACCTTGGAGCATATGGAGAGGGTGAGGCAGAGAGCAGAGCGCTTCACCAATGAGTCTCTGGAGGAATTGGTGGCCGCAGTGGAGCGCCGGCGAGATGTCCTCTACCCCGACAATGGCAGGAGGCCTAATCATAAGGACTACCGACGAGCTTGGAGGGATGTTTCTCAGAGGGTCAACTCCAGCAGCATGGCGACCAGGAGCCCTGTGCAGTGCAGGAAGAATTTCAACGACCTCACTCGGGTCGTGAGGGTGAGTGGAGTTAATGTAAACTTATGCATCCCTCCATTAGCACCTGACTTTATGGCTACAGAGTGCGCTATGCCCCACTGGCCATCTGTCAGCAAGCACCCATGGCCCTTTCTGGTCACACACATGCACATTTGACTCAGGGCATCATGTAAGGGCTGGTTCACCATGGGGGGCATGAGATGATAACCCAGGACATCATGTAAGGGCTATTCCACCATGGGGGGCATGAGATCATAATTCAGGGCATCATGTAACATCACTTCCCGTCCTTTGCCCTGCAGGCCAAGCTGGCGAGAAACCGCAAGGAGCAGCTTCTCACTGGAGCCTCTGACGGATCTCGAGGAGAGAGTCCACCAGATTGTGGGAGGACGCCTGAGTGGTCCTGTCACCACTGCAGTTGCCGACCCCATTGTCCACAGCGATGGTAAGGTTCTCTACTATTACAGCTGTCACCTTACAGTTGTTTCCCCCGCCAGTATGCATTCTCAATGTGGAGCCATGTCATAGCATTGCCGCACTGTTGCATCCCTTGCTGCCAAACTGCCCTTTTGCTAAAGCCACTCTTCAACCTCCCTGCTTTCAGATGCTGCATCACCAGCTCGGGAGCCGGCCCCTCAAGCTGCCAGTGCCAGTGCCTCCGGAGGCGACGACCAGGAGGAAGCCGGACCATCCGTGCCAGCCTCAGAGGAGCCACCGGATCTGGAGACTGGGGATAGTAGTTCCCTTGAGGGTGGGGGGGGGGGGGCTCTGATGAGGAGCCAGTTGCAGGAACCAGCGGCCTGCAGCAACGCGCGGGAGGTAGGGACGCTCGGGGGCCGTCTCCCCGGAGGGCGAGGCAGGCCACCATGACTGCTGCACAGAGTGCAGAGGAGGTGCGTAGCCTTGCCGAGATGAGCGCCCAGGCCCGGCTCAGGCACACTGAGCTGATGGCTGCAGTGGGGAGGATGCCTGAGTCGATCGACACACTGGCAAAGAGTGTGCTGGACTTTGGGGCAGCAATGGAAAGGACTGTCCAGGGCTTCGGCCCAGCAATGGAAAGGTCTGCCCAGGGCTTCGGCCCAGCAATGGAAAGGTCTGTCCAGGGCTTGTCCGAGGCAGTGGAAAGGTCTGTCCAGGGCTTGTCCGAGGCAGTGGAAAAGTCTGTCCAGGCCTTGTCCGAGGCAGTGGAAAGGACTGTTCAGGCCTTTTCCGAAGCAGTGGAAAGGACTGTCCATAGCTTTTCCCAAGCACTGGCACCTGCCACGCAGGTCCTCACTGCTGCCATGCAGTCACTTGCTGGCCTCGTCCACACGCAAATTGAGGCCACGCGAACACTCTCTGCTGCCACCCAAGCTGCATCAGGCAGGATCACCCCAGGCCCTTGCAGCACCACAGCAGGCCATGAATCTGTGGAGCAGTCGATTGTGGCGTATGATCCTGTGCGGCCCCGTCAGAGTGCTAGTGTTTCGGCCGACCACGGTGCAGGTGTCCTCTCTCTGCATGTGAGCAGTCCTGATGCCACCGCTGGCACGTCAACAGAGCAGCTGCCACCACCTGCGCAGCAGACTGCTAGCAGACATGCCCAGTTGGAGCAGCCTGCTTGCGGGACCTCCAAGCCCAGAGGTCGTCCAGGCTGTCCCTCAGGGGCTTCAGCGCTTCCAGACACTTAGCAGGCGTCCCCCAGCCTTGACGCAGCCACTGGGGTCCAATTACGGAGGAGCTGCAGGGAGAGAAGGGGCCGACCTCGTAAAAGGAATCGGTCTCCATCAAGGGGTCACCAGTAGAGGGAGGTGCTAAGACGTCTCTTTTTCTGGATTTAAGGCCGTCCACATCTGCTGTGTTTGTTTGTTATGGTTTGGTTAGTTTCGCCGGGTTGCCAGACAGTTATCTGTTAGTTTGTTAGTTATGATTTCTGTTACCATTACGTTGTCATGCTGGAAGGAAGCACTTGTTTGAAAATAAAGAAAACTTTTTATTTACAATCGAGATGTACACTATTTACAATCATCGAGGCCTTCATAGGCTTACAGCGAACCGGAGGGCGCTGTTAAAATCACAGCCACCATTCCATCCGAGGGGCCTAGAACCGAGTCCTTATGAGCCTCTGATGAACGGCCCTTCCAGTTTCTGGAGCCCTCCCATCTTCCTCCTCCTCCTCCTCCTCCTGATCCTCCTCGCCCGCATGCTCCTCCTCCTCCTCCTCCTCCTCCTCCTCCTCCTCCTCGTCTGCCTGCTCTGCTGGACCTTGAGGGTCGGCTGGCATTGGCTGGGTGCGTCGAATGGCTAGGTTGTGGAGCATGCAGCAGACAACAGCGACGCGCGCCACATGCTCCGGTGAGTACTGTAGGGCGCCCCCCGAATGGTCTAGACAACGGAAACGCTGCTTCAGCACACCAATTGTGTGCTCCACAATGTTCCTGGTGGCCTGATGGCTGTTGTTGTAATGCTCTTCTGCCGGGGTGCTGGGCAAACGGAGCGGGGTCATGAGCCATGGGCAGAGAGGATAGCCCTTGTCGCCCAGAAGCCAGCCTTGTGGGTGAGCCGGGGCCTCAATAAGGTCAGCCACTGAGGCCTGCCGCAGGATGAACGCGTCATGGCTGCTGCCAGGGAATTGTGCGTTCACCGCCATGATCATCTGCCGGTGATCACAGACCAGCTGCACATTAAGGGAGTGGAACCCCTTTCGGTTACGGAACTCCTCCGGATTCTGTAATGGCGCCCGCAAAGCCACGTGTGTGCAATCAATAGCCCCCTGCACCATGGGGAGGTCCGCAATAGCCGCGAAGCCCTGTGCGCGCTCCCCCTACTTCTCCAGGGTCACAGGGAAGGTGATTAATTCGCGCCTCCTTTTGTAGAGGGCAGCTGTCACTTGCCGGATGCAGCAATGCACTGCAAATTGAGAGATATTTGATATGTCCCCAGCTGCTGCCTGAAACGATCCGCTGGCGTAAAAGTTGAGCGCAACAGTGACTTTCACGGCCACCGACAGAGAGGTCCTGCACCGTATCCGCGGCTGCAGATCCCCAGCAAGCAGGTGGCACAGCTCAGTGACAACATCCTTACCAAATCTGAGCCTTCGCAGACACTGCTCCTCCGACATGGTAAGGTAGGAGACCTGCTGCCTGAAAACCCTGGCAGCGTATGGTTGGATTTGGCGACGTCCATGACCCTCCTCCTTCTGGCCAATCCCGGCCCTCTCTCCCTCCGTCTCTGTGCCCTTGCCAGTTGTTCAGCCAGGATGACGTTCCACTCCAAAGCAGCTCCCATTATTCTGGCCGACGAGTAAGACACAGTCAACTTTCTGGATCCAACTGTTCTGGACAGGGCTGAAGGTCCCAAGGCTCCTCTGGCTCAATAAGAACAAGTCTGTGTAACTGAAGGTCTGCAACTCTCTCCAGCAGCGAGCAGTATGGCCAGGCCAAATGGCTGCCAGTTTTATACTAGTGCTGTCCCCTTTAAAGAGCGCCCCCCCGAGTCCAAGAAGGACCTGGTAACGTTCCATCCAACAGTGGCGCCAGGCGGAACGGAGGGGGGCGCCACTGAATTTCCGGTACGGGGCGCCAAAAAGGCGTTGCACAATGAAATGATATCATTATCTGGCTGCGCCCGCAAGCGGGCGCAAAGACTTAGCACTAACAGGCTACTCAATATGGCAGGATGTGCTAGGATCACTGCGCACGTCCGAAAATTGGGTAACGCCCCAAATCTCGGGCTCTTTAGACGCTAATCGCTGGTGCAACCAACCGAATTTCTAGGCCTTAAGTCTCCCCTAATGGCATTTAATTGTATTTGGAACAACCTCAAAGTTTTGGCCTCTATTATCTTATCCAATAGATATTGCAAACATTTATCAATCTGAGTAAAGATTCTTTTCCTGTTTTTCTAAATTTAATTTTCAATCATTTCCATTTATGCCCTCTGGTCCTACTTTCTTGCTGTACTTTGAAGGAATAATTTGGTTTTACTTTATCTATCCAAATTATTTAATATTTTGATGAGGTCTGCAATAACCTACAGTTCTTAAATGAAAATGTGATGTGTTATTTTCTCCATTAAATACGAAAAGATTTCATGTAAATTATATCACTATATATGGTATTGTGTCAGCCTTGGTTCAGTGGTAGCACTCTTGCCTCTGGGTCAGAAGGTTGTGGGTTCAAGTCCCACTCCAGAGACTTGAGCACAAAAATCTAGGCTGACACTCCAATGTAGTACTGAGGGAATGCTACACTGGAGGTGCCGTCTTTTGGAGGAGACGTTAATCCAAGGTCCTCTCTGCCCTATCAAGTGGACGTAAAAGATCCCATGGCACTATTTCGAAGAAGAGCAGGGGAGCTCTCCTGGCCGATATTTATCCCTCAACCAACGTCACTAAAAAAAACAGATTATCTGATCATCATTACATTGCTGTCGCTGACTGTAAGGGCTTGCTGTGCACAATTGGCTGCCACGTTTCTGACATTACAACAGTGACTACAATTCAAAAGTACTTAATTGGCTGTAACGTGCTTTGGGACATCCTGAGGTCAAGAAAGGTGCAATATAAATGCAAGTCTTTTCTTTTTCTTTTTTTTTAAAAATCCATTTTCAAACTAATTTCCCATTCTGGTTGTGGCATGATATTGCTGTGGTATCAGATGATGCAATTCAGCACATTGTTTAAATGGCAGTTTGATGATTGAGCTTGGAAGGGAGAGCAAATCACAGAGAAGATTGTGAATTGATTGTGCATTCTGCTACCATCAGTTTGCACTTGACCTCGTCACATGTCTTTGATACAGTTGACCACACCATCCTCCTCCAACACCTCTCCTCCGCTGTCCAGCTGAGTTGGACTGCCCTTGCCTTCTTCCACTCTTACCTATCCAGTCATAGCCACAGACTCTCCTGCAATGGCATTTCTTCCTGCCCCCCCACGCCGTTACCTCTGGAGTCACCCAAGGATCTATCCTTGGCCCATCATATTTCTAATCTACAAGCTGCCCCTCCGCGACATCATCCGAAGACATGACATCAGGTTCCACATGTATGCTGATTACAACCAGCTCTACCTCATCAGTTCCCTCTCCACCAATTCCATGCTCCCTCCTGGCCACTGTCTCAGGCTGAACCAGACTGTTCAAATCTCGGCATCCTATTTGACACTAAGCTGAACTTCTGACCCTATATCCTCTCCATCACAAAGACCGCCTACTTCCACCTCCGTAACATCACCCATCCCCTGCTTCAGTTAATCTGCTGCTGAAACCCTCATCCATGCTTTTGTTACCTCCAGACTCAATTATTCCAGGGCTGTCCTAGCAGGCAAGCTATTTTCCACCCTCTGTAAATTTGAGTTCATCCAAAACTCTGCTGCTTGTACTCTAACCCACATCAAGTCCCATTTAATCATCACCCCTGTTCTCATTGACCGACCAACACCTCAATTTTAAAATTCTGATCCTCATGTTCAAATCTCCATGGCCTCGCCCCTTCTTATCTCTGTAACTTCCTCCAGCCCTACAACCCTTCAAGAACTCTGCATTCCTCCAACTCTGGGCTCTTAAGCATTCCCCACTGCCTTCACCCTCTAATGTTCATTAATAAATGGACACTCTTATTATGAACACAGCTAGCTTTTGCTAGACACTTTTATTGAGCAAATGTGGACTAGGTACAGTATCTGTAGAGGCTTCCATCTTGACTGTTGCCTTGTGGGTAGCCTAGTGCCTCATGGGTAATGTAGTCTTAATATACATACAGCTGGGTAGTGTAGTCTTATACATAAAGCTATATACAGCTCTACACAGCTCTACAGCTCCACCTAGTGTCCACTATAGAATGACATGTTATTGATCATTACATCCCCCTTTCTTTGAGGTTTAACAAAATCAATATCAATCAACTTTCAAGAAAACAATAAAGATAATATCAGTAACACTTTTGTTAGTGCTCTATCAACATAAACATTTTCAAAACAGTCAACACATTTTCAAAGCTTTACATTGTACTCAAAGATTAAGTCTATCAGGCTTTTTTACTTCACGTGTGGATCTTCTCAACACGGGTAAGTCTGATGTGTCTTCATGAGATTGTTCTGGCGGTGAATGACAAGATGCAGTTGCGGCATTGTCATCAATCTGGTCTTGAATAGTCTCTTGTGTTTTTAGGAGGGAACGGCGGTTCCTCCTGAGAATCTGTCCTTCCTCAGTTCTAACAGTGTATGACCTTGGTCCTACTTCCTCAAGAACTGTAGCTTTCCTGTTCCATGCATCTGGATCCTCAATCCTGACAACATCATCCCTTGTCAATGGTTTTAGAGTTTTGGATGACTTGTCATAGTATGATTTCTGTTTCAGCTTTAACAGTTGAAGTCTCTGTCTCAGTTCCTCACTTTGCTGTTCTTTTGCACAGCAGGGTAGCGTGGTGCGCAACTTGTGACCCATTAGTAGTTCAGCAGGTGAAGAACCACAGTCTAAAGGTGAGGCTCGGTAGCTCAGCAGGGCGAGATAAGGATCAGACTTGCTTTCTGTCGCTTTCTTCAGTAGCTGCTTGAGAACTTGAACACCTTTCTCTGCCTTACCATTTGACTGAGCATACAAAGGACTGGATGTGATGTGCTGAAAGTCATAATGTGCTGCAAACTGTTGCCACTCCTTACAGTTGAAGCACGGACCATTGTCGCTAACGGTAATCCTGGGAATTCCATGTCTGGCAAAGATGGATTTCACATGCATTATGACACTGCTTGCTGTGGTGCTTAAGAGCAGCGCCATCTCAGGATAGTTAGAATAGTAGTCAATCACTATTAGATAGTCTTTACCATTTAAATGAAAAAGGTCCATACCAACCTTTTGCCATGGTGCTGTTGGTATGTCAGCTACTATCATTGGTTCCCTTGCTTGTTTGTTTTGGTGTTTCTGACATGTCTCACATTTGCCTATCATGTTCTCAATGTCCTTATTTATGCCAGGCCAATAAACAGTGTCTCTTGCCCTCCTTTTGCATTTTTCAATTCCGAGGTGTCCCTCATGAATCCTTTTGAGCATGTCTTGATGTAGAGCCTGTGGAATGATTATCCTGTCTGTTTTAGTAATAGTCCAATTGCGACACTCAATTCTGACCTTATGTGAAAATATTTTGGACAGGAACCTTTTGGCCAACCATGATGAATGTTCTCTATTACTGTTTGTAACACTATCTTTTACTGTTTCTTCTGCTATTTGCTTTGATTTTGTGTCTGACACGGGCAGCGCAGCAGTGACCATACTCACATGAACATCCACGTCTTCTTCAGTAGAGCTCACATGACTCATTGTGGGTGCTCGGGATAGTGCATCTGCTAACACTATGTATTTGCCTGGTGTGTAGATCAGTTCAAAGTCATATCTTTGCAGCTTCATCATGAGTCGTTGAATCCTTGGAGACATCTCATTCAGGTTTTTTTTTATGATGGCAACCAGAGGGCTGTGGTCTGTCTCAACTGTGAAGGTGGGAAGTCCATATATGTAGCCATGAAACTTTTCAAGTCCAACTACCAAGCCTAGACATTCCTTTTCGATCTGGGCGTATCGACACTCAGTATCAGTCATAGACCTGGAGGCATAGGCAACAGGCTTCCAATCTTCACCCTCTGCTAGTAGCAAGACCGCACCTAGGCCATCTTTTGATGCATCCGTTGACACTTTGATTCTTTTAGTTGGGTCAAAGAAGGTGAGTACAGGTGTGGTTGTCAGCACTGTTTTGAGGTTTATCCACTCTTGTTCATGTCTTTCTGTCCATGCGAACACATTTGTTTTATGTAGCAGGTCTCGCAGACGGGCTGTCTTGGCTGACAAGTTAGGAATGAACTTTCCAATGAAGTTTATCATCCCCATGTTGCGTAGCACTCCTTTTTTGTCAGTGGGTCGGGGCATTTTGAGTATGGCATTTACTTTTTCCATATCTGGCTCTATTCCTTTACCAGATAGATTATCTCCTAGGAAAGTGACTTCCTGGACGCCAAACTGACACTTGGCTTTGTTGAGCTTCAGTCCATTCCGGCGTATGCTCTGTAGCACTTTAGTCAGTCTCTCATTGTGTTCTTTCAGTGTGGAGCCCCAGATGATGATGTCATCAACATAGACCCGAACTCCTTCCAGACCTTCAATTATGTGTTCCATCGCTCTATGAAAGATTTCAGATGCAGATATTATCCCGAAAGGCATTCTGAGGAAACAATACCTGCCAAATGGTGTGTTGAAGGTACAGTATTTGCTGCTCTCTTCATCCAGTTTTAGTTGCCAAAATCCTTGTGAGGCATCGAGCTTTGTAAAGTATTTGGCACCTGACATTTCACTGGTGATTTCTTCTCGCTTGGGAATCTGGTAGTGTTCACGTTTTATGTTTGCATTTAAGTCCTTTGGATCCATGCATATTCTTAGATCATTGTTCTTTTTCTTTACACATACCATGGAGTTAACCCAGTCTGTTGGCTCTTCGACTTTCCTGATGACTCCTAGTGTGGTCATTCTGTCCAGTTCATTCTTGAGCCGGTCACGCAGGGGTGCTGGAACTCTTCGTGGAGCATGTACCACTGGCTGAGCATTCTCCTTTAGCTGGATCTTGTATGTGAATGGTAGAACTCCAAATCCTTTGAACACATCCTGGAAATTACTCACTATAGAATCCACTGAGTCATCTGGTCTGCTTATGGCACAGTTTATACGGTAGACTCTCTTGACCAGTTCTAAGTCTTCACAAGCTTTGTCACCTAATAGTGAATCAAGTCTTTCAGCCACAACAGAAAACATGAGATGATGCACTTTGTCTTTGACTGTCACTTTAAGTCTGCATACACCTAAGCTATCTATTTTCTGTCCATTATAGTCCTTCCGTAGTACTGACTTTTTCTGTATTTTGGGCTTTTCTTTCATATTATTAATGTCACTCATACTGATTAAGTTTGCTTTTGCCCCAGTGTCTGGTTTCAAGGTAACTAATGCTCCATTTACCTGCAGTGGGATCATCCATTTGTCCTCTTTTACTGCATTAACTTTATGTTCAGCATTGTCCATTTCTGAGGGCTGCACATTTTCTGTACCCTTTTTGATATTGTCACATGACACCATTCCTACAAAAAATGTCTCACTTAAATCAGTGTCCTCAATTACATTAACTCATTGCCCTTTCTTAGTTTTTACTTTTGAAAAGCATTGTTTGGCGAAGTGATTCTTTCCATTACACTTTGTGCACATTTTTCCAAACGCTGGGCATTGTCTTAACTGGTGTTTGTAACCACAGCGTTTACAATTAAAAATTTCATCCTCCGATTGCTTTTCATTTCTGTTCTGCCCACGTTTCTTCCCCTTGTAGGACACAGCACCGACAGCAGCATTATCACTCATTACAATCGCATCATTAGGTAGCACGGTGGCATAGTGGTTAGCACTGTTGCCTCACAGCACCAGAGACCCGGGTTCACATCCGGCCTCGGGCGACTGTCTGTGTGGAGTTTGCACATTCTCCCCGTGTTTGCGTGGGTTTTCTCCGGGTGCTCCGGTTTCCTCCCACAGTCCAAAGATGTGCGGGTTAGGTTGATTGGCTATGATAAATTGACCCTTAGTGTTAGGGGGATTAAATACGTGGGGTTACAGGGATAGGGTGGGATATGTGTTGGTGTAGGGGTTACGGGGATCGGGTGGGATATGTGTCGGTGCAGGCTCGATGGGCCGAAATGGCCTCTATCTGCACTGTGGGGTTTCTGTGATTCTGTGATTATTGATTTCACTGAAAGTCTTCGCGTGCTTTCGAGCTAGCTCGCTGGCTTGGCATATTTTCACTGCATTTTCCAAATTTAGTTCGGTTTCTCTCAACAGACGTTCCCTGACTTTTTTTATCATGAATACCAAACACAATCTGATCACGAATCATGGATGATTTCAGCTCAGAGAAATTACATGTCTGTGCTTTCAGTTTCAGATCAGTTATAAAGCTATCAAAAGTCTAATTTTGTTGCTGTGTCCGAGAACGGAAGATGTATCTTTCATACGTCTCATTCTTTTTGGGAGAGCAATGTGCATCAAATTGTTTTAGCACATCTTCTAATTTTTCTCTGTTCTCCTCTGGATTAAATACAAATGTATTAAATACCTCTATCGCCTGTGGGCCTGCAACCGTGAGCAACAACGCTATCTTCCTTGCGTCTGGCTTCGTACCGAATCCGATGGCTGCAATGTAGAGTTCAAATTGTTGTTTAAAAGTCTGCCAATTGTAGTCGATTTTTCCTGTGAGTTTCAAACGCTCTGGTGGCTTCAAATTCTCCATGTCGCTTTTCACAATTTTCAGCAGATCTTTACCATCCTGGTACCATCTTATGTTCATTAATAAATGGACATTCTTATTATGAACACAGCTAGCTTTTGCTAGACACTTTTATTGAGCACATGTGGACTAGGTACAGTATCTGTAGAGGCTTCCATCTTGACTGTTGCCTTGTGTGTAGCCTAGTGCCTCATGGGTAATGTAGTCTTAATATACATACAGCTGGGTAGTGTAGTCTTATACATACAGTTATATACAGCTCTACACAGCTCTACGGCTCCACCTAGTGTCCACTATAGAATGACATGTTATTGATCATTACACACCCCACTATTTGTGGCCGTGCCTTCGCGGTCTTGGCCCTAAGGTCTGAAATTCCCCCCTAAACCTCCCTGCCTCTCCATTCTCTCCTTCTCTAAGACGCTCCTTAAAACCAACCTCTCTGACCAAGCTTTTAGTCACCATCCCTAATATCTCCTTCTTTGGCTCAGAAACTTAACTGGACCAGCTACATAAATACTGTGGCAACAAGAGCAGGTCAGAGGCTAGGTATCCTGCGGTGAGTGTCTCACCTCCTGACTCCCCAAAGCCTTTCCACCATCTACAAGGCACAAGTAAGGAGTGTGATGGAATACTCTCCACTTGCTTGGATGAGTGCAGCTCCAACAACACTCAAGCAGCTCGACACCATCCAGGACAAAGCAGCCCACTTGATTGGCACCCCATCCACCACCTTAAACATTCACTCCCTCCACCACTGGCGTACCGTGGCTGCAGTGTATACCATCTACAAGATACACTGCAGCAAATCACCAAGACTTCTTCGGCAGCACCTCCCAAACCCACGACCTCTTCCACCGAGAAGGACAAGGGCAGCAGGCGCATGGGAACACCACCACCTCCAAGTTCCCCTCCAAGTCACACACCATCCTGACTTAGAAGTGTATTGCCGATTCTTCATCGTCACTGGGTCAAAATCCTGGAACTCCCTACCGAACAGCACTGTGGGAGTACCATCACCACACGGACTGCAGCGGTTCAAGAAGGCAGCTCACCACCACCTTCTCAAGGGCAACTAGGGATGGGCAATAAATGCTGGCATTGCCAGCGACGCCCTGAACCCATAAAACAAATATTAAAAAAGTGTCAATTTTTGTCTGATGATGCTGCTGTAAAGTGCCTTGGGACACACGTAATGACTTTGAGGCTCTTGGGAAGCATAAACTAGGTAAAGAATTAATATTTACGAACATAAGAATTAGGAGTAGAAGTAGGCCATACGGCCCCAGGAGCCTGCTCTGCCATTCAATAATATCATGGCTGATCCTCGACCTCAACTCCACTTTCCTACCCTATCCCCATATCCCTTGATTCCTCAAGAGTCCAAAAATCTATCTATCTCAGCCTTGAATATACATAGAAACATAGAAGATAGGAGCAGGAGTAGACCATTCGCCCCTCGAGCCTGCTCCGCTATTCAATGAGTTCATGGCTGATCATCCAAATTCAGTACCCTGTCCCTGCCTTCTCCCCATATCCCTTGATCCCTTTAGCCTTAAGAAATATATCTAACTCCTTCTTGAATATATTTAATGAATTGGCCTCAATTGCCTTCTGGGGTAGAAATTCCACAGGTTCACCACTCTTTGGATGAAGAAATTCCTCCTCATCTCTGTCCTAAATGGCTTACCCCTTATCCTTAGACTGTGACCCCTGGTTCTGGACTCCCCGGCCATCGGGAACATCCTTCCTGCATCAAGTCTGTCTAGTCCTGGTAGAATTTTATAAGTTTCAATGAGATCCCCTCTCATTCTTCTAAACTCCAGCGAGTATAAGCCCAATCGACCCAATCTCTCCTCATACGTCATTCTTGCCATCTCAGGTATCAGTCTGATGAATCTTCGCTGCACTCCCTCCATGGCAAGAACATCCTTCCTCAGATAAGGTGACCAAAACTGCACACAATACTCAAGATGTGGTCTCACCAAGGCCCTGTACAACTGCAGCAAGACATCCTTGTTCCTGTACTCGAACCCTCTCACTACGAAGGCCAGCTACCATTTGTCTTCTTAACCGCCTGCTGCACCTGCATGCTTACCTTCAGCGACTGGTGCACAAGGACACCCAGGTCTCGTTGCACTTCCCCTTCTCCCAATCTATTGCCGTTCAGATAATAATCTGCCTTCCTGTTTTCGCCACCAAAGTGGAAAACCTCGCATTTATCCACATTATACTGCATCTGCCATGCATCTGCCCAATCACCCAACCTGTCTAAATCATACTGGAGTTTCTCGGCATCCTCCTCACAGCACACACGCCCACCCAGCTTTGTGTCGTCCGCAAACTTGGAGATATTACATCTAGTTCCCTCGTCTAGATCATTAATATATATTGTGAATAGCTGGGGTCCTAGGACCGATCCCTGTGGTACCCCACTAGTCACTGCCCGCCACTCGGAAAAAGACCCATTTATTCCAACTCTTTGCTTCCTGTCTGCCAACCAGTTCTCTATCCAAGTCAGTAACTTGCCCTCAATCCCATGTGCCTTAACTTTACAGGCTAATCTCTTATGCGGGACCTTATCAAAAGCCTTCTGAAAGTCCAAATACACCACATCCACTGGTTCTCCCTTATCTATTTTACCAGTTACATCCTCAAAAAATTCCAGTAGATTAGCCAAGCATGATTTACCTTTTGTAAATCCAAGTTGACTTTGTCCCATCCTGTCACTGTCTTCCAAGTGCTCTGCTATTACATCTTTTATAATGGACTCTAGCATTTTCCCCACTACCGTTTTCTCTCTACCACCTTTTTTGAATGGTGGGGTAACATTAGCTACCCTCCAATCCATGGGAACTGTTCCAGAGTCTATAGAATTTTGGAAGATGACCAGCAATGCATCTGCTACTTCTAGGGCCACTTCCTTAAGTACCCTCGGATGTAGATTATCAGGCCCTGGGGATTTATCGGCCTCCAATCCCGTCAATTTCCCTAACACCATTTCCCTACAAATACTGATTTCTTTCAGTTTCTCCCTCTCATTAGACCCTATGTTCCCCGACATCTCTGGGAGGTTATTTGTGTCCTCCTTTGTGAAGACAGAAGCAAAGTATGTATTTAATTGGTCTGCCATTTCTTTGTTCCCCATTATAAATTCCCCTGATTCTGAGTGCAAGGGACCTACGCTTGACTTATCTCTGCCACCTCGCCTTTAAGTATCGTCCCCAAAGCGCCCGGCCTCCCGATGAACGCCTCCTGCAACTGCCGGTGTTTTCGCCCGGTGATGCTGCAGGGGGCGGAACCGAAGTTCGGTTCCGGGGCGATGCGCACGGAGATGACGTCACGATCCCTGGGCGAAGGAGATCGGGGCGAAACGCCATACCGCTGCCGCAAACCTCCTGCCAAGTATAGCGGGAGTTGATCTTCTCGCTGTGCCCAGTCGGTAAGTGCTTAGCACCCCGTTATCGCCCCCCGGAGGCGGTAATGGGAGGCGCTAAGGAGGCCACTTTCTTGGCCCCTGTATATTATAAGTAAAATTACATTGCAGAAACTCATTTTGGAAACTGACTTTACTTCTGCATTGCTCATTGACACCTAGTCAGGTGCACTCAGGTGAATTTCTCCAGGTTGCTGTCAAGTCACCAGGTAAAGTGCTACAAAGAAGTGTGTGGTGGGGAGGTGGTAGAGTGAAGCGTATGATATTGTCAGTCTCTCTGTTACCCATGCCTTGCTGGAGGAGCCTTCATTGCAGTCAAGAAACATCCAAGGATGAAATTTGTGGTAGAACCCTGGTGATAGAAATATACATCAATTAAAAAATATTGAGCACCATCGCCCTTTTTTTATATTACCTGATATTTTATGGAATGAAGATAAATTACATTCTACAAAAGGAATAAAGCACAATAATGTTTTTGTAAATTGCAGCTTTTCATTTCTGTATTTTTATCCAAAATGTTGTGAAATATTATTTGTGGAATTTAGTAGCTATCAGAATGACTTTGGAAAAATAATGTGTTTTTTGCTTGCTCCATGTCGATGGAGTCCCAGTGGGGCTGCAGACTATGCGGAACAATAAAAATATTGGGCTTAGTTATAAAAAGAATCATTGGACTTTTCTGCAAAACAGCATTTTTGTCATTACACAGCTTAGTGGCCTGGATCCAGTTCATGCTGTGCATTTCCAACCAGTATGATTCAGATCCCAGGTACTCTAAACACAAAATACTGTGCTCAAAAGATTAGAATATGCGGTTTTAGGCTCAGTTCTTCAAATACTTTGGAGAAAGGCCTTTTCGTTTACAACTTAATAACATGAGAAAATATGTTATGAAGAAAATGCCATTAAACTAGCCAAAAAGCATAATAATGCTCATAAATGTCAGTGATTGGAGAATGAGATTCATTTGTATGATGGCAAAATGAAAACCTGGTGTAAAAAATATTTATAATCCCCTTTTACTAGATCCCCAGAGACAAAAAATAACACTGCCTTAGAGTTTTAAAGGAATTATTCTTTGTACCTCTGAACATCTCAGTGGAAAAATGCTGGACTCAGATCAAGTTAAATTAATTACAAAAGTGTTGATAATGTGTTTGTTCATTTTGTTGAGCATCTGGTTGGATTTCAGAATCCTTTATTATAAATCTGTAGCCTAATGGAATATAATTTCCCTGTGACAGGGAAATGCTTAAAATGATCTTTTCCGTGTTGTCCAAACAATGAACAAATTCCTGGAATTTTTTTGCTTGCAGCAGTTGTGGAAAGACTGCAGTACTGACTTATTAGGCTCCATCAAATTACTCCGGTTGGCAGCTACAGATTTTTCAGCAATAATCCTTGCTCCTTTTAAAACAAAATGGGGAGAAAATTGGATCGCACCCCCTTTGGGGCGCTAACTTCACCGGGGTGCTACTTTTAGCTCCCCAAAAAAGCTAGCACCCACACGTCCGTAATTCAATGGTAGCGCCCCAAGCAGGAGGCGGGGTGCTACTGGAAGCGCTCCCCCTTCTTCTTGGGGCACTACCATTGAATATTGCGGCGCTACGTGCAGCAGCGCTGATTAAAGGGGAGGGGCCTAGCGCAGCACGCACTGGGGCCCTGCTGGACCATCGGGGTGGGGGGTGCCAGCAAAAGAGCTCGGCACGCAAAAGGAGTGCTAGGCTGACGGATCGCGGCCGGCACCCCGCAGAAGGTGGCCAGAGGGGGCAGGTGCTGGCAGGCGGCCCAAAAAAAAGGCCACCCGGCACCCACCCTTTAATGTTGCCGCGCCGGCCGCAAAAATGTCCCCCTGACCCTGTCAGACATAGCCTCCGGCAGTAGGTCAGGGGGCCTGAGCCAAGTTTGCCGCCACTAACCACCTGCTGACTGGAGGCACAAAGCAACTGAATTTTTCCCCCAATGAGTCAAATCAAATCCTATCTCACAATTAGTTAGTTTCCTGATTCCTTTTACAATAAAAATCCAACTGCCCATTTTAGCAATTTCAGGTTGCCTTGTTCCCATTGCAGTTTACCGCAGTGAAGTGTATAGGTTCGGAGAGCTGCAGGTAACTAGGGGGGTATTTGGCACAGCGAGTTGACTATCAGATAGCTGCAAAGGAGGCTCGTGTGCCTGCTTTACGACACTGTCAGATACTTCTAGATGAGAGGCAGCAAAGGAGAAAAAGACTGCTAGGTGTCCATATGAGGAAACAGCAGAAAAATGGCTTGCTTGCCAGGTGAAGGAAGGTGGCAGTGCCACTAAATGCAAGGTAACACATTGGCCACTCTTCTTTTTTAAGCACCTGGGCACCAACGCACTGCTTACCCTCTAAAATTAGTAGCTGCACAAGTAGCCTTTCACACTGCACTGTGGTTAAGAGGTTTACTAAATCCATATCTTATAGTATGTGTTACCAACTCCCGTAACAGCAATTATTTGAATGGCGAACTTGGGAACACCTTCGTCCACATTAACAGGGTGATACCAGCACACCTATTATATCAGCTGTTTAATGCCACATAGTAAACATCCCTCAATTGTGAGCCCTCACCTAATTGACTCAATCTTTTTTGCAATCTCAATCTCACGCCATCAGTCAATCTGACTCTAGCAAGTATCAGCTCAGATACTGGCACCATGCAGACTTTATAGGCTAGGTTAGAGGAGGTATCTGCTCGTGGTGACTCACTGGGCACAAGTGCACAGGAGCTAGGACAGAGGGTTAGGATGCCACAGCGCCAGCTCACCGGTGGATGAGTTCAGCTGCAGACGTCAAGGACCTAGGCTACCGAAGAAGACTGATGGGCATCTACCAGGAAATGTTTGGTGCACAGGCTTGTGCACAATGTCGCAGAGCATGGAGGTGTCCAGCTCCAACTTGTCTGAAGGCTTTGCGTACAGTGTGGAGATCACTCTGTCTAACATGGATCGAGTGGTCAACTCCATCAGCACCACAGCAGAACGCACCATGATGGAGAATCTTACGACAGCTCTGACAGCTTTTATTACAGATACTATTGCCAGGGAAGATCATAGGGCTACTATGGCAGCACACACTGCTGGCATAGAAGCTCAGACGGCTGCCATCTTGGCTTTGGGGGGGCCACTGTAGAAAGGGGCTTCTGGAGCACCACATCACTCTTGCAGTCTGTTCTTGAGCAGAGCCCAAAGAATGCTGCAGCACCGCCCCAAGAGAATGGCCTTGGCTCCATGGGAGAGGCACATGCTGTCTTCTCTCAGGAGGACAGCATGCCTACTGCCCCGCCAGTGCTCTTGATAGTGCCACACAGCCAGCCAGCCCAGACTGCTGTAGCCTGCGACGAGATGCTGCTGTGTGCAGCCGAGCCCTCATGGCCCAGAGATGCTTGAGGTTGTCCTCCAAGGCCATCTGAAGTGAACTCAATGGAAGCTCAGCAGTCTTCCACCTCCCAAGCTGTAGCCACTGGGGCAACACTTCGTAGGAGCACGAGACTAAGAAAATTAACACACAAAACAGGCACTAAGAGCTTGCACAAGCGTGAGTCATGATTTTTTTTTTGTAAATGCTGTTTAATAAATGTGTTTCTTGTTCCGGATTTGGTGTTGGTGTTTGTCTTTGTAGTGAAGTGAGGGCAAGATCCATAAGTCTGGAATGAAGGAAGGCAATTGGATGGTGGTTGTAAGGAAAGTAGTAAAGATTGGGAGACCGTTGATGAATGGGGAATGGAAGGGCTGATTCTTAGAATTAACAATAGGAGCACTTCTGTTTAATTGTGTATCGTATGTATAAACAGGAAGAATGTTATTTTGTCTTTACTCTCTTAGCCATTATAGTTACTGAACCATTCAAACATACAACTATTTATCTTTTGTAGCGGTAATAGGATGATTCATCAATGCTGGTGGGCACTAATATGCAAAGTGATTTATGTTAGGGAAATGACAAGGAAATTAGGTATCCTGTCTTGATATACTTATATACATAATTGGAAACAAATCAAGAGATGCTTTTTCCTTGCAAGAATCTAAAGACAGAATTACTTTATTATAGAATTACCCAGTTGACATACTGATTATAACTTCTAAAATGTCCTATTTTTTATTGGTAAAATGAAAACTGCTAATTTTGTAAATGTAAAATATAAATGGAATATGTTGGAGGTACTCAAACAACATCGCAAGTGGAAGGCTGTTTACTGTTTGAGGTGGGTGGAAGCAAATACTAAGTGAAGTACCCTCGTCACTGGTGCTAGGACAACAATTGATCATAATTTACATCAATGACCTGAACTCAGAGAGATGGAAATTCCCTTAGGTCCATTTACAGGCTTAAGCCTACTTTTCCTTGTGGGGGCGGAGGAGTATTCCTGCTTCTCCTGGCCCCACTAAGGGAAGTTTTTGAGTTACCTTAGATGGCCTCCTCTTCTTCCCTGCCAGGTTTTACCCCCCTCAGTAGGCTGTTAAAATGCTATTAGAGTCTTAAAGACATCATAGGAACACGATTTGCATGTAGTAATGAGGCTCCCACCTGAATTTACACGGGCAACTTGGCCACCTAAAATAAAGTGGCCCAATTAAGATGGCGACGGTTGAGAATTGAGTGAGGATGGGGCGGTACACCATTGCGCAGCTATTTTAACTGCACAGTCATCCCGTTCCCATTGGGTGGGTGGGTTAAAGTTCACCCCGTAGTGTCAGAGGACTGTGTTTTGAGAAAGCCTGGAGAGCCTTGAAAGGACGCAAGAGTAGACTTTATTGAGTTATATTAGAAAAGGGAAACCCATAACACTACTTCAAGTTAAACAAAGAAACACAGCTTCAAACTGATAACAGATAAATTTAGGAGTGATGTCAGGAACTTCTTCACACATGCATATCTATCTTATGAGAAACTGCTTTGGTAGGATTGATAAGGTCAAGTCAACATATACCCAAGAAAGAAAGGCTTTAGGCGAGCTTTGCCAAATTTATATATAATTGAAAGATAGGAACCTTATCTAATTTATTTGTGGTTACAATCACGAGTCTCTTACTACTGTATATCCCATGTTTCCTCAAAACACTTGTGTTCATATGAGGTTTAACTGCATCAGTGCATCATTTAATGAATCCATTTTGTCATCAGACATTTCACATGAATCACACATTTTTTGTGCATTTTGTAAATATTTCTCTGTATATTTTTCTGCACATACATCTACAAACACACTAAAAAAATTATGAAGTTAATAAATTGTTTAACATATCTCCATTTGTTTGCAGTAATTTGCTCTCCAAAACTTTTACTCTTCGCTGTTCCTATGGGGGCTAAATTCGGTTGATTTGCGCCTCCCATTAGTGCCCTCTTAGGGGCGCAAATCAACTAGCGCCTGAGCGCGGCACCGCTAATGCCTCCCGTGAAATTCAGCTGGAGGTTAGCAGCAGCGCTAGCCATTAGTGCCGCGCGGCGCTGTGCCACCGGCGATGACGTCATTGTCATGCGCAGCGCCCCGGCTGTAATATTGGGTGGCGCTCCCCAACTTACCGCTGGACGCTATGGGGTCAGGGGGACCTACCTGCGGCCAGGGCAGCGCTAGTTAAAGTGGAGGCTCGATTCCAGTAGCGCCCCTCCTCCCTCTCGGGGCGCTACCCAATTTTTACCCCATGTTTCTTTTTATCTTTGCTGTTTTTTTGTGTTTCTGTTTCTCCTTACTATTTCTCTCTTGCTGCTGATTTTGTTTCTATATTTCCCTCACTGAAATCGCCAGTGACCAGCTTGTCTGCATGCATCTCCCATGACAAAATGGCTGCTGAGATTCTCTGAAATTCTTGGAGAAAATGCACAGATTTACATAAGGGTGGATTATGTACAGGCTCCAGTTACACGGTCAGCACCAACAATGGAATTGGCCCCATTTTTTTCAACAGCTATTTGCATTGTTGGCTAGAGTTGTGGAAAGCCCATAGAAGTGGCTGTTAGTGTGAAACTCTTACTATATCCATTTTTGGGTCTGGGTTCCTATCTGGAAATGTATATGGCAATTCATGTTGCACTGTCATAAAATAATAGAACCAGGGCTACAAAATTACAGGTTTCTAAATTACTCAAGTACTTAAAGGACCACAGTTTTCAAGGAGAACTATCTGGAAACCTTTTAATATTTGGGGCGGTAGAATAGCCAGAAGAGTCATGCACCACTTTTGTCATGATTTACTGCAAAAGTAATACAATGCATCTGATTTAATGACCATCATGATGTGTGATTATAAATAAACAAGAAAAGATTTGCCAAACAATCTTTCTCAAGATGATGTCCGTTTAAGAAAATAGATAAACAGGTTTTCTAAAACGGCTGTTAACAGAATCATAGAATGGTTACAGCACAGAAGGAGGCCATTCGGTTTGTCGAGTCCGTGCCGGCTCTCTGCTGGAGCACTTCAGCGAGTCCCACTCCCCCGCCCTTTCCCGTAGCCCTGCAAAATGTTTTCCTTCAGGTACTTATCCAATTCCCTTTTGAAAGCCATGATTGAATCTGCTTCCACCACCCTTTCAGGCAGTGCATTCCAGATCCTAACCACTCGCTGCGCAAAAAAGTTTTTCCTCATGTCGCCTTTGGTTCTTCTGCCAATCACTTTAAATCTGTGTCCTCTGGTTCTCGACCCTTCCGCCAATGGGAACAGTTTCTCTCTATCTACTCTGTCTAGACCCCTCATAATTTTGAACACCCCTATCAAATCTCCTCTCAACCTTCTCTGCCCAGCTTCTCCAGTTTACTGAAGTCCCTCATCCCTGGATTTGCCACAATAACAATAAGTACGCAATAGCAGAGCGTATAACTGAGCACTATACACGTTAAAGGAACAAAATGTATTCTTAAAAACAAAAAGCCAATCCATCAACAAAAACAAGCTGCATGAGTGCAACTCTTGCAGCCAATTCGTGCTCTTATAAAAGTACTAGTACAAGTCTCAACTTTTCGCCAAGTACTGACCCCTCTAGATCTTTTCTGCTCTCAATAGCTCTTTAAACTTTGCCCTTTCTCAGTGAAAATGTGAAAATTGTACGAAGTGATTTGATTCACTCCAAATTTGCTGGTCCGACTTTATTCTTTAATTGGGAAGAGTATGTTCTTATGTTCATTAATAAATAGACATTCTTATTATGAACACAGCTAGCTTTTGCTAGTTACTTTATTGAGCACATGTGGACTAGGTACAGTATCTGTAGAGGCTTCCATCTTGACTGCTGCCTTGTGGGTAGCCTAGTGCCTCATGGGTAATGTAGTCTTAATATATATACAGCTGGGTAGTGTAGTCTTATATACAGCTCTACACAGCTCTACGGCTCCACCTAGTGTCCACTATAGAATGACATGTTATTGATCATTACATATGTGTTGTAATGTAACTTCAAATTGTGCATTGTTTGAGATAGCAGCATGAAAAGTGCATAAACTGAAAAATGTGTGTGCTTAGAAAACTGTACTCTATCAATTCACAAAAGTCACAGCACATGAGTACCAGTGCCTGCTGCTGTATAAAATCTGAGTTGTTCTTAACTCCCATTTATACTGTTAGCAAGAACTAGGCTGTAAACAAATAAACGTACATACAGACGAACAAAATACAATCTGATCAATGACTGTTCACTACAGGGAATGCACTAAAATGTCTACTTCATGGTCATATCTTCTTCTTCTTCTTAGGCAGTCCCTCGGAACCGAGGATGACTTGCTCCTACATTAAAAATGAGTTTGCAGGTGACTGATGAGTCCAATGTGGGACCTACAGTCTCTGTCACAGGTGGGGCAGACGGTGGTTGAAGGGGCAGGTGGGTGGGGTGCTTGGGTTGATGTGCGCTCCTTGCGCTGCCTGCGCTTGGCTTCCCCTTGCTCCCGGCGAAGAGACTCGGTGTTCGGCGCCTTCCCGGATGCTTCTCCTCCACTTTGTGCGGTCTTGGGCCAGGGATTCCCAGGTGTCGGTGGGGATGTTACACTTTTTCAAAGAGGCTTTGAGGGTGTCCTTGAAGCGTTTCCTCTGCCCACCTGGTAAGATTTAAGAATAAGTAGATTTAAGCACCATAAGGTAAGAATTCCTGTGGTCTCTATATACCACATATTGTAACTGTGTTTGTGAAGATCGCCTCTGGTCGATATATCTTAACAAACCAAACAATGGTTTTATAATTTCACTGGACAAATCAACAGAGGATTTTTTCAGCAACGGATTTTCAAAATCGTAACCCACACTGACCAGAGGAATTCTTATCCCAACATTTTTAACTAAAATGCAAATAGATCTGAATGGAATTAATTTGGATCTATTTGGGTGTTTCTGAAATTGCTCTATAGAAATCAGTTCCCTTTGGTATGGGTCAAGCAACTAATTCAGTTAAGTACCATCAGGTTATTTTGAACATAGGAAAAATACCTCAAATATAACATCCAGCTGTGCTACAGAAAGCTGGGAGAGCAATCCAAATCCTCAGTGATCTGAACATTGGAGGATTTCATTTCCCCACCATACACAAGCTTACTGATAAATCCAGTAACTTCCAAAATTGGAGTGAATCAATTCACGTCATACAATTTTCACATTTTCACTGAGAAAGTCATAGAAAATAAAAGGGCAACATTTCAGATACAAAAATCTCATTTGTTTGCCCTTGCTTTCCTTTTTGTCTTTCACTGATAAGCTCCCATTTTTGTGCTAAAGTCTTCCTCGATTTATATTATGCTGATTCTAGTTACTTAATTACCCTTGGCTTAATTTCTAATAACATTCGTCTGTATAAGTGTGCATTATAATTTTAGTGTTTCACTGAATCATAGAATCATAGAAATTTACAGCACAGAAGGAGGCCATTCGGCCCATCTTGTCCATGCCGGCCGACAAAGAACTATCCACCCTAATCCCACTTTCCAGCACTTGGTCCGTAGCCTTGTAGGTTATGGCACTTCAACTGCATATCCAAGTACTTTTTAAATGTGATGAGGGTCTCTGTCTCTACCACCCTTTCAGACAATGAGTTCCAGACCCCCACCACCCTCTGGGTGAAAACATTTCTCCTCAAATCCCCTCTAAACCTCCGACCAATTACTTTAAATCTATGCCCCCTGGTTATTGACCCTTCTGCTAAAGGAAATAGTTCCTTCCTATCCACTCTATCTAGGCCCCTCATAACTTTATACACCTCAATTAGGTCCCCCCTCAGCCTCCTCTGTTCCAAAGAAAACAACACCAGCCAATCCAATCTTTCCCCATAGCTAAAATTCCCCAGCTCAGGCAACATCCTCGTAAATCTCCTCTGCACCCCCTCTAGTGCATTCACATCCTCCCTATAATGTGGTGACCAGAACTGCACGCAGTTTCCTAGCTGCAGCCTAACTAGTGTTTTATACAGTTCAACCTCCCTGCTCTTACATTCTGTGCCTCGGCTAATAAACGCAAGTATCCCGTATGCTTTCTTAACCACCATCTACCTGTCCTGCTACCTTCAGGGATCTGTGGACATGCACTTCAAGGTCCCTCTGATCTTCTGCACTTCTCAGTGTCCTACCATTTATAGTGTATTCTCTTGCCTTGTTAGCCCTCCCCAAATGCATTACCTCACACTTCTCCAGATTGAATTCCATTTGCCACTATTTTGTCCACCTGACCAGTCCATTGATATCTTCCTGCAATCTGCAGCTTTCTTCTTCACTATCAACCACATGCCAATTTTTGTATCATCTGCAAGCTTTTTAATCATACTTCCTACATTCGTCCAAATCATTGATATATACCACAAAAACCAAAGGACCCAGTACTGAGCCCTGCGAAACCCCACTGGAAACAGCCTTCCAGTCACAAAAACGCCTTTCGACCTTTAACCTTTGTTTCCTGCCTCTGAGCCAATCTTGGATCCAACTTGCCACTTTGCCTTGGATCCCATGGGCTTTTACTTTCGTGACCAGTCTGCCATGCGGGACCTTATCAAAAGCCTTGCTAAAATCCATATAGACTACATCAAATGCGCTACTCCCATCGACCCTCCTTGTTACCTCCTCAAAAAATTCAATCAAGTTAGTCACACACGACCTTCCCTTAACAAATCCATGCTGACTGTCCCTGATTAATCCATGTCTTTCTAAATGACGATTTATCCTGTCCCTCAGAATTTTTTCCAATAATTTTCCCACCACCAAGGTTAAGCTGACTGGCTTGTAATTACTCGATCTATCCCTTTCTCCCTTTTTAAACAAAGGTACTACGTTAACAGTCCTCTAGTCCTCTGGCATCACACCTGTAGCCTCTGTTATTTCCTTTCTTCTCTTAACAGTCCGGGATATATTTCATCCAGGCCTGGGGATTTATCCACTTTCAAAGATGCTAAATCCCTTAATACTTCCTCTTTCACTATGTTTATTTCATCTAATATTTCACACTCCCCCTCCCTGATTGCAATGTCTGCATCGTCCCTCTCTTGTGAAAACAGAGGCAAAGTATTCAATAAGAACCATACGTAATGTCTTCCGCTTCCACACACAGGTTACCTTTATGGTCCCTAATAGGCCCTACTCTTATTTTAGTTATCCTCTTGCTCTTAATGGGGGAAAAATTCAGTTGGTTTGCGCCTCCCGTTAGCACCTTAAGAGGGCACTAATGGGGCGCAAAGCAACTAGCGCCTGTGCGCAGCGATGTTTGCGCCGTTCACGAAATTAACTAGACATTTTGCGGCAGCGCTAAACACTACCGCCACGATCTCCTGCACCGGCAGATAGTGACGTCAGTCGAGTGTGCAACGCCCCAGTAACAGCCAGACTGGATATTGAGTGGCGCCCCCTGTCTTACCGCCTGCCGCTAGCAACGACAGGTTGAGGGGAGCGTTTTGCAGTCTGGAAGGGACTAGGGGAGCGCTATTTAAAGGCGACCGCTTCCTGGCTTTTTTTGTCGGCGAAATTTTTGCACCACGAATTCTGAGTGAGAGAGAGAGACTGCAGGAGATATTCAAAGCTGTGTTGAGGAGTTTTGGGTACTGAGCAGCACTTTGCAGCTTCTTTCTGATTTGATCTTCCTTGCATCAATTTAAAAGAGAATATGGGGGCTGCACTCTGAGCTCTTTCCCTGGGCCTCTCCTTTGTTCTTTCCAACAGATTTGATGTACAGGTCTCTCCAGGCCAAGATTCAAGGCTGCAATGAGCAGGGTGTGGATGGAGAGCAAGATCGACCCAATCCCCTTTAAGAACTGGCTGGCGACAGTGTGTCTGTGTTCCATCGCTGACTGACATTACATGAGCTTCGCCAGCGCTCTGAGTTAGCGCCTCGTTCCTCGGCCTTTGTGCCTTAAAACAGGTGTGTAGCGCCTGATTTACCGCTCCAGTCAAGTTTGCAGTTGGGGGCGATAATTAGCGCCAGGCGCTAAACTTTGCGCCCGGCCGATAATCGCGCCCCAAATGGGGTGATACTGAATTTTCCCCCAATGTATTTATAAAACATCTTTGGGCTTTCCTTGACCTTACTTGCCAATATTTTTTCATGCCCTCTCTTTGCTTTCCTAATTTCCTTTTTAATTTCACCCCTGCACTTTCTATGCTCTATACAGTATAAAAAAAAGATAGCAGCTGCTAAGCATAGAGACAATAATAAAAGATTGCCTGATGACTCCGTGTATAAATGCTCCATAAGGTGTGATATTGAACTAAATAGAGCAGGTCTGGTCTGTGCTGGGTCAGCGGATCTTAAACAGGTTGGCAATAGGGCCAAAATAATTGACCTTGGTGTCCGCTGGTTAGGGAGGGGAAAAGTCAACAAGATTTCCTGTTCCTGATCACTAGGTGCTGATTCCTGCTGGAAAGTTCTGGACAGCAGGAGATGAAAGAACCGTGCACAACTGTGTTGTTTCCCACAACTGCACAACTGTATCATCATCCCTCTTTGAAATTGGTTGAAAAGAATTCTGAATGACTTTAATTTTCTTTTGGTTTAGCTATTCCTACTAATTAAAAGCCAGGAATGCTGATTCCTTTGTGGCAACTGGCTTGAAGGAGTTTGTGAGCCAAACACCATGACAGAGCTGAACTAACATCAGCAGAGATTGGGGGCTAAATTGGACTCTGTAGCGCCCATGTATTAGACACTAATCAGCCTCCTAAAGGTCATAAATCGGGGCCTAGATGCGCATGCACACTTCTGACGGGTAGTATGCCAGACACCATCTTGGTACAGTAGTTTGCGCCCGCACACCTAACGACTGCCGACAGCACGCAGAGCAGTTAGATTATGATGTCAATCAGTGTGCAACACTGATTTGATGCCAGTGCTGCCATTTTAGAACACCACACTCCAGCCAATGCCCTCTCTTAACCTCGCACAGCTGAACATACGTTCAACGGCATGAAGAATCCCCACCCCACCAGTGCTACTTAAAGGGATCATGAACTACTTACAGGTTAGTTGCTGGATTATTTCCTCTGGCTGTTGGTGCAATTCTGTGTGTTTTTGGAGCTTTCCTATACTTGTCTAAAGTTTCAATAGTCTACAGGAAGTGGTCTGGTTGGTGCTGAAGTACTTTTTTGTTCATTTAAAATCTTGTGCTGAAACAAATTGCTTCTAGACATGGGTGGCCTGGTAGGCCTTCCTCTTGGAATTCAGCATGACTAGGAAAATTAAAAGAGGCCACGTAGAGCAGGACATGCTGCTAGAAGAGGGAGGAGGGGGAGAAGGGCTCTCAGCAGGAAGCCATATCCACCCAGGATCTTTAGGAGCAATTCTCTTACCTGAACTTCAGCGAAGACAAATGCATGGGACATCTTGCTTCACTAAAGAGGTCGTGACTGAAATCTGCCAACTGCTGCAGCCATGACTGTAGGCATGCTGCGCATGTTTGCACTCAAAGCAGGGTAAGGACAGCATTGCCTGTGGCTGTCAAGGTGATCGTGGCTCTTAACATTTATGCATCCGGCTCCTTCCAGGCTGCTGCTGGAGATATGAGCAACATCATGCAGTTTGCAGTACACTGCTGCATAAGCGATGTCACTGAGGCTCTCTATACACAGAGAAACTGTTTAATCTCACTCCCTCTTTCCAAAGACAAGTAGACAGAGCGAGCACAAGGCTTTGCATGGATTGAAGGCTTCCCCATGGTGCAGGGTGCCATTGACTGCAGGCACATTGCCTTGTGAGCGCCTCATGTGACCTTGGCCATTTTCTTGAACTGAAAGGGATTCCACTCCCTCAATGTGCAGCTGGTGTGCGACCACAGGCAGCTCATCATGCAGGTCAATGCCCGTTATCCGGGCAGCAGTTACGATTCCTTCATTCTGCGGCAGTCCTCTGTGCCCCCTGTACTTGACCCACCACAGCAAGTCAAAGGCTGACTACTGGGCGACAAGGGTTAGCCACTCATGACATTGTTCATGACTTTGGTCTGAAACCCAGACAAACATGCACAGCAGGCCTACAATAAGTGCCATGCTGCCACAAGGAGCATTATAGAGCACACCATCAGCGTCCTCAAGCAACGCTTCCGCTGCCTGGACTGCTCTGGAGGAGTCCTGTAGTACTCAGCTGAGTGGGTCTGAAGATTTGTGGTGGTATGCTGCATGCTGCACAACCTTGCCATTATGAGGGGACTGCCCTTGCCACCATCTATCAGTCGAGAAGCTGAGGAGCAGGAACACGAGGAAGAGGAGGAGGAGGAGGAAGTAGAACAGGAAGAGGATGGGAGGCTACAACGTAGACAGTTCCTTTCTGCCCGGGCTCTACGAAATCAAATAATTCATGAGCCATATCAGTAACCTCAACCACGCTTCCACATTTACCAACAGTCCCATGCTCCTTACCTTTCCTCTATCACTGACCGTCACATTGTCCTCTTTCCGACTACACAAAAATAAAAACCACCAGAAAATGCACATTCCAATCCAATTTTATAAATTCAATCATTGCATAATGCATACAAAAATAAACTAATCACCCTTGCACATTCCCTCAGTGCCTGTCTTCCGTGTGCCTTTGCCTCTCTCAGTGCTCCTACGAGGTGCTTCCCCAGTGGCTGCAGCATGGATGGTGGATGGCTGCTGAACTTCAATTGTGGAGACTGCAAATGGCCTTGGTCAGCAACCTCAAACAGCTCTGGGCAAATAAGGCCCAGCTTCAGACTGGAACATTTCGGTATGGGCGGCAGCAGTCTGGGCTGGCTGGTTGACAGGCAACAGCAAGGGCACTGGCCGAGTGGCAGGGGTGGGAGCACAAATGCTGTCATCCTGAGAAAGGAAAGCAGGTTCGCCATTGCCACGCTCCTGGGGCAGCGCCTCAGCAATCTTACTGATCTGTTGGAGAACAAATTGATGGACAACTGTTACGCCCTGGAAACCCCTTTGTATCCAGAGCTATGATGGCAGCAGTCTGAGCTTGCAAGGCAGTAGTCTGAGCTTCCACTGCAGCACTCAGATCTTTGATGGAAGCTGTTTGTGCTGCAATGCAAACTGTGACATCGGCCACCTGACACTGCATCATACAAAAGCAAAATACTGAGGATGCTGGAAATCTGAAATAAAAACAGAAAATGCTGGAAATACTCAGCAGGTCAGGCAGCATCTGTGGAGAGAGAAACAGAGTTAACATTTCAGGTCGATGACCCTTCGTCAGAACTGGAAAAAGTTAGAGATGTAACAGGTCTTTAAGCAAGTGCAGGGGCAGGGAAAGGGGGGAGGGGTGGAAAGAACAAAAGGGAAGGTCTGTGATAGGATGGAAGGCAGGAGAGATTAAGAGACATTAAGAGCGATTAAGAGATGGCGCAAGGCAAAAGGAGATGGTAATGGGACAAGTTAAGGAACGGAAGATGGCTCTGAATCATGGTGGGTTCCACAGGTGTGCTGATGAAGGTGACCACCCGTTCCATATTGGAAAGGATGGGCTCCAAGCTCTGCACAAAGCTCTGTGCTAAGTTGGTGCTGGACTCCTCCATGCTCCTTGACATTGTGCACAGGCTTTCCGCCAGGCTTTCCAGTGCACCAAGCATTTGGTTATGTACGCCCATCAGCCTTCTTCTATAGCCTGGCCCATCGAAGTCCTCATCTGACTCCTTTGCAGCAGAACTAGTGTGCAACTTCACCCTCTGGTGAGCTGGCACCTATGCCATCCTTTCCCCCTGCCCTGATTCCTTCGCACTTGTGCCCAGTGTCTCACCATGTGCAGATCCCTCCACTATCCTATCCTATAAATTATGTGCAGTGTCAGTCTCTGAGCTGATGGCTGCGGGTGTAAGATCGAGTGACGGTGTCTCTTCATCTTTACTGTCATTTTCCTCTTTCTCCTCTGACTGGGAAGGTTTCAGGGTTGGTTTGTGGTGAGGGGAGAGGAGAAAGTAAGAAGTGTGTGCTTACACCGTCTGTAGCTTGTCAGTCAGAACAGAGAATGAGGGAAAAGTGAGATGAGAGAAAGAGGATTATATATGCAGATACCCTCATCATAGATCCCTCCAGGCCCACCAGTGGCCACAGCCTCAGCAATGCCCCTTCCCATGATGGTCAGCACTATCTCCTCCATGGGGGTTAAAACATGCAGGCGTGCTTGTCCTCCTCCAGTTCTTTCCTGCTGCCTCCAGTTATGTGCCCCCTTCTCTTGCAAGAAAGAGGAAAGTGTGTCAGTGAGTGTCCTGCAATATGTTTGAGTGATGTGGCTGTCATGGTTGAATAGCTGCCAGTGTGTGCAATCTGTGAGTTGTGGTTGAGAGGCTTGCAACAGAGCGAAGCATGTGAGGGTGAGCTAAAGCATATGAATTGAAGGGTTGAGTACTGATTGATAGAGATTGTTGGTAGATGGGTGGCGGCGATGCAGTGATATGAGCAGTGGATGAGGCTAGTGGTGCAGTTGGTAGGATATGCCATTTGAAGATGAACTCACTCACCCTGACAACTCATGTCAGACCGTTAAACTTCTTCGTGCACTGCATCCATGTTCTAGGAGCAATACTCCTGGCATTGACCTCCCCTGCTACTTCTTCCCACTGCCTCCTGAGCATCTGTCAGGAGGGGCTCCTGCCTCCCTGTGGATACAGGATGTCTCTCCTTCTCTCCACGTCTTGCACCAAGACCTCCAGTGCATTGCCAAACTTTGGTGCATGTTCAGCCGTTGCTCAAAGTATCACAACCCAGAAAAACTCACACCACTTCTTGCTGCCACAATGCACCTCCTCTTTAAGTAGCTCTCGCCTCTCACGCTGTTGGGCCCCCTGCTGATGCGTGCAAAGAACAGCACAGGTAACCCTAACCCTGCATCACAATGAACGGGTGCAGGTTAATCACATACCGCGATCGCCACGCCCCTTTTCGGGGGTTAGCCATTATCTTTAAGCAAAAGTGCTTCAACAACCTTGTCCTTCCCAGTGTGTGTATTAATTTGGTTCCTGATAACCTCGCTCCTCTGAGCCCACTCCATCCTCATGTTCGGTGCTGAAGCAAAAATATGCAAAACAAATGGACATTAAAACTCATCACAATTCTTTGTACTTGCTTGATCTTTGAATGAGCTACTGATAGTGAGACTTCTCTTTAAGTTAATCTTACCTTTAGGGGATTTTTGTTCTCTATGCCAATGATCAAGGGCAAAGCTAAGCATTTGTGTCACGATTTAATTTCTCATTGTAATTCTGCTCTTTTATATCGAAGCAGACCATTCAGATCCAATTTAGTGGCAGTATAGGGGAGGATAATACCTTACACAATGGCACTGAAACATTGGGGGAATTTTAACCCCCAGTACAAGTGGGTTCGGGTCTGGTGGGACGTAAAAATTTTAAAATTCTCAAACCCGACCCCAACTTGCATCTAACCCGCCCACTTTCGGTTTTAACGGAGGTGAGTCGGGAGGCAGTCAATCAATCCGCTCTCAGGAGGCAAGAAGGTTAGTAAAAAGCTTTAAGGATGTTGCGTGCCTCCATTTTTACAGGATTTTAATTTTTAACCCATGGAGGCCGACAGGTAAAAGGAGGCGAGAAGGGTCGGAACAGTGAGCTCAGTGCATTTACAGCACTGCTTGTTGGCCCGGAACAGCAGGAGTGTTTCACCAGCACCGCCCCCCCCCAAGCTAATCTCTTTACAGAGCCCACAATGTCCGACTACTCTCAACCTCCCCTCGATCTTCGACTCTCCCCTCGATCTCCGACTCTCCCCTCGATCTCCGATTCCCCCTTCGATCTCCGACTCTCCCCTCGATCTCCGACTCTCCCCTCGATCTCCGACTCCCCCCTCGATCTCCAACGCTCCCCACCTCCCCTCGATCTCCGACTCTCCCCTCGATCTCCGATTCCCCCTTCGATCTCTGACTCCCCCCTCGATCTCTGACTCTCCCCTCGATCTCCGACTCTCCCCCGATCTCCGACTCCCCCCTCGATCTCCAACGCTCCCCACCTCCCCTCGATCTCCGATTCCCCCCTCGATCTCCGACTCTCCCCTCGATCTCCGACTCTCCCCTCGATCTCTGACTCCCCCCTCGATCTCCAACGCTCCCCACCTCCCCTCGATCTCCGACTCCCCCCTCGATCTCCAACGCTCCCCACCTCCCCTCGATCTCCGACTCTCCCCTCGATCTCCGACTCTCCCCTCGATCTCCGACTCTCCCCTCGATCTCCGACTCTCCCCTCGATCTCCGACTCGCCCCTCAATCTCTGACTCCCCCCTCGATCTCCAACGCTCCCCACCTCCCCTCGATCTCTGACTCTCCCCTCGATCTCCGACTCTCCCCTCGATCTCTGACTCCCCCCACGATCTCTGATTCCCCCCATCCTCCGTGATCTGCGACTGCTCACCCCCCTCAATGTCCGACTACCCTTGCGATCACCCCCTACCACCTTCCCACCACGATCTCCTACTTGCCTGGCATCCACTCCCAGCAGCTTTCCCACCCTACAGGTGACCAGCCTGTCAAGCAGGCTGGCTGTCAGGCAGCAAACCTGTTGAGAAAATTTTAAAGGCATCCTGTATTTAATTTTTGCAGGATGTCCGGGAAACTCATACTTTCAGGTTTCCTGTCTGAAAATCCTGCCCCCACTCTTTCCGGTCCCGAGTAAATATCGGGGCCATTATTTCTCGATTTTTCAGCCAGCTGGCTACCAGCAAACCGTAGATCTAGTGTAATGGAGCTTTTTGTAGTGCTGACATCTTAATTTATTGGATGCCATGGAGCATGAAGCCCATTCCTGCTAAATGCCATTTTGCTGATCTCTCACTCCCTTCCCCTCAAGGAAAAATAATATCAATTCAATCAGTCAGTCAAGTTCTTTAGTGGGTTTTACTTCTATTCTATAGTCACTTGTCTGCATGCAGGAAGAGGCACACATTTCAGTAGCCAAACCTTTAACCGACAGTGTGCAATGCAGCAAAGACAAATGGTTGTGCAAATGAGATGTCACTGATGTTTATGGGAGATTTTTTTTCACAGCCTGTTAGCATTTAGCAATCATAGAATCATAGAATGGTTACAACACGGAAGGCCATTTGGCCCGTCGAGCCCGTGCCAGCTCTCTGCAAGAGCACTTCAGCTAGTCCCACTCCCCCGCCCTTTCCCTATAGCCCTGCAAATTTCTTTCCTTCAGATACTTATCCAACTCCCTTTTGAAAGCTGTAATTCAATCTGCCTCCATCACCCTTTCAGCCAGTGCATTCCAGATCCTAACCACTTGCTGCATAATAATGTTTTCTCTTACGTCACCTTTGGTTCTTTTGCCAATCACCTTAAATCTGTGTCCTCTGGTTCTCGACCCTTCTGCCAATGGGAACAGTTTCCCTCTATCTACTCTGTCCAGACCCCTCATGATTTTGAACACCTCGATCAAATCTCCTCTCAATCTTCTCTGCTCCAAGGAGAACAACCCCAGCTTCTCCAGTCTATCCACGTAACTGAAGTCTCTCATTCCTGGAATCATTCTCATAAATCTTTTCTGCACCTTCTCTAAGGCCTTCACATGCTTCCTAAAGTGTGGTGCCCAGAATTGGACACAGTACTCCAGTTGGGGCCGAACCAGTGTTTTATACAAGGTCATCATCATTTCCACACTTTTGTACTCTATACCTCTATTCATGAAGCCCAGGTTCCCGTAAGCCTTTTTAACGGCTTTCTCAACCTGCCCTGCCACCTTCACCGATTTGTGCACACATACCCCCAGGTCTCTCTGTTCGTGCACCCGCTTCAGGATTGTACCATTTAGTTTATATGTCCTCTCATTCTTTCTACCACTTCACACTTCTTGCGCTAAATTTTATCTGTCATGTCCGCCCATTTCACCAGCCTATCTGTGTCTTCCTGAAGTCTATCACTCTCCTCCTCACTGTTCACTATACTTCCAACTTTTGTGTCATCTGCAAATTTTGAAATTGTGCCCTGTATACCCATGTCCAAGTCATTAATATATATCAAGAAAAGCAGTGGTCCTAGAACCGACCCCTGGGGAACACCACTGTATACCTTCCTCCAGTCCAAAAAACAACCGTTCACCACTACTCTCTGTTTCCTATCATTTAGCCAATTCTGTATCCATGCTGGCACTGTCCCTTTTATTCCATGGACTTCAACTTTGCTGGCAAGCCTATTATATGGCACTTTGTCGAACGCCTTTTGGAAATCCATGTACACTACATCAACTGCATTACCCTCATCAACCCTCTCTGTTATCTCATCAAAGAACTCAATCAAATTAGTTAAACACGATTTGCCTTTAACAAATCCGTGCTGGCTTTCCTTAATTAATCCACATTGTCCAAGTGACTGTTAATTTTGTCCCTGATTATTGATTCTAAAAGCTTCATTTATGGGTTGCATGTTGGTCATTTGCTGACCTGGATGCCGCTCCTAACTGGCAGTAAAGAGAAAAATATATCTATTGACATTTATAAATACCCTCTAGTCCATAAAAGATGTACTTTAACCTTGTGGAGGAAAAAACAATCTGCATCCCATTTCAAACAGGAACGCACTGAAAATGTGGGTTAGCAATATAATTGGTACCACACTGCTGATGCCACAATCCCAGTTAGGAGCGGCATCTACACAGAGCACAGGTCAGCAAATTACCAACATGCAACCCATAAATGATGAGAATTCATGTGCCTGTGGGCCTGTGATTTGGCGACCTGCATCGCTTGCCAGAGCTGCTCCTCATTTGGAATGCCCTTACATTTATTTAAAATTTTGTCACAGTGAAATATTCCAAAATAGCAATCTCAGCAGAGATAAAACGTATGAAACATGCAAAACTAAAGCAGAATCAGAAATAGCTGAAAATAGACAGATCAGTCAGAGTCTGAAAAAGAAAAATAAGTTAATGTTATGGGGGGGACCCGTCATCAGAAACCAGGACTGCCAGTTCTGATAAAGAGCTGCATTTGAAAACAACCTTTCTTTCTCTTTCTGATGCTGAACAACTTGGTCTACATTTCCACATTTTCTGTTTTAGTTCACTGCTTTCAGCAATATTTTTTTGATTTGCTATATTTTTCTTTTAAAATGTTTTCTTCTTAACTCTTTCTTTTCCTTGTGAGCTCTGCTGCTCAAAACTGTCAGATTGGAGAACAGTGACTTAGTGACTTTATCCAGTGAATAGCTAGGAAAGTACTAGATTCAATCCCTAGTCAGTGCCGAGTCAGCTGATCTCAGCCAGAGAGAGGGTCGGAGAAATGTAATTGGATTTAGTGTCCCTGGTTGGAGAGGAGAAAATTGGATCCTGATCTCTATCCAGCAATTGCTGCTGTAAGTCGAGTGAGGACAAGAACAGGCTCACTTAAGTAGCTTGCGTCATAGCTGAGATGCTCCAGTTTTAGCGCTAAAAATTTGGGGGACTAAACTCTACATGTTACCGGCAAAAAGTTGCGTTAAGAGGGCGGCCGCCGCTCTTGCCAGCTGGTGGTGGGTCCCCCCGGCATCCTCCATTTTCCCATCCGTCGCTCAGCAAAGTGAAATGAGGGAGAGGTGACGTTCAGTGCTACGGCAACTTAACGTCACCACGGCGAACTTGGACCTTTGCACTGAATTCAGCGCTGGGTCCTAAGCTCACCAGGTAAACCTAGCATGCAGCAGACTGAGGCGCTGTCAGCACCTCCTAAAGAGACACACATATCTTTCAGGTAAGTTTGCATTTAAGCTTTTGGATTGGGATTTTTGATTTTATTGAAGTAGTGGCTTGCTGCAATAGATGTTAAAAGTTTTTAAGTGTGTAGGGAGTGCTGCTGAATACTTGCAAGGCCTCAGATGATAAAGGAAGGCCTCTGAAAAGTCAGAAAATGCTGCAAATACTCAGCAGGTTAGGCAACATCCATGGAGAGAGAAACAGAGTTTACTTCTCAGGTTAAGATGCTGCCTGACCTGCTGAGTATTTCTAGCATTTTATGCTGTCAATTCAGATTTACAGCAACCGCTTGCAGTGGGAGGAGGAAAACGCAGAAGAGGAAGAAACAGACGAGGAAGAAGTCGAAAAGAAGAGAGCCGAAGAGGAGGAAGCAGAAGCAAAGATGCAACCCAGACAACCCCCTTTCTGGTCGGGATATCTGGAATGGAATCATCCGCCTGCAGTACCAGTGACCAGAACCCCATTTCCCCTTTCAACATTAGTCCCACACCTTACCTTCTCTCTGTTATTGACCATCACTCTTGGCCACGACGCTGAAATAAAAACCACCACAAAACAAACTTTCCAATCCAACTTTATACATCTATCCATCGAATATGGCATCAAGAAATCAACTCATTACCCTTATGCATTCTCTTAGTACCTGTCTTGTGCCTGCCTTTGCCTATCCTACTGATGTCATGCAGTGCTACCCCAGTGGCTGCAGCATGGCTGGTGGAAGGCTGCTGACTTTCAGTGGGGGACACTGCAAATGGTCTTACTGGTCGACCTTGAGGAGCTGGTGGCTGGGATTGTCAATTCAAGTGACTGTGTTTCGTCTTCTTCTTCTTCACTCTCCTCTCCCTCTTCTTGGCCAACCACTAGCTAGGAAGGCACAAGGGTGGAGTTGTGCTGAAGGGAGGGCAGGAAAGGGCCAGAAGGAGGATAACATATGAAAATACCAGAATCTTGTATCCATTCTGCCCCGCCGCTGGCCAAGGGGTTAGCCATGTCCCTGCCAAGGATGGCCTGCACCGTCTCCTCCAAGGGGGTGAGGTGAGGCTAGGAATGGGAGATGTGCCTTGAGCTTGGTACAAATTGTTGGTCGGTGAGTGATTGACGGGGTTGAGGGGGTGGTAGTCATGCATTGAGCAGTGTTTGAGGCTAGGGGTGCAGTTGGTAGGAGACGGCTTTCACTGACCTTGAACAGTGGTCTGAGGTCATGAAGCTTCTTTGGGCACTAGAGCCAGGTGGTGGGGGCGACACTGCTGACAGAGATGGCCTCAGTGATCTGGTCCCACATCCTTCTTTCTGGAGGGCCTCCTGTTGACCCCCTGCATAAAGGTGGAGTGCTGCGTGCGAGACCCTGGGTGCACCTACCTTGGCTTGCTGAGCCATTTGTGTTAGTGCTGAAGCACTTTTCCCATTTTTTAAGGCTCAGAAGGGAATTTAGCTTTAAGAGCCGAAGCTTCCCATTTGGAACTTCTTTTTAGGGTAATTTTTTTTTAAGGCAGTAAGGGCTGAAAACTGCATTTTTTCACTTCATTTTTATTTTTATTGGTTCAGAAGGCATTGCTCTTAATTTCCCACAATGCCTATTGCCTCTATTGCCTCACTTCCAGAGGCTGTTTGGAAGCTGGAACGCCGCTCCTGGATGGGAACTTCAATTCCCATGCCTGAACTAACGCCGCCAGGAGGGCATTACACGGTAAGTTAGCGCTGGGCTAAAAACCTTTAGCCCTCAGCGCAAATATATCTCTGGTAGCACTTTGTCCATTTTCAGCAGCCATTAACCCAAGGCGGTGACACCGGCAACTCTCGTGGCAGCCACAAGCTTTTAGCCCCTCATGTCTTGCCTAGTGTATTGTCTTAAGACTGAACAAGCTCCATCACAAGCAGTCTGTGGATTGTGCATCAACCAACCCTGAGGTCTGTGAAGTCAACATCTTAAGCACTATGCTGTCAATTCATAAGGTGAGGCAAAGAAACCTCGGTTAAATTAACTGTATGCCTAATTGTTCTGAACACTTAACACATGCCAAGTTTTCATGCTAAATATCACAACCAAGGTCCGTGTAATTCTGCAGCACCTCAAGGCCAGTTTCTGATTGTAACATACTTTACTGTTACTACACTACATTTTTGTTGCGTGGTGATAAGTAATTGATTAAATTCTATTATGCTTATCTTTGGTGTACACTGGGATACATGCAGGGTCCTGGAAGACTTGAATAGAAATCTACTTTTTAAATCATTTGGCGTATTTAATTTGCTGGTGTGGTGATTGTTTGCCCCCTCTCATTGCATGTGGCGTGCAAATGGAGTAGAAAATAGCCGTTATTTATTCCTATGACATTTGTGATACAAACAAGGATCAGCTTTGGGGGCCCTCAGAAGGTAATTCAGTTTCAAAATACCTGGCAGCAGTAACGGCAATGCTTCAAGAAAATTCAAAGTTAATTTTAGTCATTCAGAATTCAAGTCATTCATAACAGCACTTATTTGGCGTGGCTAACTGAAGTTCGAAATCAAGTGTAATTTCTGGAGTTTTCCATCTGCCAAAGCTAAGTCTCAATCACCCTCTAATGTCTGGGAAAAAGCAGAAAGATATTTGCATAATGTAGAAAGATCTGAAGCAGACAGAAAATGCAGTGCTGAATTCTGGTTATGGTTGCATCAGCCAGATTCTGAGAGACATTGCTAATATAGAAACACTTTCACATGCATCTAGAGAATTTAAATTACATGAGCTTCAAATACTAAATCTTTTCTCACATAGGTCACAAAGGATTCGCTTATTAAATCTAATTCCCTGAAAGCAGAGTGTCAGTCTCGTCTCTGAGATGAATGTGCCCTCTGTAATTCCTGAGGCATGCCTCTCTCTACACAGTATCACTTGTGCCCATCAACTATTGTGAAATTGGAAAAACAGCTCAGGGGCTCTGTGCTATTATTTACATTAATTCAGAACAACTTCAAAGAAAGGAAATTCTAGGGAGTATTGCTTCCATTGAATTTACAGCAAAGAAACAGGCTATTCAGCCCAACAGGTCTGTGCTAGCGTTTATTCTCCACACGAGCGTCCTCCCACCACACTTCATCTCACCCTATCAACATAACCCTCTCTTCCTTTCTCCCTCATGTGCTTATCTAGCTTCCCCTTAAATGTGTCTATACTACCCGCCTCAGACACTCCACGTGGTAGCGAGTTCCACATTCTCACCACTCTCCGAGTAAAGAAGTGCATTTATTCTTGCAGAGGCTGCCGGATTTTTTAAAGTAACTAACAGATCCAATGCAGCAAGACTTAACTACAATGCTGACTGTTTGGACAAAAGGAGGTTTTTCAAGACAGAAATGTTTCGGAAGGTTCTGTAAACAGGGCACAAGTCATTGGCCCAGAAATTCGGGTCGGAGGCTTCCCACGGGTGCAAGCCCCCGACCTGCACTTACCTTGCGCGCCGGCCGTTGAGCTGTAGGGCCCCGTGGAATTCCGATCTGGGGCCTGGTCCAGCTGCCGGCGCGCAGTGCTTGCGTATCCCAGGGACGCAGTTAGTTCGATGCGTCCCCTGGGATCACGTGGGCCATGGGGAGCCAATCGGAGCAGGGAATGCTCCATTCATAAGTCTTGACAGGAAGTGCTGTCAAGACTTATAAATACTACGGCCCCAAAATAGCACTAAACCTTCAAATAATTTTTTTTTAAATCCACATTTTTTAAATAAACTATAAATTACATGAAATAACTATTTTAAACAATAATTTTAATTTTTGAAAAAAATAATTTTATATTCTAACAGGGCTAAAAATAATCTTACCTTGCTTTAAAGTATTTAAAAATAATAAACCTGTGGAAAAAATGTTTTAATTTTAATTAATTCACCACTTACTTTGTAAAAAGCAGACCTTACGCCTGCTTTTTACATTTCTAAATTCTGGAGACTTACCCTCCCGGGAAAACCTGTAAAAAAGACCTAAGTTTGATGCGCATGCGCAGCCTCCCCCGCGCACGCGTTCGACCTCTGAACCTCTGAACGGAAGTGCCGGTTTCCCACGCATGCGCAGTGCATGCAGGAAACCGGCACTTTCATCGGGCCTACGGGTGAGTACCCTGTGCGTACTCACCCGTGGAGACCCGAATTTAACATTTTAAAATGTAACTCTAGTTTTCATTTTTTTTTTAAAAACAAGATTGTAGATAAACAATAATGTTCCCAGCAGTACTGTTCACCTCGCTTGAAAGATTAAATTTGATGCAACCACATCATTATCAGAAGAGTGGAATCATGTTTTACTTGTTATATTCAACTACAGTTTACATAGAATTACATAGAATGTACAGTACAGAAATAGGCCATTCGGCCCAACATGTCTATGCCGATGTTTATGCTCCACATGAGCCTCTTCCCATCCCTCATGTCTTTATCTCGCTTCCCCTTAAATGAATCAATGTAAAACTGGAATGTAGAGTTGCCTGTTAATAAGAAAATGCATCACTTTTGAAGGTTTTGAAACTGCTCCAAACTTTTTATATAAGTTAATAACATTACAGCAACAGCCAACATAAATCATGTTTTTTTTTCAAATATATTAATAAAAGTTTTTTTTTAAATCAAATAAAAACTAAACCACTTAGGCAGGAAGAGAAGCCAGAATTGCAACTGAACCCTTTCAACAAGCAAAAGGCCACAAGTGACCAGATTTATTTGTGGGGCTGGCACCAGAAAAAAGCTGCCGGATTGTTGTAAAAACCCAACTGGTTCACTAGTGTCCATCAGGGAAGGGAACCTGCCATCCCTACCCGGCCTGGCCTACATGTGACTTCAGTCCCGTACTACATGGTTGACTCTTAATCTCCTCTCAGAACA
This sequence comes from Somniosus microcephalus, assembly GCF_052327205.1. NCBI lineage: Eukaryota > Metazoa > Chordata > Chondrichthyes > Squaliformes > Somniosidae > Somniosus > Somniosus microcephalus. The sequence goes on along the minus strand of NC_140993.1, from coordinate 92,871,747 downwards.
AGGGTTGGGCAATAATTACTGCATTGCTGGCATTGCCCACATCCCAAGAACAATATTTTTTTTAAGTATATTTTTGATGAAAGATGTATGAACTGCATAACATGCTTTTATTTTTGTACATTGCCACATTTCACCAGCCTAACAATCTGCTGAGACAAAGGGCAGGATTTTAACTTGGAGGCAAGTAAGGAGCTGGATTGCGGTCAGGAAACCCGGGAGAACAGGTCTCCCTCAGGTCCTGATGAATTTAACGGCAGGGCCTGATTAACATTTTTTTTCTGTTACCCACCCACAGCCAGCCAGATTGAGAGGTCTGTGGCACCAGGACGCAGCAGAGAGGAGGGAGGGAGTGATCAGAGGCCGGGATCGGGGGAGGGAAGGGGGAAGGCCGTGATCGGGGGGAGGGGGGTCAGAAATCCGCGATCGGTGGGCGGGAGGGTCAGGTGGGAGGTTGGGGGGAGATCGGAAGGGTCGGGGGTGTCCGATAGCGGGGGGTTGGGAAGGCAGGGGTGCTGGATCTAGCAGGTAACTGGAAAGGCACTTAACTCCTGGATCTAGCAGTCCTCGCCTCCCTTTAGCTGCTGGGTTCCCCAAGGCCCAGGAAATTCGGCCACCCAGAATTACATTTAAAATGGAGATTCAAAATGAGGCACGAAGCCTCATTATAATATTTAAAATGCCAACCCGAAGTTAGGGGGGGTGGGGAGGGCGATCCCGCTGGAGGGTTGCAGAGGGCTGGGCATGCTACACCCATTGGTACTTTAAAATTGCATTGAGGCTCTATTGACATCATGGGGACCCCTATTTCCATTGGCTTATAAGGGTCCCACATGCAACAGGCATCTAGGCCACCCACTTCAAGGCCCTAGCCAACATGGCGGAGATCCAGCCATCAGCAAGAACGGGGCGATAAGTTCTGCGCTTCAACCTTCCTTGTGCTACCGTTCCATTCCATTCCGAAAACAGAGACAAAAATCAGCCCCATGTTTTAATTTTGTCAAGCTATAATATAAAACAGTGCACCATGAATAATTCTCAGAAACATGATTATTTGAAATTTGTCTGTGAAAGTTCTAATCGAAAAATGCAATTAACTGGTATTATGTGCTATGAGATTCACAGTAACAACAAAAATGGCCTTAAAGATTTCCAATATAGGTGAAGATTGCACATTGGGTTTAGGCACCTGACTTGTGACTTAAGTAATCCTACTATGAAATACGCATATGCTGTGCATTTCTGTGCACCATTAGTCACTAAATTCACCTACCATTCATTGACACAAATCATCATTTCACTCCATTGAATTAATATCCCTGAGCACAGTTCAATCATCTCCACTTCTACTTAATGTTAGCATTTTTCGGGTTTTTGAGACTGCAAAGAAGGAAATAGCTTCATAAGATGCCATAGAAATAAGAATTCTGCTATTTCTCACAAACAGTATGGGGTTTTTATTGGATAACCTCTGAAAACGGGCACGTTAAATGCTGCCTGCTGTTTTAAATGATTGCTGCGTGCAGCCCACACTGTTCATTGGCTGCATAAATCAGCGGGGGCCCGATATCGTGAGTGGCTAGCGCTACTTAAAGGCAGCCTTCACCTCTTAAAGGGGATGTGCTTTGTGGCGGCAAGAAGTGGTGAGAGTCCTTTGAAAAGTGAATCTGTGTTGTGATACTTTAAGCAATGGCTGAACATGTGAGGGAGCGAGCACCAAGGTTTTCAGACACTGCACTGGAGGTCTTAGTGCAAGACATGGAGAGAAGGAGAGACGTCCTGTATCCGCATGGGGGTGCAGGAGGTCCTCCAGACAGATGCTCAGGAGGCAGTGGGGCAAAGTAGCAGCGGAGGTCAATGCCAGGACTGTAACTCCAAGAACATGGATGCAGTGCAGGAAGAAGTTTAACAATCTGACACGAGTTGTCAAGGTGAGTGAGTTCATCTTCAAATGGCATCTCCTACCTACTGCACCACTAGCCTCATCCACTGCTAAATCCACTACACTCCATCACCCACCAACCAACAATCTCTATCAATCACTACTCAATCCTTCAATTCATATGCTTTACCTCACCCTCACTTCACACTGTTGCAAGCCGCACACCCACAACTCACGGATCGCACTCACAGGCAGCTATTCAACCATGACAGCCAGATCACCCAAACATATTGCAGAACACTCACTGACACACTTCTCTCTTTCTTGTAGAAGAAGGTGGCGCATAACAGCAGGCAGCAGCAAAGAACTGGAGGAGGGCAAGCATGCCTGCATGTTTTGACCCCCATGGAGGAGACAGTGCTGGCCATCATGGGAAGGGCCATCACTGAGGCCGTGGCCACGGGGGGGGGCGGGCGGTGGAGTTGGAGGGATCGATGATGAAGATATCTGCATACTTAATCCTCCTTCTCTCATCCCACTTCTCCCTCATTCCACAATATATTCGGACTCACAAGCTGCAGATGGTGTAAGCACATACTTCTAACTTTCTCCTCTCCCCTTACCACAACCCGAACCTTGAACCCTTTTTTATTTCAGATACCTAAGAACTGGAGCCTTCTCAGTCAGTAGAGGAAGAGGAAGAAGACAGCGAAGATGAAGAGACACTGTCATTCGATCTTACACTCTCAGCCTCCAGCTCAGAGACTGACACTACACGTATTTTAGATGCTAATTTAGAAGAGGGATCTTCACATGGTGAGACACTGGGCACAGGTGCACAGGTGGCAGGGTAGGGGGAAAGGATAGCGCAGGTTCCAGCTCGCCGGAGGACAAAGTCACACACGAGTTCTGCTGCAGAGGACTGAGGGCAGGGGTCGGATGAGGACTTTGATGGACCAGGCTACAGAAGAGGTCTGATGGGTGTACACAACCAAATGATTGGTGCACTAGAAAGGCTGTCAGAAAGCCTGCGCACATGTCAAGGAGCATGGAGGAGTCCAGCACCAACTTGGCACAGGGCTTTGCGCAGAGCTTGGATCCCATCCTTTCAAACATGAAACAGGTGGCCACCTCCATCAGCACACCTGTGGAACCCACCATGATACAGCATCTGATTGCTGATATCACTGCTTCCATTGCAACACAGGCAGCTTCCATCAAAGGTCTGAGTGCTGCAGTGGAAGCCTAGACAGCTGCCATTGTGGCTCTGGATAGCATTGTTCAAAAGGGCTTCCAGGGCATCACAGCAGTCCATCAACCTGTTCTCCAACAGATCAGTCGGATTGCTGAGGCACCGCCCCAGGATAGTTGCAGTGGCTCTATGGAACACTAATCTGCTGTCCTCTCAAGAAGACAGCATTCTTGCTCCTACCTCTGCCGCTCTGCCAGTGCCCTTGCTGTTGCCTATCAGCCAGCCAGCCTAGACTGCTGCCACCCATGCCGAGATGGTGCTGTCTGGAGTCGGGCCCACTAGGTATGTGCACTTTCTGGTGGTTTTTATTTTTGTGTTGTTGGAAAGAGGTCGATGTGACAGTGATATGGGAAAGGTAATGTAGTGTATGTACCCGTCTACCTTTAAGAGAACTATTGTATGTAATTGTCCACCTTTAAGAGAACTACTTTAGGTGTTGCACTACTTTGTTGGCTTCTGTATACTGTAATACCGACGGTGACCACACCGGTATATAAGTGCTGTGTCAGGATTTATTGGGCAGATTCGCCCTGACCTTCGAATAGTAAAGTCCTGTTTTAAGTTACTCTGGTAGTCTGTGTATTAATTAACTAAACAACCCACAGACTTTACAGGTAAGGAGTGTGGGACTGTTGGTGAATGGGAAGGTATGGTTGAGGTTACTGGCATCGCTCATGAATAATCTGATGACGTATGCTGTAGCCTCCCTTCCTCTTCATGTTTCTCCACATCCTGTTGCAGATCCTCCACTTTCTCTTCCTCCTCAATGCCTCCTCTTCCTTGTGCTCCTGCTCCTCAGCTTCTTGCCTGACAGATGGTGGAAAAGGCGCTTCCCTCATAACGGCGAGGTTGTGCAGCATGCAGCACACTATTACAAATCTTGATACCCACTCAGCTGAGTACTGCAAGTCTCCTCCAGCGTGCTCCAGGCAGCGGAAGCGTAGCTTGAGGATGCCAGTGGTGTGCTTTATAATGTTCCTTGTGGCAGCATGGCTCTCATTGTAGGTCTGTTGTGCACATGTGCGTGGGTTCCGGATTGGAGTCATGAGCCATGTCATGTGTGGCTAACCCTTGTCGCCCAGTAGCCAGCCTTTGCCTTGCCATAGTGGGTCAAATACAGGTGGCAAAGAGGATTGCTGCAGAATGAAATAATTGTGGCTGCTGCTGGGATAATGGGCATTCACCTGCATGTTGCGCAGCCTGTGGTCGTACACCAGCTGCACATTGAGGGAGTGAAATCCCATCGGTTCATAAAAATGGCCAAATTCACATGAGGCACACGCACAGTAAACCCTCGTGGTCACTCCGCCTGCTTGTCTCTGGCAAGAAGGAATGAGTTTAAACTGTTTCTCTGTGTATAGAAAGCCTCAGCGATCTCCCTTATGCAGCAGTGCGCTGCAGACTGCGAGTCGTTGCTTACATCTCCAGCAGCAGCCTGGAAGGAGCCAGATGCATAAATGTTAAGAGCCACAGTCACCTTGACCGCCACAGGCAATGCTGTCCTTGCCCTGCTTTGAAGTTGCATGTGGTGATTATTCCTTGATTAGTAAAAGTATTGTGATTCGTTTGTTAACTGCCTTGGGATATGTGTTGTAATCTCATTGGTAGTTGATGATCACATGATGTGTTGTGGCTACCTTAAATTCAGTCCTTTTCTAGCTTAGTTGGAACTGGATGTGGAAAGATATGCTGCTGATTTTAAAGTTAATAAAGCCTAGCTTTGGAAGGCAAATCTATTCTTTATTTCATTGCAGTTGTGGCTGCAGCAGTTGGCAGATTTCAGTCACAACCTCTTTTGTGAAGCAAAGATGTCTCATGGAATAGTACTCACTGAAGGTGAGGTAAGAGAATTTCTCCTTGAAGACCCTTGGCGGATATGGCCTCTTTCTGAGAGCCCATCTCCCCTTCTCCTCCTCCCTCCTCTACCAGCATGTCCTGCTCTGTGTGTCCTCTCTTCATTCTCCCAGTCATGCTCAATTCCAAGAGGAAGACTTACCAGGCCACCCATGTCTGGAAGCAACTTGTTTCAGCAAAAGCTTTTAAATGACTAAAAATGAGTTCAACATCAGCCAGAGCTCTCCCTGCAGAGTATTCAAACTTTAGATAAGTATAGGAAAGCTCCAAAAACCCATAAAATTGCACCAGCAATCAGAAGAAATAATCCAGCAACTAATCTTTAGTAGTTCATGATCCCCTTAAATAGCGCTGGTGGTGCTGATGGTGGTGGTTCTTCATTCCATTGTGTTCATCTTTGCAAGATTAAGGCAGGGTGTAGGCTGAAGGGTGGCATTCAAAAATGGCAGCAATGCTGTCAAATCAGCGTTGCACACTGATTGACAGCATTATCTCACTGCTCTACATGTTGCTGGCAGTCATTACGCGCGCACACAAACCCTTTTACCAAGATGGCGTCGTGTGCACTTCCCGCCAGAAGTGTGTGCGTGCATCTCGGATCCTATTTTGATCCTTATGTGACCACGTAGCACCCAAAAATGAGTGTTGCACAGCCCAATTTAGGCCCCTACATCTCACCATGTAACAATTGGTGATTAATTTTCCCAATCAGATCAAAGGATATGAAGGACAGCATTATTTTTATTCATGTGATTAAAGGAAACAGCAATAAGGCTCTTGGGAACACAATTATTCACCACATGGATGCTTGCGGAATTGTGTTTGTCCCAGTACTCAAGCATAAACGACAACTAAAAATTAGGGAAAGGCAAGTGACCCACATGCTGCACTAACAGCAGCTGCTCCTCCATAGCAATACAACATATGCCATGGGAGGTGGGGGGTGGGTGCAGTGGGTGGCGGTAGAAACTAATGCTTAGAGGTGGTTATGCCGCAAAATCTACAGCAAATGCAATTTTGCGGCAGTGTGAACAGAATGAATTTCTGCCCCAATGATAGTGACTTTTCTCAAAGTTTGGTGTCAGCAGTCCACCACGAGCAATTCAAATCCCAGGAATGTGACGATATAAAATTTGTCTCCTTATGAACTGAAAGATCTGATTGTAAATGTCATTAACTGATGTTATGTGGCGTGAAACAATGTGTAGCCGCAATAATGAACTTCAAGATTTCCTGCATCAGTGAGCTTTGCATGCCTGGACTATTCCTTCACTAAACCTGGCATGAATTTGATGTTAAAGCATGATTACTCCAGTTGTCGAAGTTTATAGGCCAGTCAGAAATCAATTCCAATTTCATGTTCTCGTAAGCAGCCTTTGTGTGCAGTGCTGCAGTTGACATATTCCCACAGTTATATTGGGCCAAAAGTTGTTGGAAACATAATGGCACGTTCACGGCCCCCACATTTATTAATGCGTAAAAAGCCCAGCGATTTGTGGTGAGGAAGAGATACCCTGTGAGTTGTGAATTACCACAAATTACTGGATGATTTGCGCTACTCCCCCGTTAGCCTCACAAACATGGGAGCTAGCCATCAACCTCCCCGTGAGTTTAAAGAAATTGCTAGATTTGTGGCATAAATACAAATGACGCTCGCCACTGATATTTAGAGCTGTTATTTCACGTCATAAGCACCCTGTTACCGGCGTGATTTATGGTTCTGACATGAAACTCAACCTTGGAGGCCCAGAAAAGGAACAATGAAACTGTGGAGTCTCGCTCCTTCAGGTAGTAAATTCATCCTAGATATTTAAAATCTGTTTCTTTCTCTATCCTTAAATTTCACTGGACCCGACATTCAGGAGGTTCCAGATGCCCCTTGCAACGTTCCCTCCAAGCTATGCAGCCGCACAGCTGTCTGCCGGTCCCACGCAGCCCAGGAATGGCTTTTTCAATCTTAAAGGGACTGTGAATGGGCTGTGCTGCCCATTAAAGGGGTCGCGCACCCCCCAAAAAATTAGGGGGAACATTAGTCCCTCGCCACGCTATTATCAATTCGCACTTCCAGCAATTTGCAACACATTATTAAAATCTATAAATTGGGTGAATGATGCATTCATAACAATCTTTGTAGGTATGAGTACACTTTACTGCTACTGTTTTACATCTGACTGCATTTATAGCTTTTCCAAATCACCTTCTGAGTCATGTTATTACTGACCAGATCATTTTCCTAATTATCTGAACTGCAAAAAAATCTAATGAAAAATACAGTGCTACTTAATCATAGCAATTGGAACTACAACACGGTAGATGAGGTAAAGCTAACCTGCAATAAGTGATAGGAAAACCGACCGTAGCCGTTTCCGCTACGTCCTCTGTTCTGAAGTAAACATGGTATAGGTGGATAACCATAATTCTTCCTGCAACTGCTGTTATTCCCGAGTAGAATCAGTATAAATCTTCACTGGTTAATTTGGCTGAAACTCTGATTTCAATATCAACTTCATTCCAAAATGCGATCAGGATAAGAATGTGAACAATTCAACTCCAGAGGTACTGTCCAATTAGCCTTCAGTATTACATGGCAATATATGCTGCCTTTAAATCATTTTGTCAATCTCAGATTGGCAACTTCAAACCGAAGCTATGCTGCATTTCCTACATTGATGTGAGGTGATGTGAAAATTACACCACACCAATGTAGAGAGGAGTGAGGGCCAGAAGAGTGAAATTAACCCATTTTTTCATGGCATATCACATTCCAGCAGTTTCTAACTATAAATATCTACGACTACAGAAACAAGTTATATTCAGTACTGGTATTATGATAGTGTAGGCAGAGGTACCTGAATTACTGCTGTACGTTGCACCAAACTGTGATTGGGCACAAAGGCCTACTCTGATGTGCACTGTGCATAGCAATGCAATCTTCTGAGAGCATAATTGTGTCGTACGCAGCGCATTACTATCATTTTGGATACCTTTGCTAAGCTGTATGATAGAACTCCCTCCGACTTGTCCAAAGAGCAAAATCGTTGTGTCAGCTTGCCAATGGTATACTCTATCCTTACACAAGCCTGTGACTCATTTAAACAAAAGCAAAATACTGTGGATGCTGGAAATCTATATATATAAAAGGATCGATCTGTCTGTCTGTCTGTCCGGGCATCACTCAAAAGTTATAGAGCGTACCTACACATATGCTATATCAAAAGAAAGCTTATGATTAGGGGAGCATCATAGGCATATTTACTTTTTGGTCAGACAAAAATTGTTCAGACAGTATACAAAAAACGTTCAGAAAACGGCAAAATTCCGCTCATTAGCGGTTGACCAATCCTACCGCTCATTAGCGTTAAGTGACCAATCCTACGGGGGGAGCACGCTGCATCACGGGGGCCCTTCATGGTGTGTGTGGGCGGGGCCTAATCTTTCAAACTGCCGTTAATTCGGCCATCTTTACCTCAGCTTTTAGTTTTATTCACATTTTAACAGCTGCCACCTTCCTGTTCTATATGGCTTAATGCCAGATCATGTAGTGCAGTTGTCTTCTTAGCTATGGGGTGCTTAAAAACCTGAACTTTAATACAGGGAACTAAGGAAAAGAACAAATTAATTCAGTTTTAAATAGTATTTAGGAACAGTTAGAAATGAAGTGATCCATTTCAAGTATGAAGGAACTCAGTTGTCTTCCAGGGAAGGTCTCCCCACCTTGTGGAGCTGGAGGCCCCAGCCGGGGACTCGGGCTTTCCCCCCCTCGGCTCCGTTTGCGGCCGCGGGCCGGGGACTCGGGCTTTCCCCCCCTCGGCCCGGTCCCGGGGCTCGGCTCCGTTTGTGGCTGGGGACTCGGGCTTTCCCCCCCTCGGCCGGGTCCCGGGGCTCGGCTCCGTTTGCAGTCACGGGCCGGGGACTCGGCCTTTCCCCCCCCTCGGCCCGGTCCCAGGGCTCGGCTCCATTTGCGGCCGTGGGCCGGGGACTCGGGCTTTACCCCCCTCGGCCCGGTCCCGGGGCTCGGCTCCATTTGCGGCTGCGGGCCGGGGACTCGGCCTTTCCCCCCCTCGGCCCGGTCCCGGGGCTCGGCTCTGTTTGCGGCCACAGGCCGGGGACTTGGCCTTTCCCCCCCCTCGGCCTGGTCCCGGGGCTCGGCTCCATTTGCGGCCGCGGGCCGGGGACTCGGCCTTTCCCCCCCCTCGGCCCGGTCCCGGGGCTCGGCTCAGTGTCCCAGCACCGATAACCACGTGACACCCCCGCCCGGGTATCACCCTACTCGGTCCGCTCTCAGTGTCCCAGCCCGGGGAGGGAGGGAGCGGGCGGGCAAAAGCAATCACGTACTTTCTCCAACGGTTTTGTTTGATTTCAAACTCTGGCGCGCTCCCTGTTTCTCGCTCCCTGTTTCTCGCGCGCCGCCCACTCGCACTGTTGCTTTTTCCCACCTTCCCCGCCCCAATGGCCGGCCATTGGCAAACCACCGCCATCTTTCCTGTGGCAGCTCATTGAAGCTCTCTCCGCTTTGCATTTTTATTTTTGGAATTAACTGTCACTTTTCTTCTCCAGCAATAATAATGCACATTTTTTTTAATGGCTTTCTCCTTCAAAAATCTGAAGTAGTGTCTGAAACAAGCCCAAGGTGTTTTTTTCCCCCCTTTCATTTGAAGTTTCATCCACATTTGTTCAATTTCCAAATCTGGTAGCCTTTGACACAAACATTGGCATCTCAGATGACTGGTAAGAGTGGTAGGGGGGGTTTTGTTGTTGTTGCTCCCAGGGCAGCGACAGCACGGGTTAAATACCGAGTAAAGCTCCCTCTACTGTCCCATCAAACACCCGAGATCCCGGGGAAGAGGGAAGCGAGCAGGTGAGCGCAAGATAAACTGCCTACCCCTTCCCCGCGGTATCAACCGCGCGGCCCGAGAGCCCGGGGGAGAGGGAAGCGAGCAGGTGAGCGGCGGCGCACGGTGGCTCCAGGTCACCAAGGCCTCTCTGTCTCTCTCTCCTTCCCTCTCTCTCTCTCTCTCTATCTCTCTCCCCTTCCCTCTCTCTCTCTGTCTCTCCTTCGCTCTCTCTCTCCTTCCCTCTCTCTCTCTGTCTCTCTCTCCTTCTCTCTCTCTCTCTCTCTCTCCTTCCCTCCCTCTCTCTCCTTCCCTCTCTCTCTCTCCTTCCCTCTCTCTCTCTCTCTCCTTCCCTCTCTCTCTCTCCTTCCCACTCTCTCTCTCTCCTTTCCCCTCTCTCTCTCTCTCTCTCTCTCTCTCTCCTTCCCCCCCTCTCCTTCCCTCTCTCTCTCCTTCCCTCTCTCTCTCTCTCTCTTTCCCCCTTTCTCTCTCTCTCCTTCCCCCTCTCTCTTTCCCTCTCTCTCTCTTTCCCTCTCTCTCTCTCTCTCCTTCCCACACAGACAGACAGACAAACTCATTTATATATATATCCTTCCCCCCAGTCTCTCTCTCTCTTCCCCCCAGTCTCTCTCTCCCCCCCAGTCTCTCTCTCTCTCTCTCTCTTCCCCCCAGTCCCTCTCTCCCCCCAGTCTCTCTCTCCCCATCTCTCTCTTCTCCCCCCAGTCTCTCTCTCTCTCTCTCTCCTTCCCCTCTCGCTCTCTCTCCCTCTCTCTCTCCTTCCCCCTTTCTCTCTCCTTCCCCCTCTCTCTTTCCCTCTCTCTCTCGCTTTCCCTCTCTCTCCTTCCCACACAGACAGACAAACTCATTTATATATATATAAAATTATTTCTACTTTTTTCATAACAACATGCCCTCAAAAAACCCTCGGCACCGCCGGGCACTCCAGCTAGTCTGAAATAAAAAGAGAAAATCAGGTCCGGCAGCATCTGTGGAGAAAGAAACAGAGTTAATGGGAGTAATTTTAACACCCAAAAACCGGTGGGTTGGGGTTGGGTGAGATGTTAAAAAAATTTAAATCTCGAGCCTGATTCCAACCCGCCCATTCCGTGTTTAACGGAGGCGGGACAGGGGGCGAGCAGCCAAACCGCTCTCGGGAGACAAGTTGGCCATTTAAATATAATGAGGCTGCTAGCCTCACATTTAACCTGTCTTACAGGTTTAACCCTGCAGCTCAAGGGAGGCGAGAACAACTTTGGGGAAAAGGTAAATGCCTTTACAGCACTGCTTTTGGGTGAGGAGGAGCAGGAATACTTCCCCCCCGCCGCCCAAGCTTACCTTCTTCCCCGCCAACGCTCTCCGGAGATCAGAGTTCCCCCCACCGGGGTCCCGGACCCCCTCCCCTTGGGTTTGGACCCAACTCGGGGTCAGTTAAAACGCCACAGCATGCGGCGAAACCCGGACCTCCAGGTCTCCCGACCAAATGACCTCACCCGCCCCACTTACAAAACCCATCTCTGTCAATATCAGGGCTAATGTTTCAGGTTGATGACCTTTCAACAGAACTGGAAGAAGTTGTGCCTCATTATATTGTTTTGAGCTGTGATTCCTGGATTTTAGACTGATCATATAAGTGATGAATCCAGACGGTATCTCTGGAACCCTAGTCCAGTCTAGTTCTCCGTCTGGCCATTCATTTTTTAATTTGTTTTCTGGTCTGGCTGGCACTGTTATCCCATTTCAAATGATGAAGTATAGGTTGGAAACAACAAGAAGAACTTTAATGCTTAGCTTGATCATTTGCTGAGCTTCTGAGCCTAGAAAATGGATAGCTGTCAGCACAAGGGATTAAAAAATAATTTAACTGAAGGAAAATAGCTACCTACTTCCCTCCATCAACAGACAGTCTGTCTGAAATCAGATGTAGCGATTTTTTCAGATTTGGAAGCAAACATTAAGGGCTAAATATTTATAACAAGGGATTGTGGCTGCCACTGATTTATTTTGTTTAAAATGTTTGGCTGCAATTTTTCATTGGACCAAGCATTTCTTTTTGAAAGCAGTGCTGTCAAACTGTTTGAAAGGTTTTCATTGAAACCTGTGAATTTTTGTGTGTTTGTGCTTTTGGTGAATTATGTGGTGCCCTGACTAAAACAAGCACTCATTTGTCTCATTGGTATTTTGCAGTTAAAACAAACTGAAGGAGACATAGTGGTTGATGAGGATGGAACGGGTGACATCTGGAATAAGGTATCACCTTGAGCAACAACTGAAGAAAAGATGTAACAAATATTAAGACTGATAGTCAATCCTACATGGGAGTTACTTCATCTTTGTTGGAGATTACATTTGTGACCTGCAAGGGAGAAACTTTCATCAGGTTTAAATTCTGTCCAGTTTGTATGCTTATTGGATTTCCATAGCCATAACTGTGGAGGAATTTTTTTTAAACATATATTCTCAGTATTTTAAATGTGACAAAAACACATGTATCTCTTTTACATGTAGCCTATGATAAATTAACATGGCTCTGTAAAGGAATCTTAACAGAAATTCTACACGTATAGTAATGAAATAAAGTTATTTTGATATCAGCATGTTGATTAATTGTCAAACCTTGTTTTCAGGTTTGAGTGATGTTTGAAGTTGTAATGTGGTCTTGGCTTTAAGTGTGTTAGAGTAATTGCGTGATCTGACCGATCATGCACAAACTACACCTAATTATAATTTTTGTTTGTTGAATGGGAAATATGGGTTATATTAAAAGTTTTTGTTTGCATTAACAAAGAATAGCGGGGAAATCCAGGGGTCATATTCTTGAAATGATGTTATTGCTGACTTTAAAGATTGGGGGTAGTTTTAACCTTATCCGCCCGTCAGGAAACCCATGGGATCAGGGGGATCGCTAATTTTACACCCTTCCCAACATTACTATCCATTGGAGAGTAAAACCGGGCAGGGTGTAAAACCAGCGTTACACCCGATCCCGTCAGTTTCCCAACGGACGGGTTAGGTTAATTTGCTCTGAAAAATTCACGCAAAAGTCTGACAAATAAATTCTGTCTTGAGATATTGACCCAGAGTTTCTTCTGTATTTACACCAATTTTGGGGCAGTTTTGGAATGGGCAGGAGCAGGAATTGTGGCAGGGAGCCATTTCACTGGCTCCTCAATGCCTCCCACCACTTTTGGGATTGTCCTTAGAGATAATGGTGGGCGGTAAATACGTATGAAAGTTACAGGGTAATAAAAGGAAGACATCGTCCAACATGTTTCCTGTCATGAATACCTTAGCAATGCTGAATCTCATTACATTCTTGGCATCAAGCAAGACAGAGGATAGGTTAAAAAATGAAAGGGCTGACTTGCCTATTGCAGTTTATAATAGTGAATGATTGCACTAGACAATGCAGGAGAGTACCACACTATACTGTGGTGGTAATCACATCTATTTCCCTCCCCTACCCACGAGGCCAGCTCACAAATGTTGTCATGCCTGTTAAGTGCATCCAGTGAGCACATATTTGCAGAGGCTGAGTACGGAGGAAGGAATATATTACAGACAGGATTTAAAGTGATTTATGCTAACATTCAGTTTTGCTTTTATTTCATTTTATCTTAACCACATAAAACCTTTTGGAAAGTAACCTTCAATAGTATGAGAAAAATAAATTGTTTCAAATATAAAAATGTTGCAATTTTCAGTGATATTTTTAACCAGCTTAAATTGATGATAAAGTAGAAAGAAAGCTCAACCATATAAAGCAAATCTTCCATCTCTCACTCTCAGCAATGTCAGTCATTGTCTGTTGCCTTCAGAGATTCATGTAGGCTCTATATGAAAGAATAACAAAATAAAGACACAAATGACCTAGTTTTAAAAATAGGCCTTGAGACATCAATTAGTAACTGAATTCCCCAAATCATTGCAAGGTGCTGTAAAATGTTTTAAATTATCATTATGTGGTATTTCACAATTTAAATAAAAAACACTTTTAGCTAATGATGTGTTTTGAGAAAAAAATAATTGAACAAAAAAATCCATCTGAACCAAAAGTACTTATTTGGTTTTAAACATAAAAGCTTGTTTAGCACAAAAGCAAAACACTGCGGAAGCTGGAAATCTGAAATAAAAACAGAAAATGCTGGAAATACTCAGTATCTGTGGAGAGAGAAACAGAGTTAACATTTCAGGTCGATGACCTTTCGATCTGAAACATTGGCTGGAATTTTCACATTGGAGAGCGTGTGGGTTTGGGGACGGGTCAGCGGTTAAAAGCGCAGAAATTGACAGCGCGTCGGGAACCCGCCGTCATCCCGTCGACTTCTGTCTTTAACTCCGGTGCATTTTGAGGCTCAGGAGACATGGACAACCTCATTGAGGTACGTAACTGCTCATTTACAGACCCTTAACTGCCTTTTTATCGTCAGGTTTGAACTTTAACTGGTTATGAAGGGGAGGTGGAAGCTCAGTGACCATTGTGCGAGTTCATTAAGTGACAGCTGGAAAAAGCACATAAATACTCACACCTTACACCTGCGTCCTCGCCTAAGAGAAAGGCTCTGGCCGACACCATTTGGTGCAGAGATTTAGCTTTCAGGAGTTTGCAGGTGATTTCTGCAACCTATGAAGCCACTCTCACCACATTGCTAGTCACTCCCAGTACATTGGAGGATTGTGCCTCTGATCTCCTGGCATCTATTAGATTAGCATGGATGCTGCTTATGCTGTCTCACCTTGGACCTCAGAATTGGACCAAGATGAGCCTCAGCACCAACAACACCAGCAGCAGCAGCAGCCTTCTCTTCACCGACCTGATGCTCCACAGGAGAGAGGGTCAGCACAGGGATGCACTGCGCTGGAGGCGATACTCCCATAGGGTATACAGGCAGAGGATCAGCTTCCTGGACATGACTGAGCAGCAGTGCTTCAGGAGGCTCAGGCTATTGCGCCAGGTCTTCGCAGACATTTGTAGCTTGCTGGAGCAAAACCTGCTGCCCAGAGGACCTGGTGGACACGCCTTACCAGTGGCTGTCAAAGTTACCACCGCTCTCAACTTCCTCGCCTCAGGCTCCTTCCAGGGATCTGCAGCAGACATTTGCAGGATCTCGCAGTCGGCCACTCACAGATGACCGATGCCACGTTTCACATGTCAGCCAATTATGTAAACTTTGCCACTGATGAAGCCAGTGTTACTAAGCAGGTGCTCAGCTTTGCGGCACTGGCTGGCTTCCCACAGGTGCAAGGCATCATTGGCTGCACACATGTGGCCATCAAGGCACCCCCACATCACCCAGGAGTGTTTATGAAGCACAAGGGCTTTCACTCAATGCTGCACCCATAAAAAAATCATCATGTATGTGTGTGCCAGATTCCCTGGCAGCTGTCGTGACTCTTTCGTGCTGCACCAATCCACCCTCCCATAGCTCTTCGCACCTCCAAACAGACTTACTGGATGACTCCTTGGAGACAGGGCTATCCACTGAAGACGTGGTTGATGACACCGTTGAGGAGGCCAAGCAATGAGGCCGAGGAGCACGATAATGACAGCCACATGTCCATCAGATGTGTCATAGAGCAAGCAATCGACATGCTGAAGATGCGCTTCAGATGCCTTGACAGATCTGGAGCCCTTCAATATGGTCCAGCCAGGGTCTCCAGAATCATCGTCGTATGCCGCGAGCTTTACAACAGAGTGCAGCAGCAAGGATTGGAGCTGCAGGAGGAGCAAGGCGCAGAACCCACAGCCTCTTCGGAGGAGGAGGAGGAACAGGTGGAACACGAGGATGAAGAGGAGGAGGAACCAGAGGTGGAGATGGCACCAGCAGCGGCGCACATTGCATATCCCTCTCATGGGCCACCAGCACTTCCTTGCTAGCAAGGAGCTGAGGAGCAGTTGGTATCCCTCGTCAAGATGAGGTCAATGAGTGTCTGCAATCTGTTGTCCACAGCAGGCATGTTCTCGTTCGACTGGCGCATTTGCTGCTCCATGCAGGTGGCCATCCTTTCCATGCAACAGCACATTGTCGCCATCGCTTGCGAGATGGTGATGCTCATGTTGGAGATGGTTCAGCATCTACATGCAGCTGAGCAGAGCTGGCAGTGTCCTGCGCCCTCCGGCGAGGAGTCTCCACTGCTGTCCCTGTCTCCACCATCTGCTCTTGCTAACTTGTGAACTGTGAGACACCAGGTGACAACACTACTCTATGTCTCGCTGGACCCACCAAGGTGCATGTATCTGCAATGGTGCTGGGTGCGTATGGGTTTGGTGACAGTGCACCCTCAGAGTGGAGCTTCCTCTGATGAGTCATCTTCCTCCTCAGGCTGGACAGTGGTGGGGGGGGGGCACTTGATGGACCTGTGGGAGAGTAAAGACATGACTTAGAAGTCTTATGATAAGAATGTGTAACATTACCGTTATGTAAATGATGGCATTTCATTGGCTGCTGACATCAAGTCACCATGAGTGACTGTTGTATGCCACGTGGCTTTATGAGATTTAATTCTGTCACCAGGTTGCTGGGAGGGCCCCCTCTCTCCGTCTCCCACCGCCAGCAGCTCTGCAACTCTGGTGATTTCAAGCACCTCCTCCTTTGCTGGAACATTGGAGGGCCACCTTCAGTTTGTTGCCTCTCCCTGTTGTTCTGGGCTCTCTTCTCCTGCAAGGATGGAAAGAAGAGAACTTTGAGTGAGAGTGATGGAATGAGTGTAAGGAATGGATGGGCTACATCTATAGAGGGTCACTATGAGGGAGTGGCATGACATTTCCAATGGCCTTCTTCTGTGGCGTTACTTCCTATGATTGCATTAAGATGAGGGTGAGTGTCAGTGCTGGTTAGTCAGATGGGGATGTGAGTACAGGAGTAAGCTTGGGAAGGCAGAGTGATGGGGTTGGGGTGACATGCACATTAGGATGTAGTTGAATGTGGCATTGCACTCACCTTTCCTGACCTCATGAGATCATTAAATCTTTTCCGGCACTGGATCCAGGACCGCTTCACAACATCCCTGCTGCTGACCTCTTCCGCGATCAAAAGGTGGTAGAAGTTTGGAACTTTCTTCCGCAAATGGCAATTGATGCTAGATCAATTGTTAATTTTACATCTGAGATTGATAGCTTTTTGTTAACCAAAGGTATTAAGGGATATGGGCCAAAGGCGGGTATATAGAGTTAGGGCACAGAGCAGCCACGATCTCATTGAATGGCGGAACAGGCTCGATGGCCTACTCCTGTTCCTATGATCTCCAGCCATGCCCTCTTGGTGTCTCTGGCTGCTCTTTTGCACCCATCCCCAGAGAACAGGACCTCCCTGCGTGCTCTGACTCTCCGGACCGGGACTTCCAGGGAGGCATCAATGAATCTGGGCATAGCCTTCTGTCGGTGTGACTCCCTGACCCACACAAATCTCTGTGATAGCCAACAATTTCCATCTCTCCCAACAACTCTCCTCCAACAACCTTCATGTGTGCAAGGCTGCTTTAAATGTCCGAGCTGAAAACGAGTCATCGGTGACATCAGCAGACCCGCTCCATTTAATTCGGCCAGGAAATCCACATGAATATTTCAATTGATGTAACTAAGTTAAACGCATGGTGCAGAACGCATTGTTAAAAAGTTCGCGATGGCAGCCCGTATGCACCGTCCCAACGCTCAGGTAAAGATTCCGCCATTAACTCTGTTTCTCTCTCCACAGATGCTGCCTAAGCTTGTTCTGAATATGGCCCCAGGTTTTTTGATGAGCAGTAGATTTACCATTGCTTATGATGACTCATTTACTTCATGAAAAAATGTATATAGTTACTATATAAATCCTGCAGCAAAAACCCTAGGTGCTAGCCAATAATTAATAAACCTTCATCTGCAGCTGGTGCTCTTTTTAGTTGGTGATGAAACTGTCCACCAGGCTGGATAAAGAACATTAGAATGGAGATTGCTTTGTTCCTGCTGATATGGGAATTTTCCCATTAAGCAATACTTTACTATACTCTTGAAATGATAAGAATGTGAAAGATGAAAGTTCGAAAGTGCTGGCAATGTGTAGCAGGTTGATCAGCATTTGAAGAAAAAGTTGGGTTACTCTCCTGATGAAATATCTTTCTCATTCAGATAGCCATCTACATGATGTTTTGTTTTCAGCATTGTCTGTTCTTGACCTACAACAGATATTATGATAATAGCTATTGTTTTCATGTGATAGCTTGGAAACTCAAACTTTTAAAACTTTAAAACTTAAGAAAAATAGAATGATATATTAATATAAGGTAAGCCATAAATAACTCACAATAATAGTAAGCAAAACTACAATGGCACTTAGGTCCCTGGCACAAGCAGGATATAACATTCCATTCTATTACCTTGCTTTCACTTATTCTGCATTCACAATGTATGTTTTGCAGATATGGTCCATGCTCTTGATAATGGGGATGGAGCTAGGAAATGGCAGAAAAAATAGTGACAGGCTAAAAAATTAAAAACAGCGATGAAAAGAGAAAAGCATCCCATATATTCGCACAGGGTTGATCCTGCTACGGTTTGGGAAGTTTTTCCAATTCTCTCTCCACTATTATAATGAAGGCATTAACCCACTTAAAACAAACAGGTTAATGCCTCCATTTAAACAGCATAGAATGGAATTTAACACAAACACTTTAAGTATTCTTACAATAACAACAGCAAGAGTAATTTCTACCCTGTAGAGAAAGACAGAGAAAATGCCTCACTCTTGGCCAGCACTGGTGCAGCTTAACACAAATTAATTCTAAACGTCTCACTAATTAGCAAAAGATTTGAGACAAGAACACCTAAGATGGGCATTGCCTTTCTGCCAAATTCTCCAGATCTACCTCAGAAATGGAGCTCACAAAAATGATTAACAAGACATTGCAGTGTTTTAGTTTATTCTGCCTGTGGTTGCATGAATAGAAATGCTTTAACCTGTGGGTTGCTCCTGTGTAGGTTCTGTTTGAAGACAAGTGCTTCTACTGGCTTTCCAATAAATCAGCAAACATTTCTTTAAGAATTCCTGTAATCACAGTGTACAAATTCTCATTTCTTGTGATTTAAATTTCTATATGTTTGTGAATAAAATATATGATTGTTTAGCTGAAACATTTGTTGTATTAAAAGAAATTGAGATAATTTTATGATCATTGAAAACTAGTGCTAACTTGCTTTTTGGCCATTCAAAAAAAAAAGCTTGGCTTATGGTTAATGATTGACGAACCCTTCAGGATATTCTTCAATTTGTTGGCTCTTCGATCTGTTCCCACAGTTTTTAAACATCTGAACTTTTGTATTGATAAGGACAGAGTTAAATAAAAGAACATGACTAGAATCTATTGCATTATACCTTTATTGATATAAATTTAACATAGCGTAGAATTTAATAAATGACAGCTTACCAGTTTCTGTTCAGCACCTCCAGGAATAACAGACTGCACCACTAGACACGAAAATCAGGATAACACAAGCAGCATGACATTTGTCATTAATATTCACTCAAAATGAAGATACTATTTCAGCAGGAAAGTGCCAATGGTTTTTGTAGGGCGCATTTTGGATTGTAAGCTGTGATTGGATTCTTCCAATTGGTGCCAAAGATAGGGAGAGAGAGAGAGGAACGCAAAGGTTTGAAGAGCCGTGACAGAGATTTAGGAAGGGGCAGAAAGTATATGGCTGGCTGAGCCAGGAGAAACGTACAGGGAAATAATTTAGAAAGTTTAATCAATGAAATAGGTTGATCCCATCACACAATAATAGTCTGAAATCTACATTTATTTGTGGCACTGAGAGGGACCTTCTGCTGCATTTATTGGTTTCGCACCAATATCTATACAATACAGAGCCAACAAGCCTGAGTTCCCAATTCACACTTTTGGCATCATATTGCACTCTTTCCAGCAGTAAAGAAGCCTGTCTAGCTGGTTACATTTCAGTTGCAAGATACTGGCAGCATTAAAGGCTTTCTTCTAACATTTAAAATATTGGGGATAAAATTCAACTTCGGCAAGAGCACAAAACTGGCAGTAACGGATTGGCTGCTCGTTATACGCCCTGCCCGATTTTCCTTAAATGCTTCTGAGCCTTATGGCTCTGGGAACTTTTGTAGCCTGCTTTCTCAACCTGGTTAATTTGTACTATACCTGGTGCTAAGTCTATGCAGTACTAGTCAACTTACCTCTCACGCCTCTTGTTCTTAGTGCACTTGGGAATCAGGTCATTGAACCAACTCCCAAGTCACACCACTGCTTTCAGGTAAGTGCACATCTGAACCACTTCACATTGATGAGAGGCCAATATTAAAATGGCAAAGCAAAATAATTTAAAATTATTATAGGGAATATCTCAGTAAGTTGAAAAAGTTGTGCTGAGGATGCTGAATCCTTCAGTGATGACACAATGAATGAGTTAAAGGCCGGGATTTTCCTCATCTCAGCAGGTCTGGGACGGGCGATGTCGGTGGTGGATTGAGGCCCCGCTGCTGACTCCATCCCACTCTAGAAAATGAATTTTTGTTGATAGGGCTTGTTAAGCCCACCCAGTGAGTTTGGCAGGCCAATTAGAGGAAGCGGGTCTGATGGTGTCATTCATGACATGTCATCAGCTGGTTTCCTTAAAGGGATCATGGCCAACTTTCTTTTGACATTTGTGCTGTCAGTATTCTACAGCATTGAAGTGCTGCAAACACTGACAATCATTGCACAGTGTTTCAGGGCTGCTCCCAGGTTCTCCCATGACTCCCTCCATATGCATATGGAAGGAATCAGAGCATGCAGGGAGGTCCCCTTCCCTTCCCATGGGCAGAAGAGACTTCCCCAGCAGACCAAAACAGTCTGGTTGCACATTGCAGAGGAGGTCACAAGCAGAGATGTCGTCAGGAGGACCTGGGTGCAGTGGCACAAACCTTTCAATTATCTCATTAGATCACGAAACATTAGTACAATGCCACATTCACCTCCATCCTCCCCATCACTCTGCCTTCCCTATGCTACTCCTGCACATCCTTACTCACACCAACTTACCTTGCACCTCCACCCATCCCTCTCTATCTACATTATCACATCCCCATCTCACTAGCCACCCCACACACTCACCCTCATCCTAATGCAATCATACCAACTAACAAAACACAAAGGTAGGCACTTGGGTGTTTTAGCCAATGTTCATGTAAAGTTTCTGTTAATGTGCTGTCAAACATTGAAACCTTTATTTTCAACACTTTCCGTTCTTGGCCAGATTTGTGTGCACCTTTGAAAATGGCTTAGTGAGTTGTAGTGAATGATGAGACATAAGGGTACCCCCCGCAATGGTTGTGAGTGTGAAAGTAATGGCTTGGGCATTGTAGGGATGCTTTATGGTGCTGCTGTGGGGTGGTGCCAATGTGGCACGCCATGTGGCAGCCAGGGTATACAGCGTCAAGTGAAGTAAATCTGGCCATCGTGAGGGAGGTGATCCCTGGCCTCCCAGGCAGCAATGTGCTCGGGTGCTGATGCCCTCTATCCTGTGCAGCATTAGGTGATTGCAGAGAAGGTTGGTGTTGTTGTTAGTGCTGCTGGTGTGCCTGGTGCTGCTGGTGTTGGGGCTGATAGTGGTCGGATTCTGAGGACCAAGACGAGACAGTATAAAGGGCACCCATGTTGATGGAATCGATGGCAGGTGAAATAGAGTTGACAGAAGCATTCTGTCAATGGTGAGAGAGTTCTTCCAATGTGGTGAGAGTGGAAAGTGGAAAGCCTGCAGAATCTGTGCTGGAAATGGACTGAGAAACAGCTTGTGGCTGAGGAAAGTGATGATCTGTCAGGTGGGAGCTTTTACTGGACATTTGAAGCCGTCAGATAATCAGTTGGAGCAATAGCCATTCAGCTCCCGCCTCAGGTTCACAGATGTGGTCCCCGAGCAGTGTGGACCCTGTGGGTGAGCAGTGCAAGTTAAAAGGAAAGGTTAAAAGCGTTATTAAGGGTCTGTCAACAACCCAATAATTGGTTTAATTGAGTCGCCCGCCTCTGCGGATCGGATCGGAGATCGCACACGCGCCATTGTGAAAGGCTCCTTGCGGCGGCTTGACAGCAGGGTCCTGACCCGCTGTCAAAAAAATCAAATTTCCCACCCGACCCGCCACCGATCCTGCCCGCTGACCCCTCGGAAAATTCCAGCCAAGGTTTCAGGTGGGGAACCTTCAACAGAACTGGAGATATTACAAATGAATAGCATTTAAAAAGGAACAGAACATAAGGAAGGGGGAGAGAAAACAACACAAACACTCAAACACAAATGAGTGAAGAAATATAACGATCTGTAAAGTGCTCAGGAATTGGTTAAATGTCTAAAATTATATTAATATGAGATAATAGGAGGCATAATGAAATAAATTATACATGAGACACAGAGAATATGTGAATAGTTGAGGTGGTGGGTGGGGGCATGGGAGCTGGTGGTTAAGACAGTTAGATATGGAAACACAAGCGCTGGTAAAGCAGAGCAGGCTCCAGTGGGAAAACAAAGGAGGTCAACACCAAGGGGTGGAAAATCAGACGGGCTCCTTCACAGACGCACACAATTTCCCAATATTTACTGCACCCCATGATCCAGTGCACCTGTGTGCAAATCCAGGAAAATCTCCTATATTGTGTATTTGTGTGTAGTGACAAAATAATAGGCTGGAATTTGCAGTCGGGATGATGGCGAACTGGCAGCATTCGCCATCATTCCACCTTTGAAACTGACCGCAACTTCATGATTTGGTGCAGGCACATGTGGAAATCCCGAAATTGCAGTCTGTCAAAGACAGCTCTGAAACTGGCTGCGCTGTGCTGTGCCCATCTCCCCACCCCCACCACAGAGCTGGCAATCAGCAACATTTTGAAAATCATTGAAACTGATGAAAATTTCAGCTCTTCCGCAGTAAATACGCTATTAAATTCCCCACTAAAAGTTAGACACAAGGGGCTGGATTTTGCCAGCGCTCAGAGGGCGGGTTTGGAGGCGTGTTCGCTGTCAAAATAGCAAAGATTGACAGCGGGTATGAAACCCACTGTCAACCCGCCTCCACGCGAGTCTCCAAGGTGTCGGGCTTGTCTGCGCAGAACTGACAATGGCTCAATTTAATGCTATTCTGAGCCTACCTTTAATTTTACGTGCTCCCCCATGGGTTACCCGCTACTTGGGGAATACGCCAGCTCACCCTGTCGTGAGTTGAGTCTGCTTTGATTTATCTGATAACCTGACAGCTGCAGAAGTGGTGTAAAGGATGCCATGTTGCAGCTGTTCAGTTTCAGAGCTCAGAAACTGTTGGTTACTGCATTTGTAAGACATATAGGCCTAGAAATTCGGTAACGGGGCGCCAGTCTTGCCAGGGCGCCTGAAGTACCGCCCCGGAAGGAGTCGCGAACGCCCGCCGGAAATTCAGTTTCAGCGCCCCAGACGGAAGTGCAGCGCTACCCGAGGCGCCCCACATCCATCTTGGGGTGCTGCAACTGAAAACCGCAGCGCAACGTGCCGCAGCGCCACACGCTGCGGCACGGCGTGCTGCAGTACTGCAGGCCTTCCTCCCCTTCTTAAAGGGGAGGGGCCTGCTGCAGCACGATCGGCAATCGCGAGTGCCGGCAAAAGAGCCCGGCACCGAGGAGAAGTGCCGGGCTCTTGCGAGACAGCCGGCACAACGCGCGGGGGCAGGGGGTGCTCAGGAGGCCGGGGACGGCGGCGCGGAGAGTTGCTGGCAGGCTGCCAGCAAAAAAAAATGGCCGCTCCGCGCCTCTACCACCGCAGGTGGGCCCCCCTGAACCGGTCACAAATTGCGACCAGCGTTACAGCGGGGGGCGCTACCAAATTTGGCGATCGGGGCGGTAGCGGGGCGCTGCGCACACCGATGACGTCATCGGGGGTGGTGCAGCGCTACCGGCTAACGCCGCCATTAGTGCCCCGCTAAATTTCACGGGAGGCGTGGCCAGTGGCGCTAAACCCACTAAGTGCCCTCTTTGGGCGCTAACTGGTGGCGCAGCCCACCAAATTTCTAGGCCATAGAGCTTTCTGTAGCTTGCAAGTGTTTAGAGCCAACTCTCTATCCAGTGGCACCTCATTGGAACAACCTCTCTCACCACTGACGGATTTGCTTCTGTCATCGCTCCATCGCCTACCACCTATTACATCAGAATGGATACGGTTTACACTCTCTCACCTTGGTCCTCAGAATCTGACCACAATGAGCCCCAACACCAGCAGAACCAGGCACCCCAGCAGCAACAACAGCAATAGCGCCAATCTTCTACTCACCCGCCTGATGCTGCACAGGGCAGAGGGCATCAGCGCAGGGCTGGTTTTTGCCGGAGGCGGTACCCCCAGCACAGGATTTACAAGCAGAGGATGAGCTTCCTCAACATGACTGAGCAGCAGTGCCAACAGAGGCTTAGGCTATCGCGCCAGGATGTGGCGGACATTTGCAGATTGCTGAAGCAAGAGCTGCAGCCCGGAGGAGCGAGTGGACACCCCTTACCAGTAGCTGTGAAAGTCACCCTTGCCCTCAACTTCTTCACCTCAGGCTCCTTCCAGGCATCTGCAGCAGACATTTGCGGCATCTTGCAGTTGGCTGCACACAGATGCATTACGCAGGTGACCGATGCCCTATTTGACAAGTCAGCAAATTATATAAACTTTGCAACTGATGAAGCCAGTGCTGCTGAGTGTGCGGTTGGCTTTGCGGCTCTGGCTGGATTCCCATGGGTGCAGGGCATAATCAACTGCACACATGTGGCCATCAGAGCACCCCATCAGAACCCAGCAGTGTTTATCAACCGCAAGGGCTTCCACTCCCTCAAAGTGCAGCTTGTCTGCAACCATAGGAGGATCATTGTCCATGTGTGCACCAAGTTCCCTGGGAGCTGCCATGTCTCCTACATCCTGCGCCAATCCACCGTTCCTCAGCTCTTCACACCTCCAAATAGCTTTTCCGGCTGGCTGTTTGGTGATGAGGGCTATCCACTAAAGACGTGGCTGATGACATCTTTGAAGAGGACAACAAACGAGGCTGAGGATCATGACAATTAAAGCCTCATCTCCACCACAAGTTTCATAGAGAAAACAATAAGCATGCTGAAAACGCGCTTCAGATGCCTGGAATGATAGGGAGGAGCCCTGCAGTACGCACCAGCCAGGGTCTCCAGAATCATTGTGGTCTGCTGCGCCCTGCACAACATAGCACAGCAGCGAGGATTAGCACTGCAGGAGGAAGAAGGCGCAGAGCGCACAGCCACTTCGGAGGAGGAGGACGAGGAGGAGGAGCATGAGTTTGAGCACGAGGATCATGAAAACATTGAGCTGCCGACAGTACCAATGCCACCAATACACGACCACATTGCTGCATGTGAGGCCAGGAATCACCTCATCATGGCCAGATTTAGTTAAGTTCACGCAAAACAGACATGTGGCTGCCACATTGGCATCAGCCCACGTCAACACCATTAACCATCCCTACAATGACCAGTCCTACCTTTTCAATGTCACCACCATTGATGGAGATTAAAATAGCCCATACCATCGACTCTGCCACTTCCAAGTGTCAACACACATTTGCCAAGAACCACAAAGTTCACGCATGTAAAGATTTAATGGACAAAATCACTTTAACAGAAACTTGTCAATAACATTGAAAGAAATACCCAAGTGACTACCCTTGTGACTCTATTTGTGTGGCATCTTTCTTTTCCGAGTGCTTTTACGTGGTGCAACCCCTGTGGCTTCAGCAGAGGTAGAGGCAGCCTGCTCACTTCCCTGCTGCATCTGCTTAGATGCCTTTGGCGGTTGTCCTCTGGGTTTTGGAGCCTGTGTGGGCCCTGCCAAAGTGTGCTCCTCTTGCAACTGTGCAGTGGCAGACTCGGCCATCGCTGTCCGTGGAGGCATCTGGGGCTCTGACTGAGGGGTAGGCAAGGGGCTTGAAGTGTGAGCACTTGGAGAGGAGCCCCCACTTGCATGTGCCCTCCCACCATTATCCCTCTCATGAGTCACCCGCACTTCTCTGCTAGCAAGTAGCTGGAGAGCACCTGGCTGCACATCAGTGGGGCCATGAGGATCCATGTCGACATTGACATTCCTCCTAGCAAGGAAGGCATGAAGGTGGAGTTGTGGTGATTAGAGGGCGGGATGGCAAGAGGTGCATGCGAGAAGGAGGATAACGTATGAGGGTACCAGAATCTTGTATCCTTTCTGTCCCATCACTGGCCAATGGCTCAGCCATGCCCAGGCCAATAATGGCCTGCACCATCTCCTCCAAGGGGGTGAGGTGAGGCTAGGAATGGGAGGTTTGCCTCATGATTGGTACAGATTGCTAGTAAGTGAGTGATTTGGGGTGGTGGGGATGGGGAGAGTTGTGCATTGAAAAGTGTGTGAGGCTAGTGATGCAGTTGGTAGGAGATGGCTTTTGAAGATGCATTCACTGACCTTGACCACTGGCCTGAGGTCATGAAACTTCTTTGGGCACTGGAGCCAGGTCGTGGGGGTGACACTGCTGGCAGTGACGGCCTTGGTAATCTGGTCCCACATCCTTCTTTCTGGCGGGCCTCCTGGCCCCTATGGGTGGAGGAACTCTCTTGCAGTGTTGACCCCCTGCACAAAGCTGGAGTGCTGTATGCGAGACCCTGGGTGCCCCTTCCCTGGCTTGCTGAGTCATTTGTTTTAGTGCTGAAGCACTTTTCCCATTTTTTGAGGTGCGGAATGGAATTCAGCTTTAATAGCTGAAGATTCCCATTTGGGACTTCTTTTTAATGTTAATTTTTTTTAAAAGGGCAGTAAGGGCTGAAAACTGCATTTTTCATTCATTTTTATTTTTATTATTTGTATTTTAATGCATTGCCCTTTTAATGTCCCACAATGCCTAGCGAACTCATTGCCTCACTTCCAGAGGCTGCTGGAAGATGGAACACTGCTTCAGGACGCCAACTTCGATACCGATGCCTGCACTAACGCCACCAGGAAGGTGTTACACGGTGAGTTAACACTGGGCTAAAAATCTTTAATCCCCAGCGCGAATTTTTCTCTTCTGCCGCAGCGACCATTTTCAGCGGCTGTTAACCCGAGGCCGTGGTGACACCGGCAACTCTCGTGGCGGCCACAAATTTCTAGGCCTTAGAATTTTATGGGCTTACTCACTTCTTTGTTCGCTGTCTGTGAGAATTCTGTCTTTTGATTGGCTGCTTAGTCAGCCTGTTGACATCACAGCAGTTCAAACAAGCGGCTCCCCATTAAGTTCCATTGAATTCAATTGTAGGTCGGAAAACCCAAAGTTCTCGACACAGAGATTGTAAGATCCTTGTGCGGAGCGTACTGTGGGGCCAGCAGTGAATGCCTTTGCTTCACTGCTGACCGCAAATTCCGGGCCATTTCAGTCCAACTCTCTTCCCATAGGGAACAATCCTTTAGCACTGCCTCTAATGTTTTCATAAATATGGTGACTATATCTAGAGGGTATTAGTATACTTGGTGCTTAATATGCCCACTCGCCGTGGAGCAGTAATCAACAAAGCAAACAGAACACTGAACTTTATAGTGAAAACAATAGAATACAAACCAAGAAATTCATGCTAAAACAGTACGGTTCTCTGATTCGACCTCACCTTGAGCACTGTGTCAAGTGTACTCTAACCCTAATGCAGCACTAGCAACCAGTAATTCTGATAAATCCTCAAAGAATTCCAATACGTTTATTATACCTCCCTTTCATTATCCTGGTTGGCTCGAAATTATCAACAAATTAGACATATACAATGCCTTTAACATAATGCAACAGCCCAAGGTGCTTCACAAAGGAGATAATCAAACACCAAGTAGGAATAAAGAGAAGGCTAGGGGAAGTGATTGGTCAAAGGGGTAGGTTTTGAAGAGGCTTTTGAATATGGGATGAAATACAGCAGGTTGCATGGGTTTAGGAAGAAAATTTCAGAGGGCCTATTTAGTTAAATGATCTTGAATTGCTTCATCCATAGTGATATTTTCCTCTCTGTAGATGTCAAGTTAACAGGTCTACAATTCCCATAATCATAATTCTGATGTTTAAAAGTCAGAAGAGTAGCAACTAATCTTTGGGGACTAATCCTGTACTTATTGAGCTGCAAAATATATCTGGCACAGCTGTTCCTATTTCTACCCTCATTTTCTTAAATATTCCTGGATGGATTCCATGAATTACTGATGCCTTATGAAAATTCAAGAACTTTTTAAATCAGCATTATTGATCGCTATTTTTTTCTCTGAATTTGTATAAATCCCCATGCTTACAATTACCATAACGGGAATACTGAAAATGTATTCTATAGTTGAAAACATTTTTTTATGTGAGTAGCTCATCTCTCTTATCTGGATCCTCCGATGATACCCCATGATACCACACAAGAAATGTTTTCATTTCTCCTAATGTCCTATAATGTTTCATTTCTCATTTTATCTCCAATTATCATTTTAACAGCTTTGGAAACAGAAGTAAGTATTTTCCATTTTTCATTCATTGTCATTTCATTTTGAATTGTTTAAAACATTTCTAATTTCCTTTGTGCTATTTTTAACCTGCCTTTGTAACCATTTAGGTTCAGATTTTGATATTAATCTCTCCTGAAAATAGCCATTTTTGTTTAGTGTTTTTCACCTCCGCTATTATTTCCTCATTTAACCTCCACAATTCAACCCTCTTAGTTCAATGGAGTTTCCTTCTGAAATCTGGTCTTTCACTTTATTATTACTGACATCTACCCACACCCAAGTATGTTATGACGTTGGAGTGAATAGGGAAAGACTATTTCCTTTGGTTGGGCAGTCAGTGATGAAAGGTCATTCATTTAAAGTTACCACTAAGAGAATGAAGAGGGAGGTTAGGAAAAATTTCTTTACACACAGAGGGTTGTTGGAGGATGGAATGCTTTGCCATGGGGAATAGTTGAGACAGAGACTGTTGCATCTTTTAAGACAACTAGATACATTTTTGAAGCAGAAAAAGTTACAGGGCAATTGGGAGAGAGCTGGGCAATGAAATTAGTACAGGTAGACTATCCTTTATCCGAAAACCTCGGGACCAGCCGTGTTTCGGTTTTCGGAAAATTTCGGATTTCGGAAGGTGAGCGAAAACACTTCGGTTTTCAGAGTAATTCGGTTTGCGGGAGTACGGATAAAGGATACACTATCCCTTATCCAAAAGGGTGGGGGTCGGCGGGGGGTCGGGTTCGGCGGGGGGGTCGTTGGGGGTGGGGGTCGGCGGGGGTCGGGGTCGTGCGCACGACTTACGCTGAGCGATTTCGGTTTTCAGAAGTCATGCTTTGCGCCACTTTCGGCTTTCAGAGGTTTTCTGGTTTCGGATGTGCGGATAAAGGCTGGTACACTATATTTTATCCGAAATGGGGCGGGGTCGGCGGGGTCGGGGGTGGGGGTCGGCGGGGGTGGGGTTCGGCAGGGGGGTCGGGGGTCGGTGGGGGTCAGGGTCGGCGGGGGTCGGGTTCGGTGGGGGGGTCAGCGGGGGGTCGGGGGTGGGGGTCGGCGGGGGTCGGGGTCGTGCGCACGACTTACGCTGAGCGATTTCGGTTTTCAGAAGTGCGGAAAAATGCTACACTATCCCTTATCCGGCTAGGCCTGTAAGTCGT
This sequence comes from Somniosus microcephalus, assembly GCF_052327205.1. Classification (NCBI taxonomy): domain Eukaryota; kingdom Metazoa; phylum Chordata; class Chondrichthyes; order Squaliformes; family Somniosidae; genus Somniosus; species Somniosus microcephalus. Next base: position 92,842,322 of record NC_140993.1, on the reverse strand, counting down.
GCGCCACTCTGGTCATGTCGTGCGCACGACTTACGCTGACCGAAAAAACCTTCGGTTTTTAGAGGGTTTCGGTTTTCGGAAGTTCGGATAAAGGGTAGTCTACCTGTATAGGATTGCTCTAGCAAAGTGCCAGCACAGGTACAATGGGCTGAATGGCCTCCTGCTGTGCTGTAAACTTCTTTGGTCCTATAGTTCTCTTACTCCCATGAGAGCTGAAGTACTCCCATGCATCAACATTTTCCACAAGCTCACAATTAAATATCTATATATATAAAGCGGTTGATCTGTCTGTCTGTCTGTCCTCTATACACTCAAAAGTTATAGAGCGTACCTACACATATGTTATATCAAAAGAAAGCTTATGCTTCTGGAAGTGTCATAGGCATATTTACTTTTTGGTCAGACAAAAATTGTTCGGACAGTTTACAAACAAGTTTGCGACAGTTTACAAAAAAGGTTCCAAAAACGGCAAAATTCCGCTCATTAACGTTAGTGACGTGATGGTTGACCAATCGTACAGGGGATAGCATTGACTGACATGATGGTTGACCAATCGGTGCATCATGGGGGGGTTCATTGTGTGTGTGGGCGGGCCATCCTACAGGGGATAGCGTTGAGTGACATGATGGTTGACCAATCCTACAGTTGAGTGACCTGATGGTTGACCAATCGGTGCATCACGGGGGGCATTTCATTGCGTGTGTGGGTGGGCCTAATCCTTCTGAGCTGAGGTGAGTGGCTGCCATCTTGATTCTAACTATTTATTTTTCCCACTTTCTGTGTTTTTATTTTTCCCACTTTCTGTGTGTACCCCGTTAGGTTCTTTTGTGCAGTTGTCTTCTTAGCTATGGGGTGCTTAAAAACCTGAACTTTAATATTTAGGAATCTCTTTATTGTAGTGGATGCGCGGAGCTGTGGCCTAGCAGCGCGGGAAGCCTGGGCCTCGAGTTTAGCGGATTCCCGGCACGCCCGGAACCTGTCGAACCTGCTGAAGGCCGTTCATTTCCGCAACCACGTCACCGTCTTCACCTCGGCCAACGGCTTCGGGGGGGGGAGGGAATGAATCATTTGGAATTGATTCCAGCTGGACAGTTCAAAAGATTTTTAAAATCCCTTCACTTTCTCTTAACATCCAGCTCCAGCCTCTTGGGAAGCTGCACTGCCACTGATTGCCCTCTCGTGGGCAGGCAGGCGGGGGAAGAGGTGCGCTCCTGCTGTGATGGCTGTGAGCGAGGCAGCATTTTCCACCGCAGCCCCTCCTCCTCCTCCTCATGCAGGGGGACTCGGGGCTGCTCTCCGCCCGCTGCAGGCAGTGCCGCCGCCCCGGGGCTCCGAGCGGGAGGTGTGGCCCAGGGCTCCGCTCTACCCGCCGCCTGCATTACCTGAGCTCGGAGCGCCGCGCCAGGAGACGGCCGGCTGCAAACGTACTGTGAGTAGTCGGCGGCGGCGGTGAGTCTCCCCCCAGTCTCTCTCTCTTCCCCCCCAGTCTCTCTCTCTCTCTCTCTCCCCCCAGTCTCTCTCTCTTTCTCCCCCCCAGTCTCTCTCTCTCTCTCCCCCCCAGTCTCTCCCTCTCCCCCGCGCAGCCCGAAAGCCCGGGGGAAGAGGGAAACGAGCAGGTGAGCGGTGGCGTCTCTCTCTCCCCCCCCACCGCAGCGAAAGGCGTTCGTCTGCTGCCCGGCCAACTGGGTCCAAAGGCCTGCCACGTTAACGATGAGGAACGCTGGGCTCGCTTCGGAGCGACGGGCACCCGGCCTCCCGGTGTCAGACTGACTCCGTTCTGGTACCGGAAAGGAGGGAGACACAGGGGGAGGGAGAGAGGGAGGGAGGGGGGGGGAGGGAGAGGGGAGGGAGGGAGAGGGGAGGGAGGGGGGGAGGGAGGGAGGGAGAGGGGAGGGAGGGAGAGAGAGGGGAGGGAGGGAGAGAGCGGGGAAGGAGGAGGGAGGGGAGAAGGGGGAGGGGAGGAGGGGGAGGGAAGAGGGGGAGGAGAGGAGGGGGAGGAGGGGGAGGGGAGGAGGGGGAGTGGAGGGAGGAAGGGGGGAGGAGGAGGGGGAGGGGAGGGGAGGGAGGAGGGGGAGGAGGGGGAGGGGAGGGGAGGGAGGAGGGGGGAGGAGGGGGAGGGAAGAGGGGGGAAGGGGGAGGGGGAAGAGGGGGAAGGGGGAGGGGGGAAGAGGGGGAAGGGGAGGGGGGAAGAGGGAGGAGGGGGAGGGGAGGGGGGGAAGGGGAAGAGGGAGGCGGGGAGGGGAGGGAAGAGGGGGGAAGGGGGAGGAGGGGGGGAGGGGGTGGAAGAGGGGGGGGAGGAGGGGGAGGGGGGAAGTAATAATTATGCACTTTTTTTTAATGGCTTTCTCCTTCAAGAATCTGAAGTGGTGTCTGAAACAAGCCCAAGGTGTTTTTTTTTCCCCCCTTACGTTTGAATTTTCATCCACATTTGTTCAATTTCCAAATCTGGTAGCCTTTGACACAAACATTGGCATTTCAGATGACTGGTTAAAGTGGTAGGGGGGGTTTTGTTGTTGTTGAGAGAAACAGTGAGGTGAATTGACAACCTCATTAGCGGTTGACCAATCAGGGGAGTGTCATAGGCATCTTTACTTTTAAAAAATGTTCAAAATCTGCTCATTAGGCGGTTGACCAATCAGGGGAGTGTCATAGGCGTGTTTACTTTTTTTAAATGTTCAAAAAACTGACTAAATCCGCTCATTAGCCGTTGACCAATCCTAACGCTCATTAGCGTTGAGTGACGTGATGGTTGACCAATCCTACGGGGGAAGCTCCTCCCCCCACTCTCTCCTCCCCCCTCTCTCTCTCCTCCCCCGCCCCCCCCTCTCTCCTCTGCTCATTAGGCGGTTGACCAATCAGGGGAGTGTCATAGTCGTGTTTACTTTTTAAAAATGTTCAAAAAACGGACTAAATCCGCTGATTAGCTGTTGACCAATCCTAACGCTCATTAGCGTTGAGTGACGTGATGGTTGACCAATCCTACGGGGGAAGCGTGGTGCGTCACGGGGGGCGTTTCATGGTGTGTGTGGGCGGGGCCTGGGTTAGATACAGAGTAAAGCTCCCTCTGCATTGCCCCATCAAACACTGCCAGTGCAGCGACAGCACTGGTTAGATACCGAGTAAAACTCTCTCTACTGTCCCATCAAACACCCGAGATCCCAGGGGAGAGGGAAGCAAGCAGGTGAGTGCAAGATAAACTGCCTACCCCTTCCCCCGCGGTATCAACCGTGTGATTACTGCCAGATCATGTAGTGCAGTTGTCTTCTTAGCTATGGGGTGCTTAAAAACCTGAACTTTAACACAGGGAACTAAGGAAAAGAACAAATTAATTCAGTTTTAAAGAGTATTTAGGAACAGTTAGAAATGAAGTGATCCATTTAAAGAACAAATTAATTCAGTTTTAAATAGTATTTAGGAACAGTTAGAAATGAAGTGATCCATTTCAAGTATGAAGGAACTCAGTTGGCTTCCGTTCAGTGGCGCAGGGGAGAGAGAAGCGAGTGTCATAGGCGTCTTTACTTTTAAAAAATGTTCAAAATCTGCTCATTAGGCGGTTGACCAATCAGGGGAGTGTCATAGGCGTGTTTATTTTTTTTAA